>NC_138346.1:172969344-174311844 GCF_046562875.1 Panthera onca | reverse complement strand
CCAAATCCCGGGATCCTTCCACATCTGTGCCACTCATTCCCTGTGAGATCACTGTGTGTCTTTCTTTTTAGGTGCTGAGATGCCAGAGCCTAAACCTCCGTTTTTCAATCTGACAGGCGAGAATAGTAATCCCAGCCCTGCCTTCTTCACAGATGCCCTGAGAATCAAATGAGATAATGCAGATGAAAGTGTTTTTCAAAGCACAATGCACCCTACGAAGATAAAAGGATGAATATTACAGTCAGTAGCTGGAGGAAAAATATGGGAGCAACAAATCCCAGGCCCTGTGGGGACTTGCGTACCACAGGGGAGGCAGGACCACCCCGAACACACTCACTTCAGATCGACGCTCAAAAGAAAACATGCAACAAGATGTACGTTCAGTCTCCTTTTAAATGTTTATTGGTACAGAGACGGTTCGAATTGTTCTCCAGAAGTCTTTTAGCTTTTCCTTCTTGCTCTGTACAGAAATATGCTTATTCCTTACTCCAGTGCTGCCCTCTACCCCACTCGCCTCTGTCTGAGAGGTCAGGATCACCAGCTTACGGCAAAGAGAATTTATTGGCTGGTTGTCACCTGGCAGTCCAGGGTGCAACCAGCCTAGGGTCTTCATTGATTCCAGTGCTATCACTGTGTCTGTGATCTACCGCCATCTCCCTCTCTCTATCTCTCTCTCTCTCCGCTTTGTTTTCCTCTGTAGCTTGCCTTCCCTGCATGTGCCATACTGCAGAAAGGTTCTTTCCTGGGGGTGGGGGTGGGGTGGAGGGTGGGAAAATGGCCACTAAGAGCTCTCATTTTATGTCATCTTAAGAAGGAGATATTCTATCTCCCAGTTTCAAGCATACAAATCCTACCCAAAAAAAAAAAAAAAAAGTTACTTCCTGTCCCAGATTGGATCACATGTCTAATTTCTACTCTGGTAAAAAGGTAAAGGTAAAGGCATACCATGATTAGCCAGGCCTGACACAGACTCAACCCTATGGCCAAACATCATGGAGCAGGGAAGAGGCAGTTCCCCTACAGCAGGAAGATCCCATTACCAGATAAAAATGAATACCGGGGACACAACATTAACATGCATCTTCTGTGGTGGCAGAGGCAAATTCAGACACTGGCTTCCCTAATTTCAAAGCCTTTGCCTATTGTGTCATCCTGCACTGATTCCAAGCATGGAGCACAGCAGGATTAGAAACCTGGCATGGCAAGCAGATTGCATCTAGAATATGATATAAGCTTTATACGTCACGGCAACGTCTGACGTATTCTTCAGTACCTAGCACATTTTAGGCACCCCGTGAATGTTTATCGAATGAATGACAACACCAGCTGATTGACAGGACATGGAAGGATTCTGAGTCCCTACCAGGAATCAGTAGAAAATAGTGCTGGGATTGATGACCAGTGGAGGCCACGGGAGGATGTGGATGGTGGCTGTATTTACTGCAGGTTTGAAGACCCTGCTCTCTAATCAAGGCTCAACACGGCAGGATCATCACTTCCGGTAACCTCATAATGTTGCTGCTTTATACCCAGTGTCATTCCTTAGAATACTGCATTTCCAGCTACGCCAGAGGACACGGTGCAATTCATAGTGGCCTAGTGGCACTGATCCACCTCTAGCAGGCTGCCATTCTCAACCTAATGCAGGCAGAGTCTACCTTGGGCCATTCACACTCTCTCGCACTTGTCTTCATTATGCCCGATGGCAACAACTGGCAGGTAAATACTCCATAAAACGAAGGGCTGGGGGAAGGTGAGGGGCGGTGGGGGGCGGGGGGGGAGGTTGCCAAATTGGGAGTCAGAAGACAAGAGTGGTTCCAGTTCACTTTTGATTGGTAACGTGTTCAGTGATCTTGGCAACTGCATTTGGGCCTCTGTTTTGTACTCAGCTAATGTTCGTCAAATGCTTATTCCACTTTCATGCCATTCTTAAAACAAGCCTGTAAGGTAGGCACTATTATGTCCACTTTACAAACAGAGGAATTGAGACCCAAGGAGATTAAATTAAAGTGTCTAAGCTCCCGTGTTTAAAGGTAACACAGGTAGGAGTCAATTTGGGGACTTCTTGGCCCCAATGACCATTGTATCACTACTCCTTCTCCAGGGTCTTGGGCCACAGAGCTCAGCTACAGGGTCTTTGGAAAGGGTGTCCCTTCCCACTTGGCCCTTCCCTGAGGTGAGAGGGGACTGAGAGCCAGGTGCTACCGTTCGGAGAACATGCATTTCTCTCCCCGTTTAGTGGAGGTTTAACAGAACACCCTTCACCCTCCCTGGCATTGTTGCCCAAGAATCTACGGGTGCACGGTTGCCAGGGTGATTAGAGAGGCTGCAACGAGGACGGACTCGGCAGGACAGGCTCCACAGAAGCTCCGTAGAGTTCTGAAGATGCTGTGGGCCAGCCCTTGCAACTGTGAGCCTCTGGTTGCAGTCTGTGTGCCGAATGTCCACTCTGCAAGGGCCAGCATGCTGCACCCTTAAAGGCTAATGGCAGACCGAAGGAAAGAGGCAGCAAAATGGGGAGGAGAAAAGGTGGGAACTTTAGACACTTAACTAGGTGTTGAATTGTGGAGATTTACTCAGAAATGCGCTCAGATGGTAGCCAGAGGGATCCACTACAATGCTGCAATTTATGACACACCTACTGTGTGCATTAGCTCCTGGAACCCTCCCCTCTCGTCTCCACAGTACGCTCTTTTAGGATCATATTTATATTGTGTGTGTGCCGGGCTGTCGTCCCCCACCTGCCAGCTCCCCGAGGCTATAGAGTTGGTGTTGTTCCTCTATGCATCCCCAGACTCTGGCAGACAGGCTGGCACTAATATGGTCCTGGGACACATTTGATAAACGAATAAACATGCCTTATAAGGTTTTCTGACTCTGAGTCCACAAATTGATCTCCCCCACCTTCGTGAACTCCTATAAAAATTACTGCCTGGCAATTAATTTGACACTCATATGCTGCCTTGCATCATCTCTTGAGTTGTTGTGCTATGATTTGAAATTTTTATTGTTATCAAACATTTCACATGGGGATTTATGTCTTGTTTTCATAACTAGGCTGTAAGCTCATTCACTTATGCAATAAGCATTCCTTGAATTATGCATGGGGCATTGTTACATAGGTTATCATATTTAACCTCCCCTCCTTTTCCATAAAGATATATTTTTTTTAAACTTTATTTATTCATCTTGAGAGAGAAAGAGAGCGCATGCAGTCCATGGGAGGGGCAGAGAGAGAAGGAATGAGACAGAATCCCAAGCAGGCTGTGCACTGCCCGATGCCGGGCTCAAACTCACGAACCCTGAGATCATGACCTGAGCTGAAACCAAGAATCAGATGCTGAACTGACTGAGCCATCCAGGTGCTGCTCCGAGAAGATATTCATTTGGACCCTGCTGTGTGTCACAGGCACTGTGCTCAGTGTGGGATATCATTGGTCCCAAAAGAAATCAAACTCAAATGCCTTTAAGGGCTACATTAGGAAGTGCGACAGGTGAAGGAGTTGATTGCTACGAGGGGGTGAATGTGTTTGCACAGGGCATCTGCGCGTGGCTGTACCGCTTGTGCCCCACACACAGATGCCCAGATGAGAGAGTGAGGATGGGCTGAAGTCCTGCCCATCCTGTGTTCACCAAGCTGAGCGTTCAGGCATAGGGCAAGGTCTAGCTGTAGGCAGAAACAATTTTCCTTTCACTGGAAGCCACCTCGACTTGCCAAGTCTGCACCTGAGGCTATGACTGACCAAAAGGGCTATTTTTTTTTTCAAATTTTCACAAAAACATTGCATATGCTAAGGGACAGCCTAGCTATTTGTGGTATGTGTTGGCATTAAAATTCAATTAAATAGATTGTTACCCAAATGGAATCCTTCTGTAAAACATATTCCACTTGGAGGAACTTTAGTTTCTGACTGACTGTAAACAATGCTACAAAATAGACATTAGCCACTTAATCTTACAATGGGGACAGCTAGACTTCAGAGAGTTGAAGTGACAAATGTGAGGTGACAGTTTAGAATGTAAGACTCAAACAGGTGAAGTCAGTGCTAACTGGAACTCCGCTTCTGAAAAGTAACAGGTCATGGGCCCCTTCTGCTTGAGTGTGGAGCTTGGCCAGGCCTCCAAGAATCTGTGTGGTGCTTAGCTGGGGCCAGGGAAGATTTGCCGATTCAGATTTTAAACGTGTGCTGTTGTCACAGGAAGGCCTCACCCCAACATGCCTCCATTCACACACATGCATCCAAGGATAATGCAGGGGATCCCCAGGAAAGGGACGTGCAGGCTCTCTCCTGTCCTGGCATTGTGACTATGGGTCTCTTCACACACCAGGAGGAGTCTGAGAACCCCGCGAAGGAGCAGCTGTGTCTGTCAGCCTCACAGGCAGTGACAAGTCGCTGCAGACAACAGACATGCCGGGGGCACAAGGACCCATTCTGTTTACTTTGCCTCCCTACTGCTCAGTTGTTCAGTCCAATCTGTTTCAGGAGTTCAGTCAGTGAGAAGAGTGAAAAAGAAATCCTTTAAACCAACTGGCCAAGATATTCTGCAGGTCTAGCTAAGGGCTTCCTAGAAAAAATGAACAGAATATGGTTTCCAAGGCCACCAGTTAACCAGGGCTCTCCTTCCAAACTCTGCTATTAAATTGCTGTGTGGCTGTGGGCCAAGCACTTGCCCTTTCTGGGATCAGGTCCTTCTTCATAAACATGGGGCATTGGACTAGGTGGATTCTGAAGCTCCTGGAAGTTCTGTGGTCTCTGGTTTAGTGATTCTCGGCAAAACTGGACTCATGGAGGGGCACCTGGGTGGCTCAGTCGGTGAAGTGGCCGACTTCGGCTCAGGTCATGATCTCGCGGTCCGTGAGTTCGAGCCCCGCGTCAGGCTCTGTGCTGACAGCTCAGAGCCTGGAGCCTGTTTCGGATTCTGTGTCTCCCTCTCTCTGACCCTCCCCTGTTCATGCTCTGTCTCTCCCTGTCTCAAAAATAAAATAAAAATACGTTAAAAAAAATTTAAAAAAAAACTGGACTCAGGGAGAGCACCAGGTATTGAAAGAGGACTGGCCACTCAGTAGAGAGGAAGATTTGGTAGTTAGATAAGGAGCCCAGATCTCATACCCTGTCAACTCTGATGGTATTAATTGAATTCCTGCTTTTTACATTTACAGGTCTAAGGATGTTTTTAGTTAATGCAAGTTCATATGCGCTGGGGGATCTGTGGAAAGGGTTATGCCCATGGGGATCTAACCCTCTAGACAGAGAAGCAGCAATGTCCTGTGTTAACAGGATAAGGACTTTGAAAGAAAAATATTCTGGGTTCAATTTTTGACTCTGCCCCAACACTCAATAAATAGTTTCTGAATGAACAAACTCACTGTGTGTCCTTGGACAAATTGCTTAATTTCTCTGAGCTGTGGTTTCCTCCATTGTTAAATGGGATTAATAACAATGCTGGTCTAACAGGATTGTGAAATTGATGTGAAAATGAGATGATTAAACTAGCCCATAGTAGGCATTAAAAAGTACTACTTTTCTTCCCCTTTTCTCTTTCCTTGAAGAGGTACAATATAAAACTGCAAAAAGCTTAAACAAACTGGAACGGAGACAAAGGATCCAGAGATGGAAATGTGTTTATGTGATTGGCACATTGGGAGAGAGGGCAGGCTTTCATGGGAAGCTCCTTGTGGAAGAGGCTTGTAAATTTTTAACCCCAAAACTGGGCAGTCATGGCTCCCAGTCCAAAGCAGAGCTGAACTGTCTTACCTTAGATGTCTGGCTAGATAAAACCTGAGGAATGAGTGAGCAAAGGGAAACGAGTGCTTTCTGAAGACACCCTCTCTTAAGAGAGAGAAGGAAGAAGGATCTGAGCTGAACATGCCTACATATTATTCTTAAATTCATATTCAAAAAAAATTACTTTATTTCTTCCAGAGAAAGGCAAAGAAAGGCCAGGTGCACGCAAAGACAAAATTTTCCTCTTATAAAGCAGGAGTAAGAAAAAGATGCCTATCTGACTCTAACAACAACCCACGGACAAGCTTCCAAACCCAATTTAAAGTGAGGTTAAATACCCCAGACGTCCCCCAGATGAAATTTACCAAAACCATCCATGGAGTCATCACTTCCCCAAAATGTTGATTTTGAGGTCACTATGAACCATTTAAGCAATGATGTCTGAGTGGCAAATAGGTCTGTATGCCTGTAGCTCCAGAGTTAGTTCTGGGCATAAGCTATCATTGTAGGAGTCATCAACCTGTAGAAGTAATTAAATATATGAGAGTTATGAGACTTCTCAGAGAGTGGATGCAGTAAGAATAGAAAAGAGTCTAAAACTCAGCCCTCTAGAACACCAACAGTTAAGGGATAGGAAAAGAGGAAGAGCCTTAGAGAGGGCACTGAGGCACAGCCAGAGATGCAAGGGGAAAGCCTGGAGAAGGATAGGGTTTGTGAGTCAAAGGAAAGGGAGATTTAAGGAGGAGGCAGTGGTCATCAGTCCACAAGTTATTGAGAGATCAAGCTTGAAATAAACATTGACAAAAGACCATCGGATGTCAAGTGCATAGGTCAATGAAGAGTCATTTTAGTGGGGTGATAAGAGCAGAGTCCAGAATGCAGGGGACGATTGGGAGATGAGCGATACTGTAGTGCATTTTCCAAAAGTGTGGTAAGGAGGAAGGTGGAAAGTAGGGCAGTGGCTGGAGGTACAGTCTAAGTTCAGGAAGCAAATCTTTCTTTTGTTAAAATATAAAGATACTTATGCATGCTGAGGGGAAGAAACCAGGAGAAAAAGGAAAGATGAGTATGTAGAGACAGGTGACACTGGGTGGGGCAAGGTCCTGAGGAGGCAGGAAGATGAGCTCTGGAGTATAGATGAAGAATTTGGAAACACGGATTTAGAATCAAGTAGATGGGATTGCACTCTACTGTCCAGTGCTCTAAACTCCAACAAGTTATTTAGCATTCCGTCTCCTCCCCCAAACTCAATTTCCTCTGCAAACTGGGTATAATAAATAATACCTTCCTAAAGCAGTCATCAGGGCTGTGAACAAATATTTGATTCTCTTACTCTGGGCATATGTTAGGATCATACTTTGTCATCCCAAATAAGCTCAGGCAAGGCCTTCCGACTTATTTTGTTCAATGAAATATGGAGAGAAGTGATGGGCGGCACTTCCAGGCGGGAGCTTTGGGAGCCAGTGTGTGCTTCACCATGTTCTCTTTTCCCTCTGCTGTAACAGCCTCAGTGTTTACAGTGGCTGCCCTATCACTGTGAGTCTTGGGGTCAAAATAAATAAAACACTGAAGAGAGTCACCAACCTATGACGGACATGTAGCATGAGTAAGAGATAAATTGTTGTTTTAAGCCACAAAGATTTTAGAAAAGCTTGTGACTGAACCATAACCTACCCTACCCTTACTGATGAACTACGTGTAAAATTACTGTGAGAGTTACATGAGAAAATATGTATTATAGCATAAAAAATAACATAATATGGAAAACAGAAATAACTTAAGAAATGATAATTCATTTTATATATCGGGAGCTGTAAACAATGATGCTCAGCTGAAAGGAAGCATTTGAAGTTGTTTATAGAATACAGTAATTATTTTAGTTGTGACTGAAGATAGTTAACATTTATTGAACAATTACTACAAGCCAGAATTCAGATAGACAAAAAGTCCTTGTGCCTGTTTGCTTCTTTTCTCTGTCATTTGTTTTCTCTCTCCCGTGATTATTTCTGGTGATTCTTTTTGACCAAACAGATCTTGTATATCTGGACAATTAGTACAAGAAGGAGCCCCAGAAATCACCCAGTACAGTTTCTACTCAATGTCAGAGCTCCTTTAGAACTTTATTTCCCCGATATGTAGGCATTCAAATTTTGCTAAGTCACTCTCAGTGACAGTTTGCTTGCTACCTTTTATGGCAGAAGCTGGACCATAAGTTTTAACATGTCAGGGACCAAGTTTGCCTTGTTCATTTTGGAATTTCCTATGGTCAACACAGTACCTGGCAACATAGTGGAAAGTTCATAAATATGTATTAAAGAAATGAATGACCAAATAGACAAACTTTTTGATAACTAATTTTTAGCTTCCTCGTCTGTACAACGGTGATTGTGATACTAATCTCAGAAGATTTTAACAAGTTAACATTTGAATGTGAGTGTACCTGGTACATTGTAGAAGCTCTATTAGTGTTCACTCCCATCCTTTATCTCCCTTCTCCTTCTTAAACAGAGCAAAAAAATTAGCAAATGCTGCAATACAAACTGAGTTATTCACATTGGTCTTCCAACTAATTCCCCACAGCCAAACTTATGGGTAATTCCTGGAACAAAGGCATGATACGTATGGCAAGCACTTAAAAATGTGAAGTCATGGATTTCAGGAGGCAGCATGGTTCAGTGGTGAGGAATTCAGGCTCTGCAGTCTGAAAGATCCAGATACAAATCCACTCCTTGTGGCCTGTCTGACCATATAACTCTCTTATATTCACCAGCAGCCATCAATATTCTTATCTTAAATGGGGCTATCTCATAGGGTTGCTGCAAGGTCTGAAGAAGAAAATTGATGTGAAGTGCTTATCACTGGGCCTGCAACATAGCAAACTTATTAAATAGATATTGGTGTTACTAGGTTAGGGTATTATGACAACTTAGAGGTGTTCTAGTTTAACCCCAAATCGGTTCACACTGCTGGGTAATCAGATCCTGTCATTGATGTGTTGGCTTTCACCACCATATTTCCATAAGTAGATATAATCTGTCATCCTGGTGTATCCTGATGTATTGGTAAGGGTAACTGTAGCTGCTATAACAAAGAACTCTAAAGTATATACGCCTCAGACATGATGAGAGTTTATTTCTTATTCAAGTTCCTGAATGGTGAGTGGCTTTCTTTCAACTGGTGAGTTGGGGATATAGGTTACCTCTGTCTTTGACACTTGGTTTCCAAGAACACCAAACTTGTTTACATTAAGTCATTAGAAAAGGAAAAGGAATGAAGAAACCATATCCACTGATTACCTTGATGTGGAAGTAACACATTTATTCTTACATTCCATTGGTGAAAGCTAATCATATGGCATTTCCTAAATACAGGGGTGCTGGCAAATATAACTGCTAGATGACTCGAAAACTATTTCCAAGTTTATACTCTATTCTACTTCTATGAAAGGCTGAGCTTGAATTTTGATGGTCAGCTAGACATATCCTTCATAACTGATAAGGCTACTGTCATCTGTATTTTGTTTGCTATGATTTGCACAGTCCTGGAAGAAAGGTTTTAATTTAAACACGGGCAGCTCTAACATATTATATACCATGTGGCATAACTCATAAAAATTTCAAATAAATTTTATGATGGAGGCAAAAGTAGAATATATAATGTGTCAGGAACAGAGGAGAGAATTATAGAGGGAAAGAAGAAAGAACTAAGTAGAGCTAGGAGAAGGTATTTTATACATACAACATATCATATAAGCTTCCCATGAACCCTGTAGGGATAACCTATCCCCCATTCAGGAAGCAAGGAAACAGGCTCAGAGAGGAGGCATGGCTTGCCCAACTTCATGTTATATAAAACTGCAGGGCTCAGACTCAAACCTGGACTGCTCTAACTATAAAGCCAAGGTCCTCTCTTCCTCCAGATGTGAATGTAAGAGGAGCCTCCAAGTTTAGCTAGTTTAGCCCTCACCACTGATCTGCTTTCTCCTCCAATTAGTCAAACTTTCACAAATTCCTTTTCCTCTAGGGATAATAAGTTTGCAAGTGGTTTTAATTCCCACTTCTGCTGGCAATGTATTGTACATCTCACCCCTAGGTATAATTATAAGCACAGTCTACTGGTTGTCCACTTTTATCGACTCCCTTATTCAAAACAATTTTTCCATATGGCACAAAGGGGTACTTAAAAATTCTCTTTACAGTGGAAACTATGAAAATTCCACCTGAAATGACCCAACATCTGCCTCCTCCCTCAGCCAAATCCCAGCCATATCTTGCCAGTAATGTCCCTACCATTTTGAATGGGAAAGGGCAATAGGATTGGAATTAGTGGAATTGGAATGTGGAATTCCACACTGGGAATTTGGTTTTACCTCTTCAATCCAGCTTGAGATCCTGCTTTGAGGGATAATAACAATTAAAAAAATAGCTTCATTTGCTGTAGGTGATTTATTCATAAATGATTCATATTTGTCTAATAACTTGTACCTACCCCTCTCATCCAGAAGGCACCCATCAGCAACAAAGAGCCAACTTTGCTGAATTTGACTCTGACAGATGCTGATATTTGATCACTCCAATTTATAGGAATCTCTCTGTCTCTACACACACACACACACACACACACACACACACACCCCAGAGAAGCTGGTACAATTCATGGGGAGCATTAATTAGTGCATATCAAATGTGAGTTTGACAGGGATATGATTTAAATACAAAGATGCCTGAAGAATTATGATTCAATATTTGAGCTCCAAGCTAGTCTGATGCTATTCTATCCACCTGAACAAATACAGCCTGGCTTCCTACCTTCTCTTCAGCTGGTAGGTCTGAAGGGGCCTATTCTGAGAGAGAAAGGGTGGGGAAGATTTCCACACATTTCACAGCAAGGTGAAAGACAGCTGGGACTAAGGGGCAGGCTCCTCCACCCCTCCCACTGCTGTCAGGAAATACGGATCTTATGTTCCAGGAGCAGAACATAAACACCCAATCAGTTGGTGTCCCATGGAAGCTTCCGTTCAGGATCTGACATCTTAAATGTGGGACATCCAGTACATATGTGTGAACTCTCCTTAGCCTCATTTTCTTGCTACACCTCATGAATTTGTTATGTATTTATAAGAGTTTACATGTTTAGGAAGATCACTTATGCCAGGCCCTAATCTAGCATTTGCATGCAATTTCTCACCCATTCCTCACAAGAACTCCACGAATTCATGGATGAAAGAGGAAACTGAAAATCAGAGAATTAAAACATTTTCTCAAGGGTACCTAATTAGCAAGTGATGGAGTGAGGATTCAAACAGTAGTCCATGCTCTTACCTTATCCCCTCCTGTCAGTTCTCTTCTGGCTTGAAACAGAAGCTATTCAGTGTAAATCAGTGTAAGTAGAAAAGGGAATTTGTTGTTTCTCTCAACTAAAATGCTGAAAAAGTACCTAGCATTTGGTCTGGCTCAACTGAGATGCTTCAACAATGTCATCGGGGTTCTTTTTTTCCTCTGTTCTTCTTATACTCTCTGCATGCGTACTTCCATGGGGTCAGCAAAAACAGCCACAAGTGTGTCCAGCTTATATCATCCTTATACTTGATGATATCAAAGAAAAGAGTATCTTTCTCAAAGGTCCTTTGGAAAAGTCCTGAAAAGGCTCACTTGCCATACCTTGGGCCTAGCTTGTCTCTCACTGTGGTCAGGGGAGGAGTATTATGACCAGGCAGGGAGTGCATGAGGTTACCCTTTACTGAATCTCCTGGAATGAGAAGGAGTGGTTTCCCCAAAGAAAGGGATGCTGAGCAGACACTGGTGTATGTCCATCTCATAAGGATTAGAATAGCATATAGCAAAAACCTAGTACACAATGCTTCTTATTTCTTAACCCAAAGATGAGACAACTCCCCAAACTATCTTTTAAAAAGTTCTTGCTTCATGCATCCACCTGTGATACATTCAGAACATTCAGTTTGGAATCCTCTCCATTCCAAGAAACTTCAATCTCCTTAGATTTCCATCCCCCAAACCTCCCTTTTGCAGTCCTTATCCTGGCTGGTATGAGAGTTATTTATGACAATATTTGTCCATCTAGTTCTCTGCACCCACTACAGTTTGAGCTGGGCAGGTACCTAATCTCATTGACATAGAGCAGAGATGAAAGCTTGGGCTTTGCAATCAGAGAGGTCTAGATTTGAATCCTAGCTCTGTTACTTGTGACCTGTATGAGCGGTTGAAGTTGCTTATCCATTCTTAACTTCATTTTTCTCATCTATAATATGGTGATAAGAACACACATCTTTCATTTTAAAAATTATGCTTTTACAGCCACACTTCAACTTACAATGTACTTAAGGCAACTTAGAACAATGCATATAATAGAAAAACAAATACTAGGGCAGGAGAAATTATAAATTACAGTAGACATTTAAAACCTGAGGAAAAGTAAAGACACAAATACATAGATCTTCATAATTATTAAGTTATAACAGATGGTACATAATTATTAAAATTGAGCTACACATTTCCTGGGAACAAATAGTAAAGGGGAACTTTAAAGTTAAGTGATCTCCTTTCTATGTGTAAAAAAAAATGTGAGGAAGAAACATTCCAAGTCCTCATAAAAGCAAACTCCTTTGCAGAACTTATTTCGTTTTTTTAAAAGTTTATTTACTTTTGAGAGAGAGAGAGAGAGAGACAGAGTGGGGCAGGAAAGGGGCAGAAGGATAGGGAGACACAGAATCTGAAGCAGGCTCCAGGGTCTGAGCTATCATCACAGAGCCCGATGCAGGGCTTGAACTCATGAACCACGAGATCATGACCTGAGCCAAAGCAGATGCTTAACTGACTGAGCCACCCAGGCACCACTATGGAACTTATTTCTGAATAATCACCAATAGCCATTTGTGATTAATGAGATGTGGAATAGTATAGGTCAAACCCTTGATTGCTCGTTCTAACCAAATGCCGTGCAAAGACACAAATTAATGGAAACACATTCCATGTTCATGGATTGGAAGACATAATAGTGTTAAGATGTCAATATGACCCAAAATGACCTATAGATTTAATGCAATACCTGTCAAAATCACAGCTGCATTTTCTGTAAAAAAAAAAAAAAAATTACATCCGAAAATTCACACAGAATCTGAAGAGATACCAAATAGCCAAAATAATCTAGAAAAGAAAGAACAAGAGTAGAGGTCTCATACTTCCTGATTTCAAAATTTATTACAAAGTTACAGTAATCAAAACAGTGTAGTACTGGCAGAAAGACATACAGATCAGTGAAATACAGTAGAGTCCACAAATAAACCCTTGCATATATGGTCAAATGATTTTTGACAAGGGTACAAGGTCATTCAATGTGGAAAGGACAGTCTTTTCAACAAATAGTGCTGAAAAAAAAAAAAAACAGATATCCACAAAAGAATGAAGTTGGAACCTTATCTGCACCATATATAAAAAGTAATTCAAAATGGATCAAAGACATAAACATGAGACTGAAAACTGTAAAACACTGACCAAAAAATAGGGTAAAAGCTTCATGACATTGGATTTAGCAATGATTTCTTGGATATAGCCCCCAAAGCAGAAGAAACAAAGGTTAAAATACATAACTGGGTTTCATCAAAATTTAAAACTTCTACACATCAAAGGACACCAATCAACAAAATGAAAAAGCATGTTTTGGGGAGAAAAAAAAAACTTGCAAATCAATTATCTGATAAGGGTCAATATCTAGAATATGTAAAGAATTCTACAAATTAACAGCAACAACAAAAACCTAAATGACCCAAATAAAACTGAGCAGAGGACTTGAATAGACATTTCTCCAAAGATATACAGTTGGCCAAAACGCATATGAAAAGATGTCCTATCCAACATCACTAATCGTTAAAAAAAATGTAAATAAAAACCACATTGAAATATGACTTCACACCCATTAGAATGGCTTTTAGTAAAACAAACAAAAACCCAGAAAATAACAAAGTGTTGGCAAAGAGGTGCAGAAATTGGAACTTAGGTACTAGTGATAGGAATATAAAATGATCCAGCCATTATGGAAAACCATACAACAGCTCCTCAAAAAATAAAAAAAATTGGATTAACATATAATGCAGCAATACCAGTTCTGGCTATATGCCCAAAATAACTGAAAGCAGGGTCTCCAAGAGATATTTGTATACCTATGTTCATAGCATCGTTAGTCATAATAGCTAAAAAGTAGAAGCAAGCCAAGGGGTCGACAGATGAATGGCTAAACAAATGTGGTATATCCATACACTATATTATTAAGCCTTAAAAGGGAAGAAAACTTTGACACATGGTACAGAGTAGATGAGTCTTAAGGACATAATGCTAAGTAAGATAAGCCAGTCACAAAAAGACAAATATGTGATCCTACTATTTGAGGTATCTAGAGTAATCAAATTCCTAGAAATAGAAAGTATAATTATAGTTGCCAGGAGCCAGAGGATGAGAGAAATAAACTGTTTAATGGGAAGAGTTTCAGTTTTTCAAGACAAAAAAGTTCCAGTGATTGGTTGCACAACAATGTGAATATAGTTAGCACTACTGAACTCTACAGTTAAAAATGGCTCAGATGGTAAATTTTATGTTGTGTGCATTTTATTACGATTAAAAAAACTTAATAGAAAAAACAACAAGAAAAAACCCAGATGCTCCTTAATGCAAATTTTCTTCCTCTCTGATCCAAGTTGAGTGCTTTTCAGAAAGCAAGAATAGATAAAATTCCACTGGGAAGTTCTGGGAAAACTACACAGAAGAGACATTTGAACTGCATCATCAAGGACTAGATAGACAGCTCCAGAACAGAGAACCAGCAGTGTATGTAAAGCGTGTTAAGGAACAGTACATGCCTAAGGACATCGAGTCCAGGTGTGAAGTGAGTGGACAGAGTAACTGCTGATGAGGCTGGAGAGAAGCAGAGTTTTTCTGTCCTGGTAAGGAGCCTAGACTTTCACCTTGAGACACCAAGAGTCTTATTACTTACAAAATCGACTGGAGTCATCAAAATTGTCATGTCTTAATAATTTGAGAACTGGCTACCCAGTATATGAATTACCCAAGTCTTGTCATTTTCTATATGCTGCTTTCTTTCTCATTTAACTGATAATCAACATCATAAATATCACAGGGACAAAGAATGTTAGAGATCAGTAAATCATGAGACCGTGACTTGGTGGGGAGGTGTAAGGGGACATTACACTGAGTATATTTGGGGTATGAAGTCTCCCTATTTCAGGAAGATGACTTTGTGCCCTGGCCAGTTTGGAGGAACCCTGTGTATACAAAAGGAATTCTCTAATTACTAATGGAATAAGAGAGAGAAGGGTGCAGAAACTTAAAAGCCTAGTCCTGGCACTTAATCTAATATGTTGCTTGGGGCGAAGTCAATATTCAAACACAATCTTAGTTGCAATTTGTAGATAAAGTTGAGATCTACAGAAACCCCATGACCATGGCAGAAGATTCTTGCACTGGGAAATTCCTGTAGCCTCTGATGTTCAATTCCCAATACATGGAGCTGGCAAGGTCATCCTCAGAAAGACTTAATTCAATCCTTTTGCTACATACTCATTCAATGCCTCCTAAGGGTAGGACACTGCTCTGGGAATTCAGAGATGAATACAGCCTGATCCCTGTCCTGAAGAACCTTATGGTCTAAAAAAACAGGATGACCGATAAACTAACAAATTATGTTCTTACCCAACATCACCAGCTTTATGTAAGGTATAGTTCCAGACCTACACCATCCTGCATGACGCCTTCTTCGTTTCTTGACAGTAGCCTCTGGTGGTCTCTCTCTCCTATTAGCCCTGAGAGCAAATTATTCTCTATACCACCCACGTAGCCTTTGTCAAATGCTGTCCACTTGTAGTTATTGGAAAAGATTCTTCAATCCACCACCTAGATGATGTTCTGCTTCACAAGGACCTTCTTGTGGCGACCCATGCATCTCACCTTTTGACGATCCCATGTGTTGCTCCTACTGTTCCTTTTGCCTGGAAAAATCTTGACTGCTTTCTCTCTGCTGGCTAACTCCCATTCATCTCTGAAGACCCAGCCCAAAGTTTCTGGGAAATCACTCTCACTCTCCTCTTTGTGCCCTTGGCATCCTTATTCTACTTCTACGGCACTTGCTGCGCTGTTTTGAAATGCATTCACTGCCATGTCTGCCTGCCCTCCCGCCTTGGCAGGACTAGAAGTATGGCTTCACACCTTATCGGGGATGCAGAATTAATGTACTTGTTAAGATAAAGAAAACTGCTCTAATAGATAAAACCTAAAATCTCAGCGATCTAACATGTGTGAATTACAACCAGATTTTCCCAATCAGTGACAGCGGGGGATTGTGCTTCATGCAGTCATTCAGGGACCAATTTGACGGCAGTTCTGCTATCGTCATGCCTTCCAAGATCTTCCTGGTGTCTTTATGAAGCCACCAGATGGGTGAAAAAATATTGGAGGAGGCCATCTCCTTCCTGACCCACCTCAGGTCAGAAGGTGCACACATGTCCTCTGTTCACATTCCACTGGAGAGAGCTGGGGATGCGGCACCTCCTGGATGTGAGGGGGCTAAAAACTGTAGCCTCTGGGTAGGCAGCCACTTCCTAGCAGTAATTCTGCACTACACAAAGGGAGCAGGAATTTTTAAAGGGCAGCTGGCCATGTCTGCGAAGGGCAGCAAAAATGGACTCTTTAGACACGTGTCCAACACAGTCAGGAGATACCAGTAGACTCTGAACCTGCAACCTGCAGGGAGGTTCAGCATTTAGAAAAAGAAAGTTGATGTGGGGAAAATTCTTGGATTCCTAAAAGGAACTTGGCAGAGAAAGCCTACAAACAGTATAAGACAATAAAAGATAATGCCATTTAATTTGGTCCTGTAATTATAGTTACTTCATCCCAAAGAGCCGAGAATAAACATTCTAATTACTCTACAGGTTATATGGAGATTAATAAGCCTGACTACTTCAAATCTCTCCCTGCAGAAACACATAGCTCATAAACACAAAAGATCAGGACTAGACCTGACCAATTATTAGACCTATCTCCCTGGGTGGAAGAAAGAAGGGATTGTAAGGTGAGCACCTAATTTGTTCCATGAATTGTAATAAGCATTTTATATAACTCATTTAAAGTAATTCTCAGAGCAAATGCTTGAGCACAATATTATTCAGGATATTACTGTCTCCACTGTATGTGAAGAAACTGAATGTCAGAGAGGTGGAGATAATTTCTCAAAGTGGCACAGCTGGGACTTACGTCTGGGACACCAAAGTCCACACCCTTTCCACTGTACCAAGTTCTCTACAGGGAAACCTCAAAGGTCCACAGGAAGTCTCTCTTAGAACTCTGCCCATGGAGGATCCCTTGGTTGTAAATATACACCTTCCATACTTACTTGCACAAAGGGCAGATTTTGTCACCTCAGATTAGGCCCCCGCAGTATCCTAGCAGCTTGGTGAAGCTTCCTTAAGAGGCTTGACCTTCAAACGCCCTCCTTCCAGCTGATCAGTCAGAGCGTTGGCTGTGACTTTGCGGATGGGCTTCGCTGAGCTCTCACACAAACAAGAGCCTGGAATTGGACTCCCTCATGCATTTATATTGGCCTCATCAACAGGGATGACTCCAGGAGTCATCCATTTGCAAACCCTGAGTAAAGATTCTAGAAAGGAAAGAGTGTACCTTGAGCAGGATGCAGAGGCTGTCACAGGAGGGGATGGGAACATTTCTTCGGGTAAGGGCATCTGCAATGTGAGCCCAAGAAAAGAGAAACGCCCTCTATGTCAGCCTGCTCTCCTCTAATGCAAGAGGGTCTCCCCTACCATGAAGAGCCACCCAGGACCACCTTTCCTCTTCCTCTCTCTGCCTCACCACACATACCACATTCTTTTCTTCTTGAATTCCTCTTTCTGTCTGGGCACTTAGCAGGGGGGCTGCAGCCTGGTGTGGAAACAAGGATAGGGGCAGCATAGCACAGTGATGAAGAGAATGCACAATGGCAATGGATATACCTGTGTTCCAGTCCTGGCTCAGCCACCTGAGACCTTGGGCAAATCATTTCATTTTTCTAAGCTTTAATTTCTTCATCTGTAGAACAGGGATGATAGGAATGACTACCTCATAGAATTGTCATAAAAACAAACATGTAAAATACAGAGCTTAATAACTGGCATAGATTAATTGTCCAATTTCTGGTAGACTTTTTAAAAGCCTGCAAATGAAAGACACTGGATTTGTAATTTCTTAATCCTACCTGGCACTCTCCAGCTATATCATAAAGGGAAAGTCACTTAGATTCTCTCAGTCCTAGCTACTTCATCTGTACAAGAGGATGATTGATGTTGATGATGATGATGATGACAGTGAGGATGATGATGTCACTGCCTACCCTTGTACCTTTCAGAACTGGTGAGAACTCAAATGAGGTAACATTCATAAAACTCTTGGGGCAGGGGTTAGGAATAGTGGTCAAGGAGCTCACTGTTTTGTTATGGAAGCAAAGCCAAGAAAGACATCTGACAATCTGTGAAGTGGTCTTACTATGGGGGCCAGAGATTGTAAGGGTCAAAGGGGCTCAGAAAAGAGAGATTTATAAGGGCTACAGGGAAGGTAGGATGGGCCATGTTTTTATAAATTGATGGGAGTTGACAAGATAAGAGGGACATCCCATCAATGATGAAATGGGCACAGCCTGTGTTTGGGAAGTAAGGCAAGTTGGGGCAGGTGAACAGGGATGAAACTCTTCTGATTAAATCATTATCCAGTGCAAAGGACCATAATTTAACATAAACAGAGGGAATGTCACTTAGAAGGAAATTGAGGAGGGGCAAAGGAAGGAGACTGTTGTTTTATTTCTGACTTTTGCGATATGGGCCTCAGTCGTTTTGGCTATCCAGCACCCATTTACCCTGATTTTCCTAGGGGAAGTCCCCACCTCACACACAATTACAGGGACTAGAATTGAAGCCTGAAACCTGAGGTTCATCCTTAACTACCTTCCCATACAGACAGCCCTCAGGTACTATAGATTCCACTTCCTCAGTCACTCTCTGATCCACCCATTTCTCTCTAGCTCCACCGACACCCTGCAATCCAACTCATTCTTATCTCTCATCTGAGCACTCACATCAGCCTCCTACCTGGAGTCCTTGTCTCCGCTCCCCCTCCCTCCAGTTCATTCTGCTTCCTGCAGCTAGAGTGGTTTTCTCTGCCATGCCCGATGTCCCCATCCTACTGAATACCTTTTGATGGCTTCACATTACCCAGAGGGTAAGTTCCAAACTGTTTACTGTGGCAGGCCCCTCTCTATCTGGCAAGGACTCTATACCCAGGCTGCTTCCATGCTGGCTTTGTGGCCTTGGGTGAGTTATTTAACTTCTCTGTTCTTCAGTGTCCTCGTCTGTAAAATGGGTATAATAATAGTACATACTTTAAAAGGTTTCTGTGAGGATCAAATAAATTAATAATGTGAAGCGCTTAGAACAATGCCTGGAACACTGTCAATGCTTTTTAACTGTTGCTGTCACCACGGCCACCACCCCCACCACTAGTACCATCCTCCTCCTCCTCCTCCTCCTCCTCCTCCTCCTCCTCCTCATCTTTGTATCTCATAATCTTTCCCTCTCACCCTCTGCTATAGCTATACTGAGATTTAATTCCTCCTAAAGGTATCTCCTCTCAGCATCTTACATGCTGATCTCTCTTCCAGGGTACTGACCCCTGGGTCCACACACCACGATTCTTCACCTCTTATCTTAAGCCTCTCTTCCTCAGACCATCTCAGACGAGAGTAAGATGCCCACTGCAGTCTCTGATTGTACCCCAGACTCTCTCACTTGGTAATATTCATCATATTGGTTTTTACTTAGTCAATATCTCTCTTACCCACTCAATTATAAACTCCTCAAGGGCAAGAACCAAGTAAGTGTCATCCAACCAAGATGGAGCTGCTACTCCATCTGCTTCACTTTCCACTCTACTGACTCCAACAAAAAAGGTGTTTCCATGTTTCACACCATTGTCTTTCCCTACACCCTCTCATTTTCATAGTGGGAAGCATCCCTCCTAGTGGAAATAAGCGTTCTACTTATTTATAGCACTATTTTATTTGACATCATTTTTCAAGTAAGCAGAAGTTCACATTTTAATCCTACTAGCTAAACAATTTAAAATATTTATAAGGGCCATTTTCAGCCTTTGTTCTAAAAAAAGGCGGGTGATGTGGGGAGCAGACTATAGAAGCCATGCATGAGTTAGAATTAGCAGAGCTGATGCTCTGAAGGACCATCAAAAGCTGCCACTCTGCCCACTTGAAAGATGTTTCCCAAAATAAAAGACATGCCATCCACTGACACTTGCATAGTCTTGAAACCATGCGTGTTCAGCCTCGTGCCAAAAGAGTTTGGGAGAAGAGGGAGCGGCTGCTCCTAGCTTTGTCGGCAGCCGCTTCTGAAGCTACCATAGCAACAAGTATAGACTAAAAGCGATCCTTCCATATTAGGTGTGAACTGACTCCAGACAAGGAAAATAGCTTGCAGAGAAGAAGCCAACTTTACTGGAAAACTCATAGGGAGTAATTTTCAGGTGACCCATCCCCCTGCCTTCTCCTTCCCAAATCACCCTGTGAGTAATTGCACGGAAGCATTAAACAAAAACAAAAACAAAAAAACAAAAATAAAATAAAAAACAAGAAACAAAACACTTTCCATTCCTTCAGACACTCAGACACACAACCTCGCTTGATAAAATTGCACTGGAGTCCTCCCCCACCCCCCAAATCCCAGCACTCTCCTCTCTTGTTCTGATTCTCAGCTGCCTCCATAACTCATCCATCTGTCAGCACACATATGGGTAAAAGAGGCAAGCCAGGAAGCAGAGAGGAGAAGGATTTGTATTTCATAAGCATGTTCTTAGCAGATGAGTAGAAAATGCCTTCTACCAAAACTGAGAAGAGGGTGGTAGGACTCAGCTTGGAATGACCCTTCAAATGTAAAGGCTACTCAGTCATTTGGATTCCAGTGGCAGAAACTGCCTCCCTTCTCACTACATCTCCCTACACTGACCACCCAACTGCTTCCAATCACTCTTCCACTCTCATCCAATAAGAAGACTCTGTGTGGCACATTGAGTCCCAACCCTGTACATGTTCTTGTCTGCCCTTTTCCAGGTTCTCCTTTCAGCCCTGAAGCAGCTCAGCTCTGAACTCTGACACATAATGCCAGTGTAATCTTGAGCAAGCTCTTCATAGCTGAGCATGGCTTTCCTCATCTGTAAAGCAGGGCTAATCAAACTTACAGGTAAAGTGTGAGAATTAAGTGAGATAATGCATGTAAACCTCCTTAGCACAGCGTGGCTTGTAATAAAGGATCAGTAAATGTTAGTTTTTGCCACCCATGAACTTTATCTTCCAGCTCACCTTGGGGATGACCACAATATCTAGTCTTGGGAGATTTTGTCCTCAGGGCAAAGACCATGTTGCCTTATTTGTCTTTGTCTCAGTGACTTGCCTGCAGTCCTAGTTATCTAATACATAGTGTCTGGCTCAATGTAGGTGTTTAATACATGTTTGTTATCAAAATGTTCAGATTGATGGATGGGTAGATGGGTGAATGCATGAAGAATAAAGGGGTAGAATGCACCTTTCTCTTGCCACATTGAATCAGAGACAATATGGTTCTCTGATAAGCCATCCAACAGAGACAGGTTGCCCAGGTGGATTCACAGACTTGCCTAGTCTTCAGGTCTTTTCTGACCAGAGGCTGCTGAATGGAGTTGGCTGAATGTTTCCTTCTTTATCCATATGGGAACTTGGGAATTTGGCTAAATTTCTGGTATTTTGTTTTGTTTCTCTTTCTTATCTTGACACTGAGGCTCCTTTTCTTTCTCTCCTTGAGTGCCAGCACAGATGCCAGCTGGCCCATTGGCTCAGTTAACCCCTTCCAACCTGCCCTTGGATGGCTTTGCCAATGTTCCATATTGCTTGGCTTTGCTGTGAACCCACATGGCTCCCTGCCTCATGATATTTACACTGCTAACCTGCCTCTCTCTCAGTTCCCCCATCCTGGCTTCTTTCATTGCACAAAGCCACATCAGAGGAGAGCTGGCCTAAGCAAAGACCTAGAAGGAAGGCAAGACCTAAGGCTGTCAGGTGCTTCCCCTTATACCCGTGGTACAGCTAAGATCACGTTATAAATAAGGAAGCTGATGCTCAAAGAAGTGAAATATAGCTAGAAGGTTATGGAGTCAGCACTCAAACACATGCCTTCTAACCATGGAGCCTGTGCTCATTTCACCACACCAAAAATGTTCTTGCAACTTTTCCAGTAAGGCGAAGGGAGTTTTTCCTATCCTTTCTGTCCCATTTATTCATCCTACCCTAGGTTCTTTGCCTCTAATTTTATAGAGGGGTAAACTAAGACTTAGAAGTAATGAGGGATCTATGCAATTATGAAGTCTCATTATTGAAAAGGAAACAGAAAAATTAGGGCTTCTATCCAGACGATGAAATCCTGGCCAACCCCCCATAAACAAAACTAGCAGAATAAGTCCACTTTCTGATTCCTTGAGGTCTAAGTTAACTCCATAGTATCCTCTGCTTACACTGTAGTGGTATTCACTACATATGCTGAAATCACCTGTTCATACATCTGCCTCTCATTCTCTTACTGAAACTTTTTTTATGACAAGGTTCCAGAAATTTATTGCTGTGTAACCACCTCAAAATTTACAGCCTTAAAACAACTTTTTTTATCATCTCTCACAGTGCTATGGTTAACTGGGCTCAGCCATGAATTTCTTCCCTAAGGTCTCTCATGTGGTTACTTCAGTGACTGAAGCCAGGGTCACCCAAAGACTCACTTGGGCTGGATGTTCAAGATGGCTCACTCAATATGGCTGACAGCTGATGCTGGACCCTGGCTGAGAACTCAATGGGCGATGTCAATGAGAGCATCTATTCATGACTTGGAGCTTTTCTCAGCATGGCAAGTAGGTTCCAAGAGCAAGTATTTAAAGAAGCACAATCAGACACCATAAGTCTTCTTAGACCTAGCTTCATTAGTTCCACTATGTCACCTGCTACATTCTATTGGTCAAGCAAGTCACCAAAGTCATCCAAAATTTGAAACGTTAGCACACTTCACTGCCTTCTTTAATATAATCAGAAAGAGAGGGTCTTTTAATAGTCTCTGTAATCTAAACACCTTGACTAACATCTGACATACACAAAGAATAAATATTTGTTGACCACACTCAAACTGATAATCTGTATTATATGTAACAGATTATGCCAGGAACAACTTTAATGGCCTCTACTTATTCCCTTGGAATCTCTTGCTGTATTTTACTCCAAATAACATAAATTCATTTTTAAAAATATCTCTTCCACCTCTTCTAAAGTTTCTGTCTGGATCTCATTAGTAACTAGGAAGATATCAATCAGCACAGCAGTATCATAAGATGGAAAATTTTCCAGTCTTACTGGTAACATTTATGGACTTTGGAGTCAGACTACCTCACTTGGGTTGAATGTCTTCATCCCTTTATAGCACATCCGTTTAGGCTAAACTTCTTATGTCTTCTTTCCTCATCCATATTATAGGATAATAAAAGCAACTATCTCATGGGATGTTGTGAAAAGTTCATCATTTAGTATAGTCTCTGGTATCTTAGTGCTTAATAAATATTAGCTATTATTTCCAGGTGTTTTTCCCCTTTCTTGCATCTGCATTGAATAAACATCTCCTTAGCTTTTGAAATCCACTTTTCTATACTTTTCTCTTTCCAACTACTGGTTCCTACTTTTTCTAGGTAGGATTTGTATAGAATTTTATACTTTCCAAAGTACTCTTATATCAATATGGTGTGTCCCCTTAGTATCTTTAATAAAGGTAACAGGGTTGTTGAAGTCATTTCCATGTTACAGATTGAACATGAATCTAACTAATGTGAAATGTTCTGCTCAAGATCATTAACAAAATAAATCATCAAAGCAGGAACAGAATTTTAGCAATGTGGTTTAGATTCTAAACATTTCCCCAATAACCACATGGTCTCTTGTGAGGTCACCAAGAGTCAGATGGCACATGACTTTAAATTCTGAGGGAAGTCATTAGAGTTTGGGTTTTCATGGACTTGATATTAAAAGTGAATGTTTACCCCTACTGAATTATCAAAATGGATTTAAGCTTCTAGAACAATTTGAAAGGCAATTAATTTTCCTAAAATAAGAGCAGCTGTTCTTGCCAATGAATATTAAATAGAAGTCTTGTGATGATTTAGAATTTGCTAAGGATTCTTGGAAGCCAATCCATGATGACTCTGTAGCTAATTCATGAAGGCAGATGCCCTCTCCCCTCTGAATCTAATTCATGGTTTATGTGAATTCTCTGGTTTGGAGAGAATCTATGCCAAAGTCAATAAGGCAAACTATCTTGATATGAATCTAGAATACTCAAAAGACGACCCACAGTACACTAAGTAATCCCTAAAAATGTGTGGCATTGGCAAATGAAGGTATTTATAATGGTAGCCAATAAAAAACTTTCCAATAAGCTGGAGACAACACAATATGGGAAGAGGGCACTGGACTAAGAATGAGAAAGGAACTCACATTCTTTAAGTCCCCATTATGTTCATTTCAAAACAACAAACATTGAGTATCCACTTGGTGATATGTATTGCACTAGAGATTATGACACATAGCCTCTTCTTTCAAAGAGCTAGTAGTCTAATAAGTCAGAGACACCAAAATGTTCACGATCATATTGCATGTGTCTTGAAAAATATATATGTAAAATGATATCCTAGAGTGACTATAAGAGCACCTGGAAGGGACACCTAGTCTACACTGAAGGAAGGACAAAGAAGGGCAGAGGAGGCTTTCTGAAAGAGGTGTTAGCTGATCTGAATTGTGAGCAAGTTTGGGGTTATAAGGGCAGAGAAGAACTTTTAATGATAACAGAGGCAGAAGGGACAATACTTTCTGCAAGGCAGAAAGAAGTATGGTATGGGGCAAGGGGAGCACAAATTATTGCATGTTACTAAAGCACATATCAGGCAGGAAGCAGCAGGAGACAAGAGTGAAGAAGAAAGCATAAGACAGGCAGTGTGCTAAGGACTTTATACACATTATCTAATCTATATGTCACAGTAGTTATTTAAAAATTGTGGTCTTTCTCCATTTTACAGATGAGGAAAATGAGGGCCAAAAAGATTAAAGAATTTTCTTCACTTATCCCTTAAACTCCAAATATGTGTCCAGAGAAGCTGTATTCTGATTTCACAAGAGATGTATACCATCCTTAGGGAAATTACTCTTCATTTCTGTATTTCTTGTTCCTCTTAATTGCAATAAAAGGAACTGGACAAGGTGCTTTCTCAAGCCAGTGCCTGCTGCTGTGGTTTAGGATCCCACCGGCTCCCTTAGCTGCTACTGCAGTGCTAGAACCACGTGCTTGTTTTCAGCACCATGGAGAGGTGCCGCATTGCTGTGAGCTGCAGACCCAAGGGTCAGCCAATGTAGAGGAAACTAGGATATCCACAAATCTTCCTTTAAACAAGACATCAACAAAGACAGAAGGGCAAGGAGAAGGAAAATCAGGAGAGGAGATAGAGAAATTGTCCATCACCAGTGTTTTCTCGAACAGCCGCTGAGTGATATGCTGAGTGAGACAAAGTGAACTAAATAAAGGGAATAAATTGTAGCAGCAACATGTCCTCGACATCATAATACAGATGCTGTAATCATACAAGGCTAATAGTCTGAGTCACTCCACAGCCATTGCAAACAAAAAATTGATGGGACATGCCTTGCAGCTGCTCACAAAAAACAATAAATTAAACTTGCTGACCATGGCCTGAAGACAGGGGGAGGCACAGCAAAATTATGTAACTGGTGGTTTATTTCCTGAACCACACAGCTTTCTTTTCCCTTTCTTTTTCTTCCCTTTCTTTCCATGGCCTAATGCTTCTCCCTATCACAACCAAAACTTCTTCTCCAGAAAGGATCCACTATGTAATTTTTACTAAGGTGTAGGTGGCCACTAAACATAAAGAACTATCTATCATAGGAAAATCAGAAACTGAGGGATTGATTCAGTATAATTTAAGTTCCATGAGAATAGGATAGTTTTCATTCTTGTTCATAGCACTTATAATGGTGTCCAAAATGTGATCAAAAATAACAACAGCAATAACATTAATATTTATTGAGTGTTTACTATATGACAAATGCTTTTGTGTGGGCTCTTTTAATCTTCATAACAGCTGTATGTGATAATTAGCAGTATTATCCCAATTTTCATATATGGAACGTGGGATACAGAGAGGTTATTAACTTCCCAGGATCACATAGCTAGTAAATTCAGAGGCAAGATTAAAACCCATGAAATCTGAATCCAGAACCCATGTTCTTAACCACTGTACACACTATAATGATGAGAGGAAAAGGTGGAGAGATGCACAGAGAAAACTAGAAAAAAACATAGTGATACAAAGAATAGTTACGGTCTAGTCAAAACTTTAAAAATATTATTAAAGCCCACGAGACTATACAAGGAGTATTAAGGAAGAAAAACAGTAACTCATAAATTCCATTCGACACATACACACTATGCTGAGCACTGAGGATACAGAAATAAAAAAGAACCTGCACTGGGGCATCTGGGTAGCTCAGCTGGTTAAGTGTCTGACTTCAGCTCAGGTCATGATCTTGTGGTTTGTGAGTTTGAGCCCCACATCAAGCTCTGCAGTGACAGTGTGGAGCCTCCTTGGGATTCTCTCTCTCTCTCTCTCTCTCTCTCTCTCTCTCTCTCTTTCTCTCTCTCTCTCTCTCAAATGGGTAAACTTAAAAAAATAAAAGCAAAAGTAAAAATCAATAATGTGAAACTTAAAAATTAAAAAAAAAAGAACCTGCCCTCAACATGTTCATAACTGGTGAGGGGCAGGACAAATAAAAAGACAAGAGCATAAGATATTATAATGGGTGTTTAGACAGAGGTTAGTTCTGGTGCTATGGAAATTCATAGAAAAGGCATTTCTCAGGATTAGAGAGTTGGAGTATTACCTATGATATGAGCTCTCTGCATAAATTCTAAGAAGCCAATGGGGTACACACAGGTCAAGAGATGGATAAAATTCTCAAGTGTGGACCTGAAAAGACTGGTGGACCATGCTGGAATATTAGAGGTCATGTGCTCTAACAATGCACTCTAAAGTCTGTTTATTCAACAAATATTCTCAGTACCTAATGGATGTCAGGCCTTGTTCTTGGGACTAGGGATACAAAAATGAATAAGCAGACACATTTCTTGCCTTCACTAGATCACAATCCAAAATCTACACTTGAGAATAGTGAAACTGAGGCCCAGAGAGGTAGAGTGCCCTCAACAAATTGCACAATGAGGTGATGGTAAAGCATAGACTCAAAGCCAAGGCTCTAGTCCATTGCTGCCTCCCAGGAAAGGCTCATGGAATGAATGAGTGAGTAATGAACAAGGGTGTATTGTAAAACTCCTTGGTTGGCAAAGAAATAAAGTCACTTAGTTTGGCAATTCAGCATAAGTCATGGCTTGAGTCTGACTGAACTACATAGATACTGTCAGGATATCAGCTGGCAACCAGAGGAGCCTGGAATGCCTGAGTCCAAAACATTCATCTTGGACATCAGCTTTCTTGCTACAGCTTCTCAGAAATTCCCTGTATTCCATGGATTAGTACATTTTGTTTCCTTTTTTTCCTGCAAATCCTCAAACAAGCCAAGGAAAATCAAAATCAAAAGTATAACTTACTGAGGCAGCCTCAGAAAGCCCCAGGAGAGATGACAGTAGTCAGAAGAGGAAAAAATAAACCAGCAGAGTATAAATAAAGCCTGCACAGCAATGGAGAGGGTGACTCATATAATCCCTCCCCCCACTCATTGTTGGAAAACCACAGAAGAGTCTAGAACTGGCAGGATAACATTCAGATGACCCAGCTGCTAGCTGCATGTCCTAGCTCTCCAACCTCCAGCATGCCCCACACCCAGAGTTTGAGTCTGGTACTAAGAAAGGCAATTCAGAGGTGCCAGACAGGCCAATTGGTAGAAACCATAAGCACCATTCTTCTTGATAAACTGCCTCATTTTTCCCCAAGGGGGTTGGTATTAGAAAGGACCAAGACAAAACATTTCAGGAATGCCCCAATAAATATTTTGGTAACATCTGTTCAGAAGAACTCCTTAGGGCAGGACTGGCCCTTAGCCAGCCACTCAGAAAGCCTTCCTTGAGCTCATGGTTATTTGAGTCCTGGCAGTATATCTTGGCGACAGTGGAGCCCTGTCCATAGGTCCCTGGGCCCTTTATAACTGGTAGTCTACTTCTGGAACCATTCAGCCTTCCTTCTTCCTCTTTCTCATTCATGACTGAGTCCTTTAATGTTTTCTATTTTGCCAGATGCTAGGATCAAGTCTAAACCCAGCAGACTCAAACAGCTGACAGCTTCCTAATTTACCCAGGATCTCCTGATAGATAAATGATATCATACTAGAGAGATGAGATGGAATTTTATCAGATAAGTCTTAACCATCTTTGACTATGGACAAACTTCCCAGCTGCCTGAGGCAATTTCATTGCCTGGAAAAATTATCCATCTATATAAATCTTACAAAAATTAAATCTTAAAATATCCATTCATAGCATCTTAAGCTGTAACTGGCTGAAGAGAAATTTTAATTCAGTGCATGCATGCTGTAGATCCATTCAAGTCAATTCAATTTGAGCAAAGAAATATTTATTAAGCACCTACTGTGTGTCAGGTACTGTACATGGTCTTAAGGATACAGAGGTGAAGGAAACACGGATTCATCTTAGAGGAGTTTATCATCTAGTTAAGATGTCACAGAAAACATAAATCCAATTCCAGAAAGAATGTGCTATTACCATGATATAGACTGCAATGAGAACTTTGAAGATAGAGGTTAATTACAACCAGGACAAAGCAGGGAAGTCTTCTGGAAAGCACAATGCTAGCTATGATAGAATTTGGTAGCCACACATAAGGAGGACAACTCTAGGTAGAGGGTACAGCAAAAGCAAACCCTGACATATTGGATATGCATTGTTTTAAGGAGTGAAATGGCATGCTTTTCTCAGAACAATGTGTGTGTGTGTGTGTGTGTGTGTGTGTGTGTGTGTACATGTGTAATGAATGATGATGAAAAAGATTTTAGGCTAAGTGAGCACCCACATTGGATCTCCTACTTTTTAGCAAAGCACTTTATAACACTGGATGCTCAGGGATCATGTTCTTTGGAAAGCCCTCCCCTGACCACCTGTTGCTGGTATAAGTACCTCTTCTGCACAACTGCAATTTGGCATTGTGATTTTCCATTGCCCCATGCTTTACCCCCTAGACTATGAACACTTGAGTGTAATGGCTGCCTTATTCAACTGAACTCCCATGCCAGTAGAATTCCTGGCATTCAGCAGGTACTCAAAAAAACTTTTTTGAATTAATGTATTCTACCTGACTTTTGTGCTTTTGTCACAACTTCTCACGCAGGTGAGAATTATGAGGCATGGAGAAGTTAAGTAATTGGCTTTAGTCACAGAGACAGTCATGGAAAAATTTATTTCCATATCTACTTGTTTCACAGGGGCTGGGGGGAAGGAACAGTAGTTGGTAAGTAGGTAGATCATGTTTGTAACCACCTGTCAACTCTAAAACTAGAAAGACCATATAGTTTTTGGAGCCATTGATCAAAATCTTCCAAGTGGTCTTTCCTGTAGCTTCCACTCTCCCAATTCTCTATTTCCTCGAGCCATGTTTTTTCTATGACTTATATATTCATTGCTTTTGTTTACTGCCCTTCTCCCTCCCTAAGAGGAGAGTATTGTAGAGATTTTGTTTTATTTATTGCTGTATAAGTTCATGCCTGGACTATGGTAATGTTGAATGACTAAGAGAACAAACACCGTGGGATGCAAGGGGCAGAGGTACTACAGACAGGAAAGTGAACATCAGAAGAAGTGAGACTTCAGACACCTGGGTAGTTCAGCCAGTTGAATGTCCAACTCTTTTTTTTTTTAATATTTTTAAATGTTTATTTATTTTTGAGAGAGAGAGAGAGAGCATAAGCTGGGGAGGGGCAGAGAGACAGAGGGAGACACAGAATCTGAAGAAGGCTCTAGGCTCTGAGTTGTCAGCACAGAACCCAATGCAGGGCTTGAACCCATAGATAGCAAGGTCATGACATGAGCTGGAGTCTGATGCCTAACCAACTGAGCCACCTCAGCATCCCTGACCATCTGACTCTTGATTTCAGCTCAGGTCATGATCCCAGAGTTGGGGGATTGAGCCCTGTGTCAGGCTCTGTGCTGAGTGTGGAGTCTGCTTAAGATTCTCTCTCTCTCTCCCCCTCTGCCCTTCTTCCCCCTTCCTCCCCCCCCCCGCAAAAAAAAGAAGTGAGACAATCAACAAGTCCTTGCAGTGTGTCCACAGTGGTACCAAGTATTCTGGTGGGCACTCAGCCAGAGAGCAATGGTTGGTGTGGTCTTTCCCACAGGACCTAGTAATATGATTAGCCAGCAGAGGCTATGCATGGAAACACCAAAAGGCACAGTGTCCTATACAGGTAGGGTGGGTAAAAGACAGCCAGGGGGCAAAGCACAGCCCAGGCAGTTTCCAAGAGAACCAGATACCAGGAAAGCAGCAGAAAGCATGAGAACCAAGGGAAATGTGGACATTGCAAATGTTAACAATTAAGAGGTCCAGTGGCATGTCCTGCTAGACACTCCCATATACATTGGCTGTTGTTTGCCTCTGTGCTATTGCTTATGTTATTCCTTTCGCCTGATGTGTGGTTGTTCTCCAATGCTTGCTTCACTAGCACCCACAAAAATCTCACACTATGCTCAGGCCATTTTCTCTCATGGGAAAACTTTCCTTCTAGGTTATTTCTCCTCTATGTCCCTATGGCACTGTGAATACATCTTTATGATAACACTTGGTATGGTGGATTGCAACTTTAATTTAATTTAATTCAGCAGAACTGCTGAATGTTTAAAAACTGAGGGTGGAGCCAGACTACCTGGGTTCAAGTCCCAATTTACCTTCATTTATCTATTTACCTTAGGGAAGTTACTGATCTGTGTGTTATCCACTAATAATTAGTACCTCCTTCATATGGCTTTCCAGGAAAGGAAATTAGTTAATTAAATATTTAAAGTACTTTGGACTGTACCTGAGAAAGAGTAAGAATTCAATAAAATGTTAGTTCCTGGGGAGTGAAACCCACAATTCCAAAGCATAATATCTGGGTCAAGTACTGTGATAAGACATTTTATATATGGTATCTCATTGTTCTTCTTAACAACTCTGCAAGGTAAGTATTATTATCTAACCAGTTTTTCACTTGATGAAACTGAAGCTTAATAAGATGAAAAAAAAGGTGATCATTTAAGCTTCTTTATCTGTAAAACAGGGTTAATAATGACTATCTCAGAGCTGTTATGATAATTAGTACAGGAAATAAAACTAGAATGAATGTCTTAAATGATCTGTCATTTTGTTATTGGGGTAAGTTGCTTCAAGTTCAAATAAACATCAGGCTCTATAGATGCAATTATGAGTACAAATTCTTCCTGCTCTTGAACAGCCCATCATCCAGCAGGCTGTTGTAGGGGCTTGAGGGCAATGAGCAGGTCTTTCTCAACTCCAGAACCCTCTTCCAACCCAACAGCACAATGCCAGGTATGGAGCTAGTGCTCAATGGAGAGCTCTTGCATTGCTTCCAGACTGTTGTTCCAAGTCACCTTTGTTCCACTTGCCCTTGGGCTTAGGAGAGAGAGAGAGAGAGACAGGAAAGGATCAGGCATATCTAATGGATATGCTCATCTATATCCTGGCTTAAGGTGGATTATAATAAATGTTAAAGTGGAAATACCAGCAGAGTAACATAGATGCATGGTGAGCAGGAAAGTAAACCTAGTTGGAGTAGAGAAGCCTTCCTGAGAAGGCTTTCTGCAATGTGAACTATGTCTTGAAGGATGGCATGACCTCATAAGGAAGATGTTTGAGAAAGTAGGAGAAGATTGAAAGTTTTGGGCTTCAACCAGTGCCAGACCATTTGGAAAGTCTCATGTGTGGTGGGATAGGGTTCCCCTGGGGAGAGGGCAGAGCTGAGAAGAAGGAATATTATAATAATGGGAAATTGAAAGGAAAGTTGCCATGCCTCATGGCTGAGTTCTCCCTGCTGTTGGGTAGAACAGATGAGCCTTGAAGCACCTCCAAGTAAAAGAGTTTGATGAAGTAAATATTATACATTGAAGGAATCTTAAATAATTATATGGAATACTAACTAATTACTGCAAGGATGTTGAGGCTGTCATTCACTTTCGTACGGTGGGTGCTTTACAGCTTCATGACATTCCTAACAAAAGTTATGCTTCTCCTCGGCAACCAGTTCAACTTATTCAGATGGATGCTATGAATATTATAAAACTAATGGTTATTTCCTTGTTTGTGCTGGCTACTAAGAAGCTCAAAGCCAAATGTATGGCCACTTGTAACAGCTGGGCAGGACCATATGTTTAATAGCTTCTTCCTGATTCTACTATTGTCTTCATTTAACTATCCTGCCATTATTTTTTCTTTGTCCATCTTTGCTCATTTATCTCATTTTTTACTTGTACTATTTGTATCTGTTGAAGACATTTCAACTCCTGTTTTGCAATAATACAGGATATAAATAAATTACCAACACTAAACTCTTTACTATAGCCCAAGGCTTTCAGTAGAGCAACAATGTGCCTGCCCTATAGAAGGAGCATATGCCTCTTCAGCACCTCTGTCATTACTCCAAGGCTGAAGCAGTTGGTGGGACAGGCATTCTGCAAGGCCGGATGAGATTTGTCACTGCACACATCATTGGGGTAGTGAGAGAAGCTGGTAAAAGAGGGAAGACTCAGAGGACCAGGGCTGAGCCAAACAAATATTTCTAGATGGGACACAGTCAAGACAAACCCTGGCCCCTGAGAGTGAGAGAGGTCTGGAATAGGAAAGAACTATGCCTTGCACCACTTTCTCCAGGAAGCTTCCCAGTCCTCTGGGTTCCCAGACTCTTCAGTTATCCCTTTATGTATCACTTCTCATTACTTTGCATGATACTACGTCACTACATCTATTTACCACTCTGATTACCTCTCTCACTTTTGTGTACATAAGAATCACTAGGAAACATGTAAAATGCAGACTCTTTGGTTCCGTTGTAAGAGATTTTGATTTTGTGTCTAAAGTGAGGTTCAGGAATCAGTATCTTCAGTTAGCATCCCAAGTTACCTGAAGTTAGTTGTCACAGATCCTTCGAAACTCCATCTGGATTGAACTCCTGACAAAGGGGCCTGCACCCTACCTCTAAATCCATGGCACCCAGGACAGGGTCTGACTCAGAGTATCATACCTCATTTTATGGACAAGTAAACTAAGGCCCAGGAAATTACATCACTTATCCAAAACCCCCTAGCCATAGATTAGGGAAGCTAGGGTTAGGACTCAGGTAGGACTGATTTCAAGGGTATATACTTCTCACAGTTCCAAGCAAGAAGGTAATACAGCTTACCTGGGCAGCATCTAGGTAGGCTTTGTACTTCCCAGCAGGTGTGCAAGTAGATCATCTGGGGTGTAGGAAGAGCATACTGGACCTTCTCGTATTTATATTAATACATCTTTTCTTGTTTTTATTTTCATATGTTTATGATATCTAAGCATTAGTACAAAGATACATATATACAATGAACGCATAATGTGTTTTGAGCAACCAGATCAAAAACATCTTACTGATAGGGATGCACAGTCAAAACCTTGGGAGATCACTGGTTTAGTTGCCTTTACTCTGTGATAGTAACGCAGTGGTTCCCAAGCCCATGTACCTTAAAGATGCTGCACAGGACATGTGACACACCCTGCTGAGACTTCTCAGGGGACAGAACAAGAGATGGATGAACATAATTACTGCATGGGAATTAAGCACCACTGCTAAGAATTTCTAGGGACTGTGCATTTGTCTTCTTGCCTACCAAAGACTGATTGTTATGTACTGGGCTTGCTGGGATTGCCTTGCTTGGCCACATAACCAGGGTCTGTCCAGCCATGTGCCTCTGGGAGGCAAAAGCAAGCAACTCTCTGCAGGGAAGTGGGACATGGGGCTACAGGTTCAAGGATGAAATAAAAGCATCCCTGCCTTTCCCCTGCATTCTGCATCATTTATGGAACACCCCTCCAAGGTTGCTGGGAGAAAGAGCCATGTTTAGAAATGAAATTTACTGAGCAGATAAGGCTAGATTTAGGGAAAGAAGTGACTCTTCTGATGACTTATGATAATGTAAAATAATGGGTTGAGTTGGGCCTTGCTTAGCAAGAAGAGGGAATTCTGGAATATGTTTTTAAAGGTCTTGAGCATGGTAAAAAAAATTAGTTGTTGGAACTGAGCTTTTGGAAGCTTTAAGGGACTGGCAAGGAGAAAAAAGCAAATAAGTCATGCTGGAGTCCAAATGGTAGAGGCAGGACTAATGCATATAGTTTCAAACATGGTGCCCTGCATAAGGGCAAGAGTGTGTACTAAAATCCAGCCCACTTCCACTTTGCTGGCCAAGCTATCATCTTGGTAGGACCCTATGTTAGCTTTTCCTCATTTGTCTGCCCAACAGGGGTCCTTTTCCTAATTTGTCCCAGAGATTAGATGGGGAGAGGGCTTTTTCTAATTTGTCCAAAGGTACAGTATGGACATCTGGTGGCCATGCATAGAGGTCCTTGCCCACCATGATGTAACCCACATCATGACAAAAATATTCTGGAAAATTCTGACTGATTTATTTCAATTAGTATAATACTCTCTACCTCCACCCACATCACTGCAAATGGCAAAATTTCATTATTTTTTTATGCCTGAATAATACTCCATTTTATATAAATACCACATCTTTATCCATTCATCAGTGGTGGACATTTGGGCTATTTCCATGTTTTGGCTATTATAGACAATACTACTATAAGTACTGGGGTACCTGTATCCCTTTCAGTTAGTACTTTTGCATTCTTTGGGTGAATACCTAGTAGTGAAATTGCTGGATCATAGAGTAGTTCTATTTTTAACTTTTTGAGGAAACTCCATACTGTTTTCCAGAACGGCTGCACCAGTTTGCATTCCAACTAACAGTGAAAGAGGGTTCCCCTTTCTCTACATCCTCACCAACACCTGTGGTTTCTTGTGTTGTTGATTTTAGGGAAATACAATATGATTTCACTTATATGTGGAATTTAAGAAACAAAACAAATTATCATAGGGGGGAGAAAAGAGGAAGAGAGGCAAACCAAGAACAAACTGATGGTTACCAGAATGGAGGTAATGGGGGGTATGAGAGAAATGGGTGATGGAGATTAAGGAGGGCATTTGTTGTGATGACCACTGGGTGTTGAATATTAAGTGTTGAATCACTAAATTGTACACCTGAAATTAATATTACACTGTATGTTAACTAACTGGAATTTAAGTAAATACCTAAAAATCAGAAAAATATTCAGGAAAACTAGAAATATGATGTGCTAGGAACTACTGTGTCACTTCTGGAAGCCTGAAATGGGTGGAGTTTTGAGCTGTGGTTGACATGTGCCAGTTTCAAGATGAACAGAAGAGCAGAGGCAGAGGGGACTACGAAATAAATTAAGTCAAGAATTCACATAAGTTCTGGGGAAGGCACTAGCCTCATGTAAGACTGGTAGGTTTGAGCCAAGTTTACCCCTCTATGCACAGGGGAAGGTTCATGAGACTTCTGGGGCATGAGACTGTAGGGACATTTGTGTTCCCTTCCTCTAGCATTGGGGCATAAATTGCCTGCTGACACAAAAGTTTAAAGTGGAAGGAGCCTGCACAAGGAAAGAGCCACATAAGACCGGTCCTACTACCTCTTTTTGAGTCAGGACCCAGTCTGCCTTAAGTTCTGATTCTGACTCTGCCACTTATTAGCTCTGTAACCCTGGGCAAAATAGTTAATTTTGCCTTGGGAAAAATAGTTAATAATAGTTGTCTCAAGTTCCTTATCTGTAAAATGAGGATAATAATACCATTTACCCAATAGGACTGTGGTAATAATTCAGTGTATATGCCTGGCACATGGTAAGCACTACAGAGATGTTAGCTCTATTATTATCATTATTAATTATTATTATTCTGCCACATAACCAAGGTCTGTCCAGCCATGTGCTTTGGAAATGAGGCAAGGAAGAGTCTGGCCTCCCCATTTTATAGTTCAGGACACTGTAGCTTAAGGATTGAGAAATGAGGGGCTGGGCATCAGGGAATCTGGCTCCCCTGAAACTAAGGGACAGTTTTGAGATTGATGCATACAAAGGCCTTTGATGAGCGCCTACAGCATTGAAAATGTCACAAAATTAATCCCTTCTCATTATAAACACTGCACTGAGACACAGCAATAACAAGAGACTAACACATTCTCATTAGTCAAGGAAAATCTATTTTCTCAAGATTGTCTACGTGAAGGAAAAGAACGACCATGAAATGTCAAAGACAGACACTGGATGGTGGTTATGAGCCCTAATGAGGTCCTGGTCCAGGAACTAGGGCCTTGAGAGAGAGGAATGAGGGAGTGGAGGACAGACAGGAGGAACTTGAACCAGGTCTGACCAAGAACATGACTCAAGCATTTTCCCCTTCCAAGGGTGGGGGAAAACAAGTTAAGCACAGAAATTTCAATGTAGTTTTAAGGCCATCTGTGTCAGCAAAGTGTTCATAGTCCATATGCATTACGTCACTTCATCTTCACAATAGCTCAGTAAAATAGGTAATATTAATAGTTTTTCCAAAGTAAGGGGAGTTGATAATTAAAGAAATTGCTAAGAATTTTGCAAAGTCAAATAGCTATTGATTAAGGACATAGGACTGCAGACTTAAGTGGGATAACATGGCTAAGCACATGGGCTGTTCAGACAAACTCCTATGTTCAAGCATGGACTCAGCCATTTTCAAGCTGTGCAGCCCAGAGAAAATAACTTAGCTTCTCTGAGTCTCCACTTCCTCACCTGTAAAATGAAATGATGAAAACAGAGAATACTTCCTAGGGCTGTTGTGAGATTAATTAAGTTTATATAAAGTTCTTAGAACAGAAAGTGACTATAGAAAGTAACTAATAAATATTAGCTATGTAATTTTTATTACTTTTGTTACTATTATTTTTACTCTTGCCCTAGGAGGTTTTGGTTTCAGCCAGTTTTTTTTCAAGTTATTTGTTTGTTTGTTTGTTTGTTTGTTTGTTTTGAGAGAGAGAGAGAGAAAGCACATGTGCTTGTGAGCAGGGGAGAGGAGAGAGAAAGAGAGAGAGAATCCCAAGCAAGCTCCACACTGTCATGAAGATCCCAATGTGGGGCTCCATCCCATGAATGGTAAGATCATGACCTGAGCCAAAATCAAAAGTCAGATGCTTAACCAACTGAGCCACCCTGGCACCCCCATCCAGTTTTGAATTATCTTACCAATTCCAGTTTCTCAGTTGTTGTACCAGGCTTGTTGCCCACTGGTATTCAGATCTGATCCCCCACTTCCTATTTTCTGCTCTTATAACTGGGTGATAACTCCTGCAAATTATACTCACAAGGATCCTTTACTAACTGACATTTAGCTGAATTCAGCCAATAAGTACAGGCTGGAGACTGTCAGGACAAGCTGGCCTGACCTCCTCTCACCTGACAGCTTCTCCCTCTGTGGCCCCACCTTCTTCCAAACAGCTTCCATCCTGTGTTCCAGTTCAAACAGCACGGTCCCTGATCTTGGGCTCTGGGATCGTACCTACCCTTCCCTTCATCAGCCAGCCTACGGATGGTAGCTGTTTACTGCTATTGCTAATCTCTGGAGTACCTCACTTGGCCCCATTTGGCTTTTCAGTTATTCCAATACTTTTGCAACAAGTTTCTCATATTGAATTCCTGCCTGTTGATGGTCCTTCTCAGACACTGGCTGACACAATTATAGTATGCAGAGATGAGCAGAATGGGTAAGAACAAAATCAGGCCCAGTCCTAACAGATGAATGGGACAGGACCCCAGGCTCTCCAGAGGCCAACACAGGAGTCCAGTCATGAGAACTGAAACCCAAAAGGTGAAGTCCAAACCAGAGCAAGGTGCCATGACACCTATACATACAGATGGAGTCCCATACCACTGCTTCATGAAGGGAGGTCGGGGCTCAAATCCCAGAGCAGGGATGAGCTTTCAAGCAGAGATCACAGGGTTTAGTCTAGGAGAAGAGGGAACTCAGCAAGGCCTGAGAGGGAGACTACAAGAGGGTTAGGTGTTAACCAGATTTTGGTTAATTTAATTATACTGTAATGCGTATGAGAGCCCACAACTTAAAGGAGCCCTGTGGGGAAATTTTTGTTCAGCAAATAATTATAACCCTAATTTATTTGCTTATGTTTGGATTTTCATATATTGGGGGTTTTTTGTTTTGTTTTGTTTTTACCCAGGAACAATAGAGCCCAACTTGTCTGGGGACGAGCATTTGCTTTGAATTAGGCACTGTTTGGAATAAACGACAATCAGTTTAGTAAACTTTTGATTATATTAGCCTTGCAAATAGGTTTGCCCAGGATGAGTAGAAATATATTACTGGTGAGAGGTGGAGTGGGGGGGTGGATCATGATTGGAGGACATGTCTGGTTTGGAAAGACCCTAGAGCTGTCAGGAATCATTTCATATATCTGATACTTAAGCCCTGTTTAAAACATCTTGACCAAAGGTATGCCAAGCGTGGCTTTGAAAGCTATCACTTGTCTAATGGGAATTTCCATTCTCTAGTCATGGTTTTACCTGCCGGGATCTTAGGAAACAAATATTCTCCTCAATATTTACTCTATCTTTAGATACATTTGCTCTTCAAATGAAATTTTCTAATGTCTTCAGCCATTCTTCCTGGGACACTTCTTCCAGAGCAGAGGACTGGTTAATGAGTTATAGTATAGGCACAAGGTAGAATAATATGTAATGGCTAAAATAATCTTATGAAGTAAGAAGAGAAAGTCTTAATGCTAGAAGAGAAGACTAGATTACAAAATTGGAAGGAGGCCATTTCCATATTGCTGAACACTTAGAATCACATGTGCTTTTGCATTTTCTATTGTAAAAATAATTTGGCAACAACATATATATATATATATATATATATATATATATATATATATATATGAAAATAAAGATATCCAAGTTTCCAAATGACAGTAGCTATCCAAGGCTGTACTATGGATAAACTATATTAGAATCACCATAAGCTGGTCAAAATTAGAGACCCCAGGACTCCATCTAACTAACTGAATCTCTGAGGATGAAACTTGGCGACCTGTGTTTTTCACTTGCTCTCCAAGGGGCTCTTAGCGCAGCCAGAAGATGGCATCACTGCCTATTAACCACAGCAACGACAATCATTCCTGTATTCCCTTCTTTTTTTCACATGCATATGTTTACTCAATTGTAAAGATAGTATTTACTCAAGTTTGGACATGAATATTTTTTATATCACATTGAAAGGTAGTCGGGGTGCCTGGATTACTCGTGGGTTAAGTGTCCGACTTCGGCTCAGGTCATGATCTCACGGTTCAGGAATTCAAGCCCGCATCACACTTGGTGCTGACAGCTCAGAGACTGGAGTAGGCTTGGGATTCTGTGTCTCCCTCTCTCTCTGCCCCTCCCCCACTCATGCTCTGTCTCTTTCTCTCAAAAAAAAATTTTTTTTAATTTTTTTTAAAGAAGAAAAAAAGTAAGTATTCTTTGAACTGAAATACTTGCTTCATGTAAAAATACAGAAAAGTCAAGAAAAGAAAAAAAAATTCCCACAATACTAGCACCCTAAGCCAACCACCATTAACATTTTGATGTAAAATAAAATTCTTGTCTTTTGCCTGGGTATAATTTATTTGGTTTATTTCATTGGTATGATTGAGGTGCACATTTAATATTGAAATCTGGGGGAAAGTGGGTGATGGGCATTGAGGAGGGCACCTGATGGGATGAGCACTGGGTGTTGTATAGAAACAAATTTGACAGTAAATTTCATATTAAAAAAATAATAAAGTTGATATTCTAAATGTTAAAATATATATATTGAAATTAGTATTTTTCTCTGAAAATTGTGATAGCACATTTTTTTCCCACACTACTGCAAACTCTTCATAAGATTTGATCACCACTCTGTTGTCAGCCACAATTTCACTTACAAATAATTTGGTGACAAGTGCCTCTGTGTGTAAGGCATTTTCTATTGGAGTATTTCTTCATAATACATGCTAAGAAACAAAGTTATTGAATCAAAGCATATGAATATCTAAGACTTTCTTTTTTCAAAAAAGATCAAATCATCATAATTACCTAAAAACTTCTATCAAGTAGGTCACCTCACTCTGTAAGCACTTCTGTTCCCAAAATATTTAATTCTATACTACAAAACTAAAACTGATTTTGCTAGGGGAAACATCTCAAAGATGCAAAGAATTCCTTGAACAAGCCACATGGAAACTTTACTATAAGGCTGAATCTAAGAATGTCCTAGCCTTGGAGCTGACATACAGGGGAAAGCTTCATAATGAGGATCTTTCCAGATTTCCAGATCTTTCAGGTAGAGAGGGTCTAGGATAGGAGCACCCCCACTGTAGTCCTCTCTCTGTGGAGGAAAGAATCAGCCCTCCCAGGGTGCCCACACACTGGCTGCAGCTTGCCTGTGTAGATGACAGGGTAAGAAAGGAAGAAATGTCTCTTTGACAGAAAGAGAAAAAAAACTCTGAGTGAGCTGTTAGAGGTCTCAGATTCTCCTGGAGAAATAATGAGCATTACCAATAGCTGTGGATTCCTCAAGGACCCTTCAGGAGCAAATAAGCTGGGTTTGATTAAGCCAATTCAACAATAATACACCAGGGGGAGGCAATAACCCCAGGGACAATTTTCAACTGATTGGGAATGAGGGTAATGGAGCAGTACCCCCAGCTTCCAGCTCATCTCCAGAAACCGTTTGCAGGCGTGTTCTACAGGATTTCTCAGAACTTCCCCAGTGTGATTGGGCTAAACATGTCCACTGTAGCAACCCATCATTACTGCAGATGCTACTGCTTTATCTCTCTTCCCTGTCTCACTTTCCCTACCCCCTTACTTGTGCTTCCCAAATAAACTATATAACCCAAGTCCTCGTAATGGAGTCTACTTACGGCAGAACTGAACTAAAAGAGTAGAGAATTTTTATACTCATTTAGTAGATTAGAATACTGAGTTTCAAAAAGCCCTACTGACCTCCCCCAAGGTCACCAGTTGCCATATGACAACATCAGAGCTAGATACTGACTCTTCAGTTAGTGTTTATCTTTCAAATCAAATGATAATTATGTATTGAGTATATAATAGGCACTATGTGGGATACTGGGAGCTCTACTCAGTAAAAGAGAGAGAAAATTATTTACTACAATGTAATGTCTTAAGAGTATCATTCAGGGTGCCCGGGTGGCTCAGTCAGTTGGGCATCTGACTCTTGATTTCAGTTCAAGTCATGATCTCACAATTTGTGGGATCGAGCCCCACATTGTACTCCATGCTGACAGTGCGGAGCCTGCTTGGGATTCTCTCCCTCTCTCTCTCTCTCTGCCCCTCCCCTGCTCATGTTCTCTCTCAAAAATAAATAAGCATTTTTAAAAAAGAGTAGCAATCATCTAGCTCAATTCCATTATTTATTGTTAACATTTATTTAGGGCCTACTGCATGCCAAGTGCTTCACTAAACAATGAAAGCCTAAAGATGCCCCTGCCACTGAGAAAGTTAGAATCGTGGGTGATGGGCATTGAGGAGGGCACCTGTTGGGATGAGCAATGGGTGTTGTATGGAGACAAATTTGACAATAAATTCCATATTAAAAAAAATTTTTAAATACTTAAAAAAAGAATCTAGCAGTAGGGGAGGGGTGGAAAATCTAGACACAGACACAGACACAGACACTTTCCAATATAAAATAGTAACTGAGAAGAGAGCACGGATGATAAAGGAGCGGAGAGGACTGACACCTAGCTCAGACTGCGGGGATGAGTAGCAGAGAACATGTTTCTGGGAGGAGATTCATTCATGCATGTGTGCAACCAGTACTCCCTGCATTTCTACATTTTAGGTGGCACACTAGCAGCTCAGGCTACACTGGTGAACCATATGGTTGCAGTCCCTGTCTCAGGCCAGAGCAAAGTCTTGGAAGATGCCTGGAAGTTAGCCAGAAAGAGAGAGGAGTGGGGAAAGCCGTCCAGATGGATACAGCAGAACGGCATGCACATAGCCAGGGAACCATGAAGGAGCATTCTGAGGCTAGATGTTTCTGCTGTGTGTACGTGGGAGGAGAAGAATAGGATGACTAGAGCATAAATGAGAGGAAAGGTGCCAAGAATAAAGCTGCAGTGTTGGCCAGGAACCACATCAGGGACCTAGGCAAACAAGTCACTAGACGAACAAAGAAAGGAAGGGGGTGGTTAGGAGGCCAACAGGGAAAGAGAGCTTCCCAGAGGCAGTGACATTCAAGCTGGGCCTTGAACAATACAAGGGATTTAGCCCCATGCGAAAGGAGAAAAGGAGACTCTAGGAAGTGGCTTATTCTGCTATGCAAATCCCATTTACTATGCATAGAAAGTGACAGTCCAGTGAAAGTTTTAGGTAACATTCCTTCCGGGTGGTTTGAAGGTGCCACGTATATTTGTGTAGAGCCCAACCTACATAGCTAAAAACAGTGGCCTCAACATGGTTTGCTGGGAAGGCCTGACCTCACAAGGGATCTCCCTCATCCTTTTATCCAAGTTTCTGAAAGGCATCCAATTAAATATTAATTCCTTTGGATTGATCCAGTTGTTCTTCCACGAGCCTTTTTAAATGCAGATATGCTGAGTGGAGGGGAAGCCATGACACCTGACATGGCAACACTGTCTGGGTCAGTCACAAGTCTTGAGCTGCTGGGAGACCAAATTTATTTCCTAATGTTCTACTCTATCCTTCCACAGTTGAGGCATCTGACCAACTTCCCCCACCTTTGCACACAGGCTTAGGTATGTCTCCAGCTCCTAGAATGCATCTGGATCTCATGCAGGAGGGATTTGGGCAGATGCCCTCAGCATCCAGCCACTCTTACAGTCTCGGAGGATTTTTTTTTTTTTTTTTTTTTTGGATAACCATTTTTGGATAACTAGGCTTCAAATTGCTGTGAGTACCGGTCTTCAAATAACCCCTTGCTGAGCTCCACAACCTGCTAATTACTTCTGGACCACTGTTACTATGACTTTGCTCTCTCTCTATGCAGAAATCTGTACACTATGTGGCTGTGGGTCTTGTCAATGGGAGGTATCATCCTTTACCACTCAGCTGGACAAGGACCTTCTTCCTAGAATGAGTCCCAGCCATTCCCCACATTCCAGGGTCTGCCTTATCAAATCTCCAGATAGAAAGGCAGATTTATTCCCTCATTTAATATGCAAGGCTTTATTGAGCACCTACTATATGCACAGCCTCAAAGGGGTCAGGTAAGTGAATGAATAATTGCCACACAGTGCGACATGGTAGAGATTGAAATTGAGCTGAAGAAAGGTGAGAACAGGAAAAAGCTTAAGTGTAGAGCCTCTTTGAGCATTAGTTTTCTTAGCTGTAAAGTGGAAATGATCATTTCTTTGCAGGGTTATTGTGAGGAGTTGGGATAATGTTACATGAAGCATGCAGTAGATATAGATGGTCCATACACAAGGGATCGGGGTGTTGTTCCTAGCTAGGATGATACTGCTGTAGGGACTTACAGAAGCTTCATTTGGGGGACCTGAAATGTTTGATATTTAGCATATTCACAACTTCCACGGGGTGCAAGTATTTTAATAGAGAAGCTCTTTCCAACCAATGTTGCCACAAATGTATTACAGGTGTACCCAAGTTGTGAGTTCCTCATTCCTGTAGGTGACTGGAAGAGGTAGGGGCTGGGGTTGCGGATAAGCCTTATGCCCAACCCTTGTTTGGCATTTATTAATGAGGGAGCTAAGGCACAAGCAGGTCCACTAAGGTGTCTCAGATTGTACAGCTACTAAGAGCTATGACCTATGTCCAAACCCGGGTCTTCCTGCTATAAGTCCACTGCTTTCTCACTTTCCCCTGCCACCTTCCTCCATGTGTTAATCTAGGAATGAAGCAAAGTGAATATTACCGTGCAGTGAGCTTCTTTCCCAAAGAAAACAAAGGTCCTTTAATTGACCAAAGGGCACTAATGACTGCTTTAATAAATGCTCCAAGCATCTTCATGAGTCTGTATGCAGATGGACAGGAGCAGACCTGTAACTGCCTAATGAGGTAATATACTTCAACAAAGGTGGGGAAAGGGAAGTTCATACTGGAGACTAATGAACTAAGTAGGTTGTTGAGGACAACTGGAGAAATTTGAATCTTGATGGTTCCTGTCCAGATTTTATTTAAGTAGCTTTAATACCTTGATTTCAAAAAAAAAAATGTGTTCCCCTCTACTCCAGGACAATTTTGATCAGAGCAATTAGTCAAATGACTATGTGGCTGATCACTATTAGTCTATTCACACACACACAGATACACACACACACACACACACACACACACACACACACACACACACTCCAAAGAGAATGTAGCATGGGGCTAGGGCTAGGAGTCTGGGAGTCCAATTTCTGGTTCTTCCACGTGCTTATCCTTTGACCTTGGGAAATGCCTGTGCACTCTGAACATCTATTTCTCCATATACAAATTGAGGGTGAATATGCAAAAAAAATTCATATAATTTGATATAGAAGAGTATTCAGAATAAAACTAAGTGTAATGAATGTCATTCAAAGAAATTTATGTGGGAAATTAAAATGGCCCTCAGAAGACAACATTATAGAAAGGTACAATGTGGTTAGATTTTTCAATATTCTGCATTATTTGTTAACAAAAAGTTAAATTTAGAAGGGAAGAATTTGGGGGCACCTGGATGGCTCAGTCAGTTAAGCATTCAAGTCTTGATCTGGGCTCGGGTCATGATCTCAGAGTCATGAAACTGAGCGCTGTGTTGGGCTCTGTGCTGACAGCATGGAGCCTGCTTGAGATTCTCTCTTACTCTCTCTCTCTCTCTCTCTCTCTCTCTCTCTCTCTGCTCCTCCCCTGCTTGCACTCTCTCTCTCCCAACAATAAATAAATAAACATTAAAAAAAAAAAGAAGGGAAGAATTTGGAAGTTAGAACTTTGCCCTTCTCGTGATTCAAAGCCTTTGTCTATAACTCCTGAGGGCATATTGTATATGTCATTTCTAGGCATCTCTACCCAAACATATGGCTACCAGGTATTCTATGCAGATAGACTTCCCAGTTGTTCAACCCTGACTTCAGTTGCATTAGGATTCTGTGTGTTATAAATTGATAGACTCAGAAGGTATACTGGTCAGCTACCCTCAGATGTCATCCTGTTACGCCATGTGCTGGTCCTGACCACTGGGTTCAGTTTAGTAAGTCCACTCCTTGCACACACTGATATTCACTCACAGAATCATTCCTTGAATCTTTCCTGGACCCTACTATGCATCAGGCATTTGCAGGACCCTACTATGCATCCAGGATCCTACTGCAAGAGGCAGAAGTTAGGTGAAGAGATCGCCCAGGCGTGATTCCTGACCTAGGTGCCCTTCATCTAGGAGAGGTGACAGGCAACAAAAACAGTCTCCTTGACTAAACTTCAGTCAGACTCCTCTGAGCCCTCTTCTCTAGTAGGCCTTGATCTTGGGCCTCATCCTTGATATGCTTAAACAAGTTTTTTTTAAGTCTATTTATTTATTTTGAGAGAGAGAGAAGAGATAGAATCCCAAGCAGGCTCTAGTCAGCACAGAACCTGACATGAAGCTTGATGCAGGGTTTGATCTCACAATGGAGAGATCACAGCCTGAGACAATATCAAGAGGTGGACACTTAACCAACTGAGCCACTCAGGTGCCCCTGAAACAAGTTTTAACAAAGAATCCTGCTAAGTCAGTTTAGCAAGAATCCTCCCCCCTTGATATTCAATCAAGTTCTTCATCTCTTACCTTTGATATCTAAGTCCATGACCTACCTTTAGCAAGATTTCTGTTAAGCCAATTTCACAAGAATCTCCCTACTCTTGATGTCTAATCAAGTCCCTCTTAGTAATTTTCCATCCACTGGCCCATTCACACTGTTTATTGCTATAAATCTCCAGCTGTCTTTGCTATATTCAGAGTTGAGCCCAATCCTATAATAGTTCTCTTCCCCACTGTAGTAGCTCAAATAAAATCTGCCTCGCCAATTTTAATGAGGGTCCAGTGAATAATTTCTCTTTAACACAGGCGTACACAGCTAACCACAGTACAAGGAATAATAACACTTGTTTTCATTCCTTGGGCTCCTCATAAAAATAATGATGCCCATAACTAACATTTATCGAGTGTTTACTTGGGGCTTGGCACTCTGCTGAGAACTTTACATACTTCAGTAGCTGTGCTAAAGGTACCAACACTTCCTACTAGCTCTTATCAAAGACTGAGCACAATGGGATACTAGGTTTCTGCCTATTGCAAAAATCCTCTATGGACAATCTGGGTGTCAGAGACCCTTGTCAGCCTTGCCAACTCTTGCTCAGAGCTGAGCCATAGTCTAGGGTTCTTTCTACCCAACCTTGCTTCCTCCTTCTGCTCCTTTCACAGATATCAGATCTGCTTCATAGTCTTCAGACGCTGATGACTCCTGCTCCCTTTCCCATTTATCTTTCATAGGCATTACTCCCAAAAGGTATCTTACAGTTCAACTCTGTACTATCATTTACTTCCTGGTGGATCTGAAATGATAATGATTGTATACATTATCTCATGTAATCCACAAAACAACCTTGTAAAGCAGATATTACAACCACCTTATAGATAAAGAAGTTGAGACAGACAGGGAAGCAATTCATGCACAAATGACAAAGTAAGGATTCAGACCTAGGTATGACTTTGTAATAAAAGCATTAGCACGTAACCACTTCTATAACAAAAATAAGATAAAGGAAGTAAGCAAATGCTCTAGTAAGACCCTGTAATAGCCAGTCAAGGTAGTGAAGTTGCAGAGAGATCAAGGTGCTACCAAGCAAGAATAATTTCTGCTCTGTGTGCAGATCTAAGAAAAGAAAATGGCCCAAGAGAGCTGGGAGATGCTAAAAGGCAGTTCTGATGCTACCACAGTGATGGGTTCCAATAAAAGAAGAGCATGTAAAGAAAATAATATGATTTTCCTGGATACCCTATAATAAGCTCTGAATGTTAAAGGACATGTCAAAACCATTCATTGATTCATTCATTCATTCATTCATTCATTCATTCATCCAGTAAGTGTTATCATGTTACTACCATGAAATAGGCACTTGAGTATGGCAGTGAAAAAGACGGATGCTGTCCCTGCCATAAAAACTTCAAGGTTTATGAGATAGAATAGAAAAACCTTAGGAGGAATTGAGCATAAGGCCAGTGTCCACCATCCTCTGGACTGTGGAGCTTTGGGCTGGATGTTTTACCCTTTTGATGAATCTTAACACCCTGTAAGAACTAAATAAGAAACGGGAGGTTCAAACTGTGCTAAAGTTACTAAAATACTAAAGTCAGTGCAAAGTGTGTTATTAGCAATTTTCAGACTATGAAGGAGAATAAGGAAGGTACAGGTCCAGTACCTTGGAAGTGAAAAATGAATGTTTGTGCAGTGAAGGATTGGCAATTAGGACCATGGACTCTGGAGTTGGACTATCTGTGTTTAGTTCCCCCTACAGCCACTTACTAGTTGTGTGATCTCAGGCAAGTTACTTGACCTCTGTGTCCTCATTTTGTAAAATGCTGGCAATAGCACTATTAACTCTATAGCATTACTATAAGGATTGGAGGAGTTCACAAATATATTGCACTTAGAACAGTGCCTGGCATAAAGTAAGAACAACGTTAAATATTTGCCTTTTTTCAACCCCTGGGATCTATCCAGTTAACACCCAAGACCCTAGTATGACTACTTCCAAATCCTGACTCTAGCCTGATTTACTGTCTACTCTTCATCTGCCCAACACTGTCTCTCTAAATTAGGCGGACCTATCCATAGTTAACCAAACAGAACCCAGTAAGACAGAGCTCTGGACTTAAGTCCTGGAGCTTCTAGTCAGGATTCCAGAAGAAAACAGATGGCACACTTTATTAGGGTAATAAGATTATTTACAAAGTTGTGAGCACAGTATAGGGAAGCCATAGGGGATACCGTGGCACCCTGGCACTAGTAAGAAGTGGGGCTCCCTGAGGTCTCTAGGTCTGAAGGGGCAAAGGGAAGGAGTGATTAATAGAATCCAGAGAGTATAAGAGATAAAGATCTGTGGTGGAGGGATGCAGACATCCTGAAGTGGTCTAAAGAGAGAAACCTGGGGGAACAAATCCCTTGACTTCATTTCTTCTCCCAGCCTCCTTCCAGTGTCTTGTCCTCCCCATTGGCAGAACTTATTGAGAAGCCAGATGATAAGAGATCTATTTACTCTCAGTGTCAGTCTGCTTCCTGGGGCACAGAACAGGATGAATAATGGTAGAGAGTAGATCTGAAAAGGCTAACAGCATAAATTTTAGTCTCAGAGCATAACTTTTTCTTTGCTTCATGCTCCATCCTTGAGTTTTCATTGTTGCTGGACTGTTGGCTTTATCTCCCAGTCACAGCCTTAATCCCACTCCATGAACCTAATTACAGACTGAGCCCTCTGGTTGTGTTCTTGGTAATATCTCTTGGATGTGGTGTCTGTTCTAACTCCTCCCTTTAAACTTGGCCTCATGCCCATTCAACATGTACCAGTAAGCACTCAAAGCAAGCCATGAGTTGTCTGTTCTTTTCTGGTTATCTGCCTGATTCCAAAATCCTGGTTCTCTGCTTTGGCCTTGAAATCTTCCTTTTGATGTGTTACTCCTTTTGTCCAGTTGGCCATGCATTTGGCTTTAGATATTGGCTTCCCATGTGGTTCATGAGGCTCTGCTGGATCCCTCAGCTTTTGTAGCCCCCTTTGTTTCAGATGGAAGCTCCCCACTACTTTGAATCTTCCAATTGCTGGACAGGTCATAACTCGGAGGCTCAAGATCCAGAAACATAACCTTTTGCACTTAATTTTGAGTTGTTTTTACTATCACAGCAAGATCTACCATCTCTGTGGTCATGTTGGATCTTCAAAACAATAATAGCAGGTGTATGTGATTTTTGCTCTATTTTTAGTAAGCTGACTCTTGGTAAAGTTAAGTGACCAGCAGGTGCACAGCTGGTAACTACTAGGCACTGGGCTACCCTGTCTATACAGACTATCTCACCACAGTCTAAGCTCCATGACAACAGGGGTTTTTTTCTTTGTTTGGTTCACTACTTTTTCTCCAGTGCTTAAGGGAGTAATTGTCATAATAGAAGCTCAATAAATGTTTATTGAATGAATACTGAATGAATTATTCCATTGGATCCTCATTACAACCCCATAAGGGATATATTACTGCTTTCTTCATTTTCTAGGCGAGAAAACTTTGGAGGCTGAGAGAACTTAAGTAACTTCTCCTAAATCACGTACATCTAGTTAGTAGACATGAGTCCAAGTCCATGCTCTAAAGAGTGTTGTTCTCAATGTGATCAGGGACCAGGGCTGGACTACAAATGGTTTGTTTCTGGTTTTGATGAGCTAAGTATAGAAACGGAGAGTGAGATTTTAGAAAATCTTATAGCAATTTGACATTGCTGTGATTTCCCAATATGAGACCAGTGCCTTGTCTCATGGCCTCAATCAGGATTCTGTTGAATTTACAGAGACAATTTGCTGGGGTGCAAAGCACATGGTTGTAGTAAGACCATATATCAATTCACAGTTTATTAGAAATAAAAGATGAGCATAGGCCTTTCCCCACAGATAGTCTGAGAGGCACTGCTACAATTTACTCCATGTGTGCCAAATTCCAACCCACTATGCTCCTTTTAGACTCAGCTCCATTGCTAAGCACAAATGCAATGTTTTCTTTCTTTCTTTCTTTCTTTCTTTCTTTCTTTCTTTCTTTCTTTCTTTCTTTTGTTCTCTTCTTCATTCAACAAACATTAACTAAACAATTTCTTTTTTTAAATGTTTATCCATTTATTTTTGAGAGAGAGAGAGAGAGCACCCGAGCAAGTGGGGGAGGAGTAGAGAGCGAGGGAGACAAAGAATCTAAAGCAGGCTCCACACTGTCAGCAGAGAGCCCAACGTGGGGTTCAAACCCATGAACCATGAGATCATGACCTGAGCTAAAGTCAGACACTTAACCGAGTAAACCACCCAGGTGCCCCTCACTGAGTAATTTCTATGTGCCAGTCCCTGGGTTGAGTGCTGGGGTACAGAATGGATAAAACAACCTTGCCAAATTTAGCTGACTGGAGTTTATACATACTTCATGTAGTTGTGTGTTCATGGTCTTCTCTTGGGTAAAAAAGAAATGATTTAAGGAAAATTCGTATCAATGGAGAGTGAGCTGATGAAGTCACTTGGGCTCTCTATAGTGCACTGGAAAAGTATAATCCGTTTTATAGTCACAATGACAGGAGTGCAGCCCTGAGATGGGAACTCAGAAGACACAGGGCATGAACTGATTTACACAGAAGAACTGATCTTTTATTCTGTTAGATCATGGTGACATCATTGTGAACTGGTTTATGCTATTTGTGCCCATAATAATAAGATTCTGACCCTCTCCTAAATGTTTGAAAAGTGTATCTAAGACAGTGATTCCATGGATGCCAAGGTGGTCAGTCATTGCAAAAGAAAAGGAATGGTCAGTTCAATGAAAACAACTGATTAAAGCACTAAATTCTCCCCCAAAGAGCCTACATTTGGAATCAAACAGACTGTGTAAGTCCTGGGTCCATTGCATACTGGCCTGTGGCCACATGCAAGTGACTTAACATTTCTGAGAGGCAGAATCCTTATCTGTAAAATAAAGGTAATAATTCTTACCCTCTAGTGTTGTAGGAATTTGTCCTACAAATTCAATACAGAACTGTGCAACAATACTCAGTAAATGGCTATGGTGATTGTTTTTATTTGTTTGTTGTCATTGTTGCTGTTAGTCGTATTAGGTACAAAGCTTGGCAGGAAGGTCTGAAGGTGCACACTTACCTCTGTCAAGTGCAGCAGGCTGTCTAAGTGGGAATCTTGGCTCTGCTGCTTACTTACTGGCACCTAACAAGTGCTATGCAAATGTTTATTAAAAATAACCTAAACTAAAATGGTAAGTTTTATCCAGAGAAGAGACCTGAGCCTAAGCTAAGAGCTCATTGATTCAACACTCATTTTCTGAGGGCTACCATGAACCAGAATGCTGCTGGGCACTGGGGACACAAAGTGAATAGGCTATAGTCCCTGCCCTGTGGTGCTCAAATTGAGGGAAGAAGGCAGACAACAAGAAATTGATGGAGGGAGAAAGGGAGGAAGGGGGTGGGGGTGGGGTAGAGAAAGAGCAGTACAATGATGAAGGCTGGGGACTAGAGAGGGATGTCAACGTAAAAGAGGATTCTTGTGCTCAGTCGTTAGGCAAACAAGAAGGAAACAACCTTCCAAAAGCCAGATACCTTAACAGAGAGTAGCAGCTGACCAATGAAGCATTCAGCACCCTTACAGCTGCCCCTTTGCTTGTCCGTATCCCCATGCTGAGGTCAGGATCATCTGCTTTGCTCTCCACTGTCTTCCCAGCACCTCACACTGGCATTTAGTTTGTTCTTAAAATATGTTTGTTAAATGAATGAATAAATATTCCAGATCTATTTGCATGAGGTTTCCTATCTTGAGTCATAGGACAACAATAGCTAGTACATATAAACAGTATTTTGTTCCAAGCACTGCTCTCATATTCTGAGTATTATCTTATTTAATCATTATAATGACCTATAACCAGTTATTCGGCAAGAAAATGTTGCAAACTCTTCCATGCTCAGCACTGAGTTAGATGCTGGGAAGGAACAAGAGTACTGAGCTTACCGCGGTACCCCTTCCACCCATCTTTTCCAAAGTGCCCCTTTCACTCCCCTTCTCTCCCTGTTTAACTCTACGTCATCCTTAGAAAATCCAACCAGGTAACTTCTGCCAAGACGCCATCCCATGATCTCATGGAGCTGGGGTATTTGCTTCTACCTGTTCTGTGCCCCCCTAACATGTTTACATCCTTACGGCAGGCAGGAGTTCCAGGAACGGACCTAAAGATTCCCACAACCTAAGCCTTGGAATCTGTGAACGTGAAAAGATACTGCTCCCATGACTGTGTTATGTTATAAGACATAGCTGAGCTTTAAAAAGGAAGACTAACCACATGAGCCATATCTAATAATCATAAGGGTCCTTAAAAGTACGTTACTTTCTTAGGCTGGTGGTAGAAGGAAAAGGCAGAAGAAGAAGGCAGAGAAAGTGAAGTCATGAGAAGGATTCCACCCTCCACTGCTGGTTTGAAGATGGAAGAAAGGGTCCATATGAGAAAGAATGCAGTTGACCTCTACAACAGAGAGCAGGCCCTAGCTTGACAGCCAGCAAGGAAACAAAGCACCTTAGATCTACAATCTCAAAGAACAGGCTTCTGCCACTGATTTGAATGAGTTTGGAAGTGCATTCTTCTCCTGAGCCTACAGATAAAAGCCGCCCAGCCAACACCCTGACCCTGACCTTGTGAGACCCTGATTAGAGGACCCATTTGAACCCATCTGGATTCTGACCTACAGAAGTATGAGCTAATAAATGGGTGTTATGTTTAGCTGCTAAATTTGTGGTGATTTGTTATACAACAATGGAAAACAAATACACCCCTCTATCCTAACATCCTCTGTGTAAACATCTGTTTATTTGTCTATATCCCTCTCCAGTGAGTTCCTCAAAGGCAGGGACTGTGCCTGTGTCTCTTTATCTTCAATGTATGGCAGAGAGTGGCTTCTCTACAAATAGGTACCCTTGAACTTAAATAAATTCAAACAACTTAGGGATCTGAACTGAGCACACATTTAAAAAATGAGAGAACAATTCAGGAGATAACGTGATCTAGTGCCGGATTATGTGGTTCAAACTGAATCGAGCGCAGATTGGAACATCCAGGGAAGACTTCAGCTTGTTCCCTTTCAACTAAACACCCCCTCACTTCACACTGCATTCTAGCCACACTTTATTCCTACTAATGCAAACTGAATCTGAGCCAGTGGAGGAGATGGATACTCCCATAAGCCCCAGATGGACCTTTGAGGCATTACTTTTCTGTCTTTGCTGAGGTTGCATCCTGGGTCTGCAACCCACAGACACTTAGCCTCCAGTGCCTTTGATGAGACCTAGGACAACTTCAAGTCTATCTACAGGCCTGGTCTAAGGAGCTGTCCAAGGAGTGGGCCATCCTCAGCGATTGCAACCCCGACCCAAATCTGTGTCCCTGCCTCCCGGAGGATCCAAGGAGAATTCAGTCAGATAGAATCAAATGTGAGACCTCTGGGGACTAACCCCTGTATTTTAAAGATGAGGAAACTGAGGCGCAGAGGGGGGAAATAAGTAGCCTATGCCCAAAGAGCAAATTAGTATGAGAGTGGGGTAGCCCAGGGTCTCTGATTCCCTAATCCATCTGCCACTGACTCCCAGCATCCATTTGATTAATGGCCTCAGGCTCTTATTCCTCTCTAGGGAGTTTAGATCTTTACTCACCTCAAAATGTAAGACCAGAAAGGCAGAAAGAATGAATTTTTTTAGCTAATCCAAGCATGCATTGTAAATCTTTGTCCTCTGCCTGACGTGCCGAATGTAACCCTCTCTGCAGCTAACAGACATTTGGCATCTTTCCATAGTGATAGTATTGGTTCTGGAAGGACAATTCTCTCACAGTCAGAAAGCATATCGCTGAAAAAATAAATTTTCCAGAAAGAAAGGTTCTTGGAGTCCAGGAAAAGTGTGCTGGGCATTCATGCGGGCCAGAGATATTTGTGTGGGAATTGGGAAGAGCACATCCTAAGATTAGTAAGTGATTAGTACTTTTGAACTGCAGAGGTGACAGGGAGAGAGGTACACACTTTGTTTAGGTGTCAGCCAGGGCCTTTTCATTTAATACAGACCAATACATTTTACTTCCTTCCTCAAACACTTGCAAAAGCTGCACACTGCCTACAGAATGAAATACAAAAGTTATATTTTGGCATTCATGGCTACTGATATTTTAGTCTCAAATTATTTCCCCATTTCATATTCCATTTTCACACTCTTTTGGATTAAAATGTTTTTGTTGCATATACCAGAACCCAAACTTGAACTAACATAAAAAAGGGGGGCTTTATAATAAAACTTTTGTGTGATTCATAGAATCCATGGACAGAAATGTGACAGGGATAATCTGAACTGGGGACTCGAATATTCTTAGGACTCCTCTCCTCCTGCCCCCTCCACATAATTGCTTTATTTTTTTTTTCTCTAGCTGCAGGATAACTTCTCTTTACAGCATACGGAGAAAAAGTATGGCTGACAACTGCTTCCAAGTATTATATCTTACATCTTTGGTCACTGGTTAAGTTATTGACTTCTCTGTATAGGTTTCTGTTCTAAAATTCCAAGGGATCAAAACTGAATGGCCCCATTTGGGTCTCATATCCTCCAGGAAGTCAATAAACTGAGAACAGTGTTAGAGGCTCTTTATACAAGCATGGGAGCTCCCATGGTCGCTCTTTCTAAAAAAGAAGTGCTCATATGATATCCAATAGATGTCCACTATCTTTCTCCCAACCTGCTCTAGCCAACTCTTATATCTCCCTCATTCTTCTCCCATCTCCTGGGCTCTAGGTGATCATAGACTCCCTGTGGTGTTCAGTATTTGCTTCAGAAACCAGGCAATGATGCCCATAATCAAGAGGGAGCTAGAGAAGGCAGATTACCATGGCTAGGAAAATTGTTCATCTTACTTTTCATGGATGAATAATAGCAATCATTTATTTATTCATTCAACAAACATTTGCCGAGCTCATACCTTTTGCCGAGAACAATGCTAGGTATAATATGGAGAGAATAATCCATACTCTCCTTCCTGGAAGGACCTCACATTTTAATGAAGAAAATAGAACGTAAACAGATAATTCTAAAATATCATCAAATATGCCTCGATAGAGGTACATTCAGAGGGCATTGGTAACACAGAAAGAACACCTTGAAAAGGCCTCGTTGGGGTGGCACTGCTTCAGTTGAAGGCGCAGTAGATTTGGCTGAAAGCAGCAGTCATGAGAGGCTGAAGTAGTCACCAACTACTATTAATAATCTCAGACCAGCCAGGGGGCTCAGCTTCTATGTGTCAGGCACTGTTATGTGTTTTATATTAATTTTCTCATTTAATATTCACAAAAATCTTGTGAGGTAGGTACTATCATTACCATTGTAGAGATGGAGAAGTTGAGGTTCTGAAAAGCGGGGTAATTTGCCCAAGTTCTTGATGTGGCTCAAGTGGCAGTGCTGGGGTTTACACCTAAATCTGTTTCAACCAAATCACATTCTCAAAGTACCTTAGAGATTATCAGAAGCCCCAGGTACTTTCTATGAATAAGATTGGGGGAGGGGGTGAGAGGGGAAGATATCCGCTTTTCTAGTATCCTAACAATCCCATGATTCCAGATCTGGCCAAGTTGAGCACAGATGTACCAGATTCCTATTTGCACCTGTGCCAGTCCTGAGTCCTCTACCCTCAAATCCATCTTTACCTTTCCTCTGCTCACTCCTGTATCTCAGAGGTACTGAGACCTGAGACTGTGTTTCTCAAATTCATACCTCAGCTGATTTCAAATGAGGTCGGCCAATGGGAGCCAAGAGAGAGGGTGAGGGAAGGGAAAAGCCAGTTTTTAATCCCCCTCCCTCCTCCTCTGGCAATGATTGCATACTCCCCCACCTGATCGCATAGCTCTAGCTCCCACCTGATACGTTTCCTATGGTTCTAGTTTCTCCCAGGTGACCCTAGCCCTAGCAATACAACTTACTCCCTCTAGTTTAGAAGCTATAGTGGTTCGCCTCCCATCCCTTCTTGCCTTCTCACATCCTCCATTACCTATGGAGATAGTTTCCTCTATTAAATTTCCTCCCACTTCTACAAAAAGACTTCCTTCCCTAAGAGAGACTATAATACCACTCTATCTCTAATAACCCTTCCCGTCTTCTACATCCCCATCAACCAGTGTATCAGTGTAATAAATTCAACAAATTCTTTGTTATTATACTTCTAATATGTGCCATGCACCCTACCAGGTGACCCAGATCTTAAGATAAGTTAAGACTCAGTCACTACCCCCAGGAAGCTGACCATCCAAGTTCTCTTGGAAGTTAGTGTAGCAGAAGTTTACATTTCTACGTGTTCTTAGTGTATCTGGTAGTGCAAACATGCATCCACCATGATCTCCATTTTGTCCTGTCTGCCAGGAAGCTCAGAGCTAATCTTAATTCTCAATCATAGTAACTACATTGGCCTATGTGGTTAGTGATTTTTGCCTCTGCCTTCTTCCACAGGTATTGTCTAATTCTATTTTAATGGCTTTATTTTATATATATATATATTTGTTGGTAGGCCCCCTCAAATACCTTCTATATGTAGACTGAATACACATTATAAATAATACATAATCCTCTTTGTAGGAATATCTAGTATTAGGTATATAGTAGATGATCAATAAAGAATTGATTAGTTGCCAAAATCAGATGGTAAACCAGACCATAATCTAATGGATTTGCTAATTTATTCATAACAATTTCTTGTGCCAATATCCTCAGGCCTCAGCACTGAGTTTTTTCTCATCATATTTAATAACAAAAAAAAGTTTTTGTTTCCTGTTTCCTGATGCCAATTAAGCCATCTCCTTAGCTTCTTGAGAAGACTAATTGTCTCACTTTTTATGTCCAACATAGTACTCAGCAATCGGACCCCCATCAGGCCATCCACAGTTGAGTGAGAATAATTTGAATCACCCTCATCATGCTTGGAAAAGCAGCCACTTTCTGGCCTCTTAATATTCAATCCGGAAAAAATCATTCCAAAGGGTTTTATTTTTCTTACTGTGCTTTTCTGTTCCAAGACACCTGCCTCTTGGTTTATCATGTCTAAATGTTAAAATTAAGCATCTCAAAGTCCCTTGAAGAAAAGGACATGGTAAACTTCCAGATGTGTTGCATATGTGTGCTGGGGTTCCTACAGAATTCAGCTGTTTCAACCCAAGTCTCAGGAGAATATATCCTCCTATATATATTCTCTGTACAAAGAAAAACTAGAGAAGCACCTGTAATAGTAAGAATGTAAGGCAGGCATAGCCAATACCTGGCACATATAGCATTATTCCAATGTGCTGTGGCCACCATAGACATCACTAACCTGTCCATCTTTCCTACCGAGCCCTAATGGACCTCAGAATCTTTCTCAACCCAACACCCCAGGCAGCCACTACCAGTGAGTCAGATTCAGCATGTAAGAGGCACTTCTATGCTGTCCTCTCTCTGCTTGTAGTTCCCAGGCCTGAGTCTTTGATTGGGCACCTGGATCCTGGGGCACCTGTGATAATAAACCCCAGGCCTACAGGAGTAGATTTAAGGATACAGGAGAGTAGGCTGTAGGCATTGAACTTCAACCAAGTCTCCTGTTTGAGGATGACTGTTCACCCCAGTTCACAAAATGGCTGTATGCTCTTTGGACTTTATGATTTTGTTTATTGGAGCTAATATTTCATTGTAATTATTGTCTCTGTTCTCATTTTACCCTTCTCTTAGACTTCAGACACGTCCATGTAGTACCTGGTAACCTTGGGTGAATTTCTTCACCTCTCTAAGCCAGAACATCCCCACCTCTAAGAACATACTACTTTCCATAGGCTTCTTGACATGAATTAAACAACATAATTCTGGCAAAGCAATACAGTATAGGAGGAGCAGCACCAACTTTGGAGCCGGAAGTATATCAAGTATATTAATATATAAGATTCTTATAAATATACTCTGATCTTCCAACTTCTATCGGTAAGACTTTAGGAAAGTTCTGAATCTCTCAGAGCTTCAGTTTTTAATCAAAAGAAAAGAACAGGAAAGAAAAGAAAAGAAAAAAGAAAAGAAAAGAAAAGAAAAGAAAAGAAAAGAAAAGAAAAGAAAAGAAAAAAGAAAAGAAAAGAAAAGAAAAGAAAAGAAAAGAAAAGAAAAGAGTACTGACCTGACCTCACAGGGCCATTCTAAGGATTATCTTGGTGCTGTATGTAATGGGTTTAAACATAACCACACGAAAGTTACTCCATAAATACTTGTGGCTCTGGTTCTTTTGACACCAGACTCCTGGCAAGCATCTACCAAATTTTAGTTCCCCTTTGCTCAATTCCTTTCTGAAGCAATCTCATCTCCTCTTTTACCTCTTAAAGTTAAAGAGCCAGGCAAAGCTTTGTGGATCCAAGACAAAGTAAAGAACTTCTGTCAGAGAGGACGTGGGATCATCAAGGAGGCTCCCCACATCTGGCCCTTAGAGGTTCCGCCATCATCAGCAGGCTTCAGGTATGGACTCTCCACACTGCTGCTCCACCCCTCCCTCTGGCCGGAGGCTGGCCTCTCTGACTAGGAAATCTGCTCCTTCCTCAGTCTCCAGGAGACAATGTATTCAGCTTCATAATTACGTGCTTCTCCCCAATCACATAGCATTATACACCACATCACTGCACTGCCGAAAAAAGCCCCAAATGCTAATTAGTCCTCAAATTATCATTGATTTGATTTGATGTTGAATAAGCTTTGCCGTTTATATTTAGGCAAGAACTTCAGATTCAAGATGCTCTCTCTCAGATCAGGGTTTAAAATAACTCGGTGGGGCCTGTCTTGCTTGTTCAGTGTGTTTATGTCAAGAAATCAGACTGGCTGCTCTCCCTGGCTGCAGATGAATGCCAGGTTGATTGAGTGCAAGGGGGGAATTATCCTCACGGCCAGTGCTCCAAGCCCAAAGCTCCCGGGAGCCCCTGAGTGCAGAAATCCCCATCTTGCAGGAGGATGAGAAGAGGAAAAAGATAAGAGGAGAGGAAGTGTCTCCTATCGTAAATGCCGGAAGATGAAGGAAGCGTGTTTCTGACTCACACTCAGGGATGCTTCTTAGTACTGACGGGGAGGCAGGCTCTCTCCCAGGCATCATCTCCTTTAATTCTGACAACAACCCACCACATGGGCATTCCCAGTTGTGGAAACTGAGGCTCAGAAACATGAGACTTCACCCAGCACAGAGCAAGTAAGGGAGGGAAGGTGAAGGCCCTCTGGTCAAGGATGATTTTGTCCCTTCTCCTTTCCTCACTATCTGTCTCTTGGGTCCTTCCGAACCCCTCAGCACTCTTCCCCCATCCCACTCTGCCAGCTCCTCATTAAACAAGAATATTATGAAAATCACTCAACGGCTTTGTTTTAGAAAATACCAAATTAGGTTTGCGTGCTTTAAAATGTTCCCTGTGTGAACCATGTTTTAAAGTGATCATATCACTTTTAAAAAAAAAAAAAAAAAGAGGGGGGAAGAACAATCTTAAAAGCCTAAGTGTTAAGTGACAACCTAGGAACGCAGAAATTTGCCATTGCTAACTAGTGTCTATTCTTGTCATTTGAAAAAAATTATTCATAACTCCTGTGGATAATCTTTTTGAAACATGGCTTTAAAAACAAGTGCTTAGGGCACAATTTCACTGAAGTCTGTATTTATTTTATTAATCCCCACACTGAACTTTGTTTAATAAATCAATGTGTACTTTATTGAATTTCACTTCACTTACTATGATAATAAATAGCATATGAGAAAAAAAAAGAGGGAGGGAAGGAGGAACTGAGGAGGTGAGGAGGGAGGGCAGGGGGAAGATTAGAAGGCAGACAACATCACAGTCCTCAGGCTGTAATGTTACAGAAGAATATCAGACCCAGCCCAATCCCATTCCCTTGCCTTCCCCACATATCCGGTGGCAGGCAGTGTGGGCCAGTGGTTAAGGACATAGGCACTAAAACCAAATTCTAGAAGTTTTAACCTAACACTGTAGCTTACTAGCGGAATGATGTTGGGCCAATTTCTTGACTTCTTTGTGCATCTTCCCCCATTTATAAAATGGGGATGATAGCAGTGACTCCTTCATAGTGAGGTGCAGCTGAAATGCACACTATTAATAGCACAGTTGTTAGCTCTCATAGACGCCAAGATGTGCCATTCAGACCCCCTGCAAGGAAAGCCTTGTTTCCCAGTCTCCAGCTCTCAGCCCCTTTAGGGTCTGTCTACAGAGATCCACCTCACCTAAGGTCACACCCTTCCTGGGCCTGCCATATCTACGACTGGATGAGGCGGGGATATAAAGATTTGGGCCCAGTGTAGTACATGTCTGACAGGCAATATGTACTCCTGAGTGCTCACCATCATGGCCAAAGCTTTGAAGGCCTGCATTGCAGTCTGACTTGTCCCTCTGGCCAGCCCTGCTTCTTATCCCTTCCATTCACATGTGGATCCCTAACAAACATCTTGCACCTGACAATCCACCTCAAAGGTCTGCTTCCAGAGAACCCAGCCTGCAACAGCTATTATTACTGTGACTAAACCCTATCAAACCCTCTTCGTAAATAACTCTCTCGCACATCCTGCTTCTCCAGTCCTGTGGCCATGGCCCTAGTTCAGGTCCTCACTCTTTCACACCTGGAAGTACAGCCTCCTTGCTGACGTCATCACCCTCCAGTGCCACCTCGCCATCTGCATCTGAGAAGTGGCTTTCATATACAGACCTGCTTAACTCTCTGCTTTTTCTCCATGGACTCACTACAGAATCATATCCTTGTCTTTAATGGGCATCAGAGGCCTTTTGCCCTGGCAAGCCACCCTCCCTCTGCTCCTTCCCTTCTGTCCCCAGACTGCTCAAAATTCCATGAGTACTTCAGGGACTTCCCCATTTTATGCTCATTTCCTTGGCTTCCTTTTAGTCAGACCAATTCTTGCTCATTTTTCAAATCCTAACTCAAAGATCACTTCTTCTGAGAAGTCTCCCTAGATGCAATAGGCAGATATAATTTCTCTCCATTTGTGTAAGCACTTGTCTTTGGATTTCATAAGAAGTGTTGTGTGCATCTGGTTGGTTAGTCTATTAGTTTTCTTGTTTAGTTGGTGGCCAACTTCAGGGTTTACATTAACTTTTATATATACATTATCTTTGTCTATTTTTCTTACTATACAAGTAGCATAGGTTAAATGTAGACAATTTAGAAAATGCAGATAAGCAAAAGAATAAAGTTAAAGTTACCCATAAATCTCAACACCACTATTTACATTTTTCTGTGTATTCGTCCAGACACTTTTTTCTATGCGTGCATATCTATTTTGATGCATACATTAAAAGATTGGACTATATGTATGTGCTAGGTTTTTAACCTAATTTTTTTTAATGTTTATTTTTTTGAGACAGAGACAGAGAGCATGAATAGGGGAGGGGCAGAGAGAGGGAAACACAGAATCTGAAATAGGTTCCAGGCTCTGAGCTGTCAGCACAGAGCCCGACGTGGGGCTTGAACTCACGGACCTTGAGATCATGACCTGAGCCGAAGTCAGACGCTCAACCGACTGAGCCACCCAGGCGCCCCTTAACCTGATTTTTTAATATAAAATTCCAACAGATTTTATTATTTAAATGGTCTTTTTACAACATTATTTTTAGGGCTGCTACTTTCCCATTTTATGGTTGTACCATAATTTATTTAATCTTGCCTGTTTTTTATTCATATTTTTATTACAACACATAACACAGGATCTGAAATACAATATGTGCTCAGTAAATGTTTATTGATTGGATCTCTTTATATTTACAGAGGGGGAAAAAAGTAAAAACTGTTCCTCAAAGAGTGCCCTATACTGATGCTGACCATATTTTTGCCATCTCCTGACTGTCAGATCTCCTAATGCTTTTTATACTCACATCTGACCTTCTCTGGTTCCTATTTACTCCCTAATTCATGCTGGCTAACTTCTGCACCCACCATTCCTCTGTATATGCTTTACACTGAAGTCATCAATGACCTTGTAACTAAGTCCAATATTTTTTGGTCTCCATCTTGCCAATTTTCTCAGAAGTGTGTGTTACTACTATAGACTACATCTTCTTTCTCAAACCTCTCCTCTCTATATCATCTATGACCCCGCTCCCTCCTCATTTTCCTCTGGCTTCTCTGCCAGTACCCCCTTCCCCAGTCCATCCCTGAAATATTTATGTTCCCCTTCAGTCCTCTTTTCTCCAAGGACAGCTTTTAAAATGCCATTATACTCTAAAGAATGATCTGTTTGCAGGAAGCAGAAATACAACTTAAATTATCTTTTCCAAAAAGGGGGGAGGGGGAATAAATTATTCACAGAATCCAAGAAAAGAATGAATAATCAAATACACAGAACAGAAATATGGCTGGACATCAGGAACAACTGGACATGGGACTTTAAAAACTACCCATAATGGCATGTGCCAGTGTCTTTTCTCTGACTCTTTCAATGTGTCAGCTTCATTTCCCCTTCCAGACTATCTTCCTTCATAAAGGAGGAAATGTGGAGGCCTAAACCTTCCTATGCACACAGCAGCCACTTTTCTCCCCTGTGGAGAGGGAAACTGATGCATTCTCCAAATCCCAATTCTAAAAATATAAAGCAAGAACTCCTATTGGTCACGCTTAGACCAGATGACTACCAAAGAACCAATTAAAAGTGGTTGGAGGAGGAGCCATGTGAGAAGCCAATGTTTCTCACAGATTGCATAATTTAGTGGGTGGAAGGGGAAGAACAGTTCTCAGAAGAAAAAAAAAAGATGATCTATTTCCAGAAAAGTGAGAGGGGTATTGCTAAATAAATAAAATTAAACCATTAAAACCTTGATAAAGGATGTTAACTGAAGAGTTATACACAAAGTCTAGGAGAAAAGATACGAAAGAGTATGAATATACCAGGGCATCTCCAAGACACGTGTGTGTGTGTGTGTGTGTGTGTGTGTGTGTGTGTGAGAGAGAGAGAGAGAGAGAGAGAGAGAGAGAGAGAGAGAGAATGAGAGAGATTGAGATATGATATGAGAAGGTTATAACTAAATCTGTTCATCTAAGAGTCAATGTCTCAGTGAAAACTCTAATGAGACACTTTATTTTTTTATTTTTTTATATAATTTACTGTCAAACTGGTTTCCATACAACACCCAGTGCTCATCCCAAAAGGTGCCCTCCTCAATGCCCATCACCCACTTTGCCCTCTCCCCTACCCCCCATCAATCCTCTGTTTGTTCTCAGTATTTAAGAGTCTCTTATGGTTTGCCTCCTTCCCTCTCTGTAACTTTTTTTTCCCCCTTCTCCTCCCCCATGGTCTTCTGTTAAGTTTCTCAGGATCCACATATGAGTGAAAACATATGGTATTTGTCTTTCTCTGCCTGACTTACTTCATTTAGCATAATACTCTCCAGTTCCATCCACGTTGCTACAAATGGCCAGATTTCATTATTTCTCATTGCCAAGTAGTATTCCATTGTATATATAAACCACATCTTCTTTATCCATTTGTCAGTTGATGGATATTTAGGCTCTTTCCATAATATGGCTATTGTTGAAAGTACTGCTATAAACATTGGGGTACAAGTGCCCCTCTGCATCAGCACTCCTGTATCCCTTGGGTAAATTCCTAGCAGTGCTATTGTTGGGTCATAGGGTAGGTCTATTTTTAATTTTTTGAGGAACCTCCACACTGGTTTCCACAGTGGCTGCACCAGTTTGCATTCCCACCAATAGTGCAAGAGGCTTTCTGTTTCTGCACATCCTCGCCAGCATCTATAGTTCTGATGAAACACTTTAATTACCTTTATTCTAATACTTTGTTTGCCAAGGTTAATTTGGCTTCCCAGGATTAAAGAGAAAAAGATATTCTGGACAGTGTACTGAAGTTTTGGCTACGAAAAATGTATAGCTCCAATTGTAAACAAATAATTTAACAACTGGTTTTCACCACAATCTTTTGTGAAGTTTACCTCAGTTTCCCCAGTGTCTACCACATAGTAAGATCTCAAAGTCTTCGCTGAGTGAATGCATAAAAGAAAACGTGAATGAAACCCTTCTAAAGCCATTCACTGCTCTTGGAAATGATAATATTGTCAATCCAGATTTGCCAATGTGAAGACATTTCCTAAACCATGGTGCCACTTCGAGGATATCTAGAGGGAGCTTTTGTTATTTTTACCCCATGAACCATTTTTAAAAAATATCTTCTCTTTCTGTGGTCATCAGGGATTGTTTTTCTGAACTATTCTCTGCTTCTCTGTAAAGGATTATATATTCCCATCTATTGCCATGTGATGTGCCTGTGCAAACTGAGGGAGGTAGATAATTCCCTGTTTCGTTGACTTTGAGCTTGGCCATGTGGCATATTTTGACCAATGGGATATCAGGAATAGGTGACACCTGCCATATCCAATAAGGAGCTTTAAATGTGCTTGTACAGTTCCGCTTGGTCTTTCTCACTCCTATCTCCACCATGAAAACAGAAAGTCCCCAAAAATGGCCTTCAGTTTCGGTCGTAGGATGAGAAAACATATAAGCTGAGTTGAATTCTGCTGACCTATAGCCCTCATGAAACATGAATAAGAAATAAATATTTGCTTTTATGAGCCTCTGAGATATTGGGATTGTTCATTATTATAGCAAAAGCTGACTAATATACTCCCCAAAAGAACTACATATTGTCATACTTAAATTATTTCCCATATTTTCTTTCATCAATTGCTCTGTATAACCACTAGCCACCTTGGAATAGGTAGGTGATAATTTACTAGAATGGAAAGCTCACAGGCAGTGGAGCCCATCAGACTGATACGTAATATGGCACAGACTCTCACTCTCTGCAAAACTTTTAACTGTGAAAAGAAGATGACATCATTATGAGGATAAAAGGAAATGATGTATGTGGGATACTAGCTCACCATAGTTTATTCGTGAATGATGGCTCAATGACAGAAGAGAGGAAGGAAGGAGTACAGGAACCAATGAATAAATTTCATGTTCCATCCATTCAGTTTCTAAATATTTATTGAACGCTAGTTATGCACTAGCCCTTCTAGGAATACAGTGGTGAATAAAATGGGAAAAAATCCCTACCCTCATAAAGATTAAATGCTCATGGGAGAGACAGAGAACAACCAAAATAATAATAATAATAATAGTAATAATAATAACAAGTAAATACATAATGTAAGGTAAGAATAAGTGCTATAAAGAAAAACAAAACAAGGGCACCTGGATGGCTCAGTCGGTTAAGTGACCAGATCGTGATTTTGGCTCAGGTCATGATCTCACAGTTCATGAGTTCAGCCCCACCTCAGGCTCTGTGCTGACAGTGTGGAGCCTGCTTGAGATTCTCTCTCTCCCTCTCTCTCCACCCCTCCCCTGCCCTTGCTCTCTTTCTCTCTTGAAATGAACACTTAAACAAAAAAAAGAAAGAAAAAGAAAACAGGATAAGTAAGATAATCAAATGAAATCATAGGATGATAAGGAAGTCCTCTCTGAAAAGGAAAATTTGAGCAAAGCTTTGACTAAAATCAGGGTACGTGCCATCCAATAGCTGAGGGAAGAACATCCTAGGTAGAGAGACCCATAAGGTCAAAGGCCTTGAGAGAAATGTACCTTAGATGGCTAGAGAAAGTCAAGGAGACTCATGTGGCTAGAAGGCAGCAAGACAGCAGAAGAAGAGAGGGTGGGCTGGCCTGGAGCCAGATTCTGTAGCATCTTCTAGAACTTCAGCTTTTATGTAGGTACAAATGGATATCCTGGAGGTTGTGGGCACAGCAGCAACAGGCTTTGACTTAAATGAGAAAATCCTGCTCTGTGGAAAGCAGACTGGAAGAAGGCAGGTAGGGTCACCGTACTGCACAACTCCAGTGGGGTGCTCACAGTGAAGTGTCTGTGAATGGTGGCCCTGGAGTTGTGCCGTGCAGGATGCATGTGGTTGTAGGCATTGGCCTGGAGGCAAGGGTACAAGCGGGGGCTTTGCTCAGAAGCCTAGTGCAATGGGCCAAGGACAAGCTCAGTGTTTAGGGCTAGCATGGTGGTGAAGGGGGTTGGTGGGAAGCAGTTGGATTGGGATTATATTCTGATGGTAAAGCTAATGATATTTGCTGATGTGTTGAATATAAGATGTGAAAGAAAAGCAAAGGCCAATTACTCCAATTTTGGCCTAAGTAATTGAATGAATGATGGTGCCATTTACTGAAATGTGATATAATGATGGGAAAGCCAGTTTATGGAGGGTGGGAGGAGAATATGTCAACAGTTCTGTTTTAACTACTTTACCTTTGAGATGCCTCACACCTAAGTGAACATGAAAAACGGGAAAATGAAGATGAATCTGAAGGTCAGAGCAAAGGGTGGAACTAAAGAAATAAATTAGTAGCCACCTGCACATAGATGCATTTAAAACCATGGGACTGAATAACCCCCTCCTCCCTGGAATATGGATAGAGAAAAGATCTAAGCTTCTGCCCACATGTCTTCATGTTTCCCAGAGTGACTAGCACAGGATTAGGCACGTAGTGGGCACTCAATAAATAAATGACTGCTGAATCGATGTAAAAGCTTTGGATTGCGGGAAGAATAAGACACAGACACAAACATCCACGACATACAAATGACCTTGGCATTTTGGAGTCTAGGTTCTAAGATGCATGTTGTTAATCATTGTTACCATGTTCTGGTCTACTGTTTGAAGATTATCTGGTTTCTGATCCCAAAAGAAAGAGTTATATGCACACTGGCATCCACCCTGGGCATCCTCTCTGAGTACCTTGATCTCCTGATCTGTGAGATTGGGAGTTTTTTATTTGTGGAGATATTATTTATAATAATATCAGTAGCTTCTATTTATTGGGCACTTATTATGTGTCAGGATCTTTATAAATATATTAGAATCCAGTGAGATAGGTATTATTATCTCAATTTTGCAATGAAAAGGTCAAATCCACACCGCTACTATGTGTCAGAAAGACGATTGGCACTTAATTATTTGACTTCAAATTTTGGACTCTTTCTATACTTTCTAGCTTCAAGAATTCAGTCCTTTACCAAAAATGAGTTCAACTGTATAAAATATTGACTTTTTATATTTAGGGTAATAACAATAACACCTCCTTGTTTGTTAAGTGCTTCCTATGGGCCAGAGAAATTTACTAAGCAATTTTGATGCATTATCTCATCTACTCCTCATTACAATAGCGTGAAACAGATACTATTAAATCATCATTTTACAGACAGGGCCATTAAAAGTTAGAGAGGTTAAATGACTTCTCCAAAGTCATAAAACTAATTTAGCAGCAAATCCAGGATTCAAGCCCAAATTTGACTCTAACACCTTAACACTTACTGAAGGCAATGGATAGAATTTACAAATCAGTAATCCTTCAAACAATAAATGAAAGCTGAATAAGAAAAAACATTTTGGATTAGAGCAGCTGTTCAGAGAAAAAAAGCAACTTACACGGTGAATTTCTTTTAGTTACCTTGAACCAAAATAATGTAGTGTACTTCATATTTTGAAAGAGAATAACGAATTTTTATAGGTATTTTTCTCTTTTCCCAGCAACCCAAGAGGAAGTGCTAAAGCAGTCTTTAATATTATTTGGAATGAGTCATAGTATGATACATTGGGGAAGAACTTGCCTTTAAAAACCGACTTCAAATCTTAGCTCTGTCACTTACTGGCTCTATGACCTTGGAAAAACTACTTGTCTTCTCTTGATCTTGTTCCCTCACTTGTAAAATGAAAATAATCACAGTTTGGGAGAGGATCAAATAATGGGATGAATAGGAAGTACCTAATAAGGTATAAGGTACTTTTAGGGAAATTTAAGAAAAGTACCTTGCTTTGCAAAGCAAAGCATTATAAAAATATATGTATAATTATTATTAGTGTACATATAAATGGACACAGAGTCCTCAGATATAAATGAAAAAAGAGAAAAGTCACCCAGAGAGACAATAGCTTCCTTTCATTGCAGGCACATAATAGGTGTTCAACAAACACTCAAGTTCAATGGGTAAAGATTCAGTCATACAAGAAGAAAATGTTCCAGAGACCTATTGTCTCTATTGTACCTATTTTTTTTTAAAAAAGCATAGTTACTAATTGTACTTATTTTTAAAAAAAAACACAGTTACTAAACTTTGAAGACAATTCTCCATTTCAAAAATTGATTTCTAAAAGCCCAAGTCAGTCTTGAACATCTGGGAAACACCTTCAGAATGCCACACAAAAGCAGACCTTTATTTCAGAAATAAACTTTGATGTTTGAAAATGAAAGACAAAAAGCTATTCCCTGGGGGCAGAGAGGACTTCTCTCAGCTCCTCCAGTCGCTGGTAGCAACCTGAGAGCTACTCCAGAATCTTCCTCTCCTCTCCAAGGACCCCTCCCCCTTCTCACCCAGCCTCAGTCCTCTAAGCACCCTACCTCCCCCCTTGCGTTCCTACCTTTCAGCTGCTTCCTCCTCCCTGACCCTGTTAAGCCCTTTGTTCCCTCATCTGGCCTCATCCCTCCCCTCTCTCCTGGAGGTAATCTTTCTGTGGAACTAAGGCAAACATTTTCTTTTATATTTGTAGCATTACTGAATTTTTAAAGGCTGTGGTATCCCTGCTACTTAAGAAATTTCAATCATGTTCTTTTAATTAAAAATTCAAGAGACTTGGAAATTTTGTATTCAGTCATTCATTGAACAAATATTTTCTAGGCCACAGCTTCATCTGGGGATATATTTGTGAATGAGACAGACTCCGTCTCCGCCATCATAGGGTCCATGATTTTGTAGGGAAGACAGATTGGAAATTAAGCAATCAAAATATGGGGTGAACAAATACTTGCATAAGATTATTCATAGCAGCACTATCCATAAGAGCCAAAAGGTGGAATCCAGATGTTCACTGATAAATCAAAAGTAAGTAAAATGTGGTATACACATACAATGGAACATTATTCAGCTTTAAAAAGGAATGAAGATCCGAAACATGCTATACCATGGATGAACCTCAAAAACACGCTAACTGAAGGCATCCAGGCACAAAATGTCACCTAGTGCACCATTCCACTTTTCTGAAACGCTCATTATAAGTAAATCTGTAGACACAGAAGGAAGAGCAGGGGTTACCAGGTGCTAGGGGTACAACAGGGAGTGACTGCTTAATGGCTGCAGAGTTTTCTTTTCGGCTACTGATGTTCTGGAACTAGATGGAGGTGGTGGCTGCAGAACATTGTGAAGGAACTAAATGTACTGACATTGCAAATGTATCACCGAATTACACAGTTTGAAATGATTCATTTTATGTTACCTTAATTTCACATGATTTTGTTTAATGCATGGTGTGAAAAGTGCTGTAGGGCTACAAGTACAAGACGCAACATGTTTAGAATAAGTTTTCACGGAAGAGATGCCCTACAATGTGGGATTTCCATTCCATCCATCCCACAAATATTTGTCAAGACTTCTCTACACAACAGGACCTGTTCTAGGTGCCGTGGATACATCTGTGATGACAACATACAAACTCCCTGTCCTGGGGAGCTAACAGATGGCAGGGGGCATGGAGAGGCAAACAGAAATATAATAAAAAATATTTTAAATTATGTTAGAAGGTGAAAAATGACGTGGAAAAATATAGTAGAGCAAAGGGCCTAGGGGCTCCAGAGAATGCTAGGATATGGCAAAATTATCCAGACAAAAGAAAAAATGTTCAAAGGTCCAGGAGAAAAAGAGTCTGACATTTTTACTAAACCTTGTAAAATTTCTTTCTACTTGGACAGGACAACATGTGATTTTTTTTCCCCATCCTGAGCCAGCTTAATCTTTCTCTTTTATTCCTGCCTTAATGTTATTCATCAAGCTAAAACTTTAGTGTTATCTCTAGCATGTTCCTGTTCCGTAAGACTTTAAGATAATTTTCCAAACAGAAATATTTTAGCTGCTTTTCAATGAAGATTTTGTAATGCTTTCCAGGTTAATAATATTCCATCAAAAATTAATATTTAAAATTTTAAACACAGGATTTTCTAAGACATTCTGCAATCTTAAGATTGATTTTTTTTATATGCTAGGCCAATAATTTTTCCACTGAATACTTCTCCAGTTTGATAATTTGAGTTAAGAAGAATAGGATTTGCTTTTAGAAATTCAAATCACAGCTAATTTTTCAAAGAATATTTCTGCTTCATAAAATAAACCAAATTGATTTTATTAATTCTGCAGTAAATGCTATAAAAGGAGCGAGCTGATCAGGAAAAGGAAGATACCTCTGACCAAATCATTCTAGTGCTTTTCCATAAAGGCTCTTTCTTTTATGCATTTGCTGGAGAATCTTAACAGAGAGTTTCTGATCCCCTTATTCAGCCATCTTTGTTTCTGTAACTCACCCTCAAAAGTCTTCCTCTTGTTCTTTACTAGGTACTAGAGACATCTATCTCCCAATTTTTCTAGGACAATAAAGAAGGGCAGGAGTGAGGGGAAGGAGGGGAAGACATGTCACCCTAAAGAGCCAGGCCTCTTGAAACAAAAATCCTTCAGCTCAGGAGTCCCTGGTTTTCTGCTTATATTGGATTTTGTCCCCTTTGTTTCCCCTCTCCCTGACTCCACCCCCAGTGAAAGGCTGCAAAGGGTGAAGTCATTAGAACCACAATACACTCTCAGACCCCCAGACCCATCAGGGCAGCAGCTGGGTTAAGGTGGAGCCTTGCCTTTTAATCATCATTTAGAAAAGATACAAGAGCCTAAATGGAAAGGAGTGTGAGACTTCTCAAATTCCCAAGTCACAAAACTGCATGACAAGCAGTGATATGAGGTGCCTGTGACTACTCCACATGGAAACACAGACACAAAATTCTAGGGCAAAAATGGACTAAGATTTGACATTGGAAGTTGTGTTGGAATCCCTATCTGCCCTAACTTATTAATGTGGCCTCAGTCAAATCATTTTATTTCAAAGCTTAGTTTCCATCTGTGAAATGTAATACCTAGTTCCCAGAACAATCTTCCACAGGTGGAAAAATGGGCACATAGTAGGTACTGGAAAAGGATGAATCTCAACAGATGTTTGTTGAAATTTCCATCTTGTTCCAGATCGCAGATCTAAAAGGTTGTGCATTTGAGGGTTATATTGAAAAAACAGCTGGGTGACTACCACTATCTTCTTAATTTCTGTCCAGATGTTCAGGGCCTCATGCAGACCCAGCTAATGTCAGAGCATTACCCACATAAGTATCATTTATTGGATAAAAACAATGTGTGGTAACTTGAAGCATAGAAATTAAGAGTTAAAGAAAAGGAGGAAAATATGACACAGAGTCAAGCTTAGTTTTTACAAGTCTTTCCTTATAATATTGAAAATAAGGCCTGGGGCGCCTGGGTGGCTCAGTCGATTAAGCCACTGACTTGATTTCGGCTCAGGTCACGATCTTTTGGTTTGTGAGTTTGAGTCCTGCATAGGGCTCTACGCTGACAGCATGGAGCCTGCTTGGGATTCTCTCTATTTCCCTCTCTCTCTGTGCTTCTCTCTCTCTCTCAAAATAAATACTTAAAAAGTAAAAATAAAAATAAGATAAAATAAAATAATAAAAAGAAGGCCCATTTCCTTCTTCAGCCTACCTTAAAAAGAAGATACCCTGGAGATTACATAGTCTGAACCACAATTGGAGAATGGAAAAACTATGCCCCAACAAAGTCACATGATTGTCCAAAACTGACAGCTACTTAGGAGCTGAGCTTGGACTGAAACCAGTAATCTTAATTCCAGCCTTATGCTCTTCTAGTCCTACCCCCAGCCTCTTTTAGTAGGAAGCAATTAAAGAGTATTTTTTTTTTAACTAAAGAGAACCTTGGAATTTATCTAAAACATAAAAATTGCTACCATTTGTTAAATAGTATCCCTTACAAAGTAGGGATTGTCCGCATTTTACAGATGAGTAGAACCTTAAGTTCGGATGGGTTGAATAACTTATCCAAGGCCACAGAGGAAGCAAGTGAGGAGTTGAGATCAGAATCCAGGTGGTTTGACCCATGCCCTTAACTACTCCTCAACCATTATTTGAGTAAGTTCTATTGTCTACTAATAAAGAAGGTGACATGATATGTTGGAAAGAACTTAGAATTAGGGTCAGACAAACCTGATATCAGAATCCTTGCTTTGCTACACACTGCTACTCACCGCCAAGAGAGGGTTTTGTTGGTTGGTTGGTTTTGTTGGTTGTTTTGTTTTGTTCTGCTTGCTTCTTTTGCTTTTGTTTTGTTTTGCTTGGGAGCTGGAGGGATACCTAATTTTAACTTAGTTAACACTTCCTCTAGGCTGTATGATAATGGTGTGTTAGTAGGGTCTATTTCCCTCTGTATAGACTATTAACTCACTAAGAACAGAGCAGGGTCTACATCTTTCACCTCCACCATTTTATTACCAGTATCTAGGGCAGTACTTGGCACACGGTAGGCACTCACAAAATAAACATTTTATTGAGTGAAGGGAACCTCAGTAAGTCATTTTCTCTGCTTTGGCCTTATATTTTCCATTTATAAAAAGGAAAGGCTGTACTTGATGTTCAAGAGCACTTCCCAGCTCTGAGACTCTCTGAATATTGTATTTTCAGATGGCCTGAGAGATTCTGGGATGGTCCAAGATATGAGATGCATCTTTTTTGGAATGCCTGCATATATGAACTACCTGAAGACAGCAATGCCTGAGCTTCTAGAAAAATAGGGCCAAGGAAATTATATATCTGTAAGCAGGAAAGGCCACAACTCAGCCAGAATCTGAGGAACTTTGGAGATGGCTGATTTTGGAAGGGCTTAAAAGATTTAAAAGTATCTCAGTGAACGGGTTGGCTTGGATTTATGACCTCAGGCTGCATGGATTTACCATCAATAGGCAATGCCTATGAACTCCAGAGATCAGCAGCATCCTAATGAGAATGTTGATGAATCAATAACTAGCATCTGAGCCAGATTAGCATAATACAGCAACATAACAGACATTCATTCAGTGTTCATTATTTATCCTCTCTTCTGAACTTCAAACCCAAATACTTAACTGCTCACTGGACATTTCCACATGAATGTCATACCAACATTTCAAACTCAATATATCAAAGCTGACTTCAATAATTTTTAGCTCTTAATTTCATTATTTCTCCAGTATACTCTATATCAAAGCTCAGAGCCCAAACAAAAATCCTGGAGGCATCCTAAACCTCGCTCAGTCTCCTTCCATTAAAACCTACTGATTCCATCTCCTTATTCTCTCCCAAATTCCCCCCCCTTTCTCTCATCCCCCACCACATATACCCTCATAACTTCTTACCCAAACTGTTGCAACTCCCTCTTAACTATCTCTGGTATTCTAATCCTGGCAGTTCAAATATGGTCTCCACACTACACCCATAGTATTCTTTCTAAGATTAAAATCTGATTGTGTCATTCCCTGCATAAAGCCTGTCCGTGCTTCCTTTACTTAGAGGCTTATGTCTAAAACTCCTATCTTTCAATTCATGACTTGGCCCTTGCACGTCTCTAGATTCATCCATTAATAGTCTCCCATTTGCCCCATGTGTTCCAGCTCTGACGATTGCCCTTTTCCAGAGGTCTGTCATAATTGAAACGCCAGGTGGGTGTCCATGGTGCTGAAACATCTAGCATCTGCTGCCGACGTTTTCTCTACCCCTGGGAAACTGGACACTCCTGTCTAAATGCTTCTAGAACTCTAAGTTTTTCTTTGCTTTTATTTTGTTTTGATAAATAGTTTTGAGGTTACACGACAAAAAATAGACGTTTTCATGCTTACATACTTGGTTTAGGCAGTTCTACTTTGCCTTTTTTAGTGTTTCAAAAATAAAGAGAGGAAAGACATTTAGGTATCTATGTACCAACATATTTTAATTGGGACCCATAAACATTTATTGATTATTGATTATCTATCAAGATACTGGTAGCACTGGGCCAGGCACTAGGCAAAGGAAGTGAAAAATATTCTGGATCCTCTAAGAGCTCACAGTTCAGGGAAGATTCAGAGAGGCAAGTGAGTCATTAGAATGTAGAGTACTTTGGGCAACCTGGGTGGCTCAGTCGGTTAAGCGTCCAATTTCGGCTCAGGTCATGATCTCAGGGTTCATGAGTTCGCGCCTCACATGGGGCTCTGTGCTGACAGGCTGGAACCTGCTTCAGATTCTGTGTCCCTCTCTCTTTATGCCCCTCCTCTGCTTGAACTCTGTCTCTCTCTCCAAAACAAATAAACATTAAAGGAAAAAGAATGTAGTATATGAGAAGTACACTGGGGAGAAAATGAGATGGGGGAGTAGAGTCAAGGCTCTTGACTTCAACTAGGTCACCTGTTCTATTCCCCTTCAAGAGAAGAGAGTTATTATGTAAGGCTTGGGAGCTAAAGTGTTCGAATCAGATGGCCTTGGTCTGAATCCAGCTCCACCACTTACTGTCTGTGAGACTGGGGCAAGTTACTTAACCACCCTGTGCTTTGGGTCCCATGTCTTTAATATTTAGATGATAATACTTATCTCAGAGGGTTGTTGGGAAAATTAAAGCTGTCGTATTTAAAGCCCTTAGAATAATTCCTGATATATTGTAAGTGTATAATAAATGTTCGCATTAGCTACTATGTCACCTTAAAATTTTATGACTACTGATTCGTATGTAAGAAAGAGAGATAAAGAGAGAAACAGAGGGAGAAAGACAGGGAAACACTAAGAGCTGCACTGGAAAAGTGAAGTTATGCATGTTTCTACAAGTTACAGTGGAGCTAAACTTAGAACCTAGACTTCCTGATTCCTTTTCCAGGGTTCATTCTCTTAAATCACACCATGTTATCTTTGCTACCACCATCCCTGTTGTTCATGAGAAAGGTCCCTGAATACCCTTGTCTTTCATCATCTTCTCCATAAAATGAAATTGGGTAAGCAAGAGTTCTTGCATTTTTTCCTTTAAGATTATTGAGACAGTCAAGTAAATCTTAATAGGGCGAGTTGGTAGTTTGAGTGGGATGAAAATTGCCTCTTCCCTCTGCCTAAAAGATCATTCCCCTAGATTTTGAAAGAGCTGGTTGTAGTCCAAATCTCCCTTAGTCCAAAGGGACTTCCTTGGAAAAGTAAGGTCTTCCTTGACCCTCCAAATTAAAGCATCATCCTGCAGTCACTCTCTACCTCACTATTTTATTTTCTTCATTGCAATTGCCACTCTCTGAAATTCTTATTTATTTTCTTACTTATATTCTGTCTGCCCTACTATAACATCTGTAAGAATAGAAAATTTGTAGGTCTTGATTCCTTCTCTGCTCCTAGGGCTTAGAATAGTACCTGAGACATAGTAAATTCTCAGTATGTATTTGCTGAGTAGATGGATGTATAGATACTTCAAAGTGAGGAAGGAAGGATAGATGAAGTGGAAGGAGGGAGGGCAGATGGATAAATGCACATACATGCAAGAGATGGGTGGATGGATGGGTAGTTGAAAGCATGGATGGATGTATAGATGGGGAGAGAAATGGATAATAAAACGGAGAGTGAGAGAGAACTTTGTGCATTGTAGAACCTGTGCTGGTCCTTTAGACTTACACTTGGAAATGAAGCAGAATTGTTTTCAGGGGTCATTCAAGTCACACAAAATCCAAAGGAGTAAAGCAGGACACATTAGGAATCACAGGTCTGAAGCATGTGAATACAGATAGCCTGATTTAGAGTTATGAAGAACAAGATGCGAGTTTATAACCACAAGGGAGACTACAGAGAAAGTTACAACAGAGATGAAAAGAAGAGTCAGGTTTTGCTGACAGAAAGTTGGGAGAAGAAAGGAGAGAAAGATGTCGCGACCGGCGTGACAAACACCAAGGTCAGGGTCCTGAGGGTAGGGGAATGCAAGAAAAAAGTGAGAAGAGAAAGTTTGGGAACAGGAGGGTCCCCTGGGCTGATGGCCCAAGTGATGGCTTTATTGTTGCTGTACACAATCTTTTATATCCAGACTCTTATGGGTCAGGGCATTCTAAGAATAAACAGGTTTCACATAATCGCTGCCAACCAAAACATTTAGTTCTGTGTTTCTTGTGCATTTTCTAGACGGGTCACAACAAGACCTTGTTGATAAGATTGCTAGCAAAACAATTCCCATGTTTGTTTCTATCTGACTCGGGGTAGAAAAAGGGAGGTAGCATTACTGCCAACACCTGCAGACCACAGGCTTCAGGAATTAACTTTCTCGGCCTTGACAAGGCTTTCGTATGCCCTTGAAAGTGGGGGAATGGGAGAGGGAACCACCGGGTTGGCTTGAGTCAACAGGGAACGTTGCTCGACCCGGTCTCAGCCTGGCGCCGGGGCCCGGCCTCCCACAGAAAGAATCCATGGTATGCTGTGTGAAGAGCCATGGGCAAGAAGTCAGACTGCCCTAGCAGCTGTGTGGCCTTACACACTGCACCCAACCTCCATGAGCCTGTGTACTCCATTTCCCATATTGTTTTTTACATGGGGAGAGAAGGACAGAAATTATGTACTTCCCAGGGTAATTGTGTAGATGTCCTAAGATAACGAATAGGATATACTTCGTGAACTGTCAAGTGCTGTGGACACAAGCACTCTGTCCATTATCAAGGGCAAACGAAAGGAAACATTGCTGTTTAACCTCTGTCCTTCCTTTCAGGATTTCAGGATGAATCTCTCATCTTTGTAGCAAGTCTCCAGTGCTTGTCACTGTACTTGACATGTAGTGGGCACTCAAAAATGTTTGCTTAATAATAAAATGGCATAAAACCAGGAGGAAGGCCCTTTTTCACGCAGGAGGCTCTGGAATGAGACCAACCTGAGTTTGAATCCTGTGCCGCTTCCTTGTGCTGTGACCTTAGGCAAGAAAGTTAACCTCTGTGGGCTCTAGATTTCTCAGCTTCCAAAACAATGTTGCTCAACTCGCAAGACTGGTGTGAGGATTAAACTGATCGATTTTACAGAAGGGAGCTCCTGAGCACATAGTAGGTGATTTAAAGAAAGTGCCTGTTGAGATAAAGATTAAGGAAATGCATTGTGCAGGGGTGAGATATGAAACTGGTGTCTCAGGGAAGAGGGGTTCAGGGGGATGTGATGGGATTCTTAACAATCACCTCATCCCCGGCTGCCCCAGGAACATAACTGCTGTCAGTCTTCTGTCTGTTGGGAGTGTGGGGTGAGGTTTGGATGAGAGGAGGGCTTGTATTGACAACTGAGAATAAGGAGCCATGTGGCAGAATAGAGAACACAGACCTAAGCTGTCTCTGCCTCTGCTCCCTGCCTTAGTCTTCTCTTCTGCAAAACGGGGAAGTGGGACTAAATGAGAAAGAATGAAATATGGCCCTTTGTAGCAACGTGGATGGAACTGGAGAGTGTGATGCTAAGTGAAATAAGCCACACAGAGAAAGACATATACCATATGTGTTCACTCTTATGTGGCAGAAACCCATGGGGGAGGGGAAGGGAAAAAAAAAAAGAGGTTAGAGTGGGAGAGAGCCAAAGCATAAGAGACTCTTAAAAACTGAGAACAAACTGAGGGTTGATGGGGGGTGGGAGGGAGGGGAGGATGGATGATGGGTATTGAGGAGGGCACCTTTTGGGATGAGCACTGGGTGTTGTATGGAAACCAATTTGACAATAAATTTCATATATTGGGGAAAAAAATAAAAAATAAAAAATAAAAAACCCCCTCTGGATATAAAACCCATGTCTGGAAAGAAAAAATGATGGCAGGCTCAGGCAAGTGGACTGAAGAGAAAGATATTTTCTTCTCTTGACAGATGAAACTGTGTTGGCTAAAGTCATATTAAGAGGTTAGCTAATATCACCAAGCCTGTTTTCTTATCTGTAACAGGGAATATTAACACCTGTCTTGCAGGAGGGTTGCAAAGGTTGAATCAGGTGATCTACATAAAGTGTTGGACACAAGGTAGGCTCTTATTAAATACTCAAAATATTTTAATTCTCTACCACCCTCTCACTACCCTTCCCCCAGTTGAGAGAGCTCTCTCAACCTTTGTCTTACGCTATAACCATGACGGGATTCTCGAGGCCTCCCTGCCTGATATTCAGTAGATGCGTTTGCTCATCAATGAAGTGGAAAGCGGGAAGCCCCATTCAGCCCCTTCAGCTCAGCTGCCACTGGTCTGTCAGGATTTTCCTCAAAAGCCTGACCGTGGCCCGCCCCTGCTCAAAAGACACACATGGCTCTCCATCACCCTGAAACAAGGACCACACCGCTTACCCTATCTCAGTAGTTCTATTTCACCACCACCTGGAACACCCGATTTCCCAGCTGAACCAAACTCAACTTCAGGCTCCTGTTTTTCCCACCACCCCCATGCCACCTATAACATCTTGCAAAGGAAAAAAATCATCTCTGCTTCTGGATCCTGAGAGGCACACAGGGATATTTCATCCCTGTGCAGGGCAGTCCAAGTCAGAATTAGCTGCATCAAAGTGGGGGAATTTCTGCATTATTTGTTTTTCTCATGAAAACGGTACTCCCTCAGTAATGAATTCAGCAGGGGCTCCTCCATCCCTTGGTCTCGGGGGTTCCCCTAACAGAACAATGCTTAATTTCCTCCATTTCTCCTCCTCTAATGGGGGCTGTCAAGTACCCTCCTCCCGGCATCCTGGTAAAGGATGCATAAATCCAACTGGAAGCTTTGCATGACTGTCACATTTTTGTTCTAATCAGCAGCCCCTTCCCCCACCTCGCCTTCACCCAAGGGACCAGAAATGCTCCAATCCTCCTCCCAGGCTCTCCCCATGCTTAAGAGAACCTCTGGCCTCGCCTCCCTGTCCTTCCCCAATCCCAGGAGGTTGCAGCCCCTCATTATCCAAGGAGGCTCCTGCTCAGAGGTTCATTTCATCTATCAGTTCTGAGCTTCACCTCTGACCTCAGCTTTCCTTGGGGTCACAATTTGCCCTTTCCCCCTCCCCTTTCCAGGTCAATTCCATAGATTTTTGCTGCTGCCTAGAGCAGCTTCTAGGGAGCTGACAGGGATGGGGCGGGGGGAGGGGGACAGGAGAGATTGCCTGTCTCAGCTCCCAGTGAGACAACTGAGGAGAAATGGGACTTTCAACAACTGCACTTCAGTGATGAGAAAGCGATGGGGCCCCACCACCATCACTCAGACCCTCCTCCCAGCCCTTTGCACTTACCAGGTGAAACGGAAAACATTTTGATTAGGCCTAACTGGATGATAAATATGGGAGTCCGGCCCATACAGACGCTAAATCCATTTCCTGCTGCAGATGAATGGGCAGGCAGCCTGCGGCCTGATCAAAATTTTCTTGACTAGAGGCGGAAATGAAGGCTCTTGTGCCATCACCCACTGAACTTGCAATGGCTGTTTATTCAGTTTTTATTAGAGGATCCTGTCCTCTGCATAGGGCCCCCCCGAATTGCAGTTTCAATAACAATGTGTGTTGGTGTTTGTTAATTCATTATTGTAGAACAGAACTGAAGAGCGGACTTTAAAGGTCATTTATCAGTAGAATCAACCTGCTTTTGTTTTAAAGCAATGGAATCCATTTTTTTCTTTTTCTTTCTTTCTTTCTTTCTTTCTTTCTTTCTTTCTTTCTTTCTTTCTTTCTGTAAATAACACCTTACATAGCAACTCAATACATGAAATAGATGAAAATGAACTTCTCTGAATAACCTTCTTCAGAAACTTGCGGCTCCAAGAAAGAGCCCTCTGAAATGTAAGGATTCATTCTAATCATCAAGCACACACAGGCATCCATGCTACCATTTCCAGGCATGCGATCACTAGCTTGATTAGCTCTAACAATGAGAAGCTCACTGGTTTACAAAACAAAAACAAAAACAAACAAAAAAACCCCATATCATTCCCTTCCTAGAATCTCTCACTAATATGTGACAATGGGCAGTGATTTTACCTTGCCACACCTCAGCACTTTCATGCAGAAATGAGAGAAAATAATAGTGACTGCTTGCTGGAAGAAAAAGATGAAATATCACATGAAAATTTATATCACAGGAATTCAGTGGGCACACGGTTAGACAATGATCTTCAGATGAAAGGGACCAAACTTGGAGTCAGACTGCGATTCAAGCTTGTGTCTGCCACCTGTTAACTGACTTTGGGCAACTTGCCTAACTTGTCTGTGCCTCAGTTTCATTGTCTGTTTCATCATATGATTCACTGGGTTGTTTTGAAGAGTAGATATGTGATAGAAAGGCACTTGATAGGAGCACCTGGGTGGCGCAGTCAGTTAAGCGTCCAACTTTGGCTCAGGTCATGATCTCATGATTTGTGAGTTTGAGCCCCACGTCAGGCTCTGTGCTGACAGCTCGGAGCCTGGAGCCTGCTTCCGATTCTGTGTCTCCCTCTCTCTGCCCCTCCCCCACTCATGCTCTGTTTCTGTCTCTGAAAAATAAATAAATGTTCAAAAAAAGGCACTTTATAAAGCATAGGGGATGATGATGATCACCAGGAATAAAGTACACATATGAAGCCAGCCCAGCTGCCATGACCCTGATGAAGGATTGGAAGTTACCACATCCAGACCAAAACATTTCTGAGCCAGCTCAGCCCGTAGGATAATCCTCTGAGGTTTAATCAGGTGTCCTGGAGCACAGTATTACGTCACAAGGGGGAAGGAAACCACAATACATGCACAATGCCAGGGGCTTTATATGCAGGAAATTATTTAACTCCTGTTTGCTCACAGATCCATTCCACCCTCTATCACAAGGAGGCAACCCCCTGTCAACTGCACATCCAAGGCTACCTTGCCAAAAGGCAAGGTCTATAGGGTGCCTGGATGGCTCAGTTGGTTAAGCATCCCACTCTTGATCACTCAACTCATGTCTTGATCTCAGATCCTGAGGGAAGTTGGAGCCTACTAAAAAAAAAAAAAAAAAAAAAAAAAAAAAAAAAAAAAAAAAAAAAGGCAAGGTCTAGCTAATTGGAGGCTATGGAGGGAGATCAGAGGGAGGGAGGAAAAGAGAAATCAGAGCACTTGTCACCTCCCAGCCCTTTGCTTTAGGCAGAGTATCCAGCAGTAGCTGCCATTTCCTCTAGGCTCCAGCTCCCAATAGTCAGCCCCTTGAACCATGACCTAAACTCCTGCAGGCAGCTGCCACAGTCACTCCAGGTCCTGACTGACCACCCCTAGGAATGGACATCCCACAAGGTCCTGGTTCCCAGTGGGCTCCAACACCAGGGCTCTGGTTATATTGCCTCCAGTCTAGTGGTTTCCTACCCTTTCAAATCCTGGGATTGCCTCACCTTCTCCAGGTTGCTGTGTTGACATCCTTCTAGTCCCTTGTGACCAGTTCATAATACATTCCATTTATGGAACCACCCAACATGACTTCTGTTGTCTGCAAAACTGACGAGCACACCCCTAACAACTCTGTGAGCTTATTATATCTTCCTATTTCCCTTTGAAAGAACTGAGTCTCAGAGAAGTTAAATAATGTGTTCAAGATTATAAAACTGAGTGGTTGAACTGAATCCAAACTCAGTCTATAGATTCCCAAGGATGTCTGTGTTCTTTCCACCAAACCACAAGATTAGTTAAATCACATGAGGCCAGAAGTCTCCAAATGCTGGTGAAATCCATGGTTGTGGCTATCTAAAAAAATCTGTGGATGCTCTATTGTTTGAGGCTTAAATTTGCTTTAAAAAAAAAAAAGGTGATGTCATAAAGGAAAATGAAAGATTGTGTAGGCTCGTTCTTGGGTTTGCTCCTAACTTAGCTATGGGATCTCAGGTAACACCTTGTCTTCTTGGGGGTCCCAGGTTCCCTACTTTTAAAATAAGGTCTTTGGACTTAATAATCCAACAGTTTGATTCTGTCATCCTACTGGCATGACTTCATAGTGATTTTTGCTTCACCCCACAATGAGAGTTTACACATATTGGAATGCTCTTTTGGCACATGAAAGCCTAAATTAAATAAATGAAGTATTTGACATGCCACTCCTGAAAGCTTTTCTGACCCTGAATTATAATGAACAAAGGAAGACTTGGCAGAATACTTGAGAAATTCAGATTCAGACTATCAACATGTCATTAGGGAGACTAGAGTGTGGGGCTAGGTGCAGCTCATCTGGGGAAGTTTCATGGAAAAGGTGAGTTCAGAACAGGGTTCTGAGTGAGAGGAGTATCTGGCTCCCACCCCACAACCTTCCTCACTTCAAAGCGAGCAACTATATTCCACTTGCAGTCATAGCCCCATGTAAGTCCTGGGAAACTTATACTGTCTCTACTCAGGAGAAATTTGTGAGCCCGGGAGCATTATTGTACATGATATTAGGATGCTGATCATGCTAGGACCTTGGTCTTGGTTTGAGTATGTGAGTTCCTTGGTTGCTCTTTAGCCTAAGTCCCTGCTCTTCCCCTAGTACCCAGTCTGGTTTCTTTGGTGCCTAAATCACTTTTCTGGTGCCTGTATCCAAATCATATTTCCACATCCTAGGATGCAGGCCAATAGGTCTGAGTCAGGGCCCGCTGGGGAAAGTCTTGTCAGTAGCAATTGTTGGTAGTAGCTATCCAAGTCCTGCTCAAAGTGAAATTTTCTAGTTCAACATCTGGACATGACTGCTTCAAGGGAATAGATACCTTTTTAAAGAAACAGACTAACAACTGAGTCTTAAACAGGGTAATTACACAAGCCCGCATGTAATCATGGCCCCTACTTTCACAGAGTCAAATACTAAAAACAGCCCAGAAGGTTCAAAGGAGGTTTATAGCCTAAAATGCTCTTGGCATCTGCAACATCTCTGAAGACAGGGTTGACATTAGACAATAAGGACCCCACTAGAAGCAAGAGAATTTTAGATTGACCAGAATACTTGTAACATGGAGCATTGTCCAAGGCAGGAAGGTCAATATGGATCTTCTTGGGAAGGGATGGGGCTGTTGAGTCCCCTAAAGGGGGTTGAGTCTTACCTGATGAACTTTCTTCTAAAAAGGATGAGTCTAGGTAACCACAGGGCTGTTCCTGAAGGTGAGAAAAATGCATGAGGGAGCCAACTGGGTGGGCATTCAAGTTAAGGGCCAGAAGGGAACTGCTCAATTGCTCTGGACAAATGAGGGGCTACTGACTAGTCCTGTCACTAACCCTCCTCCACTCCTCTGCTTTGCAGCACCAGCCTCTCCGTTAAACCCACCCATGTGAAGGGATGCCACAGTGTTGGCCACCCAGGGCACCCACTTCTTCTAGGCATGTCTATCTGGCCCAACTTGCAGGGCTATTGTAATAGCGCTCCAGTCAACTCACACAGGAAGCATTGATTTCCTCTCCAGAAATCCCCACTTTTCCTCTTCTGCCCAGATACCCCCACTGCCTCCTCTAAATTCACCTGTGCTGGGACCGCAATGTAGGGAAATGGCAATCTGAATGTGCATGCTGATGTCCTCCTCAAAATGCTGTGCCTGAAATTAAGTCTGCAATCCAATCTTCCTATTAGCAATGATAAGAAATGTTTATTGAAGATTGAAAAATGCCAGAGAAGAAATAGACGTAGTCACCACTTGATGTGCTCAGACTCTGAGAAAACACCTCAGGAATGTCTCTAACACTTGTAAAGAAAGGAACTGCCTCTCAGGGGTGAATAAACTTAGACTCAAGAGTTTAAAGAGTTGATCAAGGGCAATAGCGATTGGATGCTATCATAGCATCCAATCTCATTGTCCACACTCTTCTCCACAGCTCTCATTCTCCACACTCTTCTCTTCCTCCCTCATCCCAACAGAGTAATAGGAGACCAGCAGGAAAAATGAATCTAGCCAAGCCCAACACGTTGCACAACTCTGGAGGACGACGTTCACATTGTAGTCTGTGTAAGCACCGTCACCTGGAGTTATGCAATGCTGCAGAACTGGATCTGTACCAGGAGACCCTGAAGCATCTTTTTCCAGAGGCTTCTTTCTTTATTCATGCCCATTTCATGAATTCCATGTTTTGAAATATTAAGTGTAACAAATAAACTTCATTTTTAAGGTACAAATAAATGATATCCCCATTGTTTTAATGATCCAAATACAATAAAACACTTATTGAGGTTTTGATCACCAAGAGATAAACAAAGTTGCCATTGTGAGTGGATTTCATTCCAGCCAACCCCACAGATTTGATATTTGAATTAGCACATGAAACCTTAAAACGGGTAAAGGTTTCATTTCCATTAGGCCTTCTGACATAGTTAGATAAGTAGAGATCTCTGCTGCTACCTTGACATTTAGGGCCTTCTCAGACTACAGATCATTCTGCTTTAGGGACCACAGACTTCACTGTACCTAAATACCAAGACCAGCCAATTGTTTATTGGATGTGAAATTAGTGGAGGGGAAACAAAAGAAAAACAGAAGGCAAACCTTTGTAGAAAATACTACAAAACACATCCATCAAAAGATTTGCCATATTTTATTTGTTAACGTGGCAGAATAAAACGGGCAGTAAGAAAACACCAACGATTGTACTTTCTTGTTAGTCAAAAAGAAGAAGTAAAGGGAATTGAAATTGCAATGCATTTTATCTGCTATGTGCCAGGAACTGTAAAAGGATAATCACCTCAAGTATTTCCGTCATTTGGTAAAAAGGAGACTGAATTTCATTTCGTTAAGCTATCTAGTAAGTGACTAAACACACACACACACACACACACACACACACACCAACAACAACAACAACCAGGATCTGAATTCAAGATTTCCTGGCTTTAAGTCTTTTTGTATTTTTCCTTCATTATGCCATTTCATCTCCTTAGGAGAAAAACAACTCAACAGGTAATTACCAAGCTCTTTCTTCGTGTCAGACATTCATTTTTACTCACTCAGTAAATATTTATTGAGCCTCTAGTATGTGACAGATACTGTTATCTAGTATCCATGGTCTAATGGGACAGACAAGAGCAAGCAGCTCATGAGGAGACTGACAGAAAGGCAGTAGGGACACACTAACGGACGGAGGCAGACAAGCTTTGTTTGTTTGTTTTTTCTTTTCTCAATCTGGCTATCTCAGTGCTTCCAGGTATACAAGAAAAAACGGTCAAGGCATCAGATCTATTCAAGTTCAGCCAAAGGATAACACTCGAGACACATCAACCCAGGCAAAGGTCCTTCTCCTTGTAACGTATGATAAAACATGGAGCATGTAAACTTGCCCCATCAAGGGAACGAGTGTAATTGGTGCACTTTCCCTCGTAGCATTTAAGGTGTTATCTCTATAAATACAGTGCATTTTGCTTTAATAAAAAATGAATTTTCCAGAACAGTGACAGTATTGACCTTACATATTATCCAAATAGAAATTGTAATGAAACAAGTCGAACAGTGAGTAGTTATAATAGATATGCAAATATTGGTCTTTTCTTAAAGGTCTTTCGGCCTACTCACACGTGTCTCTTATGTGTCTGAGGGTGAATTCCGTCTGCATTTATAATCTAGGAGGACATAGAGGAGGAGGAAGAAAGAGGGAGGAGGGAACGTTTGTCAAACAATCTTGGAGGGTAGAGTCCAGGAAGACTGTGCTTCAAAAACACATTTCGTGATCACTGCTGTGTGCTCAGTGCATTCCTAGGTGCTACCTCATTTGATCCACATAACCACCTATGACACAGATATGGTTGTTGCTATTTTATGGGTGAGAAGACCAAAGCTAAGAGAAATGTGTGACCTGCCAAAATTCATAAAACTAGCAAATAGCATCATTGAAATCTGAGCCCTAATTTCCCCACCATAAATTCGTTGATTTTTCAGCTAAAACTCACCTGGTCTAGCTATAACAATCAAACTGAATCTGTAAATTCACTTCCTGATTTACTCAACAGATAGTTACTGAAAGTCTCCTTTGTGCCGGGTCCTGTCCTAGGTGCTATAAAATTACAAAATAACCGAGAAGTGGTTTCTGATCTAAAGCATTCACAGGTTGCTGGGGAGATGTCTTACAGGCTCCAAAGAGACTTAAAAATGAAACTGAGGGAAGTAAATGCAAAAGGTCAGCCCTCTTTTCTATCAAGAGCCTTTTGCCAAATTCACCAGCCAGTCCCCATCTGGAAAGTGGAGCTGTTCTGTCTCAGAATTTTCACACAATGGCAAATGTGAATGGCAAGGCTCTATGTTCGATCCTGGACTATCTCTAGGAGTGTACATTTTGTGGTCTGTCAGTGGAAAATTTTTTAAGTTTATTTATTTATTTAGAGAGAGAGAGAGACAGAGAGAGAGCAGGGTAGGGGCAGAGAGAGAGGAAGAGAGAATCCCAAGCAGGCTCTGCAATGACAGTGGGGCTTAATCCCATAAACTGTGAGATCATGACTTAAGCCCAAATCAAGAGTCAGAAGCATAACCGACTGAGCTACCCAGGTGCCCCAGTCAGTGGAAATTTGTAGCTGCTTTACTGACCAGATTGAAGTTGATAGGATGCAACCATGGAAGAGTTTATGTTTCTCCCACCACTCTCTTTTCTCAAGCTCTGGTGAGTCTATCCTTAATAACATCTCTGACAGACCTCTGAGCTTTCTGGTCACTCTCATGAATTAAAATGCCCAGTTATCTTATCCCAGCTGATGCTTACTTAGTCCTCTCACTCTTGCCCTAAGCAGGATTGCATGAGGGACTTGTAGGTAAAGAGAAGGCTGGTATGTTCCTTGGATACTTCCTTTCCCCTCATTCCCTTCCTCCTCCAGAATGGTGGGGTGCAGGGAGAAATGCTATAGTGTAAGCATCTCTTTTCAAGGGCTGCTTCTCTCCATTCTTGAATAACTCTGGCTGCCATTAATATCCCCTATGTTGTAATAAACCAGGCGATGCTTCTATCATAGGCAAATGTAAAGTCTTAAGGGCACCTGCTTAGACAGGGAAGGGTCAGATCAGCCATTCCACTGTAATAACGAACAGCAATGAGATACTAATCTCTCCTTCTTGAAAGCATCCCAGTCTCTGTAATGGCCTTCGAAATCCCCTCACTTGCCTTGAGGGAACATCCATTGAAGAGAGAAAGGAAAAGCCACAGGACTCCTCCTAAGTCAGTAACTTCTGGCTGTAGCCATATTCCTCTCCTCCTCACTCTTCACTTTATGCAAGTTTTATATAAATAGATGGAGATGAGGAAGAACTGGGATGGTGGTTGAGGTTTCCAGGGTCCTCCAAGTGGGGTCTGCCCTCATTCATTTGGAACTTGATTTCCCTTTGGCCTCAGGTTTGAGTTCTAGTTGCCAATCCTAGTGACCTGGAAAAGTTCTATTCAATAATGTATATGTAAAATAATAGTACTGTCCCATATATTGCCTGAAATCAGCAGGCATCTTGCCTGTTTGTGCACCACAACACTATGACTGGTATAAGATAGGCAAGGTCCGCTCAAAAGGAACTTACTTGCCTTCTAAGGGAGAAAGACAAAAATATATGCATGCATACACAACAACCAACAATACAAAAATCAGTGACAAGTACTATGTAGATTATTATCATAGAAAGTAACTGAAATAAATTTCGGTTACATGATCAGGAAAGACTGTTCTTCTAGGTGATATCTGGGCTGTAGTTTGAAAAATAAGGTAAGAGCCTGTAAGTTAAGATGGAGAAGGAGCGCTCAAGACAGTGAGAATAGCTCATGTAAAATCCCTGAAATGAAAACCCATGTGGGAAAGGCAGAGTAAAAAAGGGGGCAAGTGATACAAGCTTGGGTTAGGAAAGTAGGTAGGCCATAGATACCATGGGGATTTTCCACTAAATTAAAGATTTTCTTTTATTATATTCTAAATGAAATGGGAAGCCATTGGAAGATTTTAAGCAGGGAAGTGGCATGATACTTGTTTTAACAAGATTTCTCCAGGGGCACCTGGCTGGCTCAGTTGGTTAAGCATCTGACTCTGGCTCAGATCATGATCTTAGGTTCATGAGTTAGTGAGTTCATGAGTCAAGCCTCACAATGGGCTCTCTACTCTCAGCGTGGAGCCTGCTTCGGATCCTGTGTCCCTGCAACCCACCCCCCCCTACCCGCCGCCCCTGCCTCCACACCTCCCCCGCTGAAGCACGTGTTCTCTCTCTCTAAAATAAATAAACATTAAAAAAAAAAAAGATTTTCAGGGGCGCCTGGGTGCCTCAGTCAGTTGAGCATCAGACTTAGCCTCAGGTCATGATCTCTTGGTTTGTGAGTTCGAGCCCCACGTCGGGCTCTGTGCTGACAGCTCAGAGCCTGGGGCCTGCTTCAGATCCTGTGTCTCCCTCTCTCTCTGACCCTCCCCTGCTCATGCTCTGTCTCTCTCTGTACCAAAAATAAATAAAAACATTTAAAAAAAATTTAAAAAAAAGATTTCCCCAGCTTTTTGGCAAATGGACTATATGGGGTAACATGGAAGGTAATAGTAATTCAAACTAAAAATGATGAATGTCTTGAGCTGGGTGTATAGCAGTGAGAATAGAGAAAAGGGGGCACATCAAGTACATGTTTACAAGAATAATGCACAGGTCTAGCTGGTACATTTAATGCTGGGGTGAGGAAAAGAAAGAAATAAATAACAACAGGTATATTTTTGGGTGGTAGTGCCATGTTTGGAGAAGAGAAAAAATACAGAAGTAGTTTAGAGGTTCAAGAGTTGTTGTTTAGTCATATAAAGTTTGAGATGACTTATTTACTTGACTTTCAAGTACCAAAGTCCAGTGGGCAGTGGGCATCTAGATACATGAATCTAAAGTTCCTGAGAGTGTCACAATTAAAGAAGCATACTTAGGAGTCATCGACAAATGCATATGACTAGGTAAGACTAGGTGTGTTGAGGGGTATTCAAATCTTGTTAAAATACAGATTCTGATCTAATAGGTCTGGGGTAGGGCCTGATTGTGTGCATCTCTAATAAGTCCCTAGGGATGCAGGTGCTGCTGGTCTGGAAACCTCATTTTGAGTAACAAGTGTCTAGAAAGAATAGGTAGATAGGAAAGGTGGCCCAGGACTGGGACCATTGAAACCCAACACAGATAGCAGGTAAGGAAGGAGCCAGGAAAAGAGATGTCCCTCCTCCCTTCCCTCAATTCTTTCCAGTCTCCCTCCTTTACTTCTACCCATAAACTTTTATGAGACCAATTAGGTGTCAGGGAGTGTGTTGAACAGTTTCTTATGTTCCTCTATTGACTGAAAGTTGCCAAACCTTAATTCAGTCTTTTATTCTGCAGGTAAATTTCCCACTCCCTGCTGCTAAGACCTTTCAGCTAAACTCAAAGGCTCTGTTTACCTGTTTCCAGAAATATCCAGATTAGAAATTTAAGAATATAAACACCTGTTTGAAAGGATCCCCTCAGGAGCTCTAACTACCTCTGTGCAGATGGGGCAGGGGGAGCAAGAAAATGTGGGAATAGGAAGCTTTGGCTAAGCTTGATGCTGGGGATGAGAATAGCTGAAAATTTAGAAGTTCAGCCATCAGCCAAATGCAGCCAAGTGTGGAGTACCTCCTTCTAATTTCAGGAAAAAGGAGAAAGATTGTTTTCTTCAAAGCCAGGCCTATGCTCCATCAGAACCAATACTGATTGTGTTTGACAAGAGGGAAAAAAAAAGAAACACAAGAAAAAAAAAAAAGCACGACCAACATCTAGTTAAGAGAAAACAACTCAGATTGAACATAATTCATCCAAAAGCAAACAAGTCAATTAGACCAACGATGTCTCTGAAGCAACCCAGTCCCCCTCTAGCCCAGCTTCTAAATTGCATCTTGCTTACTTCTCAACTCGAAGACAGAAAGGAAACAGAAGGTGGGGACACAGCCTGGATTTATGCATGAAGAAAACAGTGATAAAAGACAGGGCTTTGAAAAGCAATCAGAGCTGCCAGCCTCCCAACTGAGAACTGTTTAAAATAGCACCATTAAACAAGAGCCGCATATATAGGAGTCAAATCCTAAGATCCCCTTTGGACGCGGTTTCTAGAATTCCAGAATAATATGTCTCTGTCTTCTTGACTTTCTCTTTCTCTCTCTGTCCCTGTTTCTCTCCCTGTCTCTTTCCCTCAGCTTTCTCTGTCTCTCTTTGTCCCTTTCTCCCTCCCTCTTTCTCTGTCTCTCTGTCTCTCTCTCTCTCTCTCCCTCTCTCGCTTTCCCTTTCTCTGTCACACACACACACAGACAAACACACACAAACACAGGATACTGAAATCTAGGATGGCTCTGAAGACAGGAAAGTGAACTTGAGGTCTTTGATTTAGCAAAATGCTGGGTGGAGTGAGGACAAGATGGGTCATTTTGTTATCCCACGACTCTATTCCCTCTACTTTTAATAACATGAATGTGTTGCCCAGGTGGAAGACTTTCCAGAGTGAAAAGCAACTTCACACATATGATCCTATGTAAGTCTTCATAGCACACCTGTGAAGGAAGTCAGAAATATTACCTCTTCTGTTTTCATGCATGAAGAAACTAAAAGAGTCGGAAATATAAAGGAATTTGTCCAAAATTACTTTGCAAGTCAATGAAAAAGGACGTAAGCCAAGAGCAATGACTCTCAAGTTCAGGGTTCTTTCCACTATACCATACTGACTTCAAACTTTCAGTTGGAGATGTGGAGAGAGACGGCTTTGTCCTCAGGATAGGGTCAAGGTGTGCACCCATGTCCCTCATGTGTGCTGACTTCTCAGCTGGGGAACGTTTAATCATTCTAGAACATGAAGGGCAACAAGTCAAGTCAATAAATCCATTGTTAAGTGTTGATATGTCAGAATTGTGCTAGACGCCACAGGAGATACAAAGGAACTTTAAATAGGTACTGGAATGCTGCGGTAGTCAACGCATGCTGGTTCCCAGAGGCATAAGAGAGGAATTATGTTATAAAGGAAGAGGGGGAGAGTGATGATAATAATAATCATGGCAGTAGTATATTTACTAATTCAACTATAGCATTTCTTATGTTCCTGGACCAATGCTGCTACTGAAAATATGATGATGATGATGATGACAGTGATGCTGGTGGCAATGATAATGGAAATGACTATTAATTGTGGTGCTGGAAGAGCAAAGATTTGGGACTGAAACCAACCTAGTTTCAAATCCCAATTTCATCACATACTAGCTGAGAGATTTTGGCAAGGAGACTCATCCATCTTTGAGCTTCATTTACACCTCTCTCAAATGGAGGTGATATTAACTACCTTGCTTCCCTTTCATCATGTCAACTAAGTTGACTACCTCTGTGTGCCAGGGATGGTGCTAAATGTTGAGTACACAGAGATGAGTAAGACTCTGCTCCCACTGTAGAAAAGGTCATGTGGTAGGGGGGAAAACAGAGATGTATTCTAATACCTGCTGTAAACTACCTATGAAAATGGCAGGTATATACAATGTGCTCTGGGAGCAGAGAAGAAGATGTGATTAGTTCGTCCTGGATTTGAGGAAAGACTTAACAGAGGAGGTACTTCAGATGAACCATGTAGAATTTTTACAGTTGTAGAAGAGAGGATGTGAATGCAAAGGCAGAGGACCTTGAAATAGTGTCTTATTGTGGGAACAGCAAGTGTCTTATTGTGGTTAGAACTACAAAATGTGTTTGTGAATGTGATGGCCCTAAAGCCATAAAGCACCATCTCTGCATACTTAGGGGCACATTACCTTTATGTGGGTCTCAGCATGAAGCACTGGGGCTGCATCTTGTCTTGTAGCCTCTTCATCTTTACCCTGCTTTCCTCTACAAGTTCTGGAAAAAAACAGCCTCCCTTCCACAGCCATATAGCTGGACTTCTTCAAGCAAAGAAGACAGAGAACACAGATTGTGTGAAAGGATGTGCAGGAATCACTCAGAGACATACTGCAAGAAGGTGGGCTGCTCAAATAGCCAACAGGAGCAATCCAGTGCCTTGTGGAAAGTCAAATACTGTACTGAGAGGACTTCAGGCATAGGAGTAATCACATTAGGCACTCTAGTGATTTATTTTCTAATTATAAAAATAACACATGTTCCTTACAAGATATTAAAATACAGCAAATAAAAGGAATACTTAAATCTCATCACTTAAGTAAATAACTGATATATTTTTTTTTTACTTTTTTCCCCAAATGGGAATTGTTCTAAATAAAGTGCTTTGTAGTCAGATTCATTTCAGTGAAAACTTTTCTGTGAATATTTTCCCATGTCATGAAATTCTTCCATAACATGCGTTTTTTCCATCTTGAAATATTTCAGGCATTAAGCAATGATTTAGAACACATACTAAATGCCCCTGTACCTATCGCCCAACCTAAAAAGTGAAATGCTACAGACACTGTGAAAGCCCTAGTGTCCATCATGATTGCTGTGGTGGCTGATCTCCAAGGAGGCAGGCCATGGCCCCTCCGACAGACCACAGCCTCAGCCCCCTCTGCGTGCTTCTTCACGAACAAGAGGCTCTCTCCCAAGCTGGCATATGCATATGATTAGAAGGAAATAACTCCGTGGCTCACATTGACAAGCCAGGTCTGTGAGATGGCTCGAGTAGGTGCTTTCTGCTTTCCTACAGATCAGACAGTTATGGAAAAACATTGTGTCCACAAAACCCTTCACTATGGACTGTTTTTCCAGGGCAGGGACCTTTTCTTTCTTGCTTATCCTAGCACCTATCATAGGGTCTAGTAAGCGCTTATGAAAAGAATGGCAGGTGCTTTCTGGTTCTGTGGTGTGATAATGTACAGGTTAAGAATGTGAGTTCTAGGGGCACCTGGGTGGCTCAGTCGGTTAAGCATCCGACTTCGGCTCAGGTCATGATCTCACGGTCTGTGAGTTCAAGCCCTGTGTCAGGCTCTGTGCTGACAGCTCAGAGCCTGGAGCCCACTTCAGATTCTGTGTCTCCCTCTCTCTCTGACCCTCCCCCGTTCATGCTCTGTCTCTCTCTGTCTCAAAAATAAATAAACACTAAAAAAAAAAAAAAAAAAAAGAATGTGAGTTCTAAAATCACACTCTCTGGGTTTCAGTCTTAGCGATACCATTTACTTGTTATTTAACTTTCTAAGCCCCAGTTGCTTCATTAATAAAATTAAGAGAATCATACTTCCTACCTGCCCCTCAGCAGATCTCAACTTTTGAGACCAACTATCTCACTCTCATGGCCACTGTGGCTTAAAGTCCCACCATTAAAAAGTCCATCTTTTGAGGCACCTGGGTGGCTTAGTCAGTTAAGTGTCTGACTCTTGATTTTGGCTCAGGTCATGATCTCATGGTTCACGTGTTCGAGCCCCACACTAGGCTCCTTGCTAATCATATTCCTTTATAACGTTAAGCCAACACATACATATGTTTTCCCTTACCCTGGAAACTGCCATGTTCCAGGTGCCATGGATACAAAGTGAGACTTGATTTTTAAATTCGTCTGACTCCTGACCACAGCTCATTGGTCCCAGAGGTGGTACCTGAACCAGGCTGGGCTAAGGGCTCCCTTCTCTGGGATTTTTGAAATATAAATTTAGAGTGTCAAGGTTGGTCTCTCCTAGTGGCAGATGCTATAAGATGTAATATTCAAGAAGTTTTCCATTATGACTCTCATCCTCTAGGAAAAAAAAAAAACTGACATATAATGTAAGCGGATGAATTTAATGCATAGAAAGGTACAGAAATGAGTGGCTGGTCTTCATAGATTTTGTGCCCATGTTCTAGAGTTTCTAAGACCCTGGCGCAACTTCGTCCTTCTTGAATGTTGGTAGTTAGACCATTCCTTGGGTTCCTTGAAGCAATAAATTCCTCTCTTCCCTGAATTCAAATTTGCTTTCTATCAGTTGTAGCTTGGTGAGGAGCAGGGAGAAAAGAACAATGAGGAGAAGGAAGAGGAAGAGCAGTGAAGGTGAAGGTGAAGGTAAAGGTGAAGGTGAAGAGAAGAGACTATGAGTTCAGTTTTTTGATTCAAAATAACCCTAAAAAGAGCAATGAACTCCATGAGTGACATCTAAGAATAAATTAGATTCAGAGAATTTCAAACGTGGAAAGGACCTTAAATCTAATCTAATCTAGTCCAACCTCCTCATTTATCGGGGAGGAACCTGCAGAGTGAGGAGGAGACAGAGCTTGCCCAGATCACTCTGTGGCAAAAAGGCAGAGTCACAGTGTCTTGGTTAGCAAAGGCTATCATAACAAATACTATAGACTGGATAGCTTATAGAAAAGAAGTTTATTTTCCCACAGTTCTGGAGGTGGGAAGTCCAAGATCCAGATCCACTGGGATTTAATTTCATGCAAAGGCTCTCTTCCTGGCTTATTGATGTCTACATTCCTGCTGTGTACTCATATGGCAGAGAGAGAGACAGAGAGAGTTGTATGGTGCTTCTTCCTATAAAAACACTAATCCCAACAGACTAAGGCCCCACTTTCATGATTTCACCTAACCCTAAATAACTATCAAATGCCTCGTCTCCAAATAGCATAATGCTGGGGGTTAGGGATTCGACATACGAATTTTGAGGGGACACAAAATCTGTTTCAAAACATATAGCTTTAGAATATATGGGTCTGGAAATGTCTTTAAAGATCATCTAGTCCAACGTCCTTATTTACCAGTGGGGAAATTAAGGTCCAAGCAATACAGAGATTTTCTAAGGTTCTATCATAACTTATCATGAATGCATAGGTTATTAAGTCAGTGCCTAGAGAACAGCCCAGAAGATTATTCTCTGATAGGCTAAGAAAAGGGGCAACAAGGAGTATGTTAAGCTACAGAGAGAGTGCTGGTGTGGCCTGGTAATGGGCTCAGAGTAATGATAAAAAAGCAGACAACTGAATTCAGCCAATTCTGGAAACCTGGGTTTTGTTAGGAGGAAGTTGATCATCACAGGTTAGTACACAGGCTAGAGGATGTTGGAAGTCTTGCCCTTTGTTGTTTCTTTCTTCTTCAGGCAACCACCAGACAGTAATTATTTGTTCGCTCCACGGCCCTGAGTATTTGGATATGCAAATCAACTGTGTCCATGCATAATTAAGACAGACACTGTGGAAAGTTTCATTTTCCAGAAGAAAGCTTGCCAGACGGCTGAAATGAAAGGTCAGCATAGACCGCCACCTTACTTTCTTGTCTCAGTGTGTGGGTTAAGAGTAATGGCATCCAGCCTTCTCATGCCCTTTTCTTCTCTGCTGCTGGTGCACTGGGGAGCCTCAGTGGTAGCCCTTGTCTCTCTTCTAGGCCTGGAAAGACCCTGGGGCTTTCCATAGATATGTGCTGGGACAGAGTATTTTCTGCCTCCAGTAAGAGCAGATGTTGGTAGCTATATATTCTTAGAGGCAGACGTTTGCCCTCTTTCAAGAGTCAATAGGCTCACTCTATGACTTTGGAGGAAGGAGTCATTTCTGAAGGACCAACACATGGGACATGTTTTCAGAAGTAGAGTGCACGAGTTATTAAACTAGTGCCTCCCACCTTCAAAAACACCTTTGATACTTTGTGATGCTGGCACTGGGACTCAAAACCTCTGAGGAGGGGAGCATAGCCCCTCTGGGCCTGGTACCTCGGAGAAGGGATGACGAAGTGGCTCTAGAAGCATGAAAAGAGGTTGAAAGCTGAAACCAACTGCTATGGGAACCAATTATTTTTTCCAGGGTAGTAAACTATCACTGGGCTGGCAGCAATAGGAATAACAAAGAAACTGGGAGCAGGAAGTCCTGCCTCTTTCAACTTTCCAGTCAACATTTTCTGGCTTGCATACCTTTGATGATGTCCTTTCTCTTTGAATGTTCTCTGCCAATACCATTTTCTTCATCTAAAAAAATAAAAATAATGAAAATAATACCTACCAAACAGTGTTGCTGGGTGCATTACCCAAGTTTCACATACGCATTTTGTGTTACAGTGCTTAACACATGACGCTTAACAACACCTTTGTTATTATCTATAGTACTATCTTTTAAAGTACCTATTCACTTTCTAAACTCAGCTCAACTATCTGTCTTTTCCAAACCTTCCCTAACTCCACATTCACATTCAATTCCAAGTGAACATTAATCTTCACCTTTTCTCTGTTTTCATAGTAATTGGTTTACAGCACTTCCTTAATATCTTATCTTAGAGTTATCCTTGCATATGTATGCCTCCCCACTAGACTCCAGCTGACTTTTTATTCATGCCCCCAAAAGCACTTAGTATGTTTTGGTTGACCATGTTGAGATCACATTTTTTTTTCCTTTTTCTCCTTTCAATCCCTCACCCTCACCACACTGCAAAGATTATGTTCCATCTAAAGCTAAGACTCTTCCTCTCAGGATGGGAGGATTTTATTAAACACAGTAATACTGGGGGACACCTGGCTGGCTCAGTCAGTAGAGCATGTGACTCTTGATCTCTTGGTCATGAGTTGCAGCCCCATGTTGTGTGTAGCAATTAATAAAAAAATAAATAAAATAAAATAAAATAAAATAAAACATGTGGTACTCCTAATAATTTCTATCTGATAGCATTTTACAATTTATAAGATGTTTTCACTTCCATTATTCATTTGATCATCATTTTTTTGATCAAGTATTATTCCCATGTGGCTGGGAAGCAAAGAAGGAAAACAGCCACCACTGCTACTGAATGTTGCTCTGAGATGATAACCAAACCCTTCCACTGTTCAGTCTTAAACCAATGGAGAAAAAGTCAAGGGAGTCAAATGGGGACCAAGGTACCAACATTATTGCTTACACAGCTGTGTAGTATTTACTGCTTGAGTCAAATGTTAGAGCCAGGGTTCCTCCTTGGTCACCTCCTGCCCCTTCCACCAGGTATAGCCCTTGAGATCTATCTGAGGAAAGAGTCTATGAAACAGATACTTACTCAGTCAACTATGTGAGAAATAGCACCTGCCTTGTACCCAAAAGTACAGTTTATAACACATTAATTCTACCCAATCTCGAAGAATTTTTTCCATATCAATGAACAAAAAAAAAAAAAAGGAAGAAAGGAAGGAAATTCTCTTTCCATAGGGTGAGATGAGTAAGGGGTAAAGAGGTGGGACAGAAGTGTTACTCAAGTATTCTTTCCTCTTAAGAAATGGAGTGGAGGTTCCTTAGTGAAATGTGAGCCCTAAGAAATAAGTCCTCCCAACACATGCCCTCATAGATCTCTCAGTTTAACGGGGATTATGTATCCTTTGTGCAAGGGGAAAACATGCAAATAGTCTGATAAACTTTAGACTCGAGGTAATGAAAAAGATAAGTTGGAGAAAAGATGCTAACTCGCTTTGGAAATGATCAAAAAAATGTATTAGAGTCCATAAAATGCTCATTGTCATTTTTTTACTGAGCACTTAAGATATACAGACACTGAGAGCCATTAAGTCTTCCCAATCACCTTGTAAAGTTGGTAGGATGATTCCTGCTATTCAGTAGGTGTATGGTAAGCACAGAGAGTAAGTGACTTATCTAAAGTCTCAATGGGCCCCAGGATACCGAATCCACTCCAGGTCTTATCACTTACTAGTTCTGAGACTTTGAGCAACTCAGTTCACCTCTTTGAAACTCAGCTTCCTCTTTTGTAAAAGGAGAAATATGATGTCAAACCTGCATGACTCCTGATAATCCATACCCTAGCTACTTTAAAAGGCTTTCATGAAGGGATATTAAAAGGAATAATGTACAGGAAAGTGTTTTTGGAAAATTAAAAACCTATATCAAGGTAAGGCATTTGGGGGGTTGTTACTGCACAAACTAGTGCAAATTGGTAGCAAAGATTGCAAGCTCATGTTACCCATTTCCCCTCACCTTTCCTTATCATATTAACAAAACTCTGATTCTGTTTCAGGACGCCATGTACTAGTTAGAAGTATTCACATCCCAGGTGCCATTATACCATAGGTAGCCATGTGACCACCTCCAGCCAATTAGATGTAAGCAAAAGTCTATGGATTGGTGTTTCCAATTTGTTTCTCTGATAGAAAGGGACAGACTCCAGTGTCCTGTAGTTTTTATCCTTTACTCTTCTTCCTGCCTGGAATGCAGACTTCATGCTTAGAGGCAAGACATCCATCTTGCAACCAGAAAGACAAAAGTCACAGATGGTTGACCCTTGAACAACATGGGTTTGAACTGCACGGGTCCCCTTATATGCAAATTTTTGACAGGACAGGACTATACATGTATTTTCTCTTCCTTATGATTTTCTTAATATTTTCTTTTCTCAGGCTTATTTTATTAGAAGAATACAGTGTTTAGTACATAAAACATTCAAAACATGTTTAATCGACTTCATTATTGGTAAAATATGTTAATCAACTGCATATTAATGGTAAGGTTTCTGGTCATCAGTAGGCTATGAGGAGTTAAGTTTTAGAGGAATCAAAAGTTACACAAGGATTTTCAACTGCATGAAGCCTGGGGCACCTAACCCCCATGTTGTTCAGGGTCAACTGTATTTAGAATAATGTCAGAGCAGAAACCTGGAAGGAGACTGGGTCCTTGAGTATTTGCTTGAAGAGTTGCACCAGTTATAGATTATCTATCTGACTCTTCTTCCCTGAGAAAAATATCTCTATTTGTTTATGCTCCTGTGGTCAGGTTTCTATTAATGCAGCCAAGTACAATCCTAGTTGACAAGTGTTAATTATAGCAACAAGAGAAGTGTTAAAATGCATTCTCAGAACTTTACTACAACTTTTTCTTCAGAGTTACTAAAGACTGTGATGCAGTATGACACAGTAGGAAGAGCCAGATTTTTTTAATGTTTATTTATTTATTTTGAGAGAGAGAGAGAGAGAGCGCAAGTGGGGAAGGGGCAGAGAGGGAGACACAGAATAGAAAGCAGGCTCCAGGCTCTGACATGTCAGCACAGAGCCTGACACAGGGCTCAAACCCATGTACCACAAGATCATGACCTGAGCCAAAGTAGGAATGCTTAACTCACTGAGTCACCCAGGTGCTCCAAGCCAGATACTTTTGAAGTGAATTTTACCCCTGGACAAGCCCAAGTGTGGATTCTGTAACTGCTATTACTGTAACTGTAACTAGCTATGTAATCCTACACAGGATCTTAACTGTAAAATGACAAGAGTGATCTCCAGTTCACAAAGAGTTGTACATGAAAAGGGCATGGTGCATATTAAGTAATCAACAAATGTTTATGGTACTTTGAATGGGTGCAAAGGAGACCCTAACAGCATTTCAATGTTCAGATCTGGACTAGAAGTCATGAGTCCTTATTGAAAACATGGCCTTTCTGGTTGTTTGGTCAACCCCTATTTTGATGCAGTACTACAGGAGTGTAAGAATTGCCTATTAAGTCAACAAGCCAGCACTTTAACATCTTAATTAGCATCAAAACCATTTTTAGAGGCAGCATGGCATAGGATTAAAAGTTCTGGCTTTGGAGCCAGTCATGTGGGGTTTGTATCCTAGCTCCACCACTGTTTCTTTACATAACCTGGGGTGGATTACATCATCACTCTGAGGTTCAATTTCTTCCTTGTCTGTCTGGTGCATTTGCCTCATAGAAGAGGCTCAAATGAGATAACAGATGTGAACGTGCACAGGCTTATTATTACTGTTATTTGTATTCTTCAGTCTGGTAGAATAGTAAGCCCGGCACCGGTGAGGGAGGAAGAGGAGAGAAGGGGAGGGAAGCATGGTTATAGGTATAAATTGAATTCCCAAGACACAAAACAACTGGTCTGTCGAGAATCACAGAGGAGGTTGTTCAGGTCAATGCCAGCCTTGAAGCAGACCGGACCACTAAGCTTGTGAGGTGGTAGCTGCCTGCCAGGCAACAGCACTTGAGAAGACGGGGAACAGGTGCTAGAAGGGGGTTCAGAGTCCTTCTTGGCTCCCTGACTCTTCTCCATGGTAGCCGTTTCCCTGAGGACCCAGCAGGGCTGAAAATACACTTTGCTTCCAACACAGCTCACTATATTATTCTGGGGCTGATGAGAGACTGGGGGAGAAGAGACCCAAGCTGAGTGCTGCCTATTGGTAATAAAAGCCTCCAAAATGCACACAGCTCCTTGAGCAGTCCAGTCACGGAGTGAATCTGTCCAGGTAGCGACACGCCCTCCCCTACTGATGGCTGCCCTTCTCTGTGAACCTTCGGCTGCCCTTCTGCTAGCCAGGGCCTCTCAGGGGACTTATTATCAGGATCAAGTCCATCCTGTTCTTAGGGCCCTGCACCGGTTTCACTGGGTTTAAATATAGAAGCTATACAAGGGAAGGGGAGGAGGAGCAGGGAAGCCAAAACCTGTTCCATGTAGCAGTGGCTGCTGCTGTGGCCCTGTGTCTGCCCAGTTGGGCGTAACCAGCATTGGCAAGGGAGAAAAAGAAAGGGCACAATCTGAGGACCAGAGGGACCTAAGATCAAGTCTTATAACCTATGTCTCTGAGACTCTGAGCAAGTTGTGTAACCTCACTGATTTTTAGTTTCCTGGAGCTTTTGTGAAATAATTATTCAAAAGCAATAATAGCTAAAATTTGTAATACATAGAGCTAACACTCACTGAGTAGTGAATATTTGCCACATTATGTATAGGATCTCAACTCAATAATCCTATGAGGCAGAGGTCCCCATTTTACAGATGAGGAAAGTAAGGCACACGGAGGTGAGCTAAGTTACCCAGGGTCACACAGATAGTAACAATGCATGACGAGTGAAAAGTGTCCGCATAGAGTGAAATTCTCTCAGTGGTAGCTATCCCAAAGAGGTGTGCCTAAGTTAATAGAGTAGCTCTTACTACTTTTCTCCAAATGCCATCTGTATATCCATTATCTCACAATAAACCTGAGAGGTAGGCAGTACCAGCACCATTGTACAGGTGAGTATATCAGGCAGGAAAACAGAATCCACTCGAGTATTTCAAACAGAGAGCGTTTCTTACAAGGACTTCGTTACACGGGTGATAGGAGAGCTGAAGTAATAACCCAGAGATTTCTACCATGTCCAAGCCTTTTGGCCAGAGCAAGAACTGTGAAGGTAGTTGCTGGCTAGCCAGAAGCTGGGACCCTTGAGGAAGAGGCTGTTTAGAGTCAGAGCTACAGAGAGGACTCCGTGAGACTGCAGGTGGCAGATACACCAGCTTCCTGCCCACATCTAGTCTTCTACTAGTACCCTACATGGGCCAGGCCTATGCGGAACTCTACCTGAGAGCTTGGGGAATGTAGTTTCCTGAAATCTGGAGCAGAGCAGAGGAGGGAGGAGAACAAAGAGACAAATGGGAGCCAAAGAGAGGAAAACATGTGACTTATCCAAGGCCACAGAGCTGATGAAGAATAGATCCAGGAGTAGAATTCAAGACTCCTACCATTGACATTCCTCCCAGCTGCCTCCCAACCCCTTCACTTGTCCAACAAAAGATTCTTTCAACTCTTCATTCTACTTATACACTATTTTCTAGAGCTTTTCCAATCTTTTAGAGGCTCAACCTTTACCCTAACCCTAATCCCTTTCTGCAGTCCACCTCGTTCCCATATTTTCATATGGCTTCGAGACAATGTGACCTAAATTCCTTTGACATCTACTTCCTTACTCCTTTTTGGCACCAACTCTTAGTGCCTTCTCTCACTCTGAATAATAGTGCTCCATTCACCCCATATCAGTCAGGGTTTAATCAGGGAAGCTGAAATTCTATGAGTATTGTAGAATAAAAGATTTACTGTAGGAAAAACACATTCTATAACTGTGAGAGAATCTAGGAAGTAAGGTCCCAAGAGGGGGGAAGCTGAAGGATCAAATAAATGTTACTATCTAACCTTCCTGAATATGGAAATGGGTGATCAAGGTGGAGTTCATAAAGGAATATGGGCAGCCAGGCACACCCAGCTGCTGAGAGGGTCTACAAAGGAAAACTGATGGAAAAGTCTTTGGAAGACTGTTTGGGTGATGCCACTGCATCTGGTTGTGGGTCTGGGATTAATGTTGGAGAGCAGGGCAAGCAAGCAGGAAAAAGAGCTAAGCACAGAGTTGAGGGCAGTAAAGACAGGCTGAAATTTTCTGACCTTTCTGCATCTAACTCCCACCAGGAAATTGTGAAGACAAGCTGGTGTCCCCCTACACCTCTGTATGCACCTACCCATTTAACCACAGTGACTTTCAGAGAGTGATAGCTACTGCTTCACTTGCATCTTCCAAATTACACACAAATTCCCTCCTAGCCAACTCTAACAGAACTGTAAAGGGCAACATTGTTCTAGCTCAGCTGGTTGGCACAGTATTAAGCCACCTGATTCCCCTACTTCAGGTTAATCCTGTGATCTGGATGCCATACCTTCCTCAAGGGACTCATACTCTCCATTAGCCCCTCTTTTTTTTTTGTCCTTTCAAGTACTTACTCTCCATTGTTTTTTTTTTTTCCCATCTGTCCAAGAACATGCTCAGTCTCTCCCATACTGTAATAAGAAAATTTCCCTCCACACCTGCTACTCTCTGAAGAAAGAGAGTACCATCTCCTCTCCTCATTTCTACCAAAACTAATGTGGGGTGGGGGTGGAGTATATGCTTGATACTCCTGAAACCAAATCACTTGCTTACTTCTCAACCCTGCCTCCATCCTACTTCCCCCAGTCATTATACTTCCAGCCCTGCCTCCACAAGCATGGCTCAGTGGGTAATGATGATCCCCTGGTCTTGGCCAATCCAAAGTTCCCTTCCTTAGGGGCTCACCCTCTCTATAGCATTTGACACTGTTACTGATTCCTTCTCTTTTGGGTCTCAATCTTTCTTTGGCTTCTATGACTCTGTTCTTTCCTGGCTTTCCTCCTCCTCCAAGGTTATACAATCTCATTATTCTTCATAAGTTTTTCTTCTTTTGCCCACCCCTTAGATGTTAGGATCGGCCAGGGTTCTAGCTGGGGCCATCTCACCACACACACTCTCACTTAGTCACAGTCCAACCAGCCCCAGGATTTCAAAGGACATCTACATGCTAATTACTTCAAAAGATTCTAGTCCCAACAGCTTTCCTGAGCTCTAAACAGTTACTTCCATCTGCCAGTTGCTGATACCATGAGATGATGTCCAAAGAAGACTATTTGAGTGAGCAAAGATGGAATGAATAAAAATCAAATAATAACTAGCTGAGGATTTCCAAGCTCTAGGCATTATGCTAAGAGTTTCGTATTTACTCTCTCTTTGAATCCTCAAAACTCTTAAGAAGCAGATGCATTTTAGCACCATTTTACAGAAAAGAAACCTAAGGCTCAGAAGGATAATAAATAAACCTCAGGTCTGGCCATAATGAAGTAAATGGTACTGGACATGTGTTGAAAAAGCAAACCACAGAGTGGAAGAAAGTATTTTGCAAAACATATTTATCATAAAGGTCTTGTATTTAAAATATGAAAAGAATACTTGTAACTCAATAAGAAAAATAAGAACAACCTAATAAAAATAGGCAAAAGGTTTGAATAGATCATTTACCAAGGGAAAGATTCTCAACACCATTAGTCAATAGTGAAATGCAAATTAAAACCATAGTGAGATAGCACTGCACCCCAGCATGATTAAAAATAAAAAGACTGATAACACCAAGTGTTAGCAGAGATATGGTACAGCTGTAACTCTGGTGCATTACTAGTGCTAATGCAGGATGGGCCAGCACTTTAGGAAACTATTTGACATTTTCTTAGAAAACTAAATGTGCACTTACCATATGATCTAATAATCGGAGCCCTGAGCATTTTCTCAAGAGAAATGAGAGCACATGGAAATAAAACAAGAACTGTGCATGAATGTTCATGGCAGAATAAGAGCCAATAGCAGAACAAGAGTGTTTACTCACAAGAGTCAAAAAGTGGAGACAATCCAAATGCCCATCATGTGATGAATGGTTAAACATATTGTAGTATATGCATACAAACGGGGACAGACCGGTCTGTTAATTAAGTAGTACTGGAATGCATGAATCGCCACTTTAATGCAATAAAAAGGAAAGAATTGCTGATACCTGTAACACTATTGATGAACCATAAAAACATTATGCCAAGTGAAAACAACTGGATACAAAATAATTCTAATTATAAGACCTTATAGAAAGGGCAAAACTATAGCAGCTAAATTCAGATTGATGGTTGCCTAGGGCTGACTCTGGTAAACAGTTGACTGCAAGGGAATATGGGGTTACTTTTGGGGGGGGGATGAAAATATTCTGTATCTTGATAGTGGTGGCAGTCATACTCCTGTACATATCTGTCAAACCCTCTTGAATTATATACATAAAATTAATCTTATTACATAAAAATTATACATCATAAAGCTGATTAAAAGAAAACATGGAAAGTCCAAAAAAGAGACTATGCATAGAATATAAAGGGAGCAAAAGAAAAGATGGGGCACATCTCAGAATGTGGGTGTGCGTTCTGACAGTGTAGAATCTTGAAGAATAAGTAGGCATGAACCAGGCAGCAAGCAGTTCCTTGTGGCTGGTTCTGCAAAAGTGACAGCCCCTGTTTGCCTCTGGTGGCCAAGGACTAGGAATGGATCCCAACATTAGATTGCATTTAGGAGGATGGGAAAGATTTGGTGAGTTCCATTCTTAAGACTGGAATGGAGAATGGGGTTCAACAGGGCTTGTACTCACCAAGGCATAAGGGTGTGCAGATATAAAGACACTGTTTGAAGACTTTGAGAGGTTACAGAACTCTTATCTCCCTGCCCATCTCCACCACAAGGCCATGCTACTTTGGGCAAGCATTCCCTTTCCCTGGGAAGTTTGATCATCTGTAAAGTGGGCAATGGAAGAACAGACTGGATGATCTCTAAAGTCTCTTCTTTAACTTTCCAGTTAAAGTCCTCCTATAGGCGCACTCTTCTGCTGGTTTTGTTATGTCCAAGAGGCCAGTGTTCTGAATTCCTTCCCTGTAACTCACTGTCTTTTCTCTTCATCCTCCTAACATCTGAGGGTCATATGCAGGGAGGGGGGAAACAAGGAATGGAGGACAGAGCTGGGCAGGAAGTATGAGATCTGGAATCCTGCCCAAAGCTCATATCTTGGGAAGGCAGAGAAAGAAAGGAGAAGCCAGCCAGGCATTTCAAGAGTAGAAGCAGTCAGGTCCATTCATTTGACAAACACTTATGGGGCACCTCCTGTGCAGGATACTGTATACACTTATCAAGCACCGCCTGTGAGCTTAACGCTAGGATTCAGCAGTGAGAAAGACATATGTGGTCCTTGCTGTGGGAGTTTAAATGCAAGAGGCACTGATCAGATTTGTTATTCAAACAGAAAACTGGCTGCCTTGCTCAAAATGGATTTCAGGTATTAGTATCCCTCATTTACACATAAGGAAATTTGGGCTTAGAAGGATGAAGATTCTTGCTCCAGCTAGAGACTGATTATTAGCCAACCTCACACCTATGCTGGCTACAATCTATGCCCTAGTCTATTATGGAGATTCTTTCTATTCATGATATTCAGAAAGTAGTACCTAGGGGGAGAAGGGCCAGGGAGGGAGAGAGAGGAGGTGATGGAAATGAGGCGCCCCAGGGGTCAGGATGTGCTGGGCTCACACTTCAGGTCCTCCACTGTGATTCACTCTATTTGAGACTGGTTGAGGGGCCAGCCATTCCCAGGGGCTCTGGTCAGAGGCAACTGCCGCCTGCCACTGCCCAACAAAGACATCTCATTGCATCTTGTTCCTATCGATTACCCACCAAAGTGTCTCTCATTGTTAGGCATTCCCCAGGGGCAAGCAGGAGAAAAGGAGCCCTTTCTCTCTCTTTTTTTTTTTTTTTTTTTTTTTTGCTTTTAATGACTTCCAATCCTACCCAGTGATCTCTGCCCTCATCCTAGAGGCAGGAGAGGGGGAGGGAGAGGGAAAGGAGAGAAAAAAAACATGGAGGTAGTGAGGAGCGTGATAAGCACTGATACAAAGCTGAGAGATTGGGAGAGACAAAGGGAGAGACACAGAGGTAGAGAAAAAGAGATAAAGAGACAAAGAGAGACACACAGAGAGAAAAACCAGCACACAGAGACAAATAGAAGCAACAGAGAGACTCAGACACTGAGGGAGAGACAGAGGAAGGCAAATAGAGACAGAAAAGAGCTGAGACAGGGACAGAGGCAGATCCAGAGAGAGAGAAATGGACAGAGGGAGAAGGAGAGACGGAAAAAGAAAGTGGAGAGAGACAATGTAGGGACAGAGGCTGAAAAAAAGCAGCAAGTAAATACAGAAACGAAGGAAGAGAGAAGTAGGCAAAGAGAAGGAAGGGGGGGCAGAGAAGGGGATGAGAGAGAGCCAACAGTATTACTCAAGGTCCAGGGGTGGAGAAAGGCCACTGAAGCACATGTGGGGAGCCTCCAGACACAGCCCAGGCACAAGATTCCTCTCCAGCCCAGGCACAAAATGTATGCAGATTGGTGGATTGGTTGTTTAGCCTTTTCACTTGTGAACCCTTGTTAACTCCTGGCAAGAGGAATCAAAGCTCCTGAGAAGCATATAGCCTGCCTGCAGCCACACCCTTCCCTGCACTCTGGATCCCAACACTAGGATCCATACAGACCTTGGACCTGGGAGACAGAAAAGGTCTGTGAGGGCCGCGTGCTCCAGTACTAAGGCCTGAGTCCTCTTACCTCTTACCACCACTCAGATTTCCCAGGGACATCTCTCCCTCGCTCAGCTTCTGGACTCCCCAATAATGGTGATGTCCAAATCTCCACATCTGGCAGAGAACTCTGAGTACACCCCTGTGCTCCCCCACACACATGCCCCCGGATGCCCTGCTGCCTCCCACAGAGGCCCCTGGTGCCTTCAACACAGACACAGCTCAGTGTCTTCCTGCCTCCTTCTCCAGCCCTCTCTTTCTCCCAGGTGCTCGGGCTCCAGCCCATCATCCCAAACTGAAACCTTCAGGCCATCTGCTTCTTCACTCCACATCAGATCCTGCACCTTGTCCTATGGATTCTATCTCCTTAGGCTTTCTTAGCCTCTCTGTGTCTCCATCTCTGCACCTGCAACAGAGATGACACTAGTCCCTGCCACACTGGGTTGTTAAGATAATTAAATGAGCTAATATACACAAAGCCCGTGAAGCAGTAAGGTCCTGGCCGATAGTAAGTCCTCAGTAATTACCAGCCAGTGGTTAGTGGTCAGAGAAGCCATTCCATTCTGTCCATTCTGCTGCCTCAGCGTCCGTCACCAACCATCGGCTCTCATCCGTAGCACTCCCTAGCTGAGCCCTGCCTCTAGGCACCCAGGTGTCTCTCCATCCTCCACAGCCACCAGGATGATGGTACAGCAAGGCAACTCTGTTCCTACCTTCTCTGCTTCAAGCATTTGGGAGCTGTACACAGACATAGGATGGGGATCAAGAATCCTTTGTGATCTGGACTTTCCCACATCTCTCCTCTTCATTCCTGCCACACATCAACCCTCCTAAAGACACATCTGTGCCTAACAGGCTCTTCTCAACCTCCCTGCTATTGGGCTTGCTGCTCCTTCCTCCTGGAAAATCTTTCCTCCTCCCAGCCTCCTACTTGCTCTATTTCTTAAGTGTCCACATATGCCAAGCATTTTATATAAATATAAAATTTCTACTCTTCCCAAGATAGCTATTGTCACTCTCCTGTAGAGAAGGCAGCGAGGCTCCACGGTCTAAGTCACATTGCTTTAAGAGCGGCAGAGCCCAGACTTAACCCCAGGGCCCTCTGCCCCCATGTCAGTACTCACTGTGCCACATCATCAGCACGTAGTAAAAAAAGAACAGCCCACACTCACGGAGCAAGTACAGTGTCTTAGGCACCTGCTAAGCATCATATGCATTACCTTGTTGAATACTCCCAATCATCCTATGAAGCAGGTGCTATTTTGCAGGGATAATTACTCTCCCCATTTTTCCAATCAAGAAACCAAGGCACAGGGAAGATGAGTAACTTGTACAATTGCCATGCAGGAAGCTGGGATAGAAAACACAGGCAGCCTGGCTCTTGAGCAGACTTCCTGACCTGCTGTCCAGGGGTGAATGGAGAGCAGCTTTCCAGTTCTGTTTCTGCCACTGCTTGTTCAACTTTGCCGAATCAGTTGGTATCTCAGAGCCTCAACTTCCTCATATGAGCAATGGAGATGATACCACACTGCCATAACCCCCAAAGCAGGCTAAAGACCAAGCAGGTGCTTTCTAAAACCTAAAGAAGAAAGGAGGACGGCCACATGTTGGTCCACAACTAAGTGCCAGGCACTGGAATTGTGTTTTCATATATCATCTCAATTCACCACAATGTGCAATATTGGCATTATTAGTCCCATCTTACAGGTAAGAGAAGTAAGGTTGGCATGGGAGATAGACATACATCTAAATATTCAAAGAGTATTTAATTTCCATTCATAAAGTGGATTTACAGTATACAAAATAGTGCCTTTTGTTTCTTTTTCATCCTTAACAAGCAGTGGAGCAGGCAGAACAGAGATTTAATCTGTTTGGCAGATAAGCACTTTCCTAACTCAGGTCCACAGAGATCCCACGACTTGCTCAAGGTTACACAGCCAGTGACAGAACCAAGGCCTTCCACCTCTTAGGCCAATTTGGCCATTTGAGAGTCAGGATGGGCTAAGGTCTATGTGCATTCAATACCAATGATGAGGAAAGGGCAACTGTGTCCATTTTTAGATGGGGAAACCAAGTCTTTTTATGAGTCAATTAACTTGACTGAGAACTCAACTCTTGTACTCAGACTCCACAGCCCAAGCACTAAACATTTCTATCCCATCCAGCTCAACTTCAGGTCAAAGAGGTAGGTAAGATCTATCAAATGCCAAATCTAAGATTTGTCCGTGAGTGAGACACTGTGCTAGGGTCAGGCTTATTCAAATGATCTAGACATAGGATTATTTAGGACGCTTTGGTTGTAAGAAACAAAAACCAACTCAAGCTGGCTTAAGCAAAAATGCGTAATTTATTATAAGAATAAAGCATCTCTTGTTAACCCTAAAGGCAAGAGTGTAGCCAGCCTTTTGAAAGGTCGAACCAAGGAAACAGAGGTCTGTCAGCAACCCAGATGGGGCTTTATCTTTCCATAGACCCTGCTCTTCTCTCTAAAGAGCAGTTCCCATGTTTCCCAGGACACAGGGCAGGTAGAAGATGGCCACAAAAGCGTTCCCAAGCTTCCGTCTCCTTTGCCCAACGCCCAGCCTAGACAGAGCCAGAAACTCTGACACTGTTTCTAAGTTCCAGAAGATTACCTGAGTGGCCCAGCTTGGATCAGCACCTATCCCTGGTCCAAGTAATAGTGGCCATTAGAATGGGGACACATTACGCAAACATGACAGTGTGTGGGGAGCAGCCCTCAGAGCAAGGGAGGGAAATCACAAGGTCATGGGCTGGACAGACGCTCCAAAGCTGTCTACTACTGACGGGATCCCAGCCCCGAAAAAAACAGAGTCAGCGGGCAAGATAGGCAGATACACTCAGAGTCACCATCTTGCCTTGCAAGGGCCCCGAGAGAGGTGTGTGTACTGAGACAGCTTAGGTGGCCAGCAACCAACTTTGTCAAAGAAGACCAAGGAAAGCAACCATTCTAACCACTGTACGAAAAACACTCAGAACCTCAGAGGTAGTTTCAAATGATACACATTGTGTGTGTACATACACACTTATGTGTAACAAAGGCTTTAAGGCAAATTTTATTATAATTAAAATTTTAGATAATGAAATTATAGTGGCACAATTCTTTGACATTCACAACTGAGGAGTATTATTTAGATGTATTTTGGGGGGATTATAGTAATGTTTTTCTATATAAAATTAATGTACAAAATTCAAAATGAAGACAGACCAGGGAGGTTTTTAATTTTGTAACCAGGATGAAATAAGATTGTAAGGACCGGGGACACAGTGTGGTCTAAGGGAAAGAGCATTCTTATCAGAAACACGTGCATTTTAAGCCCAGCTCTGAAATCTACTGGCAGTGTTTTGCTGGGAAAGTTGTATATCCTCCCTACTCCTCATTTCTCATCACAAACTGAGGTCAATAATACCACTCTTAGAGGCCTTGAGAATACTGAGTGGCACGACTGAGGTGAGTCAGAGAATGTCACTCCTCTGCTCAGAAGCAGAGTGGCCAGAGTCCTTCCTATGTCCTGGAAGGACCAGCATGACCCTCTCACCACCCACCCTGTGCCATTCAGTATCTGCCCCCTTTGTCTGCTCCCCCTCACTCCCTCTTTGACTCCCCTCCAGTGATACTCACTTCCTTACTGTCCCTCAAACGCTTCGGGCAGGCTTCCACATCAGAGGCTGACACCTGCTGTTTCCTCTACCTGGAAGCCCTTCCCCTTAACATCTTGAAGACTAACCTCTTACCTTCTCCAAAGCTTTGCTCAAATGTCATCTTCTGTAACCACCTTATTTAAAACTGCAACACCACTCCCCAGCATGTCCTAGCCCCTCTTGCTTTTTCTCTGTGATATGGATGCCCTTTAATTGAGCATGTAATTTTCTTATTTGTTTTACTTATTGTCTGTCTTTCCCCACCAGAATGTAGTCTTTCTGAAAGTGTGGAATTTGTATCTGTTCAGCTCACTGACTATAGTATCTCAGCATCTGAAACAGTACCTGGCACATAGTAGATAACACAAAAGATTTATTCAGTGAGTGAATGAATACATGAAAGCACCTAAAACAAAACTCAGCCCATAGTAGGTGCTCAATATCACTTCTTTCTTTCCTTCCACATCTTCTGAAATGATTGCTTTTCCTCACGTCTTCATTAGATATTAGCTGTAACTGATGTTTTCTTTAAACCCAGAGCATACTCCATATTCAGGCTACCAATATGTCAGGAGTTTTTCTCTCCTCTGTATTTCTATCCTTGCTTTTTTTTTTTACATGTTGCATGGACATAGAAGGTGCTCCATAAATATCTGCTGAATTGACTTATATATCCAAGTCCCAGGAAAGGACATAAAATAAACGTTCTGCCCACAGCTGGCAACACTTGTAATGATCAATTCTTGATGGAGCCTTGATTACACTGAGGAATCCGTACACTGAGAAAGAATGAAGATGAGCATATACTCTGGCATCAAACAGGAGAAAGGCTCTGTATTCATATGCTCCTGGAGTGGACATCTGTTGTTTTGGTCTGTCAGCTCCTTTAAAAGAGCTACTACTCTCCACTGCAGTCATATCATTCCAGCAAAGCTGCCAATTTGGGGCCAGCCCTGCCCCCTGCCCTCTACTAAGGCACCTTGACCAGCCAATTACACTGTCCCTTTCCTCAGTGAGTGATACTGTGGTGGCCCAATCAAAGTCCTCTTGCCCCCTAAGAAAATGATTAACTGGCAGAGTAAAGTTCTTATGTTTTTTAAGTAATTATATGAAAGGATTTGTATTAGTGGCCACAGATAGACATCTTTTCTGCAGCAGTCTGTCCACAATAGAAGAAGAGACATTCAGAGAGAGAGAAAAGATGAGAGAGAGAGAGAATGTGAACAAAAGCAAAACCTGCTGTATCCCAAAACTTAGAACACCTGCTGACACACAGTAAGCACTCAATAAATATTTGTCGAAGGAACTGTTGAAGGGGAGAAGGAAGAAGAGAGAGACAGAACTGGTGACTTCATTTGTGTCCAGTTCCAGACACTTATTCATTTTTTTTCCTGCATTTATTTATGGAGTTAGCACCACATGCTACACGCTCTGTGGGTAGCTGATACTAGAATAGTGAACATACCAACATGCCTCCTGCCCTAAATGAGCTTATATGCTAGTGGAGAAGGTAAACAACAAACAAAATAATTAGGGCTTGCTGTACATCAAACTCCTCCACAAAGAATGCCTTGGAAGACCGTGAGATCACCCACATCCTGGGCCTCTTGGGGACAAGCTTCCCAGCTCACAATAACTGCCTAGCTATGCAACCTGCCTCCAGTTGTCAGGGTGTATCCCCAGTGGTGATGTCTATTCGATGTGTTCCACACTTTGGCTATGCTGAGACATTCCATCTCTCTCCCAGCACGAACTGAGAATTTTGACCTGAGACACAGACTGGGATGCATTACAGTTGAGTTGTGTTCAAGTCAAACTTCTAGAGCAAACTTTAAGAATTCCTGCTGCTGAGGTCCAAAGGCTGTCCCTGGTCCTTGACCATTCTGAGACTTGGCCAGGTGATTCTTTGGATTCTGCTAACTTCCCCTGGGCCCCTAACTACATTTCCATTTTTGCTTAAGCTAACCAAAATTGGGATCTATTTTTGCAACCAAAAGAAACTTCACTAAAACAAAACCGTTTCCTCAACTCCCAGGAGAATTGAGACAAACAAAGAAAAGAAAGTAAGTAAAATATTATAGTACTTTGGGATTTTCATAAGACTTTCCCCTGGCACACTTTCTCTTCACATCCCAGCATTCAGGAAGAAGGCATCATTATTTACTGTCACCTACAGATGCAGAATCCTACCCTCAGTAATGTTAACTATTATTTTAGGGTTTTGAGATTAGAGAGGCTTCGTTTTAAACTCAAGTGTTGTCCCTGGGTGTGTGATTTGAGCAAGTTGTTTAACCTCTGTGAGTCTCAGTTTTCTCAAGGGTAAAATAGAGAGGCAGTTAATAGCATTTCCACAGAGTTGTGTGGATGAAATCAGATCTTGGATGGGGAAGCTCTGAGCATTGACTTGGCCTTTAATAGCTGCCTAAGTGTTCAGAATGCACTGTCACTATACTTGTACACCCCATATATGTTTGCAAATGTGCATTCCCATACACACACACACACACACACACACACACACACACAGGACTTGTGCAGGCATAAGGGACTAAACAGGGTTTTGAACCTTGGTCTTCTGACTCCAGAAGCTCCATGCTTTTTACTACCCGCAAGTAGTAAGATGAGGGTACTCGAAAAACTTGGGCTTATTTAGTCTGGAAAAGAGTCTAAAGAATATCTGAAGGGTTATCACAGGGAACGAGACCAGACTTGCTCTGTGAATTCTCAGAAGCAGAACTAGGCCAACAGGTGGTAGTTACCAGATCTCTGCTTAGCGTGAAGAACTTTCTCGGAGCCAACACATGCGGCCTTGCAGAGAGGTGTTGAGACCCCCATCACTGGCACTAAGCAAGCTGGCTGTGTGACCTACTTGGAAGGTATGTCAATAGAATACATGCATGAGACATAAATTCCTCCAGGCCCTGAGATTCCAAGAGCCTTTTTGGGTACAAGTGTACAACTGAGATTGCCTGGTAAGACACTATGTCTCAGGGTCAGATCTCACAAGCAGTAGGTTCCCATGGACAGACCAAGGTGTTGCTGGACTGTTGCAAGATGAAGTAGAGAGGCTGGGCCATTTGTTGTATTTGACATGAGTCTTGGATTCCTCATGTCTCATCTCTCTAATAACTGAGACCAATTATATGATCATTACACAGTCCCCCACAGTAGCTGGGGACCAGCATGACCAATGTCCCCTGTCAGCCTCAAGAGCCTCTGGATTGAGTTTGTCTCCTCCACGGGACTCCTAGAAGAGTGCCTGGCCCTGGGCAGCCTTTCAGGAAGAGCCAGCCTCCCTTTGAATAAGAGTCATGACTTTAAGTGGGAAACAGTATACTGAGAAAGCTGCAAACCCATTATCAGGACCCTAAGAATCTAGATTCAAATTGAACTTTGTCTATGACTCAAGTCAAATCACTTTAGTGATAACTCCACTATTAAGTTCCTCATCTGTGACACCCCGAGTGGCTAGGGGTTGATGTGAGAAGAAACACCCTTTAGCATGATGCCTAGAGGACAGTGAATGCCCAGGGAATAGCTGTCCATCCACCCTCCATCCCCAGCTAACTCTCTCCTCATCCTTTCCTGCTTGCTTTCCCTCTTCCTCCAGTTCCCACTGGGCTGGCAGTCCCAACTGGGCTAGCAGACTCTCTTTCCATATTGATCATCCTAATTCCCCAGGGTCAGTGCTTTACCATCTAAAAAGCCCCATTCATACACCTTGCTGCATTTTGTCCTACAGGATTATCTCACACTACTGCCCCTTGCACTTACTCACCGCATTCTGGGTAACACCCACCACCATCTACTCCACAACAGGCCAGGCCCTTCAGTCATCTCTGGCCTTTGCATTTACTGTTGCCTCTGCCTGGGATACTTCCCCTAACCCCATTCTCCCCGGACCTGGCTCCTTCTCACCACAGGGGCTTACTCACATGTCACCTCCAAGGGGCCTTCCCTGCCCACCCCATGTAGATTCCTCCAAAGTACTCTTGGTCACATCATCCCATTTTAACTCTCTCAGAGTACTGATCATAATCTATAAATCTATTCTGCATCTACTGTTTAATTGTTTGTTATAAAAGGCTGCCCTTTCAGAGCATAAACTCCATGAAAGAAGGGCCCTCAACTCTCTTGCTCATTGTTGTACCCCAGAGCCTACCAGGGTGAGTGCACTCAGATCATGATGAAGGAATGGGTGCATGAACGAACGAACGAATGCTGGAATTGTCATCCCACTTTATGGATGAGGAAACTGAAGCTCAGAGGATACTTGCCCAATCTCTTGCAGGACTGCGTGTCTGCCTCTCTTCTAACAACCCCGTGCACCCCTGGGTTTCTTCTAGGAGGCTGGTGAGTGAACCTGACCTTGGAGAAGAATAGGCCAGACCTCAGCAGAGCATTCCTGGCCCAGAACCCCAGGAACACAACATTATTAGTGCTACCAGGTGCCAGGCACTGTGCTATTCATCTCAGAAAAGGAAACTGAGGCACTGAGAGGTCAGAGTGCCTGTGTAAAGTCCTGGTAGAGCAGGTCTGCAAACCCAAGACTGTCAAGCCGGTGAACCACAGTGTGGAGCTGCTTCCTCTCTCCAAGACTGCTCGCCTCCTTTGTCTTCTCTCAGCTCCAGCTCCTGTGACCTGCAGGCTAGCAACAGACCATAGGAGACATGGGCTTGCCTTTGAGTTTAAATGGAGCCGGAAATCTTAGAATCTCTGAAAGCAAAAGAGAACAACTGCTTTCGAAGAGGCGCCCACCTGTAATTGGCACGGCCCAGTCACATCTCCCTCAATTTGTAACGAGGCAGAAATCCTGTTGAAGATCCTGGAAGGCCCTCCCTGCTTAACGAGGACATGATCCAGCCCTGGGCGGTTCCGGCCGCTTTCAAAGCCACAGCCCAGAGCCAGTTTTAATGATCACGGAAGGAACTTCTGAGAGAGTTGTAAGGGGAGGACGGGATAATTGCACTAGAAATATACGCCACTGACGACAATGGCCCACTGGCCCCAGGCTCTTCGGGAGACGTGGCCTTTGAGGTCATCTCCTCTGGCACCTGCTCTGATTCTCTCTGACTCTCTGCTCCAAGATAATTATGAAAGATAGTATAATCCCCTCCACCACTGTCTCATAGATCTCTACCTCCCACCCCAATGAAGCTGCTGAAAAAAAAAAATCATTCTTAGTGGCCAAGTTTAATGGAAATACAGTGGGTTCAGAGCGGGAAGGTTGACCATGCTTCTCACCAGCTGTGTGACCTTTAACAAGTTACTTAGCCTCTCTGAACCCACTTTCTCAGCTGGAGAAAAAAATATCAAATGATACCTATGTGATGGTCCATCTAGAATGTCGGTGACAGTGCTTGGCACAGGGCAGGTATGCTAGGGGCAGAGAAACAAAGATGTGACATTTTGACCTAGTGTTGTTGTATATTTCTGGTCTCCAGAAATTCATTCACGCCCGCATGACAAAATTATTAATATGTTAATTTTCTTCCTCCTGTCCTCTCCCACCTCCCCCGCATCCCCTACCTGCTAAACATGATGTTGTCTTTGTACATTCAACTTCTCCCTGGCTCCACCCTCCAGGGAGACTTCTGTCTTTGTCAGATTTCCATGCTGCAGATCTGAGAGAAGGGCTAGGGCTCAAACACCACCTCCTCCCGGTGGCCTCTACTGGCCCCCCCCCACTTCTTTTCTAACGACTAGAAACGCAATAGAGATTTGGTCTGCTCTGTTCACAGCCAGATACTGACACCTATTACAATCCCATCACCTACATATTTGTTAGCATCAAGAGATATTTGTTAAATAAATGAAAGAACTGGTTCTCCACCAGCTGTGGTTTTGCCCCTTTCCCCAAGGGATACTGGCGACGTCTGAAAATATTTTTGGATGCCACATCTGGGAGGCAGTGCTACTGGCATCTAGTGGGTAGAAGCCAGGGATATTGTGAAGCACAGAATGATACACAGGACAGCAGAGGATTACCCAGTCCTGGGTGTCCACAGGGCCAGGCTTGAGAAGCCTGCTCCACTCCACGTCCAGCCAGCAATGCCTTCAATATCCGCCTGTGACCATCCTGGGGCAAGACACTGTTGTTTCCCACTAGTTACCTTGCAGCACCCTCCTGTCATATCTCCTTGTTTCTACTCTTGGTTCACTGAAATCTATTCTCCATAGAGCAGCCAAAGTAATGTTTTAAAAATCAAGTCAGTTTCCTACTAAAGACCTTGCAAAAAAAAAAAAAAAAAAAAAAAACACACAAAACCTTTGTTTTACAAAACCCTACATGATCTGGCCTCCACCTGCTTCTCGGTCCTCAATTCCTATTCCTCACCTCCTCACTCACTCAGCTCCATGCACACTGATATTCTCTTTCTCTAACTGATGGTTCTCAAAGTGTGGTCTTTGGTCCAGCAGCAGCCCCCGAAAGTGGTTAGACGTGCAAATTCTCCAGTCCTCTTTCTACCCCTACTACCTGCACAGAAACTCCAGAGATAGGGCTAGCAATCTGTGGATTACCAAGTGCTCCAGGCAATTCTGATGCGTTTTCAAGTTTCAGACCCAATGACCTAACAGGCTCACCACTACCTCAGGACCTTTGTTCCTGCTCTTCTCTGTCTAGAATATGCTTCCCCTGTCTCTTCATGTGATTAAATCCTAGTCATTCAGGTATGAATTCAATTGATAGTTCCTAACCCAAGCCTTCCTAGGGTTGGCCTCTGATCCAAGTTAATATCACATTACATCATTATAGGCATTATTTTATTAAATTGTAATAGTCACTTATTTCTAATTACTTTCTCTCTCCTTCATTGAAAGTAAGCTCCATTGAGGAGCAGGAATTTTGTCTTGTTCACTGCTCCATCTCTAGTGCTCAGAGCAGTGCTTGTCAAAATATTTATTAAAGGAATGAATAAGTAAGTGGAAAATCTAGTTAACAGTGAGAAGAGAAACTAAAAAAGAAACAAAAGAAGCTATCAATTTATATGATAATGAGAAGTGGGGGGCAGAGAAATATAAAATACTCAAACTGGGGCATTTAAGAAATTTTGGCTTTGGAAAGACGAAGGAAGTGGGGACTTAGAAGGAAAAAAGGGAGTTTTGAGAAGTGTCACTATAGGAGCTGTACGACACACACAGAGACTCAGTTCCCCCAAAGCCTCTGATGTCTGCCACGTAGAGTGTGACCTCATGCAGAGGTGACACAGACCCCTGGAACTGAAGAGGTTTACTCATGAACCTCCTGCATTCATTTAACACACAGTAAAGCCGCTCTAAAAGCCGAGCCCTGGGAGGAACACTGAAAAGAATTAGACACGAACCGTGTCTTCAAGAAGCTTACAGTGTAATATGGGGGCCAAGATGTACACAAAGGCACTGGTGGGAAAAGATGGGCCATGCTAAGAGAGAAAGCATCTTCTTGGTGCTTTACATAAAGTACCTCATATGATGCCCACAGAAGGTAACTATCCGCATTCTACAGATGATCATAAAAATAGTAACATTGGTTGAGCATCGGGTCTGTTTTAAGCTACATCTTTCTAGGAATTTCCATTGACTTCTCACTGACTCCTAGGAGGTATTTACATCACAGTCTCCTTTGTACCAACAAGAAAATTAAGCCTCAGAGAGCCGACGTGATTTGTATAAGGTGATAGAATACCTCTGCTCAAAAGAAAAAAACTCAGGATCCCTGTTCTCACTGGATGTCATGGAGAGACCATTTTCAGCTTTATACAAGGAAGAAATTGCCAACCAGCATGGCTGTCTGACAGTGTAGCAGGTTAGCTCGTGAAATAGTGAGTTCTCTTTTGGCATACACATCCGAACAGAAACTAGATATTAATTTTTCTAGGATAATGTAGTGATTGCTGTGAATACAGGGATATTAAACCAATGACTTCTAAGTTTCTGGATGTAAGATCTCATGACTCTATTCTTAGACGCATGGCTTTGGGACAGTCCTCCATAGATCACATTTTCTTCTCATGGGATTATATGACCATTAAGGTTCCTTCCAGACCTTGCATTCAAAGGTCTGGGGGGTTTTTTTTGTTTGTTTTTTGTTTTTTTTATTTGAGAGAGAGAGAACGCACAAGTGGGAAAGAGGGGCAGAGGAAGAGAGAATCTTAAGCAGGCTCCACACTCAGCATGGAGCCTGACACAGGGCTCCGATCCCATGACCCTGGGATCATGACCTGAGCTGAAATCAAGACTTCAACGTTCATCCGAGTTACCTAGGCACCCCTAAAGGTTATCCATTTTAAAGGACAGACATGGAGGCCAGGTTCACTTTGACCAGGTTTTTGGCAACCCTCAGTGAGAGTCCTGTCCAGCCAAGGGAGCTGGGAGATTTGAAACTTTACTTCCTCCCTAATTTTGCCTCCAGCTGCCCACAAGCAAATCCAAATTGTGGAAAATTCCAGGCGGCAAAATACAGGTCTAATGACAAAGTCTTTTGGAACCATTCCCACAGCTGGCTTGGGAACCTGTACTTCCCCACACACCAACTCCATCCCCGCCCCACCCCCCAAAAAATTCACTTTATTAGAATTCCAATTATGCTCCAGTGATCTCAAATCCCCAGAATTCCTTTATCCCAGGGCAAGAGTAATTGGATTTTTCTCTTCCTAAGCCTCAGCCGCCCCTCCACTTCATCAGCATGCTGGGCTCTGGGCCCACCCGGCCCTGGGAAGGAATTGAAAAGATGCCATGCAGCTTTATGAAATCATATATAAGATCTTTAAGGATGCTTTCTGCAGTGGAGGGGGAGTTTTTATTTTTCGATAAATCACTTCCAGTCTTCAGATAACAATTTTACAGTCTGTTAAGGTCCTGAGGTAGAATTTATGATTCTGGGGAATTGCTTCCTCTTTCTAATATGGCCCTTTCTTCTGTCTTCCCCACCCCACTGTCTTCTTGGCGGATCCAGGAAAGGGGGATGGGAGGGGAGGAAGCTGAGCCAATTACTGCCCCCACCTGTGCACGCAGCTTCCCCCACACATACTGTGCTTTGTATCTGAGAAGCACGTTAACATCACTTATGTTTATTCATCTTCATGAAGAGGCTGAAAACAGGCTGAACAGGTATTCCTGGTCCCATTTTCTCGATGAGGACACTGAGGCTCCCAAGAGAGGCAGGATTCAATCTCACTTTTTCTGATTCCAAGTCCAAGGCCCTTTCTAACACCACCTGATGGCCTACTAATAACATGTGGCCTCATTTCTATTCCTGAGTTCACAAGGGGACCCAGGTTGGAAGGGCTGAACTTCCCAAATGATAGGCTAAGAATCAAAAAGTGATAATGGGGGAGAACTGTCCTCCTTTCCAATCCCACAGCCAGCAGGAGACTGAGGTGGTAAACCTATTAAGCAAACATTTGCAATCTTCTTTAATCCACCTTACAAGCTACTGTCAAAGTTATTTCCTCCAAGAATGAGTGTGACTGGGTCACCTGATTGTATAAAAGCCTTCAGTTTCTTTTGTGCCTAAAGGAAAAAAATTCTAGAGTTGAAAGGAAACTTGACGACCATCTAATCCACATTCTAAACTATACAGTAATGTGCTCTACCAACCATACTGATATCCCCCAGGCCTCTGCTTGAGTAACTCCAGTGATGGGAGTCTTATCACCCTTTCCATTCCTTCTTTCATTTACTTGCCTTCTTTTATATAAACAACAGATATTTACTGGACAAGCATGAATTAATTCTGGGAATACAATCCTAAATATCACATACTCAATCAGTGGTTAAGAGACAAATTCTGAAGGCAGACTGCCTGGGTTTAAATTCCAGCTCCATCACTTTGTTGCTATATAACTTGGGCAATTACTTAACCTCTCTTTGGCTCAATTTCCCTGTATGTAAAATAAGGATAAGAATACTATCAACCTGGCACATTGTAAGCACTGAATACATGGGAGCCAGCAACATAGATAAGTAACCAGGCATCCACAATGAAGTATGTGTACAGAAAGCTGTGGGAACATCTGATCCATTGGGGGTGGTGGCCAGGGAAGTCTTCCTGAAGGCAATGACCTGTAAGCGAGACACTATAGCCAAGCAGGAGTTGTCCAGTCAAAGAAGAAAAAACTTTCAGGAAGAGGAAATGGAAATGCAGACACTGTCCTGGAATGAATAGAAAGCATGGAGTGTTCAAAGAATTATAAGAATTCAGCATATCTGGAACAGAGGGGGCAAGGCAGGGATGTGAGCTGACCATTTCCTTTTTGGAGAGCTTGATCATGGGAAAATCCTCTCTATGTCTGGATCCCTGACAGCACTTAAAGTTTCTGCAGTGTGGCCCCAACTTACTTTTGTAAATTTATCTCTCAGTTTTGTACATGTCTATCAAAAAGAATTGTGTCTTGCCACATCTAGGCCTTTGCTTATGCTCTTTCCCTTTCCTGGAGTGTTTCCTATAGTGGGCATTCAGGGATTTGGATTTTCTCAGGCCCCCTTCACATCATCTGTTGCTTACAGAATCCCTCTTTCTGTTTTGTTTTTTTTTTTTTTTTAACATTTATTCATTTTTTGAGAGACAGAGAGGGACAATATGAGTGGGGGAAGGGCAGAGAGAGAGGGACATACAGAATCCAAAGCAGGCTCCAGGCTCTGAACTGTCAGCACAAAGCCCGACACAGGGCTCAAACTCACAAACTGTGAGATCATGACCTGAGCTGAAGTTGGATGCTTAACTGACTGAGCCACCCAGGCACCCCCCAAATCCCTCTTTTTTATGGGGCACGATTCCATGTGATTCAGGTGGCTTACCTTAATCTAACACCACTTCTGGGCTGTGTCCCACAAAATGGCCCACTCACTGGCCATAGTGCTGACTTCAGAGATGGACAATAACCCAAGACAAACTATCCAGAGTCCTCCCTTGAATTTTCCACTGGAACTGCTAACCCTTGGGTGTTGCTCAACTGAGAGAACATGAGTTTGGGGCTGCTGGACCATCTTGCCTGCCCTTCAAAAGGAATCATCCTGATGAATAATGCCAAAGAGGGAAAAGCAGAGCCATGAGATGGCAATAGAGAGAGAGGTAAGATATTATTATCTGAGCCCCTGGATGGAGACCTGCCTAGAACCAGCAGTTGCTGGACTTCCAAATCTGTTCTCTTTTTCTTAAACTCCTTGAATTAGATTTTTGCCACTTGAAACCAAAAAGGTTCTAATGCACTTTCTGATTCCTTTGTCCCCTGTCATAGCTTAGCACAGTTACCAACTTTTCCATGATTATCTCATCCAGAAACAATGCCCGTCCTCCCTTCCACCTCACCATGTTCTTTTTAGTCACAGACACCCAGGTTTACAGTAGCCAATTGACCTTTATCACATCTACCTTCCCTGCTAGAAATGGTACATATATCCAGTTTAGCATCTGTAGACAAGCAGCCTTGTATCCCCATGGTGAGTAGTATAGTATCCACTACAGAGCAGATGTTCAGTAAATGTTTATGGAGAAAAGGAAGAGAAATGTGAATGAGAAGCATTGGACATGGCAATTCAAACTCCGGGTCCAATATTTCCTAAATGGGTATCCTTGGAAAAGCCACTTATCTCCTCCAGTCTCAGTTTCTATATCCCTTTACTTCATATATAGAGATAATATTTTTAAAGTTATTTCAGGATGGACTAAAAGAATGCATGTTACCTATTCTTAATTACCAAAACATGGAAGCAACCAAGGTGTCCTTCAGTAGGTGAATAAACTGTGGTCCATCCAGACAATGGAATATTATTCAGTGCTAAAAATAAATGAATTATCAAGCCATGAAAAGACATGGAAGAAACTTAAATGCCTATTACTAAGTGAAAAAAGCCAATTGGAAACATCTACAGACTGGATGATTCCAGCCATATGACATTCTGAAAAAGGCAAAACTATGAAGACCATAAAAAGACCAGCGATTCCAAACCGAGGGTGTGGGGAGTGGAGAGATGAATGGGTATAACACAGAGGATTTTCAGGGCAGTGGAAATTCTTTGCATGGTATTATAATGATGGATATATGTCATTAGCCATTTGTCCAAACCCATAAATGTATAACACCAAGAGTGAACCCTAAGATAAATTATGGACTTGGGGTGATGTGTCAATGTAGGTTCATCCCTGGTAAAAAATGTACCATTCTGGTGAGTAATGTTGACAACTGGAGAGGCTACACATGTATGGGGGCAGGGATAATATGGGAAATCTCTTTGCCTTTCTCTCAATTTTGTTGTAAATCTCAAATATTTCTTTTTTTTTATTTTTTTAACGTTTATTTATTATTGAGAGACAGAGAGAGACAGAGCGTGAGCAGGGGAGGTTCAGAGGGAGAGGGAGACACAGAATCTGAAGCAGGCTCCAGGCTCTGAGCTGTCAGCACAGGGCCCGACGCAGGGCTCCATCTCACGAACTGCGAGATCATGACCTGAGCAGAAGTCAGACGCTTAACCGACTGAGCCACCCAGGTGCCCCATAAACCTCAAATATTTCTAAAAAAAAATAAATAAATAAAAGAAAGTCTTAAAAATAATAAAATGGTAAATGCTATTCAAAGGTTTTCAAAAAAAGAATGCATGCTGTATGCTTTGTAAAATGTAGAGACAATTTAAGTAAGTTAAAACTTCAGTCAAGGAGTAAGGTGTCCAGGATTCTGAGTTCAAGACATCTCTGAGACTAATGATTTATGTGACAAGTTGATTACCTTTTCTGTTTACTCATTTACAAAATAAGGTCAGAGAGGAGAGGACTAGGTGAGTTTTAGGAACATTTTATGATTCTATGATGTGAAACCATCATTTCCTGATAGCTTAGCACTTGGCATATTAAAATCTACCCCATATTAGGGCACATGGTTGGCTCAGTCGGTTAAGCATTCAACTCTTGATTTTGGCTCAGGGCATGCTCTCGTGGTTTGGGACTTTGAGCCCTGCATTGGGCTCTGTGCTGAGAGCCTGAAGCCTGCTTGGGATCCTCTCTCTCCCCTTCTCTCTCTGTCCCCACCCTCACTCAAAAATAAATACACTTTTAAAAAATCTCCCCCATGTCAATAGAGGCAAGATATTACTCCAGGATTCTGAGGATGATCAGAGTCCCCTTTTGTCATTACTTCCTATCAATATAATATTTTATTAAGGGCTTAAATTTGACAAGAATCATGAGAAGTAATTATCATCCATTTCTCATTTATTCTTAAAAATAATTCTGTGACACAGAATCTATTCTCTCCTTTCTAAAAACAGAGAAACTGAGGCATAGAAACATTAATAACTTGCCTGAGCCCCAAAGCTAATACTGTCATTCAAACCTGGGCAGCCTGCTTCCAAAGCCCATATTCTTAACCATTACACTGCACTGCCTCCCTATGAGTCCCACTATATCACTTGACAAAGGCTGAGAAAGGGAATTCTGTATCTGCTCCAGGTGGCCCCTGCAGTACTGGCCATGCTGACAGTCCAGGGTGCTGGGGGGCCTACATCGAGCGGGAATGCCATGCTGCTAATGGAAGAAAATGTAATTATAGAGCATAATTACAGTGTATCGCATTCTGTAATTACACTGACAGTATTTAATATAGAACATATTCTGGAGCTAAATGGAATGGAAACACCCCCCAAACAGAACAGTCAGAGCTGCTAAGAACCTGTCTCTTGACATTATGGAATCGTAAAACCTCTACATCACGTTTCCATCTTCCTGGAAAATGCGTTGTCCACCCATGGTCCATGCCTTAACTTGGTGCTCTCAAGCCCTCATCCCCACATCCTGAAGACCTTATCTCTCAGAGCTGCCCCATCCACTCCAACTCCACTGCTTCTTTCCTCCTTCAGACACTGTCATCTCTCCTCTACTATATTTCTGTAACTTTCCAACTGGTCCTTTGGCCTTCCAAGATGCCCTGTGGGTCATCCTCCACACTATAGCTGAGGGAATCATCCCAGAATGCAAATCTTACCATGTCATTTCCTTGCTTAAAACTTTTCAGTGGCTGCTCATCACTGAGTGTAAGCACCTTTGCTCAGCACATTGAACCTTGGCAATCTGGCCTATGCTCCTTATCCTAACCTCATCTCCCATATTCCCTTGCTTCAGCCATTCTGAACTATCCATGCAGATTCTGGAATCTCTCATTTCTCTCCATGTTGGTGCATATTATCCTCTGCCTGAAATGTTTTCCTTCCACATTTTCTCTAACTCATACTCATCCTTCAGGAACAGCTCACATGGCACCATCCCCTAAAAGACTCCCCTGACCCCCAAACTGGGTTGGTTACCACTGATAAGTGCTTCTTCAGCTTCTAGCAGAAAACTCACCCCACTGTGTCATAATTGTCTATTTTCTTCTCAGTCTCCCCATCAAAACTAGGAGCACTTAAGGGAAAGGATTGTGTTTTGTTTTTGTTTTGTTTTTATTTCTATATCCCCAATGCCTAGAATGATGCCTGGCATACAGTAATGTTCTACGTTTCTTAAATAAGTGGATGAATGAATAATAGATGGATGGATGGATGAGAAACATATTTAAAGAATTGTATGCAAGCAGCAAGATCTTATTTCTATGACTAGCTATAATTCCATAGAATTATGGAGAGTCACAAATTGAAAAACCTTTTAGACCTTCCTTTCCTTTTAAAAATGAGGGAAAAAAGAGCACCAAAGAAGTGAAGAAAATTGCTCCAGCTCACACAGCAAGTATACGAAAGTCTAGGAAAGAAAAGAGGCCTTTCAACTCCAAGTGTAGCATTGTTCCATAATATGGTAAAATATTTACCTATTTATAGCCAAAGAACTAGGCTACAGGGAAGGGGTATCAGAAAATTTTTAAATGTTAATATCAGAAATAATTGGAGTGCAAATTTTGTCTCTAGGTTGTGTGGATTGTAACATTTAGCATCACAACCTTTATGATTTTCCTTATGTAGTTCCTCGTAAAAGAAAATAAATCTATTTTCCACTTAAGTGTGGGCTCCACGGGGCTTTCTCATAGTCACTGGCTGCCCCAGGGGTACATGCACACGCAAGAGAAAAGACAAAAATGAATGAAGCAGCTACAGAAAACGCATCTCCTGGGGCGCCTGGGTGGCGCAGTCGGTTAAGCGTCCGACTTCAGCCAGGTCACGATCTCGCGGTCCGTGAGTTCGAGCCCCGCGTCAGGCTCTGGGCTGATGGCTCGGAGCCTGGAGCCTGTTTCCGATTCTGTGTCTCCCTCTCTCTCTGCCCCTCCCCCGTTCATGCTCTGTCTCTCTCTGTCCCAAAAATAAATAAAAAAAAAAAAAAAAAAAAAAAAGAAAACGCATCTCCAGTTCATCTGAAAAGATGAATGTGTCTAAGACTTTGTTTATTTAGAATACCAAATACCTACTTGCACTTGTAAAATACTCCAGGCCCAAAAGTCCAAGAACTAATTCACACAACAATGGGCTCTCTCTTCCTCCCCACCTATTCGTTCATTCATCCAACAATTGTTACTTGAGTACTAACTACATGCCAGGCACTAGGATTCCAGCAGTGAATGAAACAGAACCCCTACCCTCATTGAGTCCCCATTACACAGGCCATGTTGCTGGATGATAAAGCACCTGCCACTGCAGCCAGATAGCATGAGTTCAAATCTCAACTCTGCCACCAAGTGCTGGTTGAATTTGGGCAAGTCGCTTGGCTTCCTAGTCTATTAAATAGGGACATAATTAGACTCCTCCTCATAGTGCTATTGTGAGGACCAAATGAAGCAATGTAAGTAAAGTGCTTAGAACTGTGGGTGGCATATACCACATTACAATAAACAACAGCTTCGGGGCACCTGGGTGGTTCAGTCAGTTGAGTGTCAGACTTTTCAGCTCAGGCCATGATTCGAGCCCCACATCAGGCTCCCTGCTTGTCAGCGCAGAGCCTGTTTCAGATCTTCTGTCCCCGACTCTCTCTTTCTGCCCCTCCCCTGCTTGCTCTCTCTCAAAAATAAATACAACATTTTTTTAAAGTTAAAAAAAATAAACAATAGTTTCTATTTTCTATTTGCATGCCATCAGAGAGAAGTAGAATGATAAAGCTGCAAGGAGTCAGAGAGGAGACAGTCCCACACTTATTTCACAGATAGGGAAATGGCATCTCAGAGAAGACAAGCAGCATGTCCCAGGTCACACAGCATATTGGTGTCAACCTCAGTTTTACTCCATTTCTTTTCTTTTCTTTTTATTTCTTTCTTTTTTTTTTTTTTTTTTTTTGAGGTAAACAGTGGTTGGATATCACCAACTTTATTTTTTTAATATAATTTACTGTCAAATTGGCTAACATACAGTGTATAAAGTGTACTCTTGGTTTTGGGGTAGATTCCCATGGTTCATTGCTAGTTGTACTTCATTTTTAGGCTATCCCTATGTAAATGACCCAAGAGACCCTGGCCTGGCACTCCTAGCCTCATAGACCTGGGTTCAAGACCTGAACCCAGCTCTTCCTGGCTCTATAACCCTAGACAGTTTATTTAATCTCTTTGAATCTTCATTTTCCCATCTGGAAAATGGGTATGATATGCTACTGATGATGATGATAGTGTTAATAATAGTAACAATTCTTCCTTCACAGCTGGGGGGGGGGGGGCTTTAATAAGATATTGGATGAGATAAGGGTGTATTAACTGTAAAGGACTATGCTGTCCAGTACTAACTATAGGTGGCTATGAGCACTTGAAATGTGGTTAATGTGGCTGAGGAAGTAAATCTTTAATTTTAGTTAAATTCAATTTAAATTTGAAAGCTAATACTCAATTCAGTTATTGGAAAACTTCCAAGTATTCACAATGTGGCTGTGTGAATTCACTTTTTTTTCAGCTGTCTATTTTATGAAATCTTAATACAGATCAAATGTTTCTGATGAAAAATTAGCATCCAAATTGAAATGTAAAAGTATAAAATACAGGCAAGATTTCAAAGACTTAGTGTAAAAAAAGAATATAGAGTTTTTCAATTTTTATCCTGGTAACACATTCAAAAGATAATCTTTTGGTTGTATTGGATTAAATAAAATTTATTTTTGGGATGCCTGGGTGGCTCAGTCAGTTGAGCGTCCGACTTCGGCTCAGGTCATTATCTCACAGCCCATGAGTTCAAGCCCTGTGTCGGGCTCTGTGCTGACAGTTCAGAGCCTGGAGCCTGCCTTGGATTCTGTGTCTCCCTTTCTCTCTCTGCCCCCAACCCACTTGCATTCTGTCTCTGTCTCTTTCAAAAATAAATAAACATTAAAAAAAATAATAGTAATAATAATAATATTTATTTTTAAAATAAATTTCATCTGTTTCTTTGTACTTTATTAATGTGGCTACTAGAAAAGTCTGAGTGTCCTATTAGCTCACATGATATGTCTATTGGACAACATTGAGAAAGGGCCACACACAGGAGGGTCATCCTCCTCCCTTGCCTTGCCTTCTGACTGCTCTCAAGGATACTGGTTGGGAAAATGGACCATTTAGGATCCTTTGGTCACAATCAATAGAAATCAGCCCTGGTTATAGTAGTCAAATAAAGAAGGATAAGAGAATACTCACAGTCTCTACAGAGAAGCTGAAGCAGCAGGCCTAGGAAAGGACCTAGGGCAGACCTCGGGAGTAGGATGCAAAGGTGGTCCCTGCCTCCTGAATGCACGTCTCTACTTATTTCCAACTCCCGTATTGCAACACCCCAAATTCCAGGTTAAGGGAATCCAGTTACCCAAGTATGACTCACTTGCCAGCACCTTGGCTGGAGGTGAGTGGGGGATGGAAGAGTACTTTGACTGACAGACCCACTAAGCTGGTACTTAATGCAGACAGAAGGATCAGTCTCCCAGAAGAGATCAGGGTGCCGCTGTGAGAGGAAAGAAAATGAATCCTGGGCAGGCAAGGACCACAGATGCCACTGAGCACAGAGGCCTATGTGCAGGTAAACACTTGAGAGGTAAATGGGAGAGCCTCTGCTCTGATACTGGGTTACTGGTGCCCTGAAGGAGTTACTCTGTCTCTTTAGGCCTCCATTTCCTCAACTAGAAAATGGGAGAAGAGTGTACATGCTGGATTCCGCCCCCACCCCCACCCCAATGTGAAATTGTCACAATTGCTTCAGCTCTTGCTTGTCTTGGGGCTGGACCTCATGTGGGGAAATAACCGGGCTCTGTACCCTGAAGGCAGGGGAGGACTCCATTCCTGCTGCACCCCACTCTTTCATCTTACCCTCAGCCCCCACAGGGCACTGCAATTCTGCCGCTCTCTCTTGTGTGCCTGAGACCCTCTGCCACTTCCTTGCTCTCTTACCCTCTCTTTGCTTTGCTGCAAAATAAAAAATCAAGAGCTGGCATGTTCAGAGAAAGCCCTTTAGTCTAATTGATCAGGAATTGCTAATTTCGCAAAACTAAAGTCTCAGGAAGAGAATTTAATTCTTTGCATGAACTCTCCTGTTAAAAACAAGCAAAAGATGGCTTAGAGCTTTATACAAACCCATTATATCAGCCCCGATTACATTCCTTGGTCAGCAGCTTCCTCCTCTGCTTGCAAAAGTGCTGCTTTGGTAGACAGACCAGTGGCAAGAAGGACCCAGGAGAACCGGGTTTGAGTCTCAGTTATGCATGCATGCATGCATGCATGCATGCATTTATTCAGCACAATGTAGGGAAGCAGAGGTGATTAAGACCTAATCTTTGTCACCCAGGAGCTTATAATCTACTAGAGTCTACTAGAAATGGATAAGTGAGCAAATAATCATTACACAGCAATACAACAGAGGCAAGAGCGAATTATTGCAGGAGCTACAGGAGGAACCAACTAATTCAACCTGGCAGAGTTCTTTGAGGAATGAGATCATTCCAGGCAGAGGAAACAGTAAATGCAAAGTCATGATGGCCATTAGCTATTTGGAGAGTAGAAAAAAGTTTGGCTAACGTGTAAGTTGCACCAGAGGGCGGTAAGTGATGAGCTCCAAGTTAAGTCATTTAGTCTTTCTGTGACTCTCTCTTACCATTTGTCCCCAACTTTACTACCTCTAGGGGTGGCTGGAAAAATTAAATGTAATTCTTTGTGAACATCCTTTGAAAATTGCAGTGAATTGTGGATACCGGGGTTATGGTGAGTTCTTAGAGTGCCCTAGTGGCCCCATATAAAGCAGAGGAGCACGTCAGCCATGCAGAGAGCTTCCTTTGGAAGAACAGCAGGCAGTGTGCTTTAGTCTTCACTAGCTCTACTTCCCTATGCTTATGCAAATCCAGGAGCCCTTGGATTTCAGCATCTCCTCCAACCTTTCCATGAGCTAATCTGGTTTGGAGTAAGATCTATCTGGGGTCAAGTTCTGGTCTGCTAGTTATCAGGTATGAAACTACAAGACTTAGTCTCTTTTAGCTTCTATTTCTCCATCTATAAAAGAGGACTAATATTGTCCATCTCACAAAATTTATGAGGATTAGATGAAATATTTCACGAGAAAGGCCTTGGAAAACTTATAAAATATCATGAGAAATATGCAAATATTTCTAAGGTCATCACCATCATTATTTGCCTCTCCTTTGATAAGAATCTCTCATAAGTAAACCACACTTTCATTTCACTGTGAAACACACCATATTGGAAGTCAGAAACCCTGGATTCCATTCCTGGTTCTGCCCTTTTCCTTTCAGATTCCCTCCCTGGTCCTTTCTCTGCCCCTTTCTGTATGTCTAGAATTACATTTTTCAATCTCCTTTAACTACTGGCTTCCCAGTAGGTGTAGCCATCAAGATTCTCTCAGAGAAGACAGGAAGGTGGGAAAGAGAGAAAAGCCAGGGTATTTCTTCTTCTGTCATTCTGCCTCAGGTGCTGCTATACTTTGCAGATGCTGTGTATCCACCGTAACTCCACATTTCCCTGGGTGCCAGGAATTCTCAAGATTCCTAGAGCCCTAACATTCTAGCTCCTTCCAGATGGGTCTGGCTTCTGACCTCTGATAACTCCACCTCCCCTTGTTGGCTCTCCAACCCTAAGTAGCAGCTACCTGCTTTTAATAATCTCTAGGTTGCCTGTCTATTCCATTTGGCTTCAGGATTCTTTCCCATGTAACTGTTCCTTGTATTGAAAGACACTCTTAGAATGGTTTCACTATCTGGACCCCAGCTGAGACCCTGGGTAAGTTATTTCAGCAGTAAAATGAAGCCAGTGGATGACCTCTAAGACATCTTCTACTTTTGACATTCAAGTAATATTTTGCCAAAGAATTTCACAGTTGGACACATCTAACTCCCCTGCAAGGTTCTTTCTCTCCATCCGCAGCCATCTCTCTGGCTTCATCAACTTGCCCCAAGTCAGAATTAACATCCAACCTTACCAGCAGTATTAAAAACTTAGCTATATAACACCAGCCCCAAAACATGAGTAAAAGATTTAACTGCATCATTCCCTTTGTTCTGTGTTGGCCCATCTGATCTTTCTCTCATCCCTCTAGAAGCAGGTGGTAAGCACCTTGGATAAGTGTGTTTGTAGAGAAATGACCTAGCCTAGAGTAGAAGCTCACAGAAAGTACTTGCTAAAAGTCTGGTGAATAAGTACTTGCTACATCATGGTCTGCCTGGCCCTAAATTTTTACAGTGCCCTACACTGAATTCATTTACGAACTATTGTCAGACAAACGGAGTTCAAATCCTGGCTCTAACACTTATTTTTGTATGATCTTGGGCAATTTTAATTGATGTCTTTGAGATTTTGCCTACGGCGGCTTCCAGCTCCACACTCCATTTCTATTGAATTTACTCTAATCCATGAAAGAAAACCAGAAACCTCTTTCTTTGAAAGCTACAGACTAGGATCCCAAGATGTTAACTCTCATTTCTAGGCTACACAATCCCCTGGCTACATCTAACATATTGAGTCAAGCCAATCATTCAGATTCTAAAGACAGACATTTCTCCCCACAATTTGCAAGCAAAGCAATAATGCTCTAATTATGTGTCTATTATCATCATCATCATAATGCACCCACATGGATGGTGGCAGCAAGGCTGGGTTAATATATTCATTAGGAACAGGCATGAGCTACATGACATTAATACCACTAATAATACCTAATTGAGCTTAATTACAATGTGATGTCTAATATATTGTGATGAATTTATTCTCAAAGTATTTACATATTTGTAGTTAAGTAATTAGCATTCTGCCCATAAATAACTCCTCAAAAGTCCACTCCAGCTCCGGAGTGGAAAGGAAATTGAACATACCCGCCTGCTTAGAATGGCCTTGCAAAAAAAAAAGCTCTTAATTTGTGTGAAAATATATATGTCACACCCTCCTTAAAGACAAAGTGAATGGGTCCCACCGGGAAGGCATTTGGGGGAAGATGACAGCAAGACAGAGATTTGCTCCTCTGAACTAAAAGAGTCTGACCAAGCCCCAAGCTTTCATGCTGGGGGCTTTTCTGTGCTTGTCAGACCACACAGAGAGCTCTGTGATCTGTCCAAGATGACAGACTTAAAGAGGGACAGTCACAAACTGGGGAAGAGGGATCCAGGTGGAGAGAGAGCTCAGAGAGGTACAGCTAAAAGTACTCAGGTTGTTTAACTTGCAGAGAAGAGTCACTGAGATATGAGAGCTGTCTTCTCAGATTTTAAGGGCTGTCAGGGGGCAGCAGGAACAGACTCACGTGGACAATAGCATAGATTTTGAAGTTAAGGAGACGTGTTTGAATCCCAGGTTGGCCACATATTATCCACATGACCTTGGGTCAAATACACAATATGTCTAGGCCTCTGTTTCCTCTTTGGATTGTATTAATTATATCTTCAAAAAAGGAGATGATTCCTGAGAGCTGGAATCCCAGAATCCTCAGCCTACCTGTCTCATCGAACAATAGCCCAGGCACCAACAGCAGTCACAGCACTGAATACCTATTCTCACCACTTGAAATCTGGCAACATGGGGCAAGTTATTGAGCTTCTGTAGTCCTCAGATTTCTCACCCATAAAATGAGGATCAATATCACACCTAGCCCATAGGATTGACAAGAGAATTGAATGAATAAAATAATTCATGTAAAGTGCTTAGAATACTCACATAGTAAGCATTCATTTAATGTTAGCTAGTATTATTATCACTAGGGCCACCCTTTTTGTTTAAGGTTCAGCTTCAGAGGAAAAAATCCACCATAGCTAAGTGAGGCAGACATGGAATTTATTACAGTGATCAAATGTCTAAGAGGGTTATTGAGCGCTAAGGGCAAGCTCAAAGTTGAATTTTTAGGAATAAACTCTCCAAACCATGCCACGGGCCCTGAGAGAGCTGCTGCCTCTTGTACCATCTGGAAGCCCCCTGGCTCCAAATCCACTCTCAGGGTCATGGTCAGGAAGCCACTGTGATACTGCTGTCACGAGGAGGCTATCTCCACCACAGCTAGCTGCAGAGCCACGAGGTTCCTATTACAATCTGCACCATTTGCATCACTGCCAGACATCCTGCATCTTAATAACCATGAAGCTGGCTGACGGACAGTGAAGTCTCTGCTAATGCTGCTTCAGAAAAAAAAGAAAAAGAAAAAAAAGTCTTTGCAGCCATGGTTTTCAGAAGAAATAGTAGAAGCAAGGCCTCCCTCGCTTCTAAATCTCATACAAGCCAATCCTGATGGGCTGAACTCCAAAGACATCTAGAACCCCCACAGCAAAGGAGTCTGGGAAAGGAGTCTCAAAGGATACCTTTCGAAATGCTGCAGGACAAGAAAGCACGTTAGACGGAGGGTAGAATGCATGTTGGGTTTTTTGTTTGTTTGTTTTACTATATTCCCTATGTTGTAGCTTTTCATCTCCATGACTGTTTATTTTACAACTGGAAGTTTATACCTCTTAATCCCCTTCACCTATTTCACCCATTCCCCACCCACCTCTCCTCTGGATGTTGAGTTCTAATCCACCTTATCCATCATGCTCCCTCTGTCCTGTTCCTAGGTAAATAGACAACCTTCTAGGAAAACATACTGTCCACTACTAACCAAGACTTCAGCCCCAGAGTCCACTTTGTTTGTCCATATAAAATAACCTGAAAACACTCTTTTGCCCTTTCATCTTAAGAGCCAGACAGGAATTTAGGGAGATAACCATTCCTTGACCACATCCCAATCTTAGACCTCTAGGTCTTATCATTTCCACAGTGGGAAGAACCTTACCAAGTTCATGTTCAACCCCAAAAGAGAGAGCACTTATCCCTAAAGCATAGAGCTGATCACCTAAGCATGTCAGTTCCTCTTCCTATGATCTGTTTGTGCTCCAAGAGAGGGGAAGAACAAAGAGAATCTCCCAATTGGAGGCAGACTTAAGCTCATGCTATGGCCCCAGCCGTGTGCTGGTTATTCTCCACTGGCCATTCACACTTACACAAATCCACAATCTGCCATTCTTCTGCCAGGAGGCTGACCCACAAGGACAGCATCTCGGAGCTCCCTACACTTAAGCTTCCAGTTAAGCTTGGTCAGTGAGAAGTACTGACAGTGTGGTAGAGCCCTTCTTGAAGGAATGTGGTGAAAACCTTAAGACAAGGGAAGGCAACCTGGCTATGTGCGTGTGTGCGACCTTCCTCACGACTCTGTAACATGACTGTCCATTCAGACTGTATGTTACCATATATGGAAGACAAAGGAGCAAAAATTGTAGAAAAGGCAACCCCCTGCTGTGCTCAGGGCTCAGCCTTTTGGGTCTTAGCCCGCTGAGCCCATGCTGGTATGAATAAAGCTGCTTCCTGGAAAGAAAAGCCTTGGTGTCCCAACTCTCTGTGTGTCAATGGTCGCTACAACAGAAGACCCAAAGCAAGAGGAAATAGAGAAGGGTGTTTCCTCTTTACTTTCTCTGTATTTCAGCTGTGAAGTTCTGGCAGTGTCTGTGTCCCTAAGGCTGTAACTCCTGCCAGGTGCCCCTACTTCCTGGGCTCCAGTAACATCTTCCTCCCTTTTCATTTGAAGGCCTAAGGAAAGCAGTGACTTCCACTGATGCTACCCCTGAGTGCATCAACATTATTTGCTGGTTCATTTAACCCTGCCCACACTTCTATTCAATTCTATTATTAAATTCTCTTTGGTTAAACACTATTTCCTGAAGGGCTCCTAACACTGGCCTTAAGGAAGGACTATCTAAGACAGAGCATTTCCCCTTTTCTCAAGACTTAGTTCATTTATATTCCCTTTGCCCCTCCCACTAAACTCCACACTCCCTCTTAAAGGAGCTCTGCTGTGTTCTTGGACTGTATCAGAGGTGTACCCTCTTAGAAGAGAAGTGAGAGATCAGAGGGAAGATGCCTTAGCTTTCCTTGGAAGTTAGAGTGTGCGGGCAACATGTGCTTAGAAGAATAAAGTGAGACAACATATGTGGCATCTTCTGCAGAGTGCTGGTGAATAACATTTTCCTGCCCCTTTCATTCTCTCCCCTGTCCACCAACCCAGAAATCAGACAATCACAGGCAGAATTGCATGCGATTAAACACTGAACTCTGTAACAAAACACCTGAATCCAAATCCAAGCTCTATGGTCTGTGATTCTGGGCAATAGCCACTCTATGCCTCTACTTTCCATCTAAAAATAATGATGATAACAGTAATATCTGTATCTTAAGATTTTTATAAGGATTAAATGAGTAAATGTATACAAAGATTTGGAATAGAGCTTGACACAAAATAGGTGCTCAATAAATTGTAGCTATTTTAATTTGAGCACATTGCATGATAAGACAGAATTTTTTAAAGTTTTTATCTATTTTGAGAGAGAAAAAAAACACAAGAGTGTGAGAGGGGCAGAGAAACAGGGAGAGAGAATCCCAAAGTCTCTGTGCTGTCAGCATGAGTGTGACGTAGGGCTCAATCTCACGAATCATGAGATCGTGACCCGAGCGGATATCAAGAGTTGGACACTTAACTGACTGATGCACCCCGGTGTGCCAGACAGAAGACATTTTAAAGCCACATTCTGGAGAAAGTAAGGGTATTTATGAAGTTTTGATGCTCCAGACACAATTCTGTCTTTAATAGAAAAGCAGGGTCTGCATAGTCCAGGAATTAATTATAGAGCTATTCCTAGAAGGGTTTTTTTTTAATCCAGAACTTTTAAAATATGCTAAAAGGACGAGTTGAGAAAATAATAAACCCCCAGCCTCAAAAGAGAATTACATAGCTGTGTATATAAGGAGACACAGTGGGTACCCGTATCACTCCCACACCCTCCTCAATAAGGAAATGGTCAAGGATGACCTGGACTGAAACCTCACACTACCACTTGGCAGCCACTGATCCTCCACAAGTTACGTAATTACCAGGAACTCTCAGTTCTCCCATCTTTAGAAAAAAAAAAAGTGGATCCTACAATATCCTCAGGACAGGTTGTTGAGAAGATCAAGACAGAAAACCATTGTATTTATTTAACTTCAAGTTAGCTAACATAGAGTGTAGTACTGGTTTCAGGAATAGAATTCTGTGATTCAACACTTGCATATAATACCCATTGCTCATCCCAATAAGTGCCCTCCTTAATGCTCATCACCCATTTTCCCCTCCCCCGCAACTTCCCATGTAGCAATCCTCAATTTATTCTGTGTATTTAAGAGTCTCTTATGGTTTGCCTCCCTCAATTTATTCTCTGTATTTAAGAGTCTCTTATGCTTTGCCTCCCTCCTGTTCTTATCTTATTTTTCCTTCCCTTCCCCTATGTTTATCTGCTGTGTTTCTTAAATTCCACATATGAGTGAAATCATATGGTATTTGTCTTTCTCTGACTATTTTGCTAAGTGTAATACACTCTAGCTTCATCCATGTTGTTGGACAGGCCTGGATCGCATTCCCAACCCTAGAGTGGGGGTAAGAGATTCAGCTTCAACCAAATCACATGGTTCCTGGCAGTGAGGAATAGGGGTCAGCAGGCAAAGGCAGCAGATGCTTTCTGTATATCTATATGTGAGTGTTACACCCATAGAAATTGACATACATCTATTTATCCAACAAACGTTTACTAAGCAAGTATAGTGTGCTAAGTACCGAAAGACAAAGTTAACTGAAGAAAAAATGTCTACTCTCAAGATGTTCACAATTTAGTGGAAGACAAAAAAAAGAAAGAAAAGAAAAAAGAAAACAATAAGAAATCAATAGATTATCATTTTAATTCACATGCTCTGGAAAAGTGGAGACATCCAGATATGCCTGAGTTGCCTGGTCTAATTCTCTATGATGTCTCACTTAGATCAAAGGTTGGCCAACTTTTTTTATGATGGGCCAGATAAATAGCTTCAGCTTTGTGGGCTAAACTGTGTTGCAACTACTCAACTCTGCCCTTGTAGCTCCAAAGCAGCCATAGATGATATGTAAACAAGGGCTTGCTATGCTCTATAAAAACAGCCACTGTAAAGTCTATGAAGACTGTCTAAGCCATTGTTCCCTTGAACCCTTCCTTGTAAGTAGGCTTTGCTAATAGGCACACTCCAAGTAGAGTCCTAAGATGTAGGATCTATTACCAGTTGAGCTCTTTAGTGTTTAGCTGTTGCCAACACTCTGCAGAAGGTAGCTACTCCCTATCTCCATGACTTTGGGTTCTGGGTCTTTATTTCCTGTGTATGTTGCACTCCGCCTATGTCATCAGAGTACTCAGTCTCAATGGAAGAGGCCCTTAATCTCCCTTTTGGGCGAAATCATTTCTTTTTTTTTTTTTAAGTTTATTTATTTATTGGGGCGGGGGGGAAGGGAAGTGCAGAGAGAATGAGAGAGAGAGAATCCCAAGCAGGCTCTGCACTGTCAGCACAGAGTTCGATGCTAGGCTCAAACTCATGAACTGTGAGATCATTACCTGAGCTGAAACCAAGAGCTGGACACTTAACCAACCGAGCCACCCAGGCGTCCTGGGGTAAAACAGATTCTTCTAGATACCATACAGAATCTATGCACAGCACTGCAAAGACACACCCCTTGTGCATCATTGTTGGAGAAATCCTGGAAGCTTAGTGAGCACTGCAGCTAAACCATCAGAGTCCAACATCGTGTAGATTTTAGCAGGCCCCACAGAAGGAAGTTAAAAGGAGGCCGAGCAGCCCAAAGAGGAATAACCACCCATTACTGGGATTCTTTGTGTTCTGTTGCATCTGTACCCTATCTAGCCATCTCCCCACATAATGAGAGCCTCTAGAAAAATGGGGAAAAGCATGCTCTAAGGCAAACGCACAATCTTTACCACTGGAGGTAGGTCCTCACTTTCATTCCTTCTGTTTAAATAAGCTAGGGGCAAACTTAGAGTAGTTTCTGTTTTCTAGCTGACCCTGACTGACACAGAGAGGGAAAATGGAGAGAAAGAGGCTAGTTAGGAGCTGTGGCTTGTGTCTTGAGATGGAAGGATGGAGTTGTTATATTCTCAGTGGGGGTGAAGGAAAGCAAATGAAAACCAGGCAGCATTTTAGAAATGGGATAGCAGGATGGGGTCTGCAGTCTCATATGAAACATGAGGAAGAAGGGGCATCCACAGTGAGTCCTAAGCCTTGGGCTCGAGAAGCACTGCACAGATGATGATGTCACCCAGCAAGTCAGAGTAGGAGGCTGACCACAGTTTCAGAGGTGCTTTTAGTTGGGTATCTAGTAGATAATGAAGTATCTGGCTCTGTCATGAACATATATCATTTTGTATCCCAGAACCTCCTCCTGACAGAAACAGCAGCCTCCCTATTTTCAGATATTGTTCTAAATAATCGATCTGAATGGAAACTGATACGTTTGCCTGAGATTCTGCTTGCCTGACTGAATTAATTCAGGAAGAGCTAGGCCCCTGAACCAAGGCAAACCTAACCAGATTCTTCACCAGGGCTTTCTAACCAGGTCAAGGCAGCCTCTTTCTTCCCTTTTTATAAAAAATTTGATGGGGCGCCTGGGCGGCTCAGTTGGTTGAGCATCCTACTTCAGGTCATGGTCTTGAGGTCCGTGAGTTCCAGCCCCGCATTGGGCTCTGTGCTGACAGCTGAAAGCCAGGAGCCTGCTTTGGATTCTGTGTCTCTCTCTCTGCCCCTCACCTGCTCACTCTCTCTCTCTCTCTCTCTCTCAAAAATAAATAAAAACATTAAATTCTCTTTTTTTTAATTTGGGCCTAGAGATATGGGCAGCTGGAAAATCTTGCAGAAGCCAGCCTAAGAGAATGGTGCCAACCTGAAAGGCAAAGCATAACCACGTATAGTGATGACGTCCATCTCGTAGGTGGTTGTGAGGGCAAAACGAAGTGAGCCATCTGCAAAGTCTAGCACTATGCATGCCGCCTGATAGTTATTCAACAAGCTTTCTTGACTGAGGGCACAAACTGTGAGCTCTGAATGGCAAAGGACTGAATGATTTCAACCAGAGAGGAGACGGTGTTTGGATTGGGTTTGAAAGACAGGTTGGATTCAGACTAGGAGGGCTGAATTTTAGGAACTCTGGCTCCAGAAGCGCCCTGGCGTCACCCAGAGTGCGGAGTAAGAGCTTCCTGGAGAGAGCTGGGTGTTGCACAGCCCCCCTTCGAGAAGCCCTCCTCTTCTCCCCGGGAGGGGTTTGAAGAACAAGCCTGCCTGCCACACTCAGGCTGCAACCGTGAACTTGCTGGGCCCTGAGAGCGACAAGAACGAAGCCCATAATTATTAACCTTGCCACTTGTTTCTGTAGTTTATTGTGACAAGACAATGCAATAAGGAGGGAGGTAATCAAAAAGCAATTTTGTAGCAGTAAGCTTAAAGTGACAAACCTTGCTTTTCCTAAATAAATCACCATTATTCCCATATGGCTCAGGACTGACAACTTGGGTTTCCTTAGTAACCGAGTACTTAGCTAAACCCGTGGCCCAGTGTGAGCGAGAGTAAGCCGCATCTGGAGAGGAGAACTAGTTGCCAAGTCTTTCCCAGAGCACCCCCCCCTCCCCCATACCTTGCAGGTGAGCGCGGTCACCATTAGCATTCTGGCTTTAACTTTCTGTGTGTGCACTATTCTCTGGGGATCCCTGAGGTCTATGACACATAGTAATTTGTCATTTTGCAGCATCATTAATTTGGTTCTTGAGAGCCATTTGCTTTGCCAGTGAGTAGGTTTGAGAACGCCAGCATTCATACCTCAGCGTGGCTTTTGAGGTTTAGACAGTAATGCTCATGAGTTGAATTCTAAAAACGTACAGAAAGTGGTTTCTCGGTGAATCATCATACTGAAACAGAAAGCCAAGAGCTAATGCTGGTAATGGAAGTGAAGAAAAAGTAATAAAGACTAGAAAGCAACGGCTCCTGGGAAAAGGTTTGTGGCAAAAATAATGTATTCCAGATTGACATTTGCAAATATCTGGTTTTTATAAGGGTTTCTGAATATATCCTTTGTGAGGGTTAAATATTTACACTGTTTTTGAAAAGCTTGCTCCTTCTTTCCTCTCCTCCTCCTCCTTTCTTCCTCCCTTCCTTTCTTCCTTCTTCTCTTCCTACTTTCCTCCCTTCTTCATACATATTTACTGGGGCACCTACCTGGTCTTAGCCATGGGTTCTGCACACAGGGGCTGCAGATTCCCAGCTCCAAAGGCCTGACAGCCTGGCGTGGGCGACAGACATGTGGACAGATGAGTTACACCCTCAGCCTGGGACCTGAGAGGTGAGTGTGACCGTCCCAGCCTTCAGGCTGTAGAGAAGACCCATGAGGGGTGATATTTGAGCAAAGCTCTGAATGAAAAGTGGGGTATAACATGTGGGACTATGCACCAGTGGCCTGAAGGGAGGCATGAAGCTGAGCATGACTTGAATGTTGAGTCCTTAAAGGTTCTGGATGCGGGTGTTTGGAGCAGGACCAGAGGCCCTGCCCTCCATACTCAGAACCCTGCCTTGCCCAGAATGCCCCCTCCAGGCTGCCCCTCCTTTTCTTCTCCTTTCCAGGCTCTTGGAGCCTCAGGTCCCCTACTCACCCCACCTTTTTTTGCCAGGCGGCTTCATCAGCATCCTATGGCTCTGGCCTTAATCCTCACTTCTTTGGGGAAGGGAGAGAACCTTCCATAAACACCCCTTCTAAAGTTGCTCCTGTTTTTCTTCGTGGCCTTGAACCAAAATGCAATTTAATATAAACATTTATTTATTTATTTATTTATTTAGTTTACTTGTTATATCTGTCTTCTTGCCTGGACTCTAAACTAAGTTTCTTGAAATCAGAGGAAAATTTTTTTCTGATGCCTGACTGTAACCCCTGCACCTAAAAAAGGGCCCCTTTGCATATGTCTGATTCTCAAAAAATTCACTGAATGAATGAATGAATGAGTTAAGACTCAGTTTAGAGGCCATCCCAAGTCTGGAACAGGAGTATCCCTTTGCCATGTGTGTTTACCAGTGCCTGTGCTTATCTTGTCATAGTAATTATTGGTAACACATAATTGAAAGCATTTACTTGCCTTCTCTTCTCCTCCGACTAACCCAGCCAAGAGCTCCCTAAAGGCAGGGACCAGATCAGTCTCCCCACCTAGCACCTGGTACAAACGTTTGTTGGACTGACAGCTTACCCCAATAGCAGGAGCATTTTTCTAGAGAGTAAGAGGAAGCGAGGAACTTCCCGTGAGCCCTAAGTTACAGACCCCCCTCCACCCCGCACATACCCTCTGTGGGAAGAGTAGGTCCTGCTGTGTGGCCCCAGTTCCCTTCTGGTGGATGATTGAGGACATCAGAAAAGGAGGGCTGGCCCCTCCTGCTGGCTGCCAGCTCTGCCTCAGCATCCCGTCTGCCTCACAAGCCCTCCTCTTTGCAAGCTGCTTCATATACCCCGAGGCGATTGCCTGTGCTCCTGCGTGTGGATAATGGGGTTGTAGACTGTGTGAGGAAGCAGAGCTTGAGCAGTCAAGAGGGGTGTCCCACATCCCCGCCTTTTTTATTCTCGCTCAGGGTGCCAACCAGACTGGAAGGTGCAGAAGGTGTAGAATTGCACATTTGGTGGGTACTTTTCATGGGTGGTCTCTACTACTCCTCATAACAAACAGCCCAGTGAATACAAAGGAGGGAGGGTAAGGTAGATCAGGAGTGTGGGGAAGGGGAAGCTTGGGTAGGTTACAATTTTAAATAGGGTGGGCAGGGTACTCACTGAGAAGGTGACATTTGAGAAGAGGTATCAAGGAAGTGAGGGTGTCAACCCCTTAAACAGCTGGTGGAAAAACATTCCAGGCAGAAGGGAGAGCCAATGCAAAAGTCCCAGGGTGGGAGCTTTCTAGAGTGTTTGAAGAACAGCAAGGAGGTCAGTGAGGTCAGAGGGAGGGAATATAGGCAAGGGTAGTAGAAGTGATGTCAGAGAAGTCGGGGGGACACATCAGGTTGGCCACTAAAGGATTTTGGCTTTGACTTAGCAAAATGGGGTCCATAGCAGAGTTTTGAGCAGAAGAGTGACATAATCTGACTTGCATTTCTAAAGGATCTATCTTGCTGCTGTGTGGACAAAGGACTACAAGGGGGCAAGGGAAGGCTATTGAATTAATCCAAGCAAGGAGAATAAGGATGACAACTTGAATGAGGGAACTTCAGGAAGTGAAGATAGCAAGAAGTATTAGCATTCTGGATGTGGAGGGTAGAGCCAACGGGACTTCCTGAGGTAAGAGAAGCTGGATATGAGAGAAAGAGAAATGCCATAGATGACTCCATGGTTTCAGAAGAGAACAAGAGGAAGGACAAAGGTGCTGTGCACTGAGAACTGTCTTTTCTCCACCTACACTCACTATATTGTGATCCACCATAACCTCAGTATCACATGACAGCTGTTTCATGAGCACACCTACCTTCTTGAAGCTCTCATCTCCAGAATATACATAGGTACTAATAGATGGCCATGAGAACTCATAGCTTTGAAAGTTTGCCCCTGTTGGATGGCATCACTAGGGACCCCTTGCTAGTTGACTTCAGATTGGGTTCATCCAATAGGAGATTGGTGGACAGAAGGACAAGAAGTCAGAGTTTGTTGTTTCCTCTGCTCTCTCCGTTCTCTTTCCCCACATCTGGCAGTGGCTGCATATCCCCCTTCAAGATTTCAGCCCTCACTGAGCTCGGGTAGAACTTGTTTTTCTCCTGGTTCTAACTTTTCTGTCCAAGTCCCTATGACTGGACCAAGCTTTCTCTGTGCACTAAATGCTGATATTTCATCCTTACCAACATCCTCTTTCCTCACTCAACGAGCTCTGACCTGGTTTTATCTCACTGTTTTAGCTACCACTCATTTCTTCTATGTTATTAAATACTGCACCTAAAGCTCTTTCCCATACCTTCCCAGTGGAGTGGTAACACGTGTGTCCAAGCTGCTTGCTGGACACCTCCACTGGATGTCCCACAAACACCTCCAAGACATCGTGTCCAACAGTGAACCAGACTTCTGCCTCCACAAAACCATAAAAGTGGATGAGGTTGCTCCCAAGGGCCTATTTTCCTTTCTCCTGTCATCACTTCCTTCTAGAATTCTCTCTCGTACCTAGCCCGCCCCTTATCCTCTGCTTTCATCTTGGCCTTTTTCCCCATCAGCCTGCTCCTAAAAGAGGAAGATAGTCTCCTTTTCTGCCACAATTCCTGTGTTTTTGCTGTCTCCGGCCTTGTGTCCTGTCACTGGGTGGAGAGGCTTTGTTATTTATGTCTCAGGCCTACCTTGGTTAATCTGTTCCATAATTTATAAGACAGCTAACCTTAGCATGTCTCAGCTATTGAACAAATATCAGTGGGAATTTAGATTTGTCTCTGGAACACAGGATCTGCCATCTGTGGCCTGGGCAGGGCCACTATGGGGGAGAAGACCAGACCACTGCCTCAGCTTCTCAAACTAATGTGGTCTTCCACCCTGGTTAGAGGACATCCCCAATTCCAGCCAGTTAAATGGTGGTCCTGACACCCTGCCCAGTCCTCAGGTTCCCAGTGGTGAAAAGTACACAAATTGTAGAATCCAAATGGCAAGGATTTGAAGCCAGATCTTCATCTTGGTTGTGTGATCTCAGCCAAGTCACTTTACTTCTCTGAGCATATAAAATGAGGCTAATGATACCCGTCAAGACTTCTTCATTGAGAAAATACCTGGATTATACTGAGTGCCAAGAAATTTACCAGCATTATCTCATGTAATCCTCACACCCAATCATCAACTAGTTATATCTAAGGCACACCCACTGAAGATTTGGGGAAGAGTAAATGGAGATAATACTATTCTTTATCCCTTAGGGATTCTGAATAGATGTGAGGAAATGGGAACCATCTTCCCCAACAGAGCAACCAGTTTCGCCAAAGACACCCTAATGGAACAACCAAAAGTTCTAGCCACCATATTATTTTTTTAATGTTTGTATCTTTTGAGAGAGACAGGGAGAGAGCTCGAGTTGGGGAGGGGCAGAAAGAGAGAAGGAGAGAGAGAATCCCAAGCAGACTCCATGCTCAATGTAGAACCTGACTCAGGACTCAATCTCACAAACCATGAGATCATGACATGAGTCAACGTCAAGAGTCAGATACTTAACTGACTGAGCTACCCAGGCGCCCCTAGCCACCATATTCTTAATCCATCAGGTCTCTTAGCTCTTCAGTGTCATTCACCATCTCTCTCCCATGTCACAAAGATAAAGCTGACTCCTTCTTAATGGTTTCCCCTTGGCAAATGAATTATACCAGAGACAAAATTAGAAAGACAAGCAGTTAATACCAACCCCTTTCAAGTAAAAGTCCAGAAGCTCAAGGGAAAAAAAAAGAAAAAGAAAAAAAAGAAGAAGAAATACTAGCAAGAAGAGAAAAAAAAAAAACAAGAATTTTTTATTCATCTGTTGAATAATAAAATGACACCATTATAATATGTGACTCTAAAACCACACGTTGGATACAGAATATTCGAAGAAAGAGATGTAGTGTCAGTGATGCCTGCAGTCCATTGTTCCTAGGTATATGGTCCAGGATGCCCCAGCACCCCAGTCAGAGCACAGGGAGCCTTCACCCCCACACTGTACCAGGCACCAACCCCTGCCAATCTGCCACCACCTAAACTTTCTCTTCTGTTCCACCACCCCAGCTGCATGTTCTCTGTCTGTCTCTGAGACCTCTACAACTGCCAGGCCTCCAGCCCATCCTCAATGTGGTCACCTCCAGACTTATCCTTCTAGAACACTTAACGAGATCAACTTTCTTCCCTCTTTGGAGCCTTTCTGAATCTGAGAGGCCTGGGAACCTGCATTTTTAAATAAATGCCCTACCCCCTTGGGCATTCTGATACATACAGTCTAAAGAATACATCTTAAGAAAAAACTAGAAAGGGAGGAAGAAAGGCAGGTAGACAAGAAGACCAGGCATGAGGACTTAGTTCACGTCTTTCAGAATGGCATAGGAGATTCGTCACCATCCGGCACCTGCCAGCACCATCTTCCAGGTTGCCACCTCTGACCACCCTGCAAGATACGGAGCCTCCTCAGCACACCCTATCATCTGTATTCTGCTTTGTTTTTTCTCCAGAAAACATTTCACTACCTGACACATTTCTGATTATTAATGTGCTTATTTTCTGTCTTTCCCTATCACAATAAAAACTCTGGTATAGGCAAGGACTTAAATATATTTATTTCCTTTCATATCTCTTATTACCTAAAAGAGTGGCTGGCACGCATTGGGCAATACCTGTAAATATTTGTGGAAATATGCCATCAAAAATGACAGACATTGTTCCCCCAGCCGCTCCCCCACATTTCCTTTGGGGAGTAGCACAGTCCCCTTCAGTCATGTGCCTGGGGTGGGATGCTATCAGGGCAGAGCCCTGCTGTCTATAGCGCTGGGCAAGCACATGACCGAGGCCTGGCCAGTCACAGTGTCCTAACCCCAGTTACTCTGCGGTGATAGTTCTAGGGGTGGGCATGCGCTGCCCGAGGGTAGGTTGGTGTGTTTTGCAGTTTTGCAGCAGTTGTGAGGATGTGAACCTGGAGATTCTGGTTACCGCATTCCCTCCACATTTGCAATAACAGAAGGAGGCCCAGCAGAAAAGAGCAGAGTTTAGAAATGAGAAGAGCCTGGCTGTGTGGAGATCACACGTGCAAGCCCGGAGGCCCCAGGGCTGCAGGCAGTGTCTGTGCTTGCATTCTCCCGTCACACCTCACCCCTGTCCAGCTGCGGACATCACTCCCCTGTTTTTTGCGTCCACTACCTAGTTTGACTTTGTTTTCTGTCATTTGCAATTGACCAAGTTTTGCCTAACGCATAGGAACTAATTACATACGTAATTGATGACAACTTGTTTTGAAGTTCTAGGAAGAAAAATGTAGGATGCATAGAGGTCAGACTGCCTCCCGCAAGAGTGGCATTTAGCTGTGGTCTACAGGATGAGAAGTTAGCCAGATTAAGTAGGCGAGAGAGCCAAGACCCTCCAGGCTACCAAAAGTAGGCCAGTGTAATGGACACTGTTGGGCTCCCCACCTGCCCTCATGCTCTGGGATCCCTTCTGTTCCTGTGTGATTTGTCGCTAGCCACTTACCTTACACCTGTGGCCTTCGGAAGCTGGAGACACCTCACCTGTACAGAGAGCCAGCAGTGCCTGGGAGTTTATGCCCCCCTCAGGTGCCCAGCGCCAACAACTGGTTGTTGTGGACGAATCAAAGCAGGAAAACATCTGAGGTATAAATTACTCCCAAGCTTCCTGTGGGATCAGGAACAGTCTGGAACTGCACCTGAAATCACACTCTTACTTGGCTTCTTCCGCTTCCTTATGGGTTTCCCCTGGAAACACTCAGAGAACAAACCATTTGCACCTGATTCTGTGGTTCAGCGCTAGTTTTAGGAAGAGCCCAACTAAGCCAGGCAGTGTGGCTCAAGCAAGTAAGGTAGGAGAGGGTGGGAGAAGGTGGCATTGAGAGGGGGTAGGGGACAGGGCATGGGACTTTAATGGGTCATTTATAGGGTCCTGGTCTATAACCTAAGAGCCATGGGATACCACTGAGGGATTTTAAGTAGCAGAGGAATCCTTTCCTACTCTCCCACACAGTGCTGTTGATGCAAACTTTTCAAAATTCTTCAAGCAGATCTTTGAAACCCCATTTGTCAGTGTTGACCCAGGTTATTCCTTTTCATGGGAAGTCCTCTCCTGCCTTTCTACTCAGATAACTCTGATGTATCCCATGAGACTCACTTCAAGTATTGACTCCTTCAGGAAGCCTTCCCTGACCCCCACCAGTCACCATCCCTACCCAGCACTAAACTACATGCTGTTTCTCTATGCTCCCCGAGCATTCTCTTCCTATTTTTATCATTCAGCTCCCTCCAACAAATGAATAGTTATTAGGGGAACCTGCTCAAACATGTCACTACACACAGGCAAGTAATCAAAAACAGTTTAGCGAACTCAACTCTAGATTCCGAGCTTCCTGAGAACAAAAACTGTCCACCTGTTACTCCTTAAAGTCTTATTCAGTGCCTAGCAATTGCCTACTGGCTTACTATGTGGTAAGCCACTGTCCCAAGTGCATCACGTGCTATGTTATTTATGACAGTCCTGTGAGGAAGGCATGTGTTATCCCTTTTTTACAAATAAGACAACTGAGGGATAGAGAGACTAAATAAGCCGCCCAAGATCACACAGCTAGTAAGTGATAGAGGATTCAAACTCAAGCAATATTGACTCCAGAACTTAGATTCATAAACAATATGCTGAAGCCAACATATAGGGCAGGCATCAAAAGAGGTGGGTGTGATTATCAGTGATCACCATCATTATAAGATCCCTGCACTTCTGGCCTCATCTTGGTGTCCTCCCTCTCTAGTAAGCATCTTTCCAGTCAGGCCAATCCATAGTTCGTCTCCTGCCTTCTCTTTTTCATGCTTAACAGTCCTTGAAAGCTCTGCACTCCAGCGTTCCCTCACAATGGAACAATTACTGGGATCGGATGCTCACTTATCTCTATGTGGTAACATGTGAGATCCTTGTCTCCCTGACAAGATTTTAAGAAGGGCTAGCTGCCTTGATGAAATTTTGGAACCCCCGTGAGGCCCATTAACCGCATTTACAAATCCTGTCTGCAGCAGGAATGGGAAGAGAAGAGTATTTCCTGGGAAGACTTCCAAGATGCTTCCCGTTGAAATCTGAAGACTGTGAGACCCATACGCAGACTTACACCCTAGAGTTCACTCTGGGCCCCATCTCCCCACCTTGCTCATGGCTTCCTCTGGTTGCAGGTTGCACGCTTATTTATTCAGCACTCACTTGAAGCCTACTCTGTGCAGGGCACCAGGCTACATGCTGAGCCCACAGAAGTGCCTGAGGGAAGGTCCTGGCATTCACAGAGCTAGAAACCTGGAGGGAAAGTCTGACAAGCAAGTGGACCATTTAATTTAATTTAATTTAGTTTTATTTTATTTTATTTTTAAATGTTTATTTATTTATTTTGAGAAAGAGAGAGAGGGGGGCAGGGAGGGGCAGAGAGAGAGAGAGAGAGAGAGAGAGAGAGAGAGAGAGAGAATATCCCAAGCAGACTCTGCACTGACAGTGGGGTGTGATCCAATGAACCATGAGAACATGACCTGAGCCGAAACCAAGAGGTGTATGCTTAACCAACTGAGGCCCCCAGGTGCCCCACAAGTGGGCCATTTTAATACACTGGGACAATTACTGTGACTAAGACAGTAGGAGCACAGGAGGAAGGATCCTTGACCTTGACCCAGATTGGGAGTATCAGGGAAAACCTCTTGGCAGAGGTAAAAATGGAAGGAACTTCAAAGATGGATTTGCATTTGGATCTTGACATTATTCCTTATCAAGCTTCATGACTTTGGGAAAAATCACAACCTCTCTGAGCTTGGATTATCATATTTGTATAATGGTAGTAATTATGTGTACAGTATGGAATTAATGAGGTAAATAATGAGGTAAGTATTGGTCAGCTACATAGCTAATTTCTTGTAGTTTCACTCTGGGTCAGGCACTGTTCTTTGCCATTTTAGCCCATTTAACCCTAACAACTACTCTTTGATATAGAAACTATCACGGACACCATTTTGTAGATGAGAAAGCTGAGGCACTGTCTTAGTTTGGATTAACAAACCAGATGCAGATCCTGAGGCAAAGGTTTGAACGCAAACAGTTGATGAAGAGATGCAAAGGACATAGTACCAGTGAGGAAAAGAAAGGCAGCAATAACATACCCATTATTAAGCCAGCTACTATAATGGGTAAATAGAGCTTGATCCTGCAGGGAACTCAGGGAAATGGTGCAAAACATGCCCGGGAACTATCCTGACCAGGAGGTAAGGAAGCTGGGGCATTTATCTCCCCACATCTGTCAGTCATTGGTCAAAGACTTCCCCCAGAAGATTCTGGACCTGCAAGGTATCTTGACAGAGTGGATTCTAGGGGCCCAAGGATAGCTGTCCAATAAAGATGCAGATGCCAGACAGGGAAAGTTGGGCTGGAAAGGGGATGTGAAGGGATAGGCCTCAAAACTAACAATGTCTGCTATAGGTTATGTGACTTGCCCAAGATCACACAGCTATTAAATGACAAAACTGGGGTTTGACTCGGCCAATCTGGCTCCAGAGCCCATTCTACTAACTCTGCATTAAACTGTCTCTCCTACATTGTGGGTCACGCCAAGTGTAGCTCCTGTGGTGGCTGTCATTGTCATGATTACCGTCCTTTGGTCACACCTTTAGAGATTAAACCCAAAGGCAAGTAGTCAGGTCATTCATTTTACCTTGTGTTCTGTTGAAAAGACAGGGTTTAGGAATTAGGGCCCCTTAGTTCAAGCCTAATTGTGCCCTGCCTAGCTAGACAGATCATTTCCCCTCTCTGGCCCTGATGTCCTCCTTTATAAAAGGAGGTGTCAGATTGGATGATCTCTAAGGAAGTTTCCATGTCTGACATTCTTTCCTTCTTTCGTGTGGCTTTTCTACCAAGGTTCAGGGTGTCTGCCCTCTCGGTAAGCCCAGGTCAGTGGGTGTCTCCAGCTTGAACATCTCCGCCCCTTCAGACAGCAAGCTCCTGATTAACCAGGACTGATGGTAATTTATGTACTTACAAAATCCTCCTTGTTGGGAACAAGAGAAAATTAAATTGCTCACTGGAGTCAGTAACAGATGGTTGGCTCTCCATCTCCTTCTGACTGGGACCCCCCCCCCAGAGGGAGTAATTGAGGGCATCCTGTCACACAAAAGGGACCGAGGAGGCGAGGGAGGCTGAAGGATGGTCGGGAGTCCTCTCTTTGTCACATAAGTCATTCTGATGTTGCCCCATTTCTCAGTGAAGGAGAAAATCAAATACAACCAGAAGGAACTAAAGCAGTTTGTAAATAGGGCATGCTGGGGTGCCTCCAGCTTTTTTATTCCACTTTGTTTATTTTGATTCTGTGTACCCCCCAAAGCCAAGTTGGAGGTTTCCCGGGCATCTGGCCCAAGAAACTCAACTTGGCCAGTCCCAAGGGAACCCCGGATGGATCTGGAGACTGACTGGGCCCTGCTCATTTGCTTTGATACAAATGCTAGTTTGAACCAAGAGAATCCTAGTGATTGCACAATTGAGGAAAAGAGGAAGGAGAGGTTATAATCTCTGAGTCCGGCAATGGTTTACCCCCAGCAACCCCACTGGCAACATATATGCACACAACCCTACTAAACCTCCCGAAGCTTCCATCTCCCTTCCCCAGTAGCCCTTCAGTCCCCTTAGCCAAATGCTCAGCAGAATAAAGGGTCCCCCTCTGATGCCAAACTCCAAAGAGTCTTCTTCTGAGAGGATGTCAAAGGAGTCCAATTTGGGGACACAAAAGAACAATCGTGTCACACAGACCTGGGTTCTAATTCTACCACTGACAAACTGTGTCCTTGGGCAAGTCACTTAGCCTCTCTGACTTCACCCTTTTGATCTTTAAAATGGACATCACAAAAACAAGGACATCTTGTTTTGAGGATTATAGGGATATAGAGTGTAGGTAAGGCAGCCAACAGAGGGCCTGCCACATTATAGATAATTAATAAATCTTTGTTCAAAGAATGACAGAAGCTCAAATTAATAAAACAAACAGAGGTGCCTGGTTGGCTCAGTTGGTTAAGTGTCCATCTCTTGGTTTTGGTTCAGACTATGATCTCACAGTTCATGGGTTTGAACCCCACGTCAGGCTCTCCACTGATGACCCTGCTTGAGTTTCTCACCCCCTCTCTTTTCCCCTCCCCCACGTGCAGGTGTGTTCTCTCACTCTCTCTTTCTCCCTCCCTCTGTCAAAGTAAATAAATAACTTTAAACAAACAAAAGACAAAAAACTTTTGAAGTCACTCTCCTAGATTGACCAGCCATTGCATTATGGAAACCACAGGGCAAAATTTAAATGCGTCCAGCCCCTCCCTCTTTCTGTACCCTCCTCCTTGTAACAATGGTGGTGGTTCAGTTTCCCTATCACCTAGCTCCCCCAACATGTGCATACATGCTTCTCTCTTATTCCGTGGGGCCAGTAGATAGTTTAAGGACTTTTCTAGTCCACAACGTGATTTGCAGTGGACAGTACCAAACGTCCATGGTACAAGAGCCCGCCTGTAATAACTCTTCCCATATAATGTAACAAGAGTGTGACAGTTTTGACCACAGAAGAAAAATCATTTATAATTCCCACTGCCCTAATACCAAACCCTTATTCCATTAGTAAACAAGCTTTTCCATCATTGGCAAGGCTTTTCTTCACCTAAAATTCAGTAAACCCTGGATTGAATCCTAGCATACACAAAGAACTCTAGCGAAGAAACTGGTGAGGTCTGAAGAAAAAAAAAAAGCCTGGAGTTTAGTTAACAGTAATGTACCAATAGTTTTGACCAACATACCATGGTAATGTAAGATGTTAACATTACGGAAAGCTAGATGAAGGTGTATGGGAACTCCCTGTATAATCTTTGCAACTTTTCTGCAAAGATATGTTAAAAATTTTTTTAAAAAGTTTATTTTTTTAAAAGGCAAGGTATATATAGTCTAGTGGATGTTGTATAAAAAACTTGTGTAAATAAATGAACAAACATTTCCTCTGCTTAAAACAAAATGAATAACCACCATTTTTTCATTGTTGACCCAGAGTAATCATAGTTGTCATTTTCATTGCTAAATAATATTTCATCCCCAAATATCTCATTTCTATTTTCTTCTGACTCTGCTACCATTTACTCATTGTGAAACTGTATTTCACCTCTCCTGCCTCTATTTCCACACCCGTGAAATCAGGATTATTGTAATTTCCAGATGTTCTGGGAAAATTAAGTAAGATAATGCAATGCCAGGCAAATAGTAAGTGCTGACTTAGTATTGCTATCATTCCTCTGTATTAGTTTTTAACCCAACTCTGGCATTAAAGCCCCCTGGAACACTGAAAAACCTGTGAAGTGACTTTGTTTTCTCATCTGTTACTCTTTTGTGACAGCATTAGCATCCTTGATAATACACTGTCATACTCCAATAGAGTCAGAGTAAAGCAAGCGAAATAAAAATAGCCAGCCAGGCACTTACCCATGTGCCAAACTGTTACAAGAGTTTTACACGCATTACTCATTTAATCCTTACTTCAACAGTATGAGGTAGAGATTATCCCTTTTAAAGATGGGGAAACTAAGACCCAGAGAGGTTAAGTAATTCATCCAGGGCCACCCAATCATTCATGGCAGAGTTGGGCTTGACCAAGGGTCTGGCTTCACATTTTGTGCTCTTAGCCCTGTGAGATAGAGACAGCTGTGAGCTATTAGCACCCCAGCTGTCACAGCAGCTGCAGGGTAAGTGCCCAGCCAGCAAAAGGGACCTGAGAAAGGCCCTACCAGCATCCATTGCAAGGAACATGGAGAACTGCATACCAATCCTTGTATGTCTCTACCCTGAAGTGATGCGTATCACTTCCAGTCACATTCCATTGGTCAAAACAAGTCATTTGTCATGTTTATCATCAAAGGTTCTGGATCCAGAAGAAAGAAAACCACAAGTACTGGTAAGTAGCACTAATGTCTGGTGAGTATTATTAATATAAAAGGAAAAGGGTCTTCTTAAATGTCTAGAAGGACCTGGTTTATACTGAGATGGAATTTGACATAATAATTATATGATTATATAAAATACAAAAATTATTATATCAGTAATTGAATAAGCGAATATACAATGGGAAAGAGATAGTCTTTTCAAGAAATGGTGTTGGGAAAACTAGACAGCTACCTGCAAAAGAATGAAACTGGACCACTTTCTTTCACCATACACAAAAATAAACTCAAAATGGATTAGAAACCTAAATTTGAGACTGGAAACCATAAAAATCCTTGAGGAGAGCACAAGCAATAATCTGTCTGACATCAGCCATAGCAACATTTTCCAGATATGTCTCCTGAAGCAAGGGAAATAAAAGCAAATATAAACTATTGGGTCTACAACAAAGTAAAAAGTTTTTGCACAACAAAGGAAACAAAACTAAAAAGCAACGTACCTACTGAATGAGAGAAGATATTTGCAAATGACATATCTGACAAAGGACTAGTATCCAAAACATAGAAAGAATTGATATAACTCAATACCCAAAAAGCAAATAATCCAATTAAAAATGGGCAGAAGACACGAACAGACATTTCTCAAAAGAAGACATACACACGGTCAAAAGACACATGAAAAGATGCTCAACCATCATTCATCATCAGGGAAATGCAAATCAAAACTACAATGAGATGTCACTTCACACCTGTCAGAATAGCTAAAATCAGAAACACAAAAAACAAGTGTTGGCGACAATGTGGAGAAAAAGGAACCCTCATGCTCTGCTGGTAAAAATGCAAACTGGTACAGCTACTGTGGAAAACAGTATAGAGGTTCCTCAAAAAATTAAAAATAGAACTATCCTATGATCCAAAAATTGCATTACTTAGTATTTACCCAAAAAATACAAAAACACTAATTCAAAGGGATATATGCACCCCTGTTTATAGCAGCATTATTTACAATAGCCAAACTATGGAAGCAGTCCAAGTGTCCACTGATAGATGAATACGTAAAGGAGGTGTGGTACATATGTACAATGGAATATTATGCAGCCATCAAAAGAATAAAATCTTGCCATTTGTAACAACATGGATGGATCTAGAAAGTATAATGCTAAGGGAAATAAGTCAGTCAGAGAAAGACAAATACCATATAATCTCACTCATATGTGGAATTTAAGAAACAAAACAAACCAGCAAAAGGAAAAAAAAAAGACACACCAAGAAATAGACTCTTAACTACGAAGAACAAACTGATGGTTACCAGAGGGGAGGTGGGTGAGGGAGTGGGGAAATAGGGGCTGGGGATTAAAGAATACACTTATCATGATGAAAATTAAAAAAATAAATTAAATTAAAGGAAAAAAAGTCTAGAAGCACTTGGTTTATATTGAGATGGAAGTTGATATAATGATTATTATATGATTATATAAAAACAATAATTATATCGGTAAGTGCTGCTATAATTTGTAACAGTTTTAACAATCCTCTTCCTGAAATATTTACAAGTTCCATACTTATTAATTGTGTGGCTGTCTATCAAGACAACCATTCCACATTGCCCAGGGGGCTGAGAGTTTCCAGAGATGGGACTTGGTGTGGTGAAAACGGAACAGACCCAGGCAAACCAGGACAGTTGGTCATCCTACCTTTCACAAGTCTCTCAACCTGTCTAAGCCCACCTTTTACATCTGTAACATGGAAGATAATAATCAAGTCTACTTGTGGGGATTAAATGCATATGTAAAGACATAGCGCCCCACGTGCATGGCAAGTTCATTACACGCTGGTGATATTGTTGTTGTTGCACTCCCAACAGCTGGTTGAGATAAACGTCATTATTTCTGTTTTATAAATGAAGACACTGAAGCCCCAGCAGGGAATGAGTCACCCAAAGTGCACACGTGCAAGTCTTTTGGGCTGCATGACCAGGCACGCACCCTCAAGCCCGCCCCGCCCAGGGTCCTGCCAGCAGGAAGATGCGGTTGGGCTCAAGCCCCTCTTAGACCCGGGTGAAGTACTTTCCTGCAGCATCCTGATGGTCTCCCCCTCCGTGATTCACGTCTCCCATAGTGATCTTGCACATGAGCTCCTGTTCTCGCACCTGTGAGCAAAGCCTCTTGCTGCTGGATTTCGAAACCTGGGTGTGTGGCTAGTGATGTTCTCAGAAAAATGTCTCCCAGAGGAAGAGGCACTTTCCTCCAGGTAGTGATGAATTACAGTTCCCCTGAAAGGCAGAGTCACCCCTGGTGTCTAGGAAGCCCGGGATGTATGGCAAAGGCCTTCCATTGTAACCACTCCACTCCTATCCCCATTAGGGGGCAGAACAGCCACAACCCCTTTATCCAGATAGGGAAGGTCAGGCCCAGGGGCTGAAGCGACCCCGGGAAACAGGTCTCCACCTTATGAGAGTTCTATAACAGAGGCTCCGATGGCACTTCAGAAATCACATCCTGCTGGGGAGACCAACCATCCTGATTTGCCTGAGACTGTCCCACTTTCGGCAGTTAAAGCCACCAGTCACACACAGGACACCCCCAGTCCCAGGCAAACCAGAATGGTTGGTCCACAGTTTCCCTGAGGGCCCCACAAACTACGTCCCTTATCCTGTTACGAAAATTTATATGCATCCTGTGCTCCTCTTCTGTAGCACTCATCACAGCTGTAATTAAGCAATCAATTGGGAAATTTGTTATTTAATTTTGTCTCATCCACCGGACTATAGCTTTAGGCAGGCATCGATCAAATCTGCACCCTTTGCTCCTAGCCCACAACATTATGCAGAATGGTCTCTCAATAGGTCTTTCTCAAATAAATGAAAGATTACATGAATAAATTAATTAATTAATGAAATAATTAATTGCTCAGTAAATATTATATAAGAATATTTAGTAACCACCCTTGCTCAGATTGGCATTTCCCAAAATGTCTTCCTTCCAGGAGTTATTAAAATTAGTTACAAAAAATAATGGTTTCCTGGATAAAATAAGCACCAGAATTCTGGATTAAACAAAATCAATCAGGTTTTCTTATTTTTCAGGGACCTTTATCTTTACTTAGTGAAGTGCATACTATGTTTTCCAAATAGTTTCACCATGAACCCTTTTAGCAAAGAGCATTTGGGGGATTTATGTTCTGCAGAACATCTTTTGAGAAATGCCGGACTAAATAAGCATGTATATTTGCTGCCAAATCCATTTCCAGTCTCCTCTGAGGCTGCAGTTATTATTGTTGTCATTGACGCCATTGCTGTTCCTTGCTAATGGGGAGGAGAAAGCTGAAGATAAGACCCGCCTCTCTCACTGCAAGCTGGGACGCTTCAAACTCCCATACCTTCACCCTACAATGCAAGCTAATGTTTCACAAAAATAAATCACTATGCCATACTGGCTTGTTTCCCCAAAATACTCGTGAGGGATAACAAAGCTGTTCCAGCTTGTTTTTCCCAAAGCCTCCATATCCCCCTCCAATCACAAGCCCCATGATCCTACTGGACAATGGAAGGCAACTCTTTGGATATCCCTTTAGGACAGTGTTGGTGACAAAACTGCCCTTATTTCCTTCGCTAAGAGCTGGGTGTTGAATGCAAGGTAGCCAGATTCCTACACAACCTCCCTGGTCATGATTCACAAGTAATGACTGATCAGTCTCCTAGATCCTGCAAAAGACAAGACAGAAGATGGGGGAGATGGGGACGAATAGCACCTGCTCCTGAGGGGGATGAAATAATGGTGTATTTCAAAGTACATTTAGAACTATTTTGGGGGCACCTGGGTGGCTCAGTCAGTTGACCATCGACTCTTGGTTTCTGGTTCAGGTCATGACCCCAGGGTTGTGGGATCAAGCCCCACATCAGGCTCTGTGCTGAGCATGGAGATTAACATTCTCCTGCTTAAGATTTTCTCTTTCCCTCTCTCTCTGTCCCTCCCCTGCTCACTCATACACAAGCTCTCTCTCTCTCTCAAAATAAATAAATAAAAATAAACCAAAAAATAAATAAACTGTTTTGAAATACAGCAACCAGCGACTGTGTACAAAGTTATTTGTTAAAATGAAAAATAAGGAGAGATGGTCAAATTTTCAGTCTCAGAAAGGGCATGAATGTAGAATTTCCTACTATATGTCAGTTCAGCTCTATACATGTTCATGTATTAATTTATTCTTTCCTTAAACAAATATTTATTGAGGATTGATCATACATTGGGCAGTATGCTAGCCACGGGAAATACAATGGTCAACAAAAGGAACACGGCCTCTGCCTTCACAGAGCCTATAGATCAGTCAAAGAGAGTACAAATAATCAGGTTAACAAACTGGGACAAGAACCATGAAGAAAAGGAAAGAAACATACATGGTGCTAGTGACTAATGTATGACAGGATGACATGACCTACTGCAGGCAATTAGGGAAGGCCTTCTTGAGGAGGTGACATTTGGGTTGAGATCTAAAGGGTGAGCAAAAAGTTTCTCATTTAAACCCTGCAAGACAGGAGTTACAATACCACATATCAGGATAATTTTGGCTGTGAGTAGCAACAAAAGGAAATGGAAAGCAAAAAGTAATTTATCTTGAATAACATGTAGACTGAAGGAATCACAATTTCTGGGTTGCTCAGTGAAGTAGCTTATCAATGTCCTCTAGAACTAGGCTTTCCTATCTTTATGTCCTGCCATCCTCCTCAGGATGTGGATTTGTCCTTTTGGTCGACACCGTGCAGCCTCTTACAATGGCTGTCTCAACTCCAGGCATCATATGAGAGACAACATGAGTGTTTCTTTCCCTGGGGCTCCTTTTCCTTTGAATAAATCCTTTCCCAAAGCCCCCAGCAGACATCCCCCTCATGCCTCAATGGCCAGAATTTTATCCCATCCCCTTTCCTAAAACAACTGCTGGCAAGTGGAAAGGAATTACCCCAATCAGCTTCGACCAACATTAACCCACTGGAGGTTTTAACACCCTCCCTAGAAGTTTGTGATTGCTTAACATCTAAACAAAAACAGGATTCATTAGCAAATGAGAAGACAGGAATTTCTCCTACAACCAATTTTACAATTAGAAAATTGATATCAAAGAGTTAAATAACTTCTCTCAAAATATTTTATATTGGAGCACAGATAAATCTGATCCCAAATTCATGTTTTATTTTGTTTTTTTTTCTCCATCTTAAAGCATGCAGTGAGGACTAGACCAGACCCAGAGCAGGGAGGGTGGGAGGTTTGCTGCTGGGCTTAAGATATGGGGCTGGTCCTGGTATTGTGTCTGCAGGTCAAGGAGCCCCAATTATGGGAAGGGAAAAGAGGCTGGGAAAAGAAAGGTGCAACCCACTTTAATGGGAGAAACTTGGGGACAGGAAACATGAAGAGAAGAAATTACTATAACTAGGGTCTCAGAAATGAGGCAAAGTCACAGTTATTAGAATTGAGGCACTGGCAGCCAAGTTAAGTACCTGAGTAGAACCCCATGTAATTCCCCATCTCAGTGCTAGACTGAACAGCTGCCTCAGCTGTGAGGGCAAGAGGGCTAGGGGAGGAGGTAGCAGGGGAGATCATAGGAACAGTTCAAAGGTGAATCATCCATACTTAATAGAAAAGAGAAAAAAAGAGAATCTATCACAACAAACAGAAGGGATGGCTAGAAAAGTAGGAAAAGAATAGGAATAGTGTAGAAGACCAAGCAAGACTTTCATAGGAAAGGGGTAGTCAAACCAAGGTCTGGCACAAAGTATGAGTAGAATACACTTAGATGTATCCATGCATGCATGAATGAATAAATGACTGGCTGACTGAATGATCAAATGTAGATAAAAAACAAGATATAGGATCTATCTATATCTATCTATCTATCTATATAGATATAGATATAGATATAGATATAGATATAGATATAGATATATATCAGAGGATGAAGGAGGGCGGGGGACTCTGAGTCCCCAGGGGTTGGGATCCAAGAATAAAGAAGGAGATGGAAGGCCATTGAAGATGAATGGTAAATCTCAGGACTTGTCTCCTCCTGAAAATGAACATCAGTGGGAATCAGGTTACTCCCCCACCCCCATCCCCATTTTCCAGATACAGCTGCAGAGGCAGGCTCTGCTGCCTTCCAACCCTTTACAGATGTCATGTGAGCCCTGTGACAGACTGGCCAGGCTCCTTGGAGCAAAGCCTACATTTTTTTCAAGTGATAGAAGATCAAGCAGATGGAACCCACTAGGATGAGTAAAATTTAGATAGAAGAGACCATCAAACACCAGTTTTCTAAACTAAGAGGTTATCTTGAAGGAGTCCTTGTGTTCCATCCTAGGATTATTTTCAGTCACACCTGTCCTGAAATCCTAGAATACCAAGGTCAAAGACAAGAGACTCCACTTCTTCAAACATACCTTCATCTCCCAATCTCATGCTTTAGTTCATGCTGTCCTTTCAAAGTGAAATATCTACAGACCTCACATTCATGTGTCTCCAAAAAAGACAACTTCCTAAAGCCAGGATTGCCTTCTTATAGATACCCTCACTTAAGGCAGTTGGTTACTTCCACAACACATCCCACTATATTTATATTTATTTGATAATCTGCTTTCTCTGTAGCCCAAGATTATTTTCAGACAGAAAGTATATCTTTTTCATATCTGTATCTGCAGTGACTTGCATAGCACTTGAGTAGGATAAGTGCTCGGGGGGGAGAAGCCAGGATGGTAGAACAGCATGGCAGGTTTTTTTGTATCTCATGTCCATGAAATACAGCCAGATCAACACTAAACCATTCTGCACACCTAGAAAACTGATTTGAGGATTAACACAACAATCTGCACAACCTGAACCACAGAACTCAGCAGGTACACAGCACAGAGAGGTGAACTCAGGGAGAGAGAAACTGTGGAGGACAGGGAGCTGTTTTTGTGTGCAGAGAGAGGACAGAGATGGAGTGGGGTGGGGGAGGGGGGAGGAGGGAATGGGGGTAGAATACGGGAAAAACACCTCCCAAAAGCAACTAGAGAGAAAGTGGAGAAGTGGAAACAGCCACAGGGACTGAACTAAAAAGGGAGAAAGGAGAAAGGAGAGGGTTTAAATTCCATTATGATCTATAAACAGGGGAAGCACAGAGTCTGAAACTCCGCAGCTAGATACCTGGCTCTGGTGGGTGGTGAATCCCCAGTGGTGGTGCTCTGGTGGGAAGGGTGAATCCCCAGGAGCAGAGTGAAGTCCTGAGGTCTTTGGGCCACCCAGGGAGAGGCGGTTCCCCTGCTGGGAGGACTCCCCCAGGCAAAGGCCCCAGTGGACTGGGGAGAACAACCACATTTGCTGGTGCTGGGACAAAGTCATTAAGGGTGAAGCCTAGTGCCAGATGTAAGTTGTGATTTTTCCACAATCCCTGAAATGCTTCTGCTACACAATCACGTGAACTTTTCCTGGGGCGGGCTGGCACCCAGCTGCAGTCTCTGGACGTCGGCAGCAGCACGGGCCCACGAACATTCCTGGGTGTGGCCAGTACCCAGTCATTGCTCAGTGAGACCCTCCACAGAGGGGGAGAATGGGTCAAAGCCGGAGTCCCTCAGAAGGGGTTGGGAAACACAGTCGCATCTGAGCTAAAACTCAGGAGGGAGGTGCCACCTGGGACTTGGTCACGGACAGTGTAAAAGCGGGCAGTGGTTGGAAACCGGAGACAAAGGACAGGTGCGAGACTGCTGATGGGGAGAACAGAGTTCTGATATTAGAGACTGGGTAGCTGGGTGACGCCATTTCACCGCTCCGGCGCATGAACATATGCACCTACAAGCCCCACATTAATCCACTCGAGTAAGCTAAGCAGCGCCATCTAGTGGAGAATAGAGCCATTGCATTAAGCCCCACCTAACTGGGCCAACTTCACTCTTCAGGAACACAAGTCTCTCAACCTGCTTAGTTTACAAAGTATAAAGTGCTTCATAGTTTGACTTATAGGGGAAAACGAAGTAATTTCAATCGTATTTCAGTCTGTTCACTGGTCCACCTATTCAATTTTCTTTTCTTTCTCTCTTTTTGTCTGTTTTCTTTTTCTTGAATACAGAAAGGAAAAAATCTATATTTTCAATTTTTATTAAAAATATTTTTAAAAATTTTAACTATATTTTTTACTTTTTTGTAAATTTTTCAAATTCTATTTTACTTCCATCATTTCATTTTATTGTATTTCAGTGTATTCATTTTTTCAAATTTTCAAGTGATTTCCTTCCCCCCCCCTTGTTTCTCTAATCTATCAAGATCTTTCAACACCCAGACCAAAACACACCTAGGATCTAGCATCATTTATTTGATTTTTGTGCATGTGTATGTGTTGTTTTTAATTTTTTATTATTCATTTTTTAATTTTATTTTTTTTAATTTTAATTTTTTTACCTCATTAATTCCTTCTTTCAAAATGATGAAATGAAGGAATTCACCCCAAAAGGAGGGCAGGAAGAAACGACAGCCAGAGACTTAACCAACACAGATACAAGCAAGATGTCTGAACCAGAATTTAGAATCATGATAACAAGAATACTAGCTGGAGTTGAAAATAGATGAAATTCCCTTCTGGGGAGATAAAAGAAGTAAAAGCTAGTCAGGATGAAATAAAAAAATGCTATAACAGAACTGCAACCTCAAATGGGTGCCATGGTGGCAAGCATGGATGAGGCAGAGCAACAAATCAGCGATACAGAGGACAAACTTATGGAGAATAATAAAGAAGAAAAAAGAAGGAGACTAAGGCAAAGGAGCACGATTTAAGAATTAGAGAAATCAGTGACTCATTAAAAAGGAACAACATCAGAATCATAGAGGTCCCAGAAGATGAAGAAAGAGAAAAAGGGGTAGAAGTGTTATGTGACCAAACCATAGCAGAAAACTTTCTTAACCTGGGGAGAAACATATCAAAATCCAAGAAGCACAGAGGACTCCCATTAGATTCAACAGAAACCGACCATCAACAAGGCATATCATAGTCAAATTCATTGAGGCAAGGAAAGAATCATGAAAGCAGCAAGGGAAAAAAAAGTCCTTAACCTACAAGGGAGGATAGATCAGGTTTGCAGCAGACCTATCCACAGAAACTTGGCAGGCCAGAAAGGAATGGCAGGATATGTTCAATGTGCTGAATTGGAAAAATAAGCAGCCAAGATTTCTTTATCCAGCAAGGCTGTCATTCAAAATAGAAGGAGAGATGAAAAGTTTCCCAGACAAACAAAAATTAAAGGAGTTCGTGACCGCTAAACCAGCCCTGCAAGAAATTTTCAGGGGGACTCTCTGTGGGGAGAAAAGACGAAAAAGCAAATAAATAAATAAAGACCAAAAGCAACAAAGACTAGAAAGGACCAGAAAACACCACCAGAAACCCCAATTCTACAAGCAACATAATGGCAATAAATTCATATCTTTCAGTACTTGCTCTAAACATCAAAGGATTAAATCTCCCATCAAAAAACATAGGATAAAAGAATGGATAAGAAAACAAGATCCATCTATATGCTGTTTACAAGAGACTCACTTTAGACCTAAAGACACCTTCAGATTGAAAGTTAGGGGATGAAGAACCATCTATCATGCTAATTGTTGACAAAAGAAAGCCAGAGTAGCCATACTTATATCAGACAGTCTAGACTTTAAAATAAAGACTGTAACAAGAGATGAAGAAAGGCATTATATCATAATTAAGAGGTCTATCCACCAAGAAGACCTAACAATTGTAAACATTTGTGCTCCAAATGTGAGAGCAGCCAAATATATAGATCAATCACAAGCATAAAGAAACTCATTGATACCATAACAGTAGGGGATTTCAACACTGCACTTACAGCAAAGGGCAGATCATCTAATCAACAAGTCAACAAGGAAAACAATGGTTTTGAGTAACACACTGGACCAGATGGACTTAACAGATATATTCAGACACAAATACAACCCTCAACAAGTACAAAAGGATCAAGATCATACCATGCATATTTTCAGACCACAACACTATGAAACTCAAAATCAACCACAAGAAAATATTTGGAAAGGTAACAAATACTTGGAGTCTAAAGAACATCCTACTAAAAAGTGAATGGGCTAACCAAGAAGTTAAAAAGGAAATTAAAAAGTACATAGAAAAAAAAAGTACATGGAAGCCAATGAAAATGATAACACCACAGCCCAAAACCTCTGGGACCCAGCAAAGGCAGTAATAAGAGGGAAGGATATAGCAATCCAGGCCTTCCTAAAGAAGGAAGAAAGGTCTCAGATACACAATCTAACCTTACACCTTAAAGAGCTGGAAAAAGAACAGCAAATAAACCCAAAACCAGCAGAAGACAGGAAATAATAAAGATTAGAGCAGAAATTAATGCTATCGAAACCAAAAAACAGTAGAACAGATCAATGAAACCAGAAGCTGGTTCTTCGAAAGAATTAACAAAATTGATAAACCACTAGCCAGTTTGATCAAAAAGAAAAAGGAAAGGACCCCAAAAAATAAAATCAAGAAATGAAAGAGGAGAGATCACAGCCAACACAATAATGACAAATGTTGGCAAGGATGAGGAGAAAGAGGATCTCTTTTGCACTGCTGATGGGAATGCAAACTGGTGCAGCCACTCTGGAAAACAGTATGGAGGTTCCTCAAAAAGTTAAAAATAGAACTACCCTACAACCCAGCAATTGCACTACTAGGTATTTATCCAAGGGATACAGGTATGCTGTTTCGAAGGGGCACATGCATCCCAATGTTTATAGCAGCACTATGGACTATAGCCAAAGTATGGAAAGAGCCCAAATGTCCATCGATGGATGAATGGATAAAGAAGATGTGGTACATATATACAATGGAGTATTACTCGGCAATCAAAAAGAATGAAATCTTGCCACTTGCAACTATGTGGATGGAAGTGGAGGGTATTATGCTAAGTGAAATTAGTCAGAGAAAGACGAAAATCATATGATTTCACTCGTATGAGGACTTTAAGAGACAAAAGAGATGAACATAAGGGAAGGAAGCAAAAATAATATAAAAACAGGGAGGGGGACAAAACAGAAGAGACTCATAAATATGCAGAACAAACTCAGGGTTACTGGAGGGGTTATGGGAGAGGGATGGGCTAAATGGGTAAGGGGCACTAAGGAATCTACTCCTGAAATCATTGTTGCACTATATGCTAACTAACTTGGATTTAGACTTAAAAAGTAAATAAATAAGTTCTCAAAGCAGGTGTATTGATTGAAATACATATTCTTTACAAGCAAAGAAGTAATAATGAATGAAAGAATTGACAAATGAGGGTAAGTGAATGCAGTGACTGAAGAAATCAGTGAATAAAAAATGAATGAGTGGTTTCTTGTTCTAGTCAAGATGGAGTGTGTGCCCTCACTCTGCCCCATCCCTATTGACAGCAACTAAAACACTAGAAAGAAAGCATGGGGTAGCTCTCTGAGGACTCTACAAAGTAAATGGTAGTAGGCAAATCTGCAAAGGAAATACACCTTCAAGTAACACAAACTAGTGCTGAATTTCTTGTTGATTTTTCCTCCAGTATTTCTCTGTCCAGACTAAAAGGCGGTCTAAAATCTAGAACTGTGTATTTGATGAACGTAGAAGAAGCTCCTTCTAAGTCTGGTTCAAAGAGTGGTTTCCCACTGCAGGAGGCAGAGCTTAATTCCTCTCCCTTCAAGGGTGGGCTGGATTTAGTACTCGTTTCTGGAGAACAGAGTATAGAAGGGGGGATAAAAAGTAACTGGACATTGGAGAAATTTGGCAGACAATACCATAACCAAGTGATGAAGTCTAACAAGGGCAATGGTAAGAGGTGGAAGTCCTGTACCCTTGATACAATACAATAAGAAGGACCTTCACCTGTTCAACCCTAGTCTATCATCAGAAAACATCAGGCAGCATCTGGGTGGCCCAGTCAGTTGAGCATCTGACTTTGGCTTTGGTCCTGATCTCGTGGCTCATGGGTTTGAGCTCTGCTTTGGGTTCTGTGCTAACAGCTGGAGCCTGGAGCTTGCCCTGGACTCTGTGTCTTCTGCTTTCTCTGCCCCTCCCCTGCTTGTGCTCTGTTTCTCTCTGTCTCTGTCTCTGTCTCTCTCTCAAAAATAAATAAATAAACATTAGAAATTAAAAAAAAAAGAAAAAGAAAAAGAAAACATTAGGCAAAGTCAAATTGAGAAACATTTTACAAAGGACCTGACCAGTACTTATTGAGGTCAGGAAAAACCAGGAAAGCCTGGGAAAACCGTACACATGAGAGAACAAAAAGACACAATGACTGAATGCATATAGGATCCTGAATTGGATATCACAGAAAAAAGACACTAGTGAAGGAACTGGTGGATCCAAATAAAGTCCGTAATTTGGTTAATAGTATTTACTAGTGTTAATTTCTTAGTTTTGACAAATGTACCATGGTGTAGTGAGAAGTTAACACTAGGAAGCTAAGTGAAAGTTATATGAGAAATCTCTGAATATCTAAAATTATTCCAAGATAAAAAGTACTTTTTAATAAAAATATGAAAAAAGACACACTGTACAAATACTAGTCATAAGAAAGCTAAAGGGGCTAGATTCCTATCAAAGTAGAAACATGGATGAGAAAATTTACCAGAAATATAATTATGATAAGAGAGACAATAAAAAACATAATTTCTCATATCCAAAAAGGACCTGTATTGAGAAGACTTCTTTATATATTCGGAATACAAGTCCTTTTGGGATAAGTGAGTTGCAAATATTTTCTTCCAGATTTAATTTCTCTTTCATTTTTTTGTTTGTTTTAACTTTTTAATTTTTTTTTATTTTATTTTAAAGAGAGTGTGAGCAGGGGAGGGGTGGAGGGAGACAGAAAGAGAATCCCAAGCGAGCTCCACTCTCAGTGCAGACCTCAATGTGGGGCTCTGTCCCACGACCCTAGGATCATGACCTGAGCTGAAATCAAGAATCGGATGCTTCTGACTTCTGTTCAGGTCATGATCTCACAGATCCGTGAGTTCAAGCCCCATGTCGGGCACCGTGCTGACAGCTCAGAGCCTGGAGCCTTCTTGAGATTCTGTGTCTCCCTCTCTCTCTGCCCCTGCCCTGTTCATGCTCTCTCTCTCAAAAATAAATAAACATTAAAAGAAAAATCTTTTAAAGAATTGGATGCTCAACCAACTGGGCTACCTAGGCCCCACTATCTTTTGATTTTTATTTTTCTTACTGTTGACATAAACATACAGACCATAGCAAATGGCTAAATTTTTCTTAAAAATAAATGACAAAACCAAGTGCTGACAAGGATATGGAGCAAGTGGACTTTTCATTGATTGCTGGTCAAAATGCAGAAGGGTACAGCCACTCTGCAAGGCAGTCTGCAGTTTCTTATAAAGTTAAATTTACAATTACCACATAACCCAGGAGTTCCACTCCTAGGTATTTACCACGAAAAACTAAAAACATTTTCATACAAAAACTTGCATGTAAATGTTATAGTAACTCTATTCATGATTACCCAAAACAGGAAACCACATGGAAAGGATAAACAAATTACAGTACATCCAAACATTGGGATACTATTCAACAATTAAAAACACACAACAGGGATGAATGTCAGAGGCGTAATGTAGCAGCCGGGCACACACAGAGAGTCCTGACGCCAAGGCTTTTCTTTCCAGGAAGCAGTTTTATTCGTGCCCACACATGCTCAGCGGGCTAAGACCCCAAAAGGCTGAGCGCTGAGTGCAGGGGGGGGGGGGGTTGCCTTTTGTACAATTTTTGCTCCTTTGTCTCCCATATATGGTAACATACAGTCTGGTTGGGCGGTCTATGTTACAGAGTCGTGAGGAAGGTCACGCATGCACACACAGCCAGGTTGTCTTCTCTTGTGAGGTTTTCACCACCTTCCTTGGGGCGGGGGGGGGGGGGGTGCTCTATCACAATCATGCTGAGTGAAAGAGGACAGTCTCTAAAGGCTGAATGCTGTAAGACTCCATTTATACGACATTCAGAAAAAGGCAAAACTGCAGCGACAGAGAGCACTGGGGTTAGAAGTGGTAGGAAGGCCTGACCACCAGGGACATGAGGGAGTTTCTGGGGGCATGAGCTGCTCTGTGTTCTTCTTATGAGGATGGTTACATAAATCTACACATATATTAAAACTACCAGAACTGTAAACCCAGAAAAAGGAAGTTTGTTTGTAAATTTGTATAACAATAATAAATATATGCATATATTTGCTCCCACTGTACCCTCTCTGAAGGGACTTTTTCCCTCCTCTCAGGCTATCTAAATCTATAGGCCTTCTCACTAATTACCTGGAATCCCACCTCTCAAGGTTCCTGTCCTTTTGCATCCTGAAGCGTGCTGCAGAGACTTTAGGGAGACCCGGTGCAATAAGTCGCCTCGGAGCCAGCCTCTAATATGCTGGTGGGAATCTATGCTCAATTCCCCCAGCTGGCTCTCTAGGGGCTGCATGTCATTGTGGCAGCTGCCCTCATGCCCTGTTTCCATCAAGACTCGTGACTGGATGGAAGAGAAACCCACTGGAGCCAGCCAGGGTCAAAGGCGTTTAGCCTAGGGCTTCTCAGGGGTCTCACAGAACCAGAGAGGAAATTCAGCAGAGCCTAATTTGCGACCTCTAGCTCACCGGGCCTGCAGATCTCTGCTTTTCTCAGTGAGTCTGTCCCATTCTCTAGACCCTTCCTGCTTTCTTCAGCTTGCATACCAGCTCGTGTGTGTCCCCTCAATCCTCTAGCTGTGAGTCCACAAGACCTTCCCACTCCAGGGCCTACTATGTACTGGGAGCAGTCTCTTTACATTTCCAATTCCATACTTTGGGGAAATAAATCAATTGGCTGGGCCCAACATTTTGAGTCTGCCACATAATTCTGGGCTGGGGTTACGTGCCCACCTCTGTCTGGCTCAGTAAACAACCGGGTGAAGGATTAAGTGGGCTAGGAAGGGTTAAATGGGCTATGAGCTTCTCCTTCCAGGGGCTGTAGCAAGGGCAGGCACTTTGAAAAAAATGCCACTTGATTTCATTCACAGCAATGGGGAGCTATTGATATACAACACTCCCTCGGGGACAAAGTCAAACCATGCATCCAGCTATAGGGACGAGTGCAGTTTAGAGCAAGCTCTGAGCCTCAGTACTAAGACACCTCATCCAGCTGTCTGACTGGTGACCAGAAATACCTTTAAGATTAGAGGAGGGTTCAGAGAGGGTGAGGCCAGGGGGCCTGCTGGTGCCAAAGGAGGCCCGGAGGAGTCGCTGACCCAGACTCAAAGTTCACCTTGAGCAAAGGCAACCAAAGCAACACAGAACAGCTTTGCTGACAGATGAAGGGCCAGGCCAGAGAAGGGCATGGGAGGGCGGATCTGTGAAGGGCAAGCAGGCACCAGGGCAGGAAAAGGAGAGGGAATCAGAGTTTGAGGGGCACACTTCCCTGCTTTCAGAGGGTCAGCCTGCTCCTCCCCACTACCTCTAGGACCCTCCCTCCTCACCCAGGTGTTGACAGAGAGGCCACTGCCTTGTCATTGCTAGCACAGACCTTTCTGAGACTCCATTCTGCCTACTCCCTGACACAACAACCCTCTAGACACAGTTTGTGACAATAAAGGACCATCCTCTTTTGGGGGGAAAGGTAATGTTTTGTCACACACTCTTCCTGCCTTCAAATAGTCATCTATTCTGTAAAACTCAAATTCCTCGCCTTTCCTACCACCTCACTATCACTACAAAGTAATATTCAAAAGTGATACGCAAAAGAAGGAATGAATGCTATTGTATTTAATTCTTCATGAGTTTGCTGGGAAATCTCAGGCTGGTTACTGAAGCAGTCTATTGCCTCCTAACTGTCCTTCCTCAAAAAAAAAAAAAAAAAAAAAAGACCGATATATCCCCTAATTTGATAACTGTCATCCAATAGAGAGTTGATTCAGAAACTGTGGTTAAACAAGCAGGTGAGGGTGAGGGTGTCCTTCCTCCCTGCTCCATGCCACAGGCAACCCTCCCAGAGTTGTGAGGTCAGTCAAAGCAAAGAAATGTCCCCAAAGGGATGGCCCTTCTTCTTACATCAGAAGCCCACAGCATGGATTCTGGAGTTAGACAGTCTTGGGCAGGACCCTGGCACTGGCTCTACTCACTACATGACTTTGGGCAGGTTCATTAACTTTTCTGTGCCTTGCATTTGTTGTCCGTGAAATGTGCATGTCTACCCATGGGCATCTGGGGCGATGAAATGATATAGGTGTGGAAAACATTCCACTATTGTTTAATATTTCTATTGCTCAGTTTCCTTTCCTTCTCCTAATGCAGGGTAACACTGTAAAAGGGTCACACAGAGGAGAAAAACTGATTTCAAACAAAGACTGGGATCTTTGGGTCCCCGGTAATCAGACAAGGGAACTGAGCCCAGAGAGGTTAAAAAAAAAAAAAAAATCATCCAAGGCCACACAGCTAGTAAATATCTCAGTTGGGATTAGCACCCAGGGTGGCTCCAGAGTCTATGCTCATAATCATATCATTTACCTGATGCATCTGAGAATGAATGTTGGGAGTGGGAGATAATTTAACGGGCTAGTAAAGAATCCAGAAGTGCACTAATGATGGCCCAGAGAGGTGCAGGCAGTGCGAATGGAGGAGTCTGAGGACTAGGTAAGAGGGAGGGAGGATGGGAGAAGGAGGAATCAGTGGGGATTTGTATTTCACAAGCCTAGGGCTGGTTTTTGGCATGTGTAATTTAGGGTCAGGCATCCAGTTTTGGAGAAAGATGGTGACGCAAGTGATCTTAAAAATATCCACTGAATCACCAAATACGAAGTTCCTGCTATGTATGAAACCCCCCATTAGACTGTATGATTCAGAAGCACCTGAGAAGCTTATGTGTTAAATCCCAGCACTCCGACCTCACGACAATCAAGTCAGTATCTCTGGAAGGGGGGGGGGGGGGGGGGGAAGGGGGGGAGGCTGTAAGCACTGCTGTATTTTTTTTTAATTTTTTTTTTTAATGTTTACTTATTTTTGAGACAGAGAGAGACAGAGCATGAACGGGGGAGGGTCAGAGAGAGGGAGACACAGAATCCGAAACAGGCTCCAGGCTCTGAGCTGTCAGCACAGAGCCCGACGCGGGGCTCGAACTCACAGACCGCGAGATCATGACCTGAGCCGAAGTCGGCCGCTTAACCGACTGAGCCACCCAGGCACCCCAGCACTGCTATATTTTTAAAGCACCCCAGGTGATTCTAATGTGCAGCCAGGGTTGAGACCCCTGTAATTCATTACCTCATGGAATCTTTACAGCATCCCTATGAGCCTCTATTATTATTGTCTCAGAGAGGCTAAGTAACAGCTAAGAAGGAGCAGAGCCCGGGCTCAAACTGTAGCTTATGTAACTTCAAAGTCCATACTTTTAGCCACTATGCAAGCTTGGTGCTGAAAGAGGTTTTCGGGATTGCCACATGCAATCCCCTCTCGTTTTGCAAAGTAGATGATTGAGGTTTGGAGGTGGAAAGTGAATTTCCAAAGGTCAGCCACACCAGTAGTGTTAGAGTCCAGACCACCTGTATCTCTGGACCCTCAGCCCAGAACTCACTGCTCCCAGCCATGCCTCATTCTGTTGTAGACTAGAATATTGATCTAGAGAAGAAGCAGCAAGGAAGAAAAAAAAAAAAAAAAACCAGTACTGGGTCAGAGTGTCAGACGGCGCTTTCTTGTTCCCAGGACTGGAAAGACAGATGCTGCATTACAGCGAGGTAACCAGGAAGGGAGCCCCAGCAGGCCACTCTCACCCCACCACCTTTTCATGTCTGCACAACAGCTCCTGCTCAGTGACAGCCAAACCCCTTATTAAGCGGCCTGTGCCATCTTGTCTCCTGCCCTTGCTGAACTTACACAGCTCATGTTGTAGGGATTAGGGGAAAAAATCCCTCCACCCTGAGGCAGAACAGTAACAACATGGAAGCTGACTAGGAAGGCAGTTCATCGTGTTGGCTTGAAAAATAACGAAGGTGACATTTAGGGGGTTGCTCTGGCCTCCCTGTCACTGAGCCTCATCATTAATTTAACCATCTCTGTTACAGGCAAACTTTCTAGTCAGCCTTGGAGGGATGAGGAGAGGGCTTCCTGTCCTCTGTGGCCCATTAGAGATGTAGGGGGCTTCTCTCCCTCTGTCCCCCTGGTCACCTGAAATCTGGTCTCTGTCCAATTCCTGGCTCCAGTGACATTTCTGCAGGAGAGCATAATTGGCTGCTGTTGATGAGGGGAGAGAAGGCGAGAAGAACACGGGCAGGAGGGGTCTGCTAAACATCGATGTTCTGCCCAGCTGGTAGACACCATTTATCGAATGCCCACAGTGGACTAATCACTCATTTGTACATCCATTCTTTAATTCACCAATTAACTACAGGTGCCTTTTTTGTGTCAGGTACCGTGATACGGGCTGAATATGCTACAGTGAGGCAAAGAGGCATGGTCCCTGCCTTCCTATAGCTTACATTTGGTCCTGTGCAGTCCATTATGGTGGCCACTAGCCATAGGTGGCTACTTAAATTTAAACTGACTAAATTAACTACAATGAAAAATTTGTTTCCTCTTTTCTACTAGCCATATTTCAAGTGCTCAGTAGATACCTGTGGCTAGCAGCAAGCAAAACGGATAGACAAGAAACACTTCCATTATCACAGAAAGTTCTATTGGACGGCACTGGTTTAGCGGGACATGTGGACACTATGTCTATATTCTTGCATCTAATCCTCATAGAACTTTCTGAGGTGATGTTGTTTCCGTTTTTTTATCATTTTTTTAGTCTAAATATATTCCAAGCAATATATGGAATATACTTATACTGTAGTGTTTATCTTTATTTAGAGAGAGAGAGAGTGTGTGTCAGAATGAGAGAGAAAGAAAAAGAATCCCAAGCAGGCTCCACACTGTCAATGCAGAGCCCAACATGGGGCTTGATCGCACAACCATGAGATCACGGCCCGAGCCTAAATCACATGTCAGACACTCAACTGACTGAGCCACTTAGGAGCGCCTTCCTTCATTTTAGAAAGGAGGAAACAGTGATCACCTGGTCAGTTGTGGAGCCAGGCACTGTCCTATTCTAAAACCTACAAGTAAGTGAAAGGAACCAGGATCAAAGTTCCAGGTAGAAACGTAAAGTAATTAAAAAAAATTTTTTTTCATGTTTATTTATTTTTGATAAAAAGAGAGACAGAGCATGATCAGGGGAGGGGCAGAGAGAGAGGGAGACACAGAATCCAAAGCAGGCTCCAGGCTCTGAGCTGTCAGCACAGCTGAACTCACGAACCATGAGATCATGACCTGAGCTGAAGTCGGATGCTTAACTGACTGAGCCACCCAGGTGCCCCAGAAAGGCAAAGTAATTTAAAGTATATGGCTTACAGTGTGACCTATTAATGTTTAAATACTAACGTGGGCCAGTTTTTTTAATCTCTCTGAGCCTTGGGTTTATTCATCACATGGGGATAATGATATAGCCACTTCATATTCTGGTAGATTGGTGGCAGGATAATGCAGGTGTGCACATCCTTAGAATGGGATGAATGCTCAATATTCAGTAGCCATTGTTGTCGTTTTGGATGGAGAAACTGAGCTCTAAATAAGAGAGCAAACAATAGTGGTTTAGGATGAAAAACACAAAATAAACTCAGAACTCACTTGTTTTCGAAAACTCAAGAAAGCAAACATTAAAATCAGTGAGGATAAGGGGCGCCTGGGTGGCTCAGTCAGTTAAGCATCCAACTTCGGCTCGGGTCATGATCTCACAGTTCATGGGTTCAAGCCCCACGTCGGGCTCTGTGCTGACAGCTCAGAGCCTGGAGCCTGCTTCGGATTCTGTGTCTCCCTCTCTCTCTGCCCCTCCCCTGCTCATGCTCTGTCTCTCTCTCTCAAAAAATAAATAAACATTAAAAAATAAATAAATAAATAAAATCAGTGAGGAACAAGGAAAGTGGGCCCAGGATTTTGGACGTTTTATTATTAACTTTTTCTGCATAACAAATTACCCCAAAACTTAGTGCCTTAAAACAACAAATATTATTATCTCCTTGTTTCTGAGGGTCATGAATCTGGAAGCAGTTTAGCTGGGTGGCTCTGGCTCAGAATCTCTTACAAGGCTGCTGTAAGAGCCAATATCAGATGAAGATATTGGCAGGGCTGTGTTAGCTAAAGGTTTGACTGGGGCAGGAGGACTTAGTTACAAGACTGTTGGCAGGAGGCTTTGGTTTCTCTCTGGCTGTTGGTTGGTCATGTTGGGTATTCATCACTCAGTCCTGTACATAGGCTTTCTGAGGGTTCTTAAGGCATGGAAGCTAACTTTCCCCATGGAAATTACCCAAAAGGGAGAGATAGCAAATGAGAGAGGATCAGTTTTTTTATAATCCAATCTTACAAATGACATACCATAACTCCTGCCATATTCTATCGTATTAAATCAAGTCACTAGATCCAGCCCACACTGGACCAAGAGATGAACTAAACTCTACATTTTAAAAAGAGAAGTATCGGGGCGCCTGGGTGGCGCAGTCGGTTAAGCGTCCGACTTCAGCCAGGTCACGATCTCGCGGTCTGTGGGTTCGAGCCCCGCATCGGGCTCTGGGCTGATGGCTCAGAGCCTGGAGCCTGTTTCCGATTCTGTGTCTCCATCTCTCTCTGCCCCTCCCCCGTTCATGCTCTGTCTCTCTCTGTCCCAAAAATAAATAAAAAACGTTGAAAAAAAAAAAATTTAAAAAAAAAAAAAGAGAAGTATCAATGAATTTGTGGACATATATGAAAACTACCACAAGTATGAACTGGACTGAGTGTCCTGAGCTCCCTTCAGGCAGAATGCATGGATGGATCAACCAGAGTTAAAGGCATAAAGTCTACACATATAAACGCCATGTTACCATCCAGGAGCTTCAGTCAGATCTAGGAGGGTACCAAAAGGCCTGACCTTATCAGATGAAGAAACTGGCACCAGTGAGAAATATCAACAGCATATATGTACATATGTGGGGCAGGATAGAAAGGGCACATCATCTGTGTTATCAAAGAGTATGAACTTATTGTGCATAAAGCCTTCCTCCTAAGGGGAGGGAAGCACCAGAAAGACCTACTCAGAAATACTTCCAAAGTTGCATTGTTTAATTTCTGGCCAGAATATCTTCCCTGAATACATCTTCTTTCTTTTATTTAGCCTCAGGTTGAGTAACAGAGAAAGGGAAGGAAGGAATTAATATTCATTGAACGTTTACTATGCCATTTATTTATTTCTCACAATGATCCTATCAGCTGTCCATAGTCCTGAATCTCATTGTTGTCTAGCCAAGTGATCTCCAAAATGAGGTTGACCTACCCAGACGGCATGCAGAATGATTCATGGAAGCTTTAGGGAAAAATATTTATATATTCAAATTTAAAGTAAGTAAATATTAAGGTTTACTAATGTGTAATATACAGATGGACACTGATGCTCTGATGTTCTCTTTGTTACCTACTCTTTGTGAGGGATCTTAAGGAAACTGTAAGTGTCTTAAAATGTAGAAGGGCTACCTCTGAAATCCTCATTCAGTTTTTGGTTTTCAATATTTCATGATTTATTTTAGCTGGCATATGTACAGTTAAGTGGATTTACAGATTATATTATCTGAAATACTAGAGTTGGGTGAAGATAATGAAAATCTTCTATACCACATAGAAGTTCACTAGTTATCCCAGAGCTAAATACTTTAAAAAGTTGTATAAAATAAAGATGAGATATACAATTATTTTTCAAAAAGTCAAGAGTTTGCAATTTGCTGACATTTTCTGTGATGAAAGCAGTTGTCGGTAGTCTCTTACAGCTAAGACAATTATTAAATTCAATCTCCGGTATAAATTGAATGTCAGACTAGATCTTTGAATAACTAGCTCAGAAACCAAGATTTTCAAAAACATACTATTTTAGTGAGAGCAAGCATTTTTGTCTCATTAATAAATTATTTTTAAATTACTGTTTATTTTTATCTCACACTTTTTAAAAATCCCCATCTTAAAAATCGCTATTTGTGTATTTGTGTATGTTTTATGCATAAAATACTAGTAGAGAAGAAACCATACAATCGTAAACAAAGAAATACGCATACATTGGTATTGGATGCTCAAAATTTCCAAGGTCAGTAGAGGCTCAGGATCCACAAGGATTTATCTGGAAACCAGCTGTTTTTCCTAATGTGGTTGAGACTTGCACTGATTCTCTTGAAACAATTCTAAGTAAGAAAATGCAAGATCGGTGAGAAAGGAGAGAGCAAGGATGGAGACACATCAGAGATGAAGGCTTTAGAAAGCCAGAGACACTCAGGGATTGGCAAGGAGAAAGGCAGATGTGTTCTAAAGTTGTTTTCACATAAGCACAATAACTAAGGACAAAACCACAACCAACTCTCATTAACTAAATAGCTAAAAGAGTCAGAAGGTGCACATCAAGGGACACAGAGGCAAGCAAGCATTGAGATGAACAATGGTGGTCCTGTGGATGTCCCAACAGAATGCCCATGATGAGAATAAAGTCTTTCTGCAGCTGAGTTATTCCAAAGAGCTCCTGTTTTTTCTCTGTTCTTATTTTCTATCTTGATGAGAAATGTGCTGATTTCCACCCTGTCTCAGGACAAATAGAACTTTGACATATAGTTCACAATTCACGTAACTGATTTCATACACTTCTGCTGGCTGTATCTTGTTTCTGACGATTACAAATATTTCTTTCCTCCCTCAGCGGTGTTGTGGGGCATCCATGATCACTCCACTGTGCCCTTGATGCTACAGTTATGGGTGCTATTGTTTCCATCTCTCACGGCAGGAAAGTGAACCAAGACTCAGACAGGTATGTTACTTGCCCAACGACGCCTTTTAAAAAGGGGGTAAATGGGGGCGCCTGGGTGGCTCAGTCAGTTAAGCGTCCGACTTCAGCTCAGGTCACGATCTGGTGGTCCGCGAGTTCGAGCCCTGCGTCGGGCTCTGGGCTGATGGCTCGGAGCCTGGAGCCTGCTTCCGATTCTGTGTCTCCCTCTCTCTCTGCCCCTACCCCGTTCATGCTGTGTCTCTCTCTGTCTCAAAAATAAATAAACGTTAAAAAAAAAAAAAATTAAAAGGGGTAAATGACAGAGCCAGGATTTGAACCCAGGTCAGTCTTAGGAAGTACTTTAACTAAATTCTCTTCCATATCTCAAATGTCTCCAGCCTGGATCCCTTTGATCACCACGTATCTCAATCAGTAGCAATATTTTGGAGGTTCGGTGTTCCCCAAGCTATTTTCAAAACTTCAAAAGTCTCATAGTAATGGCTATAAGACAAGCTATTTCTTTAAGTTTATGTATTTGTTTTGAGAGACACAGAGACAGTGTGAGTGGGGAAGGGGCAGAGAGAGAGGATGAGAGGGAATCCCAAGCAGGCTCTGTGCAAGACAGGCTATTTCTTAATGAATACAGCGTTCGTAATAAGTAAAATCTTTTAAGGGTGGAGTCAGTGATATATGAAAATCATATATATGGTCATTGGTGGTCAGAGCATGGTGAGTCATTGCTTTAGATTTTTATGCAAAAGACAAATACCCTGTGCCAAGTCCCTTTAACTGCATATAGCATTCGATGAAGCCAGACTGCTTACCAAGTATGTGACCTCAGGCTGTTTATGTGACCTTATTGTATTTCAGTTTCCTCGTCTGTAAAATAGGGATGAACACAGACCTACCTCGTAGTTGTAAGAATTTTTAAAAGTTAAAACATGCAAAGTACTTAGAACAGGGCCTGACAGATAGTAGGAAGCCAGTGACGGCTATTGCTGCTGTTTTAGCCTCACTGTCCTCATCTATAAAATGGACCGATTCATATACTATCTTTCCCATAGGCTTATTGTGAGATGCAAGTGAAATGGTACAAAAGTGCCTTACAAGCTACGGCAGGCTCCAAAGGTGAGAGTATGTGCTGTAATTTTTACTCTTATGACTCACACATGAAACAAGTGTAAGAACAGCATATTCCAGCTGGGAAATTAAAAGCTTTGTTTCTTTTGGAGTCAGAGTGTGTCCCTGTATAGATCAATATTGCTGAAGCGCAGAGAGATTTAATTACCTCAAGCCTTAGCGCCTTCCCTGCTGAGAGCCGAGAGTGCCTGGTGAGAGGAGTGGCTGAATGCGGAGGTGACAGGCCAGTGTGTGGGCACCTGGGGACTCCCAGGCCAAAAGTTCCAGCTCTGTTCCTAGGGCCAGACAACCTGACAAAGGCAGAGCTGGCCCCAAGGAGAAGGTGTGAACCTGTGTCTTCCATGCTGTGATGGAATCTTCCTTGGGAAGGAGGAGGCTAAGTCTGCCTTCCTTGCCCTTCCGTGCATGTGTGTTCCACGTAAGTGCACATAGCACTGTGTATGCATACATCGGTAGCCACATTCTGAGAGGTTTGTGCACCACAGACTCAGTCTCAAATGCATACAGTCACGTGAGTCTGTGTGTACATGGACCTGTGCATCTGGGCATGCCTTGTTGTATACAAAACATGAGTGGGATTGTACCTGTGCCCTTTGCCCCAAAAGGCAAAAATGCATGTCTCTGTCTTTGCTCTTGGCCCAGCAGACATGGATCTGTGCGGCCAGGTGGATCCATCTGTGTAAGTCCCTGGCTTCACAGATACAGATGAGTCCGTACATGCACTTGCCATGTGTCTCAGTAGTCCCTAGGAATCTGAGACGGGGCAGACGGTGGGGCTGCCCATAAGATGTCTGTGGAGCTGGCTCTGAGAGACACTGGGTGAATGCCCCAAAGCTAGGAAGAGGCAATTTTAGAAGAGAGAAGCTGAGGTCACAGCTGGAGGGGTCAAGGAAGTGGGGATACTAAGTGGGAGGAGATGCAGAACCTGGGCTGTGGGGAGGAGAGAACAGGGAAGAACACAGTGCAGAAATAGGGAAGCAGAGCATCTGGCTAAGAGATCCACAGCCGCCGGCAGGCACAGACAGGAGAGTTGGTTTTCGTTTTTTCAAACAGAGCTGTTTCCTTAAAGGTGTCACACCCGCTGTACCATGTGTATGCAGAGAAGGCATCAGTTTTGAGTGCTGTCTTACACACACGGAGTCTGTATTTGCACAGGGCTTTTCCAGAGTTTGACATATAGAATTGCATCTTAAGCACACTGGCTTTTACTCAGACTGCATTTAGAAAGCACCTAATGTGTATATGAGGTGTTTGGGAGGGACTACAATGAAGTGGGATCATGGCCCCCTGTGCTTGAGGTTCTTATATTCTAAATGGAAGAATGAAACATGCAATGCAGAGAGAAATATAAGCAACAGAAAGCAAGCATAGGAATTCTACTTTCTAGATTTGTGTTCAAGTCTGAACTCTGCCTTTTACTAGCTGTGTGGTCTTGGGAAAGTTATTTAACCTCTCTTGAGTTTTAGTTCTCATCTATAAGATGAGATAATAACACCACCATCACTAAATTGTTGTGAGAATTACTGGAAGTAATGTATATAAAATCACCCAATAAACTATAAAGTATGAAGCAAATGTGGTAGATGTGGGCTTGGTCAGGCAGGCTCCCGGAAGAGGAAGGAGCTGAACAGTGGGATGAGCAAGGCTCACCGTTGTCCAGGAGAGGACACGTTACCTGGATACAGAGTCCCATGGTGGACAATTGAGACCACAAAGACTTCTGGGTGAGCCTGGCTCTGCTAGTTAGCAGTTGGATGGTCTGGCAGTTCTTGACTTTGCTGAGCCTCAGTTTCTTTATCTGTAAAAAAGGGTGATAATGCCCAGCTCTCCAAGTGGGGTGATAAATGCCCAACTCTCCAAGTGGGGGAAGATTGGAAATGAAACACATGAAGCCCTTAATAAGTTGGCTGGAGTACAGTAGTAGGAACTCAAATATGTCAGACCCTCCAACCTGGTCCCTCGCATACCTCACTACAGACCTGACTCCCACATGCAGTGGTGCCCAAAGGCAGAAGCCTTCCTACCTATGTTGAAAAAATTAGTTATTTATGCTCTGCCTTCTGCTCTACCTGCCTTCTGTCTTCACAATCCCCAGTTTCTCATCTTCTGATTATTTTTTTATTTTTTTAATGTTAATTAATTTTTGAGACAGAGACAGACAGACCATGAAGGGGGAGGGTCAGAGAGAGAGGGAGACACAGAATCCGAAGCAGGCTCCAGGCTCCGAGCTGTTGGCACAGAGCCCAACATGGGGCTCGAATTCACAGACCATGAGATCATGACCTGAGCCGAAGTCGGAGGCTCAACTGACTGAGCCACCGAGGCGCCCCAATCATCTTCTGGTTATTAAAGTCATAATATACACATATTGCTCTCCTGCTACTGTCATAGCCACTGGGGATTCAGAAACAAATTGTTGAGAGTTGTCTTTCTTAGAGCTCATGGTCCAGTAAGGGTCTGGGAGAGGGAGAGAGTAAAAACAAGGACCAAAGTAAGTAATTGCTACTCAGGGCAGGAATAGCCACAATAGACTAAGGCCCAGCTGCTGGCATGTGACAAAACAGATCCAAGATTTTCCACTGAACCCAATTCCAAATCAATTTAATATTTTTTTTCAAAAGAGGCAATTTGTTGGGTATGGTTTAATATATATTTTTAATGGAATACTTCAGGCATATAAAAAGCATAAGTACAATGCACAACCATGTACCAACTATCCAGCTTAAAATAAAAACCTGACTGGGGCGCCTGGGTGGCGCAGTCGGTTAAGCGTCCGACTTCAGCCAGGTCACGATCTCGCGGTCTGTGAGTTCAAGCCCCGCATCAGGCTCTGGGCTGATGGCTTGGAGCCTGGAGCCTGTTTCCGATTCTGTGTCTCCCTCTCTCTCTGCCCCTCCCCTGTTCATGCTCTGTCTCTCTCTGTCCCAAAAATAAATAAAAAACGTTGAAAAAAAAATTAAAAAAAAAAATGCTTTGTCTTTAAAAAAAAAAAAAAAAAAAAAAAACCTGACTGCATTCTCCTTCCTTTCTATCCCCAGTGGTAACCTCTCTTCTGAATTTGGTGCTTATCATTTCCTGGTATGTTTTTATACTTTTATTACATATGTATGCATGTACAAATGATGCATCCCCCCCCCCTTTTTTGCCCTCCAGGTATTCATTTCCACACTTTTGCCTTTTTTCAAATGAGGTTGCCCTTAGGGGCCATTTATTTTATACATTTGAAAACTTTATATAAACAGTACATACTGTATGTATCACTCTGCACCTTTTTTGCTTTTGCTCAACATTATATTTTGAGATGTCTCCATGTTGATACCTGTATCTCTAATTCATCCATTTGCCACTGCTTTATCATATTCCATTCCATGACAATATCACCATATTGATCTGCTTTCTTGGCAGTAGACACTGGGTTTGGAAAATAGAATCACTAAGTCTGTCCCTCAGAGTTCTCCAAGAAGCAGACACCAAGATAGGATTAGATGTGCAAGAGAGTTATTGGAGAAACTTGTGAATGATAAGGGGTGTGGTGGGCAGGAATAGGCAGGGAGAGTCTGCAGACCATGATACAGGTCTCACACATGTGCAAGGGGAGTGGGGAGAAAGAGGATTGAATCAGAAGAATTTCTTTTTTTTTTAATTTAAATTTTAGTTAACATACAGTGCAGTATTGGTTTCAGGAGAATTCAGGGGTTCATCACATACGTACAAAGTCCAGGGCTCATCACAAGTGCCCTCCTTAATAGCCATCACCCATCTAGCCCATCTCTCACCCTCCTCCCTCTGTCAACCCATACTCTGTTCTCTATTATTAAGAGTCTTTTGTGGTTTATTTCTCTCTTCTCTTACTACCCTTTCCCATATGTTCATGTGTTTTGCTTCTTAAATTCCAGATATGAGCGAAATCATATGGTGTTTTTCTTTCTCTGATTGACTTGTTTTGCTTAGCATAATACATTCTAGCTCCATCCACATCATTGCAAATGGCAAGATTTCATTCTTTTTGATCACCGAGTAATATTCCATTGTGTGTGTGTTTGTGTGTATGTGTGTGTGTGTGTGTGTGTGTGTGTACCACATGTTTTTTATCCATTCATCAGTCAGTGGACATTTGGGCTCCCTCCATAGTTTCACTATTGTTGATAATGCTGCTATAAACATTAGAGTGCATGTACCCCTTCAAATCTGTATTTTTGTATCCTTTGGGTAAATACCTAACACTGCAATTGCTGGATTGTAGGGTAGTTCTATTATTAGTTTCCTGAGGAACCTCCATACTGTTCTCCAGAGTGACTGCACCAGTTTTCATTCCCACCACCAATGCAAGAGTGTTCCCCCTTCTCTGCATCCTTGCCAATAACTGTTGTTGCTTGTATTGTTAATTTTAGCCATTCTGACAGGTGTGAGGTGGTATCTCATTGTGGTTTTGATTTGTATTTCCCTGACGATGACTCATGTTGAGCATCTTTTCATGTGCCTGTTAGCCATCTGGATGTCTTCTTTGGAAAAGTGTCTATTCATGTCTTTTGCCCATTTCTTGATTGGGTTATTTGTTTTTTGGGTGTTGAGTTTGATAAGTTATTTATAGATTTTGGATACAAACCCTTTATCAGATATGTTGTTTGAAATATCTTTTCTCATTCTTTAGGCTACATTTTAGTTTTGTTGACTGTTTCCTTTGTTGTGCAGAAGATTTTTATCTTGATGAAGTATCAATAGTTCATGTTTGCTTTTGTTTCCCTTGCCTTCAGTGACATGTCTAGTAAGAAGTTGCTGTGGCCAAGGTCAAAGAAGTTGCTGCCTGTATTCTCCTCTAGGATTTTGATGTTTCCTGTCTTACATTTAGGTGTTTCATCCATTTTGAATTTATTTTTGTGTATGGTGTAAGAAAGTGGTCCAGTTTCATTCTTCTGCATGTCACTGTCTAGTTTTCCCAACACCATTAGTTTAAGAGACTGTCTTTTTTCCATTGGATATTCTTTTCTGTTTTGTCTAAGATTAGTTGACCATATAGTCGTGGGTCCATTTCTGGGTTTTCTATTCTGTTCCACTGATCTATGTGTCTGTCTTTGTGCCAGTATCACACTGTCATGATGACTACAGCTTTGTAATATAGTTTGAAATCTGGAATCATGATGCCTCCAGTTTTTTTCTTCTTCAGGATTGCTTTGGCTATGTGGGATCCCTTCTGGTCCCATAAAATTTTTAGGATTATTTGCTCCAGCTCTGTGAAAAATGCTAGTGGTATTTTGATAGGGATTGCACTAAATATGTATATTGCTTTGAGTAGTAAAGACATTTCAACAATGTTTGTTCTTCCAATCCATGAGCATGGAATACTTTTCCATTTCTTTGTGTCATCTTCAATTTCTTTCATAAGTGTTCTATCGTTTTCAGAGTATCCATCTTTTACCTCTTTAGTTAGGCTTATTCCTAGGTTTCTTACTGGTTTTGGTGCAATTGCAAATGGGATCAATTCCACGATTTCTTTTTCTGTTGCTTCATTATTGGTGTATAGAAATGCAATAGACTTCTGCAAGTTGATTTTGTATCCTGTGACTTTACTAAAATTCACGTATTAGTTTTAGCCATTATTTGGTGGGGTCTTTTGGGTTTTCTACTTAGAATATTATGTCATCTGCAAATAGTGAAAGTAGAGTCAGAAGAGCTTCTGACTGTAGTACAGTTCTAAGAGTCTCAGTAAGGCCAACAGGAAGTCCCTAAGCAAAAAAGATCCATTATAAGTCCCTCATGTGAGGCAGGAATGGCCCAACCCAATCCTGGTACTCCTGCTGTGCTCAGTCACAGGCTGAGGGCAGTCTGAGTTAAGCATCACAGTGGATCTGGAGATGTGGAGGATTGGTCACCCATGTTCCCCACAGTAGGTTCTCTTGAAGAAGGTGGTCTGAGTGGTGCCAAACCCTCCATGACCATCATACTGTGATCAGAATATGTAGTCATGGGCAAAGAGGAGGTAGATTATTACCGTGCCTGGCAGACTTTCATTCATTCACTCGTCCTCTACTTTTGAAAACAAAGTGAGATGGTTGAGAAGGCCATCATAGAAAGTGTCATTAAAGATGGGTCCTAGGGGCGCCTGGGTGGCGCAGTCGGTTAAGCGTCCGACTTCAGCCAGGTCACGATCTCGCGGTCCGTGAGTTCGAGCCCCGCGTCAGGCTCAGGGCTGATGGCTCGGAGCCTGGAGCCTGTTTCCGATTCTGTGTCTCCCTCTCTCTCTGCCCCTCCCCTGTTCATGCTCTGTCTCTCTCTGTCCCAAAAATAAAAAAACGTTGAAAAAAAAAAAAATTAAAAAAAAAAGATGGGTCCTAAAGTACTCTTTCAAGCATTGCTATTGGAGCCAGCAGTCTTGGTACGCCACTTCCATTCATTTCTTGGTGACTCTATGGAGCTCAGCTGTGAGGGATCTACAGTCAAGTCTCCAAGAGGCTCTGTGTTATGGTTCTAGAGTCAACCAGAACTGCATTTTCTTCTCCTCTCTACCACCTGATCATTTATCCAAGTCATTTCACAGTGATAGGTCTCACTTTTCTCATCCTTAGAGTGAGGATAACCAGACCCATCTCACAGAATTGTTATGGAGACTAAAAGAGATGGTATAAGCACAATGTTTGATACACATAGTCGGTGTTTTGAAAACCATGAGTTTGTTCCTCTGTTCCACTAGGTTATTGTTAGGGATATAGACATCTATTTTTGGATGCAGTTATTTTTTCCCAAACTGAGAAACATTTAAAAACTTAGAGCCCTAGTTCTGCAAACTCCAGCTATCTATGGCAATCAAGGTGAATCAAAATGATGTCTACTGGACCTTCTTAGTCATACCCATCACTCTTTCTAAAGCAGCATTTGTGATTAATCTCACTCTAGGGCTAAATCGGTCCCAAGCGTTTCCCAGGCACTTGATAAAGAAGCTCTCTGATTTATAGCAAACACCATTATTGAGCGGTGGCAGAGAGAGGCCATTGGGGGATTTGTCTCGCTGGAAACTCTGTCTGTTGGAGCCATTTCTTCTATTTTCCTGGATGAGAGCTCAATTTATTTCAAAACAGATGAATGAGATCCTTTTTTGCTCCCTTGCTGGGGTAGGAAGGAGACAGAAGTTGTATAATTTTTAAAAATAAAGACTACTACTTAATATTTTAAATTTGGAAAGTTCTTCACAGCTTACACAGACATCAGGATTCAACAGAAGGCTAGGCACAAAGTAGGTCCTCAGAAAATGTTTGTGGAAGTGTACAATAATCTCCTTTAATCCTCACAGTGGCCCTGTGAGGTACACCAAGTCCATTTTTCCCATTGGACAAAGGAGGAAGATGAGGTTCACAGCTAAGAAATGTCAGAGTTAGGACTCTGATATAGACCCAGACCTGAGCTTTATCGGTCACCACACCGTGGGCCTCAGTAATCCAGGAGCCGAATCACCATGCTCATTCCTTGAGCATTCCTTGAAAAAATGCCTGAGACACTTTCCGAGATTGAAAAGCTGGTCAGCCAAGGCTGCAACTTCTTTTTAACCTGGTCTTTGGGTCCCTTTGGTTCTGTTCCAGAATACATTTATGGAGCACCTGCCTCTTACTTGGCGTTCATCTTCCTCACTTTGTCTGCTCAGATCCTTACCCTCTTCCCCAACAACCCTTAGTCATCTTCACTTGAACATTTCCAGTGACAGAGAGATACCTACCCAGTGGAGAGTTCTTATTTGACGGGGCCAACATATTGCCCTGGAATGTAATTACCTGGACCTCGGACTCGGCTCCAGGCAGAATAGTAGCAGTGAAAAGCTTAGGCTCAGGCAGACCTGGCTTAAAGCACAGCTGTTTCACTTACTAGCTCTGTGACACTGTTATTTAACCCATAAAATGTATTCTTTAGCTCATAAAATGGAAAATAGAATATTTTATCAGCAGGAATTCTTTCGGGTGCAAGGAAGACAATACTCAATTAATAGCATAAACAATAAAGACATTTAATAATCTCACTTCACAAAAAAGTTTCAAGGGAAGCAATGCCAGTGTTGGCTCAATGACAGGGTGATATTAGAGTTCTTGGTTCATATCTTCATGATTCTCAGGTTCATTAGAAGGCCACAGCAGCAGCAAGCATCATGTCTTAACACAGTACTTGCAAAGCAGAAATAGAAGACACCTAACACCTCCAGGTGGCACGAATCTGGGGCCCAAAAGCTTGGAAGGCCTACATAGTCCAAACCGTGATGTCTGCATCAGGTCACTGAGGCTCCCTGGGCTCTGATTTCTTCATTCATATGGACAGTGGGACAGTTACATCCCCCTCAAAGAATAGTTGCAGGAATCAAATATGTCAAGGGCTTGTGGGTCCTGATTTGTCAGAGGTCTCAGTAGTGAATGGTACTCTTATTATTGCTGTAGCTACTGATCTTACTGTCAGAACCTTCATCTTGCTGAGCCCTGATGACCACGTCTCCTGAAGAGTCCGACCTGAATGTCCTCTGCAGATTAAGTTTGAGTGCTGGTGAGCAGGCCTCCCCAAGACGGGCTTGTCCTCCCAAGCTGTGTTTCCTTCCCATTTGGACTCCTGACAGATTTCCGTGTTCTGGACCAGGCCATTGAGCAGTAACTCTGCAATCTGTTCTGGCTGTTAAATAAACTTCTCCTGCTCCCAGACGAGCTGTCACTTGCGTGTAAATACCCCTTTATGCCTGGACTATGATTTCCAAGTCAAAACTCCCATTGCATGGGTGGCTATTAGGGTCACTCCAGATTCGAAGCCCATGAATCACAGATAATAGGTTCAAACTGAGAGGTTGCTGTGGGAATTGACTGTGTGGCCTGAAGGAGGGATGATTAGCTATTGTAACTTGGGCATGTTTTATGGCTATTCTGGGCATCTGAGGATCGCTCTCCGTGTCACCATCATTAGAAGAGGTAGCACTCTGAAGGGACAATAAGCAACTCACACCCAGTGCTACCGTTTACGAGGCCCATTTATGTCTGAGAGTTGACCTACGACTTCCTCCAAACAATCCTCAGTTAAGGATTCTTAGAACTATTTGCGATGTAATCCTGGGCCAGTTACTTCACCCCTCGGAATGTGAGTGTCTTCATCTGTTACGGGGGGTTGTTATGGAGATTCAATAATGACAAGTTTGACAGTGGACTTCACAGTTTGGTTTCCCCTCACAGCAGGCACTGAGGCAGGTACTACGGTAGGGTAGGTGGGCACCGGGTCATTTATCTGGCAGTGATCTCAGGGAAGCACATGTGAAGAAGTGGATGAAGAGAGAGGGAAGGGAGGGAAGCCTACAGAGTACGCATTAATGAGGGGGTTAAAGCTCTGGGCAGTGGGGACCCAGTCCCACAGGGGACCTGCTGACAAACTGTGGAACAAGCCCTATGTTAATTTACTCACGGGCATTGATCCCCTGGATATGGGACACCAGGGGTGCCCTTCTGAGGTGCCCCTGCTTGTGGATCAGTGAAATCATGTGGTTCATGTGGTGCCAGAAAAACCGTTAGGCAGAAAAGGAGGCAGCAGGGTGAGAACAGGACTGGAAACTCTCCACCCTGGCTGCAGGTGAGTTCGGTGGGCCAAGGGGACCAAGGGACAGAGGGGTGGCCTCATAGGTGGTCCTGACATGCATTCTTTTTTGTTCTGTGTTGTTTTTTGTTTTTTTGGTGGGGGGGGGGTTGAGAGAAAGAGAGAGCAGGGAAGGAGTAGAGAGAGAGGGGGAGAAAGAGAGAGAATTGCAAGCAGGCTCCACACCGTCAGCACAGAGCCCAACGTGGGGCTTGAACCCACGAACTGCTGTCATACACTCTTGATGCACATACCTCCTCCATGCTGGCATCCTGAGCCCTGGGCATATATTTGGGCCTCATACCCATCACGAAGCCCTAACCGTTCCTATGTCCATTTTCCAGGGGAAGAAAATCGAGCTTTTACAGAGGACACTCACCTATGCAGAATGAGCTGGCATCAAATCCAGCTTGGACTGCAGCGCGTGGGCTCTTAAGGGAAAGCCTAACCAGAACGTTAGCCTGCTGGACAGAACTGGGAGACTCACACTGTGAGGAGCTTGCCCAGACAACGCTGAAAGGCGATGCTAGTCACTATTCTATTTTTTTTTTTTCTACTATTCTATTCTCATACTGATTCAAGAGGCACCTCTCGGGGTGCCTGGGTGGCTCAGGTCATGATCTCACAGTTCGTGGGTTCGAGCCCCGCGTCGGGCTGTGTGCTGACAGCTCAGAGCCTGGAGCCTGCTTCGGATTCTGTGTCTCCCTCGCTCTCTGCCCCTCCCCTGCTTGTACTCTGTCTCTCTCTCTCTCTCAAAAATAAACATTAAAAAATTAAAAAAAAAAAAAAGAATAGATCATCTTCAATTCTGTGTTGTACTCGATCAGGCAATGGCCATCCTTTTGGAAATGACCTCTCTTAACTAATAATCTTACAGCCCAGACTAAGACAATGCTAGAATATAAGAATCAGCAGGGGTATAGCTGTTTGGATGCTGTAAAAAGCATATACATGTTAACTATATTCAAAACCCGTAATAATCCTGGGAAGTAATCAGGGCAGATGTTACAATCCCATGTTGCTCCCCCCAAAATAAGACTAGTCATGTTGTCCTCGATCTCTCAAGGCTACTATAACATCAGAAGAAGAGTTGTAGAAAAAAAAATCAAATTCAACTTGTCTGTGTAGAAAAACAATAATTGCTTTTAAAAAATATCTTTAAATATAGAACAACAGAACACTTAAGTAGACCATCCATCATCCCTAACCTACAAAAATATACTGGTCAAAATTAATACATGTTAATTTTACTTTCTTTTATATTCTGAAGAGAAGAAGACGGCAATCTGACTTCAGACCCGTGTGGCCCAGGATGAGGTCCCAGGCCCCTTATGGTCCACAAAGATGGCACTGGGAATCTTTTAGCTATGCTTAATATTTCAGAGAGCCTAACTAAAAATTTTATATTTTCTCTCACATAATTAGGCCACCCAGACTAATTAAAATCACAAATTTTTCTCTTGGCTAGAATTTTGATAATAGCAGGAATCACATGATGATCAGAGGTCCTGATTGGTGTTTGATGATATCACAAAAATTCTGAGACATGCAAGCAGGATCACACTGTGACTTATGCCCCACACCCAACTAACTCAACTCCTAAACAGCCAGCACAGCAAGAAACCCTAGTCACAAGTCTATACCCTCCACTCCTTCAAGACAGAACTGTGTGCTGTAAAAGTCCATGCACACAGTCAGATCATATAAAAGGGGTCCTTGACTAAAAGGCTGGGAGTCACTGGCCTACCTCTAAAGGCTATTGGTTCTCGGATAGAAGTGAGGGGTTGATGTAAAGGGGTATATACTGACAGGGTTCCTTCCAGTAATGAAGTGAGAGATATTTCTCACCACAGATTAAGGAACTCTCTAGGTCCAAATAAAAACAACGTAAGGAGCACCTGAGTGGCTCAGTCGGTCAAGCTTCTGACGCTTGATTTGGGCTCAGGTCATGATCTCATGGTTCATGAGTTCGAGCCCCGTGTCAGGCTCTGTGCTGGTGGTTCAGATCTTGCTTGGGTTCTCTCTCTCCCTTTCTGTCCCTCTCCCCTACTCTCTCTCTCGCTCTCTGAAAATAAACAACAAAAAACCACATTATAAGATGATTAATAAGAATTTTAGCCCTCCCATATATGAATGTACTTAAATATTTTTACCACCTGTCATAGAGTATTAAAATGAATGCATTTAAGAGAAAGGGGGGTTCCCAAGGGAGGGGTGAAGGAAATGAACACTCTTCACCACTTCCTTTCTGAGATTTGCCACCTGGAGTAGCAGTAACTAGCTGGAGAGCACAGACTTTGGAGTCAGCAGATGAGGGTTTGAAACTCAGTTCTGCAACTATGAGCGGAGTAGTGCTGGGCACACAGTTGCTTAGTATCTTTGAGCTTTGGTTTCCAGATAGAAAAATGTAGGTCCTCCAAGCTTTAGTCTTCTTCTTTATGAGTAAATAACACCACTTGTCCTTCCAATCACATGGGCTGGTTTTGAGGATAGGAGCAACAGAAAAAAAATATCTTACGGATGATAAAGCAAATACACTAATGCAAATTTACTATCAACAGAAACAAAACTTAGGCAACATTGTTTTTGCTTAGATTATCATTTCTGAACCAAATCTACAAAGAATTATCTTGTTTCTTTGCCTGCTGAAAGAGGAGAAACGGAACAGGTTTTTATTCCAGTTACTGAACAGGCGCTGTGGTTGTATGTGAGCCACTCTGTTTGTAGGGTGCCGACTGTAACCATCCTCAGCTCCAGCCTATCGGGATCACCCGTCCCCTGTGGTGGTTACTGTTTCTGGGTTGCTCTTTAGAGATTGCAGTTAGTATTGAAGGTTTTGTTTCAATAGTTGCAAGGTAACCTTGGCAGCTGCTCGCAGCCATCTTGACATCAGCAGGGAAGAGTGAAACCAGAGCTGAGAAAAATCACAGAGAAAAAGCCACTGCTCTGACGGTATCTCAATACTCTGGACTAAATCATGTCCAAAGCTAGTGCACTTCTGGGCTTTTTTGTTAGGTGAGGCAATAAATTTTGAGTTGTTTTTTTTTTTCCCTGTTCTTGCAAGTAAAATAATCTTAAGAAATACACCATATAACATTGAGCAAGTTTCATTAACCCTCTCAACTTCACTATCCTGATCTACAATGGGGGGTAAAATAATACCTATCACACACAGGGCTGCAGTGAAGTTCATCAGTGCTTGAAGAATGCTTAGCATGGTGCGTGGTACAAAGTAAGCCCTCAATAAATTGTGGCTATTTGTGTTATGTTTGGCGCTCTACACATTATGCTAAGTGCTTTCAGTACATCACCTTCCTTAAGCATCATGTCAACCTCACGACAATTTTTGTTCTTATATAATTTTTTTTAAGTGTTCCTTTATTTCTGAGAGAGAGAGAGAGGCAGAGTGTATGCAGGCAAGGGGCAGAGAGAGGGAGACACAGAATCCGAAGCAGGCTCCAGGCTCTGAGCTGTCAGCACAAAGCTTGACAAAGGGCTTGACCCCACGAACCGTGGGATCATGACCTGAGCCAAAGTCGGATGCTTAACTGACTGAGCCACCCAGGCACCCCTACAAGGTAGGATTTCTTATCCCCATTTTACAAATGAAAAGAAAAATGAGGGTTAGAGACTTGAAGTGACTTGTCCAGGGTCCTATGGCTACAAAGAGGCAGAGATTTCATAACATATAACTGTTTCTCCTTTTTTATTTTTGTCATCATCCTTTGCCCCGGTGATGTGAAGTGTACATCATGAGTAAAATACCAATTGGATACCTATGTCAAAAACCATTAGTTACCAGAGACATAGCAGTAAATACACATATTCTTTTTGAATTTAGTTTTAGAGGAAATGACCCAGATTACAGGGGAGTTTAGATTGAATTTGTGCCTTGTATTTACTGGCATCATGCTCCTAACAACTGAGAAACTAACCAATGGCACCTAAATCCTATAGGCACATGAAAAGCCCTGTCAGTATGGTATGCAACTAAATGCAGAGCTTAGAGGTCTTTTCCACATAGAACTTAGAGCATATGTACACATATTACATCCAACTATTTAATTTCTCCTAAAACCCTGAACCGAAATGTAACATTTCTTTTGTATTTTGACCCCATGGGTTAAAAAAATGTCTTTTTCACAGGCACTATAAAGGAATTCTCTTGATACTTTCTCTGTTCCTTCCGACATGTCAACTTATATATGTTTCCTAGGAAGTCCGAACAGTACAATTAGATGTGATAACGGGATGGAAGGAAAAATCGACTAGGGCCTCCACGACACTATTTTCTCAGGAAATATACAGGAAAATCTGACGGCGTGTCTTACTGTTTACCTCTAGGTGACATTCTCCAAACGTCTTTACACGTTATGGAATGCCTCAGACAGGACTGCAATGACTACAACAGTTTATCTGAACCTCCTCCTTACAAATGTTATCTTGTGTGCAGATCAAGAAAGTCCTTCCCACTCATCTGTAGTAAGCCTTGGAAAATATAAGCAGCAGCCCCTGAAATTCTCCTCATAACTAGGTACATATCTTGTCTAAGGAGAGGTGTCAGGACACATCCCAAATGCGAAGTCACGGGCTTTCAGAGGCAGCGGGGAGAGGCTCCACTGTCCTAAATTGCCTCACCCCCTGCCTCTTAGTGTACATTTCTTGATGGAAAGGTGTGAGAGGAGTGCCTAGAAAGTCATCCTGCAGGTAGGTGATCCTGATTTTATAATTAGGAGATTTTTACCTATACTGAAGCCCTATATGAGCACGCTAAGACACAACCGAGGATGGCATTTGTTCCCTCTGATAGCATAGTTTTAGATATCTGAGAGCTGTGGAGACAGACTGATCTGCAGCCAGACAGATGTAGCTCTGTTCTTTCTAGGTGAGAGTCCCTGGGTGTACCACATAACCTCTCCAAGCCTGCTGCTCATTGTAAAATGAGGCCACTACAACCTACTTCATGGGGTTTTGGAATAAACGGGTCCAGCTCATAGCAGTCAATAAAAGATCGTTTATTTCCCCTACAATTCTCTAAGAAACCATTTAATGTAATGTGTCTTTAGAAAAATGTCCCTACCAGGAAGAGAACCTCAACATCACTAGACTGCATCAGTTTGGGAGTACAAATAATTTTATACACATAATAATACACTTTAGAACCCTATTTCCAGATTTCCAGAATATACAGTAATTTCTGAGTACCGCTCGGGCTGTGCCTAGAGCTTCTTCTCCCACCTCCTTCCAACCTTTTACTGATGTCTGTTGCCCACGGAGGTCAATTTGTGGGTGGCACCTTCTCCCACACCTTTGGTGGTACCCTCGATGACAACAGGGTGGTTGCCTTCTCTGAGAACCCCCAAGACTCCCAAATTGTAATGTCGTGAAGGAGCCAAGATGACACAACTTTGTTAGGACTTCACAACATTAGCAGCACACTGTGTCTGCAAGGAAATGACCCTACCTCCTTGTTGTGTTTCTCATTGTCACTTGGACCACAAAGAGCACTCCTTTTGCCTCCTATGAAAACAGCTTCTTCAGCTTCTGCCTAGACAGTCCTTTTTCCCTTCGGAGTCCATAAGAGAAGACCAGTAAGTTCTCTATCCCAAGGTCCCCTGTTCCACATAATCCTATCCAAGTGCAAATCAACTTCTGTAAACAGTGCTTCAGACTGATGGTCAGTTTCCCAGTTCACCATAACCACCCAGACTTTGAGCTCCAGTTTAGGTTCAGGTGGAACTCTCTCTACAACAAGAATTACTGCACATTCTGACTTCTCATCCACTAGAGGTCTGCCTCCAAATCAAAACCAAGTATGAGACAGAGTAAAACATAATACAAATTTATTCTGTGACATTTTCTTCATTGAAGATATTTTAAAATAGATTAAAATACATCAATATTTCATGAAAATACCTAGTAGAAGAAGTTAGGTAATACCTGTAATATACATGATTTGACCCTGAATATACAATTTTTGTATTTCAAACATCATTTTTTTAAAAGGAACATAAAAATGGTAAGAATTGCTGCATTCTTCATATATCCCATGTCTCATAAATTTTAATTCAACTGCCAGTTCTTTTCTCAACTATATATGTTAAGGGTATTTGCTTCTGATTTTGAATGGTAGGAGTATCCATTTTCTGTTTCTTAGCAGTGATATTTAGGTCTTCTTTTTCCGATTCTTCAAGAAAATGCTTCATGCTGAGTTTGAACAGTAATCGAGGGTCTGGTCCAGAAAGTGGTGGGCAATTACATATCTCTCTAATTTTAAGGGCCTACAAATGAAGAATACAATACTCTGTGTATATATGTGTATACACACACACATATATATATACACACACATATATAAATTTATATATACATATAAATATATATATAAATTATTCCAGTAATTCCTACTATGCTCTATGCAAAACAATGAAATATAAGAATACATTCTATATTTTTGGAATAAAAAGTATCTTTTTTTTTTTTTTTTTTTTTTTTTTTTTTTATTTATTTGTGGGACAGAGAGAGACAGAGCATGAACGGGGGAGGGACAGAGAGAGAGGGAGACACAGAATCGGAAACAGGCTCCAGGCTCCGAGCCATCAGCCCAGAGCCTGACGTGGGGCTCGAACTCACGGACCGTGAGATCGTGACCTGGCCGAAGTCAGACGCTTAACCGACTGCGCCACCCAGGCGCCCCAAAAGTATCTTAATTACAACATGTGAAAGAGGACCATAGAGACATTCCTGGTAAATAGTTACATTTTTATTATTTGTTTATACAATAATATATTTGAAAAAAATATCTGCAGTGACTGTCTGATGTCCTATTAGGGATAAGGTATCTCTATGATTTCAGTCACACTAGAGCTGACTGTGAGAAAACCATTCAGATTTAAAAAGATCTGAAGACTCCAAGACTTTCTCAAAGAAAGGAAAACAAGAGGATATAGAAATATGAACATATTGAAGGAAGGTACATGTAACTAGAACAGTCTGAGGGAACATTGATGCTAATAACCTACAAGATTAAGCAGATCAAAATCATGACAATTTTTAATTCCCGGAAAAACAAAATGCTACAGGAAAAGTAATCACAGAATGATGACATGGTTCAGCTGTGACTGGTGTTTACAGTTTTAAAAACAATGAATCTTGATCTACCCCAAATCACAAACAAACAACTGGAAGAGGGAGAGCTGGATACATGTGGGTGCATGCACAGGTGTATCAGTGATAAGGGAGCCCTTTGTTCTCATCCTCTACGGGGAAAAGTAAATTGGAAATGCTTAAAACTGGAAAGTTAGGAAGTAGCAATATGACTATGTGATGGTAGACGTGGTGGGAAATACCAAAAGAATTATTTAAGAGCTGGAAATGGCTACCCTTAAAACTGAGGGCAGGTAGGGGGATTGGAGCTTTAAATAACTAGACTTGAAGATCTATGTGATTCTTTACAGTGGTTTCATAAAGGACTTTAAGACATAAAAACTAAAATAGTGAATTAAAAAAAAATTTTTTTAATGTTTATTTTTTGAGAGAGAGAGAGAGAGAACACGAGCAGGGGAGGGGCAGAGAGAGAGGGAGACACAGAATCCGAAGCAGGCTCCAGGCTCTGAGCTGTCAGAACAGAGCCCGACACCAGGCTCAAACCCACGAACCGTGAGATAATGACCTGAACAGAAGTCGGACGCTTAACCGACTAAGCCATCCAGGTGCCCCTAAAATAGTGAATTTTTAAAGCAAAAACATTTTATATCTAATGGGGGTTAAAAGAAAGATATTTAGGGGAGGGAGCTAGTTTAGTTTCTTATTACTTACAACTTTAATTTTTTTTTCATGTTAATTTATTTTTGAGAGAAAGAGAGACACAGCGTGAGCAGGGGCTGGAGGTGCAGAGAGAGAGACAGAGAGAGACACACACAGAATCCAAAGCAGGTTCCATGCTCTGAGCTGTCAGCACAGAGCCCGATGTGGGGCTCGAACCCAGGAACCAAGAGATCATGACCTAAGTTGAAGTCAGACACTTAACCAACTGAGCCACCCAGGCACCCCACTTCTAACTTTTTTATAGTGATGGATGTTAAGGGATGTAAGTAAAGCTGGAAGGAAACAATCAATGTTTGTGGGGATAGTAAAATTTTAGAAAGATTAGCCTACCAAGGTCTCACTGTTAAATACTGATGGGGGCAGAGAGGAGGAGGGGTAGCTGGGGAGAAGACCTGAAGGCTGAAGGACAAGAGGGAAGAGGTATGTGGGTACCTGGAAAAAGAGCATTCCAAGTACCAGCAGCAGGGATGCAAGGACCAGAGATGGGAGTGTGCCTGGACTGTTCTAGAACAGTGAGGAAGCTAGCACAGCTGGAGCAGAGCAGGGCATGGGCAAGAGCAGATTATGTAGGCTCTCACTGGTCATAGGGTTTTAGGTTTTACTATGAGTGGGGCTGCCTCTGCTATTTGTGGGGTCCATGGCAAGAATAGAAACACTCAGATATCATATGTTTAAATATCTAAAAGCAGTAAGTCAAGCTAATAAACTACTGTAGAAAACATGTTCTATTCTCCCACTTTGAGAAATACACATTCAAAATGACCCTGAAGGCAGGTACAAAACTAGAATTCTTGAATTTTGGAATGTGTAAGGTTGCAGGGAACCTACCCACTTCCTGTCACTGGCCTGCTGTCCACTCCCTTCTCCTATCCCTGGCTTCCTGGGCACTATGAGGGGCTTTGTGTGCATGTGTCCAAGGGAAGAGATCCACACAGGCCCAGAAGCAGGCTCAAAAGTGTTTGGGCAAGGAATTCCATTATCCCAAATACCCACAGTGCCACATGGTAGGGGCATAGGTTCTTAGATGGGAATATTCCTTTAAGTTCCAAAGGAGAGAAGGGCATGCAACCAGAGGAAAACCAGAAAAAGGTCTTCTAAATGGGTAATGCCAGGGCAGGAGCTTAGATCTAGGAACACTTCTGATTCTGAAGGAGGCTATGGTTTACCAAAATAAACTAAAGAGGAAAAAGCATTGAAGTGAAATTCTGTGGTGACAGGGGCCTCGTCTGAATTTTCTTTGTATCTCACAATCATCTACTGAGCATTAAAAAAATGTTCATTAAACTTAACTGAAAAATCAAGAAAACGTTTCACAACTATAGCACTGAAATAAACAGAAAGTCAGACCCTCAGCAAAATGGTGACCTACTGCCCAAAGCAGAACACCTTTGAGAGTGTAAGATGCTATTAAAACACTGAGACATCAGGCACAAACTGAGCCTGCCCTGGCAAAATGGGGACACACAGTCCACTCTTGCTTTAACTCCTTTACAGCCATGCTGATGTCCTTTTCCAAGTGAGAAGCCGCTATGTTATGGTTGCTACATCACATGCCTGAGACCTTCACTGGTGTCAGTAAAGGGGCAAGTATGGAGCCTAGCAAGTAACAGCTGGTAAAGCTGAGTTTAGCAATGAGAGATGCAAAGCAGCAAAGGGAAAAGCAGAATGCCATCTAATCTTTTATATTCGGTAAAAGCTTTTCTCTCTCCCCTAAGTTCTTTTATTCAGTATTTTTACATAGTTTTAAATGGCCAATATTTAGAACACCACACTGAATGATCTGCTAGGTACACATCAGTCAGGATACATAGTCATGATCCCTGCCCTCACACAATTTACTTTGCATTTCCCCATCACTGGGCATTTGAATTGTTTCCATAGTTTCATTTTGTTTCACTTGTTAATAAATGACCCTATGAAAATCTTTGCTTAAAAAAAATGTTATAACTTCCATTTGGGTTTACTTGAAGTATACCTGCCAAAAGAATGATGTGAACAGAGTATACTTTTAGTTTATACAGGACCAGACTGCTTTCTATCAGAAAGGCTTTACCAACTTATAATGTCTTCAGCATACAGGCCTATTAACTAAGTTATTCATAATCAGTATAACATAAGATTTTATGATTTTTAACTAGGTAATAACCATATAATTCCAAAATTAGAAACCTCAGAAATCATCAGCTGCAGTTTACAGATTGAGGAAATCTAAACCCCAAAGAGGTTAAGTGACTGGCAAGGAACAAAAAATTGCTAGGCAAATGTTTATAGCAGCTTTATTCATAATTGGCAAACCTTGGAGCAGCCAAATGCCCTTCAGTAGGTGAAAGGATAAGTAATCTGTGTTACATCCAGACAGTGGAATATTATTAAGCACTAAGGAGAAATGATCTATCAAGCCATGAGAACACATGAAGGAACGTTAAATGCATATTAAGTGAAAAAAAATCTATCTAAAAAGGCTACATAGCATATGATTCTGACTATATACATAACATTTTGGAAAAGGCAAACAATGAAGACACTAAAAAGATCCATGGTTGTTAGGGCTGAGCAAGGAGAGAGGGACGAATTGGCAGAATATTTGTGGGGCAATGAAACTACTCTATGTCATACTGTACTGGTGAATACAAGTCACTATACATTTGTCAAAACCCACAGAATGTACACTAAGAGTGAACCCTAATATAAACTATGGACTCTGGGTCATAAAGATGGGTCAGTGTAGGTTCACCTTCTGTAATAAATGTACCACTCTGGCACAGGACTTTGATAGTGGGGGAGACTGAGCAAAGGCAAGGGGTATATGGGGAATCTCTCCTGTACCTTCCATGAAATTTTGCTGTGAACCTAAAACTGTTCTTAAAAATAGTCTAATTTAAAAAAAAATTTGGGAAGAGGCACAAAAGTAAGAAGACTTAGGGGAAAAAAAGGGATGAGAATCTACTTCTGTTGTTTTGTTTTTAATCCTCTTACACTACATGCTTTTGTACTAAATTTTTTGCACCACATTGTTTCTTGAGTAAATCTTTTACTGAATAAACGTACTTTTGAGATGTCCGACCTACGTTTAATTGCTAGAAAAACTATATATTCTTCATAAAGGTATTCTATGAATATTTCTACATGTGTGAATCCTCTCCTCCAACTATCGAGCAAGCAAAATCCTATTAGACCATAGACATTTCTATCAAATCTTCATCTATTTTGCACAGTAAGATTTTATCACATATGTTGGTAAAATTTTTATTTTCTACTGTCCTTTCCACGTTTATTTTATTACATTTCAGGGTGTCAACATCTTTTATTTTTATAAATTCAAATCTATCTTATTAAATATAGCTTCATCTCCTTAAAAGTCAGCAATATTTTCCCACAATACAACAAGAATATGCCTTTCTGTTGCCTTTACTTCGTTTTCTGCATTTAACTGTATGTACTCTACATAACACGTACTTAATAAATACATGGTGAATTTTAAACAAACACCTGTAAAACACAAGCTATGAATAAATCATTATAATAAATGTCATAGGGAAAACACTCTTTAAGAATTGAGAGTCTAAGAGAAAGCAGGAATGTATTCTAATAACAAAAATACACACTTCTAAGAATCCCAAGGAAGATTTGGAGTTAAATATGGAAATAGCCAACCTAAGGATTCCCACTAGGCATGAAAGAAACTAACATATACTGTTCATTTTCTATGTGCCTTGTCCTGTACCAGGTATTTTACTTATCTAAATTGGCGTTATGATATGAACCACTTTTAATATTTATTTCCGAGAGAGAGAGAGAGAGACAGAGTGTGAGCAGGGGAGGAGCAGAGAGAGAGGGAGACACAGAATCTGAACCAGGCTCCAGGCCCCGAGCTGTCAGCACAGAGCCCAACACAGGGCTCGAACTCACACACCGTGAGATCATGACCTGAGCCGAAGTCGGACGCTCAACCGACTGTGCCACCCAGGCGCCCCTGATATGAACCACTTTTAAAATCTTGGGCCCGATGTAGAGTATTTGTCATTGAAATGTCTTAAAAGAGAGAGAGGCAAGGAAAGAGGGGAAAAGGCAGGACCTTACGACACAAATACTTAAGTATGTACATAAAACAGGAGATATTATTATCACAATTTTACAGATGAAGAACCTGAAGGTTAGATTAGGTAACTTCTGCAAAGTTAGGTGGGTGGTAGATCCGAATTAAAACCCAAAGCTCCCAAGACCACTGCTATTTTTATTGTACTTCCCTTAAGCATCCTTTTCCCATTATCAACTATTAGTTTCCTACATGCTAAATTTCCATGAGGGAATGTAACTACTACTCAACTGTACTGCCCAATTTTTCTATTTTTAACCCAGTATTATTTAACCTATCTTTCCTATTATGACCTAGCATGCAATCATTTAACAAATATTCATTAAGCATCTCAGGGACTGTCACAGGCTCTATGGATACAACAGCGAACAAGGGCCTTACGTTGTAGGGGAGGAGACAAGACAATAAACAAGTAAACAAGATCACTTTCGTTGTGTACATGAAGAAACAAAACCGTGAACTTTCTTAGAGACCAGCTGCATGGAAGAAGGGCTATTTGAGATGGGGGGAATCGAACAAAGCCTCCCAGGGGAGATGACGTTTGTGTAAAGAGCTGAGGGAAGAATATTTCAGGCAAGAAGATTGAGTAGAGAAGCTGTGAGGAGGAAACAAGCACAGTGTGTAATCAGTGGAATCAAGGAAAACCTGGGGGAGAGGGAAACATGAAAACACTGGAGAAGGAAGCAGTGGCCCAATCACCTGACTCAAAGACTGAGTAAGGAATTTGGATTTTCATTCTAAATTCAAGAGATGTCATTGAAAGGTTTTATGCAGGGAAATGACATTGAAAAGATCGTTCTGGCTGCTATACTGAAAACAGGCTGTCGGGGTTGAGGTGAAAATGGAGCAGGAGGATTAAACATGAGCTGGCTGCAGTGAATTGGGGGAGCGGGGGATGCTGGTGACTTTACTAGGGCGGTAGCAGCAGGGATGGAAAAGGCTAAGTCACAGAATCTTCTTGTGGGAGGACACAGAGAAAGAGGAAAGAGAGGGATCAAAAAGGATTCCTGAATTCTCTCCTGTGTTAACAGCATTGCTTTCATATGCTACCCACGTATCTGAGGATAATTTGCTTGCTCCGAGGAAATAATTATTGTTACTTGGCACTGTATTGTTTGTTGGTTCATGCCCAGTCCATAAATTCTTTTAAAGGTATTTTTTTTAATCAATTTGTGAAAACAAAATGTTCATAAAATGAATAATTAACAATGTCCCTTTTTTGAAGCTAGAGTTAATTATTCGTTGAATAACGGTTCTTCAAACTTTCAAAAAATTCTTCAAAGTAAATCCCCACCAGGCCTAGCTAGGTGCTCTTTTCTTTGCTAATTTGTTATGACTATGGATTTCTAATACAGTCGTTTTTATTTATTTGATTTAATTATACCTTACCTCTTTCCCCGAGAATTAATTTGAGGGGGTACATTCTCGTTACAATTTCTACTTCTAGATGTACCCACATAGGCAGTTCTCTCTCTTACACGTATGCTTATGCATGCACACATTTTAATTATTTCTGATCTTGACCTGAGCCATTAATTAACACCTTCTACCTAAAAATAACATGCTCTCAAGTATTTTGGTTTTCCTGCATTTTAATTATTGTAGCTTTTCTACTGATCCTATTTATATTTTACTCTTTGTCTGTCTGATTCAATAATTCCCACTTTGACACAATTTCTAAAACAATTAACTATTAAAATTTTGTTTATTTCTACTTAATTTTATTTTCCCTGTCTGGAGCACACTGTATTTCTCAATTTCCTTTCTCTTTTTCTCTGTTACTAACACAGACATTTAAATTGATAATTTTTTTGACATATATGTTTGACACTCAATCCATGAAAATATAACTACAACCACTACAAAATTTTTTTAAGGCATGTTCTCACTGTTTATGTATTTCTTTATTGTCCTATATATACAACAATTTTAATTTTCATGTAGTTGCCCATATTTTAATTTTTGTTATATTAATTTTAATGTACTATGTTCTGATAATTTGAACCATAACATTTTTATATTAAGTATACACGTTTCTGCCCGTTAACGACTAATATTTTTATGAAAGTTTTATATTTTATGTATTTGTATTTTATGAAAAAATACATCTTTTTCCTAGCATTTCGTTTTTTATGTCAGTTGAATCTTATTTTTCATATTTTCAACTCAATTCTTTGCTAATTCCTTACTTGATCTGTAGTCTTCTAAGAATAGTAGGGTGGAAGCTATAATCACAGTCATAGATAAACAAACTAAACTACACACTCTATCTAATTCTTGATCGTCAGTAGATTCTGGAAAGAGAACTGCTGCTGAATACTTCGTGGCATATTGTTTTATGTGTTCCATGTATTAAAGTTTCTTCTATTTCAAAAGAAAGAAAAGCTGGTTTGGCTAGATAGCATACTCGAGTGTATTACCTCCATTGTTCGTTGTTTTATCTCTTTTCCCCCAAACTCTTATACTTCTCCAAAGTCTAAAAGGAAAAATTTAAAGTCATTCTTACTCATATGTGTCTTTAAATTTTCTCTTTATATATGGCAGCTTGTAAAATCCTGTCTTTGCAATGAAGATTAAACACTTGATAGATTTATATACCTAGGCAACATCATTTCAGGGTTTCTCAGCCATAATGCTTTGGGATTCTTCTAAAAACCCACTCTGAGAGAAGTGTTATCTAAATCAACCATGTGATACAGAAATCACAGTCAAAGAAACTAAGGCGTAAGTGAAGGTTCTGGACTTTACCACTGTTATATGCAGCCTGACTTGTGTCTTTTCAGTATTCTTCCATTTTTCAGATATTTTTTTTAGATGTGGGTGTTTTAGTTTGGTTGTGCTATGTTTCTTTATCTCCAGCATCAATAAGTCTTTGCTCTGGGGCATCAATTCTGCTCTTTCCAGCCTCCACTGAAACTTTTAGAGCTTGTCTGCTGTATTCACAAGTTTAGCAATTTTCTGGAACGGATGTATCTTACGTTTGTAAAATCATTCTTTCTTCTTCTGTCACTTTCAATGTAGTTAAATCAGCCTTCTCATGCCAGCTTCAGGGGGCACCTAGCCTGTCTTCTCCAATGCAGTAAAGCTTTTAAATTATACCTGAGACTTGGGGTTTTTGTTTTTTGTTTTTTTCAGATTTTTCTACTCTTTGAAGTTTATCCTACTGGAAGAAAATGGGCATTTCATGGGCATTTCAGAGGCTTTTTGTGATTGTTATTTTAGATTTAGTTTAGATGAGGGTCTTTTTGGTGTTATTAGTTAAGGACACTCAGACGCTAAATGTCTTTTAAATACAATTACCTATGATCATCTTTCTTTCCAACTATTATGTACTCATCATCATTGTGATGTTTTAAAAACCTCTCTTAACTACCTCTTAAATCTACTCTTCATGTGAGAAAAATGTGGCTGCAACATCTTTTATTCCATTAGATTTGATTTGGTTGGTCTGAGCTCCTTCTTCATTGTTCTATATAGATTCCTCCTGAAGACGCACATACAGGTAAGCCTTTTAAGACAGCGGACAATGATAGTCCCCTCAATCAAGAAACTTCTCAGGTTGATGAAAACCTGGCTACAGAGTCCTAAAAGCATTACTCCACAATCACGTACTGGCCTTACGAGAGAAAACCATGTTGACAAAGCAAGGGTCAGGCCACCACCATTCAAATCCCTGATCAAATGTGGCATCACTAATGTGGAGCAGCCAGATTAAGGGAATCCTAATATGAAAAGCATAGCTTCACTGCCTATAAAATATTCTTGTCAAAACTTAACTTCTGTCTATAGGTATATAGAGAAACAAGTGTTAAAAAAAAAGAATGAATAGGCCCAAAATAGAGTCACCTCTGATAAGCCCCACATCATCAAACCAAGACTTTAACTACTAATCTAACTGCAGTTTCAACCTCTTCCAGAAACAGAATTTTAAACCAGTAAATCTGGATTTTCCTGGTCAGCACTTAGTGAGGTAATCTGCCAGACAGTCCCCTTCTGTCCCCCAAAGAAGGATGAGGTAACCCCTCTTTCCCTGTGCCCTTCTGCCTACAGAAGTCGCTATTTCATTCAGCTCTTTGGAGCTCCTTTCCATTGCTACATGGGATACTGCCCAATTCATTAATCACTGAAGAAAGCTAATTTAATCTTTAAATTTACTCAGCTGAATTTTGTTTTTTAACACAAGTTAGGTTAGACAATCTCACCAAAAACAAAACAAAACAATCAATAAATATAGACTGTGGGGCTAGATTTGTTGAGCAAGTCAATGGCATGTTTAAAAACAAACAAAAATGGGGTACCTGGGTGGCTCAGTCAGTTAAAGGTCTAAATTCAGCTTAGGTCATGATCTCACGGTCCATGAGTTCGAGCCCCATGTCAGGTTCTGTGCTGACAGCTCAGAGTCTGGAGCTTGCTTCAGATTCTGTGTCCCATCTCTCTCTGCCCCTCCCCACTCACACTCTGTCTCTCTCTCTCAAGAATAAATAAGCAGTAAAAAAAAAAAAAAAAAAAAAGAGACAGAAAATAAATACAACAAAGATGATGGCTATGTGACTACTTAAAAATAACAAATCCTTCCATGTATATATAAGCCTGACAGGATGATTTGATTTATTATCTTTACTTGAAAGACAAACGGATGACAACAGAAAATAAAAACCGAAAAAAATGTGAAAGACTTGGAAATGGGCAAAAAAGATCATCGGGGTATCCTCTCAAGTGCATCCTTCAGCGTCACCTCTGCCTTTCATGGCCCTAGAGTTGTTTTACAACTCTGTAAGTAGTAGAAAACTATTAACAATGCAAATACTTATCCACAGAAATGTAAGTGAACCATCTGGTGGAATGCAATTGATTATTGCCTCATAACAGATCAATTTTGCATTTATTTGTAAAGTCATTTCAGCATTCCTACTTGTCTATATTCTTATGGTTCTTAAATTCTCCTGTAAGCTCCCTGTAACCTATTACTGGCTCTTTCAGTAATAATAAGTTAAAGAAAATCTCAGATATTGTTCATCTTATATTTGCGTAAGTCATGATTTTACCTTAAAAAAAATTTTTTCCCTCTAATTCATTTTCTTTCATAAACTGCAATGAAAATTGGAGTCGGATTAGTTTTTTAAGGGGTCTAAAAATTAATTATAAACAACTAAAATTTTAATAAATACAAACAATTAAATTTAAGGCCAACTTGGCACAGGTCAATTTTCTTCTAGAAAGGTAAGAAAAAGTTTTCAAATAAATTTATAACCAAACACTCCTGACGTGAGAATGATATATTATGAAATGGCTGTATTTTATTCCCAGTAACAACTGAAGTATTTATGCAACTGCTAGTGCACATCAGGACTCTTCTGGGCTGTATATGTCAAGGAAAACAGTTATCAATTACTCATAAAAAATAAAACTATAATAATTAGGTTTTAAAAAAAGAAAAAAAACAGGAGAATAAAACTATTGGCCACAGAAGCTTTATAATTAGGTTAAAAGCTTCCTTTGAAAGTAGAAACCAAGTCATTTCAAGAGGAAAAAAAAACCACCTCCAATTTTTTAATGTTTTCTAAAGATATCATACTTTTCTTTCCTCTAAAAGCATTTTTTTTTCTAATAGCCCATTCACTTCAGCCTCAAGTAGATACACATCACATGCACCATAATATTTTTTTAAGGTTTTAGACAATGTTACTGTCAGGCTTCCTGGCTTTATATGATTCAGAGGCCAATTCAATTACAGCAGCTGCTATGATATTTGCCTTTTCCTCCACACTCTCCATGTCAGACAAAATGAAATTCTGTAAGGTGAACAGTGTATGCTTGTGTACACTGGCCAACAACGACATTTCACTTCAGTGTTAAACACTCATATTTCCTAACTCGTGAGATGTGTAATATTAACGATTTAGGCATTTACTTTGTCCAATTATAAATGCATAAGAGAGATTTACAGGAGTTCAACTCCCAGCTTCCTGAAAGTTTAAAGAATTCAAGATAAAATGAGATTAAAATGAATGCATTTATAGCCTGCTAGTAGCTATAAAAACTGAATGTGGTAAATTTGAACATCAAGATTTAAAAAACAGTTTAAAAATAAGGCTGACATTGAAAGCTCTAAGAAACATTAAAAAATAAATCTTATTCAAAATTATTATAATAATATAACCCCAAACAACAAGGCCATTGAAATGTTTTTCCTTTATATTCTATCATTCTCCACCTCTTCCCCCTAACCAAGAAAAGGATGGCAGAGAGTAAGATGGTGAGAGAAACAGAAAATAAAAAATTCAGTCTAAATGCTTTTGGTTATAAAATAAATCTTTCAGGTAAATTTCTACCCTGGGTTATCTTACAATTTCCCTTATTCACATCTATTCATCCATATTTTATAACAGTCTTTATAGGAAGAAAGTTAAATAACGTTATCTCTTTCAAGGACAACTTATGTTATACATAAATTTAAAATCTGAACAGTGTAAGTAGAATTTTAAAACTGTCATACCACTAAACATCAACAGGTTGATGTAACATCTGTTCTTCAATTTTTCACCCAAGTTGTTATGGTAACCAAAATACGTGGAGTATTTGTTTCCTAAATTTAACTGATTATTTCAAGTAAATAAAATTATAGCATATCATCTTATTAACTACAAATATTATTAATACTATAACCCTATATTTATCCTTTTTAAATGCTAGTGAATTATATTTAATAGGCATTTCTACATGCTTTATACACATTAAAAGAATAGCAAGGGCATATATTTTTTCTAACTTGGGGGCATTTTCTTGATTTAAAAGCAAAACAACAAAACAAATAACTAGTCTATTTTCTAAACAATATACTAAAGTACTTCAAAATTATACGATTTTAGTGCTTTGTAGGAGCTATAGATCACATTCTTTCCAAACATAAGTCAATCCTATTACTTTTCTAGTCCCCTGCCCAAAATTTTCCACTGGTGGCCCATCTGTGAGCAAAATCCAAAGTCCTTACGTTGACTACAAACCCCACGTTCTCCCTTGCTTCCCCATCCAGCCACACTGGTTTCCCTGTAGTCTCTCGTATACACCAGGCTCACTCCTGCCCTAGGGCCTTGTACTTACTATTTCTTCTGCCTGGAAAGCTGTTGTCCTAGGAAGCCACATGGCTCATTCTTTCATTTATTTCAATTCTTCATTCAAATACCATCTTCTCAGTGAAACCTTCTCGGACTGGCCCCATTTCAAAGAGCTATTCCAACACCTCTACCACCTGTGCTCACACATTATCTATCTGCTATGGACTGAATTGTTCCCCCTCTCCCATATTCTTACATTGAACCCCTAACCTCTAATGTTATGACAGTATTTAGAGATGGGGTTTTGGGAGGTAATTAAGTTTAGATGAGGTCATGAGGGGGGAGCCCTCATGAAGGGATTAACATGCCCTTACAAGAAAAGAAAGAGACATCAACACGCTATCTCCCCCCACGTAAGGACACAATGTTCTAGAAGGCAGCCATCTGCAAACCAAAAAGACCTTACCAGAAACCGAATCTGCAAGAAAATTATTGGATTTCTGGCCTTCAGAATTACGAAAAAATTAATTGCTGTTGCTTAAGCCAGAACCTTGATCTTGGTCTTCTAGCCCTCGGAACTGTGAAGAAATTAATTTCTGTTGCTTAAGCCACCCAATCTCTGGTTGTGGCAGCCCAAGCTAATACATTGTTCTTCTTGTATTTTCCTCATCAACAGTCATTACTAATATGAAATGTATCAGTAATTTATTCTATACATTATTAATTAATGCTATTTATTGTCTGTCTCCCTTTACTGCATAATAAGCTTCATTAGGGCAAGGTTTTTTGTCTATTATGTTCATAACATCTATGGTCTGACATAACATGTAATCAATAAATATTTGTTGAATGCACAAAATACAGATTTTAAAATAAATGTTGATATGCTATGGTAGAAAATAATACATTTCTTTGATGATATTCAAGGAATCCAATAAGAAATATATAATCTTTAATAAGCTAAATTTTTTTAGAAAATAAAAATTATCAAGATTTGGGTTCTCATAGAACCAAATCATCTTACTTTCCTGATTTTCCTGATCTTTTCTCCTCTTATAAATCTGATTTACCAGAAGCTCAATCTTTATCCTACTAATTAAATAGGGAAACTACCTTATACAGTTAACTCTGTCCAGCATCTTTTTCTCTGCTTACTTCCTAAGTGAACTCATCCATTCTGCTTCAACTATAACATTTTCAAGTAGCTCTGAAATCCTCATCTCTTGCCTAGATTTCTCTGTCCTATGGCGCGGTATTCCCAACTATCTTTGAGATGTGTATCACTTCAGGGTTACTGTCAGCAATGTCAAAGACAGAAGCTTTAGATAGAATATAACACTGCACTCACTTAAGTAAAAAACAAAACAAAACAAAAAAACAACAAAAAACAAAAAACCAACGACAACAAAAAGTAGTCTTTATTAGTAGTAGTCTATAGATTCACATAATTCTATATACTGCCTGAGGAACTGCTTTCTTTCATTACAGAAATTAGACTTACAATGTTAGGGAATTCCAATCTCTGAATTATGACTAAGTATTCTAATTAACAATATACTCTTGTACTATCAGTTTCACTTCAACCACTGAATTATTCCCAATATTGTAGTAGAGTTTTATTACTTTCAAATTGAATTTAATCACTTGGGGGGAAAATATAAGAAATTATATGAGGTTTTCAAATTAAGTTTCTAAACTAGGATAGTTTATTTTTAGAAGAAAAAAATCTCCCAGTGTTTTTCATCACTGGTTGCCAAATAACATTTGCTTCTCCAATCACTTTTCCTCATACTTACTAATCAATTCATTATTATTTTAAAGACTTCTCTAATGCATATTTCTTACAGACTTTAGGGCAGGCTTCAGATGAAAGTTGGCTAGAAGTCATTATTCACTTTACGCAAACCATATACTTTTAGAATTTCACTGAGCAAATATGCAAAGAAAAGAAATTCTGAAAGAAAACCATGTGGTTATTATGACTTTAGAGATAGGCTAAACCTCCCAAGGTGGTACAAGGTCCCGGGTCTCGGGGAGGACCAAGAAGATTCTCAGAGCCAGTGACCTTCAGCACTCATAAATTACTAATGAAACACATACGATCCCAGTTCTATGTTGCCCTATTTTAAGATGAAGGATTATTATACATTATATCAAGTAAATTTCACTTATGTTTCTTTCTCAAAATTTTTTTCTTCAAATTAGGAGTATAAACGAAGTATATTTAGAAAGGTCTGGCTATCCCCCAGTACTCATGAAAGGTACAAAGTATGCCCAAACTGTCAACAAATTCTCTCATTATTCCTTTCAAGATATATCCAAAATCTCACCACTTCTCTTTCTCTATTCCACCTCCATAACGTCTTACTAGGATTATTGCAAGAGCCTACTAGTCTCTCTGATTCTGCCCTTGCCCCACTACAGTCCACTCTCCACACAGGAGCCCCAGTGATCACTGTAAAACACAGGAGTCAGGTCAACTCTGCTGAAAACCCTCTACTAGCTTTCCCCCATCACTTGACATAAAAGTCAAGTCCTTACAGTGATTTAGATGACCTTCCATGGTCTGTTCCCCTTAAGTTTCAAACATTCTCCCACCTTTCCTTATTCCATTCAGCCCCAATGTCTTCCTTGCTATTCCATGAACACACCCAACATGCTCTCACTTTAGGTCCTGTGTACTTGCTGCTTCCACAGCTTAAAAGACTCCCTCCAAATATACATAAGATTGGCTCCCTGGCTTCTTTCCAGGTTCTATTCAGTGAGGCCCTTCTTAACACGAACAGAGACTAGCAGACTTTCTCCACTGCCCAGCCCTCTCTATTACCTTTGACATGCTTTATATTTCCCATCGTGCTTATCACCACTTGACATACCACACATACGTTTGTTTATTATTTGCATTACCTAAGTAAAATGCTAGCTCCAAGAAAGCAAAGCCTGTTTTGTTTTGTCCTTGCTCATTCCCAGCAATAGAACACAGAATAGGAGATTAGTAAGGAGTATCAACAAATACTGATCACATAAATTAATGAATGAATCTTGGGATTGTTTCTTATCTTAAACTAGATGCAGGCTACTATTCCTTCAAATTGCATACCACTACATTTCAACTTTTCTTATGAGAGGTCATATTCCCTGTTGTATTAAGAATCAATTTGTACTTAGCATGAAAGTATCAAGAACCTTATCTTACTTCTATTGTATCCCCTGTACCTACTAGCATCATTTCTTTCTTATAATATGTACTCAATATTTCTTAAGTTGAATTTGAAGTTATACTGAAAGATACTTTTATAATACACCTGGATCTGTTGTTATCCTTTAGCAAACAGCCCAATACCAATTCTTAAATTCTAAAGAATATTCCGCTTTTACAACCAACCAGCAAATTTAATGCAAGTGAAACAGAAAAGAGATGTAGCCTGGCTTAGAGATGTCTGACATGCATTCTGCATTGATGTGATAACTAAAGAACACATTTTGAATGATGTTAAGTCAAAAGATTTTCAGAAGATAGTAAAAACTACTTGAGGGAAAGCTGCTTCAACTTGATCCATTCAGGAGTTCTACCCAAAAACAAACAAACAAAAAAACCAAAACACTACACAGCACATACTTTACTCTACCTTTATAAACAAATAAATAACTAAAAAGAAACTAATACAACGAGATTTTTTTTCTAAGAAAACAAATTCTAGCATCAATATCAAGATAACCAACTGACCTAAAAATTTTGTACAAGTCATTAATGGGTATTTTTAACAAGCTTTTTAACAAAGGTTAAATCACCAAGAAGATACTAAATTAGGATCAATATGTTGAAAAAAAAATATGCCTTGAGTTTTAGACTTTAGCCAAATCAGTTAAGTTTAAAAGGTATGATACTAAAAAGGTTAAACCATCCACCAACAAGAAAAGTCAACCCTACTCCAATTTATTCCCCAAGACTTGTGGACAAACAGGATTTTACTTTTCAGTCAAGTCTTTTGAAAGCTGATAACCCATGATTACAGTAATCAAAATAATTGATAGGCTAGACTAGAATTCTCTTTTTCTAAACATAAGAAGTAACAACATTAAAAATAAGTGATACAGTAAAAATAAAGTCTTGCCTTATATAGTCTTAGCTCACCTGAGGTATGAGTCTATCCAAGTACTCAGCTCGATTTCCATGAGAAGGGTGTGTGGATAACCATTCTGGCAACTTGGGATGACCCTGGAGGCTATCTGCAAATTCCATCTGCTGCCAAAACACTGAACTGGCTCTGACGTCCACACAAGCCTAGAACAAGAATTAATGACAGAAAAAAATGAACTTAGTTATGAGAACATTTTTAAAAATTTATCTTTATGTCATTACATTTTAAAGACATTTTCTACCATTATTTGCAAATGATATATCTGATCAAGGACTGGTATCCAAAATATAAAAACTCAACATCCAAAAAACAAATAAACCAATTGAAAAAATGGGCAGAAGACATGAAGAGAGATTTTTCCAAAGAAGACATCCAGATAGCCAACAGAACATGAAAAGATGCCTATCGTCACTTATCATCAGGGAAATACAAGTCAAAACACAAGATATCACTTCACACCTGTCAGAATGGCTAAAATCAAAAACATAAGAAACAACAGGTGTTGGTGAAGATGTGGAGAACAAGGAACACTGGTGCACTGTTAGTGGGACTGCAAACAGGTGTCACAGTGAGAAACAGTATGGAGACTCCTCAGAAAGTTACAAATAGAACTAGTTTATGATCCAGCAATGCACCATTGGGTATTTACCCAAAAGATACAAGAGCATGAATTCGAAAGGATATTTGCACCCCTGTGTTTACAGCAGCATTATTTACAATAGCCAAAATGTGGAAGCAGCTCATGTGTCCATCAATTGATGAATGGATAAAGAAGATGTGGCATATATATACAAAGAAACATTATTCAGTCATGAAAAAGAATGAAATATTGCAATTTGCAATTACATGGATGGAACTTGAAGACATAATGCTAAGTGTAGTAAGTCAGCCAGAGGAAGATGAATACCATATGATTTCACTCTTATGTGGAATTTAAGAAACAAAAAAGGGGCGCCTGGGTGGCTCAGTCAGTTAACTGTCCAACTCTTGATTTCAACTCAGGTCATGACCTCACAGTTTGTGGGTTCAAGCCCCAGGTCAAGCTCTGTGCTGACAGCGTGGAGCCTGCTTGGGATTCTCTCTCTGCCCGTCTCTCACTTGTGATCCCTCAAAATAAATAAACAAACACTGAAAAAAAAAAAAAAGAAACAAAACAAACAAGCAAAGGAAAAAACTTGACACAAAACAAGAAACCGATTCTTAATTATATAAGACACACTCATACTAGAGGGGAGAAAGTGGAGGGATGGGTTAAACAGGTGATGGGGATGAAGGAATGCACTTGTGATGAGCACCAGGTGTTGTATCAAAGTGTTGAATCACTGTATTATACACTTCAAACCAATATAACACTGTATGTAAACTGGAATTAAAAACTTAAAAAAAGCAAAAAAAAAGTAGCAAGAAACAAAGAAAAAGGCATAAGAATGAAAAAAAATTTTCTATCAGTATTTTAATAAAAGAATAATATACTCATTACTTTTTAAAAAGCTCATAAAATATAGTATTAGAGAAGCCCAGAAGAGAATGCCCACCCTCTCTCTCCATGTATAACATTGACAGTACACTCACTCCCAAAGATAACCCATTATTGTCAGTATGACACATATTAAGAACACGTATTGAGGGCAAAAATCTTCCACACAAATTAGTATTTTGTTTTCATAAAAGAAAGGTTTTAAAATCTAATCCATCATGCCAAGATGGCAGAACAACATGGAAGATTTTTTGCGTCTCTACTCCATGAAATGCAGCCAGATCAACACTAAACCATCTTGCACACCTAGAAAACTGACCTGAGGATTAACACAACAATTTGCACAACCTGAACCACAGAACTAGGCAGGTACACAGCACGGAGAGGTGAACCAGAGGAGAGAGAAGCCACAGAGGGCAGGGAGCTGTTTTTACTTGCAGAGAGAGGACAGAGATGGGGGGGGGGGGAGAGTATGGGAAAAGCACCCCCCAGCAAAAGGAGCTGGAGAAAAAGTGGAAAAGTGGAAACAGCCACAGGGACTGAACAAAAAAGGGAGAAAGGAGAAAGTAGAGGGTTTAAATTCCATTAAGACTCTATATAGAGGGGGAGCACAGTCCGAAACTCTGCAGCTGGATACCTGGCAGTGTTCTGGTGGGAAGGATGAATCCCCAAGAGCAGAGACCAAGGTCCAAGGGGTCCATGGGACACATGGGGAGTGGCAGTTCCCCTGCTGGGGACATTTGGTAGAGGCTGTGCAGCCACCCCACAGGCAAAGGTACCAGCAGACCCCGAAGAACAACCACATTCACTGGTGTTGGAACAAGGATGTTAAGAGCGAAGCCTGAAGCCAGATGAGTGTTGTGATTTTCCATAAACCCTGAAACACTGCTGCTAAAAGATCATGCAAACATTTTCTGAGGCAGGCTGGCACCCAGGGACAGTCTCTGGGCATCAGCAGCAGCACAGTCTTGCAAACATTCCTGGGGGCGGTCCACACCCAGCCATTGCTCAGTGAGACCCTCCGCCAGAGGATCTGAGTGGGTCAAAGCCACAGTCCCTCAGAAGTGAGGTGTTGGGAAACACAGCCACATCTGAGATAAAACTCAGGATGGAGGTGCTACCTGGCAGCCTGACAGCTTAGTCACAGACAGTGTAGAAGTGGGGAGGGGACACAAGCCAGAGACTAAGGAGGGGTGCTTGACTGCCAGTTGTGGAGAGCACAGAGTTCTGATACTAGAGACTGGGTAGCAGGGTGACACCATTTTCACCCCTCCCATGCATGCACATACATGCCTAAACACACCACAGCAATCCACCCCAGTAAGCTAAGCAGCACCATCTAGTGGAGAACTGAGCCATTACACTAAACCCCGCCCAACTGGGCCAACAGTGCTCTTGACAAACACAAGACTCTCAACCTGCTTAGCTTACAGACTATAAACTGCTTTGTAGCTTGACTTCTACGGGAAACCAGTTGTATCATTCTTAATTCTCTTTGCTGGTCCTTTTATTCAATTTTTTTCTCTTTTCTCATTTTTGAATACAGAAAGAAAGACTTTATTTTTATTTTCCATTATTATTAAAAAGATTTTTCTTTCATTTTTTTCTACTATATTTTTTACTTTTTCATAAATTTTTAAAATTCTATTTTACTTTCATCATTTCATTTTATTTTATTGTATTCATTTTTCAAATTTTCAAACGTTTTCCTTTTTCCTTTCTTTTTCTTTTGTCTTTGTTATCTTTTCTTATCTTTCCCTTTTTTCTCTAATCTGTCCAGCTTCTTTCAACAACCAGACCAAAAGACACTGAGGATCTAGCATCCTTTATTTGATTTCTTTGAACGTTTTTAATTTTTTAATTTTAAGGGTTTTTTTTTTCTTTTTTACTTTATTAATTCCTTTTTCTCCTTCAAAATGACAAAACAAAGGAATTTACCACAAAACAAAGAAAAGGAAGAAATGACAGCCAGGGACGTAATGAATACAGATACAAACAAGATGTCTGAACCAGAATTTAGAGTCACAATAATAAGAATACTAGCTAGGGTTGAGATAAGATTAGAATCCCTTTCTGCAGAGATAAAAGAAGTAAAGCTACTGAGGATGAAATAAAAAAGGCTATAAATGAGCTTCAATCTCAAATGGATACCACAGGGGCAAGGATGGATCAGGCAGAGCAGCAAATCAGCAATACAGAGGAAACTTATGGAGAAAAATGAGGCAGAAAAAAAGAGGGAGACTAAGGCAAAAGAGCATGATATAGAAATTAGAGAACTCAGTGACTCATGAAAAAGGATATCAGAATCATAGAGGTCCCAGAAAATGAGAAGAGGGGAAAAGGGGTAGAAAACTTATGTCAGCAAATCAAAGTGGAAAACTTATCCAACCAGGGGAAAGACACAGATATCAAAATCCAGGAAGAAAAGAGGACTCCCATTAGATTCAACAAAAACCGACCATCAACAAGGCATATCATAATCAAATTCACAAAATACTGAGGCAAGGAAAGAATCATGAAAGTAGCAAGGGAAAAAAAGTCCCTAACCTACAAGGGAAGACAGATCAGGTTTGCAGCAGACCTATCCACAGAAACTTGGCAGGCCAGAAAGGAGTGGCAGGATATATTCAATGTGCTGAATTGGAAAAATATTCAGCCAAGAATTCTTTATCCAGCAAGGCTGTCATTCAAAATAGAAGGAGAGATGAAAAGTTTCCTAGACAAACAAAAATTAAAGGAGTTTGTGACCACTAAACCAGCCCTGCAAGAAATTTTAAGGGGGGGGCTCTCTGAGGGGAGAAAAGATGGAAAAAACAAAAACAACAAAACAAAACAAAAAAAACACAGTCCAAAAGCAAAACAGATTAGAAAAGACCAGAGAACACCACCAGAAACTCCAACTCTATAGGCAACATAATGGCAATAAATTCATACCTTTCAGTACTCACTCTAAACGTCAATGGACTAAATGCTCCAATCAAAAGACAAAGGGTAATGGAATGGATAAGAAAACAAGTTCCATCTATACGCTGTTTACAAGACACCCACTTTAGACTTAAAGGCAACTTCAGATTGAAAGTAAGGGGGTGGAGAACCATCTATCATGCTAATGGTCAACAAAAGAAAGCCGTAGTACCCACACTTGTATCAGAAATCTAGATTTTAAAATAAAGACTGTAACAAGAGATGAAAAAGGGCATTATATCATAATTAAGGGGTCTATCCGCCAAGAAGACCCAACAATTGTAAACATTTATGCTCCAAATGTGGTGGCACCCAAATATATAAATCAATTAATCACAAACATAAATAAATCCGTTGATAATAATACCATAATAGTAGGGGACTTCAATACCCCACTTACAGAAATGGACAGATCATCTAAACAAAAAGTCAACAAGAAAACAATGGCTTTGAATGACACACAGGACCGGATGCACGTAACAGATATATTCAGAACATTTCATCCTAAAGCAGCAGAATACACATTCTTCGGCAGTGCACATGGAATATTCTCCAGAAGAGATCACATACTAGGACACAAATCAGCCCTCAACAAGTACAAAAAGATTGTGATCATACCGTGCATATTTTCAGACCACAATGCTATGAAACATGAAATCAACCAGAAGAAAAAATTTGGAAAGATAACAAATATTTGGAGACTAAAGACCATCCTACTAGAGAATGAATGGGCTAACCAAAAAGTTAAAGAGGAAATTAAAAAGTACACGGAAGCCAATGAAAATGATAACACCACAGCCAAAACCTCTGGGATACAGCTAAGGCAGTAATAAGAGGAAAGTATATAGCAATCCAGGCCTTCCTAAATAAGGAAGAAAGGTCTCAGATACACAACCGAGCCTTACACCTCAAAGAGCTGGGAAAAGAACAGCAAATAAAACCCAAAACCTGCAGAAGACAGGAAGTAATAAAGATTAGAGCAGAAATCAATACTATCGAAACCAAAAAAAAAAAACAAAAACAAAAACAAAAACAAAAACACCACAAATCAAAACAACAACAACAACAACAACAACAAAAAACATAACAGATCAATGAAACCAGGAGCTGGTTCTTTGAAAGAATTAAAAACACTGATAAACCCCTAGCCAGTGTGATCAAAAAAGAAAAAAGGACACAAATAAATACAATCAAGAATGAAAGAGGAGAGATCACAACAAACACAGCAGAAATACAAACAATAAGAATATATTATGAACAATTAGACATCAATAAAATGGGCAATCTGGAAGAAATGGACAAATTCCTAGAAACATATTAACTACCAAAACTGAAACAGGAGGAAATAGATAATTTGGACAGACCCATAACCAGTAATGAAATCAAATTAGTAATCAAAAATCTCCCAAAAAACAAGAGTCCAGGGCCAGATGGCTTTCCAGGGGAATGCTACCAAACATTTAAAGAAGAGTTATCACCTATTCTCTTGAAGGTTTTCCAAAAAATACAAATGGAAGGGAAACTTCCAAACTCTTTCTGTGAAGCCAGCATTACCTGGATTCCAAAAACAAAGACCCCACTAAAAAGGAGAACTACAAATGAATTTCTCTGATGAACGTGGACGCAAAAATCCTCAACAAGACACTAGCCAACCATATCTAACAATACATTACAAGAATTATTCACCACAACTAAGTGGGATTTATACTTGGGATGCAGGACTGGTTCAATATCTGCAAAACAATCAATGTGATACATCACATCGATTAAAGAAAGGACAAGAACCACAGGATCCTCTCAATAGATGCAGAGAAAGCATGTGACAAAATACAGCCTCCTTTCTTGATAAAAACACTCAAGAAAGTAGGGATAGAAGGAGCATACCTCAAGATCATAAAAGCCATATATGTAAGACCCAATGCTAATACCATCCTCAATGGGGAAAAACTGAGAGCTTTCCCCCTAAGGTCAGGAACAAGATAGGGATGTCTACTCTCGATTGTTATCCAACATAGTATTGGAAGTCTTAGCCTCAGCAATCAGACAACACAAAGGAATAAAAGGCATCCAAATCAGCCAGGAGGAAGTAAAACTTTCACTCTTCACAGATGACATGATACTCTATATGGAAAACCCAAAAGATTCCACCAAAAAACTGTTAGAACTGATCCATGAATTCAGCAAATTCGCAGGATATAAAATTAATGCACAGAAATCGGTTACATTCCTATACACCAATAATAAAGTCATAGAAAGAGAAATCAAGGAGCCAATCCCATACAATTGCACCAAAAATCATAAAATACCTAGGAATAAACCTAACCAAAGAGGTGAGAAATCTATATACTGAAAACTACAGAAAGCTTATGAAAGAAATTGAAGAAGACAAAAAAAAAATATTCCATGCTCCTAGATAGGAAGAACAAATACTGTTAAAATGTCAACATTACCCAAAGCAATCTACATATTCAATGCAATACCTATCAAAATAACACCAGCATTCTTCACAGAGCTAAAACAAAAGACCCTGAATAACCAAAGCAATCTTGAATAAGAAAAACCAAGCTGGTGGCATCACAATCCCAGACGTCAAGATGTATTACAAAGCTGCAATCATCAAGAAAGTATGGTACTGGCACAGAAACAGACACTCAGATCAATGGAACAGAATAGAGAACCCAGAAGTGGACCCACAAACGTATGGCCAACTAATCTTTGACAAAGCAGGAAAGAATATCCAATGGAATAAAGACAGTCTCTTCAGCAAGTGGTGCTGGGAAAACTGGATAGCGACATGCAGAAAAATGAACCTGGACCACTTTCTTACACCATACACAAAAATAAACTCAAAATGGATGAAAGACCTAAATACAAGACAAGAAGCCATCAAAATCCTAGAGGGGAAAGCAGGAAAAACCTCTTTGACCTCGGCCACAGCAACTCTTTACTCAACATGTCTCCAGAGGCAAGGGAAACCAAAGCAAAAATGAATTATTGGGACCTCATCAAAATTAAAAGCTTCTGCACAGTGAAGGAAACAATCAGCAAAACTAAAAGGCAACTGATGGAATGGGAGAAGATATTTGCAAATGACCTATCAGATAAAGGGTTAGTATCCAAAATCTATAAGGCACTTATCAACCTCAACACCCAAAAAACTAACCCAGTGAAGAAATGGGCAAAAGACATGAATAGACACTTCTCCAAAGAAGACATCCAGATGGCCGACCGACACATGAAAAAATGCTCAACATCACTCATCATCAGGGAAATACAAATCAAAACCACATTGAGATACCACCCCACACCTGTAAGAATGCTAACATTAACAACTCAGGCAACGACAGATGTTGGTGAGGATGGGGAGAAAGAGGATCTCTTTTGCACTGCTGGTGGGAATGCAAACTGGTGCGGCTACTCTGGAAAAAAGTATGGAGGTTCCTCAAAAAACTAAAAATAGAACTACCTTACAACCCAGATATTGCACTCCTAGATATTTATCCAAGGGATACAGGTGTGTTGTTTCGAAGGGGGCACATGCACCCCAATGTTTATAGCAGCGCTATCGACAATAGCCAAAGTATGGAAAAAGTCCACATGTCCAACGACAGATGAATCAATAAAGATGTATGTATGTATGTATATGTACACATATGTATATGTATGTATATACATACATATGTATGTATATACATACATATGTATGTACATACAATATAGTATTACTCGGCAATCAAAAAGAATGAAATCTTGCCATTTGCAACTACGTGGATGTATCTCGAGTGTATTATGCTAAGCGAAATTAGTCAGAGAAAGACAAATATCATATGACTTCACTCCTATAGGACTTTAAAATACAAAACAGATAAACATAAGGGAAGGGAAGCAAAAATAATATAAAAACAGGGAGGGAGACAAAACATAAGAGACTCTTAAATATAGAGAACAAACAGAATTGCTGGAGGAGTTGAGGGAGGGGCTATGGGCTAAGGCTTAAGGAATGTACTCTTGAAATCATTGTTGCACCATGGGCTAACTAACTTGGATGTAAATTATAAAAAATAATAAATTATTAGATAAAAAACAAAAGAAAATAACAAGAATATGTTAATGCATATACAATATACAAATATGTAATTGCGAAATCAATAACATAAGGTGTGGTGGGGGGAGGAAAAGTAAAAGCATAGGGTTTTTGTATGTAACTCTTATCAGCTTAAAATAGACTATTTTAACTATAAAACATTTTATGTAAGTCCCACGTTAACCACAGAGTACCTATATAAGATACACAAAAGAAAAGGACAGGAATCAAAGAATATCAATACAAATATCAGCAAACCACAGTGACAAAAGGAGTAAAGAACTATTAAGACAAAGAGAAAACAATTAAAATAGCAATAGTAAGTTCTTTCCCTATCAGTAATAACTTTAAATGTAAATGCATGAAACTCCTCACTCAAAAAATAATGTCTGAGAGAATTAAAAAATAGATCTAACCAAATGCAGTCTACCAGAGACTCATTTAAGATATAAGGACACAATGGAGATTCCTCAAAAAACTAAAAATAGAACTACCCTACAACCCAGCAATTGCACTACTAGGCATTTATCCACGGGATACAGGTGTGCTGTTTCAAAGGGATACATGCTCCCCGTGTTTATAGCAGCACTATCAACAATAGCCAAAATATGGAAAGAGCCCAAATGTCCATCAATGGATGAATGGATAAAGAAGATGTGGAATATATATACAATGGAGTATTACTCGGCAATCAAAAAGAATGAAATCTTGCCATTTGCAATTGTGTGGATGGAAGTGGAGGGTATTATGCTAAGTAAAATTAGTCAGAGAAAGACAAAAATGATATGACTTCACTCATATGAGGACATTAAGAAACAAAACAGGTGGGAAGGGAAACGAAAATATAAAAACAGGGAAGAGGACAAAACAGAAGAGACTCATAAATATGGAGAACAAACTGAGGGTTACTAGAGGGGTTGTGGGAGGGGGGATGGGCTAATGGGTAAGGAATCTACTCCTGAAATCATTGTTGCACTCTATGCTAACTAATTTGGATATAAATTTTAAAAAATAAAAAATAAAATAAAAAGATACAAGGACACATACAGGTTTAAAGTGAAGGACTAGGAAAAAAATATACTATGCAATTAGTAACCAAAAGACAGTGGAGGTGGCTATATTTAAATCAGACAAAATAGACTTAAAAACAAAAATTGTCACAAGAGAAAAGGGCCATTATATAATGACAAAAGGATCAATAAACATGGACACTATAATAATTATAAATATATATGCACCCAACATCAGAGCATCTAAATAGATAAACATTGATAGAACTGAAGGGAGAAACAGACAGCAATACGATAGCAGTGGGAGAATGCTAGAAGCTACTTTAAGTAATGCACAGAACATTCAGATAGAAAAATCAAGATGGAAACAGTGGACTTTAACACTATCGACCAAATTGATCTAATACATATATACATTAACATAAGCAGATACTCATCTTCTCAAGCATACATGGAACATTCTTCAGGACAGATCACATGTTAGGTCACAAAGAGTATCTTTTCCAGCCACAATGAAATGAAAGTAGAATTCAACAGCTGAAGGAAAACTGAATATTCACAAATATGTGCAAATTAAATGACACACTCCTGAACAACCAATGGGTAAAATTAAAAATGAAAAGGTAAATTACAAAATATTTTTGCAACAAACAAAAACAAAAATACAGCATATTAAAACTTACACAATGCAGTAATAGGGGAGTTTATAGCAATAAACATCTACATTAAAAAAATCCCAAATAAACAACCCAACTTTATACCTCAAGGAACTGTAAAAAGAAGAAGAAAGTAAGTACAAAGTTAGCAGAAGGAAGTAAATAATAAAGATTATAGGAGAAATAAACAAAATAGAGAAAAGTAAAGCCAATAGAAAAAAAATCAATGAATAACAGCTAACCTTTTGAAAAGATAACTGAATTAACAAACTTTTAGCTAGAACTAAAAAAAAAAAGACTCAAATAGTCAGAAATGAAAGAGGAGACATTACAACTAAAGTCACAGAAATAAACAAGATGCTAAGAGAAAACTACAGTTACATGCCCCCAAACTGCATAATCTAGAAGAAATGGATAAATCCTGGAAACATAAAACCTACTCAGACCAAATCATTAAGAAACAGAAAATCTAACCAAACCTAAAACAAGCAAGAAGATTCAATCATCTAACAGAAAAGAAACGTCCAGAACCAGGTGGGCTTCACAAATTAATTCTACCACACATCTAAAGAAGAACTGACACCAATCCTTGTCAAAATCATACATAAAAGTTGACAAGGAGGAAGCACTTCCAATCATTTTGCAAGGTCAGCAATATCTTGATACCAAAGCCAGACATTAAGAAATATTAAGAAAACTGCAGACCAAATGTCCTGATAAACACAGATGCAAAACCCCTCAATAAAATACTAGCAAACCGAACTCAAGAGCTTACTGAAAGAACTGTAGAACAGGGGGAGTGAGGAGAAATAGCAGAGTAGGAGGATCCTAAGATTATCTCCTCCCATGGATGTATCAAGGCAAGAACTACATGCTGGGCAACTCACAGTGTAAATGACCTGAAGACTGACAGAACAGATCTTCCACAACTGAAGACATAAAGGGAAGGTCACAACAAGAAGGGTAGGAGGGGCACAGACACAGTAGGAAACCAAACTTATGGCATAGCAATCAGTAAAGAGAAGAAATAGTAACAGGTGTGAAAGAGGTAGGGGATCAGGCCCAACATTTGGCACTTCCAACCCTGAGGACCTGAACCAAGAAGGCAAATCCCCATAACACGTGGCTTTGAAAATCAAAGGGGCTAAATTCCAGGGGAGCCAGAAGGCAATAGGGAACCAAGTCTCTGTGCTTAAAAAGCCAGGGCCCTGTATTACTCAGTCAGAGACCCAGCACAGAAGCACCAATTTGAAAAGCATCTGTGTTCTACATGAAGGTGATTTAGTGTCTAATTTTAGGATATATGCCAGAGCGGTAGGAATCTGCAGATTTCTCTGGGAACAGAAGTGATGACAGGCTCCATTCTTCTTGTCCTCCTTTAGCCTCATTGGTTGGATGCTGTGGGAGCCAGTTCTGACACTCTCCATCACTGTGCTGGCACCATCTGCCCCATTTCAGCATTCCTCTACAAACCTACCCCAGCAGGCACTCCAAAGCAGCAACCGCCCTGCCACACATGGTAAGCAGCCAGGCCAGGAGCAGTGCCCCTTTGAAGTGACTGCTGTCCAGGAGAGGGGAGCAATAAATCCCACCCCCTAGCATGGCTATAGTACCTACAGTCAGGTTTCTCAGCCAGGTGACAAGCCCTGCCCACCAGTGCACCTACAGCAGTCACAGGAGGTCATCACAGACAACGAGGCTGAGGGCTGGCCCCATCTACCAACATACCCAAAGTGACTGCCACCAATCCTCAGCCAGCTGCACGAGGGGCAAGCCATGTCAACCAGCGTGCCCACAGTAGTTTCAGCCACTTGCCGTTGATGGGAAGGCTAAAGGCCAGCTCCGGCCACCAACACACCCTCAGTACTCACAACCAAGCCACAACAGGAAAATGCATTCAAGCCCACACAGGGAATACCCCTAGAGCACCTGGTTCTGGTGACCAGGAGGGACTGTGCTACTGGGCACTACATGACACCTTTGACATAGGCCACTACTTTCAAGACCAAGAGACATATCTGACCTAATACACAGGAACAAACACAGAGAGTTAGACAAAACGAGAAGACAGAGGACTGTGTTCCAAACAAAAGAACAAGACAAACCCTAGGAAAAGAACTAAATGAAATGGAGGTAAGTAATCTATCTGATGAAGAGTTCAATGTAATGTTCATATTCACCAGACTTGAGAGAAAAGTGGATAAACTTCAGTGAGAGCTTCAATAAAGAAATAGAAAATATAAAAAAGAGCCAGTCAGTGCTGACCATACAATAACTGAAATGTAAAATACACTAGAGGGAATCAAAAGCAGATTAGAGAATTCAGAAGAACAGATCAGCAATCTAGAAGACTGGGTAATGAAGAGCAACGAAACTGAACAACAAAAACAAACAAAGAAATAAACAAAAAAAATAGAAAAAATAATTTAAAAATGAAATTGTGACACAAAAATAGGCATATAGATCAATGGAACAGAAATAGGCATATAGATCAATGGTATAGAAAGCCCAGAAATAAACCCATACTTATACGGTAAATTAATCTATGACAAAGGAGGAGAAATTATACAATGGGGAAAAGGCAGTCTCTTCAATAAATGGTGCTGAGAAAACTGGACAGGTACATAGAAAAGAATGAAACTAGACCACTTTCTAAAACCATACACAAAAATAAAATGGATTAAAGACCTAAACGTGAGACCTGAAAACATAAAAATCCTAGAAGAGAACACAGGCAGTAATTTCTTTAACATTGGCCATAGAAATATTTTTCTAGATAGGTCTCCTAAACCAAGAGAAACAAAAGCGAAAATAAACTCTTAGGACTACAGTAAAATAGAGAGCTTTTGTACAGAGAAGAAAACCATCAACAAAACAAAAAGTCAACCTACTGAATGGGAAAAGATATTTGCAAATGATATATCTGATAAAGGGTTACTATCCAGAATACACAAAGAACTTCTTAAATACCTCCACACCAAAAACAAAACAAAACAAACAAACAAACCCCTTAAATAACCCAATTAAAAAACAGGCAGAAGACCTGAATAGATCTTTGTCCAAAGGCATACAAATGGTCAAAAGACACATGAAAAAGTGCTAACATCACTAATTATCAGGAAAATGCAAATCAAAACCAAAATGAGATATCACCTTACACCTATAAGTAAAGCTAAAATCACAAATCAAGAAATAACAAGCATTGGTGAGGACATGGAGTAAAAGCAACCCTCACACACTATTGGTGGGAATGCAAACTGTTGCAGCCACTGTGAAAAACAGTATAAAAGTTTCTCAAAAAATTAAAAACAGAAAAACCATATGATCTAATAATTCTATTACTGGCTATTTATGCAAAGAAAACACAACATTAATTTGAAAAGATACATGCACCCCAGTGTTTGCTGCAGCGTTATTTACAATGAACAAAATATAAAAGCAGCCCAAATGTTCATTGATAGATGAATGGACAAAGAAGATGCGATATATATACACACATACATACAATGCAATTATTACACAGCCATAAGAAAGGATAAGATTTTGCTATTTGTGACAACATGTAGAGAACCAGAGTGAAAAAAATTGCTAAGTGAAAAAAGTCAGATTGAGAAAGAGAAAAAGCATATAATTTCATTTAATGTGGAATCTAAAAACAAATGAATAAAATAAACAAAAAGCAGAATCAGATCTATAACTACAGTGAACAAACTGATGGTTGATGGAGAAAAGAGGGTGGGGGGATGAACAAAATGGGTGAAGGAGAATGGGAGATATAAGCTTCCAGTTATGCAATAAATAAGTCACAGGAATAAAAGCCACAGCACAGGAAATATAGTCAATGCTACTTAAACGTATTGTATGACAGATGGTAGCTACACTTGTGGTGAGTATGGCATAACATGTAGACATATCGAATTGCTATGTTGTACACCTAAAACTAATATAACATTATGCATCAACTGTACTCAACTTAAAATTTTTAAAAATAAAAAATAAACAGAAAATTTTATAACAAGGATATAGGTTAAGGGACCTCTGGGACAACATTAAGCACATTAACATTTGCATTATAGGCGTCCCAGAAGGAGGATAGAGAGAAAGAGGCAGAACATTTATTTGAAGAAATAATAGCTGAAAACATCTCTAAGCTAGAGAAGGAAACTGACATCCAGTTATAGGAAACTAAGAGAGCTCCAAACAAGATGAACACAAGGGGGTCCACACCAAGACAAATAATAATTAAAATGGCAAAAATTAAAGATAAAGAGAGAATCTTAAAAGCAGTAAGAGAAGAGCAAACAGTTATGTGCAAGGTAAACTCTGCAAGGCTATGAACTGATTATTCAGGGGACATTAACACCCAACTTACATCAATGGATAGATCATCCAGACAGAAAATCAATAAAGAAACAGTGACTCTAATGACACCTTAGACCAGATGGACCTAACAGATATATACAGAACATTCCATCCCAAAACAGCTGAATACACATTCTTTTAGGTGCACATGGAACATTCTCCAACATAGATCACATGCTATATTACAATATACACCTCAATAAATTTAAGAAGATTGAAATTAAGCATCTTCCCAACCACAACAGTATGAAATTATAAATTACAAGAAAAATACTAAAAAAAAAAACAAAAAACGGAGGCTAAATAACATACTACAATACAACCAATGGGTCAGTGAGGAAACTAAAGAGAAAATTTAAAAATATCTGAAGACAAATGAAAATGAAAATAAAACAGTTCAATATCTTTGGGTGACAGCAAAATCAGTTCTAAGAAGTTTATAGTGATACGAGCCTACGTCAAGAAACGAGAAAAACAGCAAATAAATAATCCAAATTTACATCTAAAGAGACTACAAAAAGAACAAAGCAAGCCCAAAGTTAGTATAAGAAAGGAAATAATAAAGATCGCAGCAGATATAAATGGAATCTAGGAGCTGGTTCTTTGAAAAGATAAAATCGGAAATCCTTTAGCCAGAATAATAATAAAAAAAAAAAAAAAAAGGAAACAGCGTCAAATAAATGAAATCAAAATGAAAGAAGTTAAAACCAACACCACAGAAATACCAAGGATTATAAGAGACCACTATGGAAAATTACATGCCAACCAATTAAACAACGTAGGAGATGACAAGAAACTATACACAGAAGACCCTAAAGATTCTACCAAAAAACTACTAGGACTAATAAACAAACTCATAGGGGCGCCTGGGTGGCTCAGTCGGTTGGGCGGCCAACTTCTGCTCAGGTCATGATCTCGCGGTCAGTGAGTTCGAGCCCCGAGTCGGGCTCTGTGCTGACAGCTCAGAGCCTGGAGCCTGTTTCAGATTCTGTGTCTCCCTCTCTCTGACCCTCCCCCGTTCATCCTCTGTCTCTCTCTGTCTCAAAAATAAATAAACGTTAATAAAAAAATTTTTAAAAATAAAATAAATTAAAAAAAAAAACAAACTCATATAAAGTTGCAAGATACAAAATTAATATACAGAAATCTATTGCCTTCATATACACTACTAACGAAACAGCAGAAAGAGAAATTAAGAAGACAATCCCCTTCACAACTGCATTAAAAAGAATAAAATACCTAGCATTAAATTTAACCAAAGAGGAGAATGACCTGTATTCTGAAAATGGTAAGAAATTGATTAAAGGAAATAAAGACAACACAAATAAAAGGAAAGATAGTCCATGTTCATAGACTGGAGTAATTAGTATTGTTAAAATGCCCATAACTACCCAAAGCAATCTACAGATTCAATACAATCCCTGTCAAAATACCATTTCTCACAGAACTACAACAAATAATCCAAAAATTTGTATGGAACCACTTCAGACAAGAAAGTTAGCTGAAGCAATCTTGAGAAAGAACAAAGCTGGAAGTATTACAATCCCAGATTTCAAACTATAGTACAAAACTATAGTAATCAAACAGTATGGTAATGACACAAGAGTAGACACAGAAATCAATGACCCAGAACAGCGAGCCCAGAAATAAACCCATACTTACATGGTCAATTAATCTATAACAAAGGAGGCAAGAATACAGAGTGGGGAAAAGAGAGTCTCTTCAACGAATGATGCTGAGAAAACTGGACTGCTACTTGGGAAAGAATGAAACTGTACTACTATATTACTACATATCCAAAAAGGAACTCAAAATGGATTAAAACCTAAATATAAGACTTGAATTGATAAAACTCCTACAAGAAAACACAGACAGTAATCTCCTGAACATCAACCTTAGGAATACTTTTCTGGATATGTCTCCTTCAAGGAAAACAAAAGCAAAAAAAAACTGAGATGACCTCAAACTGTAAATGGTATAGGAAACCATCAACAAAATAAAAAGGTAACCTACTGAATGAAGAAGATATTTTCAAACGATACAACTGATAAGTGGATAATATCCAAAATAAAAAAACTCATACAATGCAATACCAAAAAAAATATCCAATCAAAAAATGAGCAGAGAACCTGAATAGGTATTTTTCCAAAGAAGGCATGCAAATGGTCAACAGACACATGAAAAGATGTTCAACATCACTAATCATCAGGGAAATGTAAATCAAAACCACTATGAGATATCACCTCACACCAGTCAGATGGGTAGTATCAAAAAGGTAAGAAACAACAGGTGTTGGGAAAGATGTGAGGAAAAGGAAACCCTTCTGCATTGTTGGTGGGAATGCAAACTGGTGCAGCCACTGTGGAAAACAGTATGGAGTTTCCTCAAAAAATTAAAAACAGAAATACCATATGACACAGAAATTTCACTTCTGGAGATTTACTCAGAAAAGAAAAAATGATGGGGCGCCTGGGTGGCGCAGTCGGTTAAGTGTCCGACTTCAGCCAGGTCACGATCTCGCGGTCTGTGAGTTCGAGCCCCGCGTCAGGCTCTGGGCTGATGGCTCGGAGCCTGGAGCCTGTTTCTGATTCTGTGTCTCCCTCTCTCTCTGCCCCTCCCCCGTTCATGCTCTCTCTCTGTCCCAAAAAATAAAATAAAAAAAAATTAAAAAAAAAAAAAAAAAAAAAGAAAAAATGAAAACACTAATTCACAACAGACAAGATATGGAAACAACCTAAATGTCCATTAATAAATGAATAAAGGGGCGCCTGGGTGGCGCAGTCGGTTAAGCGTCCGACTTCAGCCAGGTCACGATCTCGCAGTCCGTGAGTTCGAGCCCCGCGTCAGGCTCTGGGCTGATGGCTCGGAGCCTGGAGCCTGCTTCCGATTCTGTGTCTCCCTCTCTCTCTGCCCCTCCCCGGTTCATGCTCTGTCTCTCTCTGTCCCAAAAATAAATAAAAAAAAGTTGAAAAAATAAATAAATAAATAAATAAATGAATAAAGAAGATGTGGTATATATATATACAGTGGAATATTACTCAACAATTAAAAAAAATGAAATCTTGCCACTCATGGCAACATGGATGGACTCAGAGGTTATTATGCTAAGCGAAATAAGTCAGAGAGAGAATCACAAATACCATGATTTTACTTAATATGGAATCTACAAAACAAAACAGATGAACAAGCAACAACAAAAAACCAGAAACGGACTCACAGAACTCATTGCCAGTGGGGGGGGGGGGGGGGGGGGGGTGGTAAAGGAATAGGAGAAATAGGTAAATAGGTATAAAATTCCAGTTATAAAATAAATAAGTCACAGGGATGAAAAGTACAGCATAGGGAATATAGTTAATAAGATTGTAATAACTTTGTATGGTGACAGACTGTAATTACACGTATCATGGTGAGCACTGTGTAATGTATATAATTGTTGAATCACTATGATGTATCCTTGAAATTAATATGTCAAGTATACTTTAATTTTTTTTAATTTTAAAAATAAATTGTACTAGCCTGAAAAAAAAATCATACACTATGACCAAGTAAGATTTATTTTTGGGATACAAAGATGATTCAACATACAAAAATCAATTAATGTAATATACTACATTAACAAAATGAAGGATAAAAATTACATGATAATGTCAACAGATGCAGAAAAAGTATCTGACAAACTTCAACACCCTTGCATTAAAAAAAAAAAGTCAACAAACTAGGAATAGAAGGCAATTACTTTAACATAATAAAAGTCATATATGAAGAAACCCCAGCAACCATCATATTCAATGGTGAAAAATTGAAAGCTTTTCCTCCAAGATCAAGAACACTCTTGGGGCACCTGAGTGGCTTAGTCAGTTGGGTGTCCAACCCTTGATTTCAACTTAGGTCATGATCTCACAGTTTGTGGGTTTGAAACCCACATCGGGCTCTCCAATGACAGTGTGGAACCTGCTTGGGTTCTCTCTCTCTCCCCCTCTCTCTTTGCCCCTTCCCCACTCAAGCTCTCTCTCAAAATAAATAAATAAACATTTAAAAATTTTTTAAAAATTCTTGTTACTTATATTCAACATAGTACCAGAACTCCTGGCAAGAGCAATTATGCAGAAAGAAAAATAAAAAAAGGTATACAAATCAGAAAAAAAGAAGTTACCTGTTTGCAGATGGCATGATCTTCTATGTCGAAAACACTAAAGATGCCACAAAAGAAAACTGCTAGAATAAGTGAATTCACCAAATTACAAAAATCAACATATAAAATTCAGTTGTGTTTCTATATACTAACAACAAACTGTCTGAAAAGAAAATTAAGAAATAATCCTGTGGCACCTGCGTGGCTCAGTCGGTTAAGCATCCAACTCTTGATTTCAGCTCAGGTTATGATCTCATGGTTTGTGAGATTGAGTCCCATGTCAGGCTCTATGCTGACAACACGGAACCTGCTTGGGATTCTCTCTCTCTCTGCCCTGCCCTGCTTGCTCTCTCTCAAAATAAATAAATTAATTAAAAAAAAAAAAAAAGAATCCCACTTAGCATCAAAAACAATAAAATACTTAAGAATAAATTTAACTAAGAAGGTCCAAGACTTGTATACTAAAAACCACAAAACATTAATCAAAGTAATAAAGAAGATACAAATAAATAGAAAGATACCTGTGTTCATGGATTGGAAGACAATGTTGAAATGCCCATGATATCCAAAGCCATCTACAGATTCAATATGATATCTATCAAAATATCGATGGCTTTTTTTATAGGAATAGAAAAAACAATCCTAGGGGTGCCTGGGTGGCTCAGTCAGTTGAATGTCTGACTCTTGATTTTGGCTGAGGTTATGATCCCACAGTCATGGGACAGAATTCCAAGCCCTGTGTCGGGCTCTGCTTAAATATTCTCTCTCTCTCCCTCCCTCCCTCCCTCTACCCTGCTTGTGCTCCCTCTCTCTAAAACAGAATAGAATACGGCAATCCCAAAATTCACACAAAACCACAAAAGACCCCAAAAAGGCAAAAAAATCTTAAGAAGAAAGGCGGAGGCATCATACTTCCTAATTTCAAGATGTACTACAAAGCTACAATAATTAAAACAATACTGTCATAAAGACAGACATACACACCAAATGAACAGAAAGAAAGTTCAGAAATAAACTCATGTAGTCAAGTGATCTTTGACAAAAGTGCCAAAAATATACAATGGGAAAAGTATAGTATCTTTATCAGATGGCATTGGGAAAACTGGATATCCACATGTAAAACAATTAAATTGGACCCTCACTTTACACCACAAAAATAAAATCAAAATTAATTAAAACCTTAAACACAAAATTTGAAACTTGTGAAACTCCTCAAAGAAAACATAGGAGGAAAAGCTTCATGATAGTGATCTTGGCAATGATTTATTGGATAAGACACCCAAAGCACAAGCAACAAAAGCAAAAACTGACACATGGGACCACATAAAACTAAAAAGTTTCCGCACAGTAAAAGAAATAATTAACAGAATGAAAAGACAACCTACAGAATGAGAAAAAATATTTGCAGACCATACAGTTGATAAGGGGTTAATATTTAAATACAAGGAACTCCTACAACTCAATAGTAAAAAAACAAATAACAGTATTAAAATTGGGCAAAACACCAGAATGGACATTTCTTCAAAAACAACATACAAATGGCCAATAGGTATACTTAAAAATGCTTAATATCACTAGCCATCAGGGTAATGCAAATCAAAACCATAATGAGAGATCACCACATCTGTCAGGATGATTATGATTAAAAACATAAAAAGCGTAAGTGTTGGTGAGAACACAGAGAAAGTAGAACCCTAGTACACTGTCAGTGAGAATGTAAAATAGTGCAGCCACTACAGAAAACAGTATTTAGGTTCCTAAAAACAAAAATTAAAAGAACTATTATATGATCTAGCAATCCCACTTATGGGTATTTATACGAAAGAAATGAGTGTGGAAGGTGGAGCCTGCTTGGGATTTTCTTTCTCTCTCTCTCTCTCTCTCTCTCTCTCTCCCGCCCCCCTCCACTCCTCCCCCACTCGTGTGCTCTCTCTCTCTCCCAAAAAAAAAGTTTTTTTTTTAATTTAAAAAGAAGGAAATCCTACCATATGCAACAACATGGATGAACCTTAAGTACATTACACTAAGTGAAATACACCTACTCACAAAAGGACAAATACTGCATGATTCCACTTAGGTGAGGTATTTAAATAGTCAACCTCACAGAAGCAGAGGGTAGATTGTGGTCACCACGGGCAAGAGACAGGAAGAAATGGGATGTTGCTATTCAAAAGGTAGAAAGTTTCAGTTATGCAAGATGAATAAATTCTAGAGATATGCTGTACAACATTGAGTCTATAGTTACCAGTACTATGCTATACACTTAAAAATCTGTTAAGAGGCTGCATTGTTGGTGGGAATGCAAATTGGTGAAGCCGCTCTGGAAAGCAGTGTGGAGGTTCCTCAGAAAATTAAAAATAGACCTACCCTATGACCCAGCAATAGCACTGCTAGGAATTTATCCAAGGGATACAGGAGTACTGATGCATAGGGGCACTTGTACCCCAATGTTTATAGCAGCACTCTCAACAATAGCCAAATTATGGAAAGAGCCTAAATGTCCAACAACCGATGAATGGATAAAGAAATTGTGGTTTATATACACAGTGGAGTACTACGTGGCAATGAGAAGGAATGAAATATGGCCTTTTGTAGCAACGTGGATGGAACTGGAGAGTGTGATGCTAAGTGAAATAAGCCATACAGAGAAAGACAGATACCATATGGTTTCACTCTTATGTGGATCCTGAGAAACTTAACATAAACCCATGGGGGAGGGGAAGGAAAAAAAAAAAAAAGTGGTTGGAGTGGGAGGGAGCCAAAGCATAAGAGACTGTTAAAAACTGAGAACAAACTGAGGGTTGATGGGGGGTGGGAGGGAGGGGAGGTTGGGTGATGGGTATGGAGGAGGGCACCTTTTGGGATGAGCACTGGGTGTTGTATGGAAACCAATTTGACAATAAATTTCATATATTAAAAAAAAAAATCTGTTAAGAGGGTAGATCTGAGGTTAAATGTTCTCGCCACAAGAAAAAAAGAGAAAAAGTGACAATCATAGATCGAAACAAATATTTTAAAAATATTCAGCCCATCACAAATCTAATTCACTTGCCTCAATAAAAACTATGACAAAGTAAGGAACCTGTGTTTACCAAGTGTCTGGAAGTATATTAAGAAAGATGGGATAATTTCTAGACAAGTAAAACTCTTAAAACCAGTAATGGTCACAGTTGACCAGGGAAATAAGAAAATACTTCAGTGAAATATATAAAATATTTCAGTGAAATATATTAGTCCTGGAATAATTTTTGAGGCATTATACTGGCATAATGAGAAGAGTACAGGTTTTAGAAACAGAAAGACCGGGTTCAAAATATCACTTATTTATGGGGCACCTGGGTGGCTCAGTCGGTTGAACGTCCAACTTTGGCTCAGGTCATGATTTCACGGTCTGTGAGTTCTAGCCTTGCATCAGGCTCTCTGCTGTCAGCGCAGAGCCCACTTCAGATCCTCTGACTCCCTCTCTCTTCCCCTCCCCTGGCTGCACATGCACATGTGCTCGCTCTCTCTCTCTCTCTCAAAAATAAACACTTTTAAAACAAGCACTTATTTATTTTGACTAATAATAACTTACATGGCACTATATGCCAAGTACTGTTCTAAGCATATAACAAATATTAACTCACTGAATCATCATAACAAATTTATGAGGTAAGTACTATTACACTCATTTTACAGATCAGATGAAGAAACCAAGGCCCACAGAGGTCAAACAATTTGCTGAAAGTAACATAACACAAGTAGACTGGTTAAAAAGTTTGTGACCTTGGACCAATAACTTAGTCTCCAGGTGTCTCAGATACATCTGTAAAAATGAAATTAAAGCAGTGGATCATTAGGATTAAATGTGATAACTTTTGTAAGATATTTAGTCCAGAGCCCAGAACCCAGAACACAGTGGGTACTATTTCTACTCTTACTTTCCCCTGGTGAGCAACTAATATTGCAGGATGTTAGGTTTGGTCATAAGTGATGGTATTACAAATTTATAACTAAACAAGGATTTAGTTTAATTCAGCCTATAATACCAATATGCACGAATATGCATTAAGGGACATATTAATTGACAACAAATTTGTTACTATTCAATTAGAAACTCAGTGGGATATGATATTCCTAAGAGTACAATAGTACTCTATTCTTACATTTGAACATTTCCCAATGTTCAATGCCAGAAAAAATGTATAAACCTAGACCTAGTATATCCTACCTGTAGCCAAAGCTTTCATTAGAAATGTGATGATGAAAGTGTCTCTAAAATTTGCTCTCTATTCACCTAGACTCTGCAATAAAACTCTTGCCAGCCATAATCCTAAGAAGTGAAGTCTGACATTAGCAGTTCTGAGTCATTTTTCAGAATGCCATTAACACCATACACTTGTCCCAGTCCCTCTGGCATCCTCATCCGTATTTCACACAGACACGTGGTAGGTAAAACAGTCATGTGAGATAATATTACAAAGGACTGTGACAAAAGGGTGGGTGGACTCCTCAGAGGTAGAAGAATACACTGAGGCTATTTTAAAGTAAGACTTAAAGGCACCAAAACAAATATCGAAATGGTCATCTTAGGAGCAATGCTACAGAAAGCCAAAATTGTTCCTAGTGCATTAAAATATTATAAAAAGTTCCATTTCAGAAACAAACGTACCTTCATCCTCGAAGAGAAAAATCTCGCTATCTGTGAGACCTTTGGCAAGTTACTTAATTTCTCTATCCCTTGGTTCCATCTGTAAGATGAGGATGATAATAGCACCTATACCTCATGTGTTAAAGAGTTATTAACACATGCAAACACTCAGAACAGTGCCCAGCACAGAGACGTTAATTAACATTACCGCCATTGTTGTCAATATCATCAGCGTTCTCAGTACAACTGTCATCAATGTCAGCATCAACTACCAGGAAACTGGTTCATTTCGGTCTCTTTCATACATTCATTTTCCCATTACTTCTGATGACATCACTCTCTAAAGCTCACTTTAATCTGGAACCCAGTTCTTGTCTCAACATTTTCTAGTCAATAATTAAAAAGTGCTCTTTTCCAATGGTTTCAGCTAAACCATTCTCAATATCTGCCAATTCCTCTCATTAAAAACAAAAACAAACAACAATAAGAAAAAAACATTGACTTATTAAAACTATGTTATATGCCCTAAGAGAAACAGAAAGATTTCCAACATTTTGTAATTCAGTTCATTTTAAAGTTTTTTGCACCTTTTGACTGCTGACATGTCAGTTCCTCAATCAATACAATAAGGTTTTAATAAACTTTCATGTACATATTTTCCCTATCCTAGATAAAGTTTTATCATAAGACTCAACATTGAAAGCTAAAATCACTGCAAGTAAAAAATTAAATGAATACACAAAAGCCTGTCTTGTTTCTTTAGGTAACACAATGAGGCTCAAAATAAGATGTAAAGCATGATGTATGTATACTTTATGAAAATTGACATTTATAACACACTAGTCAATGAGATGTTCTCATTTACTGGTTTTTATTCTCACACAAATCACTAAGCAAATCATCTTAAAATCTTCGTGTGATTTCTCACACAAATCATCTAAGGTATCAACCCAAATAGAACAAAAATAGTCAGTTTGCTATGACAAAGGCTCAGATTACTAACCTGGAAAATTCTGAGACCTGGATTCTAGCATGGGCTCTTCCTAACTAGGTGTATGTTACAGGACAAACCGCTTTACCTCTTTGGACCTAATTTTCCTATCTGTAACAGGGTAAGGTTAGATAATCTCCAACTTTCCTTCCGGCTACAAAAGTCTATGATTTTAACCTATTATTTTACAGAAAGTTTAGAATTTAAAGTAGATTTTATTTATTACCTATTTCTGTCACTAGATGGTGCTATGTGCATAGTTATCCATATTACTTGAAGAACTCATCTGGCAACATCTCTCAACAGGAGCAGTTAGAAACTTTGGGGGCTAGACAATTCTTCCCTATGGAGGGCTCTCCAGGCCATTATAGGGTATTTAAGATACCTCCCTGCCATCTCTCACTCCTGCATGCCCATTAAACACCAGTAATCTTTACTATTCTAATCACTGTGACCATCAAAACAACCCTATACAGTGGTCTACTAAAAGGCTGCTCGCTCCTGCATTACAACCACTAAAAGAAAATGTTTCCTTTTTCATATTTAAGAAACAGATACTAAAAATAAAAATGATTTAGCTGTTAGTGAAATCAGTCATTTCTGTAAATGAGTGTCAAGTGTCAAATTACCTCTACAGTGACAAATAAATCTACACACACAAAATCAAAGACTTAATTTGACTGTCAGCTAGTAAACAACATCTTGTTATTATTCTGTGATTAAGTCACACCTTAGTTCAACCAATTTTTACCAACCCTGTATTAGCCTTTTTGATAATTTATTTAATGATAAATTTAATGTCTTATAAATGAAAAATTAAAACCATAGAAATGTAAATATACAAAATAAGCTCACACCCAATAACAAAGCAATAAAAAAGGGGAGACAAGCGGCCTATTTTCAAAGAGGCCTCCTGAGTAACTTGATTTTAATGAATTTTCCATAGTCTGTTTAGCCCTTGGCCTTGAAATCACATAAATCTAATGGGACAGCACATGACCAATAGATCCATCTCACAGGAACAGTTCCCATTAACCAAGTTCACAAGATTGATAGAAAAGCAGAATATCACCTTATTAATTTGCTGCAATAACTCTAACTGCCAAAACTACCAAGGGCACAGAGCATTTGTGTCCTCAAGCCATCATGTTCTCTCTCTTTTAGGCATGGTACGAAGGAAGCCACATTATAATCAGAAGGTCACCTAATAAGGACAGAATTAGGAATAAGATAATTATGTTCTGTGATTTGAATATTAAGTGGCAAGAAGTCAAGAAAGTCTGATTCATCAATGTTCAAAGAAAGGCTATAAGCCACAAATAAGAATCAAGAATAGGACATGCAAAATAACCCTTTTTGGTAGATACTGTCGTGATTCCCATTTTTCAGACTAAAAACGGGTCTCAAAAAGATTAAGTGATTTGTCTACAATTACGCAAAGAAAGTAAGAGTTCAAATACATGTCAGTCTGACTCTAGAGTCCAAGATCCCAACCACTATGCTGGATAAGATATAAAATCCTGAAAATTGCTAACAAAGAAGGCTCTACCTTTCAGTTTTATCTATTGACATTGGTGCTCTTGAACTCTATCTACATTTTAGCCATACTGAATTTTTAACTCCTGGACTAAGCAATCCTTTCTTTTGCCTTTGAACATGCTGTCCACCATGCCAAAAGCACCCCCATTAGCATCTTCATCAGGATAATTACTACTTAGCTTTCAGATGTCTGCTGTAAATATCTCCTCAGTCTAATCTCTAGGCCAAGTTCTCATCCCTCACTAATGTGACATCTCTACTCTACTCTTTCAGGGGATCCTGTGTATCTCTATCATTATACTTTAAGGCATAAAAGTCATTTATTGAATGTCTTTTTTTTTTTTTTTTTTTTTTTTTAATTTTTTTTTTCAACGTTTTTTATTTATTTTTGGGACAGAGAGAGACAGAGCATGAACGGGGGAGGGGCAGAGAGAGAGGGAGACACAGAATCGGAAACAGGCTCCAGGCTCCGAGCCGTCAGCCCAGAGCCTGACGCGGGGCTCGAACTCACGGACCGTGAGATCGTGACCTGGCTGAAGTCGGACGCTTAACCGACTGCGCCACCCAGGCGCCCCTTGAATGTCTTTTTTTTTAATTCAAATTCTGACCTTCATCAAGGTATTATGTAACCCTACATCCTAGAAGATGATTAGCATGTATTAACAAATATGAAAAAGAATGTGCCAATCAATAGTAGGGGGTTGGTCAACCCAGAATCTGAAAAATCTGGTGGCAAATGCTGGCCAGTGTCCACTTAAGTCTCACCTTGAGAAAGTGAATATCCTAGCTAACTAGACCTAATTCTTATTTATGGCAAAGTGGAAGGGAATACGATTTGGAGTCAGTGAAAGCTGTCATGAGACTGGGATAGATTTTGGGTAAAATGCTAATGATGGAGACAGAAACATATTGAGATATATTTTATAGGCATAACTACTGACACGTGATGAAAGATTCCATGTGAATGATAAAGAAGAAGGAAGTACTAAGGAGGACTTGAAATTTTTTCCAAAAGCAACTGAATAGAAGGTGGTATAGAAGGAAGACTAGAAGTAGATGTGAGGGAAAATTAGGGATACAATGACTATATTAGGTTTGAGATACTTGTGTAATAGAGTAAATAACAGGTAGATTTCTTTTTAATTTTTTTTTTTACTTTTAACATATATTTATTTTTGAGAGAGAGAGAAAGACAGAACATGAGTGGGGGAGGGGCAGAGAGAGAGGGAGACACAGAATTGGAAGCAGGCTCCAAGCTCTGAGCTGTCTGCACAGAATCCTACATGGGACTTGAATCCATGAACCATGTATCATGACCTGAGCTGAAGTCAGATGTTTAACCAACTGAGCCACCCAGGCCCCCCGTATTTTGGTTTTAATTTTTCTGAGTATAGTCGAAACATAGGCATATATTTAAATATAAATGATTAGACGACTAGTGCTCTTAGGACTTTAATTGTATTACTTCTATAATGTAGGTCCTATTACTGTTCCTATCCTATAGATGAGTAAAACTGAGGTTTAGAAAGGATAAAAAACTCACCCAAGATCACACAGCTAGTACTCTACAGCTAGCAAAGCAGATCTCAAACTTGGGCAGTCAAGTTCCTGAGCTCACTAATTATCACTATATTACATTTCTTCTTTGGCAGATGATTGATACCTTCACATCACGGGGATTCCAGAAAGGTTCAGTATTTGGTACTCAAGAAAAAAAGGTAGAAGTATAAGGTTCAAATAGAGAATTAAACAAGAGACTCCACAATGAATGGAATAACCCCACCACCCTCTCCCTTTCTAACCCTTAAACAATGACAGCCAGCTTTACAAGATTCTTCTGCAAAGACACTTGAAAAGCCAAGAAAAAGAGCCTATATATATTCCAGGTGAAAGTTCCCAAAGAAAGAGCTAGCTCACTGCCCTATCATCTTATAGTGAAGTCCACTATCCCAAACTATGTACACAGAGCTTCTGAAAAGTTTCTTAGTGCCTTCTTATAAAATATGGATGGACAATCATGAATTACAAATTTGGGGATATACACTTCCATCCATGAGAGTAACTGGTACTGGATTCGTCCTCCCACTATAAATAACCATAAAGCTGGACATTTGCCTTACAGATTACATAAGGCAAACATTTTTAGGTACTGGACAAGAGGCAAGATAGGACTGTGATTCTTTTATTTATTTTTTATTTTTTAATGTTTATTTATTTTTGAGAGAGAGACAGAGTGCGAGTGGGGGAGACATGGAATATGAAGCAGGCTCCAGGCACTGAGCTGTCAGCACAGAGCCTGACACAGGGCTCAAACTTACAAACCATGAGATCATGACCTGAGCTGAAGTCGGACGCTTAACCGACTGAGCCACCCAAGCGCCGCAAGACTGATTCCTGACATAAAGAGAAATACTATGTACTGTGATCCCCAGACTTGCTCCTGCTCTCTTGGCCTGGGGGCAGTTTCCTGACCACAATGTAAGGGGGTAGAACCCAAGCAGAGAACATGGTAAGTTTGGCTCAGCTATGGAGTTAAAGACAAGAGTTTAGGGCTGCAAGAGTAGTTGGAATTTATGGGTTAAAGCATCAGAAGGAAGGTCATCCCAGAAATTGGCAGAGTTTCCTTGGGTTCCTTAAACTAGTTTTCATCACAATTAAAAATGTTTGCTCTGCAAAAAACAAACAATAACAACAACAAAAAACAAAAACAAAGTTTGTTAAGAAAAGATGAGCCACGGGGTGCCTGGGTGGCTCAGTCGGTTGAGCATCTGACTTCAGCTCAGGTCATGATCTCGCACTCTGTAAGTTCGAGCCCCACGTCGGGCTCTGTGCTGACAGCTCAGAGCCTAGAGCCTGCTTCGGATTCTGTGTCTTCCTGTCTCTCTGCCCCTCCCTCACTCATGCTCTGTCTCTCTCTCTCTCTCTCTCTCTGTCAAAAATGAATAAACATTAAAAAAAAAAACTTTAGAAAAGATGAGCCACAAATGAGGAAGAACTATTTTCAAATCACATATCAACAAGTGACTGTATCCAAAATGTGTAAAGAATACTCGAAAGTCCACCATAAGAAAAGAGAAAATCCTATTAGAATATGGAGAAAAAAAATTGAATGATACTTAACGAAGGAGGAACAGAGATAACACATAAACACATAAAAGCATTAGTTAGGTTATGAAAGATTAAATCTTCCATAACAAGAAATCTTATGTCTAAACCTAATGAGTCATGAAGTTACAAAATAAACATATTATATGGAAATATAGAGGTAAATAACTAAAGAAGTTAAGGTGACTTTATTTCTGGGGTATAAGGCAGATGGGCAGTAAGGGCTGTTATTTCCCATTATGAGTTTACAATACTAAATGACCTTCTATACTATAACGAAATGTGTGGCTACACATGCAAATATACACATATTTTCAAAGGGAAGCATGATTCATAGTGTCAAATGCTACTAAGAGAAAGAACAAGATAAAGGTAGAAAAGTAAGCATGGTATATGACAACATGGGGATAGACAAGTTTATATTGTGATATATAATTGTGATAAAGGGGTAAGATCAAAAACAAAACTGGAGCATGGGCTTTGAAAACATACACACGTGGGTTTGAATCATGATTTTACCATTTTGCACCTATAAGAAAGTAACTTAACCTGTCTGAGCTTCAGTTCATTTATCAATAAAACGGAGATAATGATAATAATAACTACTTCATGGAGTTACTATGGGATTAGGTTAGACAATACACAAAATTTAAGCTCAGTTATTAGAATATGTTAAGTATTGGGGCTCCTGGGTGGCTCAATCGGTTAAATGTCCGACTTCGGCTCAGGTCATGATCTCACGGTTCCTGTGTTCAAGCTCCACGTTGGGGTCTGTGCTGACAGCTCAGAGCCTGAGGCTGCTTCAGATTCTGTGTCTCCCTCTCTCTCTGACCCTCCCCCAGTCATGCTCTCTCCCTCTCTCAAAAATAAACATTGGAAAAAAAAAAAAAGTATTATGAAATGGCAGATAATGGTGTTATTATCTAAACAGGTGATGTCACAGAATAAATGTGACATATAAATGTAGTATATATTTATATTTAAATATATTTAATATATTATATTTAATAGTATATATTTATATTTAATAGTTTTTTATATATTTATATAGTATATTTAATATACTATATAAATTTATATTTAATAGTATATATTTAATTATATTTAATAGTATATATTATATTTAATATATAAAAATATATTTAAATATATACATTTAAAATGTAGTATAAATATAATATTTGAGGTTCTTAAACTATTTAATTTTGAGGTTTCTCCCTTTTGATAGGAAAAAAATACTTATACTCAGAGATGGTGTTTTTATATCCTAAGTGCTGCTCCATAACAAAGATATTACCTGTATCACTATGTATTCATGACTTAACATCTGTAGCAATATCGTTTTCTCCTTTGAACTAAATATAATATCACAACTGGCAAAAGGTCATCTACTCCACAACACAATATTTAGATGTGCTTTAGAAAATGAAATGATAGTTTTCTCTATCCAGATGCACTGGATAAAAAATGTATGGCTTCCATATTATAAATAATCAAAAGAATATCAATATTTACTAACCTAATTCCATTCTTCTTTCTTAAATAAAACAGAAAATTTAACTTACCAAGTCGCCCAAAAACACAAAACTGGCATTTGATCACTCAAAGTAGTAATTCCCATACCTGCCTAGACAGCAGAATCACTTGGCAGTTTCTAAACACATTTAGATTCAGGGTCTCATCATCTAGCTACTGACCGAGAATTTCCAAGTGTGGGGCCTAGAATATGTATTCTTAAAATCTACTGAGAAAAACATTTAAAAAAAAGGCAATCTTCAAAACAAGAAATAAAATACCCAATAAAAAGGAAACATCCTCAACTTTACTACTAGGCAAGAAAATGCAAATTTTTAATTAAAAGCTATGAGATTCCATTTTTTGTCCAAATTAACAAAAATGAAAGATACTAGAAACAGTGCTGATATGCACGTAAAAAAAAAAAAAGGCATTCTGATATGTCACTGGTTAAGATTTGCTACAACATTCTGTAATAACTGGGAGTTATCTTTTTTTTTTTTTCTTCAAGAGAGAGGGAGAGTGTGAGTTGGGGATGGGCAGAGGAAGAGGGAGAGAGAAAATTAAGCAGCATCCATGACCCATGCAGACAGAGGCCTATCGGCCTGAATCTCACAACTGTGAGATCATGACCTCAGTCAAAATCAGGAGTCAGACACTTAACCAACTGAGCCATCCAGGCACCCCTGGGAGTATCTTTTAAAAATAAAAAGGCAATACCGGAAAAGCACAAGGAACATAAGGATATGTATATAAGGATGCCAAATGCAGTATTATTTGCAATTTAAACAATAACGAAAAACTCTGGAAATAACCCCAAAACTCATTAATAGATACATGATTAAATGAATTAGTGACATTATAGAATACTGAATCGCTATTAAAAAGACTAAGAGACTTCCTCTTCTAGCAGTGATGGAGATAGCAGACCAATGTTCCTATCAAACACAATTAGAAAATCTATCAGGTGAAAGGGACTAAGAGGTAAAAACTTTCAGTTATACAATAAATAAATCATGGGGATATCATGCTTAGCATAGGAAATATAGTAATACTGTAATAACTGGCAACAGATGGTAACTATACTTACCATGGGGATTATTTTGTAATGTATAAAAATATTGAATCAATATTATATACACCTGAAACTAATAGGATACTGCATGCCAATTTTACTTCAACAACAAAAAAAAGAAAATCTGGATAAAATATAAATAATATTTGTTCCAAGGTATTGGAGAGTTACCGAGTTAGCCAATACTAGAAAAGCCAAACTCCTAGGAAGAAGGAAAGCTCAAGGAGAGGAGTCTTATCCGTGTGTTGCTCTTGTTTTCAGCAAAATCTGTTAAATTCTAAGGAGTGAAGGGCCAGAGGCTAAGAAAACTAGCAGAACTCAAAAGAAATCCAAGCAGAAAGAGGTGACTAAGGAGTGCTTATGGCTATCCAGCAGGACTAAAGGTCAAAATTTACAAGTCAGGCTTGATGAGGCAGCCAAATTTGAGAAGTCAAGATCTGAAAGACAGGAAGGCAAAGACAACACCAGATGCCAGTTCACCAAGGCGCCTATCAATTCTAAAGCTGCATAGGGCACTTTTTAAAACAAAAAGTGGATGAAAACTGAGATTTCAACATCCTCATGGTGCTGGCAGAACAAAAACTGAAGTTCAAAAACCACTACAGAGAAGGAACTTAGTCAATCCTCCATTCCTTCAGTAGACTTCCCGACAGCAATATCCTTATGAATGAAGGTGAAGTAGAAGCAAATTGAAATTTAAGAAGACTCAGCTCAGGCTGTGACTGACTGAAGGAATCTGCTTTATTCTAGTTGTTCTCCAGACTAAAGGCAGAATCCTCAATGATGGAAGAAATTATCATTCAGAGCCAAAAGTACTGTTTATATGAAATGTTCAGAATTTGATAAAAAATGGGCAAGCATACCAAGAAACAAGACCAAAGGCAAAAAACAGACAAAAGAAACAGACCGAAAGTTAATAAAAATAATGGTTAACAAACATGAAGGTTTAAAAAAATTATGATAAACATATTCAAGAAAATATGAAGAAAATTATGACAAAACAGAATTTCACCAGCGAACTGAAATTTATAAAAGAGAATCAAATGGAAATTCTAGAAGGAAAAATACAGTAAGCTGTAAAAGTCAAAGATGAGTTTATGGCACAATGGACACAGCTGAAAGTAAGATTAATGAACTACAAGGCAATGACAGAAAATATACATCCTGAAACGTGTGTTATCTGTGGAAACTATGAAACAGATCTGTTAACAGTCAAATTATTTTAATCTTAGGTATTGGCACATTCCAACAATCTGTACTATTCTAGGGTGTGACAGTTTAACAGTAAATATGGTTTGAACTTATTCATGTTTAGAGGGTGTCTGAAATTGAGAACTAGGCAGATCTATTTACTCAGATCCTAAGCATTGGCCCTAAGGAAAATTGCTTGAAGAAACTGGATCCCAAATATTACAGCTGGAGAATTTTTACAACATGTCCATATTCAAGTGGAGATCAAAGAAACTCAACTAAAAGAACTATGGACTGAGCAAAACTTCTTTTTAAAAAAAGGGCTGACTTAAAAATTACGACTTAAACTTTGGAAGAACCAAGGTGGTTGGCAGTGGGAGGAATCACAACATGTGAAACTCCTGAAATAAAAATATATTAACTTTTGGGGTGCCTGGGTGGCTCAGGCAGTTAAGTGTCTGATTTCCACTCAGGTCATGACCTCATGGTTTGTGGGTTCCAGCCTCATGAGTTTGAGCTCCTCGTCGGGCTCTGTGCTGTCAGGTCTCTCTCTCAAAAACAAACATTTTAAAAATATATTTAAAAACTGTATTAACTTAAAAAAATTTTTTAATGCTTATTTATTTTTGAGAGAGAGACAGAGTGTGAGAGGGGGAGGGGCAGAGAGGGAGACAAAGAATCTAAAGCAGGATTCAGGCTCTGAACTGTCAGCACAGAGTCCAATGTGGGCTCTGAGCAGGAGGCTGGAACTCACAAACTGTGAGGTCATGACCTGAGCTAAAGTTGGAAGCTTAACCAACTGAGCCACCCAGATGCCCCTGTGTTAACTTTTAAAAAAATAAATAAAATATATCTGTGGAATGCAGTATCCTTGAGACATTAAAAATATAGTAAGGGAGGGGGGCACCTGGGTGGCTCAGTCGGTTAAGTGTCCGACTCTTGGTTTCGGCTCAGGTCAAAATGTTACAGTTCAGTGAGTTCAAGCCCCACGTTGGGTTCTATGCTGGCAGCATGGAGCCTGTTTGGGATTCTCTCTCTCAACCTCCCTCTCTGCCCCTCCCTGACTCATGCTGTCTCTCTCTCTCTCAAAATAAATAAACTTCTAAAAAATACATATATGGTAAAGGTAACAAACTGATGGCTGGCAGCAGAGAGGGGTGAGGGGACAGGCAAAATAGATGAAGGAGCAGGAGAAACAGGCTTCCAGTTATGGAATGAATAAGTCACAGAATGAAAGGTATACCACAGAGAATATAGTCAATGGTACTGTGACAGCATCGCATGGCGACAGATGGAGCTACACGTACAGTGAGCATAACATACAGAGTTGTAGAACTTCTGTCTTGTATACATTAAACTAATGTAATATTGTGTCAACTACACTTCAATAAAAAATACAAAACACAAATATATATGTATATTAGAAAACTTCATAATGTTGAAAATTTAAACAAAACAGAAGTTCCTAGAAAAACAAAACTTATAAAAACTGACACAGAACAGAAAAATGTGAATAGCTCTATATCTATTAAAGAGACTGAATCTACAACTAAAGACCATCCCACAAAGAAACCTGTAGGCCCAGGGCACCTAGGTGGCTCAGTTGGTTAAGCGTCTGACTCTTGATCTTGGCTCAGGTCATGATCTCGCACTTGTGAGTTCGAGCCCTGTGTCAGGCTACACATAGTCAGTGCAGAGCCTGCTTGGGATTCTCTCTCCCTCTTTCTCTCTTCCCTTCCCCACTCACTTGCTCTCTTTCTCTCTCTCTCAAAATAAATAAACTTAAAAAAAAATAAATCTGTTTGGTTTCTACCCACAAAATCTCCAAACATTTAAAAAATAAATATCACTAACGTTACACAAACTCTTCCAGAGAAAAGAAAAAACCACTTCCCAACTCATTATATGAGGCCAACATAATCTTGATACTAAAACCTGACAGGACATTACAAGAAAAGAAAAGGCCAAGCCATTATCTTTTATGAATACAGATGCAAACATTCTAAATTCTAAGCTAAACATTAGCAAGCCAACTTCAGTAATATATTGGAAGAACAATATTATTGATAAAATTGGGTTTACTTCAAAAATAAAAGTTGTCCTAATGCATAAAAAAAATCAATATAGTTTGCCACATTAAGAGATTAAAGGAGAAAAATGATATAATCATCAATATAAAAAATGTATTTGATAAAATTTGTTATTCATAACTTTAAAAAATCTCTTAGCATATTAGAAATAGCAGGGAAACTCTTCTAAAAAGTCAGATTAAAAGAAAAACAACTTAGACATCAGAATGGTGAAAAATGGTGATGAAGAAACAAAGGTGCTCACCGTCAACATTGTACTAAAGTTCCCGGCCATTGCGATAAGGTAAAAAAACCAAAAAAACAAAAACAGAAAGTACACCGACCGGAAAGGAAGAACTAAATCTGTCATTATTCACAGGCAGCATAAACGTGTATATATAAAATCTAAAAGAATCTACACACTATCAGAATTAAGTGGATTTAGCAAGGTTTTTAGATACAAGGTCATTTATAAAAATAAAGTGCATTTCTATATATGAAGGAGTTTATTTTTTAAATAACACTTTACAATTAAAATGTCAAACATTTAGCAATAAATCTAACAAAAGATGTATAATTCCTATACACATACACACACATTTAAACACATCACTAAAATTATAAGAATATCCATATAAATGGACAAATATATCATTCATGGATTGGAAGATTTAATATTATTTTTTCAGTGTTTATTTATTTTGAGAGAGAGAGCACAGGGAAGGAGCAGAGAGAGAATCCCACGTAAGCTCCATTCTGTCAGTGTAGAGCCTGATGTGGGACTCAATCGCATGCCCCTGAGATCATGACCTGAGCTGAAATCCAGAGTGGGATGCTCAACCAACTGAGCCACCCACGCTTCCCAGGAAGACTCAGTATTTTTGACAGTGGTCAACTATATCCAAATTCACCCAATTGCCATCAAAATTCCAAGCGTATTTTTATACAGGCATGTAATTTGATAAAGTGATTCTGAAATGTATATGGAAAGGAAAAGGACTAAGAATAGCCAAATCAATCTTGCAGAACCACGCTGGAAGACAGAAGTTACCAGGTATCATGTCTTACTACAAAGCTACATGACAATGCGGTATTGGCTCAGAGACAGATTAAGAGGCCAAGAGAATACAATAAGGAGTCCAGAAATAGACTCCTATATAGCCTCCCACATTACGACAAAGAGACACTCAAGAATAGTGGAAAAAGATAACTCTTCAATAAACAGTCCTGAGGCTATTAGATATCCACATTGGAAAAAAATTATCTTGACTTCTTCCTCATTTTATATTTTAAAAAGCTAATAAAACAATAAGCTTCTTGGAAATAAAACAGGAACAATTTATTGAAATAGGCCAAGATTTCTTAACCAGAACACAAAACACTCTTACCTTTATAGCCAATCTGTGGTCCACTATTTGGGAACCTCTTAATCTATGTAGTCAGAGAATTCACTTAAGTCTTATTACGTAACATTCAAATAACTACTTTTCTTTTGTGAATAGTAATATCTTCATTTATGAAATTAAATCCATAAAACTAACTAGAAGTTCATATAGTAGTTTATTTTTATACCTAGGACTTTTTAATAACTACTGGAAACTCAACAAAGATCAAATACAATTTGAATTTAATGTACAAAGTGGCATTGTTTTTACTCCGCTTTAAAAATGCAGTTTTACTTCTAATATTAAATTCTACTACTAATAATATCAGTTATCACAGATGATAAAAATAGGAGCCAGACATGAAATGTCCTGTAAAGGAGACATGAACAAAGCCAACCTAAATCATAGTAAAGGCCCAGGGCTGCTCTCTGTGCCTAGCAAATGTAAGTCATTGGCTGCAACAAAAATAATCTCAAAGACACAGAGTAATAAGTCTGCTCCTCTACCATTTACTTAAAAGGTAAAAATTCAATCTGCTCATCTGGGATCATAGCTACAATAGCATAAACCTTTCTCTGAGGGGAGGAAAAATAGTCTTACGTTATTTTACTCAAGCCTTCTTAGATCAGTGAAACAAGGGAGAATAGTGAAATAAAGATAGTGTATCAGTTTACAGAGGGCACAAATTTAAAAGGTATTAATGAAAAATTTCATACAGCTCTCATTCTCTCTTCATACCACAGCTCATTAAGACCATGTGTATTTATCTTTTACTATGTGAAGGACACTGTGTAGTCTCAACTACTAAACATTTTACCTTTGCAGCAAGCTGTAGTCCAATTCTGTCAGCTTCAGCCTCCAAAGTTCTACTGTATGGTCTATCAAACATATACTAAGAAGAAGTAAGAAAGAGAAGTTTCATTAAGGATATTTATCATTTCACAACAAAATAAGTAACAAAGTGAGATTTTTAAAATTAATTTCATGGAGTATCTAGGATAAAGGTTTTATGCTCGCGATGACTGACAATTAAAGAACACCATGGTAGGGGCGCCTAGGTGGCTCAGCTGGTAAGCATCCGACTCTTGATTTCGGCTCAGGTCATGATCTCACAGTTTGTGAGTTTAAGCCCTGCCTCAGGCTTTGTACTGACAGTGCTGGGCCTGCTTGAGATTCTTGCTCTGCCCTTTCCTTGTGCTCGCTTGCCTCTCTCTCTCTTAAATAAATAAACAAACATTTAAAAAAAAAAGAAAGAAAGAAAGAAAGAACACCATGGTATAAAACATAAAGTACAGTCTTTATTTCCTCCATCAGATATTAATATTTTAAAAACATAAAAAATTAGGCCTACAGACTTCTAGAGAGTCTATAGTATCTTATAGAGTACAGTAGTCTCCCTTACCCACAGTTTCAATTTCCACGGTTGGAGATACCCACTCAACTGTGATCTGGAAGCAGATGGTTCTCCAGACATACTGTCAGAGGTCTATAGCAGCCTAACACTACGTCACAGTGCCTACATTGTTCACATCACTTTATCTCACCACATAGGCATTTTATCATCTCACATTATCACAAGATGGTGAATACAGTACAGTAAGATACTCTGAGAAGGCCACACTCATGTAACTTTTTTTTACAGTACATTATAATTGTTCTACTTATAGAACAATTCATCTCTTACTGTGCTTAACTTACAAACTTTTATCATAGGTATGCATGTATAGAAAAAAATATATACTGTAAATAGGATATGGTACTATCTGAGGCTTTAGGAAACCACTGGTGGGAATATATCCCACCCTCCCTCAGCCCTATGGATAATATTGGGGGAGGAGTTACTACTATACAGGTATACCCCTCTTTCAAAAGTTTGCCTTATGCTACTTTGCTTTTGCAAAAGAAGTACATTAGAACGTGTTCTCACTAACCAAAAGAAATCCAAAGAGTATGTTTGCTTTTATGAAAAAGCCTAAAAGTGAAGTGACATAACATGAATTTTAAGGAAGGAGAGGATTTCCTAAGAAAGCTTCTTAACGCAAGCTTTTATTATGGCCAAGGAACATTCTGACCTTGCAGTTTTAAAAGAAAATTGAAAAAATATGGCTATATAATAACCACTGACACTACTAGAGAATTTATTTCAGTTAGAAAATTAACCAGAGAGCAGAATTTTCCTTCTTTGATAAACTATCTTAACTCCGTCTTTCTTTTTTAAGTATTGATTAGTTAGGAAAATGAAATTTTCTTCCAACTTCAATAAAAAAATACAAATAGATATCGTAACTTTAACTTCCCTAATTACTTGTATTTATGTGGATGCTTTCCAGTTAAATTCTAATTTTCAGTAAGTACTAAAATTTGTAGGAGATGGATCAATAAGCAGGACTTTTGAGAACAGAGTTATTAATCGGGGAAACAATTTCACAGAGGTAGCTACATGTCAGTGATGTCTAGAAATAATATAATCAATCTAGTATATAACCATGAGATAGGACTTTCTTCCTTCTTGATCATGACTTTTTAGGTTGTTGAACTATATTATATAGTGTCTTCACTCTCAATGAGCAGTCTGCAGGGGTCCATCAAGTCTACTGATAGTATAACTGGTTTAAAACACTGGCTTTTTTTTTTTTTTTTTTAAAGGATGGAAACTTACATTAAGTCCAAATGCTGATACTTATTAACTGTTAACCCTCAGCTAATTGTTTAACCCATCTAAGCCCAGTAGCATCATATGTAAAATGGAGTAGCACAGGACCAACCTCCTAGAGTTGCAGACAGGATAAAATGAGCAAATGATAATAACTCCTGTTTATTGAGTCCTCATTTTGTACTAGGTACCGTGCTAAGTGCTTTAAATCACTGGTTCTCAACTGGATGCGATTTTGTCCCCCAGGGACGTATAAAAATGTTTGGAGACATTTATGATCATCACAACTGCTGGGCAGGGGGAGTGCTACTGGCATCTAGTGGGTAGAGGTCAGATATTTACAGTAGATGTTTAGAGGCTACTGAACATCCTGCAACGCACAGGACAATTCCTCACAACAAAGAATCATCCAGTCCAAAATATCACAGTGTTTAGATTAAGAGATCCTACTTTAGGGATGCCTGGATGGCTCAGTCAGTTAAGCATAAATCCGACTCTCGATTCTGGCTCAGGTCATGATCTCAAGGTTCGTGGGTTCTAGCCCTGCATTGGGATTCTCACTGACCCTGTGGAATCTGCTTGGGATTCTCTCTTGCGCTCTGCACCTCCCCTGTCCTCTCAAAATGAATAAAAACTTAAAAAAAAAAAATAGGTCCTATTTTAAATGTACCATTAAACCAACAACAGTGCTTTGAGTAGCCAGTATTATGCCCATTTGTAGATGAAGAAACTGGGACCTATAATTAGTGAAGTAATCTGCCCAGTATAGAACTTAGGTCTAACAGCCTAAATTCAAACACAAGTCCATCTGTTCACAGCCTGTATTCTTAACCTCTGTACATAATTATAGTGCTTATCCTAATGCCTGACATATAGTAAGTACTCAATAAATATTAGCTATTGTAATTATTACTAATTAATACCTGGTAGCATGCTATGACAGCTGCTACATTATACCTAAATCTTTTAAAATTACAAAAATAGAGGACTCCCCAATGGTTGGTTATGTAAAGGCCCCTCCTTCTTCCTTCATCTCTTCCTTTCTCTGGCAAATAAATGTCAGCAATTCCCCCTCTTTAATGATTCACTATCAGCATCCCCTCCTGCTGTTCAATCACAAGGAACAAGGCTTTCTAGAGAAAGAAACATTTCCCCATCACCAAAATCATGGGGTGGGGGTGGGGCTTGATTTAAGGAAGAAAAGTTCAAAGAGAAGTAATCACTTTATTTTTAGTTTAATTATTAATTAGTATATGAAGTAGCAGGATTCATCAAGTTTTTGTTTTTTTGTTTTTTTTTTTTTTCAGAGAGAGCACAAGTGGGGTGGGGCAGAGAGAAGGAAAGACAGAATCCAAGGCAGGCTCCAAGCCATCAGCACAAAACCTGACCTGAAGCTTGAACTTTGAACTGTGAGATCATGACCTGAGCTGAGACCAGGAGTCGATGCTCAACCCACTGAGGCACACAGGCACCCCTTCATCAACTATTTTAAAGAAAAAACAGCCACAGGTTACATTTCCTATAACAAAATCTTCAGATTCCAATACAGAAAAAAGTGATGTATTGATAAATGGGGTAAACACTACATTAACTCCTTTGACTTCCCGACACATAATGGAAATAAAATACAAAATATGAAATCCTATAACCTAAGCAATAACCATTCTTTTTTTTCCCCTTTAAGAGCCTTTATTTCAATATAAATGCAGCCAAATGATATGGTAACACTGAATAAAAGACTTAGTTATCCAATTTCAAAAGCAATTTGTCTCAAAGAATTTTACACATTAGATTTAAACAGTACCCAGATGGCACAATGATGGTGCTCCACAAATCATTAAATAAACAAATAACAGATTGTTCCTGAATAACCAAACCTCCCAGGACAAGAGGAAACATGTGAAGAAAGATGTAAAATAAAATAATTAATCATAGTTAACAAAGCAATTATCAAAACTGCAAGACCTACTTTCAGTAGTGAAGTGTTTTGAACAAAATGCGGGCCTCAGTAAATTTTATGACATGAACACCATTATACATAAGTACTAGAAATGAAAGGGAACAAACACCTAGTAAGATTATCCTTTCGCTATTGTGCAGGTAATCTTAGTATAACTGGGAGTGAGAGGATGAGGATGGTAAAGCAGCTTTAGCTAATTCTGTGCCCATAAAAATTTACAGGTTTTAAGAGTTCTACATCAAAATGCAAACGTTTGGAAGAAGGGAGAGTCATCCAGAAAGTATACCACAGTCACTATGAGAGACAAAAGTGAAAAGTTTGAAGGTAAAGTGACAAAAGGAAAGAAAGGATCTGTGACCGGGTTTTCTCTAAGACCAATAACTATATAACACTCTGCCCCTAAATATTATGTTAGCCAAAAATTGCTATGCCCTTGAAACCCATCTATCTCCATCATTTAAAAGATGTAGTATTTTCTAATTTGAATGCTCATTTTTAAGAATGTCCCCTAAAAATGAGAAAACATATGACTAAAAATTAGTAGCTATATTTCATGATACGTGAAAACATCTCTCGTATCTGTTACTTTATAGTAACCTTTAAAATATCCTCACCACACACCTTTAAAAGCCAACTTATTGTCTCACACTTACCTCCTGCAGTTTAGACTGTATCCACTGGCCCAAGAGTGCAAAACTATCTCGAGGACAAACAGCCCAAATCATTGTGAGCAAAATCATACCTAGGAAATCCAGTAAGTGAACCAAGCTAGCCTTTTCTGCCTGAGAATAATCAAAATAATGAAAATTACATTTAATAAATTAAGACAGTGTAACCTTAGATTTTCTAGCTCATGATGTGTAATCACATTAAATAATTACATGTTTAAACTTACCTTCACCAACTAAGATCACATGTTCTTTTTCTTCTGTGTGTTTTTCTTTCCATCCCTTGCTTACAGGTATAAACATTCATTCAACTAACATGTACTGAACCACTTACTATCACTCAGATACAATGACAGGTTCACAGATATGAATAGAAGTTCACTAACCTATAGTTCTTATATTAACAAGCATAATAATCTTGTGAAATAGGTACAATTATCCCTCTTTTATCAAGAAACTAAGATGGGAGAAACTAAAAGAGTTGCCAAAATTCACACAGCTATTAGTAAAAGGACAAGGAATCAAACCCAGAAGTTTTAGTTTCTAATGTTATTGTTAAATTTTTTTTAAAGGAAATAAATGTGCTCATTATGCTTATACCTTATACCTTTGGATAGACTAAACACTGCTTAACATATGAAATAGTTAAGAAAAATTCAGAAAAAGACTGGAAATTTATTTTTAGTAAAAAACTTCTGGACTTCATGACCTAATATATGCAGTATGATTCATTTATGCAAGTTTGCAATTTTATCACTCTGGTATTTCTCACTAGGAAATTGAGTTCTATAAAGTTTTATATTTATAGAACTAACCAATTTTACTTAAAATAGTTGTTTTAAGTAATAATTTCTAAATACAAGTTTAACGCACTGGATTGTTCACATTCCCCATTAAAGATGATTAATAAATGCTGATAATACAGGAATCATTACTTGAACGTATGAAACATGGCTGACAACTAAAAACAATCACACGGAACACTTCTTGTAACAATATAATCTGTCCTCACAAAGCATTCTTTGCTTCATTATACAAACTGTGTGTCATGAAAAACAATTATGGAATTATTTTAGCAGAAAAGAATAACACTACAAATGATGAAGTCATTATAAAAGAGAAAATCCTTATTATTAATTATTAAAGAATATAATTACCCATTACATAGTCTTAGAAAACTAAAAAAAATTTTTAAATATGTATTTGTGGAAGGAAGAAAACATGGAGACTGCTAAAAGAGAAAATATAGTGCTGATGATGTCTAAGGCCTCTACAAAGAAATATTAATAACTACTTTCAATTTTTAAGACTGTTATTTTCTTTTTATGTCTTATCTAATTAGTGTTCTGCACTGACAGAGATGACAACAATATGCTGAATGAGACAGTGAACTAGAGGCCAGAAAAATAAAGGTGTATGTAATATGAGTATCTTTTAAATGCTAAAATTGGCCAAAACTGATTTTGCAGTTATGAAGTCTTTTCTTAAAAGACAATCTTTTTCGATTGCTTAGATTTATTCTTATATAGATCTATTTAAGGAAAATGTTTTTTTATATTTTTCTATAATTCAGAAGAAATAAATGAGATAATTACTGTTTGTGCTTCAGAAAAGCACAACTGTGACCCACCTCAACTTATCAGTACTTTAAGGAATAGACAGAATTTGAAATGACTTTTAAGGAGATTAATAACACTAGCATTTCCATTTAAAGTTAATATTACTTACATTTCTGACATAACATTTCACAATCCTTTCACTATTTACCTTCATGTTTTCAACAGAAAATACACCTCTCTCTAGTTAATGTGGACAAAATATACTTATTTTTAATAAAAATAAATATATGAATAAACAAATACATTAGCTTTTTGTACTCATACCAAGTCAAACAGATGTGTATTCACAGAACCGTAAATCAACCTGAATTCTATGATCCATTAAAAAAAAAGGCTGCCAATACCCAGGTAAGTGTGGTAAAAGAAAGCAGGGCTGGATTTGCAAACAGAAGACCTGGGTTAAAGTCCCAGTTGGCCAGTTGACCACATTACTCATGTTACTCCAAGTCTTTTTAAACATTAGTTTCCTCATACATAATGTAGGGATATTAAATACATACTTAATGAGGATGGTATTAAAATTATAATTGAGAAGGTAAGTATTTAAAAGCTCAGCAAACTGTAAAATGGCAAGGTATCATTATTATTACTCTGCATTAATTATATATGGCATATCATTCTAGAGATTTTCAGAGATGCTCCAAGCCATCTTCTGAGAATGAATAAAAAAGCAAGAAAACTGATTTACCCACTTAAATAGTAATATCACTTTCATATAGTTAACTTTCAGACTAGATTACAAGTATGTTAATAATTATGGAGAGTTTAAAATCTAATTTGAAATAATTAGAGGTTGAGAATAATTACTTTTTAGCAAAAGAGACAGCTGATAAAAATAGTACTTAACAGAAACACTAATTATTCAGGTATCAAATACTAAAGACCATAAAAATTCTCAAAATTAGCCAGTCATATTTTTTCAGGTAACAGAGTAAGTCAACTGCTAAAAACTAACATACCATCTTTTAAAGAAAAAGAAAACTGAAAAGATTCAGTTTTACAAGATTTAACTTGCACACTTCAAAGCAGTATTTCAACAACTGAACATTCATCCTAGGTACTTACAGCATGCCCAAGTACTGCATGTGCTATTTCATGGCCCAGAAGAAAGGAAAGTTGATGAATATCAGTTACACTATTTAAAAGCCCAGTGAAGATAAACACTTGTCCATTCTGCACCATAAAGAAAATAATGTAAGTAATTGGAACACCTTAAAAAAAACAAGGATATTAAATTTACGATTTAAAGTTAGATGGGAGAACATTTACTTACTGGAAGCACAAAGGCATTTATATCTGGGGAATCAACCACATGAATAGTCCAATTGATCTCAGAGATCCCTGGAATATCTTTATTGCACTCAATCAAATGATAAACCACTTCTTTAACCATTAGGTATCGGGCATCCTTCTCAGTTAGCATATCATTTTTAAACTCTTCCATCCACTGAAAGATTAAAAAGTCATCTTTATTTTAAGAGAGTTTTAGCTCAGCAAAATGTTTATATTGCTTCATGAAGAGTTAAATGGCTACTTATTGTTGAACAATTTTTAATTATGTAAAAATCTACATATACAAAACACTTCAATTCTTAAATTTGAATTATTCATGCAAAGGCAATGTGCTTTCTCACAAATGGAATAAATTCTAATAACTAAGATTTTTCATATAAATTGGTTGAAATAAAACTTTCATCTTTTCTATTAGCCTATAAACAAATAAAATGTTTAAATATTATTTCTACTTTCCTAAATATTTTAGAAAACAAAATACTGCCTAGGAAACAAAGATTTCATATAAGGAAGAACAATATAAAAGAAAATTACTTTCATAACCCACTGACTAGAAAAACACCCTATACTTAATTTAAAAAGTTAAACTTCTAAAAAGAAAAGGACATTTTGGGGACACCTGGGTGGCTCAGTTGGTTAGAAATCCAACTCCAGCTCAGGTCATGATCTTGAGGTCAGTGAGTTTGAGCTCCGCGTCGGGCTCTATGCTGACAGTTTGGAGCCTGGAGCCTGGAGCTTGCTTTGGATTCTGTCTCCCTCTCTCTCTGCCCCTCCCCAGCTCAAATTCTGTTCTGTCTCTCAAAAATGAATAAACATTAAAAAAAATTTTAAAAAAAAGGACATTTCATTAATTTTAAGTGTTTTATTCACACAGAATGATAGGAAATTACTGAAATTTTAGAACTAACATGCATGTCATTTTCTCTACACCATGTAGAGTAGGACTAGCCACTATACGAACACACTTTCTGAAGCTATATTCATGAAAAACCCTTTCAAGTATAGGAAAATTAAGGGTGTTCTGAAAATATCACATTAATTTCCATAAAATGTGTAGCTTCGTTCACATATAGATCAAGAAGTTGAGCATCTTCTTCCCTTAGATGTATTAAAAACAGATGATTTTGTAGAATTGAATCTGCAATAGTCTTTATATCAATACCATTTTTTAAAAGCACAAGTCACCAATGTAAATAAACTGAAACAACTATTAACCCATATGAAGGAAATAAAACAAGCAAAATTATATATAATTATAGTACTTTACCATATCCCTATAGGAACATGTGCTTGAATTTTAGTATCAAGCAGGTTATTATATTTGTAGGCTTAAAAAAAAGATTATTATGTACATATATATTATTTTTTAAAGCTTCTGAGTGAGACAAATGGTGGAAGATACAGAAATTTAACACTAGGCCTATCTCAATCTTTCCAGAACACTCTCCTCAAACCTGCTTCAGACAAGATTACCCTAGAAACATCTCCAATCTCTGTAAAAGCTCTACTAGAAAAGATGCATCTTTTTTGTGAAAAAACATTGTTATTTCTTTTTTAAGGTAACTTTCCACTGACAAACTCAGAAGCTTAACTGAAATAAAAAGACATAAAGACTTCACCAAAGTGGTCAAGTGAGACCATGAGACATCAATTCAATAAATACTCATTGAGTATATACTAGGTGTGTGCTCACAACTAGAGAAAGGGTCTGTCCTCAAGAAACTCACTAGTGGTATAAAATGCTTAACTATCTGAGTTACTGTACTTTCTAAAGAAGTAAGGCTTCTTGGGGCTCCTGGGTGGCTCAGTCAGTTAAGCGTCCAACTTTTGATTTCAGCTCAGGTCATAATCTCATGTTTCCTGAGTTTGAGCCCTGCCACAGGCTCTGTGCTAGCAGCACGGAGCCTGCTTGGGATTCTCTTTCTCCCTCTCTCTCTGCCCCTCCCCTGCTTGTAATCTCTTGATAAAAATAAAAAACATTAAAAAAAAAAAAAAAAAGACTTAAGGCTTCTGAATTCCAACTTGATTTTGCATTCAAAAAATATAATTGCCAAAAATGAGGTTTTGGAAAAAATTACCGTATTCTACATTACTTTCAAGGTACAAAAATTCATATTACATATCTACTTATCCAAAAAATATGTACTAAACACTACCTTCTACATTGTGCTAGTACTTAATATAAAATGATAAAAACAGACAGGGTCTTGGTTCCCAAAGAGCTTAGTCTAACAAAGGAGACAGATCAGTAAAGAAATAATTATGCAAATAACAATTATGTTACCTCCATGATAAGTGATTCAAAGGAAAAGTACAGTATGCAAAAAGAAAATAAAAGCAGGAGACCTGACCCCAATATAGCCAAGCACTGGACACAATTTTAAATGAGCTGATTCATAATTCAGTCTGTATGAAGGATTCCCACTAGAGCATAATGTAGCAAACCTGCCTAACCCAGTCTGGATAATCAAGGAAGACTTTCCTGAGAAAGTGACATTTAAGGTGGCATGTGATGAGCAGGAATTAGCTGGATGAATGAAAGGAAATGCAATGTAGGTAGCAGGAATACTAAGTATGAAACTTTGGAGGCCTTTTGGGAAAATGAGAATTTTCTATCAAAGACTAACATAAAAAAGTAGTGCATCTTTCATACTTAAGAAACTTTGCCGCTTTGAGTATTATATTAAGCAATCTAATTATAAACAATTCTCACTACTTACTGCTTCATATTCCAGTTCGGATAAAAGTTTGAAATGTTCTTTCCCCAATAATAGTAGCTTATTCCTTCCTGTGATAGGACTCACCTCCAGGTGAGTAAAATAAAACACTACAAAGAGCAATCCAAAACTACTGAAACAAAGGAATAACTTCCATTTATTCTTCCTTAAACTTTCTTTAAATAGTTCCTTCTTGTTAGGAGGAAGTGCCTGCCACCATTTCCTTATGCCCCTAGAGCAGAAAGAAAAATTCAAAGTTCTGACAATAGTATCAGCACATATCAACAAAACTTAATCTTATACTAGAATTCTATGTCATCAAATACTTGAATTTTTGTGAAATATTTCTCTGTATAGATGGGTTTTCTCCCATTTATAAAATTCTTAGCTAAATGATGAAAAAGTAGCCAGTTATAAAAATTCTAAAGCTCATTTAAAGTTTCTTCTTATTTTAAAGGTGAACACTAAATGAGTAGCTATTTTACAACTACCACTAGTTAACATTTATTGACTGTTTACCACATGCAAGCTACTGTTCTAATTGTTATACATGTGTCATCTCACTTCATCTTCACAAAAACCCTGTTACCAAAGATAAAACTGAGACAGAGAGAACTGTCCGAGGACTTGTCCAAGGTTGCAGAGGTGATAAGGGAAAACCAGGCAAGGAAGACCATGTGATCCTAGAGTATGGGTACTTAACCACTTGATAGGGATGATCTGTTCAAATAAACATCTGAGGGGTTACAGCACAATCATCTATACCTGTAACCACAATTCACTCCCCCTGCTCATCAGACTTCCAGCACATTCTGCCAGTACTTCAGCAAGGTACAAGGGAAACTACCTCAGCATTGATTTTAGAAATAAACGCTGGTCACCAGCAGAAACTTCACTATCCCCTCAAGAACATAATAAAGGAAAGGTAATAAGGGCATAAACATCGTAAACGAGAAAATGAGAGACTGTGTAGTTAACACATGGAGGTCTAATTTCTACCAGGCAACAATACTCCCTGCTGGTTATCAGAGATCACAGACATTTTGACAAGCAATGTTTTCAACAACAAGACAAAATTTTTCCTAGTGGGTTCATCTGTGAAATCACAACAAAAGTTTAAGATATATACATCATTCTCTTGACAAAATCCATCTTACAAAATAACTTCAAGTTATTTTAATTTTATTAAGTGACACTCCTAAGATGCCTCAAAGTGTCCCAACCTGAAAAGACTTAGGCCAGACCATGAAGTATATTTATTTCCCATTTAAAACTTCATATGACTTATCATCTGCCTTCAATGTATGATGAAAACACAGCTTAAAAGAAAATGTTAAGTGATTACAATGGAAACAACAACAAAAAGTTAAAAATAATATTAAAAAGGATGAGAAAGAGCCATTGGCCTAAGACCCTGGGCTGAGTTATGACAAAGATCCTCTCTTGCACCAGACTCTACTCAGGCTCCCCTGAACTTTTTTCAACTAGGCCTCACTTCTGGACTTCCATATTCATCTCTGCATTGTCCAGGTTTAGCAAGAATCCTGCTAAGTCAGGTTAAACAGAATTTCCCCATCCTCCGTATCTTATCACCCTCGATACCTGATCGAGTTCCTCATCAGTCTCCAGCCTCCAGATGATGTCTGATCACACTCACCTGCCTTTAGCAAGAAGCCTAGTGGGGTCAGGTTAGGGAGAATCCCCACTTATTCCTGATGCTTCGTCTGAGTAATTTTCTATCCACCAAACCCCACCCTGCTTCTCAGCTATAAATTCCCACTTGCCCATGGTATATTCAGATTAACTCTGGTTCTATACTTAGGTCTCTCTTCCCCTACTGCAAAAGTTCTGCATAAATCTGTGTTTACTGCTTTAACTGTTTTCTAGCTCTGGTCTTCTCTGACAGTCGTTACCTACAACTAGAGCTAACACAACTGTATATTTTCTGGGTGCCGGTGTCAAATCACAGAAAACTGGGTTGGTTAGTATGGGAGTAAGAGAGCTAGAAAGGCCTTCACAGTCATCAAATGTAAGAATGACGAGACAATGCTTAACTTTACCTTTCTTCGTTCTTCATGGAGCAAATAAGAGAAAACAAGATTAATTATGGGGGGAGGTTTAAATTAAATAAAAGGTACTATTTAGCTGTGAAAACATAATTATTATGAAGGACTACCCACAAGAAAATAACAAAGATGTGATGGAAATAGAACTGAAAAATAGATGCTAATTAAGCATTAACTTGGCTAGGAATGAGCCTATTCTTAAATAAGTGAACTCCCAGTTTCACGACCCGTTGCCTCAGATTTCGTAAAATAAAAAGTTATGTTTTTAAGTATTGTTCTTACAAACTATACCCAACATTTCTCATTCTTGTAATCAAAATAGAAGATCGTTTAAAAAGTGTCCTATATAATTTTTTAAAGATCTCATTTTTATACTATAATATGTAGTAAATTATTTCAAGATTAAATCATTTCTAACAAAACTGGGTAGAACCAACCGTTTGGAAACTTAATTTTGAGCTAAATATGGGAGGGAAATCTAACAAGTTTTCTTTAAAAGTATAGTTTTACAAATACCTTTTAAGTTTTTTTTGTTTGTTTTTTGTTTTTTTTTTTTAAAGCTTTTTACCTGCCTACAATGATTGCAAATAGTTTCTGCACTGGTTTAAGAATAATCAACAAGAGAGGAACCGGAGCAGCTTGAAACCGAGGAGAAGTGTGGAAACTCCTGATGTCTCTCTGTCTCATGCGAAGACACTTTAGGGGACGCAATACTGAGAGAAAAGGAGCTCCTGCAACTTCTTCTATCAGGAGTTGTCTTGAAAAAGAGTCATTCCGTGCACCACATGTTGGGGTAACCTTCCAAATTTCTTTATGGCTCACGCTCAAGAAGCATCCTGGTCTTTTGGTATTAAGAGTCCTATAAGAATAAAAATTTTTAGGCAGAAAAGTCAACGTATCACACTGCTGTACTCCCAGACCCTGATACTTATTAACTGTATGAGTAATTTGTACTTGATGGCAGTCTGGTGAGGTGACAGCTAGCGTGTTACACACTCTCCAGTTGGTCAGCAAATGAAATCGGAAGAAAACACAGTTTCTAGTAGCAGATTGCAGTCCATAGATGAAGCTCATCTTTCTTCTCCTGGATTATCTGGAACACAAAAAATAAGTTATATATACCTCTGGAAATACTTATTTATAAAACTGTTGCTGTTCAGTTGTTCTTCCCTTGACACATCTCAGACTGAATTATCTTAGGTTTCTACTCACCAGCCCTATAGCAATGCCTCTCAGCAATACAAACCAAAGAGGTTAAAAAAAAAAAAAAAGAAAAAGGTTTTGCTCACTTCTTTTTACTCTACAACATATACTTTAGAAACTTGGTTGTTTTTTTTTTCTTCTTTCATTTTTTAGTTTTGCTTGGGGGAAGTCTGTTTTTATTTTAACAGTTAAATTACTGGGGATTAAGAAATGGATTAAACAAACAAACAAAAACAGTCAACTTTAGTAATTGGCAGTAACTAGGAGGCATTACAGAAAAGCATGTAATGGAATAGTAAGATCTAAGTTTTAAAATGTATTTTTTAAAATACAAATTTGATGCAGAAAAGCATTTGACAAAATACAGCATCCCTTCTTGATTAAAAACCCTTAAGAAAGTAGGGATTGAAGGATCATACCTCAAGATCATAAGGGCCAACACAAAAAAAACCCACCACTAATATCTCCCTCAGTGGGGAAAAACTGAGAGCTTACCCCCTAAGGTCAGGAACATGATAAGGATGTCCACTCTCATCACTGTTATTCAACATAGTGTTGAAAGTCCTACCTCAGCAATCAGACAACACAAAGAAATAAAAGGCATCAAAATTGGCAAGAAGAAGTCAAACTTTCACTCTTCACAGATGACACGATACTCGATGTGGAAAACCTAAAGACTCCACCAAAAAACTGCTAAAACTGATACATGAATTCAGCAAAGTTGCAGGATATAAAATCAATGCACGGAAATTGGTTGCATTTCTATACACCAATAATGAAGCGAGAAATCAAGGAAACGATCCCATTTACAACTGCACCAAAAGTCATAAAATATCTAGGAATAAACCTAACCAAAGAGATAAAAGATCTATACAATGAAAACTATACAAAGCTCATGAAAGAAACTGAAGAAGTCACACAAAAGAATGGAAAAACATTCCATGCTCATGGTTTGGAAGAACAAATATTGTTAAAATGTCAATAGTACACAAAGCAATCTACACATTCAAAACAATCCCTATCAAAATAACACCAGCATTCTTCACAGAGCTAGTAAAAACAATTCTAAATGTGTATGCAACCAGAAAAGCCCCCGAATAGCCAAAGCAATCTTGAAAAAGAAAACCAAAGAAGGAGGCATCACCATCCCGAACTTCAAGCTGTATTACAACACTGTAATCATCAAGACAGTATGGTAATGGCACAAAAACAGACACTCAGATCAAAGGAACAGAATAGAGATCTCAGAAATGGACCCACAAACGTACGGTCAACTTATCTTTAACAAAGCAGGAAAGAATATCCTATGGAAAAAAGACAGTCTCTTTAGCTAATGGTGCTGGGAGAACTGGACAGCAACATGCAGAAAAATGAACCTGGACCACTTTCTTACACCATACACAAAAATAAACTCAAAATGGAAGAAAGACCTAAACATAAAACAAGAGGCCATCAAAATCCTAGAGGAGAATACAGGCAGCAATCTCTTTGACTTCGGCTGCAACAACTTCTACCTTAACGGGTCTCTGAAGGCAAAGGAAACAAAAACAAAAATGAACTACTGGTACCACATCAAGATAAAAATCTTCTCCACAGCATAGGAAACAGAAATAATCAGCAAAACTAAAACGCAACTGATGGAATGGGAAAAGATATTTGCAAATGACATACCAGATAAAGGGTTACTATACAAAATCTATAAATCGCTTGTCAAACTCAACACCCAAAAACCAAATAATCCAGTGAAGAAATGGGCAAAAGACCTGAATAGACACTTCTCCAAAGAAACATCCAGATGGCCAACCAACCCATGAAAAAATGCTCAACATCACTCATCATCAGGGAAATACAAATCAAAACCACAAAGAGATACCACCTCACACCTGTAAGAATGGTTAAAATTAACAAGTCAGGCAACAACAGATATTGGCGAGTATGTGGAGAAAGAGGAACCGTTTTGCACTGCTGGGGGGAATGCAAACTGGTGTGGCCACTCTGGAAAACAGTATGGAGGTTCCTCAAAAAATTAAAAATAGAACTACCCTATGAGCCAGCAATTGCACTACTAGGTATTTAACCAAAGGATACAGGAGTGGTGATTTGAAGGGGCACATGCACCCCAATGTTTATAGCAGTGCTATTGACGATGGCCAAAGTATGGAAAGAGCCCAAATGTCCATCGACAGATGAATGGATAAAGAAGAGGAGTGCCTGGGCGGCTCAGTCAGTTAAGCATTGGACTCCAGCTCAGGTCATGATCTTGCAGTTCACAAGTTCAAGCCCCACATCGGGCCATTTGGCTCTGTGCTGACAGCTCAGAGCCTGGAGCCTGCTTCAGATTCTGTGTCCCTCTCTCTGCCCCTCCCCCGGTCACACTCTGTTTCTCTCTCTCTCTCTCAAAAATAAACATTTAAAAACAAATATGTGGTATATAGATACAATGAAGTATTACTCATCAATCAAAAAGAATGAAATCTTGCCACTTGCAACAAATTGGATGGAACTAGACTGTATTATAAGTGAAATCATTAAAAAAAAATAATAATAATAATAAATAAGTGACATCAGTCAGAGAAAGACAAATATCATATGACTTCACTCGTGTGGAATTTAAGATACAAAACAGATGAACATAAGGGAAGGGAAGCAAAAATAATATAAAAACAGGGAGGGGGGACAAAATACAAAAGACTCTTAAATATAGAGAACTGAGGGTTGCTGGAGGGGTTTTGGGTGGGGGGATGGGCTAAATGGACAAGGGGCATTAGGGAGGACACTTGCTGGGATGAGCACTGGGTGTTACACACAGAGGATGAATCACTGGATTCTCCTCCTGAAATCATTATTGCACTATATGTTAACTAATGTGGATGTAAATTTAAAATACATATTTAAAAAATAAATATAAAATAAAATACAAACTTGATCCTTTCACATATAATCCTGGCACTTTTAATTGGGGTCAAGATGGAATAAGAGGAACTGAAAACAAGTGAAAAAACAGAATAAATACAACAATGGTTTCAAAACACTGGACATTAGGCAATGAAGAATAAGTGATGCCTGAGAGATGGGAAATAAATTAACTGAGTCCTACAATTGCCCCAAGTTCCTGCCTGGAGAGTTTCCCGGCCACTATGCAGACAGGGCAAACCTAGCACAGCCCACAAGTGGCCCTAAATTGGAGAGATGAAGCTGGGAGTTCAAGTAGGCCATAGTAGCTAGACCTCGCAGAGCACAGTATGAGAGAAGACACAACTGTGCAGAAAAAGAACTCCAGAGTGTGTCCTGCAGAAAAATCTGCCTCCTATATTCAGCTGAGTTCTGATCAGGGCACTCATGTGAGGAAAGTCCTTGGAGGTGGGAAAGAATCACCTGACAGGAATAGAGGAGCAACATGCAGGACTCATGGAGCATCCGGCCTATTTACATTCTTCAAAGCAGAAAACCTTTTAACTCATGGGACACTGGGTTGAGTACTCAGAGGGTTTTGCCTCATTAGAGAAACAGTAGTCCTAGAATAAAAGTTACTCTAGCCCTACCTAACAAAGATTAAAGGCAATACTCAACAAGATCAAACTGTTTCTAAGTAACTAAACCACATTCTAGAAAAAAGCTCAAAAACAGTTGTTAAGAATACAAAAATATCCACCACTTAACAAGGTACAATTTATAATTAAAAATTGCCAGGCAGCAAAGATGCAGGATATGTAAACCTTAATCAAGAAAAACACTAATAAAAACTAACTCTTAAGTAGCATGAATGACAGCATTGACAAAGATATTGAAGTGCTTATTATAACTATATTCCATGTGTTTAAGAAGCTAAAGGTAATTTGAGAGTGTTAGACATGGAATATGTTTTTTTAGAAGACTTACATTGAACTTCTAGACAAGGAAACTAGTGTCTTCCATGAAAAATACACTAGATGAGACTAACAGCAAATTAGATATTATAACAATGAAATAAAGACTTGTGAATTTGACGGATCAATAGAAACCAAGAAAACCAAAATAGAAAACCAAGAGAAAAAATGCACAGAGCATCAACAGGGTATAGGATAACTCAAGTGGCCTAACATATGTATAACTGGAGTCCCTGAAAAGTGGGAATGCATGGTAGGTAGACAATAAAAAGAAAAAAGAATGGCCAACATTTTCCAAATTTGATGAAAACTGTAAACCAACAAATCCAACAAGTTTAAAACACACACACACACACACACACACACACACACACACACACAGTAAACACAAAAGAAACTTACTCCAAGGCATATCCTAGTTAAATTTCTTAAAACCAATGGAAGAGAAAATCTTAAACTTCACATTTTAGATGAAATGGATCAACTTCCTGAAAAACACAAACTACCAAAGCTAACTCAGAAAGAAATTGATCTGAACAGCCCTATATCTATTATTTTAATTTAACTTACAGTTAAAAACCTTCCCACAAAGAAAGCTCCAGGCCCAAATAGCTTCACTGGGGAATTCTGTCAAACAGTTAAGGAATAATTAAAAATAATTCTATTCAAACTCTTCCAGGAAATTGAAAAGAAATGAATAATTTGCATTTCATTCCATAAGACCAGCATTACCATGCATGATACTAAAGCCAGAAAAAAACTTACAAGACTATAAAGTACTATCTCTCATCAACACAGACAGAAAAAATTCTTAATATTTTAGAAAATCTAATTCAACAATATATATAAAGACAGTACATCATGACCAGTTGAGGTGTGTCCCAGGAATGCAAGGTTGAAAGAAAAATTCAGCAATCAATGTAATCCACCCTATGCACTGAAAAAGAAACACCATATGATCATCTCAATAGATACAGAAAAAGCATTTGATAAAATCCAACACCCAACCCTGACAAAAAACTCTCATAAACTAGGACATCTACAGAAAACTATAACAGCATATTTATTGGTGAAAGACTATACTTTCCTCCTAAGATCAGGAGAAAAGCACAGATGTTCACTCTCACCACTTAAATTCAATATTATACTGGAGTTCCTAATCAATACAATAGAATTAATACATACATAACTAAATAAATGGCATCCAGACAAGAAATATAGAAGTGGTCTTTATGCCTACACAATAGGATCATCTCTATAAAAAATCCAAAGGAATCTACAAAAAAAGCTCCTACAATGACTTTAGTTAGGTGTCAGGATACAAAAGCAACATACAAAACAAATTTTATCTCTATATACCAACAAGTGATAGAAGCCAGACCTTACTACCGCCAAAAAAGTGCATACTCTATGATTCCAGCTCTATAATATAAACTGTAAAAATGCAAAGTAATTATACTTACTTACAGAGAGATCACTGATTGCCTGAGGATGGGAAAGTAAAGAGGATCAGGAGAAGGATTATAAAGTTTTGGAGGCAATGAATATGTTCACTATTTTGCTTGTGATGTAGGTTTCACAGGTGTACACAGAGGTCAAAACTTATACTATATAGCTTACGTCTGCATAATTTATTTTATGTCAATTATAAATCAATTAAGCTGTTTTTCAAAAGATACTAAAAACAGGTAACAAATGCAATGTGTGAACTCTGATTAGATCTTAGTTTGAAAGAAAAAAATCAGCTTTGGAAGACAACTGGGATTAATGGGGGAATTCACATATAGATTTGCTTTTAGGTTATTTTAGGTAAGTATTGCTTATTAGGTTATAATGATGTGGTTATGCAGGTGAATAATTTATAACTGAGACACTTGCGGAGGTATCTCTTTATGATGAATAAAACTTACTTTCAACTTGTATCACACACACACACACACACTTGCATAGGACATAAAGCCAATGCAGTAAAATATTAACAATGGTATCTAAGTCCTGGTTATATACGTGTTCATTAATTTTTTTTTCAATTCTTCTGTTTCAAAATCTTCATAATTAAAGTTGGAAGAAAATATGTAAATCTAACTCAACCTAGACTAATACAATATTATCTAGAAAAATAACTTCAGAAAATCAGTTTTAATAAACAGTATTACCTACATGTTAGACTATTTAAAAGTTACTAACATTTTTTATATAACATTCCACCCTTGCATATAACATAAAATGTGAATAAAGGGCGTGATAAGTAAACATTAACTCCAAGTTAACCCTTTTGGAATTACTACCAATTTTAAATCAGAGTCCACACTTAATACATAATAATCTGATGTTATTAACAAGATACTTTCTAGTTTTTTTTTCCTTTTTTAAACCAAGCTGAAAGTAGTAAAATAACTGAAGTCTAGAAATCATTTCAAAATTAGTATTTGAGTAACCAGTAAGTTTCTTCATTGGCTAGCTGGCTTGTGAGTTACAGATGCAGCATGAAATTCAGTCCCTGCCCTCATGGATGTCATAATCTAGTTGGGGGGGGGGGGGGGGGAATGTATCTAAGTAAGACTATTATGGAATAATAAAATACAGTTCCTTATTAAGCGTTATGCACTGTTATGAATTTTTAAAAAAGAAAGGACTTCCCTGAGTAGCACAATAGTTCAAAGCAACTATTGTTTTTTATGCTGTTTGGGTAGATGCAGAAAAAAAAAGTTTTTAAAGGATTGTTTCAAATGGGGAAGTGTACTTAAGGTTTAACAACAGAAAGTCTTTTGCTAGAAGTCATACTACAAAAACAACACAAACCCACATTCTTTACTATAGGAGATAAGCTTCAAACACTTGTCCAATCACATGCCCACTTTCTAAGGGCATCCTATAGCCTCAATTTAAGGGATAGGCCCAGACTGTCAATCTCCCCCAGAGACCCCTTCCACTGGCCACAGAGCCAAGTGTGGACATCTGACACTGACAAGACTTTTGGTGAGGCAGTATCAGGCAAAGAAGTACAAGGGTATGTATAATTTGGGGCTGTAATTGGTGCTACACAAAGTAGCACGCAAACAAGAACTGGGAACAAAAACCCTTGCAAAAGAAGTGGATCAAGAGAAAGGACGATGGAATCGATCAGTGTGCAGAAAGTAAAAGATCATGAAGCTTCAGGGAGAGAGGGAGAGGAGAGAGGGAGAGAAGGAGAGAAGGAGAGAAGGAGAGAAAGAGAGAAAGAGAGAAAGAGAGGGGGCAAGATTCATACCCTCCATACCCAGTTCCCAAGAGTCCACTGTACTTCCTAAATTTAACTGAGCTACATAAGCTTTTACTTTACCCCTAAAACAATTCCCTCTCTTTAAAAGGAGGAGTATCTCATAAATAAATGACCTCTGACTTAAGAGGTTACGAGGTATAAAAGTTACACACTTCATACATAAGCTAATAACATTTTAATATACATGCTGTTTATTACAACTGAGGGTTCCTTCTATACTTTGCAAAGCCAAATTCCCGATTTTCAACACTGAATCAGTTCCAGATTAGTAGTGGATTATCTCTTCAGTGACTTTAACATACAACAGATCTCAATCCACATTAAATCAGTCGTGTCAATTCTGCCTCCTTAATGTCTCAATCTAGCCCTTCCTGGGCTCTGTGGCCTTAGGCTGTGGATGACTATATAACCTCCAATCTCTCTGCCCATTTTACCACCAACTCCTACCCCTCCAGTTCGTCCCCCCCAAAACAAGAAGTAAAGCTATCTAAACTACAAATCAGACAACAGAATCCTACTCCCACAACTCACATAAGCCTTACATTGCTAAATATAAGGCAACCATTTTTTTTTAAAAATGGAGATTTGTATAATGACAAAGATATACAAATCTTAAAAATAATAATACTACTTGCCAAAATTCTGTATATCAGGAATGGCAAACTCAGATGTGTAAACCAGCACTGCACAACAGAAACTTCTGCAGTCATAGAAATGTGTCTTCATTGTCCAATGTGCTAACTTCTACCTATGGCTACTGAGCACTTGAAATGTGGCTGGTGTGACTGAGCAAAAGAATTTTTTAGTGTTCATTTATTTATTGTAAGAGAGAGAGCGCGCGCTCATGCCTGAGCAGGGACGGGGCAGAGGGAGTGAGAGAGAGAGAATCCCAAGTACGCTCTGCGTTGACAACAAGGAACCCAAAGCAGGGCTCAAACCTATGAACCATGAGATCATGACCTAAGCTGAAACCAGATGCTCGACCGAACTGAGGCACCCAGACACCCCTTTAGTTCATTTTAGTTCATCTAAAACAAAATGGCCATAGGTGACTAGTGGCTATTGTATTAGCCACAGTGCTAGTCTGTAGAGTCCAGGCAAAGCCATCCTGACATAAATGCAGATTCATGCCTATCTAAAGAAGATGCAACAAGTGTAATGGAATTTGAACTTAGTGTTACCAAACAGTTCAATGCTTTCAAGAAAAGCAAGCAATTCAAACTTTATGTGGAAGTTAGCAGTTTTAAAATGCTGGCAACCAACTTAAAAAAAAAAAAACAAAAAAAAAACAAAGCTTATTAACCACCTTGACCAAACCAACATACACAAGACCCCATTCAGTTTTCCATCTAAATGATGTCATTCATTCATTAAATATTTAATGAGCGCGTCCTACATACCGTATCATACCATTCTGGATGCTGGAGATAACCACAAAAAAAGAGACAAAAATCTCTGCCCAATTTGCAGCAACAGTAATGCTGCAATATGCTAACATACACAAATACAAATAAATCTAAAGCAATACATAGCAAACTATTCATAGTGGTTATTTTGAGTCATTGTAAAGGATTTTCATCTCATGTATTTCTGTGCTGTTCAAATTTTTACAAGGTGTATTATTTTGTAAGCCCCAAAACTAACAACTATTTTTGTAATTCCCAATGGTTTCCGTGGGCTTCAATAAACTCCTGCATATGAAAGACCAGGCCTCTCATAATGCCACCTCCTACCATTTCTCCAGCCACCTTCCCCGGCTGTCCTTCACCCATTCCTAAGCTCCAGACCCACTAATTTACTTACACCCCTCAGAAAACCTCTCATCTCTAATATCTATGCGCATCAATTGCACAGCTTAGCTCTGCGATTATAGCAAGCAAAGTCTTGCTCATCTCTCATGACTTATGTGAAATTACAAAAAAAAAAAAAAATTCTGACACAGGAGGTACAAGCAAAAGCCCCAAACATTACATGAACATAAGTAAAAACATTATCATTGACATCACTGACAATAAACTGTCATTTAGAACAGAAATGGAGCCTGATATTTTGCAATCCCTGGCTTATCCCTGAGAAATGGTTAAAAAAAAAAAAAAAAAAAAATTGGGGGAAGAAACCTATTTATACATTTCACAGAGCCAACGCTAGACTACACAGAGCCTAAGAAAGATTCAGGGCTGGCCTATCCTCTTCAAAGAACGAGAGCAGGTCAGCAAACATAGCTGGCAAACTTCAAGGATTACTAACGTAATGATGTGAGAAAATTAAGCAATTTGGATGGTTAGCCTCTAAGACCATTTCACATCCTTAATTCTTTAAGTACCATCTCAGAATGAGCAAGTACAGCACTCACTGGCACTCACAGCTGAAGCCTGGAAGACAGTTTTAACAACTCTGCTGAAAATGACTATTTCTTCTCTAGTTTCTATGGAAACAGCCGTCAGGTTGGCAAAAATAGGACATGTACTTTAAAATAATCATTCAAGCAAAGTACACACATGATGGAAGACTTAAAAAAAAAAAAAAAATTGGAAGGCAACAGCCTTGGTTCTTAAGCTTCCAAATGTCAGACTGCGTGCACCCCGTCACCACGGCTGAGATGATGGATATAAACCCACTGCATTTCAGCGAGGGATACACGGTACTGGTTGGGGTCCCTACGGTGGATCAATCCCTGAATTCCAAATGAGGTCTTTTCGTCGCCCCGGACTAAAATTGCTCATTGAGGACTGCATGGCACAATAAAACTGTTGCTCAGCTTTACACAGGCAAGTGACATTATTTAAAGAGTATAAAAAGCTCTTTTTGTAAACAAGTTTATGAAGAAAGTATCAAAACGCCTTTGCACTGGTTACACGGGAAATGTTGGGTTCTTCATTGCAGGGTTTAGGTAGGAAAACTTATGTTGTCTACTTTAAGAGTGAGGAGGAAAGAGAGGGACTGCCTCTCAAGTTGCTGTAGGCGGTTGGAAGCGGTTTTGCACGGGTGAAGGTGTCGCAGTGAGGCACACCGTGCCGTCCGTGTTAATAAGAAATACTACTTTAAAAAAAGAGCTGCTAAAGAGAAAGGATGAGGGGAGAGGGAGGTATCTTCTCGGAAACCACATCCACCTGCTAACTAGCAACTTCCCGGCCGGCAGAGTAGCACCCTGGGGTCCCTGCACTTCACGCCGGGAGCGGGGGGAGGGGAGGGATGAGACACAACTCTCCCGTACCCCTTTTCCACTAACCCCTGTCCCCCGGCTCTCCCCAACCCTCTCCCACACACACCCGGCGCCCCTCCGTCCCTTCCCCCCAGGCCTCGCCACCCCACTCCCTTCCCCGTGCTCACAGGGCTCCGCCCCTCACCCCGGCGCCCCTCGAAGTTCTCGCACTCTGCCCCCACCCCTGGGTCCGGCCCAACTCGTAAAAGGGGGACAAAGACGTCCCCACAGGACAGACCCTAGGAGTGGCGAAAGCGAAGACGACTCTTCAGACCGGCCCTTTGCGCAAGCGCGTACCCCATCCAGAAGCCCCGCCTCCTTACTTCCTGCCCTCTGCCCGGTCCTTGACGCCTTTTGCTCCGCCCACAGCGGGCAGTCGACACACCCGCCCATAATCTTCCTTCCCGAGGGCCGCCGACCGGGAGCGGACCGTGACGCTCTCACGCCCCCGTGTGGCTAGAGGAGGGACGTGGCTGCGGGCTGTGCTGTTTGCCTGGTACTCTTCTTCACTCACGTCCTTGGAACCTGATTTGGCTCCTCTAAAGAATGATCCAGGCAAGGCTGTGACCGCTGAAGATTCTAAGGCAGTGCTGGCCAAAAGAAAAGAGATTCTAGAGGGTTTCTGGAGCCCAAAGACTAAGGTTTCGTGGTTTTAAAGTTGCAGTGCTAGAAGCAGTCTTTGGAGTGTGAGATTTTGCTTTCACCTGACTTTCTGGAATGGCACAGTTTAAGAAAAATGAAGTATAACTTGAAGCACCCAGAAGTTAACTGAAAAGAGCTGGCTACAAAACAATGGGTATGGTATGTCTCATTTATGCCACCAAAAAATATTTATCCAGCACCAAGTGCATCTTTCATGGAGCTTGCATCACAATGAGGAGATCTAGGCAATAAGCAAGCAAACAAGCAAATAAACATGGTATCAGATAGTGATATGATTCTGTATTAGTTTGTGATATTTATATTCTCTGCACAATGAAAAACATCTTAAAAGATATAAACACTATGAACAATTTTACATGTCGCTTTTACGGGATTATAAGCAATGTTTTCTTTCACCTTGCTTATTTGTGTTTTATAATTTGCCTTTTACTTTGAAGGAACTATCCTGGCAGATCCCTGACCACTGGTTCCCTAACAACTCAAGTGACAGGTCTCTGAATCTTCATGGGTTTATGTGAAGTGCGTGTATCTTTCCAAGGTCTCCAATGTACTAGCTATCTCTTGCTCAGCATGCCTGATTAGCATGCTGTTATCAACAGAACAGATAGGGTTATATTATTAGCAGGCTGTTATCAATAGAACAGATAGGTTCTCTGGGATGTCCAGGTGGTCCCGATCCTTTTGGACTGTGTTATGACAGATCGCAGAGATGGCACAATGACTATAATCAAGTCTACTACATGATTACATCTTCAGTTGTCTATAAACCATTCTCCTGGTTTCTGAAGTGGCCAGACTGGCAAATTAAATGGAGACATGACAGGGACAACTACTCTGTATCTATTAGGTCTTTAATGGTGGCATTAATCTCTACCATCATCATCCTAGCCCCTTGGATGAAATATTGGTTCTTATTTATTATCTCAACTCGATAAGGAAGGGACAGTTTTAGTGGCTTTCACCTGGTTTTCCTCACCATGAGAACTCAAGGCCAAAGACCTAATGTGGAGCTTGCTCTCAATATATACTCCCAATTATGCACTCAGGGACTGAGGAAAGACTAGTGGATAGGTCCATGCTCCCACGGACTCATTGTAAACTGGATATTATACATACCTGTGCTCATTACCTGACCCCCATAAGTCCCCACTCTTAAAAAGAGGCCATGATAACACTTTGAGTTTCTGGGCAACAAGATCCTCTGGACTCTGCAAAATTTCTGGGTACTTCTCTTTCCCTAACATATAGTTGGCTGTGAAAATGGCCATAGGCCACAGAGTAATCATTGCAGTAATATCTGTTTCTGTGTTGCAGGGTTCTTCTTCTTAGGGAATGGGTTCTTCTCAGTCAATGGATTCTGTGGTCCAGGTCTGAAGATTGACTCAGATCTGAGAACTGTACAGGAAGTATGACTTTTTAATTAAGGCAACCACCCTCAGACCCCTCTTCTGCCATTCTTGCCTTCTTCTGGTTATAGATATCAAGCAGCACCCTATAAGCTGCCCATCTATTTTTCCCCTATGGACACCTTGTACTATTAAATACCTTCACAGCACCTGAGGGCCAAGTACCCATGCAGCCCCTCTTAACTTGCCAGCTATTATAGTAATTACAGCCTCCAGGCTTCTGGTGGTTAAAGTCACCACCTAGCTTCTATCGCTTCAGGATGCTATCATTACCCTAGAGATTACCCTAGCCCCCTCTGAACTTCTTAGTGATGCTGGTATTTCTCTCACTAGTGCATTTCCCATTGCCATTGAGTATGGCCTGTCCTTTGGACCTCCTGTGGAGCATAACCCTCTGTCTGACCTTTTGATTCCACACAATAAATCCTTCGAGCAAGCTCACTTCCCTCAGGACCTCTTTTTTTCCCCTACAGTCTGCTAGGGCAATTCAGCTGCCTTCCTCCCTGGAGACTTCCCTTGACTGAGGTTGATATAACCGGCCTCATCAAAGAATATGCCTTCTCCCCAGGAAACAGCATGCATTCAGTGGCTGATGTTTTTTATTTTTATTTTTTTTATTTTTCCTTTCCTATTTGAGTGTGTGTGTGTGTGTGTGTGTGAGAGAGAGAGAGAGAGAGAGAGAGAGAGAGAGAGAGAGAGAGAGAATCTCAAGCAGGCTCCATACTCAGTGTGGAGCCCAGTGTGATCCCACCCTGGATGGGATCATGACCTGAGCCGAAATCACGAGTTGGATGTTAACCGACTGAGACACCCAAGCGGCCGCAGTGACTGATTAATTTAGGAGATATAAAGGCCTGGCCCCTGTGCCTCAATTGAGACAACCCCATAAGGCCACCCCAGCTCCAGAGCTCTCCCTAGGATTGGTAAGAAGAACCACTTCTCCCTCTGCCCAGGCCTCTATCCCTTATTCACTTATAGGTGTTGTCCCTGAGGACCCCTCCACTGCACCCCAAAAACCCTGAACACAGAGACTCAGAGTCTGTTTCCAGGGAACCCAACCCAAGGTAACTCGGATTTTCTCCAGAAGTGGAAGCTGCTTGGATACAGAAAGACTTTCATTTATACCTCCCAGAGGAAGTACCAGAAGCTGAATACTGAGTAACTCTGAAGAATTGTGAGGCTTGGCTTGTGTTAGAACCGGGTGTAGACAGAAAGAAGCTCAACAGATAGCACAACTCTACTGATCTCAGTTCATGTTGAGAGCCACACAAGATGGCCACAGGACTTGAGAAGGGTCACAGGTTTGGTAGGCTGTAATGGACAGGTGGTTCCTTGACTGAAGTGGCCTTTCATTTTTCTTGAACATGTGCCAGGAATGACTGTTCCAGATGTTGGAAATGACTGGTTCTGGGTCTGAAGTCACCCAACATAGACAACTGCAGCAATATAGACAACTGCCTGTTCTACTCCAACAAAAAGTAGCTCAGCATTTTCTTCATCCATGGGCTTGACTGACTTTACTTTCTTCTTCTCTCAGCCCAGCCTTTCTTCCCACAGAACATGAATAGACATGTCTTTAATTTCTTTTCCTTTTTTTTTTTTTTTTTTGGCTTGAAAACAGTGGTCACACCACACTGAAAACAGTGGTATGTTATTGCCACCTGAATTGTGATGCTCTAGCTCATTGAGTGGTCTTCCTGCCTTCACCTCATTCCTCTTGTCTAACCAGCAGCCACCTGGACCCAGGTCCTGAAGCTGAAGCCTAGATGATACAATGTGGGTCAACAACTCCAAGGCCACAGCTTGGACACAACCTTGCTCGCTACCCTGGGATGAGTCTTCCAGAGATTCCAGTTGAGCACTTTTCTAAGAGTCAGCACAAACTATTACTCCTTTATTGCAAAAGTAAACCATTTTTTAAATATTTTTGAGAGAGAGCCAGAGCACAAGTGGGGTAGGGGCAGAGAGAGGGAGACACAGATTCCGAAGCAGGCTCCAGGCTCTGAGCTGTCAGCACAGAGCCTGACATGGGGCTTGAACCCACAAACCAGGAGATCATGACCTGAGCCGAAGTCGGACACTTCAGCAACTGAACCAACCAGGCGCCCCAAAAGAAAACTATTAATACCAAGAAAAATGAAACAAAAAAGAGAAAAGTACCCTTAACCCACTACCCAAAGATAATTAATCACTGTTAACATTCGGATATGCCACTCCCTTGGAAGTCAAGATTAAAATTACTTTAAGTATTTAAAACTTGGATAGAATGAAAGGTTTCTCGCTGTCCTTTTAATGTGCAGTCCTTTGATTCTTAACCATGTAAACATTTTTCCATGCTTATATGCTTTTTGGATTTCTTCTTTGGCAAATCTCCTGTCCATGCCCTCAACCCATTTGTCTATAAAATATTCCTTATTATCTTATGGTCTTACAAAAGTGCTTTACATAGTTAAGAATTGTCTGCCGTTTGCGTAATAAACATTTCCCCTGCTTGGCATCTGTCTTTCAACTTTGTTAATTCGTGTATGCGGATATATGTACTTTAAAAAATTTTTGGTATAAACAAATCTCTCTGTCTTCTCATGGTGGTTTCTGCCTTTGAGATTTATTTACCGTCTGTCTCAAACCCAAGATTATATGTTTACCAATATTTTCTTCTGGTATTTGAGTTTGTTCTCTCTTAAATCTTCATCAGGAATTCATTTCAGTACAAGATCAGACAGAAGAATATAACCTACAATATTTTCTGAATTATCAGGCCAGTGGAGCTTTTACAAAAGACACATGCAGGTGCTGTGCCCATGGGAGGATCACCAAGGTAACTGCTGTCCCAACAGTTTACTGAATAACCCATCTTGTCCTGACTGACTTGAAGCGTCACTTTTGGTATATACTAAATCCTCTGCTTCTGGGCTTTTCTCTTTTGTTCCTTTGTCTGTCTGTTCTGGCAGTAGTGCGTGGTTCTAATTTTACAGTACAGATTTTATTTTCAAATATTTTCTGGCTCTTCCTAATACATTTGACCTTCAGGATGGACTTTTGGAATAACTTTTCAAGTCCTCCCTACCAAAAAAAATGCACTGGGACTTTAATTCTGTTATTGCTGTTTTTAAACTTAGATTAATTAAGGGGCACCTGGGTGGCTCAGTGGGTTGAGCATCTGACTTCGCTCAGGTCATGATCTCAAGGTTCGTGAGTTCAAGCCCCGCGTCGGGCTCTGCTGACAGCTCAGAGCCTGGAGCCTGCTTCAGGTTCTGTGTCTCCCTCTCTCTCTCCCCCTCCCCCACTTACGCTCTGTCTCTCAAAATATGAATAAACGTTAAAAATTTTTCTAATAAATAAACAAACTTAGATTAATTTTGAGGAATTTTATTCTTTTGCAAGGTTGACTCTATCAATCCAGGAAACTTGACATGTGTCTCCATTTACCCAGGTCTTCTTTTATGTCCCTCCATAAAGTTTTATAGTCTTCTTATATGGGTCAAAGCAGTATATTTTTTAAAGGAACTATAAACTTTGACTCCTTAGGATTATAAAATCTCCGAACTGGAAGGGACTTAAAAACCATCTTGTCACCCCACCCAATCTGTTGCTGAGCCCACCTCTTGAACAACCAAAGATACAGAATGAATTTTCGTGTTGTTGGGTTTTTTTTAACATGATGACATCATATTATATGTATTCTCTGTGCCTTCCAGTTTATCACTTGAACAACAGGTCTTGGAAAAAGTTCTGACCAATGTATATAGATCACCTTAATCCATTTTAATCACTGCATGGTGTTCTATGGAAATGATATTGCATCATTTAATTTATCACCCCGCTGTCCCTCGACATTTAAGCTGTCCCTGTCATTTTGCTGTTACAAATATCTCAGCTTACAACCTTGAACCCTTACTAAAATCAAAGTCCCGGAAATTCTAGAGCACAAGACCAGTGCCTGCAAAGTACCCCCCCTCCTCCTCAAACTCACCACTAGGTGGCGCAACGCCTGTTCAAAGAAAGTCTGACTTCCCGATGTCCTTAGATTCTGTTCAACAAACGTTTACTGAACATGCATTATACAGTAGGCACTGGAATTTTTTAATACACTAATTTCAATAAAATAAACAAGTTCACTAATTCAAAATCACTTACGGAATGCACACTGCGTGCCTGGCACTGTGTTTGTCTGGAGAGTCCAGGGAAAACTAACAATCCCCTGCTATTCTAAACTCCAACAACTCTCAAAATAAAACAGGAGTCATTGCAACATGGTACCCACTTACTTCTAAGCCCCAGGTGAGTCCACACAGTAGGCCAAAAGACCAGGACAGCAGATTCTCAAATAATTTGGACAATCACTTAAATGTGTCATGAGATTTCCACACTTACGTTCCCAGGCTCTTGCACATGCCATGTTTTCTGTGTGGAAGACTAATTTGGTGTTCCTTCAGAAGGACACCCTGAGACAAGGAATCAGATGCAATCATTCATTTGGGAAGTGATCCCAGGCAGCACCAGTTGGGGAGCAGAGAAGTGAGACAGGGAAGGAAAGGAAGCCAATAAATGATGCATTAACAAACGAGTTACAACTGGGGGCAGATGGAAAGAGTCCCTCTGATGAATGTGGGAAGACCGTGTAACACACACCTCAGAGTTTCCAAACAGAGGAATGAAGTTGCTGGTCTATTTATCCACTAACTCCAGCTACTCATTGGTTGAGGGCTGTCCTGGGGATGATTAATTCTCTAGCACTTCCAGCCTCCTTCATGTGCTCCTGGAAGCTCAGAAAAAGCCTCCAGCAAGGGGATTCAGACGCTGACAGCTGCAAGCTGAACCAGCATGTGCAGAAATATGGGCCAGGCACCAACATGCCAGTAGGTATGAGTGGGCACCAGTAGCATCTGCTACAAATGCCTTTTCTACTGTCACCTGGCTAATTTATTCTTCAAAACACAGGGCAGTAGTCGCCCACTCTGGCAAGTCTTGTATGCATCTGCACCAGGCCTGGTGACTTGTCCCACTTTTCTGTGCACCAGGAGCATTTTGTGCTCATGTCATTCCTACTAAGACTATAAGTGGTGGCTCTGAGACCCAGGTTGGCCCACTCTAAATCCCAGAACAAAATCACTAACATGCTTCCATACAAGTGAGCTCCTTGGCTTGTAGATCCATGACTCCAATCTCTGCCCCTGTCTCCATGTCATGATCTGCTCTGTGTTTCTGTGCGTCCTCTCTTTTTATAAGGACACCCACCGGTCATTAAATTGGGGGCCCACCCTAAGTCCAGAAGATCTTCAGCTTAGAGGCGCCTGGGTAGCTCAGTTGGTTAAGCATCCAACTCTTGATTTTAGCTCAGGTAATGATCTCAGGGGCGTGAGATCTCTTCCGGGGTGCCTCGGTTGCTCAGTTGGTTAAGCAACTGACTTCGGCTCAGGTCATGATCTTGCAGTTTGTGAGTTCGAGCCCCGCGTCGGGCTCTGTGCTGACAGCTTAGAGCCTGGAGCCTGGAGCCTGCTTTGGATTCTGTGTCTCCCTCTATCTCTGCCCCTCTTCTGCTCGTGCTCTGTGTCTCTCTGTCTCTCAATAATAAACATTAAAAAAAAAATAAAAAAAAAAAGGTTCTCTCTCTTCCTCTGCCCCACTTCCCCACTCACATGCTCTCTTTATTTATAAATAAATATCCTCAGCTTAATTAACAACTACAACACTTCTATTTCCAAAGGAAAGTTAAAGGAGATAACTTTCCTTTGGGGCCCTTAAATTAGGAGAATATAGGACTGGAACTATTGGTGGCCATCTTGCCCATGATGTGGACAAAGCTGGCCTAAAAAACAAAGCCAACCCAAAAGCAGAATAAAGATATGAAGAGAGAAATAGAAACCTGACATTAGTTGAGCCCTTGGATCCAGCCATACCTGAAGCTAACATCTCCCCTTCTCACTTTCCAGTTACGAGTCAACAAATTTCTTTTGCTTACACTAGTTTGAGTTGTTAACACTTGCAACTGGAACAGTCCTTGCTGATACACTCCAGTGTTGCACATCTGCTGTCTCCCTCGATCCATTTTCCCTCCCTTTGTTCTCATACCTGACAAATCCCTATTTATCCCCAGGTCTCAGTTCAAGTAGAACTTCCTCAAGCAGATCTTCCCTAAACTGATACCCACCTCCACCCCAGATTCCATCAGTTTTCCCTAATGGATGTTGTCATAGCCCCGTCCTCCTTTCTCATAACAATCATCCCACATTATTGCAATTGCCTTTGTATTGATCCTCCTGTCCCCAAATCACTAATGCAACACAGTCATGAAATATAGTCAGTGGCTAATGTCTAGTCACTCACAACTTAGAATATTCATTTGTTTTCTGAAAAGTATAGTAAAATAAACAATGACCAAGCCTAACTATTTCTGTGTGGCTACTAGACAGTTGTTTAATATGTCCTGATTAATTTTTAGTATATAAGCTAGTAATTGCTTTTACTTAGGATTTCTTAATGAAATAATAATAATACATTTTTAAACTCCCCAGGCTGATCAAAGAGAGTAATTAGAAGAGGATAATTATACTCATGAAGGATAAAAATTATTGCTTTAATAGTATTTAGTGGTCTGATTAGACGAAATAATGGAAGAACCCAGTTTGTCAATTCTTTAAGCATTTTCTGAAGATCTGAATTAAAGTCTAAATAATATAGCACCACAAACTGCCCTTCGTTTAAATAATTTCTGCATTTTTTCCTTGATTATTAAAACCAGTTATAATCATTGTGGAAAAGTTAGGAAATACATAAAAGCATAGCTGGAGACAACAGAAAGCTCTATTATCCCCATCAATGAATATTTGCATTTTATTTCTGTGTGCATCCATAACCAGACACCAGCTCAGATCCTGGCTCTTACCCCCAAGGAAGCTCCTGCTCTTACCTTACGCTCCTCTGGGGTTCCTGATTTCACTTCTCATGGTCCTTTATCCCACAGAAACAAAGAAATGCCTTTTCCTTCTTGATTTCCACACAAATGACACTGCCCATACAGCACACTTTCACGGCCAATTTGTACTGAAAATTTGGCAGTAAAGGCAAGGAGGAAATTCACATCACAGGTCCATATGCATCATTCATTCATTCAGCAGAAATAGCCTTTTCAAAAAATGGAATATTAGAATTCCCTTTTCTCAGTCAAGTCACACACTAGGGGTTATGTGCTGGGTTAAATAGTATCCCCCCCCCCCCCCACCCCTCAAAATCATGTCCACCTAGAACCTGTGAACGTGACCTTATTAGGAAAAAGGGTCTTTGCAGATGTAATCAAGTCAAGATGAAGTTTCACTAGATTAGCGTGGGTCCTAATCCAATGACTGGTGTTTTACAAGAAGAGGGAGATTGGGGAAGGACCCCCTCGGGAAGGAGGCCGAGGTTGCAATTTTGGTGCCACAGGCCAGGGAATACCGAGGACTGCTGACAACCACAGCAAGCTAGAGAATGCTTTCCTAGAGCCTTCAGAGAGAACACCACCCTGCTGACACCTTGACTCTGAACTTCAAGCCTCCAAAGCTATGAGAAATAATTGTTTTCTGTTATTTGAAGCCACCAAATTTGTTGTGCTTAATCCTGGCAGCTCCAGGAAACTAATAGAGGCTCCAACCCCTGGCCAAGGGATCCTTTCTCTGCCCCCACCCCCATACCCTCCTCCCCCCGCCCCAGCGTCCACCCACTGCCAAAAAATTCCTTCTCGCTTCTGGATGCAAAGCAATTTAGGTTATTTTGCTCCTCCCCCAAGCAAGGGCCCTTCCTTTGCATATCCAAAGGCCCATTCTTGGCTTCCACTAAAGGCCTGGGGCCAGGGAGGACTTCCCTTTCTTCTGCCTCAGCGGCTGTTCAAAGAAAACTGAGTGAGCAAAGATTGATCCCGACCCTGATAAAAATTAAAAAAAAAAAAAAAAAAAAAAGAAGGAAAAAACGAAAAGGAAAGCAGTTATGGTCAGCTTTGATGTAAAACAGCAAATTGTGCATATAAAGTAACAAATTCCATTTTTGTTTTTTAAAATGGAGTGGGGGGCACCTGGGTGGTTCAGTGACTTGAGTGTCTGACTTTGGATCAGGTCATGATCCCATGGTTTGTGGGTTCCAGCCCCGCACTGGGCTCTGTGCTGTCAGAGCCTGGAGCCTGCTTCGGATTCTGTGTTTCCCTCTCTTTCTCTCAAAAATAAATACACATTAAAAAAAATTTTTTTTAATTAAATAAAACAGAGTGGGATCATTATATAATTTTGTTACTCTTCCCCGGCTCCATATTAGAAAGTCCTCAAGGGTTATACTATAATTTGTACAGATCCACAATTCCTTATCTTCAAATCCAAATTGCTCTGAAAACCAAATGCTGTTTTGAACGTTTGGTGCCAGCTCAGGTGGCAGTAAAGCTGACCTGAAGTGGCCTACGGCTATTTACGGTCTATTTATACCAATTAGTGTGACTATAAATAAGTTTCATGGCAGAAACCTGTCTCTGTTGAGGATGCTGCCGCAAACCCTACTGAGGGGGCTAGATAACATGTACCAAGTTCTCCTAAAAACCCAAGATTCTGAATTGGGCAACATTCTCTTGAGGAGTTGTGGACCTGTATGACAATCCCCCTGCTGTTGGATATTTGGGCTCCTTTCAGCGTTTTGTTATTATAAGTTTTCTGCTGTAGGAGACAGATCTTATCTGTGAACCTTTGTGTGCATCACTATTTATCTCCCCAACATAAATTCCTTGACATGGAATTAGGAAATCAAAGAAAATAAACACTTTTAAGGTCCTTGGTGGATATTACCAGCTTGTTTTCCAGAAAGGTTATACAATGAACACGTCCCTCACCAGCACTGAATAAGACCCGTTGTATCAATTTCACAGAGAAGAATTTCTATCCCACTTTGCTTTGAAGTGCGGTAATTACTGGTGATGTTAGATATATTTTTAAAAGATGTTTATTATCGGGGCACCTGGCTGGCTTAGTCGGAGGAGCATGTGACTCTTGATCTCAGGGTCTTGGGTTCAAATCCCCACGTTGGGTGTAGAGATTACGTAAATATATAAAACTCAAGAAACAAACAAACAAAAAAAGATGGTTATTATCATTTCTAGTTCTTCTTCCGGAATTGTCTGTTCGGGACCGTTGCCCATTTCCTACTGAAGTCAGGACCATCTCATAAGGTTGTTCTGTGTATGAACTGCACCAAGACAAACAGGGTGCAGTGGCTAAAATCAAGTCTGACTTCAATCATCTACCTATCTGTGCACCCTCAACTGAGGGACACTTTTTCCTTCTTACAAAGGCTCCTGCCTACTTGTGTACTTGGCAAGCCTGCGCTACAAGACTGGGTCCAACTACATGGGGTGTCTTTTTCTAATTTATCTGCCCAGAGAGGGGAGCCCTTTTTAATTTGCACAAAGGTACCTAGCTAAGGCCTTGATTAGATCATTGTTTTTCTAATCAATTTGTCTCAGTTCTTTATATAGTAAAGCTATTAACTTTTTGCATATTATTTTGTGCTGTATTTTCCTTGCTTATTATTTTGTATTTGTTCCACTCATCAATTATTCAAATGCATTCCGTATTGCTTTTCACTAACAAAACCTTCATGGAGTTCTAAGTGGCTTTCTTTCTCTTCCTTTTGCGACTGAATATTATTTTGAGTGGTGACATATGGGAAGAAGCATATGAAATTTACCTCCTTGAATGGTTAATCCCTGATGTCGAAGGCCAGAACTAGCCATTTGGGGGAACATCTATACGTACCTCATCTATCCAGCCATTTAATCAATATTAATTATTGAGCATTAAGTACTGAGCACCTGCTATGTTCCAGGAACCGTGTTAGAATTTGAAAATGCAGAGGTGAATAAATAAAAAGAAACAGCTCTTTCATGAACTTGCATTGGACACTGTGTATTCAAGTTTAAAGTAACTATTAACATTAGCTAACATTTATGAGAGCTCACAGTGTGGCAGGCACTAGCTTAAGTACTCACATGCACTAGCGTATTTACTTATCTCACCAACCCTTTGAGGAGGTAGGTATACTAGTGTCCCCATTTTACAAGTGAGGAAACTGAGGCATGAGGAGTGTAAGTACCCAGATCCAAGCTCACCCACTGACAAGTAGCTTTGCCAGAAGTTGCACCCAGACGTCTCAGCCACCTGCCTTCCTACAGGACTCTCACAGATTGGTCACTTGAACTGCCTACTCCAGCCCTCCCACCCTGTTCTCAGATGGTTGCCCCTAAACAGCAGGCAGTGGATGGACGATAATCACAAATGGCAGACACTCAAGTCTCTCGGTCTGGGGCTCTGCTGCTACCAACACCCTCCTCCTCCACGGGTCAGTGGCCCCCAACCTCTGACATGGCCTTGTCTCCTGGTGCCAACCTGGGCTTGTCCTTCTGTCTCCATTTCTAGTTTTGACCCTTCCTCGTTTCCTTCTACAACTCATTCTCTTCTTTCTGCCTCTGAAGAGCTGGGGTCTTTGGAGGCACAGTGCTAGTTCTTTTCCCTTTTCAGTCTTTTACCTTTCTCTAGGCAACGGCATCCGTGTTTGTGGTTTTAAGTACTACTACCAGTGCCTTTCAAAACCCATATGCCGGTGCTTCCAGAATTCCCAGCTCCAGCCCATAAAACACCAGACATCTATATCCAACGCCTGGCTGAACCCAGTATGTCTGAAAACGATCCTCACCAATTCACTCCCACCAAAGATGTTCTCACTGTGTCCTCTGCCACAGGGAACAAATGGTACCACCAACCAGTCACAAAGGACAGAAACCTGGGAACCATTCTTGACACCTCTCTCCTCCTTACCACCCCTATATTTGAATCCATTCCCAAGTCCTACTGATTCTGTATCCTAAGCATCCCTCCAAAACACCCACTTTTCTCCATCACTCCCACCATCCTATACACCTGCTCTCAGGCCAAACTATCTTTATCTCTCTGAGATTCTTTTTTTCTCGTCTTCTGTTGTTTCCTTTCCTCTACTCTCTCCTTTTGTCTGTTCTCCGTACTCCAGCCAGTGATCTTTTTAGAACACAATATGATTATGTCATCCCCTGAAAAATATTTTTTTCAACAATTTCCCTATGCTCTTGTCTGGGGTGAAGTTGTGTCATTAGGGAGGAGGGGACCCCTTTTTCTCCATGCAAACGTTCTCACCAGCCCATATGCCAGTCCTTGCATGGCAGGGTTTAGTTCAACTAGAAAGGATGCCATTTTATGTGTGCACAGAGGGCATGCCCTTTGCTAATTTGCACAAAGGTGAAAATATTTAATAAGCTTGAAAGGCCTTCCATAGTCTGTCCTCAGCCTACATCTCCGGCCTCATGTAGTACCACCTTCCCCTTGTTATCTATATTCTAGCCATGCCGTACTACTCTCAGGTACTCCCTGTGCTAAACCACACTCCCTGTGCCCCAGGACCCTTGCACATGCTGTTCTTTCCTACCAAAATGCTTCTCTTCACTCACAAATAGCATCTACTGTACCTTGCATCTCAGATTAAATGTCAATTCCTTAAGAATGTGACTCTTGCTAAGACTAGGTCAGAATTCTATACATGCTCATTTTCTTTACAACACTTACCTCATTTTTAAGTTGTGCCCTTACTTATGTGATTGTAGAGTTAATATCTTTGCCTCTTGCCTTTAAGTTCCACAAGGGCAAGAACTCTACCAGTCAGATTGTTGGTTGTAAGCAACAGAGACATTCTAATAGCAACATGCTCTACCCAACTGAGCTAACCGGCCAGGTGCTAAGAAACTGATTCTAGCTAAATTTAATGAAAAAAAAAATATTGGGAGGATATGAGTAAGTTCACAGAGTCAATGGGAAGACTGGAGAACCAGATTCAGAAAATGGTAAGCAACTAAGGTTTGCTGGACAGTAGGAACATGGCCAAGGTCAAGCAATGAGACAGTCTGATGGAAACGCCCCACTGATGCTGCTACCAGTGGTACATGGCAGCCATGGAACAGCTGTACACATTGCTGGGAGTAATTGAGCAGGTGGCCTGATGTACCTTCATGTCCTTTAGGTCAGTGTCCAAGGCAGGAAGGTTCAATGGCTGTGCCTGGTCACATGCCGTATCCCACCAGCCAGGGAACAGGGTCACCGGGCCTCCCACTAAGATTCACAAAATGAGGTGCTTCCCCCATTTGAGAAGGTTGTGGGGATGCCAGGTAAGTTGGATAAAAAAAAAACAACTGACAAATGAACACCAGAGAAACCAAATCTTTCAATTCATGATATATTCCCCCTATTAGCACAATATCTGACTTAAAATAAGACAAAAAATACTTGAAGGAATGAACGAGTGATCTACCCTCAGCATCCTTAAAGACACAGGTTGTCCAACTTGGGACTGCTTCAGGATAACCACCTACAGTCACTCAGGGTGTCTACACTGCAGGTATACCCAGAACCAGGCAAACTGGCCATTCCGTCAAGCTTATTTAGGCAAGATCAGAAGACAAGAGCTCTGTGAGGTAGAATCGGTAGATATTATCACACCCATTTGATGATGCCAATGTGAGGTTCAGGGAGGTGAACTACCACATTTAAGATCACCTAGCTGAAAAGAGAAAACCAAGACATAAAGTATAAACCTGCTGACCTAGTTGATACCTCCTATATCACATTGTGGTTCGATGGCATATAATAATGTGCTTCCCATCAACATTCCCTCAAAGAGCATCAGCTAACAAGGGATTTGAGAGTAGTGGGTAGTACTAAGGAGACTGAGTCACATGCAGTGTGGGAGCCCTGAGTGCACAAGCCTTCTGAGGGTTAGCATGAACCAGCCAAGGGATTGGTGTCTCTGTCTTTTCCAAGGAGATATGATGCCATGCATTGGTAAGCTGCCTGCTGTTAATGTGTTCAAACCATCACTGTGTATCTTTTCTCTTTCCCTTCTCACCCACCTCGGTTTGGCCTCCTTGCACAGCGTGGATGTGAGTTTCCCCCTAAATCGAGGACATATGGCTGTGTGGTACCTGGGGAGGCAGCTCTCCTGCCTTCAGTGTACCCTAGAAGTGAATGGGCCCAGCCCCCTCCCCCTCCCACCCTCCCGACAATTCCTTCCTGAAGACTGTCATAAAAAAAAGCAATCAAGAAACGTCTAGTGGTATTTAGCAAAGACAGAATGGTTTCAGGAGGGAAATTACAGCTGGAAGATGTCCACCAGGGTTCTCTATTGGTTGTAAAAGAAATCAATTCTGTTCCCAAACGTCCTTGGAGGGATTCTATCTAAGTCCCTGGGACTAAGCGTCTTCACTACTTGGCATGGAGTGTGGGTCTCTACCCTGCAGTGTCATAGGGTAGGGTGTAGTGGTAAAACACAGACTCTAAGGAGGGGAGCCCTGGATTTGAACTCTAGCTGTACTCCTTACCAGCGATGTCATTGCTGGAAAGTCTTTTTTTTTTTTTTTTTTTTTGCTTTAGTTTCCTCATCAGTAAAACAGGAACAGCAAAACATACTTCATGTTCACGGGGTTATTGAGAAATAAATGAGAGCATCAGGATGAAAACACCGTAGGGCAGTGTTTGCCATGTCCTATGTGCTTAATAAATGGCAGCCATAGGTATCAGTTCAATTTGACACACTTTCCCGAGAGCTTATTAGTTGCCAGGCACCCTGGACAACCCAGTGTGGGTTATAGAAATAACTCCCCCAGAATCCCTTTTTCCCCTTGGAAAGGATTTGTTCAAAAAAGGATGGAGGAGAGGGCCATGGGAGAAACAGCTCTTCTGTAACTAAACACAAAAATGCACCCTGCCTTACGATTCCACAGAGGCAAGATAGTATATTGGTTATGCACATGGATTTGGGGGCCATCTTCTATGTGGTAGACAGAATAATGCCCCCCATCACCAAAGATGCCCACTCCTAATCCCCCAAACTTGTGAATATGTTACATTACATGGCAAAAAGGACTTTGCAGATGTGATTAAGGTTAGAGACCTAGAGAATGGGATAATCTAATCTCGCATTATGTGGGTAGACCCAGTCTAATCACAAGTCCCCGTGAATGGGGAACCTTGCCCAGAAGCGGCCAGAAAGAGATGAGACATGGTGGAAGAATGATCAGAGGGATGTAGTGTGAGAATTCAGCTTGCCATTGCTTGCTGCAAAGAGGAAGGATGGGACTATGAGCCAGGGAAAGTGGATTGCCACTACAGACTGGGGAAAGCCCTTACTTTACACTGCCAGTAAGAAAGCAGAGATCTGGGATCTACAACAGAAAAGGAAATGAATTCTGCCAACAACCTGAATAAACGGAAGATAAAATTTCCCCTGGCATCCCCAGAAAGGACCACAGCCCTACAGGCAGCTTAATTTTTAGCCTACTGAGATTTATATAGGACTTCTGACCTGGAGAATTAGCAGATAATGAATGTGTGTCAACACAGGAAATTAGCAAAAACTAATAGGCTCTGGCTTGCAAATTTACAAATTGGGAGGCAGTACAGCACACTGGATTTGAGGGCCAATCTGCCCGGTTCTAATCCCAGATGTGCCACTTACTAGATCTATGACCACAGGCAAGTAATTTCACCTTCAGTGTCTTAATTTTTTCATCAGTTACACGAATAATAATACAGCCACTCAAACTAGCGAAAGAGTATGTTAAAGTAAAATAAAAGACTATTATAGAGACCTATAATATAATTTCAAAAGCAAGACATTTATTTCTTTCTCATATCATAATACAGGTGGGCCACTTGGCAAGGGCAGCTTTTTTTTTTTTTGTATATAATTTATTGTCAAATTGGCACCCAACAGGTGTCCTCCTCACTGCCCATCACCCACTTTCCCCTCCCTCCCACCCCCATCAACCCTCAGTTTGTTCTCAGTTTTTAAGAGTCTCTTATGGTTTGCCTCCTTCCCTCTCTGTAACTTTTTTCCCCCTTTCCCCTCCCCCCCGGTCTTCTGTTAAGTTTCTCAGGATCCACATATGAGTGAAAACAAATGGTATCTGTCTTTCTCTGCCTGACTTATTTCAGTTAGCATAACACTCTCCAGTTCCATCCACGTTGCTACAAAAGGCCAGATTTCATTCTTTCTCATTGCCAAGTAGTATTCCATTGTATGTATAAACCACATCTTCTTTATCCATTCGTCAGTTGATGGACATGTAGGCCCTTTCCATAATTTGGCTAATGTTGAACATCGGGGTACAAGTGCCCCTATGCCTCAGCACTCCTTTATCCCTTGGGTAAATTCCTAGCAGTGCTATTGCTGGGTCATAGGGTAGATCTATTTTTAATTTTTTGAGGAACTTCCACATCTTTCCAGAGCAGTTGCACCAGTCTGCATTCCCACCAGCAGTGCAAGAGGGTTCCCGTTTCTCCACATCTTTTCCAGCATCTATAGTCTCCTGATTTGTTCATTTTAGCCACTCTGACCAGCGTGAGGTGGTATCTCAGTGTGGTTTTGATCTGTATTTCCCTGGTGAGGAGTGACATTGAGCATCTTTTCATGTGCCTGTTGGCCATCTGGATATCTTCTTTATAAAAGTGTCTATTCATGTCTTCTGCCCATTTCTTCACTGGATTGTTTTTCGGGTGTGGAGTTTGGTGACTTTATAGATTTTGGATACTAGCCCTTTTATCCGATATACCAACCAGGTGGCCATGGCTCTGCCTTTGTAAATAGGTGACTTCCAAGGTTGCTCTAGCTCCCTAATAGTGGAAGTCCAGGGACAGAGACATCCCCTTAAGAAAGTACAATGGAAGTGCTATTCACATTGTTGGAGAGAGCTTAACCATTTCTAGTTATTTTTTCCCCAGGTTCTTGGGGGCCTTGCTGTCATTCTAACAAGAGTGATCATTTACAAATACATACTCAATTTTTCATGTCTTCTATCTAATCTTTAAATTTTTTTAATGTTTATTTATTTTTGAGAGAGAGACAAGAGACAGAGTGCAAGCGGGGGAGGGGCAGAGAGAGAGAGAGAGAGAGAGAGAGACATAGAATCCGAAGCAGGCTCCAGGCTCTGAGCTGTCAGCACAGAGCCTGATGCGGGGCTTGAACTCACAGACCGCAAGATCATGACCTGAGCCGAAGTCAGTGCTCAACCGAGTTACCCAGGCGTCCTCTAATCTTTTTTTTTTTTTTTTAAGTAAACCTATCCCCAACGTGGAGCTTCAACTCATGACCCTGAGGTCAAGAGTCGAATGCTCCACCAACTGAGCCAGCCAGGCGCCCCTCTTCTATCTAATCTATAAAATCAAGCATATTAGATAAGACTCTACCTATTTCACAAAGGCGCCTGGCTGGCTCAGTCAGTTAAGCATCCAACTTCGGCTCAGATCAGGATTTCACGATTTGTGGCTTCAAGAGCAGAGCCTGCTTGGGATTCTCTCTCTCTCTCCCCCTCTTTCTGCTCCTTTCATGTGTTCTCTCTCTCTAAAATAAATAAATAACTTAAAAAAATACACAAGAAAAAATGGGAGTCTAAAAGACCACGTAACTTCAAATCCCATACATTTTACACCTAACCAAAGTATCTCTCCCATTTAAGTGATACCAAAAAGCTAAAGAACAACACGACAATTTAAGAACAGAAATGATCCAGAAAACAACAAACAGGAGACTAACTAGGGAGACAAGCAGAGCAAACACTAGACAAGATAGAAATCCGAGTATTGGCGCTCTAGGGTAATGCTGCGACTATGTGCCTGACTTGGGAAAACCCATTCTCCTCTCTGGGCCTCTATGTCTCCATCAGCAAAATGGAGTCGCGGATTCAATGATCCTTTTTCCAGCTCTGACGTGTGGTGATTCTATTTGGAAAACAGTGAAGCCAAAAATACGTGAGCACGGGAAAAGGCTATGATTTTTCAAATCGCTCCAATTAAGGAAATAACAGGAGTGGAGAAAGTCCCGGGACCGAAACAAGGAAGCCAGATGAGCCTCCCACGGGGCTCACAACACAAGCCGTGACCTGTTTGGCGAGCCACACCTGCTCCTCACATTCCTTCCAAGGGCAGTCCCAGGCCTGTGCACACAGCAGTGAAGAGGAATTCTGAGGGGAACTCCTGGAGGTAGAGACTAAACCCCGGAATATAGCTAGTTCTAGATACTCCTGCCCTCAGCAGATGCAAGCTGAGTTTCAAAACGTACGTGTGAGGGGTTCTTCCTTAACACAAGTAAAGAAGAAAGGTGTCTCAACCCACTTGGTGCCTAGGAGAACAGCCTGGGCTAGGAGGCCAAAGACAAAAGTTCTCAACCCTGGCTTTAGCACACCGAGGATGTGTGATTCAGAGCTACCCAAGCTCTTTGGACCTCGGTTTTCTGTCACGTGAAGTGGATAAGGTCTATAGGAGAGGAACTAATTTAAGATACCCTGAACTCTAAGTGCTCATATTGTTCCAGGCACTTTATCAATTACTTCCTTTAATCTTTGCATTGATGAAAGAGATCTGTAGTTTCATGCAACACAAAGGGAAACTGCAGAGAGGTAAGGGACTTACCTACTTACCTGCCTAGTGGAGAAGGATTCGAACTCAGGTTTGTCATCACTTGGGTTATTTCCAGGAAGCCCATGTCTCAAAGACGATTCATGTACAAAGTGCTTTTGTGAAGTATTAAGTGCAATAAAGTGCAAAGACTCTTAGTCCTGAATTAATGCAGAAATTTAGAAATTATCCAGAAGGGACAGTCTATGAAGAAATTGGCATTTTCAGGGCTTTTTCCTTTGTTCAGCCGCCCACTCAACCCTCAATCTGTTTATTTTGTAGGCAGTCAGGTGAGTTTTTTGAAGTGACTCTTGAAACAATGGCAGTCTGCTGTAGTAAAAAGAATGCCAGCCTGTCTAGTTTCCAGCTGTGCCACGGGAACATTCATCTCCAGAAGTCACTAGCCTGTTCCCTCTGTAAAACGAGGGGCTAGGTTTGAGGGGCCATGGTCTCTTGAGCTAAGCTGGCTATTCAGTGACTCAGGGAAGCTGCACGAGTGGAGTCTCACACTATTACAGTTCCCATTCTGGCCTCGGCCCCTTCCACTTTGAGGAAGCCAGCCTACATCCATCTTCTCCCCCTCCCCCACCCCCCCCCCCCCAAGCCCCATCTGAACCAGAGAGGACTTTGGCGGGGGGCGGCGCCCTAGCAGGTGTGCTTACAGATTTAGGGATCCGCCAGCCACAGCCCCAAGCCGGAAAGGCCGCAGCTGAAAGATACCTCCCCCATTTCTTACCTGTGTTTCAACCTTTGTGGGGCAGGCAGAAACCACAGGGTAGGAGTGGGAGGAGGCAAGATGGATTCCAGGGGAAGAAACTGAAATCCTGATTTAGCTATTTGCTGTCAGGGGTAGCAACCACTCCCTCCTTTGTGCACACCCATGGTTGCCCCAGTTTCCCAGTAATTACCCTAACTTGTTTACCTGCAGGCTCCCCAACAGTGACCTTCTAACACACTCCACATAAATGAATGCGAAGGGGTGAAAATGAGGAAGTAAGCATGAAGGAGCCAGGTTGCTAGCTTTTACAGCTAATAGGAAGCAGAAGTTTTTAAAGTGTATTATTGGTGAAATTTTAGGAAAACAACCTGGGTGCGTGCCACCCCCGCACTTCCACAGCCAGAGAGTGAGGCCCACTACAGACTGGCTGTAACTACTTGGAAGCTTCCTTTAACCTGTCTGGGAGCCACAATACTTGGCAATCAAGTAAACTGCCAGGGGCTAAATGGACATAATACCACTACTTCAGGCAGGGCAGGCATTCAAAGAACTAGCGCATTTCTTTCTCCACTGGAGGTTCTTGAGCAAACCTAAAACTGGTCCCCTTTCCCTACAACAGCAGCTAATTCTAGCTGCCTCCTTCAGACCCACCCTTATGCAGTCTGAGGGAGGCTTCCAATCTTATTTAGAAAAGCCAGTATTTAAACCAGCCTGTTAATGCATCTCAGGAAAACAGGAGAGGCAAAATGAAATGCCTGCTCCTGCAAAAAATAAAATAAAAAAGGTGTTAGGATTTGAAATGAGAAATCTGAGCCCAGGGAAATGAGAGGACCTGAAAGTGATACAAATCTGGAGCGAGTTTTCACAAACTCCCATCTTTTGGTCTGCGCCTTTTCCATATTTTATTACATTTGTGTTTTTAAAAAATCACATTGGCATTATCAACGACAAAATATGTACAAACATTTTACAAAAGAAACATTACTAATATCAGCTAAAATAAGGGCGGGCTGAAGCACAGACGCGGAGTTTCGGGGGCAGAGTCTGCCCTCAAAAGACATCTCAAATGTGTTCAGGCAGTTGAGACAGGCTTCTTTCCCGGTGACAAGCACATGTGGTCGGTAATACAAACGACAGCAAATGAGGACACGACACGGGCTCAGTTGGCGAAATCCTCTTCTCACCAGGAAGGCCACGACACAGGTGGAGCTAATCAAATAACTTAACCCAGGACCGTAAAAGCGCCGTTCCCCCCACCTAAGCGCATTTAAGCCTTCAACATCGATTGCAAACCACGCTGGACTGTAATACAGACACGTGGTTCTTAGAACCCTGCGCCACACTTTCTTTAACTCTTCGAGCCAGGTTTCTTGTTGGACCCAAAGGGGAGGAATTTTAGAAATGCTTTCTCTGAAGGCAGAAGTCAGAAAGAGGTGACCCTGAGCCCAGAATCTATTAGACTTGATGGGGTGGGGAGACGCAGGAATTGGAAAAGAGAAATGTCTCCTTTGGGCCACGAGTCAAGAAGCATGGCTCACTTTGGTCTGGGTATCCCGCCCTACACGCCCCCCTGCCCCGCCGGTACCTACAAGCTCGGTTCCTTTCTCAACTCCCCCAGTTCTTTGACCTCCACCTTCTTGTACTTCCCCGACTTCCTCCGGTTGGTGATCACCAGGACGGCCACGCCGGCGACGAGGGCCACCACGACCACCACGATGACGGCGATGAGGCCGGCCGTGAGGCGCTTCATGGAGAACTCTGGGGGTTTCTCGTCCAGGTAGTAGATGAGCGTCCGCTCCACTAGGAGGGGCTCGCCGCGCACGCGCACGTCGAGGCCGCCGCGACCCGGGAACAGCGATTCGCCCTTGACGTCCCTCTCGAAGTAGTAGGCGGCGTCGGCGATGTCCACGTCGCCGGGGGCCTTCTCGGACGCGTTCTGCCGGAGCTCGATCTGGATGGTGGGCCGCTCGTAGTGCACGGCCGCCACGAACCTGGGGTGCAGCCGGTAGCGCTCACGGAAGAGCCGCCGCAGCTCGGCATCCAGGTCCGAATGGTTGAAGGCGCGGGCGGCCGGGCGGTGGCGCAAGTCGATGAGGATGTGGTGGGTGCGCACCAGCTCGTCGCAGCGCAGACTCAGGTCGCCCTTGTCCGTGCGGCGCACGCCCACCGAGTTCACGCACCAGCACACCGACGTCTGGTTGCACTGGCGGGCCTTGAAGCGGCCCTCGTGGTCGCAGTCGGGGTCATACAGGCCGTCGTTGTCCACGAGCGCGTGCTCGCTGGGCCGCACGAGCGCGCGGCCGCTCTTGGGGGTGCTCATACGCGCCTTGAGCAGCAGGCACTTGGAGGTCAGCGTGGAGCAGTCCACCGGGAAGCCCGAGCCCAGCGCGTGGCACTGGCAGCGGCCGCCGGGGCCGTCCGCGCGGCACAGGGTCATCTTATTGGTGGCGCACGTGCAGTTGTCCTGCGCGGCCGCAGGGCCGGTCGCCGCCGCCAGGAGCAGCAACAGCAGCAGCGGCAGCGGGAGCGACGGCAGCGCGAGGCCCGGCTCCCGGGCCATGGTGGGGACGCGGAGCGCAGACGGGACGCGGGCGGATCAGGCGCTGGGGACTCCGCGGGGCTCCGGCTCCGAGCTGGGACAGTCTCCGGGCATCTGCTGCTGGCCGCTCCCTCCCGCTCTTATACTCCGCCCGACCTGCCCGGCTGGTTCGGCCGACTCACCCTCTGGTATTTGGGTGACACATCCCGCCCCCCGTCACCGTCCCACGGAAGGCACAGCCCGCCCTGCGCCGCCCGCGATAGGATCAGGGGAGCGGTGGCTGCTCCCGCCTCCTCCGGACCGAAAGCCCGGGAGAAGAAAACCGATACTCACCTGCGGGCTGCGGGGGCCCCGCCCCCGGCCCGCCCGACCCCACCTGGGGAGGGGCCGCGGTCGGTGCGGCCTCCAGCCAGACCTCCGTGGGCGTCCTGGCTGCCCTCCTGGACGGGAATTCTTAGGGATTTCATTGAAAAGTAGGGTCGTCTCGCGCGAGGTCGTCTCGCTTTTGTCCCCTATCCGCTTGCCTTTCTCGCTCCGTTTCCTACCCTCTATCGCTACCCTACCCCCAGGTCTTATAGTAGCAGTCAGTTGCATAGTTTACAGTTCACAAGCATTATCTCATCCTCTCCTAGGTCCTGACAGGTATTATGGACAATGTTTCAGACCCATTTTATAAGCGATGCAGTCGAGGCTGAGGCGTAAAGTCACTCAGCCGTCAGTATCCTCAGATCCTTCGGAGGGGTCTTTGGTATTCTGCCTGGCAGTTATGAAAACTTACATCAATGTGTATGGAAACTGAAAGTTAGGGAGTTTTTGTTACTCACCGTATCATGAGTAAAACCCAGGTGCCCTGGTGTCCAATGCGTCAGAAGTTCTGTTAAACACCATTTTCCTTTACACACACACACACACACACACACACACACACACACACAAACACAAACACAAACAAATAAGGTTTATACGTGAACTGAGTATCGGGAGACAAAAAGGAACTAGTTCTTAAAAAGAACAAGCAAGAATATAAGGAGTTCTTTGTGCAACTTGATTCTAAAAGAGTAAATCGTTGCTTTTCTTTCTCTGTGTCCCATATAAGTTGCTGCACCACTGCAAATGAGGAAAGAATACAGACTGTGGGAAATTGGCTGGGTCTGCCTCTGTGTGGCTACTTTAATGGGATGGAGGGGTTGCAATCTCTTTTTTGAATCATTGAGAAAGTCCAGGGTTTCAAAGCTGTGGTAAAATTAACAATAATTAGCAAGCTGTAATTATTCCCAGCTCATCCGTTCAAAGCACATTTTATGTGTTCAGCATTTAATGAACACCAGGAGCAGTACAAGGGTGTTGTTTAACACATGAAAGCCAGCGAGGCCTCTACCCCATTAATTTTCAAGCAATTCCTGAGGCGGGCAGGTGGAAATACACCATTCTGCATTTATAGGTAGAGAAAGCAGAGTCACGTGAGGGGCAATTTCTTACCCATAAGCCCCGGGCATTGTGGGAATGCTCCCTGGCTCTCTACCACCACTGTCTCTGTTTGTATGTTCAGGTTCTTTTTTTTTTTTTTTTTAAGTTTATTTTATTTTGAGAGAGAGAGAGAGAGAGAGAGAGAGCATGTGCATACGAGCAGGGGAGGGGCAGACAGAGACAGAGACAGAGGATCCCAAACAGGCTGTGCACTGTCAGCACAGAGCCCCATGCAGGGCTCCATCTGACCAACCTTGAGATCACGACCTGAACCGAAATCAAGAGTCAGCCAGTCAAGTGACTGAGCCACTCAGGCACTCCCCTCTGTTTAGGTTCTTGAACCAAAAGCCTAGTCAGGTTCCAGTGTCTTTTCCCTTCTCCAACACCCAGTCCTCCCTGTGGTCAGAGAAGGCTTTCTAAATCACAAATTTGTGTCTATCTCTGCGGAGAACAGAGTGGGAGGTGCTCTTGGCTCTTGGTATAGAATTCACACTTTTTTTTTAAAAGAAAGCTATCCATCACACAATTTAAGTTTATTTATTTATTTTTGAGAGAGAGAGAGAGAGAACAAGCAGGGAAGAGGCAGAAAGGGAGAGAGAGAATCTCAATCAGGCTCCACACTGTCCACGCAAAGCCCAATGTGGAGCTCGAACCCATGAACCGCGAGATCATGGCCGAGCTGAAATCAAGAGTTGAATGCTTAACCGACTGAGCCACCCAGGTGCCCGTAGAAGTCACACTTTTTAAGTGGCAAACAAGATCATATATGACGTTGGGCAAGCTACTTCTCTATGCCTCCGTTTCCTCATCTGTAAAATGGGGATAATAAAAGTACCTACCTAACAAGGTAGGTATGAGAATTAACGTAGATAAACTGCCTAGAACAGTATCTGTTCTAACAGTGTCTGCACTTAGTCAGCATGGATAGGGGTCAGCTGCTGTCGTGGTCACCACCACCATCAGCACCCTCATCTTGATTCTGCTAGTGTCTCCAGTCTTCTTCACATTTTCAAGCCTTTGTCAAGTCATGTACTCTCCCCTCGTCTATTTAGTGCATAATTGTGCGTTTTTACTGAGCCCTTGGATCGCTTCCAGGAAGCCTCCCCTGAGAGGCCCTGTCTATCGCACTGAGGGGAGTGCTCCCTCTCTGTGCTTTCCTAAATCCTGTAATGCACCAGAGCAGCAACACTAACTTTTCTGGGCTTCTGTCTGCCCACGTGTAAAATGGAGATAGTAGCATCTGTCTATTTCATGAGACATTCCAACAACCAAATATAAAATAGATGAGATGGTAAATACCAAAGTTTTGTAAAATGTAAGACACGGTCAACATGTCAGGTTGCATTTTTATTTTTTAAATATCCTTTTTGTTCTACCAGCTCCTGACTACGTAGCCACAATCCTCTATACGGGGCAGAGCTACCTGCTGGTTAGTCCAGTGCTTCCCAGGCTGGCAGGAAGAAAGCTAATGGGGAAGGGTTCTCAGGGCTGAGCAATGTCCACAATGGTGCTTTTGGCTGCTTAGCTAGGTCAGCCCCAAATGGCTGGACCTTTCTCAGGCTAGAGCTCTGAGGTCTCCAAACCTTGGCCTTTTTCATCCATGGTAAGTGTTTGGAGGATGCGGATAAAAAGAGCCCATTCTCAGTATCCTCTGTGGAACATGGAGGGCCACCCCACCCTCTTTCCTTTCTTAAATTCTATGATCTGCCAGGCTTTCCCCCAACAGGAACACAAACACTATGATAAGTAATGTTTTTGTGTTGTTTTTACTTTTTAAATTTATTTTGATTTTTACTTTATTTTAGAGAGAGAGCACAAGCGGGGGAGAGGGGGAGAGGGGCCGAGGAAGAGGGGGAGAATCTTAAGCAGGCTTCATGCTCAGCTTGACATGGGGCTCGATCCCATGACCCTGGGATCATGACCTGAACCAAAATCAAGAGTTGGTTGATTGTTTTGGTGCTGCTTGTTTTTTTATTGTTTTTGTATAGATTCTTTTGGGAGTTAGTTGGGAAATATTTTATTAGTTTTTTAAGTAAGCTCTATGCCCAACATAAGGCTTGAACTCACAACCCCAAGACCAAAAGTCACATGCTTTGCTGACTGAGCCAGCCAGGTGCCCCTAAGATGAGCTTATTAAGTAAGCACAGCCTCAGCTCTGATTCTCCTTTCTCGTTTCATCCCTTTCCTGACTATGTCTGTAAAATTTCACGTGTTAGCTTTAGCTCTTTGTATTTTTTTTTTTTCATTTTAATTTTCAAGTATTTAACAAAAGCATTCCATGAACTCAGCCTTGTCAAATGTATACCAGGGACAAGAACCATATCTGAGCACTATAACCCCAGCGCCAGCATATATTAGGGGCTCGGTAATGTTTATTGGGTTAATTAACATTGAGTTGTTCCCAGAATGTTACAGTATCAATATACATTCCTGGGAGTGTTCATTGTGACCATTTCAATTCTCTGCTGTCCGTTTCTCATCGCCTACTCCAGCCATGAATCTCTATCCTCACCCTAACGCAACCTTCAAACACCCAGTTTCAAGGAAGACTGAGTAATGATGAACTGTTACTTTTGCTTTTATGCATGATCCCAAACTTTCATCAGACTGTGCTATAGGGAATAGAGATAGAGTCTGACAGTCTATGAGCAGATGGAATTTCTGGAGGCAAGCAGTCCAGTGAGGTTGAAGGAAAATGGACTTTGGATCTAGTGAGACTCAGGCTCAAATCCTAGTTTCACATAACTTACTGGCTGTGTGACTTTGTACAAGTTACTTCACCCCTGGGAGCCTCAGTTTCCTTAATTATAAAATTTCATGTCTATCTCTTAAAACTTAATGTCTCCATCTCCCTAACATCTGTGAAAAGGATAATTTCCCACCTTGTGATTATGAACATGCTTTTCTTCAGCTGAAGTTCCTACTTCTCATATGTTCTTATACTCTGTTTTCTAAACTGGTGTTGATTATCTGACTTTGCTTGGTATGAGACCAATAAGGGTGTGATTTATTAAAAACAAAACACAAGAACAAAACTCTAGCTGATTAGTAAAAAAAAAATACTTACCATCTATAATTATTTTAATGACTCAAGATAAAGAATATAAAATACCCAACACAATGTTTGGCATGTACTAAGTAGAATTAACCTTAGCTGTTATTATCAGCCATCTCAGGAGTGTGAGGATGCTTTGAGATCATTAAAGGTTTCTGCACAAAGCTGGTGACTGTGGAGATTGCCAAAGATCAGGCCCAAGGAGCTGTTTGTTAGGGAGGGGAGCTGCCCCAGGGCCCTTGTCATCCTGGCCCCCTATTTTACAGAATGTGGAAACAGAGACCTTGGGAGGAGAAGAGAAGGACTTGATCATGGTCACATGCTTGTGCGTGGTAAGGCCAGGCCTAGCATCTGGGTCTCCTGACAGCACATGTACATACAAATTAACAAAAATGGAAGAGGACTGAAGGAGTCAAGAGGATAGAGTCCCATCTCAAGTTCCTCGGATTTTCTTTTCTTTTTCTTTCTTACCCTTAGAAAGTTCTGGTTTTGCAAAAAGCAAAAAAGAGCTACTTGTGTAGGGCATAGCAGAGAGCCCACACCTGAAACCCTAGGACTTAGGCCATTAACCACGACTTCCTCCCACGCTAGAGTGGACGTGTTCCTTGCTGTCTCCGTTGCTGTGATGAAACAGCTTGTGCTTGAATTCTGCACTGCCAGGCTAAGGGCAGGTCTTTCTGCTTGGTTTCCTTTTTTTTGTAGAACAGCGATGATGTTGCCTCTTAGTGACGTGGTGGGGATTCTATGGTGTGACATTTGTGAAGCTGCCTGGGCCAGGTTGGAAGACGCCTCACTCTTCTTGGCCTGTGACCACAGTCAGCACTGGCCTCTATCAGGAGCAGTCACTGAGACAATGGGCAATGCAAGAAGGCTGGTCAGGGTTTCCCTTCCTTCTCAGAGACAGCTTGGAGCCCCAGGGGAAGTGGGTGATCCTTCAGCCAGAATGCAGAAAACACAGACAGAGAAGTAAGCTGTGGTGATTGTTAGCTCAGGATGGAGGAAGGAGACCCCAAGAAACCATAGAAAGAATGGGAAGTCAGCCCAGGGGCTGGGGAGTGGGGGTGCAGACTACAAAAAAGATAAGGGGTACATGATTCTAGCTTTAATGTTTCATTTCTTTAAAAATATGTTTAAAACAGTATTACAAAGCATTAGAATTCAAAAGAGCTAGGGTAGGGTACAGATAAACTCACTATATTTTCTTGTTTATTATTATTAAAATGTTTATAATGAAAACATTTTTAAAACAAGTCAATCCCTCAAGTTAAGTTTTAGAAGTATTTGGGGTAAAATTTCTGTTTTTGCTTCTAATTGTCTTTTTTTTCCCATTTCCATAGTTTCTGTTATTAATATGAACTGCCATGTATTGATCACCAACATTGTACCAGGCACTTTATAAATAGATCCCCTATTGTCCTTCCAGCAACTCTATAAAATAATTACTCTTGTTCCCATTTGCCTGATGAGGAAGCTGAGGCTTACAATCACCCTGCTAGGACTCAGCAGAGGAAGGACTTGAACCCAAGTCTGGTGACAGGGACATCTGCACTTTTCTATGACAAAGTTTGGGGTCTTGCTGAAGAGTCTTCAATGAACAGGAGTAGATGGAAGAGGAAAGATTGGCAAAATGGGTGTGGTCTGTAAAGTGGGTGTGGTTTGGGTCTGGGCTGCCTAGCCACTGGAATGTCTGATCTTTTCACTTTTCTGGAAAAGACAATAGTTTCTCTGTTTGCTTGTTTGGGTGAGGCCTCACTCAGTTTATTAGGAGAGGTTGGCTGTGCCATCCGTGGCTCTGCTTGGCTTTTGTAGTCCATCAGGATTTGAAAAGGGACTGCAGTTTCACCTGAAAAGTGTGTGTCACTATTTCATTTTGGTATCTCCTACCTGTGACCTTCTCTTCATGATCTTCTTGTCATGATCTCCTCATCAGGAAGTGCAAACCATAACTGGCCCCCTCCCCTTGCATCTGGTCTCTACCTCTAGTGGTAGTTGGCTTCTTTTCCAAGGGTCTTACACTCAAGGAAAAAGCTGATAAAACACCCAACAACTGTGTAGTCACTCTGTAGTTGATCTCACTGGCTCTTGGGCCCATTGTTTCTGGAGAGATTTGGCAGCAAATGAGGAGAGATTGGGAAATCTCATCACAACATCCCCAGGGCAGCCACATTTCTCCAACCCCATGTTTATGAGTCATGGTGCTTCCTTTCCCAGAGCTAGCCAGCTGAGGTGTGATGCTCCCGTGAGGGGTGTGGAGGTGTTGCTGTTTCTGAGCACTTCTGGCCCTTCCAAGGTGAGGACAGTGGCAACAGGTCTCAAATGTGCTGCTGCTGCTGCCTCTCCAAAACTAGCCTGCCTGTTGGGCAGTGCTGGCCCAAGGGATGCTCCTCAGGATTATTGAGAAGGACATCAGAGGTCCTTTATCCCAGTCTCCCACCCAAAGTATGGAGTCCCTTGTCCAAGTCCTGAACAGGTAGGTGCTTATGCGCTGCTTTGGTGATGAATCAACCATCCTCTCCACGAGACAGCCCGGCCCAATCCCAACCAGCCCCATGAGAAAGTTCGTCATAATATTCAGGGAAACTCTGTGCCTCTGTGATCTTCACAAACTATCTGAATTTCCGTTCTTGGAGCAATGCAAAACATTGTAGCTCAACACATGATGTTATGGAACGAGGCAGTCTGGGGAGATACCAGCCGAGGATCCTGTGGAAGTTGTGACGGAGGGTTTGTTTCTGTTGACCTGCCTCACTCTTCTGTCTAGGAGGGTAGGTGTAACCCCAGCTGTCCCCTACCTATCTACTAATTCCCTGTTTTCTTGGAACAGATGACGTCTGGGCAGTATTTGTAAGATCTACAATATACTAAGAGCCTGTTTTTGGCCAGCTGTTCACATGGGTTATCTTTATCCTTACATCATCTAAATGAGGTAGGTTCTGTTTTTCTTGCCTCACAAATAAGAAACTCATGCCAAAGGGCACTTGCCTGAGAATCTGTAGACAGTAAATGGCAGAGCTGGAATTCACATTCATTTTTGCCTGGTTCTGAGATTATGGTCTTTGTTACACCATGCTACTCCAGACCCTGTGAGTTTCCTGAACACAAATGTTTTAGCCTCCACAACACCTTTGTACAAGTTTATTCCTATACCAATTCAAACCACATCACCACTTTCTTTTTCTTCTATAGCTACTGAATCAGAGCATCTGAATAGTCTCTCAACTGAATCCAAGTAATGATACGCCTTCGATTTTATAGGACAACTTACAGTTTTGCTATCTGGCATCTTGGTTGAACTCACCCTTTGAGGGAAACAGACAAGGCATTACGCACTCTGTGCAGATGAAGAAAGTCCAGCCGAGCGCAGGTTAATGGCTTGTCCAAAGCTCAAGAGCAGGACAGAACCTTCCAGCCTTCCCCGCAGCAGATACTTTCCTTAGCTCCTGTGCTGCCTTTCCGCCGGCTCGCGCACCCCCGCCCTGTCCTGTGCTGTGGTTTGCCCTCTGCTCTTCCCTGCCTCTGCAGCTGTTTATCTGGAGATGTCTCCGGACCCATCAGCCCAGGAGCCAGCTGTGTGGAGGGGCTTGCACTCCTACCCTCAGCAGTTGTGAGTCCGACTACGGACGGAAGTAGAGGCAAGGAGGAGTGGGAGAGAGGAAAAGTTCAGAAGTCTGGGCAGAATGAGAAGGCAGGAGAGAGGAGAGCTCATTGTTCTCCAATGCGGGGGATGTCTGAGTCCAAGAAAAAGGACCAGGAAGCCCCCATTGTTCCTCTGGCCTAAGTGGGATGCAAGAAATCGGATTCATTTCTCTGGATTCATGTGGGAAGTCCTGGCTGTGTCAGCTAACCTTCAGCTATAACCTTTCAAACTGTGGCTGTTGGGAAAATGAAGACTGCCTTCCAAAGCTTCTCCAACAACACAGGAGGCTGCTGATTGGAAAGGCAATGGGGAGCCAACAGAACTAACCTGCTCGGCACCACGCACCCCCTTTCCCACCCACAATGCTGGTTTCTCATACACCCATTCACCATCTCTTCATCCAGCCAGCCAGGCTTTACTTTCTAGTGCTCACGAGTGCCTCCCATGTGCCAGCTCTGTACTAGGCCAAGAGGCTGAAGGGCAGATAGCACCTAACCCCTGACTCTAAGGACCTCACAGTCCACACAGCAATGACCATCAAGTCAGGGCTCAGTGCATATTTGTTGAACAGATAACACAGAAACATGAAATATTGCAATAAAGGGTATGCAGTCCTGTGCCTGCCCTCCCCATCAACATGAGTTATTCGCCTAGTTACAGAACACGTCGCTGGAAAAACCTCCCTTGCTCTTAAGCGTGTTGGCTTTTTCTAGTGTTTCTCAGGGATGAGTACCTAGAGCTTTAAGGGTAGGGGGTGGGGGAAAAACGCAATCCAATAGGTAATGTGTACACAAAAAAGATGACTGAAAGAAATAACATGTGGGCAGCCTAGAAAGATAACACCTGAAGGACAAAAATGACAACCCAAACTGGTAACATCAAAGAACGTTAAACCTGGAAACGACTTTGCAAGAAAGCTAGTCCAGTAGCTCTCGTCTGTTTTGAGTCATGGAATCCATTTCTGAGGAGATTGCCAGGTTCTCTCCTCAAATAAATGCAACTGTGCACAAACACTAACCTTTACCCAAACTCATTAACCTTGATCAGGTTTCCATTGGTGGTATCTTGGATTCCCTGGAGTTTATTTGTCTCAAGGACCCTCCCACCCTCAACTTAGAATCTCTAATGGAGTTCAATGGCTTCGCCTCTCTTAGCAGAGACCTTGTGATGACTTCTTCAAGGTCACACAGCCAGTTAGTGAAAACATTCCTTTGGTTTTAAGAAGGAACACAGAAACCAGCTGCTTGAGTTCAAAGCCTGACCTTACCTTTTGCCAGCTGTTTGATTTTCAGTAAAATACGTAACTCTTCTTGGCCTCTTGTTTTCTCTTCTGTAAAATGGGAACAATAGTTACCCACTTCTTAAGGTTATTGTGAGGATTAGGACTTCATCTATGTGAAAAACTTAGAGCAGAGGTCAGCAAACTGTTTTTGTAGAAGGCTAGATAGTAAGTATTTTAAGCTTTGTTGGCTAAGGAGCAAAATTCATGGCTGTTCTGGGCATACTTATAGAATTATCTAAAAATGTCAAATACAGGAGCACCTGGATGGCTCAGTCGATTAAGGGTCGACTTCAGCTCAGGTCATGATCTCACAGTCCGTGAGTTTGAGCCCCACATCGGGCTCTGTACTGACAGCTCAGAGCCTGGAGCCTGCTTCAGATCCTGTGTCTCCCTCTCTCTCTGGCCCTCCCCCGCTCATGCTCAAGTGCGCTCTCTCTCTCTCTTTCAAAAATAAGTAAACATTAAAAAAATGAAAAAAAAAGAAACAAAAATGTAAAATACATTCTTAGATCACAGACCGTATAAAAACAGGTGGTCATACAAACACAGGATTTGGCCCGTGGTTTGTAGTTTGCTCACTCTTAGCTTAGCAGAAGTGCTAGTTTCTGCTGTCCCAAACCAGCACTTTTTCAAACGTCAGGATTACCTCCATGTAGCACGAATCACAACAGGAAACAGGGTGCTGGCTGCCCAACTCAGCCAACCTGTTTGTGACAAATAAGTCGACGTTGCTAAGGTGTATGGAGCCTCCCCGCTCCTCCCTGTCGCAGAGGGTTTCCCATCCGCATCCAGCTTAAATAGGCAAAGCAGCAAAAGCTCTAATTATTTTCAGGAAAGCCTCAAGTCAGATGCTGGCATCACAGGGCAGAGACAGGTGGGAGGAGCTGGAATGGAGACCACAGGCCTTGGTTTCTAGGGAGGGGCAGAAGCACAGGAAAGAGAAAGGTACCATGTTCTGGCTCTGGGGCACTCTGCCCTCTTCCAGCTATGGGGTATTGGGAAAGCCCTGATTCTTGTACCTATAGGTGGCCAGTTCTGCCAGCTCAGCCACCTTCTGCCCATGTCTCCCTTCCTTTAGAGCATCCCTGACTGAGGAAACTCCAGACACAAACACAATCACAGTTTGTGAGTTAGAGGGGACCCCACCATCTATTCGCAACTGTTTCATTTCACTGATGGGAAAACAAAGGCCCAGTTTGGGGAAATGACTTGCCCGGGATCAGATGGCAAGCAGAGCTGCACTGAGATTAGAAACGCAGGTTCCTGGGGTGCCTGGGTGGCTCAGTCGGTAGAGCGTCCGACTTCAGCTCAGGTCATGACCTCACGCTTGGTGGGTTTGAGCCCCTCGTCGTGCTCTGTGTTGACAGCTCAGAGCTTGGAGCCTGCTTCGGATTCTGTGTCCCTCTCTCTCTGCCCCTCCCTCACTGTGCTCAGTCTCTCTCATTCTCTCAAAAATAAATAAACATTAAAAAGAAAAAGAAAAAAAGAAACCTAGCTCCTGCCTTACAGGCCAGTGCTTCTCCCCTGCCTACATTAGTACAAGTTTCTGTCTTTGGCACACAAAGGAAAGTGGCAGAGGAGTTGTCCAGTGTGTGTGTGTGTGTGTGTGTGTGTGTGTGTGTGTGTGTAGGTGTGTGTGTGATGTTCATCAAGTGCAGCGGATTCGACCTGGGCACAGTTCTTTGCAGAGCGCATTCACTTGTTTAGCTCGCTCTAAGTGCCTTCTACGGTGCGAAAGATGAAAAAAGATCGAATTTTTGCTTTTGAGGACCTCAGCTTATAATTTGGTGTGATTACCGTTACTCATTAGTAAACCCAAAGGTCGGGAATGGAGATGGCCAGCCATCAGAGTCTCTGTGCCAGCCCAACAGGGACATCCACTCATGGTGTTTATAGCAGCCCACCTCTCTGCAGAGTCAAAGAATGCGTCCCCTCCAGAATCGTGATGCCCTGGGATGCCTCTTCCTGCCATGTCCCCATGTGCTCCCTCTCTCCATTCAAACCCTGCTCTTAACCAAGGGTCCCCTTGGGAATGAAGGAAGTCACACATACCAAGCATCATTCGGGTAAGCATTTTTATGTAGCACTGACTCATTCAGCCCGCACAGAAAGCCTATCAAACAGGAACCGGTGGAGAACTGAGGCCCAGAGAGGGGAAGGGCCTTACCCAGGCTCACATGGCAAGTGCGTTTTAGAACCTGCATTCCGACGGTTTGTCTCCTCTACAGTCTGCATGCCTTCTGCTGGAAAATGGGGCTAATGTTAGACACTGCAAAAGGGCTGTTGTGTGGTGTGGGGAAGATAGCTCTTGTGGACATGCCAGCCCAGTGCCTGGTACATCGTAAGTGTTCAGTACATGCTCCCCACCCCCCACCCCCGCCCCTTCTCTCCCTCATCCCTGCTCCATCCCAAAGAAATTCATGACTTGCCGAGGACAGGAGAAGTCCTTCAGCAGAAAAATAATCTCCACCTGTTTTTGAGCTCCCTGTGGTGTAGGCTTATGGCATATCTGATTTAATCCTTACAAATATGCTATGAACTAGGCACTATTGTTAACTCCTCTTTACAGATGATCGAGTCAAGGCAGGGACTTGCTCAAGACCACACAGCTAATCAGCGATGGATTCGGGATCCAAAAATCTGGTCTGTTTGAGTCTGAAGTCCATGCTCTTAAATAGTAAAGGCTGCGTCGGTGCCTGAGTTGGCACTCCTATGCCAAGTGCATGCCTGGCAGGCTGCCTGATGGAGCAGGACTGGGCAGGCCGCTTAATGAGGGGACTGACCTGGGGAAGGAATGAGGTCACATTCCAGGAGGCTGAGGCAAGGCAGTCCACACATCGCTTCAAAAGACTCACTCTCTTGGAAAAAAAAAAAAAATTATCAGGGTTGGATACCTCCACCAAAGAAGAAAACTGGATACACAAAAGGGATATCAGGACTGAGCAAAGGACTCAACCTTCCAGGACCAGAGCCCTAAAGGGGACAAGTCACTCAGACTCCTGTGACGCTGGGCCCAAAAGTGGAAGCCATTGGCATCACCATCCAAGGACTCATTCATGTCCTGTCTCCTTTCCATTTCCACTCCTAAACTCCAAAGAATCAACGGGCCTTTCTTCCAGGCTTTTACCCCTCTGTGTATGTGCCTGAAACACTTAGCACATTATTAATTAATTCACTTGTTTTAGAAATGTTTTAGAGCACCTGCTTTATTCCAGGCACTGTGCTAGGAGCAGTGGGTATGGTGCATTCACTACCCCCATGCACCTTACCATCCATGAGGAAGCCAGACATTAAACTAAAAGTGAGCATTATGTTAGGTGAAGTACAGGGGGCTACAGGAACTAACTTCCTGCTTTCCTTCCTTTCTTCCACTGCCTTTCTCTTCCTCCTTTCTTATCTTCCTTCCATAAATACTTATGACATGCCTGCTAGATGCCAGGCCTGGTCTTGGTGCTGGGGATAAAGCAACAGATAAGAGAGGTAAGACCCCTGCCCTCTTTCAGCTCTCATTGCACTGATAGATTGGGGGATTTGACCCAGGAGAGGAAAAGCTTATGAGCCATACTGAAGAGTTTGAATTTTCTCTGGTTGTTGAAAGAAACCCAATATTGACTTTAGGCAAGGGAATGGTCTGAGCATATTTGTGTTTCAGAAACACCACAGTGGAAAACAACACATAGGATGAGCGGGCCTCTCAAGGATAAGACTGGTGGCAGGAGGTTCAGATCGGAGGCTCCTGGGACATCCTAAAGATATGGCAGAGCCCTAGACCAAGAAGGGCTGATGGGAAGGATAGAGAACCTCACAGCTTACCCAGGACAGGGCCAGCCAGTGACACTGGCACCGTGGTATGACAAAGCAGTACCTCTTCAAACCAATATTTTAAAAATAGACACCTCCATTTAGTGGGCATGAAGGGAGACAAAGTATTATTAAAAGTTACATGCCAGGGCACCTGGGTGGCCCAGTTGGTTAAGTGTCTGACTTCAGCTCAGGTCATGATCTCACAGTTTGTGAGTTTGAGCCTCGCGTCTGGCTGTGCTGACAGCTCAGAGCCTGGAGCCTGCTTCAGATTCTGTGTCTCTGACTCTCTCTGCCCCTCCTCCACTCTCTGCCCCCCCAAAAATAAATAAACATTAAAAAAAGTTACATGCCTATTCCTTTATGTTTTTTACATATACTGAAGATAACATTTCAGATAATTTGGAATCATCTTTTCCTTCACAGTCTGTCTCTTACAGCTGGGTAGCACACCAGCCCCTCTGCTAGAGAGACCACATGGAAAGGTCCTGAGATTACATAGTAAGGGAGAAGTGTCCAGTGCAGTCCAGCCCCCAGCTGTCCCCAGGGAGCCAATCATTCAAGTGATGACATCCTAGGACCCTCAGACCAGCCTGGCTGCCAGCTGATACCAATGAGTGACCACCATCAAAATCACATGAAGCTCAAGTATCTCCCAGCTGAGCCCTGCCTGAAATCATGACCCATAAACTGTGAGATATAATAAAATAATTGTATCTGCAAACCACTAAATTTGGGATCATTTGTTGTCCAGCAAAGATAAATAGAACATCCCCATTTGTTGACACTTGATAAATATAAAAGTAGGTAAGTCTTGGCACCATTTGAAAGCCTCTTCATATGATCCCTACAAAGGTCACGGTGACTGAACTCTGACATCCATGCCACCCCATCTGATGGGTCTGCAGAAACCATGGCAACATCATTCTCCTTTCCAGGTAGATGTGGGGAGGTCCCCAAGTCATGAGGAGAGGCTCCTGGAAAGGCCAAAAAAGAATATTTCAGGGGCATCTAGCCTTTTTTTTCTCCTTCCCGGGATGGCAAAAAAGACACATGTGTCCTGGATGCCATTGGCAGCCACCGTATGAACACAGGGGAGCCAGGCTTAGGAGGAGGCCGGTGCTACATAAGACAGAGGGGAGGGATGAAAAGAACAAGACCTAGGACCAAAATGGCATCATCACATCTTTGAATCAACCAACTCCTGAAGCCTCCCCTACTGTTGGACATCTGCTATGTGAACTAATGTTAACCCAGTTTGTGCAGGATTTGTTGCTTGCTGCCCAAGACAACCCAATTAATGCCATAGTTCCTTTCTCTGAAATCTGAACATTTGCTCAGTAAGTTTGATTTCTTTAGTTCTTCCTCATCCAGAGATCAATCAACCTAATGCTCACTTGCTCTATTCAATGTCCTAGAATGGAGAATGGGAGAGAAACAAATTTGACCTGTCATTTAACCCATACATTTGGCTCACTACATAAGATCCATGAAAGCTATGCCTCTAAACAGTAAAAGAGTGCTACACATGAATATTAATAACAATAATTATAAGAAGGATAATGAATATCATTGAGGAGTTCCAATATGCCAAGCTTAATTTCAAATGCCGTATAGATTACTCCATTCAATTCCGACAACAATTCCACACGGTGAGGATATTTTAATCTCCATTTTACAAAGTAGGAGCTGGGACAGGGAAACATTAGGTTAATTTTCCTAGGTTACACAGCAGCAAGTAGTAGAACTGGAATTTAAACTGACAAAGTCTGACTCCATAGCTTCACCTCTTCATGACTATTCTAAACCAAGAAAGTAGTAACAAAGGTAACAGCACTGAAAGAAAAAATTAAATGTTTCATAGATTTATAAGCAAGGCAGGAGGATTTGTGGGTGGTGTGGATTGGGGGTGAATGGATCAATGATGATATCAAGTGAGAATGAGGCATAAGTGGGTCCTCAACATCTTACATGACCATGGCCACTATCTATCAATGTCTTATAAATAGCTGTACTTCATACTTACATATATATGTATACATATGCATACACACATATTATAAAGTTCTAATTAATACCTCTTTTGTAGGTCACCTTGATCTTGCAAACTTTAGTTTTGTTGTCCATAGTTGTGTGTATCTTGGGGGAAGTGTGACCCTAGACAACAGGTATCAAAACTAAGACCCAAAGCAGTGGTTCTCCCTGGACCAGCCCTAGTTTCTCCCCTGGGCTTTGCTGCCTTTGGGCTGTTACTAAGCTCACTCTGCTAACAATTTCCATTGTAATCAGTTTTTTGGAACAAGAGGCAGAGGGGCTGGGAACCCCAAAAGTGGCTCTGCATTCATCTGGCACAAGACCTTGGTCCATCCAATGCAACTGGTTCCTCTATTTAGAGGAAAAGAGCTTCGGATAGACTGGATTTTGAGCCAAAGCCTAAGCATTACTGTGTCAAACAGGTAGTGCCATTCAGGCTCTTTCTTCAGAGAAGTAAACGTTTCAGTATCATGGCTAGGCTTCCACAAAGATCCAGGCCCCACAGGTGAACAAGGTGTCAGGTCAAATCCGGGAGAAGTGAATCTGTATTCAAAACATTCCTGTCCCAGAGCTATATGGAAATTGTTCCTTCTCTGAGATTCAGTCTGTTCTGAAGACTAGGCTATGGGCAACCTCTGAACAAAGACTATACCTGCATCTTTTAGGCTTCTGAGCATCTCATTCATCTCTAGTCTCCTCAAAGTCAAATACTCTGGGAACTAATGTTTCTTATTGGAGATAGAGACCAGTGAAAGGGAAATGCCATTCTCTTAGAAGCATCTGGTTCTGTTAAAGGCTGCTTATGAACATTACTGAGAGTGTGATGGATTCTTCCAGATGATATCCACGTCTGCCATACTTTATACCTATCAGTGTATCTACTTCTGCAAAGCAAATCACAGAGATGGAAACCCCCTCCTGTTCAGAAGAATTTTCCTCCAAATGATATCTGTATTTGCCTCATGACTCACTGTTCCACAGCTCTTACCCCCACGCTCTCCTTTGTCAATCCACTCATTAATTCATGCAATACATTCACTCATTTCATACAAGAGGCTGTAGTGTAGCATGCGCTGGGCAAACTCCTGAGGACACAGGGGTGAGCAAGACAGATAGTCTCTGCTATTGTGGAGCTTCTCAGAGAAGACAGACAAGCTCTTAGAGCGGGAGGACGGTGAATGTATAATCTGTAATGGAAGAGTACAGAATGGCATGGGTATTTTCAGCAAGGAAGTGACATGGGGCATCTAACCTGGAGGACGATCAATACTGGGCCAGGGGGAGAAGGAGAACAACTTTGTCCCAGGCTGTGGCAGATGTTATCCATGGCATACAATTTCTACTCCACCCTCCTTCTAGCATGTATTGGCTGGAAAGCTAAAGACCACGTTTCCCAGGTTCCTTTGTGGTACAAATTCTGGATATGAATGAGTTATATCAGTCAGATGCGCTCAAGCAGGGTTTAAAAGATGGAATGACAAGGCGGCCTCACCTGCCTGCTTCTGTGGCTCTGCTGGCAAGTGCACAGGAGGTCTGGCTCTCCTGAGACACTTCTTGATTGTGGTGGCTTCCTGGTCATTTTAGCTTCTAGACTGTGGCTTTTTCTGATTCGGGTGATTTCCTGATCCTGGCAGAGAGCAGCTGCAGAGGCAGCTTCCTCGTTTGGCTGCCAGTTCCCTGAGGCAGAGGAAGCAGAAGTTCTTCTGGTGGCCAGAGCCACCTATGGTTCTTGAGGTTGTGCTTAGAGTCTCGTTATCCAGGTTTGCCATTGCTTCTAAAACTGATGACCATCGTATTGGTTAAGACTTATATTAAATGCAAATAGAAAAATCTCAGGCAAGTTTTACAGGTAGGAATTATACACACATGCGCACACACGCGCGCACACACACACACACACACACACACACACACACAGAAGTCTAGAGTTGCTAATTCAGTGGCTCAAAAATGTCAGGACAAGGACTACACAATTGTGCAAGGTTGCAAGATGTCTAGTATTGTTCCAGTAACTCCATCTACATTCCAGATGAGAAAAAGAAGAAAGAAATCAAAGAGGAAGTGGCAATACCCATTTAAGGAATATGAACCAACCCCAGAAGTCTCCATTAGTCTTTTGCCTACATCTCACTGGCTACACCTGTTACATGGCCACCTGGATCTGAATGAACAAGAGGCTAGGAAATGTATATAAGTTTGAGTTGTGCGCCTGGCTGCCCTAAACAAAACTGCAGTTCTGGGAGGGGACATTGACTTCAAGTTAGGGACCAACAGAGCTTGCCCTGTCCTCCTGTTTCCTCAGTCTGGGATGCCCTTCCCTCCTGTCCACCTCCTGAAATCTTCCATCTTTTAAGATTCCAATGAAATGTCACCTCATCCAAGTTTTCTCAGATACCTCAGAAGAAATTTTCTTATAACTCTTTGGTCTGGTAAACGATATCGTTGATGCCTAGTATATGCCAGGTCCTGCTAGAAGCTACAGATAGAGATGAGTCAGATAGAATCACTGTCCTGATGGAACTCAGCTTAGTTTTGGTGTCTAAAAATCAGACTCAGCTTATAGTTTAACAGGCACAGAGTTTCTGTTTGGAGTGATGAAAAAGTTTTGAAATCAGAGCATGGTGATGGTCGCACAACAGTGTGAACATAATTAAAGCCACTGAATTGCACACATCAAAATGGTTAAAATGGCAAATTTTAGTTTATATATATTTTGATGCATGGGTGCACTCATGCATGTGTGTGTGTGTGCACGCGCGTACACACACACACACACACACACACACACACCAGACTCGGAAACCAAAAACATCAATGCAGTGTGGCAAATGCAAAGACAGAAGGAAGGACAGGATAATGGGAGTGCATAAAGAGTCATCAACATCGCCCAGGCAATGGGTCTGTTGGGTGTACCAGGAAGTAGACGCTGAGATGCAGTTTGGACTCTATGGAGGAGTAACCTTGGGAGGGGAATGAGCAGGACTGGCAGAGGAAGCTTCCAGAACTATGAAGCCATTTGATAAAGTCTCTGGTTGCCACAAGGCGTGCACTGGAGGAGGGAGCCCCTTAGAGGAATCCCACTGTGGATGGGGATGCTCCTTGTGCCATGACCTCTCCCAGATGTCCGGCTGGAGCTACACTGAGAAGAGCTGAGGGCACCAGGAAGAATGGGCAATTGGGGCTTATCATGTCCTTTCAAGGGGCAGAAATACAGCCCATCTCTTTGTTCACCACAGGCACTATCTGCTGTGCGATCTTGTGGCATTTATAACTTCTGCGCATCAGTTTTCGCATTGGCAAAATCAGTTTTATAATAATAATAGCAGCCTCACCTGCTTGTTGGGACAGTTATATGAGCTAATTAATGAATAGTGCTCAGAACAGGGTCCAGTTCATCATAGGTCTCATTACGTGTTGGCTATTCTTATCAACACTGCCACACTAACGTAGAATGTATATTATGAAATGAATACAAGAAAATAAGTTACAAAGGACATGCTACAATAAATATAAGTAGAAGTTCCGGTATTTTCTGGAGCTGAATTGTCTTCTGCATTGCTTTTTTGGACTCACGACTTGAGCCACAGATGACAGTGACTATGGCTAAGCAAGTGTGAACAGACTCAAAATGCATTTTAAAATGTTAGGACTTGCAGCGGAGTGCTCATGGGGAGGGAGTGAAGAGTCAAGGCCAACCCCTAGGTGCGTGTCTGGCTTGATCAGCTGTGTGGATGGCATTGTCACTAACGTGAGAAAGACTGGATGGGCGGGGCACATGGGGGCCAATCGAGGCTTTTGTTGGAACACACAGATTTCTGTGAGGCAACAGAGAAGCCAAGGAGGGAGCTGGGGATGAGAGCTCAGAGGTGAGATTTGGGCTGGGGATATAATTGAGGAAGTTACTATCCTGAGGATGATGTTTCGGTCCGTGGGAATGGACAAGATGGCTCAGAGGGAGAAGAAAATCAGTCTCCTCCTTCTCCTTCACCTCCCAAATCCAGTCGCACTTTGTTCTACTTCACTTAGTGCCCTGTTTCCTGGCACCTGCCTGGTCGCTAGCTCTCCCCTGGATGATTACACCCGTCTTCTTTTTTTTTTAATTCTTATTTTATTTTTGAGAGACAGATCCTGAATGGGACAGAGAGAAAAGGAAACAAAGGATCTGAAGCAGGCTGCACACAGTCAGCACAGAGCCAGATGTGGAGCTGGGTCTCACCAACTGCGAGATCATGACCTGAGCCAAAGTTTGACACTTGACCAACTAAGCCACCCAGGCGCCCCTACACCAGCCTTATTGTTCTGTTTTGTTGTTTTTGTTTTTGTTTTTCCCCTTACTTTGCACTCTCTTTCCTATACCACTCTCCTGTTCTACTAATCCATCCTCCAAAACGCCTACGACTCATTTTTCCAACATCCAATTCTGGTCACGTCAATTCAACACTTCCATTATGCTTCAGATAAATCCCAGCAGCTCTCCTGGCTGTTGGCGTCTGGCTGACCTCTCTGGTTCATTCCTTCATGATCTCTCATGTGAACCTGCCAGTCCAGTCATGTTGGACTTTTTGTAAGTTCCCTAGTGCTCACTACTATCTCATGCCTTGAAACCTCAATGGCTTTTCCTCATCCTTGGAACAGAATCCAGACTCCTAACCATGACCTGCACGGCTCTGTCTCAACCGGTGCTGGATACCTTTCCGGCTTAACTCCCTGCCTCTCTTCCTTTCCTTTTCTGCTCCAGCCTCTTTGATTTCCTGGCTGTTCCTGAAGTTGTCCAGGCAACTCCAGCCTCGGGGATTTTTACACTCACTGTTCCCTCTGCCTCACCTGCTGTTTTTCCAGAGGGTCACACGTTTAAGGCTCTCATTTCAAATACATCTCTGCTTGAATCTTACCTCATCAGAGTCCTCCCCTCTCACTCAACTCAAAATAACCTCTGGCCCCTCTCTCACCGTCCCCACTGCCTCCCTCTGACTCCTTACTGGACAAACTTTATTTGTTCTTCATTGCCATTTATCACTACCTGATATTCTATTACATATTTATTCTGTTGTGTTTATAATCGCATTCTTCCCACCAGAATATAAATTCCACCAGGGCAGGGATCTCAACGTATCGTTTACTGCTGTATTTCCACTGCTTATATCAATTTTGGAATTTGGTAGGCACCCAGCAAATATTACTGGAAGGAAGGAAGGAAGGTAGGAAGGAAGGAAGGAAAAAGGGAAGGAATAAACACAGGAATAAATGCCACCATTTCTGTCTGTCCTTCTCTGCCTGGTCAGTTCCTACTGACCCCTAAAGATGCAGGTTAGGCACCACCTCCTCCAGCAAGTCTTTCCTGACTGCCCAGGCTGGGGTGAGCACCCTTTGCTTTTCTTCTGTGCTGGCCTCTATTGCAGCACGTCTTAACCTCATACTGGGATTGTGAGTAGTGCCCCCCATCCCAATCTCTACACTTCTCGAGGGCAGAAAAATCTTGCCCATCTTTCTCTTTAGTTCCTGATAGAATGTAAGCACTCAGTAAATGTTTGTGGGATGAATAAGTGAAAGGATTATAGCAGGAAATTAAAAAGTCACACACAACTCTGATGTGCAAAACAGCATGATTTTCTTCGGCGGTGATTGATTTTTATTTTGCTCTCACATCCCCATTCCCACTGAGGGTGGAAAATCGTCCTTAAAGTTGCCAACTGGAAGTAACTCAGTTTATGTGGGATTCAGGCAGTCTCTTCCTGCCAAAGCCAGTCGTGTTGGGTTGCTAGTTCATTTAAACTCAAGCCCCTTATCAATACTGCTTCTTTTCTCATTCAAAAAGCTTTCCTTCTCTCCCAAGATATGGTGTCTGGGTGCAGGTGTGAGTTTATGCATGCCCGTGGTGATGGAGTGGCAGGAAAGAGAGGACAGATGAGAAGGGGTCCTGGTCCAAGAGCTCCTATAGGTCTCAGGGTACCTATTCCAGAGGGCTGGCAGGTTTAGCTTGGTCCTTTGGAGCTCTGGGTAGATGTCTATTGAGGAGTTTATAATATCTGAGGTCTTCTGGGTATCATCCATCCATCCACGGCCCCTCATGCTGACAGCTTCATACCTGCTTTACCCTCTAGTTGCAAGGTCCCTGTTCTCTGTGGCTTCTAGCTCTTGACCCCAATTCTGGGGCTTCCAGGAATGCTCTGTTTCTCTATTGCCCTCAAGTTAGTGTGCAGCCTCTGTGACATTGCCCTTAGACACCTTCTTAGCTTGACTGCTTATATAACCATGCTGTGTTGGACATGATGCCATTTTGAACCTGAGACTTGGTTTAGAGCTAGAAACTGAGACTCAAGGAGCAAACTATTCTGCACTACTCTCCCCTCACCTCTCTCACAAAAGAGCTATTACTTCAGAGAGCTTAGCGTTCAGGTTGGGCTTTCTTCTCCCTCTGTCCATTGCCCCAAACCCTGATGCCAGAATAGCTTTCTATTACCCATTTCTATCTAGAAAGGTATCCCTATATTATTTCCTCCTCCTCCTCCTCCTCCTCCTCCTCCTCCTCTTCTTCTTTTCTTCTTCTTCTCTTCTTCTTCTTCTTCTTCTTCTTCTTCTTCTTCTTCTTCTTCTTCTTCTTCGTACTCTATACGCTTCTATTCTCCAGGTGGTTTCCTCTCTTATCTTACCTGGGCAAGAAGCAGCATAGCCTGGCCACCTGGTATAAGGATGTGGGAGATTTAAGAGAAAGGAAATGACACTAGAGATCATCTATTCAGATGATGGCTGGATGCATGGATGGAAAGATTCATGGATGGATATTAGATGACTTATCTCATATCATAAGGTCCTTATAGAGAGAGTCCAGGACTCCAAGCCTGATCTTCTGACCATTCTTTCCTTTGTCTTTTGGATTGAAAATCCAGTTCCCCAACTTCCCAACTTTCCCAAATGCCATTCACCCTAGAAAGCTTTCTCAGAGGGTAATTATGAGCTTTGGGAACTCTGAGCTGTTCAGATGGCCTTGGGAACTCTGAGCTGTTCAGATGGCCTTGGGAACTCTGAGCTGTTCAGATGTGAGGCTACACTTCCCAAGCTGCACACACAGAGCAGTGATTTGTCCCACAGGTTTCCCAGTGCCCAGTGGTCTACAGAGATAGTTAATTAAAAGCCATTTTACAATTATGGGAAATGACAAGGCAGTAGCTTGATCAGATATTCTCTGTGGAATTCTATTTTGTTCCCTATGTTTTTGCCCCAAAGGTCTGTTTTTATGCTTAAGGCAATTCTCTGTCCCCTGAAATTCCGATGCCTGAATCCAAATGCCCACCCATCACTTGGATATCTACCAGGCATTTCAAAGTTGTCATGTCCCAAATGAACTCCTGACCTCCAACCCCATCCATGCTCTTTTCCTAATCTTCTCCATCTGGCAGCACATTATTTCAAATCTTGGAATCACCCGTGACTATTTTTCTTATGCCTCACATTCACCCCACCAACAAATCTCATCACCTGTATCTCTGCAATACCTCCCAAACCCATCTGAGCTTCTCATCATCTTCAAAGCTACTACCTTTTTCCAAATCGCCATCATCTCTGCCTGGACTATTTCAGACGTTTCTAACTGATCTCTCTGTTCCCACTCTTGTACTCTGCATTAATGAGTATGTGTGTTTATACATATACGTATAAGTTTCGTGTATGTGTACATATGTATATGTATGTATATGTATATCCATGTTTGGTACTCCAACTGAGACCCAAACCAACAGGGGCTTGAACAAGACAAGAGTTTGTTGTTGCTCATGTATCAGGCTGGGTGAAAGCAGTCCAGGACCGTGTGGCAGTCCCACAGTGTCAGGCTCCTTGTGTTTGTAGCCCTACCCTCTGTAAGGTATTTCCTTTGCTTACGTAACCCAACATTGCTCACCACCGTGTCTGCATTCTGCCCAGCTGGGAAGAAGAAAGGGAGAAGGGGAAGGCACACCCTCTTTTTTTTCTAACTGCGTGGCCCACAGATTGCACCCACTTCCATTTGTATACATTGTTCAGACTATAGTCAAACAGCCACACCTAGCTACCTGGGTGACTGTGAACAGAGACTGTTCTGCATAGCCAGGTGTCCAGCTAGAAATCAGGCTCTGTTGCTATAGAAAGAAGGTTGAGTATGAGTGGATCTTGGGGTATCTGTCATACTCATACCCTTGTGGTCTGCTTTCCCTACAGCAGCCGAAGTGAACATTGTAAAGCAGCCAGCAGGGAATGTCACTCGGTAAATGACATGATGGCAATCGGTAAATATTTGTTTAATGCCCCCACTTAATAAATCCCAATCAGGCCTGGAATCATAGTCCGGACTAGCTAAAAGGGATCTCAGATAATATTAAGCACAATGGTTTTCAAAATTATTTTAGAGCAAAATACATACATAAATACATATATATATATATATATATATATATATATATATATATATATATATATATATCTCCCGAGAAAGCTGGTGTGTAAAAATGGATAAATGTCAGCAGCCCTGGTTGAAATCAGGGGCAGCCAGGGATCCCTTTCCTTTCCTTCTCTTATCTCTCAGTCCAGACCAGATACAGATCCGACTGACATCCCCAAAGCGCTGTGCACCATAGTTTGAAAACTGATTCTAGCGGAACATCTTTATTCTCCAGATGGGGAAACTGAGGCCCAGGGAACAACAGGAACTGGCTCTTACTGAGTGTCTCCTTCTCATGTGGCGTGGTGATAAGTGCCTCACTCACAAGAGCCCAGCTGCCTTTCCCAAAGTCGCACCGCAAGTGAATGACAGCTGAGGCTGGAGGCCAGGGCTGCGGCCTTCCGGCCGGAATGATGAGATCCCGCCGCCAGCAGAGACTGGTCACTGTCCCTGCAGCACAGGGCAGTCGTGTAGGCCAGAGGGCATTCCTGAAGATTGATTCTTGCAGTCACCGAGCGCCGTCATTTCAAACAATATGTACCATGCCTGTGTTTCAGTACCTCCAGACTCATAGTGAGGTTTTCTCACCCCAAGTGAGCCCTTCATTTGAACTAATGTAGCTCTGAAAACTTGGGCAAGTCTCTTAGTTTGATAATAGTATCTACTTTGGCTGGTGTAAAGATCAGAATGAGGTGAGGTCGGGGCGCCTGGGTGGCTTAGTCGGTTGGGTGGCCGACTTCGGCTCAGATCATGATCTCACGGTCCGTGAGTTCGAGCCCCGCGTCGGGCTCTGTGTTGACAGCTCAGAGCCTGGAGCCTGCTTCAGATTCTGTGTCTCCCTGTCTCTGACCCTCCCCTGTTCATGCTCTGTCTCTCCCTGTCTCAAAAATAAATAAACGTTAAAAAAATTAAAAAAAAAAAAGAATGAGGTGAGGTCTGCAGACAGCAGTGGTGATGTAAGGGGCTGCTTTGGCTGTGTGGACAGTCCTGCTATGCTGCCTCCTGTCCCCCGAGGGGCTCATGGGCTGCAGCAGAGACAGATGAGAAAGGGAGCCAAGAATCCCAGCTGCTGGCAGAGAGCAGTGCATACTGTGCGTGAAAGGGATGTGCCTGCCAGCGATGGGACAGTGAGAACCCCGGGATGAGAAGGAACCTCGGACAAACCTGGGGTGGTGCAGGACAGGACTTCTCAAAAGTATGAATGGACATTGGAGTCACCTGGGGAAACTTGCTGAGAGGCAGATTCTGGCCAGGAGGCTTGGGACCCAGCCTGAGATTCCTTCTTTTTTTAAACAAAGTTCTAGGGGAGACTGAAGCTGCTGGTTCTGGCAACACTTTAACAAAAGTATGGTTAAAAGAGACCCCATTAGTGCAGGACTTGGACCAGCCTGAGCTCCAGGCTCTCCTCCACCATCCACCATCTGTCGATCTCAGGTAGGGCCTCAGGCTTTTACCTCCTAAATGGGCACAATATTACCAACTTTGCACCCTGACTTCCAATGTCCAGAAGTCACCTCTCCTCCCCAAGTGGGACAGGAGACTGGATGCGCTTGGCGTGGAATGGGCCACCTAAGAGTGGGGAAGTGATCACCTCCCCCCTTCTCTGCTTCTTCTCCCGCAGCCCCAGGTGCCACCTAGTTCCTCCTACTGCCTGTTTTGTTCTGTTTCGTCTCCCTCAGTTCCCTTTTCTGAGAAATGGAGATTAATACTTGTCTCTCCGGTTTGTTGACAATCGGGATTGTTGGATTTAGTGAGTTATCCAGTCTTCTCGGAAGCAATTAGACCCCGCCTCCTGCCACCCTGTTGCTCTGCCCCTCCCTCAGTCTAGGGTTTGTCCATTGCTCTCTATCACAAGACCCCAGTGTCATCCCCTAAGACAGGGACCCTCATTCCTTCCTGTCTTAGACATGGGCAAGTACTGGAGAGCAGCCTCACTGGGTCAAAACAAACACCGGGAGAGGAGCCAACCCTCTGGAGGAACAAGATAAACCAGCAGCCTGCTTCCTGCCTGAGAAGTGAGTGCTCACGTGACTCAGCTCTTCATCCCTGTGCTGGGTTAGGAAGCACACTTGCCTCTCTCTCTCCCTATCCCCCACTCCCTCTCTCTCTCTCAGGTCTGCTCATCTCTCTCAGGTCACCTCTCTCTTTCTTCCTCTCCCCCCCACCTCAGGTCTGTCCATCTCTGTCCATCTCTGCAACTTCCAGTTGGCAGGACAGGAAGAGGCTGACAAGCGGTGAGATTTGAACCCAGACCCTGGAGATTTTGTCTCTGATTTAGAAATGAACCTTTTGTCTTAGAGGATGCATGATGTTCTGTGATTTGGGGTGACTTGCTGATTTGCTTACATGTTTTACCTGAGGCAGGGATAATACATGAGTCTGGACACAAATCAGGACTTTGGAGGACAGATCATGCTTTGAATCTCAGTCCTGAACTGGTGACCTTGGTCTAAATTATGTCCTCTACAAAATAGAACAAACGCAATACCTACTTCACAGGATTGTTTTGAGGATTAAATGTGTTCATATACAGATTCTACAGCCTAGCACATCATTAAGCACCTAAACAAATCTCAGCCATTATTAATAATACAAGTGAATGCAGGTTCACTCTACCACTTCCTTGGTTTATAATCTCAGATGAGTGACTTAACTATTATGTACCTTGGCTTCCTCTTTTATAAAATGGGACTGATACCTACCTCTGTCTGCTTTTGTGAGGACTGAACGATCTGACCTGGCGATAGGATCCAGCGTGGTGTTTGACACAATATAGTTGATCATGGGCAAACTTTCTTGCTGGTGTCTGGTGCTTCCTTCCTGTAAAGAAGCCAAATGAGTACAGTCTCTACATTCTGGGTCTCTCTCCCTTTTTTCACTCTGTTTCTGGGGAGGTGGGTGATTTCTCTCTGAGCATATTCGGGAGAATAGCTGGGCATGCTCAGTTCAGCTCTGCCGGTCTTCTTCTTGGGAGCAAGTCTGCCCACAGAGAGCACACACTCTGTCGTGATTCTCCTTCTCCACCCCTTACTGCCCCAGTGCCTTTGAACCTGAGTGGGCAACTGCCTAAAGCCATGGTTCCCTGGCTGACTCATTTGGCACCCAAGCTAGGCTACATCTTCCAACAGAGCATCTGTCAGTAGTAAAGGTGATATTTAGTCTGTGTCTTTACTTTTGACATATTTCTCAAATTATTCAGAAGTGTTATTTATTGAGCCTCTCTTTAGAAGGGCCCGATTAAATGTTTGTTCTATTGGTCTTTTACTTAGCATTTATTGGGATCTAGTATCCCTCAGGAATTGAGCTAGAGATTAGGAAGTAAATGAGACAACACCTGCCCTTCAAAAGCCCACCATTTACTGTAAGGGGGACAGGTGAGTCCATAGAGACAATGCAGTATGTGCTGTGCTATGGGAAAGAACCGGAGATAACTGGGGTGGGGGGTGTGATGTCCTCACCCTGTTCTGTGTCTCTGAGAGGAGTGGAAGATGAGCTCAGGGATAATATTGGCAGGGAGGGACTATGGTATTTTTGGGGCCAGGAAAGAGTGGAGGATTAAGAAAGTCAGAATTCATGGCATCATGAGCATGGGGAGGGAGCAGATGACATGGTCAAATCTCCAAAGACCTTCACAAGGCAGCTTAGGAATGAGCGCAGTGACAGCAGGGCACCATGGGTCCCCCATCCAGCCTCCAGAGGAGGAGAGCATTGACCCTGATAGAAGACTGACGTTTAAAATGAATAGGACCTCTCTGGTTTTGTGTATGTTTGAAAATTTCCATTTAAATTTTTAAAAACAAAATGTATGCTTTTTGGAAAAAAAAATTTTATTAAAAAAAAAACAGAATCGAGTTTTTAAAAGCAGAATTAGACTAGGCTAGTAGTCAAAAGTTGTTGAAAATTAAGTAATCTGGCCAAGATAGTATTAAGGGAGCCACTACCAGGTGGGAGAGGGAAGACAACATAGCGTGGCTTGGAACTAACACTTGGAAAAAAATGAAATCATTTCACATTTATACTCAACAATTTGAGACTCCCTATAAACCGGTTACAAATTGAATTTCTACCATAAGAGAAATAAATAAGGGAAGACAAAAAGCCTGGTAAATAGGAATACAAAACAAGATGTAAGAAAGGTGTCCAAATATCTCAGGATTCAAAGAACAGTAGATTGATTTAAGTCCTCTATTAAAAGAAGCAGTTGACACAGTGGCCATATTTGCTATAGTTTTTTATGTTTATTTATTTATTTAGGGAGAGAGCACATGTGCATGAGCAGAGGAGGGGCAGAGAGAGAAGGAGAGAGAATCCCAAGCAGACTTGGTTAGTGCAGAGCCCAACATGGGGCTCAATCCCAGGAACCGTGAGATCATGACCTGAGCTGAGATCAGGAGTTGTACCCTTAACCTACTGAGCCACCTAGACGCCCCTTATATTGGCTTTCCTAAAATTCTTTCTTTTCTTGGCTCCCCTACTCTACCTTCTCCTGGTGTTCCTCCCACATCACTGACTGCTCCTTCTCAACCCCCTTTTCTGGATGCTTCTTCTCCTTCAGTTCTTGAATTATTGTAGTCCCCCGGTGGCTAATCCTCCCATCTCTTCTGTCTCACCTACACCCTCTCCAGCCCCTTGGCCTTAAATAACATCACATCACTCCAGTCCACACCTCTCCCTTGAGTCAGACTTATTTACCCAACAGCATACTTGATATGAGCACTTGGTTATCGAATATGCCTACTGAAACCGGGGGAAACAGTACCCTGGAAGTTACCCATGCCTATTCTTCCCAAGACTTCCCCACTTGGCCCCCCCATTTTCTCGATAGCTCAGCCCAAAAGCCATGCAGTCATCCTTCATCTCTCTCTTTTTTCTCACGAGATCCTGGCCTGTGGATACCCCTAAAACCCATTTTCTATGATCTCTCCCCTTTCCCCATGATAGTAACACTGGTTTTATTTTGTAAGTCCTAGGACACCCCAAGCTTGTTTATACCTGAGGACCTTTGCATGCATTTCCCCCTTCTTCTTAGAACAGTATTTCAACAGCCTGATCTTCACCTAATGTACTCTCTCACTTTGTCAGGTTCCTACAAATACACTCACTCCTCAGAGGGTTCTTGTCTGACTTCCCCCTAAATAAAACACGGCTCTCCCCCCATACTCTATTTCTTCACCCAATTTTATTTCTCTTAATAACAGTTTCTTCTATGTCAAATGATATTTCATATGCATTTGTTAAGTAGTCTTTCAGCCATTTGTCCTGACTCAGTGTAAACTTCAGGAAGGCTGAGACTTTTTCTTGTTCACCACCATGTCCTGGTCACTGGAACAATACCTGGCACATAGAAGATACTAAAGTCAATGTTTTTAGACCAGTGGATGCATGAATGGATGGATGGATGGGTGGGTGGATGGATGGAAGGATGGATGGATAGATTAATGAATGCAAAGAGATAGATTAGGAGCTGGAGAAATGGTCTAGATGAGAATTAATGAGGGGCTCAATCAGGTCAGTGAGGTGAGGATGAGGAGAGGAGGGGAGGTAGGGGAAATTAAGGCAGCCTAGGAAGAGTCAGCAAATCAAGCTATTTGGCGTGGGTGACTGGGGTTTTTTGGTGCTTCATCCCAAGACAAAATACAGATATTCCCCAGCAGGTGTTTTGTAGGCAGCTGGATTCATTCATTCACTCATTTATGCATGCATCTGGTCCAACCACCTGTTTTACATATGAGGTACCTGAGAGCCAAGGAGATAAGAGAATTTTCCTGGATTCATACAGCAAATTGCTTAAATTTGAGAGTTTGCTTTTTTTTTCATTATACATCTGATGGGGGACTCGGTTTTCTGGAGTTTGCCATTGCCCAAAAGAGTTAAGTTTTCAGAGGCTTCAACATGTGAATGCCAGTTAAGAAACTGCCCAGAAGTCTCCCAATTCCTGGTTGTGGCCTTTCTTTGTTACTTTCTGAAGACTCAATCTTTGTCATCCCTGTGGAGGTCAGGCCAAGATTTCTTGTCCTGGCTTGGCTGCTGCTCCCTGAGCTCAGTTTCTTCCTAGCAGCAAATGAACTAGTGAGGCTGTGGGTGTGTTATGATGTGTATCTAAATAATGATGGCCCAGAACTTTGGAAAAGCAAAAGGCTTGGTGAATTATTGTTATTAGTCCTTCTTCAGAAGTCCAAGGAAAGGGATGCTATCTCACTGGAGAAGTGTGGGATGCACCAGGAAGATGGTCAGAGATGATGAGGGAAGCCCTGAAGAAGAAGTCTTTAACAAGTGAAAAGTCTGACCTTTCTTTACTGAGCTGTTTGCAAAGTGATTTAAAATACACTGGGCACTGGAGCCCCACCGCTATACTTTGAAGCATATGTTTTTATTACTTCAATTTTACAGAGCAAGAAACTGAAAATCAGAGAGCCCAAATGACTTCCCCAAATGCCATACCTAATAATTTACAGAGCAGAATTTAAACCCATGTCTTCTGATTTTTCATCTTGTGCACTTTTCTCTGGGTCAGAAGGTTCCAAACATCAGAGCAAGGCTGTCTAAATAGGGATCTCTTATGGAGTTTATTAAAAGTAGTGATTCCTGGGCTTCACCCCAAAAAAGTTCAGTGTCAATAGATCTTTGAAGTCTTTGAATCAAAAAATGTATCAAATATGTGTCTTAGATCAAGCCACTATAATAAAACACCATGAATGGGTGGCTTAAACAATAGACATTTATTTCTTATAGTTCTGGAGGCTGGAAAATACAAGATCGAGGTGCTGGCAGATTCAGTTCCTGGAGAGGCCTTTCCTCTCTGCATACATACGGAGAGAGAGAGAGAGAGAGAGAGAGAGAGAGAGAGAGAGAGAGAGATTACATGTGGAGAGAGGGAGAGAGATCTCTGTTTTCCTCCTCCTAAAATGGCACTAATCCCATCTGAGGATCCCACCCTCATGACTTCATCTAAACCTTCCAAAGGCCCGACCTCTGTAAACCATCACATTGTGGGTTAGGGTTTCAGCATGAATGGGGGGGGGGGGCACAAATAATCAGCCCATACAGTAAGTACCCTATAAAATTTCCTGCGCAGGCAGGATGTTAAGGAAGCCCCCACTAGCATACATATGCATATATGCTATGTGGGATTTAAGAACAATAGCAAGGGACAAAATTAATTGGTGTGTGTGTGTGTGTGTGTGTGTGTGTGTGTGTGTGTGTCCATCTGTGCCCTCTCCAGGGAAGTTTTATTGATGCCATTTGTAAACAGCTTTTCCCATCAGCCCCCATGGTTTTGCCTGCCCTTGGTGAGAAGGCAGTTACATTCTGATTCTGGTCCCCCGGACAACAGCACATTTGGTCTGATGCTGCTGCATCACATGTGTGACCTCGCAGGTGGAGGTTCATGCGCAAGTCTGTGTCCAGCCCTGGGGACCAGGGGAGGGAGGGTGAGGAAAGCAGGGGAGGAAGGGTGAGGAGAGCCAGGTCTGTGTGTAGAAATTAAGCAGAACCTTGGCTGGCTGTGGAGATATGCGGGCACAGTGAGCAAGCTGGGTGTGCACCCCGGCTCCCGTGCCCACTGGTGTGGCTAAAGCTCAGGGCTGGGGATGGTATCATCAGAGATCCAGAGAGAGGAGCCCTTAGGCCAAAGAAGTGTGTGGAGCAGGCCAGGGCAGGAGCCCAGGGGTTATTCCAGATGGGGCCACGAAAATGTACATAGATAGTCCAGGGTCGAGGAAGCGAAGTGCAAGGAGCCTTTGGTAAGTGTGTGTCTATGCCTTCTTCCCTTTGGGAATCTGCTTGCCTGAGCCCCTGTTTCCCTGAAGCTGAGGGAACACAACTGAGGGTGGTGATTCATAGTGGGGGGAAGTTGGGAAGGAAACTCAACTGAAAGTGGTTTGAGTCTCAGGCCTCCTGTGGGAGAAGCTGTCAAGGGTCAGTCTGTCTGTCACGGTCCTTAGGGCTGCTAGAGTGACAGTCCTGTAGGGGCAGAGATGGGTGGGGTGCTTCAGGAGAGAAGGTGGCCTGGAGGCCAGGAGGTGGGGTCAGTCCCCAGATACAGGATCAGGAGGCCCTCCTTGCGTAGCAGTAGGGAACAAAATTGGCAGTTTCTACATTTTTAGTCTCTAAGGTGAGATAAACATAAAATAATCATAACAATAAGCAAGACATTTTAAAAGTGATAAACATTAGGAAGAAATAAAAGGAGATGATTAGAAATTTAACTATCTGATTTAGATAAGGTCAACAGGAAAATTTTCTGAAATAAAATGACATTTAAGAAGAGACCCAGAAGAATGAAATGGATTAGCCAGGTAGAGAGGGAGGTAGGGATTGATCAAGCGAGAGAGAAGAGTATGTGTCCCTGGCCAGGCAGAAAGAATCTAATGTGCTATAGAAATGGAAAGGACATTGAACAGGATGTCAGGTCTTGGCTGGAGATGCTATGCAATTGCCATCACAGAGATGGCATTCACGGCCGTAGAAGTAGATGAGATCACTTGGGAAGAGAGTGCATGGTAAGAACAGCAGAGCCACATAGAATCCTGAGGAATGGACTAACGGAGGAGGCCAACACGTAGCTCCTCCTGAGTGGGGTGATGTTTCTTCTGTATGAAGTTTCGGCTATAACACTGATCACATTATGTCACTGTCTGTTTACTTATTTTCCCCAACAAAAATCATCTTGAGAACAGAGCCCCTGTTTTACTGAGTCAGATCCTTGGATGAGGCGTTGCTTCGGGTCTGTATTTGTTAGGTAAATGGATTCATCTCCAGCACTTTGGATATACCTGTTTAAAATACAGGAATAAAGCCATCTTGCTATTGGCCAATCACAAAATATGGAATCCAGAGGCTGTAAAGAGAAAATTTTCACCCTTCTCTGCCAAGTTCCTTTTGTAAAGATGTGCCTCAGAAAAACCAGGGGGAGAGAAAGACATAACATCCAGGCAATAGAGGACTCTCCCCAGAAGAGGAACAAAGAGAACTCCCGATGGCAGCTGTGCGACAGGCCCAGGGAGAAGCCCTTTTGTCTGGAGCTGAGGACAGGAGCTCCTGGGGAGAGGTCTCCATGTCGGAACCAAGACAGGAGGTAATGAGATCAATAAAGTGAAGAAATGGGCAGAAAACATGAATAGACAGTTCTCTAAAGAAGACATCCAAATGGCCAACAGGTGCATGAAAAGATGATCAACGTCACTCCTCATCAGGGAAATACAAATCAAAACCACACTCAGATATCACCTCACACCAGTCAGAGTGGCCAAAATGAACAAATCAGGAGACTACAGATGCTGGCAAGGATGTGGAGAAACAGGAACCCTCTTGCACTGTTGGTGGGAATGCAAATTGGTGCAGCCACTCTGGAAAACAGTGTGGGGGTTCCTCAAAAAATTAAAAAGTAAAAATGACCCAGCAGTAGCACTGCTAGGAATTTATCCAAGGGATACAGGAGTGCTGATGCATAGGGGCACTTGTACCCCAATGTTTATAGCAGCACTTTCAACAATAACCAAATTATGGAAAGAGCTTAAATGTCCATCAACTGATAAATGGATAAAGAAATTGTAGTTTATATACACAATGGAATACTACTTGGCAATGAGAAAGAATGAAATATGGCCTTTTGTAGCAACGTGGATGGAACTGGAGAGCGTGATACTAAGTGAAATAAGTCATACAGAGAAAGACAGATACCATATGTTTTCACTCCTATGTGGTCCTGAGAAACTTAACAGAAGACCATGGGGAAGGGGAAGGAAAAATAAAAAAGTTAGAGAGGGAGGGAGCCAAACCGTAAGAGACTCTTAAAAACTGAGAATAAACTGAGGGTTGATGGAAGGTGGGAGGGAGGGGAGGGTGGGTGATGGGCATTGAGGAGGGCACCTGTTGGCATGAGCACTGGGTGTTGTATGGAAACCAATATGACAATAAATTTCATATTAAAAAAAATAATAAAGTGCCCAATGTGAGAATGTTTGAAAACAATAATGTGAGAATGTTTGAAAACAATAATCCACAGGTAGGTAAATGGACATCTGACAAGTGTGAAAAAAAATTAACCAACTGTGTAGAACAGTCATTATAATGTAAACCCTGATAAAGCTATGGGACAGAGCAGGGACGGGAGCGTGGTATAAGGAATGCTAAATGTTTGGATCATAATAGAAAGACAATACAGGGGCGCCTGGGTGGCTCAGTCGGTTAAGCGTCCGACTTCGGCTCAGGTCATGATCTCGCGGTCCGTGAGTTCAAGCCCTGCGTCGGGCTCTGTGCTGACGGCTCAGAGCCTGGAGCCTGCTTCGGATTCTGTGTCTCCCTCTCTCTCTGACCCTCCCCTGTTCATGCTCTGTCTCTCTGTCTCAAAAATAAATAAACATTAAAAAAAAGAAAGACAATACATAATGTCTACATTTGATAAACTAGGAGATAGTGAAATATGCGTATTATTTAGAAACACAGAGGTAACTGTCTGGTGAGAGAGCTGAGTGAGACGAATGAGGCTGCCTTTGGAACATGAAGCCAGGGAATGGTGGCATGCTTGCTGTGTTTCGTGACAAGCCTTAGGCTACCTTTTTGTTTTATTAAACTATGAGCCTCTATTAGTTTGATGAAATATTTTATTCTGTTATTAAATTTTTTAAGTTTATTTATTTTTGAGAGAGACAGGGACAGCGTGTGAGCAGGTGAGAGGCAGAGAGAGAGGGAGGGAGAGAGAATCCCAAGCAGGCTCCATGCTGCCAGCGCAGAGCCCAACGTGGGGCTCGAACTCATGAACCTGTGAGATCATGACCTGAGCTGAAACCAAGAGTCGGACACTTAACCGACTGAGTCACCCAGGTGGCCTAGTTTGATGAAGTATATTATTTTATTTTAATTTTTTTTAACGTTTATTTTTTTTTAATTTTTTTTTTAACGTTTATTTATTTTTGAGACGGAGAGAGAGCATGAACAGGGGAGGGACAGAGAGAGAGAGGGAGACACAGAATCTGAAACAGGCTCCAGGCTCTGAGCCGTCAGCACAGAGCCCGACGCGGGGCTCGAACTCACGGACCGGGAGATTGTGACCTGAGCTGAAGTCGGCTGCTTAACCGACTGAGCCACCCAGGCGCCCCACGTTTATTTATTTTTGAGACAGAGAGAGACAGAGCATGAACAGGGGAGGGTCAGAGAGAGAGGGAGACACAGAATCCGAAGCAGGTTCCAGGCTCTGAGCCGTCAGCACAGAGCCCGACGCGGGGCTCGAACTCACAGACCGTGAGATCATGACCTGAGCCAAAGTCGGACGCTTAACTGACTGAGCCACCCAGGCGCCCCTGATGAAGTATTTTAAAACCTAAGTGAAGCACTGGTTTACAAGAAGAGTTTTAGGTAAATCAACTTCCCGTCGAGCTACATGGAAGCAGACTGACAGAAGTCTTGCTCGTTTGGAGAGCTGGCTTATCCTGGCCTGTTTATTTTGGCCCAGGGAAGTCATTCCTCTGACTCCTTGCTTCTTGTTTAGAAGTGGAGGGAATGTCGAGGGACCGCTTTTGGCTGATGACAGTGGCCCCCGTGAATGAGTGTCTGATTTGGTCGTGTCTAATCTTGACAACAGCTCTTTAAGGTGGGTATTACTATCCCCATTTCACAGATGAAGAAACTGAGATTCAGAGACGGCCTTGCCCGAGGTCAATAGGCTAGTTACAGGTGGAGTAAGGACTTGAACTCGGATTTGCTGACTCTAGAACACAAGCGAATCTGGACAGCAAGCTATCTCTAAAGTCCCATCTAGGTTTGACCTCTGCACTGCCATGTGCCCTATCACATCTGCCTCAACCCCTCTACGTCCATCTTCTCACACCGAAGCAAGGCCAGTTCCAGCCCTAGTTCTGGTCCAGCACCGCCTGGTCCCCATCACCCCCGCTGACTCCTGCCCTCACTGTCAGCGCTTGGATGTATATCCTTCCACTTAGCTTCTAGATAGACGCAAACAGGTATCTTTCAAAATAGATGGTTATCACATGATACATATTGCCATACCCTTTGTTGTTTTTCTTCGATGTCTTCTCTCTCCATGTCAGTTCTGGTTGTGCCAGATCATTTATTTTGCACACACGATCTATACTATTCCACAGTACAGATGACCTTAATTCATGTAATCTCCCATTATATTTCTATAGGATCAGTTATCACCGTTCTGTCAGTCTGATCCTTATAGCAACGCTTTGGGCAGAGATGTTATTATCCTGGCTTGTAAAGATGATGAACGCAGTCTTAGGCAGTCAGTTCTTTGGTGTCAGCCACTAGCTTGACAAGAGAGGCTTGGCAGTAAATAATCACTGTCCAGAAACAAACCCAAGATTCCAAAAAGTGCCCCTCAGTGGGCATTGCCCCCGACCATAGGGAGACGCTTCACTCCTCCCGGCGGCGGCCAAGGGCCAATGTCTAGCTGGTGCAGGGACACGAAGGTCCCGTCCCCTCTGCCTCAATTTGGACAACCCTGCAGAGTTCCCTCCAGTGCAAGCTCACTGTAGTAGCCACTGAGGGCTGAGATGTAATCACACTATGGTTCAACCTCTCCTCTGCCCAATTTTGCTGTCCTCATTTTCTCACAGGTGTATTTCTTGAGAGCACTTCCCAATCAACCTTATGCATGCAATCTCAAGCTCAGAGTGTTTCTCCAGGCAACCGAGACTAAGACACTACTGTTTTGGAATTTAGATGCCTCCATTCTTCAAATAGTTCTCCCTACACACCCTCCTTACCCTTGTTCATAGCATTTACCAAGATCTGGTATATTCTGTATTTAATCATTATTTGCCTTCCTCTGTCCCCAGAGTGCATGTTCCATACAAACAGAGACTTTGTTTTGTTCTCTATTGTATCTCTAGCACCTAAAACAGGCCTGGCACTATTTAGCAATAAAGAATTTCTAAATTATCTGCATAAATGATTCCTTTGAGAGTCGTGGAGACAGCATGAAGACGTGGGTGAGATCATGTTCTTTGGTAGCAGACAGATTGCACTAGTTCAACCCTGTTACCAAGGGTAACTTTGAGCAACATTCAACCCATCTCAGGCTCAGTTTCCTCATCTATAAAATAAGGCAAATAGGACCTACATCACAGTGTCTTTTGGGTAACCAAACAAGATAATGTATACAAAGCCTAACTCAAAGTTAGCTCTGAAACCTGTTAAGTGATGGTTATAATTCTGAGCCGACTTCTCAAAAAAAAAAAAGGTAATTATAAAAAATCACAATTCTAAATTATTTTTCTAGACGATTGGGTTAAAATACTGGGGAAAAATACAATTAGGCAGTCACGATCTCTCCAACCTGCTGCAGGAATATTTTCCCTAATTACAATGTAGATTTCATTAGCTGGTTCTGCAACATTCAGTCCAGGACACAAAAAGCCCATTGGACAAATTACCACCTTGTACTCACTGGGCACAGAGCCCTTCATCTGAGCAACTAGGGCTCTCCGGGCATATCATCATCATTTGTGGCAGGTGGCAAGGGTAGGTATAATTTGGGAAATCTGAGAGGTTGGAGAACTGGTTTCAAAGCTCGGTAATACAGAAGTAAGAATATACAAAGAAGGTTTGGCTCCAAGTCCTTGTTACTTCATCCACTGGCCATGCCGTCTTGAACAGGAGACCCATCCAACCATTCATCCATCCACCCACCTACCCAGCACTTACTAAGCACTTATAGCTGTGGCGGCCACAGTGCCAGACCCTGGAGATAGGAATGAGCAAGTTCAGCTCTCAGGGAGCACACCCTCTAGTGGGAAAGAGAGAAAACAACTTCATATCCAGGTAGCAAGCATTGGAGTTAAGTGGAAAGTGCCATGACGGGGCCTAGTGTTTGTGCTGGGACCAGGGACATCAGGTGAAGTTTGCCCCAGAAATGGATGCAAGTCAGTCAAAATTCCAGGCGGAGAGAATGACACATGAGCAGGAATGGAGTCTCGAGAAATGAGGCACATTAGTGAACTCTGAATATTTGAGAAAGACCGGGTTACAGAATGCCAGTGAGGAAATGAGGCATGATGGATCCAGAAAGAAGGGCAGAGATAAAAACAGAAGGGGATTTGAAATCTGTGCTAATGATAGTGGGCTATTGCATTGTCTAGAGGAGAACAGGGACCGCATGCAATCGGTGTTTATAAGGATCAAACTGTCGGCAATGAAATGTGTGGTCCGGAGGGGAGGGGGACGAGAGCCGGGCTTGGGTGGGAGTGAGGCTGGCAAGACAGGAGGTCAAAATAGCATCCAGGCCACACATGAGCCAGGAGAGGTGATCAGGGCCTGAGCCAATGCCGGAAGGGTAGTTTGGAGAAGAGAGCCTGGAAGGTGAGGCAGTGGGAGGTCCACTCCACAGACTGGGGCACATGGGGAAGGAGGGCAGCGGCTGTCCTGCAAGGTTCTGGTGGGATGACTAGGAGGGTGGTGGTGCTGGGACTTGGGATGGGCCATTCTGCAGAGTGAACGAAGCCTGGTTTGGGTCAGCAGGGATGGGAGCTTGCAGAGCCCCTTTTAGGACGCATGGTGTCTAGAGTGCTTGTGGGTCATCAGAGATGCTCTATGGTTGTGGGAAACACAGGATGGAGGAGAGAAGAGAAGCTGGATGGGAAACGTGTCCTCATCTACAAAGAGGATAAACCGTACTTTTCTGGCAGGGTCGCCTCGAGAATTAAATAGCACCGGGGATGTGAAGGCACGTTGTAACGTGAAAAGCACTTTGCCATGTTATAAGAATGAATGGGCAACTCAGTGTTAGGATCCCCAGGTTTCTATTTACTTTACAGACCATAAGTAGGATCTACGAATACCGAGAACCCACTGTGCTGTGTCCCCCAGAAGGTGGACACCAAGTCGCTGTCCTGTTTCTTCCCCTGGGGGGAGAAATTACCATCTGTGGCAACATTTCCTCAGGTTCCCTGAAGGCCTGAGTGAGCTGGGGCACAGGCCATGTCCTGCTTTCTCTGTCTAGTGTTGGTCTTTACCTCCACGGGCCTCCCACTGAGTTGCCCCTGTCTGTTTCCTACCCAGGTCAAGGTTTACGGGGTTGCACAGGGGTAGTACGGCCCTCTGACATTGGGGGTTGGACCCCCAGGGACTGCCGTCTCCTACATCCCCACCCTCACTCCCTGTTCTGCTTCCCTCTGTGCTCCCGGTAAGCTGAGAACGAGGGGTTCTCAACTCACGTTTGGGGGGTATTCCGGCCCATGGTTTTGTTAGGCCCCGCGTGCATTCGGCTGTATGGGGGTACTTTTACCTGCACACTGTCGTCTGGGCATCAGGCTCCTCTTACGCATTGCCTCAGGTGCTTTTGCCCCGCTGCCTTGCAGAGGCATGACCGCCAGGGTGGTCTCCATCCTCCCTCATGTGAAATGTGTGTGGCTACTAAGCTCTTGCACGGTGGGCGCTTACCTGGGACCCCATTTATGCATTTCACGTGGTGGCCCGTCGTTACCAGCCACACACAGTGCACACCAGCCTCACAGAAATCTTCCTCTCATCCGGTGCGGGCACTGTCTTTTCCTGTCCCTGCACTACTGCTCCCCTGGCACGTTTTGCCAGGAGTACCTCTCCTCCCTTCTCTGACTGACCGTCCAAATCCTGCTCTCCATCTTACAGGGAAAAGTTTACATCTTACATCTTACGTAGAAATGCAGGGTTACATCTTACATCTTGCGTCTCCGTCTTACATAGGAATGCGGGGTTGCTACTGTGAAACCAAAATACCCTGCCGGCTGCACGGAGCCTTGCAAGGTGCACAGCGGGGCTCTGTGTCTGTCGGCCAGGGGGAAGAGTCGTTGCAGCCCAAACCATGCGGTGGGGTACGGTCCTCTTCTTCCCAGGCAGTCAGGAGAAAGCCCTCCAGTTCTGCAAAGGCCTGGTTTCGTTTGGTTGTTTTGTTATTCTGGTTTTTGTTGCTGCTGTTCTCTTTCCTAAGGAAGGGAGGAGAACTCCCTGTGGGTCCAGAGAGCCGGGTCCGCCCACAGCACTCGTATGCCCTCCGCTTGCCCCTGGGCAGAGAAGCCTGGCTGTGTCGACTCCCTGGGTGAAAAGGTGGTGTTCGAGGGTATCTCTCAAGGTGGAGAAGGGACTTGAAAGTGAGCTGGGGCTGCCTCTCCTGGTCTGCTCGGCCCGCTTTGAGGGTGCCACATTTGTGCTCCCCATTCGCCCACGTTCTCAAAGAATGCAGAGCCCATTTCACTGCCTGACCTCAGATGACCGAGGCAGCTTTGTCATCTTAAAATGCATGCTACCTCATTGCCTGCCTTTTAATTTCGAGTTGTTTTCTCTGCCTGGAGGTAGCACAGGAAAGGACACAAGGGGATGGGTGCAAATGTTTGAGCACCGCCCTCCCCCAGCGCGCACGGATAAAAACATTCAGGACGCAGAGCGGTAAAACCGCAAAAGCCTTACGATGATCCAGCTCGCGTCGCACTTTTGATTGGAACGCGCAGTTATGTTATAGTGTTACCCTCTCGCCTGCTTTTGTGTTTTTGAGAAAACTGCAGGAGCACACCCCTTCTGGAGCAGGCTGCCCTCGCTCACCAGCTGATTCATATTCAGAAGATCTCGCTGCGCTTAGGCTAAGGAAGATCTGCTGCTTCTCAGAAACTCTCCTCTCTGGTCCTGACTCCGGGGCTTGTTTTTCAGAACAGAGAGTCCGGCTTCAGTTCTCTCCTCCTTTTGGTAGGAAACAAGAAAATCTGGCCTCTGAGTGTAATAGAATTGATTCCCCCCCACCCCCACAAAGGAACTGTTGTCTGTTCTTTTTGTTTTCTTTCTTACGTTCAATGGTTTCTTCATTCATCAAACCGGCATTAAATGCCTTCTTAATCTGTGCTAGGTATTATATTAGGCACTGGGGATATACCGTTTAAAAAGGCAGGATCCAAGCTATTCAGAAGCTCACAGTCCAGTGAAGGCAGCAGAAAAGGAGAGAGACCAGGAAAAGCCACTGTGACTGGGGCCGTGACAGAAGGCTCAGCAGGAGGGATCTCACCCAGTCTGGAGTGAAAAATCAAAGCAGGCTTCTAGGTGGAAGGGATGTTTGAAGTTAGAAGGTCACACAGAAGTAAGACAAGGTTGGAACCTTGTTCCATGGGAAAGGGGAGATGTGTATAGGCCTGCTGGGCGGGGCTACACATGTTGGGATTCACCAAATAGTTCAGTGTGATTAGGGCAAAAAGTGCATGTGTGTGTGTGTGTGTGTGTGTGTGTGTGTGTGTGTGTGTGTCGGAAGGGGAGAAAAGAAGCCAAGATAAGAGAGTCTAGAAAGGGACAGGAGCACATCATAAGGGTCTTCTAAGCATCCATGCTGGACCTGGTGCAGAAAGCTTGGCGAGCCTTTGGAGAACTTTAAGCAGAGGACTTACATGCTAAGATTTGTGCTTCATAAAACAAATAAAACAAAACAAAACACACCCGTCTGGCTGCAGTATAGAGGATGGAGGGAGACCTACTGGAAGCAGAGAGACTACTTTTGAGAACGTAAGGTGTTCTTTTAGAATTCACTTTTCCCAGGCCTGGCCATGATGGAGAAGGCAGACAACCATCTTGAAGCAACATTTCTGTAAGGTCCATTTCTTCTGTCTGGATAACAAGATTAATAATCCCATAGCTTCATCTACGGGGTTACGTTGGGGTACAGTGTGGTGCAGAATCTATGAGCACAGGATTTCTTGGTTGCCCGGAGAAGGCAAGGATTCCCGTGAGCTGTGGTCCAGGAGCACTGGCAATGGGAAGATTGTGATCTCTCAATCTGGCCTTGACTGGGTCTGCAATGTGGACGCATCACTTCTCACCTCTGGGTATCGGTTCTCCCGGCCAAAAATGAGGAAGTGATATTACATGGCTCCTTAGGTTCTTTCCAGCTCTGAACCCCCTAACATGGACAGCTTGGTGAGCTGATTTTAGAATCCTGTGGATCTCAGTCTGAATGCTGCGTCTGTCACTTCTGGCTGCATGACCCTGGGTAAGTTACTTCAACACTCTAAGCCTAAGGTTAAAATGGGGATAATAAGACTTCTTGCAGGGTCTTTGTGGGGATTAAATGTGGTACTAACATAAAGTATTTAGCACTGTATCTATCCAGACACGGAGGGATGCCGTTATTAGAAAATACCTTCACACAGAAAAAAATGGCTAACCCGGAGAGGCCATGAAACAAGGAAACTCAGCCCTAGATCACAAATTGTCAAGGAACTAGACAACTGAATGTTGCACAATGTTTACAAATTCAGCTCTCTCAGATGTTTTCTGACCGCGATGCCGGCAACGTTACAGGTCTGAGATCATCGTGCTCATCCACTGTGACAGAGCGCCATCTGGTGGTCTCAGAGTTAACATTTTCATTAAGATGATCGAAGAACAAATGTAGCTTTGTGGATTTATAAAGCAAACAGCAAGGGTTTGGGGGTTCGTTAATCTTAGATAAAGTTAATATAGCTAATCTTAGATAAAGCTAGTAAAGTACCATTAATTATATCCCTTCTACTGGCAATTCTTTAGTCAACTTTTCCATAAAAGTCATGTTCCAGGCATTTATTAGATCTTGCAGTTCGAAAAGACAAAATTACATTTTAAATTAAAACATAAATTATATTGGACATTTGAATTGCACATAAAATCTTCCCAGTAGTTCTTTATGCCATGAAATTGAAAATAATTTGGCATCACTCAAAAGGATGCCAACTCAAAACTGGGGTTTTCTAGGGGTGGCCTTGCTACAAAATTGGCTGGGAGACTTTGGGCAAGCTGCTTTATTTCTGTGGACCTGTTGCCTCGTATTAGAATATAAGACTCTAAACCCGAACATTTCCAGGTCCTTTCCAGCTTGCAGATTCTTTGATTTGCGGGGGATACATTTTCCGTTTTCTTTTAATATTAGGGCTCTGGCTTCAAAGAAACTTGATGTCAACTTTTCTTTACGAATTGGAGGCCTCAGACAGTAGTTTAAGGCCCATCTTAAGATGCGTTTGTAACATTTTATAAAATCAGCTCTAGCTATCTGTAGCAGAAATGGCTGGGCATTAATAAAGATTCATGTTCTCCTTCCGTAGGGTAGGATTTTGTGCAGAAGCCTATTTGGCAGTCCTTATTAAATTTTTTTTTTTTTTAATTTTAGAGAAAGAGGGAGCATGAGTGAGAAAGAGGGGCAGAGGGAGAGAGAAAGAGAGAGGAAATCTTCAGCAGATGGCATGGGGCTCGATCCCACAACCCTGGGGTCATGACCTGAGCTGAAATCAAGATCTGGATGCTTAACTGACTGAGGCACCCACGTGCCCCTAGCAGTCCCTCTTTGCATCCAGGTGGGACCGTATGACTAGTTTTTGATAAAGAAATAAGAGTGAAAAAGATGTGTGTCCTCCAAGCCAAGGTAGTTAAATACCAAGTGTGCATTCCCCCATCCTTTCTCATTCCCCTTGTCCTCAAATAGATGACACTTGAGCCACGTGGAGTCATGAGAAACAGAGCCACCTGGGAAAGTACCTGGGTGCCTGAATTACCTGTTGGAGATGGGCTGCCCCGGAGAGCCACCCAATCAGAACACCTACAATGGACTTTGTGTGAGTGAGAAATAAACTTTTACTATGTTAAGACACTGAAAATTAGGGGTGGTTTGGTATAGCAGCTAGCGTTCATTATCTGAACTTACTCTCCAACTGCATGATGCTGAAATCTAATTGGGCACATTGTATTAAAGCAAACTGATTTCATCAAAGCAAGTTCTCTCTCTCTCTCTCTCTCTCTCTCTCTCTCTCTCGGGTGGAGGAGGGGTTAGGAGAGGGAGAATGAATTAGTTTACTCAATGTTTGTTTCCTGATTGGGAAAATGGTTCTAGTCTCAAAAAGGTCTTATCAAGATTTCCTTCGAACTTTGTTACACAAAATGAGTGCGAAGTAGACGATCTCTGGTTGTTCGGGTTGTGGATGGGTATAGACGCTACCATTACCTGCTGAGTCATACCTGTCAGGTGTTTTGGAACAAAACAAAGTTCACCAGCTGCTGATCTGGATGAAATAAATTAAGCAGTTAAAGAGTCTTCTGAAACTTTCCAATTCGTCTGCATTTGGAAGTGACCTTGTTAACGGGGGAAGGTGGGAAAGGAATTATACCCAGTAACGGGTATCAGAGTTATTAATCAAAAGTCTCGTTTTGATAGTGAGAAAAACATGGACAAAAACAGGGTTTTTACTCAGCTGTATCTCTCTGCAAACACTGACAATATTTTATTTAAGCTAGCATCCTATGGGAAGATAATTGAGAATCAGTGATGTAGAAACACATCAGCAACAGTAGGAAAAACCATTACGGTACAAATAGGATTGTGGCACGACGCTGGTCTGGAACTATCCGCTGAGCGTGATGATGCTGGTCACAATCCGAAAATTACAGCAAATGTTTAATTAGCAAGCCTCCAGAACAGCTGTAGAGAGGAATGAACTTCCAGTGAAATAAATGTCTTGTGGAAGTAAAACTCTTAGGGTTTTATTGTACTTTGCCACCTAAATTATATCATTTAGGAGCCTGGAGTTTAAATTGGTTCTGTAAACAAGATGATAAATGTGGCTGTATTACTATGAGGAAAATTAGCTTATAGAAATTGAAGATTTTTCTTAAGATAGTAACAACATTGAAAGGGTACATAGATCTTGATCTGGCAGCTAAGCTTCTAGGAATCCAGTCAGAGAAATATTAAGTGTGCAAGAAAAATTATTTTTCGTAGAAAACTGGAAACCACCTAAAGTTCATCAATTAAAAACCTGATTGAATAAACTGCGGCAAATCTGTACCATAGAATGCTAGGTACCTCTTGCAAAGAATGAATAGGTATTTATATGCTGGTGGAGGAAGGAGTCCTCAGTGCAAGGATAGAAATTGAGGTTATATTATACGATCCTGTTGGTCCTTGTTGTTTTTCAAACTGATAGTGTAACTGAGGCCAAGGGTGCAAGATCATATGGTTCCGGGGACCCCAAACAGACCAGGCTCGGCCACTCCCTGCTGACAAAATCCAAAGGCAGAGAGAGAGTGATGGCAAAACAAGAAAGGAATTTATTTCTCTGGGTCCAACACCAGGAAGACAGTGGACCGAAGTCACAGAGATCGTCTCCAAAGTGCTGAAAATACTTCCAGGTTTATATTAGAAAAATGTGGGACAATGGTGGGTGGGTGGGTGCACACAGGTGGGCAGTAAAGATCAAGCCGGTCACTGTCTCCGGGTAAGTCATGAGGGCTCTTGCTGGTGTCAGGACGGTATCTATTATTTGAGGTGGTAGGTTGCCTGCCGGGTGTTTTGCCTGAGTTAAGAGATAAGCTGCAAGAAGAACTTCATCAAGTAGAAAGCACAGACTGAGGTCAAAATGGAGAGAGTTGAAGTCCTCTTTCGAATCCCCACTGTCAAAACACTGTTTCATTTCTACGGAAGGGAAACGGATGATGGCCATGCCTTCTGTTAGCTACTTCCCGCTGCCCGGGATGATGTAGGGATTGTGGAACGGAAGACTTTGACAAGTAGGAGAACCTCATTTCTTGCGTCTCTCCTGAAATAGACACTAGGGCATCTCCAAGCTTTTGTGAATAGCACAGGCTGTCATTTGACAAATGCAAAGACCAAAACAACAACCAAAAAGAAAAAGAGTAAGAAATATAGCGAGGTATATTTCCATCTGGAAAAAAAATCTAATGTCGCCAACTGCTACAAGGATCTAGGGCTAGGACATTTGTAGCAGTGATGTGTTTGTTTAAATCTTTCACGGCTTTATTACATTTTTGGAGTAATTTTGAATATATACGCAACATTCTGTTTTAACGAGGGCACAGGCCCCTCTTTGGGCTACAGTCAAGACATCGAAGACCATTTGGTTTTGAAGGACTTGTTTTCAAATTTGTGTGGCTTCTTCATTTTGGAGGGTGAGTGTGTGCTGGGCAGCCGCTGTATGTGTGGCTAAAGCCTCTACTTGTAATGCTACATCAGTAGAGGGGGCTCCCTGGACAAACAGGGCTAAGGGAGAAGACCGTCAAGAAGGCTTCCTTGCCTGGTGTGTAGCTTTTAACAATATCGCAGTTATGAATCACTGGCAAGTGGGAGGTGACTCATCTCGGGAGATATGTGCCTCCCCAAGTACACCATCCAATCCAGTCATCTGTCCACTATTTTCACGAGTCCGCAGGTAACCCCATAAAGTGGGGATATGCTCTGGCTTTTAAGGAGTGAATCTGCCATCCCAGGCACATAGAATCTGTCAAGGTGACAGGTGAGTTACACAGTTGTTGGGAGAGTCCATCCCATTGTCCAGCTGTTGAAATAATCCTAAACCCATGGAGGCCTTTTATTATGCCCACAGAGTAACAGGCATGGAGACTACACATGGGCTTTTGTGGCAATTTCTCTGAAGAAATTACCCCAAGTTGTCTACCTTAGGCAAACAACAGTCAAAGACAATTAGAACTAGAATCTAATTCCACAAAGGTGTGTGTTATTGAAACATAATTTTTCTCTCTAAAATCACCCCCATTTCCCTCAAAGATAGCCAAATTATGACTGATTTGTTTGTAAAAACAAGTCCAGTTTTAACAAATGTGGCCTAATTATTCACTTAAGCTCAGCAAGAATTGTGATTGACCATGTATGTTCTTTTAAAATCTGCTTTGCTGGAACTTTTCATAAGGAATTTCTGATCGGACTTTTTTTTTTTTTTAATTTTTTTTTTAACGTTTATTTATTTTTGAGACAGAGAGAGACAGAGCATGAGCAGGGGAGGGTCAGAGAGAGAGGGGGACACAGAATCTGAAACGGGCTCCAGGCTCTGAGCTGTCAGCACAGAGCCCGACGCGGGGCTTGAACCCACGGACCGTGAGATCATGACCTGAGCCGAAGTCGGCTGCCCAACCGACTGAGCCACCCAGGCGCCCCATGATCGGACTTTTAATAGGCTCTCAAGGCCAGAAGCCACGCCAAATACTTGCCATCAGATTTGCCTGCAATGCCTGTAGATTTGCGTGAATTCCTCTCCTCGAAATATGCTGAGGTCCCCCAAATATCCTGCGGTCCCTGCACCTGCTGGGAAGTGACATTTTTATTCACCTGGTAACGCTGCTGGGAACTCTGTAAGCAAGGTATTAGGCTGACATTTCCAGAGGCTCTGTTGGCTCCATAAAGTCCACCTTAGTTCCTTAAAGCTGTCTGGTCATGGCTGTCTGTGCATGCCTCTCTCAAATATGCCTTTCCAGTCAAAGCCTTGGTAATATAACCAGTGGTTATATTTCCAATGGTATCCTGTTACAAGATTCTTATTGAACTTATGGAAAGAATTATAACGGCCAGGAAAGAAAGAATACTCACTAAGAGTTTCTGAATTCTAGAGGACTCAGGTAGGGAGAAAAGTTAAGTATTTCATTTTGTTTACAAAGGGATATTTTATCATATTGATGTAAATCATAGATATCTTAAAATAATAATTTTCCCTAAAGCTGGACTCTGGGAGAGCAAAACTGGAGAACCAGCAATGTTTCAAACACAAGTCACAAAAACTACAATCATCTTTCTCAATCTATTCAGTCCCACGTTACTAATTCCTGTTCTGTTTGAATGCGGCTTTCCCGTTAGTTCTGGAAATTCCTACTCAGCTGAGTTTTACCATCTTAAAGATATCAGCAGCCTGTATTTGTCAAAAGCCCTTTTGGTGAATCTCCCTGAAGATGAAACATGTTTTGCAAGAGCCTCAGAACAAGAACTAGAAATGACAAGAGACTTAAAAACGGGTCCGGTTAAAGATGTGATGAGAGTTCACTGTAACGCACTTGACAGGGAAATCCACTTATTTTTGTGACACACAACGTGTCAATAATTAGAGCGCCAAGTGACCTTAGATCTGGACATAGTGAAACCTTAGGGATTTCATATAATTTCTAGAACAGTTATAGCATTCGGCCATACAATATAACCCAGCTGGGTTTATCATCATTTAACAATGCTTCCATGTAACTTAACATACAAAATAAAGAAGCCTGATTTGTCAAAAAGACTCCATTTACAATTTGAATCTTGGGAACTTTGTTAAAAACCTCAGAAGGCTTTAAGCACATGCTTAAATAGGATTATAGATCATTACAAAACTCAATATTTAACTAAAGTGGCAATAAGAGATTCTTTTTTTTTGTTTAACATTTATTTATTTTTGAGACAGAGAGACAGAGAGGGTGATACAGAATGGGAAGCAGGCTCCAGGCTCTGAGCCATCAGCCCAGAGCCCGACGAGGGGCTCGAACTCACAGACCGTGAGATTGTGACCTGAGCTGAAGTTGGACGCTCAACAGACTGAGGCACCCAGGCGCCCCAATAAGAGATTCTAAAGACAAATACAGAACATTACACAGTTGTTAGCAGAACTTTGCTCTTTTAATATGGAGAAGTTTTAACTTTTTTATTTTTTTTTATTTTTTTTTTATTTTTTTTTTTAATTTTTTTTTTTTAACATTTATTTATTTTTGAGACAGAGAGAGACAGAGCATGAACGGGGGAGGGTCAGAGAGAGGGAGACACAGAATCTGAAACAGGCTCCAGGCTTTGAGCTGTCAGCACAGAGCCTGACGCGGGGCTTGAACTCACGGACCGCGAGATCATGACCTGAGCCGAAATCGGCCACTTAACCGACTGAGCCACCCAGGCGCCCCAAGTTTTAACTTTTTAAAGTAATCAACAACATGATAAAGGCAACATAGAAACTTTGTTTTTTTGAGAGGGCGCCTGGGTGGCTTAGTTGGTTAAGGGTCTGACTCTTGATTTTGGCTCAGGTCATGATCTCACGGTTCATAGGTTTGAGCTCCACATTGGGCTTGCACTAACAGTGTGGATCCTGCTTGGGATTCTCTCTTTCCCTCCCTCTCTCTCTCCCTCTCTTTCTGCCCCTTCCCCACTCTTGCATACACTCGCATTCTCTCTCTCAAAATTAAATAAAATAAAAATTTAAAAAAAAAGAGAAAATTTGGTTTTCTGGGCAGATAAAGAAAAAAATTTTGTTTACAATTTCTTATCAAGAGTAGACCAATAATCTTTTTAACAAAGAGAAAAAGCAAATCCCAATCTTCAGTATATTTTAAAAAATCCATTCATATCAATCTTAGTCCTGACCATGTATAGAATTCTTTCCCAAAGATTCCCCTTACAGACCTTCTACAATTTCCTTTTTCATTCTTATTTTCTCCTAAGCTTTCTCTCTTCAAATAAACCAGTCTCATTTTAGGACAAAATTACTTTCTTTTCCACAAAAATGTATTCCCATTCCTCATGCCTTTCTTATCAAGAACGTGTCTTATTTTTCTTGCATACAAAGTTGCTCTATCATTTTCTAGCAGTCTTAATTACATTTATCAAAATTCCCACTCTTAGAAACCTTAGTTTCCAATGAAAACTAAGTAGTAGCCAACTGTAAACTGTCCATTACACCAGAATTCTTTAGATCAGAAGCTTACAAATACATTTCATAATTTCTAGAAACATGTGCTTTTCCATAATAGAATCTTTCAATTAAAGCATAAAGCAGACCCCAGTATCTTTGGCTTCTCTATAGTAAGAAGCCAATAGTAGATAAGTCTATATTTAGTAATTAATGTTTCAGTATTTGATCTTATTTGGCAAAGATTTAGATATCCAATGAGTTCAAACCAATTTATTACTTAACCTAGCAAAACTTCAAAGATTTAGGTTACCAAAGAAGTCGAAAGCTATAAACCTTGTCATTCAACCTACTTGCTCTTAACAATTACCCATGAAAGCTTTATGAAACAGACAACATTAACTGTCCTTTTAAGTCCAACTGCAACAGATAACACATGAATTTAACTAATTCAGGTGGAAGTTGATTCTCTGAACTGTGTTTGATGTTGCTAACTCCACAAGACATGCCCATCTTAATTAAACCACCAGACTTAAATTAGCTTTAATACCGATAGGTTACACCTGTGTCCAAAGTCAATCAACCTGTTTCCCTACTGTCAATTTCACCTGGGCCTCCTGTGGGGAAATCTGAAATAGGCAGTCTGAGGCCCTGGGCCCCTTCACGATGACTTGGGAGGCACTCTAGTTTGAACCTCATAAGGAGGTGGTGACAGCTTGGGGTGCTCTCGCTCCTCAATAGCGAGGGCAGGAAGAGCAGGAGCGATGGCACGGGAGGCACGGAGGACGGTAAAGGAGCTGGCTGCGTGAGAGGCACAGGCAGTGGTGCAGACACAGGAGGAGGTGGATTCAAAGTGTGCACTAACACTCCTTGATCTCTGTCTCCTGTCTCTCCTCCTGCTTTTTCTCTGGTTGCTTTTCAGCCCTTTGCACCATTTATTCAACATACGTTCTAATCACCGTTTTGGGGGAGCAGAAGGCGTATTCCCCCATCTTCCTAGGTCAAAATTCAGAAAGGACACAAGATTCAGAAAAACACAGCTGTGACTGAATGAAGCCCAGAGTGCCTACATTTGCATTCGTTCTTCCCCAAAAGTCAGCTTCGCCCACTGAACCAAATGGCTTCCCAGACAAACTAAGAGAGCCAAAAGGAACCCCGTATTTGGAGGCAACCAAATGAGAGGAAGGAATCCCAGAGAGCTATTCAGTGGCCATCTTTCCTCTGAGCTTAACATATATGGGCCACGCAGAATTAGAATAAAAAGCCATCCTCTTAGGGGTGCCTGGGTGGCTCAGCTGGTTGAGTGTTGGACTCCCGATTTCAGCCCAGGTCATGATCTCACAGTTCCTGAGTTTGAGCCCTTCGTCAGGCTCTTCACTGACATTGTAGCACCTGCTTGGGATTCTCTCTCTCCCCCTCTCTGCCCCTCTCCCGTCGTGCATGTGCCCTATCAAAACAAATAAACTTAAAACGAAACAAAAACAAGCATCTTCTTAGTTTTGTAACTAAAAGTAGACCAGTCAGCTAGTACTCTGCCTGGGGGTGGGGGAGGTGGGGTGGGGGTTGGGAGGGGATAGTTAGCATTCCCTATCTTGAACACACACAATTTCCAACAGAGATCTTCCCAAATGCATACCCTGGATTCCCGTTTACCTCACGATACCTTCACAAATTACAACACCCCCTGCCACAACTCCAGCTATCTGAACAAATGGGTTATGAAACAAACCTGAACAAATGGGTTATGAAAACCTGAAACAAATGGTTCAAAAGAACCCAACAGCAGGGTAACAAGGAAGGATGGTTTCCAGGGCGCGCACCTATGGGGGCGAACTTACCAGGAGCCAAATTTCTAGCACCTGCTTACTCTGCAACCTGTCAGTTTCTCTGCTTCCCCAAATGCAGTTAAGGCAGTGGACTGATGCAGTTCAGGGCAAGTCCTCAAAACATCATAAGGTGTCAGCAGCTGCACAGGACTTCCTGGTCCTCCCCATCCATCCGGGGCAAACTAACCACGAGTTGCTGACCCTGACCTATCATAGCCACGGGCTCAGTAAAGGAATGGCTGAGCCCAGGTGCACTGCCAGGCCCAAATGCAACCGTCAGGGGTCTCTAGAGTGGGGGCTGGACAAACTGAAAGTACAGCTTCTGGCTAGCTTGCCAAGAATTGCAACTGGGGCGCGGGGTGCAAGGGCACCTGGTTCTGGGGGTCCCCAACAGACCAGGCTTGGCCCCTCGCCACTGACAAAATCCAAAGGCAGAGAGACGAATGGTGGTAAAACAAGACAATTTATTTCAGTGAGGCAACACCAAGAACCCAGTGGACTGAAGTCACAAAGATGGTCTCCAAAGTGCTGAAAATACTTAAGGCTTATATTGGGAAAATGTGGGACAGGTGGGGAGTAAAGGTCAAGTCCATCATTTCCTCCTGTTAAGTCACATAGGGTTTTGCTGCTGTCAGGGCAGTCCCTTTTATCTGAGGGGGTAGTTTCAACCCCCATCAGGGGATGCTTTGCCTGCAGGGTCTTTTGCCTGAGTTAACAGTTAAGCTGGAGAGAACTTCATCAAGGACAAAGTAAATAAATGGAGAGAACTTCATCAAGGAGAATGTAAATAAACATTAAAAAAAAAATCTTAAAAATGGAAGTCCTCTTTCAATAGTTTGTTTATGCTAGAAAAAAAGACTGGAAAGTTAAAGACCGTTCATGAATGAATTCTGGTTTCAAGATGAGATTTTTCTCACTTTATACCTTCTGTGTCCTTAGCTGTCTCCATGTGAATTACCTAACATCTTCACTTACCCTACCTTCTGGCCAAAGACTCACCATTCTCTAAATATTTCCCACTTCTTGTCTCCATACCTTTGCTAAGGTCACTTCTCTCTGGAACATCCTTCCCCAAACATCATTTAACCAAATCCTGCCAGGATGTTTAAAGGTGATTTCTTCCAAGAAGTCAATCTCACCACTCACACTCTAGAGTATTATTTCTTATTGCCTAAACACCTATTACCCTTGAAGTCTTTTACAGGCATTTATAATCAATTCCAGTTTGTATCCTCGCTGTTCATGTTGGTTTTATGTGTTTCCCATGTACTAGGTAATAAATTGGCTTCTTATGGGGGAAAAAAAAATCAAAATTTACTCATCTTTGTGTCCCCTAGAATGTTCAACATAATAGAAAATCAATGTTTGATTTAATGGGGTATAGTTTGCAATTCAATGTATATGATGTTAAAAATTGAGAAATACCAAATGATTCACCAGGTTTTTTTTTCAAAATTTTATTTATATAGAATCTTCAGAAGGTTTCCCTTTAATTTTTACCAGAAGCTAAAATTTCAAAGCTTAAAATCAGATATTTTATAATATGTCATTGTTAAGTACAGGGAGAAGAGTTCAACCATTTCGAGGAAAAGCTTTCTTAACTGTATAAACGTTAATATTTACAATATTCTTTAATACAGATTTAGACAGCATGGCATATTTAAATGTACAAAATAGTTTAAGTCATTATCTTTCATTACAGAACATTCCAAAATTCAAAGTAATAAAAGAAATCCATAAACACTAATAACATTTGGGGAAAACAACAGCAACAGGTTTATCAATAGAGTAAACTTATACATAATACACAATTTGCACGTCAAATCCGCAAATTTAAAGATCTCTGATCAGTCTATTTAAATCATGCTGGAATCTAAATACTATTATATAGTTCATAGCTTAAACAAATGTTCTGTGATAACCTATGAAACAGGAGTACAAACTATGAAATCACATTTAACGTTCTTCTTAAATCCTCAAAGACTACTCTAGAAAACCTCAAAGACAGCACACAAGGCATTTTTCCCTGAAATTAAAGTTCTTATGAATATATTCATAAATATAGTCGAAGGAAGGAAATACAAACAACCCAGATATCCTAGGTTAATTTTACCTTCTCAGATTTAGTTTGGTATAGAGCAACCATCTGGTATAATCATGGCTTCTCTGGGAAACTTTGACTTTCTCCTCATATTTAGGGAGCTAACATATTTATTCTCTGCCTTGTTCCAGAAGGAATTTAAGGCCGCTTAAAAGACTGAGCAAAGGCCAGAAAGCACAAATTACAGGGTAAATGGAAAAAACAAAACAAAACAGAGAAAATAGAGTTTGGGGGGAAAAGCACATATAAAACCATTTAAGGAAAGGTCAGGGATTAAAGTATATTATTCTCCACAGTGATTTTCTGGAAATATTGCAAAGTAGGGTATTAATTTGTAAGAAAACTAACTGCTGGTAAACTGGGGATATTGATCAAATTTATTAAATTTTGTATTAATCCTGATAGAGATGATGATAAAAATGTGCTTTTTCCTCTGTGCTTGGATAAAGTAAGTTTTCCTAAATGCCATCATGTAGGACTCTGGACTTAAGTATCTGGCTACTGGTAGAGGAGAATGTAGGTTAAAAGAGAAAAAAACAAAACAAAACAAACTTTAGTTGCCCTTCCTTAATTTCTACTGAGAAACCCAACAACTGGGGTGGAATGCCTGTTGATGACGTGGGGATAGGCAGCCATAGGTCAGGGGGTCAGGTGTCCATAGGTCTCTGTGTCCACAGGCAAAGCCTCAATCCTGGGGTGGCCTGCCCACATCACTTCCCACAGGCCCAACAGCTCCCCTTGTCGGGACCCAGAGAGACCAACGGAAGCAGGCAAACTGCACGGCAGGAGGCCTGCTCAGGTGGGCTTGCTGAGCCTGCAGTCTCCCTGCTGCCCACACTGCTGCCGAAGCTCTGACCCGCTTCCAGTCTGCACATCGCAGACCTCACCCCACTCCTGTGGGGCAGCAAAGTTGTGGAGGGAAGGCGGGGGCAGCATGAGCTTCCACAAAACACGAACGGGTCTGTTTAGCTCTGCTCTTCAGGCCCGGTTTCAACAAATGCTAAACGAACCACCTTGTACCTATGAGCTGAGAGGTAAGAAGTAGAGGGGGTGGGGATGAAGAGAAGGGCTTGAGGGAAATGAAGAAATGAAAGGTGGTAGGATACGTGGCATGAGGTTCAAAACTATAGATTCAGGATCAGAACAAAAATATCTACGTGACAGCTAAAACTAATCACCGCCTCCTATCTTTTTTTTTTGAAAGGATGATTGTTCCTAATCAACATTCCTAAGTTTTGGTCAGGTGAGTGAAGAATGAAGTGCAAATCTATAGATCTAAAGCCCCAGGAACTGCAGTGTTCTTGGCTGGGGTGAAGAAGCTGCCCCAGGGTCGGTGAGACAGGCTTTCCAGGGAGAGGGCAATGACTACCGTCTTCCCAAGGATACTCTTCAGAATACAGGCAGGACCACCTTACTATCTATTAGGCACCATGCCTCCAGCCCACAATACCTTTAAGGCCCATAAAATGTTTTAATTTCTTTTCAATTTAGAAGGAAAAAAATCAATCCTTTAGATTGAGGACATGTTTATATACAATATCAGATTCATTTTATACAAATGCAATTATAATGAATTTATTTTTAATTTTTTATGGAAGAAGACATCCAAAGGCGGCAAAAGTGTCTAAGTCCTAATGTGGCTTTGAACATAGTTCAAGGATAAAATAATGGAGGAGGAAGGAGACTCTGATCTTGTCGATCTTATTCCACTGATTTTTCTTTTTTGAAAGCTACTTTGAGATTAGATTTTAAAGAGAACTAAGTCTAATACTGGCAAAGTACTACTGTCAATTTCCGCTAGCCAAGCAGGAAAAAGAAAAAAAAAAGTTCATTATTTTACTGTCATTGGGCAACTGTAAAAATCAAATCAGGATGAAGAGATCTGGATGTTTTCAGGTCCGGTCTCCACTCCTGTAAACATTACCAGAGGGAGGTTTTCCTTTGGGTCTCTGCCTCCTGAATTTCCTGTATTACACTGCCCCTCAACAGACTTCCTCTGTGCTTCTCCAAGGCCCTGGCTCTGACTGCCCTCAGTAGCCCAAGTCGGCAGTGAATGTGGGCACCTGCAGTTGAAAAATGTCTTGAGAATATGATAAGAGCAAAAGGAAACAGGGAGAATGAACGAAGGAGGAGGGAGAGGAAAAAACTACAGATTTTAATGTTCCAAAATTACATGGTCCAAGAAAAAAAAGGGGGGGAAGAATATATACTAAAATGTTACCTGTGGTTTTCTAGATAACAGGATTTATGTATTTTTGTTTTATGCATTTTGTTTTTAAAAAATATTTTATGATAAAACACACTCTATCATCAGAAAAAAAAACACTCAGTAAATATTATTTAAAAAATTGTGTTCTCCAACTCTAAACTCTGAAGATTACCATCTTTGACTTCCTCACAGTATGGCTTAGGTTGGTAAATATGGTTAACTTGACATGCAGAGGAACCGGATTTGAGAAAAGAATTGTTAACAATTTCGATTATTTTCCATCACCCGAATTCATCAATTTATACAGAAATATCAATCAAGAGCTAATTAATACCACTTTCTAGGATCTGTTCCCAATGTACAATGGGAAAAATATGTCAAAAGGAAGAGTACAAAGGAAGCAATTACTATGTTTTACAGAATCGTAGACTTTGTGTGCTTGGAAGGATAAACTAAGTCATAAAACTCAGACCCGTGGATTATAGGTGAAGGGCCTGAGGTCCAGACAGATTATGTGATTTTATCACTGTCACAGAGCAAAGCTGATAATAGAATTAGGATAAGTACTCAGGTTTCCTGATTTTTGGTCTATAGCTCTTATAAACCTCAGTCCCAAAAGTAATTGCCTTATACATTGTTTCATTGTTTATCCTAACTACCTATAGAGGAATACATTTAGACCTGCAGGGCTGTTAGGAAGGTCATTTAGACCTCAGTTACACAAGAATTTAGGCCCAGAGAAGGTCAACTGTATCCATCTCTCCACCCCCCACCTCCAAGTCACAAGGTTGAGCCAAGACCCAGGCCATCTAAAACTGGCTCGCTGTTCTCTCAAATACTGCCATATTCTTCTGTAGCTAATGATTACAACCAAAAGAGATAAAAATACAGAATCACATCCAGATAAGACATAATAAAACTATAATTAATAAGGATGTTTGGAGAATGGGTGTAAATCAGTTCTATAGCAATAGAAATAAACTCAAATCTATTTGAGTAAACAGGCAGCATGACTGCTAATTTTACTTGAAAATGTACTTAAATGTAAATCACAACTTTAAGTTTTGTTGGAAGAAAAAAGATGATGGAAGATGATGTAAATAAGGGCTTTCAGGTTCTCAGATTCATGCATCTGAAAATAAATTATGAATGTTTTTAATTCTTTAGAGCAGGGGTTGGACGATAATGGCCAGCAACTCGTTTTCTGTGAGGCTCATGAGGTAATACGAATGGTTTTACATTTTTAAAGGATTGTAAAAAAATATAAAGAAGAACGTCTGATAGAGACAGTATGTGGCCTACAAACCTAAGTTATTGTCTAAATGCCCCTTTACATAAAAAGTTTGCTGACTTAAGGGGCACCTGGGTGGCTTGGTTGGTCAAGCGTCCAACTTCAGCTCGGGTCATGATCTCACGGTTTGTGGGTTCCAGCCCCGCATCAGGCTCTGTGCTGACAACTCAAGGGCCTGGAGCCTGCTTTAGATTGTGTGTCTCCTCTCTCTGCCCCTCCCCAACTTGTGCTCTGTCTCTGTCTTTCAAAAATAAATAAATGTAAAAAAAAATAAAAAAATAAAAAAAATTAAAAAAAGAAAGTTTACTAACTTATGTTCTACATTTAGAAAGTATATGAAACTGGGTTAGATATGTAATATACCCTGGAAGGCTTTTTTGTTTTTAAAATTAAATCTCTGATTTAATATTTAAGCAGTATTATAATTTGCCTCTTCTGAGAATAGGTAGTAGAAAAAAATCTAGTTTGAGGGTGAAGATTACTCATCTTCCAATTAAATGAGGTTTTATCACACACACTAATAGAAGTGGACATACAGTTGAAGCTAATTATTTCATGTATCTGAAATCCATACAAAATGTTTCAGATAGCTGAGAAAATGCCATATCCTGTAGTATTACTGCTATAAAATAAAACGGAAACAAATACCTATAATGGGAAAACTGGCAAGCTGATTCTCTCCTTTGGGTCTCTTATGCCTGCCCTGGCCTCCTATCTAGCATGTTGCTAGATTCATTAGACCACTAGTTGTCAACCATGTTATTAACTACCTCAGTGACCATCCATCCATGTCTCGTTTGCAACCATAAGCAAATCTCACCAAAACACATGGAAAAAATGGAAGTGCTCCTAAGGAGACACAGACATGAAGTACCAAAAATGGAATGACTAGTTGGGGAAGAAATAAATATGACAGGTACATGCCATTTATCGACCTGAATACAACAGTACAGCAGACAGCCCTTCAGAGTCTACTGCACTGCTTACTGGCCATGGTCGGACTGGAGCACCGCAGCAGACCCTGGTTCACACAACACTCTGATAATCACTGCAAGAAAACAAGTCCATATCTCTTTGTCACATGATTTATGTGACCGACTTGGATTCTGTGAACTAGAGACAAAATATTAAAGGTGTGCCACTATTAGCTAAATTAGAACAATTTCGAGGTTATTACTTTGACAGTAGGATCTATTGTGTCCAGATTAGAATGCCTTACTTTAAAATAATTACATTAACAATTCCTTTGGACCCACAGCACAGTTCTCTTCAGCCACTCCATTCTCTGGCTTGCTTTTGTAATTGGAAAGGAATAAATTTTCTATTTGAGTCAAGAATTCTTCGGCAATGAAGCAATTAGTCACGTTGCTCAGAGTTTTCCTCAGACATTCCAAGAGCTATTGGAGAGAAAAGTTTTATATTTAAAAAGGGTAAGAAGAGGGTTTGCAGTTTTAAATATTTAAAAAGGGTAAGAAGAGGGTTTGCACTACTATCGTTATTGTATCCCTTTCCAAATCTTTTTCTAATAAGCAAAAGAGAAACAGTCTCCTTAAATGTGGCTGAAGACAGTTTTGTGATCAATAATCACGTACCTAGAGTGTAGGAAGTCACTGTTGAGAAATGCTTGGGCTTATTCCTTTATGACTTTATATGAGGAGACACACTTGAGATTTTAACTGTGATTTTTTTACTTTGGACAAATTTGTGACTTTGCTTCTTTTTTTAGTAGTTACATTTACAAAGCAAAATAATCCTGTAGAACGAAAATCTATGTACATACAAGGACGCTACATCAGGGTGGTAGATAGAGCTGTTTCCTGAGAAACACGCACGTTAATCTTCCAACAGAACAAAAAGAAAGTTTTAATACAAGGGGGTAAAAATATTAAAAAGAAACTCAGTATGTTTTAGTTTTCTCTTCTTAAATTGCTACCAAAAAAAAAAAAAAAAAAAAAAAAGACAGATGTTACCAGCCTATGGGTCTTTAACTCTTTATACTCATAGAAGCAAAACAAGAAGTAAAATAAAAATATTCAGGACTCTTTATTTCCGACCAGAAAGTTAAATAAAATGACACTTAAACTTATTTATTAGATTTATACTACCAATCTTAAAAACAAACAATTATTAAGGCTAAATGGAAACATGAGACTTTTGAATTTAATAAAATGAGAAAAATGTTCTCCATTGTATATAATAATAATCTGCTAGGAAATTTATCAGCCAACACTGACAAATTTATTCTAAACTAGTATTACTTCTATATGCAAGTGTGGGCAACAAAATACGTTACTAATTTTCTCCTAGAAATTAATTTTAGATAGCAAACGGCAATAACAAAAATACACAGAAAATGTACCCACAAAGCATTAGGCATCATGGGAAACCACATCGAGATGAATAGCTTTAGAATCTGTGAACAATAGAACCAATTAAAATCAAGGCAGCTTACTTTCTGCAAACAAGTCAGGTCAGAATCCCGGCGGAAGATTTTATCCATAGGGACACTGCTGTTGGAAGAAATATGAAGACAAACTGATGAAACAAATACCACAAACGAATCTGTTTTCTAATAAACTGTCACTGACGCCATACATCATAATTTTATATTTAACTTGGGTTTTCTCTAAAACATCATTTAATGAGACGCGCTGCAGATGTGCGGCCACCTCAAACCACAGCACATACCTATGGGACAGTCGGTATTTTTCTATTATCCATCTTGCCTTTTCAAACACTAATCCCCACTGAGGTTCTTCTAGCATCTGCTGTACTTCAAATTTGTAAGGTAAACCTAGAAAAGCATAATGAAGCAGACTGTCATCAACTATCGCTTCAATCCCCAATCTCCTTTTAATTACCAAGAATCCTCACAACCACAACCTGGCAGACCAGCTGAACAGCACTTTAAACATAGTGGGCATTCATTAAATATTTACTGCCTGGCTGAACCTGGCCCATCGAGCATATTAATGCTCAGCAATTAATAACAATAAAGAAGAGTACACGTACCATTTGCATGACAATTCTATGTAAGGAACGGAGAAGCAGGATGATCACATAACTTACATCCAAATCAAGAGACTTTTTGAGTGAAAGGGGGCACTGTTAAAAACGGTGCCAGAACTACAGCTTAAACAGACACCGAGGTAGGCAAACGAAGACAATTCCATCCTAGTGATTTTTATTTTCACACGGGTCATTGAGCTTACAGCAATGCTATAAGGCAGGTGCATTATTCCTACGTTAAAGATAAGGAAACGAAGGCCGAGACACGTGGAACAACCTGCTTAGACTGGTGAAGTGGAAGAGCCTGGATTTTAAGCCCCAGCAGGTCTGCCTGGCTTCTGGGCCCACACTCACTTGACCTGCCTACAGGTGCTAACCTAACCAGTCAGGGAATAGGATGAACTCTGGAAGGGCAGCAACTGCACTCCTGTCAAAATGGTCATGCTCAGTTCCAGAGACAGGAGCCCAAGGGGTGGATGCCATGTACATAGCCAGAAAGGCAAAAGACCAAAGGATGAGCCTACTTAGAAATTTTTCACATGGCCTTCAAGATCCCCCTGTAATTATATTTGCCGTGTATTAAAAGAAAAGCTGAGTTGATTTGTTAGCAGAGGGCAACACCGTAAAATTAACTGTAGAACTTATACAATGTTTACTACATGGAATGCCACTTAAATGCACTAGCTGCCAGTACTGTCCTTTATTTATTTATTTTTGGATGAGGACACAGAGCCACAGAGAGGTTAAATAACCTGTTCATCAGCATACACATAATTACTAAGTAGAGCCAGGATCTGAACCCAGGCAGTCTGGCTCCAGTTTATGTTATTAACTTTACATTATACTGCCTCTCAACTGTGTTTTTGCCAATATTAAGACTTTTCAGGTAAATAAAATGCCAGCAAATCGAAAGGCATGAAAAAAAACGAAGGAAAACATTATGATTGTCCTTCCTTACAATATAAGCATACTTTGTCAATATGCTCTAAAATGGTCTTTTTTCCCCATTTTTTCCCAGGTGGATTTTTTTTTTTTTTTCATTTCTTAGTTCTCCTCTATTTCATTTCTTCCCTCCAAAAACTTAAGAATAAAGCATTTGACTAGTTTTATTGCGATATTTGCTTTATTGTGGTGGTCTGGAACCAAACCTGCAGTATCTCCATGGTACGCCTGCCTGTAACTAACATGCACGCTGCCTGGCTCTAACTTTTCTGCACAATATAACCCTTGTGCCCAGAGGCCATGGTAACACAGTGGGGACTTGAATCTAGAAGGATATCACTAAAGGAAAGAGGGAGGCCGCACTACATGGTATGTAGACAGCAATTCTCTAGTTGAGGGTGTAAAGCTTTCCATCACATAGTTTCACATAGTTGTAAATTCGTTGCTATGAAAGATTCAAAGAAATGTGGGCAGAAATAGGATGAGGTTGTTTTTGTTGAAAACTTACGGTAAGAGCCATCTGAGCTAATTTCATCACTTATAACTAGGCAGGTAATCTGGGAATAAGGTAAAGGATTGTTCTGATTATAAGGACTAACAATCATTCCAATGAACTTGGCACCACCTCTGGAGAAGTAACTCTACAATTCAAAGAAAAGTAAAATTAGTCTTGACTACATAAATTTAAAAATCAGTATTTACCCATAGCAACATCTTAAATAACGAATGGAGAAAAAGGAACACCAAAGTGTGTTAAAAACTTCACATCCCAACAGCAACTAAATGAAATACACTATATATCATTCCACACTCTAAATTTTTCAGGTCAAAATGTACCCAACCCAACCAGAAATGATCCTTAAAAATATGACCTGGCCTGAAAATCTGTATTTACCATGAATATGTCTACAAATTATTTTCACTACCCTTCAGCTATAATCTTTATCGATATGGTAATAATAGCTGCCTATAGCAAAAACATACAGCTATCAAACATAAAATGTTGGAACAAAACAAAAGTTTGTTTTTTCCAGAGATGCAAAAGAGACTGCTTCTGGTTATTTCACTTGTACCCAGTCCCTGTACTAGTTGTTCCCATCAATTTTTAGAGGCTCTGGGAGTAATTATCACTGTCACTTAGATGGCTTGTCTGTACTAAACAAAATAGCTGATTTTCCATATGTTTAAATAAACATATATTACCCCTGTAATCAGAAAAAATGCAAAGTTATTTCAAAACTCCAGATGTAAATAATATTAGAAATTCAGTACTTTGCTAGAAATGTTAGAAGTATATTTATAGAGGGTGCTTGGGTGGCCCAGTCGGTTAAGCGTCCGACTTCAGCTCAGGTCATGGTCTCACAGTCTGTGAGTTCAAGCCCCGCGTTGGGCTCTGTGCTGACAGCTCGGAGCCTGGAGCCTGCTTTGAATTCTGTGTCTCCCTCTCTCTCTGCCCCTCCCCTGCTCATGCTCTGCCTCTCAAAAATGAATAAACATTAAAAAAAAAAAGTATATTTATATAATAGAATAGAAAGCAACGAGAGGAGAGAAAACGTGCATACATGCAAGACCTAGAGGCACACCTGGTATTTGGCTTGAGTGTCAATATCTCGTAAAGAAGGATTTGGATCAAAGGCAGGATGAGAATGATACCATCCAATTACACGATAGCCTCTCACAGCCAAGGTTTCTGAGGCCTGTGTTTGTGACACAGGATCCATCTCACACTGCAGTCCTGTACTCAGACTGTTACATGGTTCTGCTGCACAGACCTATAAAAGATTAATCCTTACATGGTTACACTGAATCCTGTTAATTCTATCACTTTAATGTTTTAGTTCTTTCATACAGAGACACAGAGGCTTTTTTTAGGCCACGTCTTTTATCCGACAGTATCACAGGCAGCCTTTAGCCTGCAAATGAATTACACTTCAAAAGTGTGATTCGATGTAGGAACTCAGAATCCACTTTTCCACTCAGACAAGGCCATAATAATTGTTAGTTTTCCAGACCAGCCCATATAATACCTGCACATACAAAGTCTTTCAATGAGTCCTATTATTTATGATAATAATTTCAACAAAGTGATGCATGCCGAGTTTCAACTATAAGGTTGCTGCATGGTTCCTGGCCTCTTAAGAGTAGTTGTAGCATTTTACTGGTGAAGGCAACGAGGAGGCGAGGCCTGGCCGTGCTCCCTCTTTCTTGATGGTAAAAGGAAACAGGTACTCAATATATGGGATGTTAATTTACTCCTGGGAATATCCAGCCCACACTGGCATACTCTCATGTATATCACAGGTAATTCTATTTTAATTATATCCACTGAAATCTATAAAAATATTTGGTATGGCAGCAGGACTAAATGATTTTAAAAAATATTTAAGAGCAAGAACTTACTTCAACTATCTTATCAACTTCTGAGTATCTTCCTCCTAATAGACCAATCACTTCTGCCATAGAAACATGAGCATGCTAAAAAGAAATACAAAATAGACTTAGCCCAAACATACAAATCCATCTGACAAAAAATCAGAATAAAGCTCACTTATACATAGGAGAATCATTTGTAAGTATGGTAACCGGGCATAGCAGAGGAATCAGACACTAGGCTCACTACACAGAGACTTGGGATTTCAATCTATCTGCACTGCCAGCTAAGAAGCTTTGAACCAAACACTCAAAGATGTCATTATTTAATTTACAAAATGAAGACACCATTTGCTTTCCTCACTCAGGACCCTAAAGATAAAAAGTCAAAGTCACTCCTGGTAGTCCTACAAAAAACATCCTCTAGAAAAACATCCAAAACCAACACAGCTACTGGAGGTCTCAGTAACTTAGTGCAAACAAGGAACCTCCAAGTGGTAGGAGTTGTGCTTTGCTGCAGTTATCTAGAAGGCAGCAGACAAAGGATGCCAGGAAATTAAAACAGGGTTAATGATGATAAACAGTCTGCAAAAACTCACATTAATTTATTTTCTCTAAAATATGGAAACATGCAATTGTTTGGCTTTTCTCCAAAAGAAAAGACTTATTTTTAGACTCCTTGTAAAAGAGGATAGTTAAGATCCAAAATACACGTCTTCCATACTCTCTCTTAAGCCTGCAATAAAAATACACAAGAATAGAAATCAGAGTAAGTAAACACAATAGATTATCCTTACCAAATCCATTATTAAAAGTGCTTCTGAAGCCACTTTCACCTGAAATGGCTCCTGAAATATAAAAAAAAAAAAAAAAAAAATGGGGGAGCATAAAAATAGAGATTTTATTCCTCCTCACTGGAATGTCCACCCTTTTCTTCTTTACCTATCACACCAAGTTCTCATCACCAACCAAGGCTCAGCACAAATCAGAGATTTTTACAAATATTATCATTCAAAATCCTAGCATGGAGAAATTCTCTTTCATTTCCCATCTGCATCACTCATCTGACCCATAGTGTACCTTGCCTCGTCCAATCTTTCACATACATATACGCCTTGCACACAAAGGAAAAGAAATACTTCCTGTCTGACAGAAGGGCATGGTTTATGGCCATTTAGTGATGCATAAATAGTACCTGCTTTTCTTCACTGAAAGAATGACAAGGTATCAGTTGGAAGGGATCAAATGAGCTGAAAAAGAAAAAAAATCATTTCTAATATAATCTCAATGACAAGATCAGGAAAGCAACATTCACTTAAATTTGAAAATGTGTATCAATAATCTAAATCTAGATTCTTAGAAAAATACTAAGCGAGGGGAATTTCTTAGGACATCCCATATAACTCTGCTGAGTTTTGGACTTGATAAAAAAAATGGGAAATCACAAGGCCTTTGGGAGAAAGTAGTTGTTGCCTTAGTTTCTTTTAACACCCAAAGAGAAGAACGTTGTACCCACACATGTGTCCTAAACTGAAAGGTTTCAAAAAGTTTGAAGAAAATGTAAACAACTCCCTGACATGACATGGTAAAAAAAGTTTCAAGAAGAAAGTTCTCAAAAACACTTGTCAGTACGGTATCAGCACAGGGTAGGGACTCAAATATTTATTGAATGAATGGCAATGGTTCTACTAAAGAAATTAATGTATATGAAAAGTTCAATGATAAACTTGTATTTTAAAATAAAAAAGTTAGGGGCAGGTGACTGTCTCAGTAGGTTAAGTGTCTGACTTTGGCTCAGGTCATAATCTCATGGCTCGTGGTCTGGGCCCTGTATCAGGCTCTGTGCTGACAGTTCAGAGCCTGGAGCCTGCTTCAGATTCTGTGTCTCCCTCTCTCTCTGCACCTCCCTCATTTGCACTGTCTCTCTCTCTCAAAAAGAAACATTAAAAAAAAATGAAAAAAAAAATGAGAAAGTTAAAAAAAAAAAAGACAAAAAAAAAAGAGGGGCATGTAAGCAAGGGTAGATAAAAAAGCATGTATTAATCTGAGAGCAATATTAGAAAGGCTTTAAGCAGGAAAGAACTGAAGTCTGAGGAAGATATCAAGAATAAGGTTTCTTTAGGCTATGGTCAGAGAAAGAAAAAAACAAGGAATATATGTTCATGTTAACACAACCAGAAAAGAGCAGGACTATTTAGCTCCTATTCTACCAGAGACTGTTAGTGTCAGCAATTCAGACACTTTGTACTCCAAGTGCCTAGAACAGTGCCTGACACACAGTAAGCATTTTTTCAGAAATATAAGATGAATGAAGAGGAAAGATCTTCAAGTAAAAAAGTGCTTCATCAACACGAAAAAAAAGAACACAAAGACGGCATATGCATCCCAGAGCAATGAAGAACCATGATGTGAAACCCACTGACCTTTTTGGAGGAACTGTTCAGAATGGAAAAATTATTGGAGGGCTACAAATAGGCAATTTTGGGCTTTATTTTCTTAAAAAAAGCAGACTTTGGGAGCAGAGGAATTAAATGTGAATATTGAGAAAATTCTGGAAAAGATTATTCAACAGCTGATTTTGAGCCTTTAGCAAGTGAAGAGAGGACTACTAAGGGTAATAATGGATTCATGAAAATATATGTCATGATAAGTAAATCTAAATTTCATTTTTGATAGAACTGATCTGCTAGAAACTAGCAGACTCATAAAGATTCAAATATATTTTGTCTGAATGTAAGCAAGACATCTACTATGATTTTTCTTCTGCACAAGATGAAAAATCATGAGTCAACTGTGGCAATGTATGGCTGATGGAACAATGATGTCTGAGGCTTTCCCTTATTCCAGTTAAACATTTTAAGCAGTGATCAATGGCAGAAGAGGTAAGCTTACTGAAATGTTGACTCAAATCTATGAAGGCTAGTATAAGAAAAGTGGAGCTGGATTCAGATTGTGACAAACTGGAACAATGACTTGGAAATCACAATAAATATGTCTCATGCTGAGATTCAGAAAAGCAAATGTCTGGATACTAGATAAGGAGTCCTAGCTTATGGATGACGATATTTTTTTACATAGTTTATCTTATTTTACTCTCACAACAACTGTAGGTTTTAATTTTTCTTTTAGAGAGGGGATATATAATGTAATGTTAGCAGTATGGATTCTTAAGTCTAACTGCCTGGATTAAATCACAGCTCCATCACTAACAAGCATGAGCAAGTTTGTTTCCTCATGAATGATATTATTAACTACTGCACAGGGTGGTTATGGGGATTAAATGAGTTAATATATACAAAGTGCTTAAAGCATAGTCAACAGTCTTAGCTATTATAGTTATTATTTTATGAATGAGCACTGAAGGCTTAAGGCTTTACATAACTTACCTAGGGACTTACACTTGGTTAAACATCAGGGCTCTTTCACTGAAAATGACCTGGGGACATTCCTAGATATCTTATTTTAAAAGGGACACTGGTGAAACCATAATCTATTTCTGCATCTACAGAAAGTGAGGGTCCAGAAAACCAAGACATTTAACTTATTTGGTGACTCTTAAGTGTTATGTTACAAATAACAGATTATTAAAAAAAAACAACAACAAAACCACACACACACACACACACACACACACACACACACACACACACAGAAAAATCCCCAAAAACCTTGCTAACAATCAGCACCAACCAAAGAAAGCACTAGTCATTTCATGAGGTTACCTATTTATAATGTCTAAGGAGTTGAATGACCACCTGTTATAATCAAGGCCCCTTTACAACATATGTTGGATCCTATAGTCACTAAACCTATAAATTCAAAACTTTTGCTCAAGCTCTTCCAAACTGGTAATCAGTGAAATAAAAAATCTCAAAAATTCTAGTAGTATTTAAAAAAAAATTTTTTTTTAATGTTTTTATTTATTTTTTTGAGACAGAGAGAGACAGAGCATGAACGGGGGAGGGTCAGAGAGAGGGAGACACAGCATCTGAAACAGGCTCCAGGCTCTGAGCTGTCAGCACAGAGCCCGACGTGGGGCTCGAACTCATGGACTGTGAGATCATGACCTGAGCTGAAGTCAGACACTTAACAGACTGAGCCACCCAGGCGCCCCATCTAGTAGTATTTTTAAACTTAATATGAATAATATGTTGCTAATCAGGTATTTTTTCCATACATTCCTAATCATTGGTGATAAGTTAAAAAAATTACATGTGTAAAACACTATACCTTTTTGTTGGTCTTGGTACTTTTGAGGATTTAACAGATTTACATTTTTCCTCTTTTCTTCTCGCCAATTCCTCGGCAGAGAGATGCTAAAACAGAAAACAACCACTTGATCAACCAGTCCATCAGCCACTGACAGGCAGAATCAATAGTAATAAAGAATACTCTTTAACACCATAATTAAAGGCAGGTGAGAACAGGATAGACTATGTTGATGGAGATGTACCTCCTTCTTTCTACTAACAAATTGCAATGCTAGATAATATATTAAAAAATTGTTCCAAAATCTACAGCCACACCAAACTTAAAAACCTCAGAATCACCTGAGTCCCTCCTTTTACTTATTTCCCATTTCTAGTCATCAAATCCTATTGTGTTGTTTTCTTTCCCAACAGGGAGACAGCGCAGCATAATGATAAAGAGTACAGATTCTGGAGACAGAATGCCTCGCTCTGCTACTTACTGGATGACCCTGGCCAAATTACTGAAGCTTTCTGTGCTTTAGTTTCCTTATCTTTAAAATGGGAACAAAAATAGTAATAATAACAGTGTCATGATGTTATCGTAATGATGCATTAATGTTTATAAAACACTAGAATAGGGTTGGACACATACTTAATAAGTCCTACATAAGTACAAAATTAATCTTTTCATTCCATTTCTACTATCATTCTTACACTTTAGCCCAAATAACTAGGCACCTTTTCCAGAATATGTCTGGTATTTTCCCACATCTCTACCTTTGTTTATGCTGCTCCCTTAGCCTGGAATGCCCTCACCTACTTTTCTACATTTTGAGACTGTCCTGCTAATCCCTCAAGTCACATCTTCTGTGAAACCTTCTCTCATCACACACACCCCTTGGGGAAGACCTGACATTTCTTAAGATCAACCTTATGGAACTTAACACAGGTTTCATCTTTCCTACTAGAAACTATAGAAGTTCTTTCTAGGCAGGAATCATGCGTTACTAATGTTGTGCCTAGATTAGAGATTAAGTGAGGCTAGGGACAGGGAATGGGGAAGAGAAAAAGAGGAGAACGTTTTCTTTTTGTTTTGTTTTTGTACTGAAACTCAAGAGGAAAACTATAATTTACTGAGTAATTGGTATATGCAAGGCTTATTAAGTAACCTAGTACTAGAATCTTCATATATTTTATTCCATTTACTTCACTTAATTCTCATAACAATTCTTGGACAGAGGTATTATTCACACTCCATAGACAAAAACCTGAATTTCAGTGAGGTTAAGAAACTGCTCAAGGTAATAAAGCCAGTAAGTACACATTCACACATTCTTTCCATTCTACTGCACTGGGTGTTCACAAATAAATTCTATAGATACAGAACTTATACACACACACACATTCGTCACCCATGTTTCTTTTCAGAACCACAGTTTTTATTGGTAGAAATGACACTTTAGTATTTGTAATTCAATTTATGTCTAATGCTTGGGACAATATTTTAATTGGTATATCAGAACATCATTCTATAAATAAATGTTTACTGAAATGAATTAGGCATACCAACTTCCTGGCACCTTGGCAGATATTCTTGAGCTAGAGACCAGAATACAGAGATTAGACAAAATTTGGAAAACGAATCCAACTCCTAGTTAATTGCACCAATGCCTTCTATTTTTTTGTTTATTGGTGACTTCTAGACAAATTAACATGGGACGGATACACACACGCACACACAACAAGTGTAATATATGTGACATTAAGACATACATATACAGATGATGGAACAACTTTTAGTGATGACCTATCTGCTACAGTCAAAGTTACCTCAAAGGTTTGTCCTTCTAAGTCTTTTGCATCACACCAATTTCCCCATGGGTCTCGGACCCTACGTCTCCTTGTGCGCTGTGGTAAGATTAAAATGAAGCAAAAGGTAACAAGATTAACCTGGGGAAATCACAGCACAATACACAAAGCCAAAATGATTATTTAAAAAAAATCAGTTAATTTCTCCATTAAAATATTGTAATCCCTGATCAGCATTGCCTGACTAAATTTTATTTTATTAATTTATGTTTAATAGTTTACACTCTGCTCAGAAATAAATCAGTAATGATTTTCTAAATTTTACCTGGATTTCTTATTGAATTTTCATTTCTTTTCGCCACTTAGAAACTAAAATACTAGGACAAAAAATATTTTTAAGATTAAAAAGAACCACCAAGAAAATGACTTCCCTTTCAACCACTTGTGGTAGAAAACTTGCAAGAACGCGTAGCAAGAGGTAGAATATTAAAACTAGAAGCAAAATTACATCTCAGCCTCAGAAAGGGAAAGACTGCCTAGTGGATGCAATAAAAACCATAAAACATTATGAAATTAGTTGACAAGATTACTAATATCTAGTTTTATAAATCCCAATACTGAAGCCTTTAAAACAGACTGCTCAAGGGCGCCTGGGTGGCAGGGTCAGTTAAGAGTCCAACTATTGATTTCGGCTCAAGTCATGATCTCATAGTTGTGAGACTGAGCCCCATGTCAGGCTCTGTGCTGGGCGTGGTGGAGGCTCCTTAAGATTCTCTCTCTCCCTCCCTCAGTTCTTCCCAGCTTGCACTCTCTCCCTCTCAAAACAAAAAAACAAACAAACAAACAAACAAAAAAGACTGGCTCAGAGGCCAGTGTTTGAGTGGCACCTTTTCCAGCAACTGTATCTAAATACATCCTTTCTTATAAAAGTAAATCTAGGTAGGCAGAAATGGTTAACAGCCTAAATACGCTAAGAAAAATGTCCACTCTATTATCTATACGTTTCTTCATTTACCTCACCTATTACCAATCTACTTTATTAGTAAAACCAACGAGATCACACTATGACTCTGCCTTTTAAGAGACTTGTAGATCACTCACCTTTAAAATAAGATTCACAAATTGTAAGATACTGTAAAACTCCCTAACTTCAAGAATTAAAAAAGAAAGGCTACAATAGTTTAGATAGCTATTCCAAGAAGCTGAATCTTCACCTAAGACTTTTTAGCTAAACAAAGTAACTGAAAGAAAAAGGAGCTTAGCTGTATGGCTGTAAAAGACACACTAGACTTAGAAACCGGAACCAAGAATTCTAAGGCCACGCGAGCAAAGTACGACGCTTCTGTGTCAAGTCTGCCAGCGAATTACGAGGTGCTTTTGGTTTTTGCCTTATAAACATGACACTGAAGAGAAACCAGAAAAGTAAATGGCTAAGGTGACATACAAGAGAAAACACGTTCTTCCACTCACTGTCCATGTGTTTAACAGGTGGCTAGAAGGGGGCACACCTTAGATGACAGGTGAACACTTACCATAGACTGCAGACGCTGTGCAAGCTGGTATGCTTCCGCCGCATCTTTTCGGTCCCTGGCTCGTGCTTTGTCAACTGGTTGTGGCCTGTTGTACACAGCCTGTTCTATTGGAATTCGGGAAAAATAAAACAGTCTATTATTTTCTGAAACTCATTCGTTCAATAGGAAGGCACACCTATACTGACTGGAAGTTGTAAGCCAATTTCTAAGTTTTGTTATACCTAAGCTTCTATCTTAATTCTGCAATTACTTGGCAGTCTCACGTAAAACTAATAACACTCTTAAGGAAATCTCAGTAAAATGGGATATTCAGGAGATGGGTAATTTAATTTCTAATTAAACGACTGCTAAGCTCACTTTGCTGAATTCAGAGGTCTAACACAGAAAACGTGATTTCATTTTTTTTTAGTGGCTGTGGAAGCTGCGAACCCTTAGTTTTCCTGAGCAGCCAGTCCCAAGATACAGTGCCTGGGGAAACACAGACACCGAAATGAAAAACAGACCACAGGGCAGACTGTAAATTCTCTCTACAAGATAAATAAATAATCTCTGATAGGAGATTTTCTGGTTAGCTGTCTTCTCAAAGACAGAACATATTCTTCTGAAACCATGGGTTACAAAGTTCTAATTACCTATCTAATTACCTTATCACAACTATGGTTATTAACTTTCTTCAAAATGTTTGTGTCAAGTTAATTCAATAAAAGTGAAAAATACATTCAAAATCATGCATATTTGAGAAAAACTAGGGTGAAAGAAACTTTCTTCCGTGAAAAATATTTTGGCACCTTTATTACATTTAAGTGTAGAGGCTCATAAATTATTTCCTTTACTTAAACACTGCTAGACAGTATTTCTAGCATTAATACAGATTTTGCATATTGAATGGGCTACTATCAGACTTTTCTTAAAATGACGTTACTTGTACTTGACAAAGAGCTTCATTGTTAAATTATTTCTCCCACTTAGAGAATATTTTTCCTTTTCATACCACCAATTTTCACTGTAGGTTACAGGAAAATGTAGCTTAATCAACAGAAATCTGTTTTACAAAAAAACTTAGTAATACAGTTATTCCATATTATAGCATCTTTCTGAACTCTGCATCTATACTAAATCTGCTTGAATTCTAACCATCAAGGAAGTTAACGGGTGCTCTAAGGATAAAAAATGTTGAGTAAAAGATGTTGTTGGGTTTTTATTTTTACCACATCCAAAATTGATTGCTCCTATCAACTCGAGGTATGTATGAATCCGTCCAATACAATTAACATCCCCACAGTTCTTCAGGCCAGGACGTACTGAGGTCTTATTTAAGTATTTCGGTTTGCATATCTCCCTAATTAAGAGATGGAAGTACAGTTATTTTGGATAAATAAAAACATGAAAAAAGATTTCTGGGGAAAACTTTTAATATTTGAAATATCTTAAAAATTTACCCCCTCTCCATCTGTAAACGTGTAGTAAAAACAATGCTAATACATAATACCCAACTGTACTTTTTCCTGAAATTACCTTTAAATGATACAATAACTTACAAGTATAATGTGATTTTTATTAACTATTATTTTTTTCCCATATGAAATGCCATAGATTCCAGTTATCCCAGGATTTTAAAGTTAGAGGTTTTGTCAACAGATCCAAATTCAAGCTTCAAGAATAAAAAGGGCACTCTGACAACATATCTAAAGTATTTGGTATTAAACTTTTCTAATTTTTAATATATTACTAAGGTTCGTCCACTTGCACTTTGCTGGGCAGTATCTTTTAATTATAAGCTACCTTATAAATGCTTGAAAGTTTTATACCGGTTTTTAATCATTAGGCCAATAAATAAGAGTAAGCACTCTCAGTGGAAAACAGAAATATTAATATTATAGAGGATTTCCAAGAAATCAAGAAATGCCCAAAGACTATGAAAAAAATACAAGGTTTACATAATACAGTTCATATTTACTGAATGTACTTATTGTACCATGGCAGATAGAGTTTAAGAGTAGTGGAGAACTTAATAATAGCAGCAAACAGTTCCCAAGTGCTTATGCCAGTACTAACAGTTACACAACCTTAATCCTCACAACAGTTCTACAAAGTAGATTTTATTATTCTTATTTTAGAGATAAGGAAGCAAAAAGTCAAAGGAATTAAAGTACTTATTTGAGGAAGTTAAAGTCAAGATCTACATACAGACATTATAGACCAAGTATTCAGACATATCATGTAACAGGATTTCTTATTGAATCTTTATTTTATTCCACAAATATTTACTTTGCATCCTACATACCGGGCACTGTCTAGGCACTAAGGATACAGACATGAATATAAAGCTCCCGACCTTACATGCTAATGGGAGGATATATATAGGGGCGCCTGGGTGGCTCAGTCAGTGAGGTATCTGACTTTGGCTCAGCTCGTGACCTCATGGGTCATGAGGTCAAGCCCCATGTAGGGCTCTGTGCTGACAGCTCAGAGCCTGGAGCCTGCTTCAGATTCTGTGTCTTCCTCTCTCTCTCTGTCCCTCCTCTGCTCTCTTTCTCTCTCTCAAAAATAAAATTTAAAAAAAATTTAATGGGAGAATATATATGCTAATATATATTACATATTAATATATTGCTTGTAATCTTATATTAATATATAATTAATTATATATATAGCAGTAAGTGCTAGGAAGAAACAGTAAGAAGGATAAAGGGATAGAGAGACAAACAGGCACAGACTACTTCAGAGAGGGTGTTTAGGGAAGGCCTGCCTAAGCAGAAACCAAATTTAAAATCATACATTCTACAGACATTCAGTGAGGGCAAGAAGTAATTTGTGATACAGCAGGGTATCAGAAATGCCATTGAAAAGATGAGATTGCAGTGTTTTCACTTCAGTGTGAAAGCAAAGGAAACAAATTGCACAAATGAAGGCAAGAAAACAGGAATGAGCACGGTGTAACAAGCTACCAAAAATCTGTAGCAATCTAAAAACAGTATTGATTTAATTAAAGACTGCCCAAATCGAAAGACTTTAAACAAAGCTCAGCACTAGTTTGGTGCTGAACAAACGGTAAGGCCTCTAAAGATCCCTGTTAGTGATTCATCATGCCAACTTTTCCCCTTAACAAAGAGTGCCTTTTATATTTGCTTAGAACAAGCACTGCCCTAAGCACTAGAGGTGTAACAATGAACACAACAGACAAAAATCTGTCCATATGAAGTCTGTATTATCATGGGGAGGGAGAGGGAAGGAAGAGAAGACAATACAGAAATAAAAACGTCGTATCTTCAGTAGTAGTAAGTTCTATGAAGATAAATAGAATACAAACTAAGAGAGTGAGAGGCAGATGTGAGCTATTTTAGATAGGGTGGTCAGTGAAGTCCTCTAATTTCCCTGGAGCAGACCTGAGGGGACAACGATGCATGGTTCACCAAGATCTAGAAAGGCAGCATGGGGGAAGCATTCAGGGCAGACTGAAAAAGTCTGAGTCAAGGACCTGAGATGAAGTGTGAAAATTACAAGTCAAGACTGCAGACCCTGAAGTCACCTTCACCTAATGTGACCTGGAACAAGTTCCTTTTCCTCTCTGAGACTCATTTTTCTCATCTGTAGAATGAGGACAAGTTTGTCAGAACTGGAGATGACTTAAATACATTTAAATGCATTCGGGAGGCATTCAATAACAGTGTTAACTATCTTAAAACATTCCCATAAACAGGGGGTCAGTTGCATGTGTTTTTATGGAAAAGATCCTTTAGCTACAAACAAATCAGGTCTTTTCTTTTAAAACTTTAACTCTTCTATTTTTTTTTTTTTAACACCACCTCCAGTCCCCTCTTCTATTTCCGAAGAGAATAGTTTGGAGTTCCTGTTCAAAACACTTCTTTCTCCTTTCACACTGTTCTGTTAAATCCAATACTCAAACAACATTTAACTGGTGTTATGACTAAGGCAAATGTCATTAGGAAACTACTGCCATATAATTTATACTATCTACATAAGTTATTCTGCCTTATTGAGAATTCAAAATTCAAACAAATGAAATCTGATTAAAGTACCATTAAGTCACTCACTGGATGATTCACACAGGTAAAAAAATTTTTTGAGTTATTATTTTGAAGTCCTTCCATTTTGGCCATTCATCCTCTTATTTCCCAAAACAAAATTAGATCTAATCTGACTGGTCTTTTTCAATAGTGTCAATCAGGCAATGTGAAATAATGGAGGAAATGACTGACAGAGTTAGGACCTGCTCACAGGTCCTCTTTCTGTCAGTGGCTGGTTATATAATTAAAGGCAGGCCCCTAGACCTCTCCTGACCTTAGAATCTCCCAAACACAGAAAATACCACCTGCCTATTTTACAGGACTGTTGTGAGGAATCAAACAACATAGAAAAGCTTTCTGTAAACCATTAAGTACTATGCGAATAGCAGCTGTTCCTTGTATTTATTCTGTCCTTTGAGACCACCTTGCCCAGAAATTTTACTTTTAGCCATCTCAACCATCAGCAAGACAACCACGAGTCAAGAACAAAAATCTTTCTTTTCTGACAAAGCTATTTTAAAAATTAGTCAAATTAATATTGTGTGAGTACTGAAGGTTACAGACAGAATACACATGATTATTTGTTTTCCTTTGGTAATCTTCCGAGGTTATGGCAGAAGTCCTCTGTAAAGATGGCTCTATGCAATTCAGTGTCTCCAGAAGCAGTAACAACAATTATGAATGTCTGGTAATGTCTTAATTAAACTATCACGAAAAATTCAATTTGCAGAGCACTTAGGCTAATAAGGTGGGAAGTTTTTTGGTTTGTGCCCCACCCAACACTAAATAATTCAAATAAAAGGTATTGACAATTCAAAAGATGAACTTTATCTATCAGAAAATTCCTGTATCCTAATGAAGCTAGATGAAGGGATTACTTTCACATTATGTTACAAGTTCAAAGCTGAAAGCATTTATAGCAATTAAGGAAAAGGTTTCTGTAATCTAGCCACATTTAATGACACTATCCTTTTGTTACCAAATTTTCTCTTTGTACTTACAAGTACATGATAAACTAGGAAAGACATTCTCCTTTTCAAGTTTTTTTCTTTCTGTATCTTCCTAACACTGTCCTAAGAAACTGCTTCTTAAAGCAAATTATCCCTTTTTTCCAGGACCAAATACCCTTAATGAACAGACAGATGGGATGAAATAGCTATAGATGACAATATGTACCAAAGCTTTCAAAGAAAACTTCCTTATGAGAAATTTGAAGTCTTGCCTATTGAAATATATTCATATGTTCAAGCTCTCTGCATCACTCGCAATGTAAATGACTAAAACCTCAATAGGCCTCATTAAAATACCCTAGAGTATCAGAAGTTTTAAAATGGTATCTAAAATAGAATTCTTCCTTACCACTGATCCAAAATGTAATTCCTAATTTTCAAATAGCGTTCTGGTGTTTTAGCTTGGCGCCCCTCAAAAAACTCAGGAATTGCTTGTTTTTCTTCTTCTTGAATGGTATTTCTATCTATTTCCACTTCTTGTTCTGGTGGCTTAAGCTCTTCTTCCTCGTGGCTCTCCCCCTCCATTTGGCAGGAAGAATGAAAAAGCATTTCTTCATCACTCAGATCTTCCCGAACTTCACACAGCTCTGGAGAAGGCAGCTGCCTGGCATCGTCTATTACTCCATTTCCATCATGTTTTTCACAGCTTTTCACCAGTTTATTACATTTCTGATCATTTAATTCAACTGATTTTTTGTCACTAGTGCTCTGTTTTTCAGTCCAAAATGTAATTCCTGAGCTTGAAAGTACTTCCATTTCACCCTGCTTTGTATTCTCAAAATATTCCTTGGAAGATTTAGATATGGAATCTTCCTGGTTGTAAGAAGCAATAAATTCTCCTTGACTGGTTTCATGACTTTTACTATTAGGAATGTTTAATAAGACATCACTGCCAGGAATTTTGGGAGGAGCTTGAGAAGTCACCTCATCTGCCTCATCTGTAATGTCTACTTCTTCATCATCAGATAACTTTTCAATTTTTATAGCATTCAAGTTGGGATCAGCATGTCCCCTTAAACCTGATGGCGTCCAGGCCTTTGTGCCTTCATCTTCATTTTTAATCTGAAGACCACTGCTGCTCTTCTGATGTGGTGTTCCCTTCTCTGGACCATCTAATTTTACCTTATTAAAAATCAAGATAAAACCCCCATATTAACATTTAAAAATTTAACCACTGGTACATATATGATAAATACAATTATTAAACCGAGTACATGTCAATGGCATACCTTTATTGTGCTTTTCTTCTAAGGACTGATTCACAACTGCACTTTAAATGTAAAATATCATCATTTCAAATTTCCATAAATATATTTGACTCATTTATGGTCTGGTGATTTTATTAATCAAATAATCATGACCTATGTATAACTACACTTGTTTTTCCATTTTAAGTTTAAAACAGGAATCTGGTGTAGATCAACCAGAGAATGAATAAAAACAAAAAACAAAAAAAACTGTCATACAAAGGGATTCTTTAAGATATTAAAATATTTTTAATGGCTTAATTCTTAGAATGTCAGATACTTCCACTGATCATTTTTTATAAAGCTAAACAGCTCATTATTTAAAGGAATCTATGTCACATATCTTTATTTAGTAAATTGAAGGTAAATACAGCGATAATAGAAACAACTATTTTTCAAAGGTTCATTTAACAGAGTTCCAGCGTTATACAGCTTATAATTTAAAGCATGAAATTATCTTCCATATCTGCTATTATAGACATAAATATCTAGTCAAGGAAAAGAAAACAATTGTCAATGAATATAAAGGATTTAAAATAAAATCTTTACATAAATGGTTTTTGAAAAATCTTGTACATGACTGACATTCCCAAGGATGACAGCTCCTAAAAAAGAGCTTATTCTGATTCTGTATCACAATAGAACCCCAGGATCCAGTACTTGAGGTTAACTGGCTTACTGTGTAAAGAACAAAAGGGTAGGAGGAGAGAAAAACAGATGTGGACATATAGCCTGGAATAGCTTTTAACAATCTTGCTATTTACTCGAAGTCTCCTGTTTTTACCCTAAAAATTCAGATAAAATTTTATATTTCATAACATATTAATGTCTCTTTTAACATCACAGTGTATCCTTTCACCCCAAATCTTTGAGAAAGATTAACACTGTAAGATGTTGTGCATGTTTGAGTCTGAGAAGCATGGAAGTGCGAATAACCAAGTTAATCTTTAGTCTCTTCCATAATACCTTGGCCATGGTGGGCTGCCCTGTAAATGTTTTTGTTTGGTTAAAGACGGAGCACATGACTGATGTATAATGAATCCATTCCATTACCTACTTCCTATGCTCAAATGACACTAAGAGAAATCTTGTATACAGGGTAAAACCTATTATTTGCATTAAATGAAAACAGCCAAGTATCACTTAAGACCCTTTCAAATTCTGTATAATTGTGTTCCCAGAACTCAAGCAGAAAACATATTACAATTTTCTAAACATCAAAACTACATGGTTAAATATAGCATAGATTACTTGAAAGGATAAAGCACTAGACCATACCACTGCAACTTACTGAAGTTCTCAGATAATTTTACATAAAAATTATAAAAGTTTCACTGCTATTAAACAGATTTTAGCATCATGTTAACATTTATGGCCCCTAAGCTCTAATCATTCTTAAAAGCTACAATGCAGCCAATCTTTAAGAAGAAAAGGTATTTTCCAGGAAACAATGACTTCCAATAGCAATACTCAAAAAACTAAAGATATGCTTTCAGATTTTAGAAGATAAACATGTGTTAAGTACTTTATGAATAAAAAATACTTTTATTACAAAAACTTCTTCAGACATTGACTTTAATGCCTCAATTAAAAAGTTACTTTTGCTTACTAATTTTTATTGCAATTATTATTACTGACTGGGATATTTATATCCTGCTTACCTTATTTTTAAAGTACTGCCTGGCATAACTCTTAACTTGTAAAACAGTGCGACTTCCAATTAGCTTTGCAATTTTGGTCCACCTTCGGCCAAATTTAGCCTATATTATCAAAATGGAAAAGAAATTGATTTTGATTAACTTAATATTCCAAGCAACTGTCACATTAAGAAAAACCTAAAAGAACAACCCATCTTTATTTTCTAAAGCACACAATGAAGTCTCATATATAGCTAAGATTCTTAAACTCATTAGAATCTAGACTTCTGAAAACTGACCAAAATGATTTAAAATTAGTTTTTACAGCTTTCGAAAGGAAGATGCACCACTTATATATTCTTAACACTATGTATTCATATTGCACATCATGAGGTTCCCAATCTAAAAAACAAATGCCTCAAAAAAGGGAGGTTACATTTCCCATTTATAGAATCAACTGATTATATTCTGACACTGATTTCAAAATATCTTTTTTTTTTTTTAAACCCAGATCCATGGGTTACAATACCCATTACCTATCCCATAGTACTTTTACTCTACATGGCATGGCAGTAAACTGACTTACAAGACTGAATCACAAATGATAGGACCTGCAACCAACAGCTTCCTGTAGCCCTGTACTGTTTAAGGCTGTGTGCCTGGGAGCAATGAAGCTGTGATGGGAAAAAAAATGAGACCCAGGGGGGAGATCTGGAGGTTTCTGAAGTACAGAAAGGAATGCAATAAATTTTTTTTAAACTAGATTTGGTGTTCTAACTTTTAAGTTTATTTTGAGAGAGGCAGAGACAGTGCAAGTGGGGGTAGGGGCAGAGAGAGAGGGAGAATCCCAAGCAGGCTCTGTGCTAATAGCCTGTGGGGCTTGAACTCATGAACTGTGTGAGATCATGACCTGAGCCGAAACCAAAAGTCAGATGCTTAACCGACTGAGCCACCCAGATGCCCCTGGGAATGCAGTACAATTTTAAAGCTAAAAGGAATTTTTACGTGTCAACTCTATTACTTGACGTATAAATCTTCACAGTAGTTCTACAACTCAGGTAAGCTGATCTCAGGGCCAGATTTATAGGTCACGTTATGACATTTACAGGTCATGAGTTACAGTGGCAAATCATCTTCAAGACCTGACCCAAATAATAAATTAATTATATACTTATTTCTGATATTCATGAGAAAATCTGACACATGAACATTTCTTAAAACTGAAAGTACTTTGGGGTGCCTGGTGGCCTGGTCAGTTACGATTCTGACTCTTGATTTCAGTTCAGGTCATGATCTCAGGTTCATGAGTTCGAGTCCCACATCGGGCTCCGTGCTGACAGTGCAAAGCCTGCTTAAGATTCTCTCTCCCTCTCTCTGCCCCGCCCTCCCTAAAATAAATAAATAAACTTAAGAAAAAACCAAACTCAACGTACTTCTAGGATAATTCTTAGTAAGTATAAATTAAATAATTAACAACTATCTTAAATAATTTTTCTCCTAACACCTAGCTGAGGGCAACTTACTGCAAAATTAGTTATATTTATTGTGGGATGAAGGCAAATGAATAACTTCGTAGCATGGAACACTTCTAGAGGCAGCAAAGATCTGGACAATTGGGGCTGTAGGAGCTTAGGCATTATGAAAACTGGAGATGGTACACTAACAAGGGGAACAAAGAAAAAACTCACCAATTTCAAAATAGAGAAGAAAGAGAGCTTTATGCCCAAAAAAGGGAAAGAAAAATCTTCCTTCATCATTCAGTACCACACAATTCCCTTCCCTAAAGCCTGAGAGAATTCAGTGTATAAACAAACTATATCAACAGGTTAAAAAGGCTGGGAATACAACCAATAGTTCCATGTAGTTTTGTGGGAAAACATTCTAAGTTTAAAATATGTTTATGTATACAAGTAGATATCTATCTATCTATCTATCTATCTATCTATATAAATAAATACATATTTGCTTATATAGGGACAAAATATCTCTGGAAGCATACACAAAGAACAGATGACAATGGTTGCCTCCGGCAATGAGAACTAAAGGCAGAGACAGGAGTGATAGGGGGACTTAACACCCTGTAACTTTAGATACCCTTTGAATTTTGAGCCATGCAGATGAAGCCACTATCATTACCACCAGTGTCAACAATAATCTAAAAATTTACAACCCATTATTGGGTGTGTATATGTGTGCATGCATACACACACACACACACACACATACACAGTCTTCAGTAAGGGGCAAAACACCAAAGCAATCAGCAATCTTAAATAAGTGACTAGTCAATTAAAGTTCAGTTATAAAAATGATAATCATGCAACAGAATGAAATACCAATATAAAAAACATCAACAGTACAGGATAAAAACCTCAGGAGGAGATAAAACCTTCAAGATAGTTTATTTATTTATACAAAGACATCACAGAATATATAGATGTCATGGTGATAACTGTAAAAATATAAATACATTTTATTTCCCTCATCTGCAGAAATGTTAACAATGACATTTCAATTTGCATTCATAAGTCCCACATAAATATTACATAAATATCCTATATATAAGTATATATCATTTCAAAATTAGCATCATATGGGGTAACATGTACCTTAAAGAAAAAGATACAACCTACACTTAATAGAAAAAAATTTCCAAATATTTTCTTAAAAGTTTCTTCATGTTAGTAGGAGAATTTTCAGAATTAGAAACTGGCGTACTTTTTTTTTTTCTATTATGTAACCTGTGGACATTTAAATCTCAGTGAAACATTCATGCAAAAGAAGTATTTCTGGTCTTCCACTACATCCACTAAAAAAATATTCGGACTGTGTGCACAATGCCAAATATCTGAATAAAAAAGAACTCAGCTCATTATGCAGACCGTTCCAAAAATACAAGTTTTTTTGTTTTTCTGGGCTTTTTTCCCCCCAAGAGAAAACATCAGATAAGTATTTTCTTCCTTTTAATCTAGGTAGTTGGTGTTATGTATACAGAGAGAGCTCAGTTTCCTGGGTTTTACTAATACCAAAAAAGAGTGGGGGGAGGATGAAAACTATCTAAAATATTGATCCAAATCTATTTTAATATTTTAGTAATCTAGACACGAGTTAAAAGGAATTCTCTCATGCTATACTATCAACATCGCCACTACAGAAAGACTCAAGATGTGATCATTAAAAAGAAATCTCTGGTCTCTACAAATTAACCTTATAATTCTATTAATATTGGCTTCTAGAATTATTTTACTATAAATTAAAAATTGCACTATTTACCAGCCCTTGTTCAAACAGCTCTTTTTCTTCTATCGTCCACTTTACTGAGTAACTGGCTGGTTTTGTAGGAGAGTGTGCCCTGAAGGGAAAAAAAGGAATTGCAAAAAAAAAGTCTGAAATGGAACATTCCATATTTATGCAGCTAAAGGTTACACAGATAGCCATAGGCTAAATTCAATACTGTGTCTAAGAGTTAAAAAGAAGAAGAAAAAGAAGGCTGCAGCCTCTACCTGGGGGCAGATTTACCCTGTCTTGTATACTTCTCTAGCCCAGGATGATAGGAGCCTCAAAAGACATAATCCTTGGGTCTGAGTGAAGATAACACTAAAAGACATCAAAGGAAGTCAATGTGGTAGCCATCAGGCTTCCTTACACTGGACACAAAGCAGCAGACGTTAATAAATTTCCAAATCCCAAAAGGTATATGAGTGTTTAAATTGGCTCCAGAAATATTATCTCTTTGATTCTTTCATGTAAATCTATGTAAATATCAAGCAAGAAAAGAAGAAACTGTGGCATTACGTTTATTACTTCTGAAACACAGTCCCTTAAGAAATTAAAAATAAAATAGTGATGAAGCTCATTAATTTAATTCAAGCAAACCATTAATCTTTATTATTTTTCTTTGTTATTTATTCAGCGAAATACAAAAGCCAAAGTCTGTTCAGTGCTCAAACCTTTGGCAATTGTAAATCTACCCTTTGTAAGTCTACCCTTTGAGGGACCACAAACGTGAAAGGTTATAAACAATAAATAACATCAAATTTCCTTCAATTATAGGGAAAGAATATTTATAAAATATTAATACTTAATTTCTCTAGATAATTTTTGAAGGCCACAAATTCAAATTAAATTTTTGTTTGAAATGAGTGAAAATTAACTGACAGGACAATAGAAATCAAGCCAATTCCTAACACATTAGCAGCTTTAAAACATTTACCCACATATCCCTAGGAAAACATCTTTTCCATAACCTAATGGAATTGCTTATGCAGGACCATAATAGAAATTCTGACATATAAATAATATCATAAAACTATCTTGTGGCATTCCAACATCTGTATAAGAAATTTTGATTTTATATTTTTGTACAACCCAAGGTTAAGAGTTTTTCCACAGGCCAACTATAATTTTTATTTAATTCTCCTATAATTTTAGAATATAAGACATATAAGTACATACATGATTTTTGCTGTTTTCTGTAGACTGCACCACATGAAAAAGAAAATAAGGGAGCTTAGGAACACATTTTTAAAAATACAGTTCATACTGTTAAGAGTATTAAAAATTAATTTTACCTCTTCATGTATTTTTTATCACTTTCCTTTTGATCAAGCCAGAAATTTTCTGGAAGTGACTTTTTAGATAAGTAATACCTGTGTAATTATTAAAGAAACTTTTTAAACAATAATAATATCATGTAATTTTTAGGTGACTTATATTAAGTAGGCACTCATTATCATGAAAATCACACTTGAACCTTAGCTAAACTAGTTCTTCTTAAAACCTTTCCAGGTCTGCAAAAATTATGATGAAAATATACCTCACAAGGCTGTTATATGGATTAAATATTACATGTGAAATCAAACATAGCACCTGCACAAAATGTGTGCTACAAAAATATTAGCTTCTCCTATATTCCCTATTAGATAGAAGTGGCTAAGAGAAGAATGTAGCCTTAAATGTTTCATTTAAATAATTTTTTCTTAAAACATATGGGAAATGTAATAGATGAATTTGATTGGTTGTCCAGGATTAACTGGGGAGTATGATTTCATAGTTCTAAAGGGAACAGAATTCAGGGTTGTTCTCTACCTTAATTAAAATAACTTAGGTCAAATCTGCTATGGACCCTCCCTCTCAAACTTCTTAAAACTGGCCCATTGTAATACTCTTAGATTAGTCTGAGATGTTCTTCCCTTAACAAATATGGACTATGTATCTTGTATGTCAGGAACTACACTAGGTACTAGGAGCTGAGGACCAAGATACAAGAAAACAAACATCCCTGTCCTCTGAAAGTTCACACAGCTTTCATTCTCATTATTTGTTTCCGTATCTGGAAGTGAGCCAATGACCACTTAAATATTCATTGAGAATTGCAAGGTTCAATGCATTAGCCGATAGCCACATATAAACAAAGATTGTAAAATATCTCAGTAATGTTTTTCTATTGATTAAATGCTGAAATGTTATCTTAAATATAGTGGGTTAAATCAAATATCTTAATAAAATTAATTTTACCTGATTTAAATGTGGCTACTAGAAAATTTAAAATGATATATGTGCCTTGCACTATTTTTCTATTGAAAGGCAATGATCTAGGCTGTAGCTATGATGTTGGGGAAAGTAAGAGAATAAGAAAGCCTAAAAGGAGTTAACCTAGGATAACTAAAGGTACACAGACACTCTGAAATCAACATAGCAATAACTGAATAAAGGGAACAGAGAAATTCTGGCTTAACAAGGAGGTAGATATCCATAAAATACAGATGAGAGAGTTAAAAATAAACCTGTTTATCAGACTATTATTAATAATCTTTAAAAATCATAAAACCAGAAATCATTTTGTTCAATCCTTTCATTTTACATACAAGAAAGCAGAGTCCCAAAGAAGTTAAATTGCCATCATCAAATTTAACCACGGACAAGAAGCTAGTGGCTAAACTGTGGATAAAGATCTACGACTTCTGAGGGAAAAAAAATCTTCAACCTGCAGTTATTTGTTTTTTGCTTTTTACTTAGATTCCTACCATGTAACATCTGTAAATTGGTGGAGTAAGAAGTGAGAACTTTTACATATTCTAATTCTGTATCCCTGGGTAAGCTCACATCTCTGGCTTTTAGCTTCTATAACTGAAGATAAAGGCCTGGACTCAATGATCTTGGACATGGATTAAAGGTTCCAGCTGACGTAAAACATCCTATAATTTCTATTCAACATTCAGATAGTATAAAGAGTTGGCTGACAAAAGAAACTCAAACATACTGAGTCAGATCTCAAACTCTGCAGTAAAACAGAACCAAAGGAATAAAATGAGGCTTTTTGCATAGGTAGATAACACATTATGTAACTGCAGTCTGGGGCCAAACAAGATCCATCTAGTAATAACAGTGGTCTCTTTTGTAAGTCTTGCATTTACAGGTTTTTAACCCTGAAAGTTTTACTTTCCTCATGATCATTAAAGGATACTCTTCTTCCAACAACATCTTCTGAATGACAGCTCTGTTCTCTTCACTGATGGTGCTATCCAGAGTCCAAGGCTATTAAAAAATAAATATTTTTCTTTTTATTTACGCTTTTTGAAATTATCTTCTATGTCTTGTTAAATGAAATACATGATACAAGGATTACAAATAATAAAAGCTACCATTTACTAAGCACAGACATATCTCTGATTCCCACGATAACACTGTGAGATAGGTGTTATTACTTCACTGATGCATCCATGGCCCCGCTAATGTTTCAAGTGGATGAGTAGAGAGTTGGTACACAAGACTGCTGGATTCCAAGGCTCAGGCTCCTTGCCCATGATAAAGTCATAATGGCTGTCATGTACGAAAAGTTATCAGGTAGCAAGCATGTTGCTAGATATTTCACCTATTTCCAAAACTCACCACACTTTTTTCCCTTACGCCACAATCTCTCCTTAAAGGATCATACTCATTTTCAACTCTCAAAACTTAAAAAATTTCAGCTCAGGTCTCTTCTCCAGGCTCCATCTAGACTGTTATATCCAACTGTCTACTCAAAATGTCCACGTGGATATCTAGCAGGCTTCTCAAAATTAACATATTCAAAACTCACTAACATATACCTTCACCTGCTTCTCCCGTGTTCCCAACTTTGTACCCAGCATTATTAGTCACCTACTTATTCAACCTAGGAATCATCCTGGATTCCTCCCTTTTTTCTCAATCCCATATCCGATCTACCCAGCAGTTCTATGTCCAAAACATAATTAAAATCTGACACCTCTGCCACAACCTCAGGCCATACCACCATCTACTCTTGCTTAGGTTGCCACCAATGTTTCCCAACTGGTCTCTCTGGTGCTACTCTTGCTGCATACAAACATGACAGAGCTCTGGTCTGCCTCTCCAACCCTGCCATTCCCCGCTTTCCCACTACATTCTAGATACTGGCTTTCAAACAGAGCCTCTGTACTGCTATTCCTTCCGCCTAGAATGTTTTTCCTCAACTCTTCATGTATCTACTCCTCTTTGTTACTTGTCAACTTAACTGTCACCTTCTCAGTTTCCTTCAAAGACACCTTCATCTAAAATAGGCTCACCCCATTACTCTCAGCCATCATCTTATGTTCTTCACAGTCTATAATTAATTAGCCTACTTATTTATCACCTGACTCCCTTTTAGAATACAAGCTTCTTGTGAGCAAGACTATGTCTCAATTATGTTTCCCCTGAACCTGGCCTAGTGTGTGGCACACAGTAAGTACTCAATAAATAACTGCTAAATGAAAAAAATGAACCCTGCAACGATCCCCATATTTTAAAAGAAACTGAGGTTCAAAAATCTGGTAAGTGGTAGGGCAAGGATATATACCTAAATCTAGCTGGCTCCAAAGTTGTTTCTCAACAGGCCATTTTTCAAAGTCAAAAGAAGTTAAGACTAAGTTTCTTTTCTCTTTTTTAATGTTTATTTATTTTTTGAGAGAGAGAGAGAGTGCAAGTGGGGGAGGAGCAGAGAGAGGGAGACACAGAATCCAAAGCAGGCTCCTGGCTTTGAGCTGTCAGCACAGAGCCCGAGCGGGGCTTGAACCCCTCAGCTGTGAGATCATGACCTGAGCCAAAGTTGGACACTTAACCGACTGAGCCACCCAGGTGCCCCTATTTTTAAAGCAAGAAAAATGTTTCAGTATATTACCTCTGCAACTGCTGAGAACCACCAAGCAAGAAAAGAGGTACCCAGGCAATAAGTAGTAGCTTAATGCACCTGATATTTTCATAAAATACTTACAATAAGACCATTCTCAGCTCTCCATGATGAATCAAGATAGTGATCTTGTAAAACAGATGCTGTATTTTCATTGTTTCTGTAATAATTAAGAAAATGGGTAAAAAAAAAAAAAAAGGGATATTATGCCAGTTAATGAAAATAATTTACACAGCACAGTGACTGGCAGGGTATAGATGTTACGCAAATATTTTGTTCCCTTCTTCCCTTAACAAACAGACTTATCAGTGCAGAAATGCCTGCTCTATTTCTTTAACCTGTGTTATATACAGTGGCGTTAAGCCACCCTATTTCAACCGCTAAGCAGCTAGTCTGTTCATTTCTGTTTGCCAAGAGTAAACAACTTCAAGAGAAAACAAATACCCCGCAGCAGCAACCACAACATGCTCTATGGCTATGAACTAACACTTCAGAGTTCTTTTGATGTGCATGCATATGAATACAGGAATTCAACCTTACAATTAATTCTTTTAGTTATATCTAAAGCATAAAGGCCATCAACAGCAGCACCATCCTCAAAATGAAACAACAAAACAGTGGATCAAAGAACCAAAATAGAAAATACTCACAGTAAAGAGAACAGAAAACTTGATGTTTTAATAACAACTTATATAATAAAAAAAAAATTAACTTGGGTTATCTGGGGGTTTTTCTACATCCACGGGGACTAAACTGTTAATTCTCACTCCTTTCACCAAACTATTAAAAACTCTCTGAAGTCACATTGTTCACTTCTTATGCAAAAAAGCCAAACAGTTAAATTTTAGAAGGCCCAATCTAGGATATAATTAAATTTAATATTTGCTTTTTTATGCCTTGAAGTTATAGTTTCCTAGAAAATTACTGACTTTTCCCAGACCTACTCTAGAGGTAAGAATTTTGTACCTTAGGCTGCAAAAACCTATCTACAGGTTTATACTTTTGAATCCTCAATTAGTTCTACAGTAGTTATAAATTGTGGGACTAATGGATTACGTACAATGAACTAAAAGCAATCAATTTCTCTCTGCTGTTGATGGCAAAAAGGTTTTAACTCAGGTGTTAACTGTGATTTGGTAGCATTCCAAAGGATTCTGAGACTTGTATCAGCAGAAGGAAACCTTTGCGTAAGGAAGTCTGCCAAGGGTGCAGGAGGTGGGACTAGTATCACTTCAGGTTCAATGCAGGTATCTTTTTACAGTGTTCCTCCATAAGGATTACCAACTTCCACACCTCTGGTGTATACATCTGGACACCTACCTGAATCTCCACAGGTAGGCATAAATTAACATGTTTAAATCTTAGTTGAGAAATTCCACCCAAATCTGCTACTCTTCCATTATTCCCTATCTCAAAACATATTAATTCCCCTAGTTGCCCAAGCCAGAAATCTGAGCCTGCCCTTATTTCCTCACAATGGACATTCAATTCGTTGCCAACCCTGTGGCTTCCTCCCTTTTCAAATCCAGTCCTTCCACTATATCCACGCTGACCTCTTAAGGTCCTGTAGTTTCAGACCCACTTTTCCTGGGTAAGTGCATAAGATAAAGCTGACATGTCATCCACTTCCCCTTATCTTTTTCCATGTATCCCCATCTGGCCCATATGTAAGTTTTACTGTCTCTCACCCAATAAGAATGTTAGTTCTAGGAGAGCAAGGAGTTACTTTGATAACTGCTATATATGTAGGCCTTGCCATATAAAAGGTGCTCAATCAACATTTGTTGAATGAATGAACAAGATAGGTGGAACATGGGTCACCCAGGTCTATAGAGTTACGGAATGAGAATTTTATCATAAACCAAATTAGGGACTGCAGGGAACAGCATGATCAGATTTGGATGTAAGAAAGACTGATCTAACTTCAGTAAGGAATAGAAGGGGGACAAAGAGACAAGTTGAGAGTGAGTGATTAAATATTAAGAGAGGTGACAGTAATTTAGACCTAGGGAACAAGCAGTATGAACAGGAAGAAGTGAATAAACTTGAGAGGATACTTAGAATCAACAGACCTTTAGCAACCAACAGGACAGAAGGAGTGAAAGAAGAGAGGTAAGGAAAAGGGATAAAGTCTAGGTCTGTGCCTTGAATTACTGAGTGGATGGTGCCATTTATTGAACTAGGGAACTTGGAGAGGCAGATGGCAGGTGTGCTGGGAAAAGTTTGTAAGCTGAGATTGAGGTGCTTATGAAACATCCAAAAACAGATTCAGAGAACTAGATAAATGGATCTCAAGCTCAGGAGAGATGTGAGTTGGTGACGGATTTGGGAAACATCAGCATGTTTTAAGGTGTAACTTGAAATAACTGTCATTTTTTTTTTATGGTAAAAAATGGTTGAACATTGGCAATATTTTACACGTTCCAATCTACCAGAGAGCAATTTTAAATCTTGAGAGATGGCATAACCAGGGGCTGCGTGGCTAGTGTTAGTTTTTGTTAGTTTTGTCTGATGACAAAACCCCATGGAACACTTTAAGGACAAGCAGAAGAAGAAGAAAAGGAAGATGAAAACGAAAGGTAGAAGTAAAAGGGAAGCCAAAGTTTCAATGCCACCTTCTAACTTTGGTAGCTAGAGTTTAGCAAGTACTTAGAAGTGTGTTTTCAATTAATCCTCAACGGTTCCACAGACGTTGTCATTAGCTGTAACTACATACTTCAAGGGGCACCATTCACACTACATTCCATACGCCTGGAGCTCCAACATCAGGGAACACCACTCAGCAGAATATAATGTTAATGATGCTCCTTGGAGTTGGGTAAGGCAATGGCTCTGACCATCAGGAACCAGTAACTTTTGTAGTCCTGCTTGCATGAATCTAAGATGATCATAGATGTCACTAGCAGACCCAAGGCTCAAGCACATTAGCAAGAGAAAGGAAAAAGGCAGAAAAATTAAACACAATCAGAAAAATAAAGAACCTATGGTAAAGGGGTAGAGCCAATGCTCTCAGATATTTTGAGTTTCCGAGGCCAACTCACTTCTCTCTGGACTGCAGATAAGTATCCCTTGCTCATCACATGGACTTATTGGGACAAGTAAATTAAGTCATCCATGCAAGAGCACTTGGTCAAAATTAACTTGATCTACCCAAATACGAACAATGATTGTTATTAAAGGCTCCTTACTCATCTGTACAGTTTTGCCTAATAGTTTGGGAAAGAATGACTATATGAATTTAATTACTCCTCACATTTTTATACTGCTTTAGTGTTCAGTAGAATTTTAGACGCACTATCTTAATCCCTCACTGGCAAGGTTGGTACTGTTCTCCAAAATTTACAGAGGCCCTAATATTACTTTGGACCATATGAAATTGCCATTTTTTAAGTCAAGAAATGGTCTAAGACTAGCAAATCCACATGGTTCACTCAACCTAACAGACTTCTAAGGAGGCTGTTGGCATTTATAAGCAACATAACTGGCTGAGTTTAGAACTGAGGTCTTCCTATTCCTGACCTGATTCCCGACCCGTCTATGCCTCTTCCACTTCTAAAAGGTGACTGGGGAAGCACATTTTAAAAATAGTACGTATCAATTTCTTACTTGGAAAGCAAGCAGCCAAAAGGCTAGATCTCTCAAGCTGGAGATTGTTGCTTAAAACCACATTGGCCTGTTCTCCAAGAATCTGCAAGTATTAATGACCCCTCACTAGGTCCACATAGTACCTTCCACGGGGGTAAGGAGACAGTGAAGAATAAAACATTTACATAGCTTGTACTGTATGCTACAGCACATCCCGTGATTACTTCATCTGATGTTCAGAACAACCACATGAGGCACACACCATGACTGTCAGTTTACACATGAGCTGTCTGAAGCTCAGGCAAGTTAGATGTCTGGCCCAAGGTCAGTCACACTGCTAGCAACTGGCAAGTCCGGCCGATGCAGGAGAACCCAGAGCTGTCCTAAAGTCCTATCCCTTCAAGTCAAGCTGCCTTTCAGGAAGTTTTTCACAACTAACCCCAAGTGAAACCTATGGTCAGTAGGGATGAAACGACACGCCCAAGGTCACACGGCTTACAAGCGACAGAATTAAGGATTCTAGAGCTCAGGTCCCACCCAGAGTTCGCCCTTGTTTTAGTTATTGTCCGGAGGGGGCAAGTGGGCGGATTCTGGCGAGATTCTGCGGTGGAGCTAAAGGAAGAAGGAATCTAATTGTTGCAGAGAGTGCAATGTGCTAGGCGAAGTCGGCGCCCTCGCAACATCCCGGTAAAAGGTTAAACAGCCGTCCGACACTGGCCTCAGGTCCCCGCCCGCGGAGCTCAGGTGTATCTTACAGGCGGGATGGGCGCGGCGCCTCCCTGGCCACCAGGAGACCCTGGCCCAGCGGATGGTCTTCCGCTTCCCTGTTCCTTGACGGACCCGCAGCCTTTCCAGGTTACTCTCCTCGCACCCGCGCTCCTCCCCATCCCAGCGACACTCGGTCTCCACGCCTCACCCTGGCTGTGCCGTGGATGGCACCACGTCCCCTTCAACATCCACATCCGCCTCTTCAGCCGCCATGATGGGACCTAAACCCATCCGTCCTCCCGAGAGATCCCGCGAGAGGTGGAAGGATTGGGGTGGGGTCTCAGGCGTCACGGGGCGGAGTTGAAGCCTCGTCCAGCCCCTTCCGTGCAGTGGAGGCGGGGCCTCCAGAGAAAAAAAGGACCACAGTAATGTGCACCTTGGTTCGTTGGACCCAGTGTGTAAAGTCCTTTGGAAGCAGTTTAGGCTTTCTTTGAAGAGATTGTGCCCTCGGACAAATTCTTGGCTCCTCACTTGTCTCATTGGTAAAATGGGAATAATGGTAAGTATCTGGAGTGCTGAAAAGTTCAAACCAGACCTGCTTTGAACAATGAAAGGTGACAACAATGAAAGACCCTTACCTGCTGCTGGTTTTCTTTTTTTCCTTTCCTTTCCTTTTCTTTTTTCTTTAAGGAAAAGGATCATTCAGCGATTATATGAAGTACTAAACAGTTTCTATTTTAAAATTCAAAAAATATTTAAGAATGTAACTGATTTTATAGAGATCTTTACAATTAATTAAAAATTCACATTCATAACCATTGATCTTTACAATAACCCAGTAAGGACTGGTATCATCAGTCACATTTTACAGATGAAGGAACAGGCTCAGAAAATTGAAACGACTGGGGCGCCTGGGTGGCTCAGTCGGTTAAGTGTCCGACTTCAGCTCAGGTCATGATCTCACGGTTCGTGAGTTCGAACCCTGCATTGGGCTCTGTGCTGACAGCTCAGAGCCTGGAGCCTGATTCGGATTCTGCGTCTCCCTCTCTCTCTCTGCCCCTCCCCCACTCAGGCTCTGTCTCTCTCTCTCTCTCTCTCAAAAATGAATAAACATTAAAAAATTAAAAAAAAAAAAAGATTGAAATGACTATCAAAGGATATATAGCTAGTCAAAGACAGAGCTAGGACCAGAATCTGTGTCTTTTGACCCTTTACTGAGTGCTCACCCTCTACAAATCATGTTAGGAACTGTGAAAGATAAACACCATTTCTCTCAAAGAAATTTTGACTTCTCAAGAAATTAGATATTGGCCTTAAGTATTCATCTACCTTAGGGGCACCCGGGTGGCCCAGTGGGTTAAGTGTTGACTCTTGATTTTGGCTCAGGTCATGATCTCACCATGGTTGGTGGGTTACAGCTCTGCGTCAGGCTCCACGCTGAGCGTGCGGCCTGCTTGAACTCTGTCTCTCTCCCTCTGCCCCTCCCCCTGCTCATGCTCTCTCTCTCTCAAAATAAATTAAAAAAAATTTTTTTAAAGTATTCATGTACCTTAGCATTTATCAACTCACATTACTATAACTGTTTATTCACTTGTCTGCTTCTAGCTCTGAACTATGAATTCTTTAAGGACAAAGGCTATATCTGCTAGTCTGCATACTAGTCCCTATACCACCAACATTCAGCATGGTGTCTGACACGTCATAGATGCTCAATAAATATTGAAGTGATGAATGAATGAATGAATGAAACAATTTAAGTGTGCTCAAGACAGCCTTCTAACTGACCCAGGCATCCTCTCCACTGTCATACCTCCTCCTATCACTTTTTGCTAAGTTGGTACAAAGAACAGAGGACAAAATAACAAAATTTAACTGCCATATCTCTACAATTTCATAGTATATTAAAAGAAAGTTTTTGAATCATCCTATGTTTAGATTTTTCGCATCAAAATGAACTTTTGTAATTATTCCAATCCCTGTAAATTTAGTTATTTGTAATAGCTAACACAAACATGAGAAGAACATTTTAGTTCATTATGATGCTCTGCTTTCCATAAACTGAAATCCAATGAATGTCAGAATAACTTTAGAGTAGAAAGGGAAGAGGATGACTTACAAACAGAGAGGATGGGTCATGGCTAGTATGATCACCTCCCATATCCCAGATATTGTGTAGGATAGAATCACTTTTGGGCTTCCCAGGAAATCTGCAAAGTAAATATTATCACCCCTTACCCCCTGCCCCCACCTCATTTTAGAGGCAAGGAAAACAAAATTCATAGAGTTACAGTTATACAGCTGAGTACTAGAGGTGAGATTTCAATCCAAGTCTTTATCCCTCTGTACCTCACTCTATTATATTCTAATTCACAACAAAAAGAATAGGGTCTTTTGGAATACTATGTGAACTGGTATCTTCTCATTTGGTTTAAGAGTAAATTATAACCAGATACTTTTTCTGATCTCTTTGAGGTGCTTAAGTCTAGAAGTGAGTAGAAAGTATATTTTGAAGGTTGGAAACTTATCTTGGGTTAACAAATTCTTTTTCTGTCCCCCATTAATACACTCTATTTCCTTCGTTGGTCCTAAAACAGAATTAGTAAGAGGTGCCATATCTGCAAATCCTCACAAATGTTGTTAGAGGAACGTTCAGTCAATAAAGTGTCTCACATTTTAACTACATTGTGTTTGAATCCATTGGAGAGGCAGTTTATGGTTTCGTTTCTCCCCATTTCTGGTGAAAAAAGATCACTGCATTTTTATTGAAAAAGCAAAGTATAATTGCAATATTAATCCGTAAAAAGCTAGCATGTTAGCATTCATGCTAATTAGCTCAGATTTGTAAAGTGCTTTAAAAGCAGTCACACAACTGCTCACTAATGTTATTGTTATGTTATGATCCGAGCTGTCAGCTAAATGACTGCCAGGGATTCAAAAGAGTTCCCATTTGAAAAATAAAGTGGCCAGTGATGAGATAGGAAAACCACTTTATCTATACAGAGGTGAGATAATAGATGAATGCAGACGTAGACTTACTTATGGGCTACACTTGGCAGGCAGTGGATATGGCTTGAATTGTTCCAGGAAAACAAGCTGCATTTTATTTTATTTTCCCTCCCCAGTTCCCTGAAATCACATAAGGTAGCTACTGAAAAAGCTGTTCTCAATATGTTGTAAGGAACGTCTGCCAATGCACTTCTTACATTTTAATTACAGTAATGTTACATCCATCTGACATTATTTGGAAGGGAAAGAAAAGATGCCAATATTAATGAGCTCCTACTGTGTGCCAGCCATTTTACATACATTATTTCCTTATAGCTCTTTGAGGTAAGGAATTATTATTTCCACTTACAGATGCAGTAACTGAGGTTCAGAATAGTTGAGCAATTTACCCAAGGAACGGTAGCTTATCGTTTTTTCCTGACATCGTGCTATCTTAGGTTAGGTTCTAATAGCACCATTTAGAATTGCATTTTTTCTTCTCAGCAACCCCCACTGAAAGGATTATGCCTCTTTCTTAACAGCTCCGGGAGGATGGGTATAGCTGGCCGGGCTTGGGTCACGTGCCATCCAAGAAGCCAGGTGGACTCAATTCCACCAGCATCACGTGGAATAAGGAGGAGCGGTGGCTCCCCAAGCAAAATAAGGGTACTGTTTCCAGAGAGAGGAAGAATGGAGGCTGGGTAAGTAAAACAACAGATGCCCACTATACTGCTCTGTGTTTCAAGTCCCCTCTGTTTCCTCAGGCCCTTAGTACAATCTGTTAACAGCTACAGGCTCATGTCAGCCCTACATCGGGCAAATTACTCAACCTCTCTAGACTGTTGCTTCTTCATTTATAAAACGACCTATGAAATAATCTCCTCCAGAGGTAAAATTCTTTCATCACATTCTTATTCATTTCATGGGCATTTAGGAACATTGTTGTGGACAAAACGGGGTTGGAATTCTGGAAGTTTGCATGGGGTTGTGTATGGTTGGCTGCTTAGTTAAGGACGGGCCATAAACAAAATATTCCCTCTGCCTGGAATCGGCAACACTTCCCCCACTCCCAGCCCATCCACATTCTGGGGCGCTCTGCCGCTCTCTCACCACCCCCCCCTCTTTCCCTCTGAAAGAGCCGGTTCTGACTCAGCTTTAGTCAACTGTTGCCATTTTGGCAACAGAGTTACCAGATCTTCTGATTTTTCTTTTAAGACAAGCCAGAAATCAAGATTAATTTGTGAAAAACAATTCAAATTAAAAAACAAAACAAAACACTATTGAGCCAAACAAACACTTATGTGGGCTGCATCTGACCTGCAGCTTGTGACTGTTGCCCTAAATCTTTCTTTTGCACTACATGTAACATTTCAGTGTTCTTATTTTTCACAGGTCTGAGTATGGCACTAGACTAAAGTCTTCTTAAGGGCAGGGAACATGTTTCTTTTTTTCTTTTTTAAAGACAGAGCATGTGCACATGCAAGTGGGAGAAGGGCAGAGAGAGAAAGAGAGAGAGAGAATCCTGAGCAGGCTCCGAGCTCAGCAGGGAGCCTGATGCAGGGCTCAATCCCATGACCCTGGAATCATGACCTGAGCTGAAATCATGAATCAGATGCTCAACCAGCTGAGCCACCCAGGTGCCCCATGTTTCTGTTCCTCTTTGCATCCCTCGCACGTAGCACAATGCCTGGCACATAATAATCACTTAACAATTTTTTGTTGAATGAGCAAACCAACTACAAAGAATAAAGTCAGAGATTTTTCTTTTAATTGAATACAGAAAACTTACTTTATAAACATGTAATCAATGGATATTTTAAATGAGAACAATATAAATAAATATACATATATATATATGCACACACACATATATATAACAGTTGCATTATGATCCTGACAAAAAGTATACATCCCAACAGAGATAGGAAAAATTATAAACTTAAATAGATTCCCAAAGTCCTTTCTCATTAGTGAAAGAGATATATGAAGATGTATGAAGTTCTATTGCCTGCCTATTTATTTTGTGCACTGCCTATACTTTTGGAGGGAATTGAGGGTAGGAAGAAGGCAAATAACCAAGTTGAAAGGAAAAGTTCATCCTGTGTTTATTATGAAGGGCTGTTTAAGATGAAGTGTAAACCTCTCAGTTCTATAGCTCACACATGATTGAATGTGTGTACATAAAATCCAGTCCAATGTCCTTATTGTCTAGGTAGCTCACTTTCGTTCTTTTTTTAAGAGAGGGAAACAAATCATAAGAGAATCTTTAAGGTTTATTTATTATTCACACACACACACACACACACACACACACACACACACACACACACAAACAGAGCGCAAGTGGGTTAGGGGCAGAGAGAGACACACACACAGAATCTGAAGCAGGCTCCAGGCTCTGAGCTGTCAGCACAGCAGCTTGAACTTACCAGCCATGAGATCATGACCTGAGCCGAAGTTGGACACTTATCTGACTGAGTCACCCAGGCACCCCTAGGTAGCTCCCTTTCTATATGAAAAGCCAGCTTCAGTGTTGTGTCCTTTGTTATATCTTCCTGACTATCCACATAAACCCCCTCCTCTGTGACCCTATAGCCACAAGTGTATGCTTGTGTCAGAGTGCCCATAACTCTGGCCAGTAATTGTCTGTGGGCCTGCCTGTGTCCACACTAGCCTGGGACCTCCTTGAGGACAGGGATCATGTCCATGCTATCCACACCTATCACATAGTAGGTGCCCTATCAATGTTTGGATGAACGACATGTCCTCTATATTATGAAGCATCTTGTTATGTCAAAACTTCAAGATATTTCGTTCAATTCAGTAAATGTTTATTGAACACCTACTATGTGCCAGACACTATTCTGCATGCTTGGGATACTCCAATAAATAAAAAAGCCTAAGTTCCTACCCTGATAGAACTTATATATTAGCAGAGGGGGAAAGAAAATACACAATAGACATAATAAATTAATTATATATTTGTTAGAGATGATTGAGTGCTATGGAACAAGAAAAAAAAAGTAGAGCAGGATATGGATCCCAAGTGCTCAGAGTGGTGGAGTGGCGCAGGTTTTAAATAGGAGTTTCAGTGTAGAGCTGTTGGGAAGGTAGCATTTGAGCAGAGTCTTGCCAAGCTGAGGGAGGTGCCAAACTGATGTCAGGAGAAAGTGTTCAGGTGGAAGCAATGGCCAGCACAAAGATTCTGGGCAGGAATGTGCCTGGTGGAGGCCAGCCGGGTGGAGAAAATGAACGAAGGGAGAGTAGGAGGAGAGGAGGCCAGACAGGTAACAGGACCACATGCTATAGAGCTTTAGGTGTCATTGTAAGGACGTTACTTTTCATTCCGAGCAAATCAAGAAGTCATTGTAGCAACCAGTGAGACTGAAGATAGATATTAGCCATGGCAACCAGTGTCATACAGATATAACCTGAGAGCACCGTGCGTCTCTCACTCTCTGCACCAGAAAGTGCACACATGCACAGTCTAGGAAAGCAAGGGTATTAACACCCCATGAGACAAGGAGACAACAGATCACCAATGGGGAGCAAATCCCTGTGGGATGGAGCCCCAGTTGGCCACAGAGTGGAACAGAGCAATAACTTACCCTTGCCATGACTTTCCCTCCTTTACTATTACGCTCTTTCCAGTCCTTCTTCATAATCCTTGGGACTACTTCCCAAATACATGAGTGTCTGAAGCCCTGATCTCAGGGCTTTTTTCCTCAGGAAGCCCAAGATAAGACACTGTTGTTAGACCTGGGCTTTGAAAGTTGAGCAAGAGCTTTCCAAGTGTAGAGAGAGTGAAAGTGCACTCCAGGCAAAAGAAAACAAAATGCAGAAGAGAAGACAAGGAGGCACGGATGGTACAAGAAGACAGGGTGAGGGAGTTGCAGCAAGCTGCTGTGGCCAAAGCATGGGGTGTATAGAGGACATGAGCAGAAGAAAGCCAGTGGCAAGATTTGTTCGTTGAGAGATACCTGTCGGATACACTAGACTGAAAATATTGAAAAAATGGTACCCCAACGTTGTGTTTGTTGTTTGTCCCATAAGCATTCACGTGGTTCTAGGGGTGACTGGCTGGTTCAGCCAGTAGAGTGTGCAACTCTTGATCAGGGTCGTGAGTTTGAGCCCCACATTGGGCATGGAGCCTACTTAAAAAATAAAATAAAATGCTATTAAAAAAAAGCATTAATAGTATTCATCTCTAGGAAATCAGTGGCCCATGGACTGAGTAATAACTGTGAGCCATGCACTCAAGACAAAATTGAATATTTGGGTGAAAGACCAAATTCTGGAAACTAACACTGCTCTCAATGTGCATATTATCAGCAGGTACATAAAACAAATTTACAGCCATTTTATTGTGACCAAAGGAGAGGGGATCCTGAAAAATTTCAAGGAAGTGAAGTAAATAGAAATGAATTATGTAATACCCATTATTATTAATTAAAGTTACATAAAATAGCAGTGCATTTTTATTGTTTTGTTATTATGAACAAAACAATTTATAAGTACGTCTATCTTATTTACCCTTAATTACCCACTTGGACATAAGTTCTTCAACCACAGCTACTCTTCCAGGGACGGGATGGTACATTTCGGCTTGAAAGGAAATTTTGGACCTCTTTGTTTCAGCACTATGTTCTGTCTTGTGCAATAATTATCATATTTCATCGAATCTAAACTTCATTATCATGGATAGTAGCTATTCCCTTATTTTATGCGCCATTGAGAAAGAATAAGTGGTGTCAATTATATTTTGACATATTGTGGATTGTAATTGCATCCTGATTCCAGAGATTTGAGAAAATGTATCACTTAAAATTGATGCCTGCAATTTTATTCCACCCCCACCCCCGATTGTGAATCCCAGGGTGGTGAACAGTGATTTGACTTGTTCAACCTTGATTCTTTCTAATACTTGATACAGTTCCTGATACGTGTATGGTTGATATGTGTTCAGCAAATGTTTGTTGGATGAAACAGAACAGATTTCTATGTATCCTTACCCTCCTTGGCATAGGAGAGTTCATGGGATTAAAATTTCATCATCCAGGGCGCTTGTCTGGCTCAGTCAGTGGAACGTGTGACTCTTGATCTTGGGGTTGTGAGTTCAATCTCTGTATTGGGGGTAGAGGTTACTTAAAAATAAAATCTTTAAAAAGAAATTCCGTCATCCACCTCAGAAACCTGCAAAGTATCATGAAATAGACCCACTACGATTCAGCATCAAAAAAATATCATATTACCATCTTTTTGTTCATACTGACTCAAGATTTAACATGTGTGATTATCCACAATGTGTTTTATGTATGTTTGTTTCAATGCCATGGATTATATTCCATCACATTCATAAGAAAACCAAGGACTTCTTTTAAAAAAAATGGTTTAGGTAAATGTGGTAGTAAAAATAATTTTGAAAGTAGAGATATTGTGTTAATTATTTACATGTGAGGGTGTATTTGCACGGCCACATGCTATCCCTAACTCTTCCAACCCTTTGAAAGGATTTACTTGGATAGAAAAAAACTGGACATCAAGGAATTATTCACATACATTTTCTGTGGTTTTCATTTAAGACAGGAAGGGGTTTTTCAAGGTTTTCCACGCTTTTATTTGATTTAATTTCATGCTCACTGGAGCCCATTTCCATCACAGTCACCGACACCTTGAACTTGCTGTGATTTTCCTCTGTTAAGCAGCCCAGATGATATTCAGTAAGATTCTTGGACTCTAAGCCCCATGTCTTGGAAACAGACCTCACGGAATTAGTGAAGATTCTAGGGCATTCATCTTACTGAGCTGGCTAAGCCTTTGAAAATATACTATGGCCACTCGGATTTGCAGCTTTAGTGGACCTGCCGTGAGGTTCCAGAGACCTTGGAGGGCTCGGTGCCTGGGGTGCAGTGGTTACACCTCATTAGCTGCAGAGCAGGGGCTGCCTTCCTCCCTTTCCCCTGTGGTCTACATCTTCCCATTCTGGCTGCGGGGTCTTGGGAAGGCAGCACAGAGTCACTGAACTGCTTCCCAGGGGAGTCCAGACAGGCACACACCCACACTATGCTTCCCAGGCTGCAGAGATTTCATCTTTATTTCTCCTTCGTCTGCTCCCATAGGAGTTTAGGTGGATCCTCAGAATGGCAAAGGTGATGCTTGCTGGGGTAGACAACGAACGGTGGAGTGCAAAGTGAACAGGAGGGAATTCTGGCTTTGCATTTATTAGCAGGGTGCATTTGAAAGGTACTTGTTCCTGAGACCCAGTTTCACCATCTGTAATGGTGGGTCAGCATCCCTACCTCAGAGGGCTGTTGGAAGGATGAAATGATATGAAACAAAATGACCTAAAGATAATGGAAATGGAACAGCCCAGCCCAGGGTCTGGTGTGTGGTAGGTACTTAACAAACATGGCTGCCTCGGGCTACAGTCCGTCTAGGTTATTGCTGCGCTCCATACCCACTGGGTTGGTTTTGACCCTAACGCCTGCTATAGGTCTGTGCTCAAAATAGCTCCTCCTTCAAATGGGCACTAGCCTGCCTGCAAGGTGTGGCTAAGACCACCAGCTACCGGCCTTTGCCACCTGCCCAGGGAGGAGAGCTCTGTGATTTCTGGTCATCATGGCTCCGTGCTGTCAGTTGTGGCCTGAGATGAATATCATGGCCTTGTTGCTTACTTTATATCATGCAACCCTGCCCACATTCTCCCCACTAAATGAATAAGGCAGCCAAACTTTAAAGCTGCAGAATGATTAAAAAAAAAAAAAAAATCTGGGTCTCATAATTCCCTTTCAGGTTGTGCAAGCAGGAAGGTTTAAAGTCACATGAGAACGATTTAAAGGAAAAGACACACTTGTTTCTGTTCCCGGCAAACACAAGCAGCTTGTGCCTTACTGGTCTGGTTTTCTTAAATGATCTTTCTTACAGAAGGATCCATTACCCAGAGAGAGTATCTGTGTCGGGAATCTGCCAGCGGGAAAGTGACTCAGAGCAGCTCTGGAGTTCAGACAGCTGAGAGCGCCAAGCGGGCTCTGAGGCGTGCTTCCCTCCCGAGAGAGGCTGGCTTTTGATGTGCATTTACCATGTCGTCATGCTCTACCCCGGGACTCCAAGTGAGGAAATCCCTACTGCATTTGTTTTCTTCCCTTCAGGCAATATGACCCAGTCAACGGGTAAGGTCCCTGCTTATTCCCCGTCTTCTCTCTTCCTTTATCTTCCCTCAGCTCTTGCTCCCCCTTTCCCCATGTTTCTCCTGCCTGCTCTCTTCTTTGGGTAAAATCCAAAGCAAAGTGTCAACTCAGAGAGCCTAGCTTTCCGACTTGATCTCTTACAAACTGTGTGACCTGGAGCAAGTCACTTACCATCTTGGTATTTTTTTGAATATCTTGAAAATGGGGGAACCATATTTTTCACGCATCCAAGCATTTGCAAACCCACTTATTAATCAGGTATCTAGTAAACACATTTGGATGCTAGACCCTGGACTGAAGATACAGGGGATGTGGTTATAAAGATGATTAAAATACAGTCCCTATCCACCGGGTGATCACAATAGAGTGGAGAATAACACTCTGCTCACAGTGTTGCTTCAAGAATTAAAGGAAATAATGTAGTTAAAAGTATTTTGTGAATGTATAGAATTGTCAAACCACTATGTTGTGAACCTAAAATTAATATATATCATTGTATGTCAACTATAATTCAATTAAAAAAATATTTTGTGAATGAAATAGTTCATTATGGGAAGTAAAGCTTCCTTTTAGTAACTTCTAAAACTTCTAAAATTTCTGCTATCAAAACATTTCCCTTGGGTTGACCCTAGACTTTCACATTCACTATAAAGTCCTGTTGGCACATGTGAGATGAAGCTCACATGGCCATTGTCTTACATATGATAGGCATTTTCCCTCTTGTGCAGAGATTTAAAGTAAAAGGGCTCATATACATGGAGATGTCTTCCTTTCTCATCGCCAGGCATTGGCAGATCAGGGCTGCTGTGACAGCTCCTCCCTGGGTCACTCTGTGGCTCCCCTGGAGGGATCCAAGATGGCGACATACAAGACAGCTACCCGTGTTACAGCTGAAAGTCAGCCAGCAAGGCAGAGGTAAGAGGCAAAGTGGAGGGCATGCCTCTTCCCTTTGAGAAGTTGCCCACCTCCTTCTGCTTATGTCCCATGAGCCAAAACTTAGAATTTGGTGACTCCACCTACCTTCAGAGAGGCTGGAAAATGAAGCCTTTATCCTGGGTTTCTGGCACACCCCACATCCAATCTGTCAAATGTGTCCAGTGTCCAGCCCCTTCTCACCATTTCACTGCTTTCACTATGGTCCAAAGTCCCCATTACTCTCCTTTGGAAGACTGTGATAGGGGCCTAACTGGTACCCCTGCTTCTACTCTTGCCTTCCCCTGAAATCTTCACTCAACACAGAATGATTCATTCAGAAGTCAGATTTTTAACTCTTCTACTCAAAAACCTTCCAATGGCTCATGAGGCTCTCTCGGATGGGACTCCTGCTACCTATGACCTCCTGTTCTCTTCCCTCACCTATTCCTTTTTTTGTCACTTTTGCTCCCTTGCTGGTGGTGGTCCTGAGGATGGCAGACACACTCTTGTGTGGGCATTTTCACTGGCCATTCCCTCAGCCTGGAAAGCCTACCAGCTCAGATACTTACAGGACTTGCTTCCTCACCTCCAAATCTTTGCTCGAATGTCGCCTTATCATAGAAGTCTACTATGACTACCCTATTTAAAATTGCAAGCCCCGTTCCCTCTCTCTGCACTACCAATCTACTTTATCTTGTTCTACATTTTCTAATATGCAGTATACTCTCCTCGTTTACTATCTTTACTATTCTTTGTGCATCTTTTTTTGTTAGCATAACAGCTCCATGAAGGTAATTTTCTTAACTGATACATCCTAACACCTAGAACTGTGCCTGGTATCTACTAGATACTCAATAAATATTCTTTAAATATAAGATTGAATGAAAAGATGGAGTCAAACACAGTTCTGATGACATCATTTGAATGTTAGATCTACTGTGTCTGAAGCAAGATCATTTCTAGACTTCTCAGCTCCATGGGTCAAATGTTAATTTATCCAAGAAAAACTGTTTATTTAATTAAATCATTTAGAGTTAAGTTTTTGTTATTTGCAAGGCAAGAGCCCTGACCTCCACAGGGAGCTAATATAGATTGGGAAATCATGGAAGACCTCTCTGAGGAAGTGACATTTAAGCTGACATTTGAAGAATGAATAGGAACCAGCCAAACAAAGGTCAGGGAAGGAGATGGGCAGTGCAGGGGAAACATTCCAGGATGGTAGGAGGTGAGAGCCCTGAGGCAGGCAGGAATTGAAAGCTGTCTGTTGAGATGAAGCCAAGAGGTGGCTGAGGCCATTATAGGGGCTTTGGAAGTATCAGGAAGTGTTTTTAATGGTATTATGAGGGCAATGGAAAGCCATTTTTGGATTTTAAGGAGAAAAGTGATATGACCTAGCATATTTTTCTAAAAGATCACTTTGGGTATTGGACAGTTAATGGATTATGGCGTGTGTGTGTGTGTGTGTGTGTGTGTGTGTGTGTGTTTTGGAGGGGGGGAGTATTGCCAAAGTGGGGGAGCCCAGGGGTCCAGATGGGAAATGTTAGTTGTTTGGACATGAGTTGATGAGAGAAGTAGATGAAATTGAGTTATATTTTAGAGGTATAATCAACAGGATTTGGTGACAGATTGTCTGTGGGGGTGAGGAAGAAGGAGGCAACAAGAATAACTCCTAGGTTTTTGGCTTGAGCGATGCTAGGATGTAGGTGTCGTTTACTGAGATGTGGAAGACTGGAGCAGGAGCAGCCTGAAGAAGCCTTGGTCAGAGGCAGCCTGGCCTGATGCAAGATGCCTCTTGGCTGAGTATAGACAACGATTTCTTCCATAGTCAGGCACTAATGTCTTGAATATGCTGGACAAGCAATTTACTGCAGCACATTAAAATTCCTTTTCCATGAGGGAAAAGCAAGGACAGCACTGTATTTGCTTCATTTGTCTCTGCAGATAATGTGGTTGTTATAAATTCCCTGAAAGCCAGAACATGGTCCCAGTTAAGAGCTGGGTGATGCTGGGATCATGGTGTTAAGGGCGGCAATTGCCCTGGAGGTGTCTTCAAGATATATTCAAGATGGACTCATACAGACCTGTATTCAAGGTATAGTTAGAGGACCCTTGCTGGGAAGGTTAAAGAAGGCCTCCAGCATCACCTGGGGAATCTGACTAGATGGTCTCTGTGGTCCTTCCAACCTTAGGGTCCTGTGATTCAGTAGGTCAGCCAATGAGAAGGGTAACAGAAAGGAAAAGCTGGAAAGGATGAAGGAGGCCCCCTGAGATTAAACAAATTACTAAGTGGTCTTTAAGAATTAATTCATGTCCTCACACTAAGGAATTTACTCCCTCAGGGTAGTCTGTACTTTTGAGCCACCTCTGCAGGCTTATTGTCTTCCCAGTGTCAAAATATAAATATACAAATGAAGGTTAAAATTTTGTAGTAACATAACAGTTTTGGAGTCTAAATTTAGGATGAAGCCAAGGAAGAGCATAGAGTTTATTGTTTTTGGAATAAGCAGGTTAGTTGTAGAGCCATACAGAGTGAAGTTTGAATACCTACTCTGTCATTTCCCAGATGTGTGATCTTTAACAAATGACTTAACTTCTCTTGGCCTCACTTTTTCCTCATGTAAAATAGAGGAATCTGTAGTTCTTGCCCCATATGATTGTTGTGAGGACCAACTGAAATTATGGATCCTGGCATGGAGTTAAATGCTCAGTAAACATTAGCCTTTGAGCAGTTGGAGCTCATATGAGCTGTTTTATAAACATTTTAGAAAATATAGAAGAGTTTGAAAAAAGTATTTTTTATCACTTAGAACAGAGTTAACATTTTAAGGCTTTTTTTCTATTTTGTTTTGTTTTGCTCTGTTTTGTACACTTTGTGTTACGTTGTTATGCTTGTACTGAATTTTGTATTCTGCTGTCATGGTCTTCTTGGGCTGTTATAACAAAATACCATAGATTGAGTGGCCTGAACAACAGACATTTATTCCTCACAGTTTTAGAAGCTGGGAAGTCCAAGATCAAGGTGCTGGCAGATTTGGTGACTGGGAGAGACACTTCCTGGCTTGCAGAAGGCCACCTTATCCATGTGTCCTCATATGGCTTTTCCTTGGTTCATATTCCTGGAGATAAAGAGATGGATCATCTCTCTCTCTTCCTCTTTTCATAAAGGCACTAATCCCATCATACAGGTCCCACCCTCCTGACTTCATATAAAACTAATAACCCTCTAAAGGCTCCACCTCAAATACCATCCATCATATTGGGGACTAGGACTTCAATCTAAGACTTTTTGGGGGGGGGACACAAACATTAAGCCCATAACATTTGCATTTTTTTTTTGTATCTTAACATTATTAGACCATTACCATTCTTCCTATTTGTCTTTTATTGTTGTTTCCCCAATAAGGGTTTTATTATTTTTAAATTATGTTATTATTTAAAATAATATGGAGTTGCTCTTTCTGTAGACATTTTCCTGTTGTGCAGTACGATAGAGAGAGGATGGAATTGGACTCATACAGACCTGTTTTCATACCTTGTTTCTGCCATTCCCTGGCTGTGTGATCTTAGGCAAGTAACTTAACCTATAGAGGCTTCTATATAGTAGGCTGCTTCACAGGGCTGTGGTGCGGCTTAACTAAGCTAATGTATATTGCAATCACCATGTTAATGCATTTTATTAGAGACTGATTTTCCACCTCCAGCAATTGTGTTGCTTAAGATTTTGTAAATCTTAAGGTGCATGAAGGATGCAAAATGCAACGGTGAAATTTGCCCGTGAGCTGAGTCACAAAAAATGTTCAAATTTTGTGCTTAAACTTGAATACTCAGAGGAGATGGCTATCAGAGGATGGTGTCCTCAGTGCCTCTGCTTTCCTCCCTCAGAAGAATGTGTATGTGTATATGTATTTCCTTGTTGGAACACGCATTACACAGCATTGCCACTCTCTGCTCAGGTGCTCCATCACTAGATGTACTCCCTTTGAGGAAAGGGCTTACAAGGATCTCACTTACAGTTATATGTCCAGGGCTCAGCACCTGACTCGGTTCAGAGAAGCCTCCCAATAAAGACATGCTGAATGAATGACTGGATGGATGGATGGACGAATATGACTTACCATTGTCGTGGAGAGAAGGCAGAAAACCACCATATTTGCAACCTTAACAGAATTTCCATTCTCCTTCTGTGTCCTGAGCAACAAGAATGATTGGAAGCAATACGACAATCACTAAAAATAGATAAATAAATATTGAAGGCCCAACAGAATTTAATAAAGTGGATGCACACTGTCATCTTCCCAGGGGCTGAGGAAATTAGAAGTCATATTTGAGTCATGTACAGGATGTGATGGCAGTCTCCAGGGCTCTGTTTATCAGCTTGGCTTTGGTAGAAAGTTTTTGTCATGATCTTTGTGGGAACTAATATAAGCAAACCATCAAAAGTGTCAAGAGAAAACCAGAAACTTACTAACCGTGATTATAATTGCTTTAGCTTGTTTGGAAGTTTGAGGAAGTTAAACACATTATTAGCAATGTAGGCAAGAGTTCCATATCAGCAAGGGTACAGGGAAAGTAGGAAGCTGCTCCATACCTAACTATTTGCCCTACAGAATGTCAGAGCTATAAGGGACATTGGGGGTCTCTCTGAAGTGCCAGTCCCAATGCTCCCCACTAGTGGTTCTAACACAGTTGAGTCAAAGAGAAGGAGGTCAAAATACCAGATCGAGAGTGGAGAAAGTAACCTCAGCATGAAGCCAAATTGGCTTCCACTCACTTACCTACCCAGTCATAGACAGGCAAGATCAGTGAGGCAAGCAGCCTCCTCCCCACCCACCCCAGAACGGGCACTCAAATCACAGAGGAGACGGAAGAGAATGCTCATAGATCACAGAATGGGAAACAAGGGCAGGCCATGTGAGAAGAGCAACCTTAAACACTTTACTCCTGGCCAGTACAAGATTGTGGACTAATGCAGTTTAAATTATTGGCAAACCAGCAACCACTCATAAGTTAGGAATGGGCGGAAAGACCAGGAGTTGTACTCCAGCAGAATGTTTTTGGCTATCTACTGCTGCTTAGCAAACCATCCCATAATGCAGTGGCTAAAACAGCAATACAGTATTTTTTCTTATAGTTCTGCCTGTTGACGGCCTTAACTGGGTGGTTCTTGCTTAGAGTCTTTCACGTGGCTATTGTCAGAGATAATGGCTGGCATTGGACTCATCAGAAAACTTCTTCATTCATGTCTGGCACATGGGCCAGCTGGGAACTAGCTGGGCATCTCTCCTCCACTGCCTTCTCTAGCTTGGGCTCCTCGAAGCATGGAGAACAGAGAAATCAGAAACTTACATGGCAGATGGCTTCCTCCACTGCAAGATTTCCAAGAAGCCCAGGTGAAAACTGCAAGGTTTCCTATGACCTAGCTTTGTAGGTCCTAGAACATGACTTCTGCTACATGCTGTGGTCAAGCAAGTAACTAAGCCCAGCTCAGATTCAAGGGGAGGGGGATCTAGATTCCAAACCTCTCAGTGAGGAGAATAGCAAAACATTTGTGACCATCTTTAATTTTTACTTCTCAGAAGTTCCTTCCTGGCAACAGGAGGGCAGGGAGATGGAAGCTAACAATTATTGAAATACTCTATGTCAAGGGCACACTGCAAGTATCACTGCTCATTCTCACAAAGACCCAACAAAGTTCAGTGGTACTATCCCCGTTTTGCTAGTGAGGAAGCTGAGGCCCAGAAAGTGACTCTCAAGCAGTAGGCAGCGGAGTGAAAGACCAAACACAGTTACGCCTATTTCCAAAATTTCTGTTCCTTCTGCTACACTACACTATCATACGTACATTTGTTTTGAATCTCTCACTTTATGGAAGAGAAAACTGAGGGTACCTTAAATGCCTGTCTCCCTCTCTCTGTCCCTCCCCTGCTCATGCTCTGTCTCTCTCTCTCAAAAATAAATAAACATAAAAAAATTAAAAAGTAGATACTGCGACACATCTACATTTTAAGATGTACACCATTAGTTGTTCTCAAACTGTGATGAAGGGCCAGTATTTTTTAAAAAAATGTTTTATCTACTTCAAACTGATACTTTTGTAAAATATAATAAAACGGTTGCTGTAATGGGCAGTTGGGATAAAGGTTCCCAAAAGGTTACTCTTACTTTTTTTTTTTTTTTAATGTTTATTTCTTTTTGAGGAGAGAGAGAGACAGAGACAGAGCGTGAGCGGGGGAGGGGCAGAGAGAGAGAGGGAGACACAGAATCTGAAGCAGGCTCCAGGCTCCGAGCTGTCAGCACAGAGCCCCACGTGGGACTCGAACCCACAGACCATGAGATCATGAACCGAGCCAAAGTTGGATGGTTAACTGACTGAGCCACCCAGGCGACCCAACTCTTACTTTTTTAAATGTTTATTTTGAAAGAGAGAGGGAGAGAGAGAGAGAGAAAGAGAGCACACACAGGGGAGGGGCAGAGAGAGAGGGAGACAGAGAATCCCAAGTGCAGAGCCTGATGTGGGTATCGATCCCATGAACCGTGAAATCATGCCCTGAGCAGAAAACAAGTGTCAGACGCTTAACGGACTGAGCCATCCAGGCACCCCAGTTACTATTACTTTTTGTACGTAACTGACAGAGGACAAGAAAGTTTGTGGATGAGCTCTGGTGGGTGGATCCCATTTTGAGTAGCACTGTATTAGATCAATTAATGTTCACAACCCTATCAGGTAGGTATTATTCAGAGTACCCATATTATAGGTTAGGAAGCTGAGGCACTGAGAGATTTAGGAATTTCCCAGTGCTCTGCTTCAGATCCAAGCATTTTGGCACTGTCCATGCAACCCTCTTGGCTGTAATGGATACAGAATAAGATTTATAGTACCTCTAGAACGTGCGCAGTCCGTTGGAAGAAATGGATAAATAATAGGTTAATTACTTTTTTATCTTGATAAAATTTTTATCATTGAGTAAAAATTTAGGGACAAGACTGTCACCCCGTTGAAATTGCCCTCAGCTCCAGCTTTTCAGGAATTCTCTCATTTTATCTCCACACAAACAGTGCAAGTCTTGAAACCATGCAAGCCTCCACTTCCTCATTCTGTCTGACTCTTAACTGGCCCTCATTTTGAAGAGGCCTGGGGGATGGGGGGCAATGACACTTCTTATCTCCAAGTTCAGCATCTTTTTGAGGACCATTTGCACCCCTCCTGAAGGAGTGCGGAGGGACATGACAAGTACTTAATTAGCGCATCTGTTCCCATGTCTGCTCGGTGAGCAGCCTGCGATCACAAACAACTCATTTAGGGGCACGTCAGTCTCTCCCCAAGAGGTACCACCCCCACACCATTTGTGGACCACACACTCTGGTGTGTGAATCACCTCCTAGGATGAGTGTCTGTTGACTCACTACTTGAGAGAGCTTCCTATTGAAGCAGCAGTTGCCCTAAAGCCTTGGAAAGAGAGCAAAACAACTTTTGAAGGAAATGAACAGTGTCCCTTTGTCAGCTGTGAAGCCATTATAGCTGGAGATGGGCTTCACTTCCCATTGGCAACAGCATCCACGTTTCTGCAGGCTCCTGAGGCCTGGGCCTGCCACAGCTCAAGGGGCAGCTTCCTGAGTGTCTCCAGTGGTGCCATTCAGAGGCTCTGAGACTGAATATTTAAGGGAGACATTTATTGAGCACTTACTGTATGCCAGGCACTGTATGAAATAATCAACATACACTATTATATTTTGTTCTTAAAACAAACAATAATGTGAGGTAGATGCAATTATGATTTCTACTTTGCAATTGATTTAAACTGAGGCATGGAGTGGTTAAGAACCTATCAAAAGTCAGACAGCTGGAAAAGTGAAAGAAACAAGGCATTTTGGCTCTAGAGTGCTTGCTCTCAAATGCTGAGCCTTAGTGAGCATTCAGCATTGGCACAGGTGCCTCATCACCCGGAGAATTCTTCCACATTTATTGAATGCCTGCTTTTGCCTCACTTAAGCTACAGAGTGATGCAGAGAACATGGCATCACACTGGTCTGAGGACTTTGACCTTCATAGCATCAGTACGCCCACCTTGTGTTGGGATCCAACATCCTCCTTACAGAGGCTAGGGGAAGAACCAACAAGACAGTGGATCAAAAACACCCTTTGCGGGCCTGGCTCATGGTAAATTCTCAACACATATCACTCAACCATCCTTTTTCAAGATACACACGAGAAACTCAAAGAATGTGTAGCTGTATGAACAATATAGACACATAATAAACACTTTGGGAGCGATTAGAAGTCTAATGGAAGCATGTTGCATTTTAGGATAATGCAAATGGGAATTGTGATGAGCTTATAATTTTATGTGTCCTATCTAAGTTAGCCCTAAAAATCCTGTGAATTTGGTTTTATTTTGCCCACTAAGTAGGTGAGGACACTCTGTGTACATGGTACCAAAGAAGAAAGTATATTCCGTGAAAGGTAGAACTTTGAGATACATAATTGTAGACGTTGTTTACTGGGTATCTACTATATGCTAGGTATGTTAATACACTCCACTGAGGTCTCGCAATGGAAATTATCACTCACAATTTATAGTGAGGAAACCAAAGCCTAGGGATATTAGGAGGCTTGCCTAAGGACTGAAATCTGGCGTGTGTCAAAACTTATTTTGAGTCAATGGTATCTAAGCAGGTTTAGTATCATTTTGAAGTTTGTTTCAAGGTGTCCATATTATCTGCCCTTTGAGCACATTTTATGTTGTTTAGTCCTCCAGATATGTCATGATGAAAATAAAATTCAAGTATTTCAGGGTTTCTTCTGGAAAACAGGCTTGAGAGTAAAGGTGGTGGCTGAACACATCTGTGAATGCCAAGGCCAAGAGATTGACAATGGGTGAAATGCTTCACAAGCCACATTTGGTGCATCAGCCAAGGCTGACTCAGGCACAGGGAGAAGGTGTAGGACTGGTGGAATGATGAGAGTTCCATCTTTTCAGTTGGCTCAGTTGGTTGCAAGTTTTCTGAACCTCACTGCCCAGCTTTGGTCAACCCTAAGTATGGATCCCTCCAGCACAGTGATACACAAGCTTGGCGAACATGTTTGACCCAGACAAAATCCAGAAATTGGATGGAGTTAAAGTGCTGGCTCATCCATTATAGCTGAGATTTTGTGTCATCAGATGTATTTGCTATCCAACCTATGACATGTTGCCACATGGGCAGCAGTTTGAGACGTCCAGCAAAGTTGAACATGCGGCTTGGTGCTGTTACCAGGTTGAATTGCCTGCAGAGATATGCTTCCCCCCCCATGGAAAATGACACCTGGGTTTGGCGACATAATTTTTCTTTCTTGTTTTACTTACCATCTAATAGATCAAAAGTGTATGAGAAGACTCTTGGGACACCCTTCCACTATATGTGTGAGAGTCTGGATTTGGACCCAGGTCTGTGTGACTCTAAATGCCTGTGTTTGTCTTACATAGCTTTGCTCTTCTCTGACAATGTGGTGTTTAAGCTGAGTTGTGACGCATGAAAAGGCACTTTTCCCGATGGATTAAGAGGCAAAGGGCCTTGTAAACCGAGGGCACAGATCATATATGAACAAGACCCTGGAGTTATGGGCTGAAGTGCCAAGACGATGTAAGGTTACACAGATAATACAAGGGAGGACTTGCTCTCTGAAGTGTTTGAGAAGCACCTGGGTGGCTCAGTCAGTTAAGTGACTTCTGTTCAGGTCGTAATCTCGTGGTTTGTGAGTTTGAGCCCCGCATTGGGCTCTGTGCTGTCAGATCCTCTGTCTGCCTCTCTCACTCTGCCCTCCCCCTTTCTCTCTCTCAAAAACAAATAAAAACATAAAAAAAAAATAAGGCTTTGAATCCATTGAAATATGTTACTTTCCATTAATTCATTCATTTGGTAATTCAAAACATGTGTATTGAGTGTCTCCTATATGCCAGGTAACATTAGAATTAGAATGAATTAGAATTGGAAATAACTAGAAACCTTTGTCAGAATATCACTGCTCCTTATATCTAGAATTTCTTCTCCTTTTAAACAAACAAGTCTATAAAATGTTATCTCATAGGCAAACTAGCAGCAAAAGTCTTCTTTGAATGAAGCTGGTCTTTGAGTGAAATAAACCATGAATATTTATAATAGATTAAAGGCAAGCACATAAAATAAATATAAGCAGAAAGAAATCATAATACCTTTGGGCTGGGAAGGATCTTGGTTCTTGGGTGGTTCAACTTGTTTATTCTGCTGAAGCCCAGAGATGAAAGTAACCACTCAAGGTCTCTTAATCACCTGTACTGGCTCCATTCTCACTGCCAGGGTCTTACTTCAAAGTCTCATCAATTCATTTTTTAAGTTTATTGATTTACTTTGAGAGAGTGAGCAAGAGAGGGGCAGAGAGAGAGAGAGAGAGAGAGAGAGAGAGAGAAAGAGAAAGGGAGAGAGAATCCCTAGCAGGCTCCGCGCTGACAGTGTGGATGTGGGGCTCGAACTCATGAAGAACTGTGAGATCATGACCTGAGCTGAAATCAAGAGTTGGATGCTTAACCAACTGAGCCACCCAGGAACCCCTATGTCTCATCAATTTTTACCTGGATTATTTCAATAGCCGCCTTCTTCTTCCTCCTCCTCCTCCTCCTCCTCCTCCTCCTCCTCCTCCTCTTCTTCTTCTTCTTCTTCTTCTTCTTCTGTTTATTTATTTATTTTGAAAGAGAGACAGAGAGATGAGTGGGAGGGGCAGAGAAAGAGAGAGAGAGAGAGAGAGAGAGCGAGAGAAAGAATCCCCAGCAGGCTCTGTGTTCTCAGCATGAAGCCCAACACAAGGCTTGATCACATGAACTGTGAGATCATGACCTGAGCCGAAATCAAGAGTTGGGCGCCTGAGGCACCTGGGTGGCTCAGTTGGTTGAGCATCTGACTTCGGCTCAGGTCTGATCTCACTGTTTCTGAGTTCAAGCCCCGCATCGGGTTCTGTGCTGACAACTCAGAGACTGGAGCCCACTTCAGATTCTGTGTCTCCCTCTGTCTTTGACCATCCCCCACTCACAATCTGTCTCTCTCTCTCTCTCAAAAATAAACATTAAAAAAAAAAAAAAGAGTTGGGCACTTAATCGACTGAGCCACCCAGGGACTCCGTATTCCAATAGCCTTCTAACAGATTGCCCTGCCTACATGCTTGTCTCCTTCCATCCTCCACACAGCAGCACAGAGATCATTCAGAAAAGCAATTGCCTTATTTTACTTTGTTCCTCAAAACCATTCAGTGTTTCCATATTGCCTCAAGCTCTGCTTCTCGAATTGTGGTTTGTGACTGGGTCCAGACAGTGCTCAAAACCATAGGATAAATAGCATTACTCTAGAGTGTTCATTTTACTTGATGGCCAATAATTACAAATAGTATTTTACATGAAAACACTATAGATTAATATAGATCAAGATGAAAACTTTGGGTGAGTTTAAAACATTCAAAGAATTTTTCTTGTAGGAGCTGCTGTCAGAACCCATGGGAGTCCAAGTTTATCCTTTTCTGCCATTAGGGATGTTTTAGTGGGAAAAGTCTATAATGTCCTAGACCCTAGGATAAATTCCAAGTATCCTATCCTTGATTTCTCCAGGATCTATTCATTTGTGTCTTGCTACCCTGTTCTGTTTAATGGGTCCCTTGAAACTCTACTCACCAACCATCCCTCACCATTTAAAACAACAGCTATGGTAGCCTTCAGGATGCAGTCAGAATACGAAATCACTGTAGATATCTCAAACAGGAATTAATTTTACATAGGAAGTTAGATGCCTGCAAAGCCGTTAGAAGATTCCAGGGAAAAAGGTTAGGAAAACCACTGCCAGTGTTCAGGGAAGCAGGATGTATAGGAATTGCAGCAAAGTGGGTGATTTTCAAGAGGATTCCTGGCTAGACAATGGCTTTTGCTTCTCTTCTGCCTTTTAAATTTTGCAAGTATGCCTCTAATCCAGACTCTGTGTTATGGACTAAACTGTGACAACCCCTCCCATTCCTATGCAGAGGTATTAATACCCAGTATCTCAGAATGTGTGTATATTTGGAAATAGGGCCTTTAAAGAGGTAGTGAATGTAAAATAAGATCTCATGGGTGTAACAATCCAGTATGATTGTCCTTTTATAAGAAGAGATCAGGACACAGACACACAAAGGGAAGACCATGTGAAGACCCAGCGAGAAGGTGGCCATCCCACGAGCCAAGGAGAGAGGCCTCAGAAGATGCCAACTCTGCTGCTACCTTCATTTCAGACTTTCAGCTTCCAGCTTCCAGGACTGTGAGAAAATACATTTCTGCTGTTTAAGCCACCCAGCCTGTGGTACTCTGTTATGGCAGCCGGAGCAAACTAACACAATCTGAGAGTAGGAATTTTATAAGACAGAGCTGCTAAGCTTCCAACCCCCATGTTATAAGGAGAACTTAGAAGGGCAAAAATGGTCCTGAGTTGCCAAGAGACAATCTGGCACAGCTGGCCTCTGTTGGGCACATGCTGAGAATCAGGCATGGCATGAAGCACTTTGCACATGTTATCTCAATTTAGTCCTCAGATCTACCAATTTAAAGTAATTCCTTCAGCCATGCTGTGATGTACAGGTAGGAAAAATGAGGCTCGGAGAAGTTACTTATCTACGGTCACCCAGCTGGTCTCAGGTAGTGAGACTCTGGGGCTGACCCCTGCAGACTCAGTCATGGCATGGCCTGGCTGCAAATGTGTTTTCCTCACTTGTCTACCCAGGGAACATCTGTGGGTCCTTAAGTTTATGTCACTTCCTCTGTTCCCCCTTTTTATCAGCGTCCCTATTCCCCACCCAATGCCACCCTCCTTCCTCCCCACAGAGCACACCATTTCCTCATTTATTCCCCCACAGTAGTATCACATATGGACTTCTATATTGCACCAAATAGTATCAAAGACCGGAAATGGCCAATGATGGGAGAATGAATAAGTAAACTATGGTGTATTTACTTGACATAATATTATGAAATAATAATATTATAGAAGTATATAATTATAGAAGTCAGTATATGATTGTAATGAAGCTTATAATAATTTTAACGACAGATTTGTTTTGAATAATCCTAAGAGAAAAGGCAAGATTTAGTGGGATCATATGTACTTAAAAAAATAAAATAAAATCCTAAACAGAAGGGAAAAAAAATGGAAGGAAATACTCTTAGCCATGGTTATCTTTGGGTGACTTTTTCCCACTTATTCTTGTTACTTATATTTTGCTTCAGAATTAGCTACAATGGAAATGAATTATATATATATATATATATATATATATATATATATATATATATAAAATGGGCTTTTGAAAAATCTGCATCCTCTACTAAAGAATGTTGCTGCCTATCCCCTTATTTTCTGCCGAGGGACACCGTTCAGAAGAATTCTCTGTGATGGGGAGAGAAAGGTCCACGGTATCACTGAAGCATTAAGAACATGGAGGCTCAAGACAGGAAGCCAAAGACCAAGGAACTTTGGGTCCTTGTTTTTCTCCCCCACAAGGTAAGTGGCAGCTCCTGAGGGCCTTCCCAGAGCAGCCTGGGCAATGTTGCTATATCTGTGGTGCTTGGGGTTGTAGGGAACTAAAGCCACTAGACCCTGCCCGAAACTGGCCCCATCTTGAATCTCCTCTAAAACCTCCCCAATAGTCTTCTAGACTTAAAATACACCTAGCAGTAATGAGGTCACACATTTGAGCCAGCCATCCCTGCTCCCTTGCCTGCAGGCAATTAAAGAGTTCGGCCAAAATGTATTCTTCTTCTGGCCATAATCCTGGTTCACCCACAATAAGGCTTATTCTTCATATGATACCCTCTACTACTCCATGCAAATCCTCTGTAGATTTGGGTTCATGAGACCAGAAATTATGTCTGTTTGGCTGCTGGCTGTGTCTGCACGCAGCATGTGACACAGAGCAAGCACTCAGTAAACACAGAACGAATGAACAAGTGAATGAGTGAATGAATGAATATGGTCCGGGAATCTTGTCTTCTCCAGGCCAAATATCCCCAGTTCCTTCAACAGGACTCCTGTGAGGTGGTTCCTGGACCCGACTCCACTTTCTTTTGGATACCATCCAACATGGCAATGCTCTATTCAAATGTAGAATCAGCAATCCACACAGTAGTTCTAGGATGGTTTGAGTGGTGCATAAGTCACAGGAACTGTAACTTTCCTCATTTGGAATAACCTATCTTTATAATGCAGCTCAAGATCTTAATAGCTGTTGACAAAGCCACTTATTTTTTAAAAAATCTGGGCTAAATCATAGCCCAGATTTAAGCCCATGGTTTAAGGCCATGGTTGTAAATCCCAGCAGCACTGTGTCCCTACTTTGAACATTCAAGATACTCTGCAATGTAGTGTAAAAGACCTGGACTCTAACCATTAGAGTGATTCTAACTAATGTTGGGTACCAGGCTCACTCTAGGCTAAGCATTGTGTTAAGTGCCTCACACACATATTTGCAATTCATGCAGTAGGGGGATTGAGGCTTAGGAAGGGTAAGCAACTTGCTTAACCTTGTCTCTACCATTTAATTGCCAAGAAACCTCGAGCTCGTCCCTCAGAGTCTGTGCTTCATTTGCCTTATCTGTCAAATGAAAATAATAATACCTGCCTTTGCGTGTTATTGGAAGGATTTATTAAAAGGATGCAGTGAAAGTAACTATTAAAACCTACAGATTTGCAACACATTATTATAGGGCTCTGATTTTCCAGCACACAGTCTTGAGACCTAGACTCCAATTTCCTTTCCTTGCCTGAGCATTCCAGATTGCTGTCAGTTGATGTAACAAATGTTTTCTTCCTTTCTCGAATCCTGGCCTTTTTGTAGATTAAGAGTAATTACTCCCAAATGGATACATGAAAGTCAAATTTATGCCTAACATACATCAAGCCATCCATAAATATGCATTTATATTTTATTTATTATTCTTCATTACATCTATTTCAAGTGAAAACAAACAAATCCACTCTTCCCAAGTGTTAAATGATCTCAGACCCAAAGGCATCTTTCTGCATTACTCTTCCAGCAGAGGGCACTGTTTCTCTATAAAGCCAGTGGTCTTCTTTCAAACAAGATCATCGGATTTTGCAGAGGGATACAATTTCCCTGAGACCCCAGAAATAAATGCACAGCAAAGTACTAGGAATGAAAAATAGGAAAGATGCCATTTGAATCTACTTCCCAAAGAGAATTTTTAGTTAGTGCATGAGTGCCAATGTTTGTGTTTCATATTGGGTCAGTTTCCCTCATTTAGAAATCACAGAATGTGATTAATCCTTAGAGACCATTTAGCTCACAGATCACAAAGAAATAGCACGTGGGCTAAATTCAGTCCACATTCATGTTTTTTCCCCTACATTATATTATCATCATTATTAGTATTATTATCAGACTAACATTAGTTTAAGCAGGAGATTGAATATAAACTAAAGACTTCTTAGCATTTCTTTGAAAATGAATCAGAAGCTCTCATAACCCTGAGCCCACAGGCCACCACAGTGACAATTGGCTGGAATGCAACAAATTCCACCCTTTTGGACAGGGCATATTTTTGCTCCTTCCCTATAGTCCCTACCAGCCTGTCCCGTGGGTGTACATCATCTACCTAGACCGAAAAGTACTTGAGTTTGCAACCTTCAGATTCTGGTCCAACTTCTTCATGCTACCAATGGGAAAAACAAAGCCCAGAAACACGAAGGCCCTTGCTCAAGGTCATACCACAAGGAGGTGCCAAGACCAGGCTAGATACCAGGCCTCCCAATAGGGCTTCTCAAAAATGAAGATTGGTCTTGACGCTTGCCCATGCAAGCTTCAACCCTTTCCTCCTCTCTCAGAAGGCTGGTGCTCCCCAGTAGGTAGGTGGGACCACAAGAAGGTTCCAGACAGTGTAAGATGCAAGGTGAGGCTTTGGAGGGCAAAAAGAGAGAGGGGACACTCCGTTTTGCTTCTCAGACTCCTGAAGAAACCAGGAGTGGAGGGGACAGGACTTGGAGAGCACAGAATCAAAAAGACTTAGCTCCTCAAAATGTCTGGTCTTTGTTTCCTCATCTTAAAATGGAAGCACTATTACCTTGTGTAGTTTGCATGAAAATTATTCATTCTGTGAGTAGAGCATCTGTGATCCCTTCAATTATTGACTGCCTACTAGGCAGAAGTGTTAAGGGCATAGCCCTGCCTGGAATGTGGGGAGTCCTCAGTAAATGGCAACAGTTATTGAGGAGGAACAGGGGAGACAGGATCTCTGTTACTCCGTGCAGACTCTATGCCTTTGACCTCAAGCCCTCCACATTCCATTAGCTTTCTTCCTAAACCAGTGGTTCTCATCTTGGCTGCACATTAAAATTTCTCAGGGTGCTTTTGAGGCCCAGGCTGCCTCCCAGACCAAGTGAGTCAGAATCCCTAGAGGTCGGATCCAGTCATCAGTGCTATGTAAAGTGGCTCATGTCACTGCAATGTGCAGCACAGGTGAGGACCCCAGTCCTAGATCCTCTCCATACCTTGCCACAGCTCCAACCCTCTTCCTTACCTAAGAACCACCCTCGGTATGCACTTCCCTACCTCCAGTCCTGCCCCTGCCCTTGGACTCTGGGTAGATTAATTACACCCCTCCGAGCCTTCTTTTCCTCATCAGAATAACAAGAGTGTAGAGGAGACATTTGGTAGCTTACCGGCATCCATGACCTCCTTTTCCTCTCCAAGAAGAAGGCTGATTTTGTAAGCCAACCAGCTCCAGGGGTAGGCCTGGTTGGCCTAAGGGTTATTCAATCATCCTCCTTTAACAATGATTGGTTTCAGGATGAGACTGTGGACCCACACCTGTTAGATAAGATGTGACAAGAGGCTTCTAGGAAGTGTTTTTCTTGCTCTTGAAAAAGAACAAGAAAGGCACCTTCTGTTATCTTGATTTGACACTTGAAGCTGCTGCCATCATCTTGTGACCAGCCAGAGTGCTAAGGCAGCACAGGGGCACAACATTTAAAGATGAATTTTAGCTCGAGGGGCACCTGGGTGGCTCAGTCGATTAAGCGTCCAACTTTGGCTCAGGTCATGATCTTATGGTTCATGAGTTTGATCCTCACATCAGGCTCTGTGCTGACAGCTCAGAGCCTGGAGCCTGCTTTGGATTCGGTGTCTCCCTCTCTCTCTGCCCCTCCCCCACCCCCCTCAAAAAGAAATAAACATTAAAAATTTTTAAGAAAAAGATGAATTTTAGCTGGAGTTTTTAGAAGATTAAGTTACAAGGATGGTGAGTTGAAAACTAGTATTTACTGAGTCCCTATCATGTTCCAGATCGTCTATTACATTCAGTATGATATGTGCTTGCTCATGTAATTCTTACAACTGTGGTCTGGCATGATAAAGTACTCAGCCTATGGAGTTAGATCAATTGATTTTAATTTTAGCTCCATCTTTTAGGAAAATGGCTTAAACCCCCTAAACCTCAGTTTTCTTATCAGTGAAATGGGAATTATGGAATCTATACAGCATGGGATCATTGGAAGGATTAAATAAATGAATTAGGTAAACAAAATAATGCATGTAAATAATCTAGCGCACCATTAAGACTCTACAAAATCCAGGTGTTACGTTAAAAAAAAACTCTGTAAAGAAGGTTATTACTATTATTACTGTTCCCTCCATCCACTCCTTACATATGAATAAAATGAGAACCACAAAGCCCATTGACTTGCCTAAGAATCCACAGTATGTAAGTGGCAAAGCTGAGGTTTAAACCTAAGAATTCTTACTCCTGATCTGTTGCTGGTGCCCTTCCTCTCTTCTCTGCCTGCCAAGCTGGTTGAAGAAATTCCAACATTCTCCAGCAGAGAGTGGTGCCTGGGGAATTCTTCCACAAACACAGGTTTGCAAGCAAACCAGGTGAAACGGAGAAGCTGAGCCTGAGGCATGGATATGACTGAATAGCTGTGAAAGGCAAGGAGCCCTTCAGCAGGACACTTACTCGGTTTGCAAATAACAAAGGATCATAGGACCATAGACTATCAGGGTTCAAAGAATCCCTTAGAGATCAAATAACCCAACCCCATTCCATGTTAGAATTCCTAGTTGATCACCCCTTGAAATGGGGGCTTCCTACTTTCCAGAGCAGGGCAGTTTTAATTCTTAAAAAGTTCTACCATTTGTTGAGACAACATTTGCCTCCCTTGAACTTCTATCCATTGTTTTAAAATTCTCATTCTTTTGCTACATGGTAAATAGCCCTTTGGAAACATGGTGATGACAGCTCATTCACCTGAGTCTCCTTCTAACCTCCAAGCTGCCCCCTCCCCCAGCTTTCTCAACTGATCCTCTAACAGTTCCAGTTGTTTCCAGTCCCACCACCATCCGGACCCCTCTTTTGATATAAGGAAACAGAAGTGGAATCAATACTCAGGGAATAATTTTCAAACACTCAGAGCTGTTCAGCGATGGATCAGAGGTTGATTTGCAATATTAATGCTCATATGTAAATTACACCTAGAAAAACATTGGGTGAGGGGGAAACAATTACTTCATGTGGTGGGCATCTATTTTTGTTTGTTCAACGTCCATACTATCTCCTATGGGACTAGGATTAAAATTCACTTGGGTGAAGGGCACATAGGTGGCTCAGTTGGTTGAGCATGGGACCCTTGATTTCGGCTCAGAGCATGATCTCACGGGTTACGGGATAGAGCTCTGCATTGGTCTCCCCACCAAGCATGGAGCCCGCTTGGGATTCTCCGTCTCCCTCTCTGCCTCTCCTTCCCCAAAATAAATAAATAAACATTAAAAAAATAAAATTCAGTTGAGTGAATGGTGAAAGTCCTTTGGATACAGTCTGGCTATTGGACAGTTGGCAAGGCGCCCTACTCCTCTCTAGCCATAGCGGAAACATGGCCCTTATTGGGTTGACCAGAACTTCCCTTCCTGATTGAGCATGTGAGTGGTATGAGCCCCTGGTTGCCACAGGGGCTCTTGGACAAGCCGCTGTGTAGTTCCTGCAAAACCCCTGGAGCAGCTTACTTCCTCTTCCTGTCTTTCTAACCCTGTTTCCCCACTTTGCTTTTGAAATTTTGAATTCCCTTGTATTTGCCAAAAAAACTCCTCTCTGGTATGTGTTAACCAGATGCAGTTTCTGTTGCTTACAAGTAAAGACTCCTGCTTTACATGGTAATGAAATAAGGGGACAAATAATCTTATGGAATATTAGTTAAAAAGTCTCAAAATATAGATAAAAATAAAAATAGTATTTACTCTATATTATTATATTTTTTATATGCTATATTTATTGCATATAATATACATGTATGATAAATATGTATTCTTTTAATTTTTTTAATCTTTTTTATGTTTATTTATTTTGAGAGAGAGAAAGAGAGCACAAGATGGGGGGGTGGTGCAGAGACAGAGGGAGAGAGAGAAAGAATCCCAAGCAGGTTCCACGCTGCCAACACAGAGCCCAATGTGGGGCTTGAACTCATGAACAGTGAGATCATGACCTGAGCCGAAATCAAGAGTTGGATGCTTAACTGACCCAGGCACCTCTTTTAATTTTTTTAAAATTAAGTTTTTATTGTGAGGTAACATGTGCCCATTGTAGAAAATTGGGAAAATACAGAAAATCACATATTACATATTACCTATATAAAATTATTACTTGGCTGCCCAAAGTGTGAGTCTATGCCTGAGGGCAGAATTTATGCCATTCTACATTAGCCTGGCTTCTTGGTTACCTTTTGGTCTGTTTTTATTTCACTGGGAATGTGGGCCAGTGCTTATTTTCACAGCCAAATTAATTAATGAGAAAATCCTCAGACTTTCCATTTATCACTTCCAAACACCCACTTTTGATGAGTCAGTTGCCATTTGAACAATATAGGATAATTTTCAAATTAATTAAAATGAGACAACAATACGGCCCATTTCTTACTCAAGTATCTCCAAGGGATTCTGACTTCATTAATCTTTGGACCACCAGTCTCCAAGAGAGAAAGGACATTAATCACGTCTCTCCCATGGGGGGTGGGGGAGGGACGGGACCCAGAGAGTGAGCAGTTTGTCAGTTTTAGAGAAGTGCTAGGGTAATTGGGACTATCTCCAGCTACGAGTCCTTCTCATTTTTTCCCTCCCCCAGACAATCAATCAGTCATATTTATATATTTAGTGGATACCTATTATGCCCTAACTGTCTTACGAGTACATAGGGGAATGGGAAGCACAAACAACTGTGGGCTGTAGTTCCCATCTCCTTTCAGCCCAAGTAGCAAGAAACAGATGTGTAAGGAAACAGCCGCAGAGATAATACTGCGGTGTTCATTAAGTGGAAAGCAGCTGCTGTTTTCTTTTCTGAATGCAGTGTAAAGTCAACTTTCTTAGCATTTGTGCCTTTTCTCTGCTTCTGCAAGTATTTTTAGTATCTGCTATGTACCAGGCACTTTCACATAGATCTCTTCTCTTAACACTCACAACACCCCAGGGAAGGAGGCCCCCACATCTCCGGCCTGCAGATGAGGGCGTGCAGGTCCCCCAGCCGGGAAGCCCTCTCCCTCTGTCCACGCTCTTCCTGTGCGCTAGCATGGCCTAAGCTCGGGCGTGCTCAGGTGTCCTGTGCCCCTCTCTCCGGCCGGCTGTGTCTCCCCCTCCTGAGCTTGAGAGTCGTACCCAGGTCGCAGCGGGCATCTCCACCTAGATGTCTTGCATGCACGTCGAACTCAGTATGCCTCAGAGCAGACCCTTCTTGTTTCATCCCCCAAGCCCATTTTGCCTCTTTCCCTTCTAAGTCCCAGCAGATGGTGCGGTCCACTGACACCCTAGTGGGAATGCTGAGAATCAGCCTTGATGCCTCTCTCTCCTGCACACCCTTCCCCCGTTCCATCAGCCATCATTTCGACTTCTTTCAACTATTTCAAAACTGTCTCTTCTCTCCATCTCCACGACTACTGTCCAGGCTTCCCCCCTTTATCTGCTACTTACTGTGCCGGCTCATCTCTTCTTCCCCAAGCCACACCCCTCTCTGACCCATCTCCTATGCTTCACAATGGGATTTTCATCAGTGCACTTATAGTCATGCTACTCGCTTGCCTAAAAATCATTCAGTGGCTCCCCAATGCCCGGGCTACAAAAGCCAAACTTCTATCTATATCATAAAGGTCCCCCAGGATCTGTTTTCAGTCCACCTCCCACCTTCTTTCTAATGCTCTATTTTTTCTGCCTGAAGACTTTCCCCCTCCCTTCACCACCTAACTCCCATTCATCTGTCAAGATCTAGATAGGACACCATCTCCACTACAGGAAGCCTTCCCTGACCCCCAAGATGGAAAAAGTCTTGGGGTGGAGGGGAGTGAGATTAGGCATTTATTTCTCTGACACTTTCCCTGTATGGTCACCCTGGCTATGAACTTTAGCTGTCCACCACTACACCTTTCAAAGTGATCTTCCCCATGTAACTCTTCTCTTCCAGGTTTCTTTAGCCTGGAAAAATACTCTCCCCTATTCTTTTGGACCTGGGGTGGTCACAGAACCACTGCTGCTAGTTCTGGGTCCCTGCATTGCCCCTGTGAGTCCCCTACATCCTGCCCACATGCTTGTACACAAAGGATTCCTTTGTAAGTAAACTCTCCTTGAATTATCCTAATTTGGGCATCCCACCTGTTTCCTACGGGGACCCTGTCTGATCCACCAGTATTTTGCAAATTTCAGAATCACATTTCCCTCTGTTATCATTTCAAACTACATTATCTTCATTTGTGATTGATCTTTTATTGACCTTGGTTTGTAACTCTTTTGGCTTAAAGCTGGGGGCAAAACAGCTTTTCTATCCTATTTGTTGAGAGAGCAAAAAAGCTCTAAAAATTCACAACTTTTATTTCCAGTATACAGATCTTATCACAGAAATTGCACCAAACCATGTCTCTCTCTCTCTCTCTCTCTCTCTCTCTCTCTATCTATCTCTCTCCCTGTTAGACTATGAGCTCCTTCCTCAAGGCACAGCTCTGTGTCAGAATAGAGTAGAAACTCACTAAATAGTCCATTAATGAATAAACCACTAGTAAGCACTTAATAAATATTCGTAGAGGACATGAATTGGGAAAGAATTTGAGCCCCAAATTTGAAAGCCTCAGGGACTGCAGTTGTTAATAAGTGAGACCCCTTTTCTCTTTTGTCCCCACACCAGGATACTGGAATGTTATTTTGCCAGACTTGGGAATTTCCTGAAAGGAGTTAAAAATATCTCTCCTACCCAGAGCACCTTAGGAACGCATCCTCTGAGAAAGCACGCTGCTGGAGTAGAACCACTAACCAGGCTCTCACCCCCATCTTCTCTCCCACCCCCGTCCCTGCACCCCTTCGGATTTGACAACTCTGTAGGAAACCAATTTGCTGTTAATCACAAGGGAGTTTTATTTACTCTGTTGAAAGAATTGAAAAGCAGTCATTTTTATTAGTGCCACAGCTGGTTCTTCCATCATGGAAGAAATACAATTATGCGTCTTCCTATGGCTGAATGCAGACGGCTACAACCTCATTATTCATTCTGGTAGGAAGCAGGCCTTTATAATGAGCAGGGGAAAAAAATGCACTGACCCCTCATTTATAAAGGGAACAAATCTTAGTTTCTGGAATGACATCGCCACTGCCACCATAGAAAGAAAGGCTTTTTATTTTTTTGGTTACATAATAGGGAGCGATAGCTTTAGAGGCCCGGCTGAGGCAGTCATTATGGCAGAGTGGAAAGAGTGTAGACTTTGGCCTTGGGCCAGCCTGGGTTCAAACCTCAGATCTGCTTCTTATCAGCTCCGGATAGAGGGCGTGTTAATTCTTCCGAACCTCCATTTTCTTATCTGTAAATTGGAAATACGGGTATCCCCTGCTTTCCCAAAGTTCGTGTTGTGCCACTTTGCTTTCGTGAAAGACCTTACATGAGTACTCGTTTTTGCTAACCGAAAGAAACCGGAAGGGGAGTTTGTCGCTTCTGGGAATAAAAGCAAAAAAGCAAAAAAAAAACGCAATCAGCGTTTGTTTTGCAGCGTGCACCTGGCACGGCCTGTGGCACCGCCAGGCACCTTCCCAGGCACCTCAGCGTCAAGCCGCCCGAGCTGTGAACGGTGCCTGTGAGCACTGTGAACTGGGGAAACTGCAGTAACTGGGCATCCTCCCAGGGTGGTAGTGAGGATTGGAGGTTAAATTCATGCACATGGAGCGCAGCTCCCATCACGACACGATCTGGCCCCTGCCTACCTCTCCAGCTGTGTCTCCCGCCCCCCAAAGCTGCCATCTCTGCTGCAGCCATACCGAACTATTAACAGGTCCCCAGAAGCTGCCGTGTTTGTCCATGCTTTCTCTGACTTTGCACATGTGTCCTGCCTGCCTGGGTCACACGCCCTCACTTTGCTTGTTCATCCGGCCAAGTTATTTCCTTAAAAGTGACGGTTCCTCTGTGAAGCTTGTGCCTCAGTTCCTCCCCTAGACGGACACAGCACCCCACTCTGTTCCCATCACCCTTTGCAGGCACCCCGCTGTCACCCACGGCGACGGACTCGTCTGCTTACGTGTTTGTTGCAAGTACCAGTCTGTGAGCTCCTTAAAGAGCAAGACCCACGGGCTTTCCCTCCGGGATGCCCGTGCTGGCACAGCGCCCACCAGAACTGGTGGTCCCTAAGTGATTTACTGAACACATGAAGGCGTCAGTACAGCACTTACCGCCTTGCATGGATGTGGCCGGCTCTGTTGAGTGGTTACGTTTATACCATGTTTAACCTTCCCCACTTGCCTGCTTCCACCATAGAAACACCCCAGCCGTTAGGGAATTTAGGAGAGCCCTGTCGCCCAGTTTCAGCCAAAGAGAAAATGGAAGAAGTCTTTGGGGGGATACTTGTTTTTGTTCTTAGATGCCCTACCTAGATCTTGGTATAGCTTATTCAACTCTAAAAGCTGATTTGCCATTCCGTGGCCTCATCCCTTGAGATGATGAGCAAAGAATGGCCTTTGGAATCAGACAAATGAGTTGGATCTCCATTACTCTGTTTTCCACAAGCAACCTGACATGATGGTTCTGAATACTCGCCTGGGAGGGAGGCAGACAGCCTGGGTTCCAGTGCTTTCCAAAAAAAAAATTTTTTTAATGTTTATTTATTTTTGAGACAGAGAGAGACAGAGCATGAACAGGGGAGGGTCAGAGAGAGAGAAAGACACAGAATCTGAAGAGGCTCCAGGCTCTGAGCCGTCAGCACAGAGCCCGACGCGGGGTTTGAACTCACGGACCGTGAGATCATGACCTGAGCCGAAGTCGGACGCTTAACGGACTGAGCCACCCAGGCGCCCCTCCAGTGCTTTTCAAAGGTGTTTGTCCTTGGGCAAATAATCTAATTATCCAGTTTCTTCATCTGTGAGGTCAGGAGAGTAACAGCACCTACCTCATGGGGTTCAATAGGTTAATGAATAGAAAGTACTTAGAATAAAGACTGACACAGACTTAGGACTGTATTGGTGTCAGCACTATTTCTTTTTATTAATAATACTGGTTGTGCAGCCTTAGGCAATTTCACACGCTTTCTGAGATTTGGTGTGCTCATCTATAAAATGGGGGTTTGGGAAGTGTCTGCCTTGCAGGTTGTGGTGAGGATGGCAGTTCAGGTGTGTGGAGCACGGGGGGCAGCACCTGGCACGAGGCCACAGCTGCACCAGGAGGGAAAAAAGACAGCCCTGAACTCGGGAGCCGGCCTGTCTGCGAGTGTCTGGGCACACTGGCATTCTTACCTTTGCTCCTCATCACCCTCCTCCCTTCCTGCCACAAAAGACAGAGAGGTCCCTCCTCCCGAGTGAGGCTAACTGCTGTCCCTGAACTCTGGGCCCCCTCCCCTCTCACTTTCTCAGAGACCTTCTGCTATTCTGCTATTGATCTGGCCCCTGTTCCCTTTTTTTTTTTTTTTTTTAGTTTATGTATTTATTTTGAAAGAGACAGAGACAGTGTGAGGGGGGCAGGGGTAGAGAGAGAGGGAGAGAGAAGGAATCTCAAGCAGGCTCCACAGCTGGCAGTGCGGCTCGAACTCATGAACCTTGAGATCATGACCTGAGCCAAAAGCAAGAGTTGTTTGCTTAACCAACTGAGCCACCCAGGTGCCACCGGCCCCTCTCCTTTTAGCCTTTTCTTTCCACTGGCTTCTCCCCAGAAGCATTTAAATGGGCTTCAATCACTTCCTTAGAGCAAGCTTGACTACACACACACACACACACACACACACACACACACACACACAGCTTAAATCCCAGCTCTTCCCCCAGTGCTTTTCTTCTCTTTCCATCTTCCCCTAGGCAAACTCCTTGCAGTATTTGTCTGCACAACCTGTCTCTACTTCCTCAACCCCCACTCACTCCTCCCGTTGGTGCAGCCTTTAACAAGCAGGGTGACAAGCTGGAGTCTAGAGGAAGCAAGGTCAAAGACACAAGGGAGTTGTTTCCATCCTGAAAAGGGGACCTAGAGAGAGGGTAGAGAGGGAAGAGGATGTGATAGAAGCTCTGGTCAACCAAGAATGGAATTGCCCTGGCCCCTGCTGGCCCTCACCACCTCGCGTGCAATCCAGGCTCATGCATGTTGGGGGAGCCCACGGCAATCCAGGCTCATGACACGTACGGTTCAGCTGCCTCTCACACATTATGTGCCCTCTACCTGGTGGGCCTGACTTCTAATCAAGCCTGGCCCACCCAGGACTAGTTTCTCTGTCACCTTCCAGCTGACAGCCTTCCTTGCCCATGGCTCAGTGAAGTCTAAGCAGTGCCGAGAAGAGAAGGAGGCTGAGGAAGTAAAAACATGTAAGTGGAAGCAAGTTCTAATATTTTTCCTGTGTGTTTTCTTTCTGCTGTTTCGTAATCATCCATAATCATAAGAGGCCAGGGGCAGGCGCCACCGACCTTATTCTAATGTGCCCCCCACCCCGCCCCCCGCCCAGGGAAATCATACAAGAACATGCGGAATCGTCCGGCTGGTGTTTGTGAAGCAGACACAAGGCTCTCCCACATGCCAAAGCTCAGTGGAATTTCTTAGCAAAGATAGGAGTTCAGGGCCCTTGCCAGCCCTATTTACAGACAGGGAGACTGAGGTTCACAGAGGATCAGAGTGAGCGGCAGCAGCTACCATTTGCAGGGCCCGGCCTGGCTGAGCATTTTGAGGATATTATCTCATTTAGTCGTCAGAGACACAGCCTCTTACACAGGTGTTATGCCGCCGCTCACAGAGGAAAAGCATAGAATTTGGTAGAGATAAGGCTGGCTTATGCTACTTCTAAGACGGGTGAACTTGGGTGACCCTCTTAAACTCTCTGGGCTTCAGTTTATTATCTATAAAATGTCAGGGCTAGATTGAACGGGCTGGAAGGAGCGTTCCAAATTGAACTTTCTTTGGCCTCATAATTGCCAGGCATCTCCTCAGCAGGCCCAACCTTTAGTCAGCTCTCTATAAGAGAGCAACAGAAAACAAGTTATAATCAGATAGCAGACCCAGATCCAGCGTCGGCAGCAGCATTTATGAGCTGTGTGGCCCTGAGAAGTTCACGGACCTTTCTGAGCCTCAGTTCCCTCATCCGTAAAAGTGGGTGCTCCCCGGATTGTCGGGAAGGTAAAGCAGGGTAGAGCGTGTGAAGTTACTTGACACATAGCAGGTGTTCAATAAATGGCAGTGATTATTATTTGCTGATTTTTTTTTTCCCAATCCGTTGCACAATAAAGTGACAAACGGAAGACCCTAGAAATGTTTACGGGCTTCAGATTTGGGATTTGTGAGAACTGCAAAGTATTTACCTTAGCTCACTGTGCTCTTGTGCTCCTGTTAAAATACGCCGCTCGGTCCAGTTTTCTAGTGTCCTGAACAATTGCACACATAAGCTTGGCGAAGGTAGGCGGAATCAGGGTGTGTTTTCAGCAACAAGTGAGGCGAGGCGCTGAGCGGGCGGTTTTGAGCAGGAGGCCCGGGGAGTGACAGCAGAGGGGGAGCAGTGCCGAAACGATAATATTAGAGTACACAGAATAATTCACAGCTGCCAGGTCACGCAACTTGAGAAGTGCTTCAGAACAGTCAACCCTTCCATGTTGTTGCTAAGAGACGGGGAGGTGGGGAGGTAATCAGGCCTCCTAATGAGAGAGAGGGGAAAAAATGAACAGAGACGAACTTCAGATTTTGGAAATGATTGTATGGACTCCTAGTCACTGACTGCTGGTGACTTTGAAGATATTTAGCTTGTAAAAGAAGCATGTGTTGAGTTCCTACTGTGTACCATATGTAGCTGCAGGCCCCAGAGAGACCACAGGAGACAGTCTCAGATCTCGTGGAATTTCTAGTGGGGTCAGCCGTCTTTACAGCTGAGGGGACGCTGGAGGTCCTGAGAGGGCAGTGATCTGTCTGAGGCCCCAAGGCAACCAATTGGCAAAGCTGATCTTAGAATCTGGGCCTCCTAAGTCCCATACCAGGACGTTTTCCAACCACCATGTTTCACAAAAGAGATTCATCTGTAGCAGATTTTAAGCTGAGACTTGGTACTTTGGTGAGATAAATAAAGGTCCTTAACCAGAGAAATTTATGGAAAGCAGTGCAAAAAAAAAAAAAAATGATTTCTCTAATTTCAAATGTTTCACTGAGAAATTTTATATTTACTGAGTCCCTGTCCTGTAGTATTATACCTAGCTGAATGAGACTACAGAGTGACTGCAGGTGGCAGGATAAAACGAGGGGGATGATTTGGGTATCTCATCACTGCCGAAAATTAGCAAGACACAGAAGTCCAGAGGTCTGGGTCCAGAACCAGTTTCTGTCCCTTCTGACCCAGGCCTTTCACTTCTCTGGGCCTCAGTTTTCCCACCTGTAAAATGATCTTGAAATTCCACTTCAGCTCTAACTTTTATAATCAATCACCCAATAGTGCCGTGTAGGCCTGGGGGACCCTAAATGTAACTTCAGAAAGAAGCCATGGTTTAAGGATGGAGCCTTGAACATTAAACATCCCTGGGCTGCCATAGTCCTGCAGGAGGGTACCATCATGGTGTGTGTTCCCCTATGCCCAACAGATGGTCATCAGTGTCCATACCTCCCAAAATGTTTGTGCTTCTGGGGAGCAAGGATTGTGTCCCTCTCACCTCTGCATCTCCCGCCAGTACCTAGCAACTACCTGGCAGTGGTAGGCATTTCATATATCTACAGAAGGGCCTTTAACTGAGAAAAGGCAGGTTCAGAAAGGTATGTCAAAGAAAGCTGCCAAAAAGGAGCGGTTCAAAAAGTTGCCATGATAGAGACTTGGACTTACAGCATAGCTAGTATGTGGCAGAGCTCCAGTTAAAGCCCAGGACTGCCTGGATCCCAAGCCTATGTTGTTAGCCCCCTCATCAGCCTTCCACCCATTTGCCCATTTATTCAAGATGGCGGCATCAGCATTTCTTGAGGTTAAGGTAAAGACTGTGCCTAGACAAGAGAGGGCATGAAGCACACTCATTTTAGTCAACCCTTCTTCGGAGTCTGGCTCAGCTGTCACCTTCCCTATAATTTTCCCCAGCCGTCTGGGCAGAATTAGTTGTTCTTGTTTCTGTGTTCCTACCGCTGTACCTTTTTCTCCCTGTGACGTCCATCAATCTCACTACAGTGTGACTACCTTTGGAGGCCTTTCTTCTCCACCAGATCATGACTACTTTGATGGCAGGGACTGGGTCTTACTTATCCCTCTGCCCCCATGCTTGTTACTGAGTAGTCAATACATGTTTACAGAGTGAAGGTATAAATAAATAACAAATGAATGAATGAGGAAACTATATTTCTTAGGGTCAATAAGGGAAATGGGCACCAAAGAGCCTCCCCTGAACAACTTCTTAGAACAATCACAGAGTTGAACATTATGGGGATGGAGGTTATCGGGGACTTGCTCAAGGTCACATAGTTAGAAAGCATCACATCTAGGACTCTTACCCTCCTTCTCTTTTGTTCCTCCATTCAACACCTCATAAGGGTCTCTGGCTCTAAGCCATGTGGTTTTCAATAAAAATCTGTCAGAAAGAAATGAATTTAAAAAATAAAAAAAATTAATGTTTATTATTTTGAGAGAGAGCGAGAGAGAGCATGCGTGTGTGGGAGGGGCAGAGAGAGAGGGAGGCACAGAACCCGAAGCAGGCTCCAGGCTCTGAGCTGTCAGCACAGAGCTCGAAGCAGGGCTCGAACTCACGAACTGTGAGATCATGACCTGAGCCGAAGTCGGACGCTTAACCAGCTAAGCCACCCAGGTGCCCCAAGGAAGTGAATCGTTAAGTAGCTAAGAGTGTGGAAGTCTGACAGATGTGGGTTAAAATGCCGCTGGACCACTGACTACTGCCGTGATCTGTGGCAACTTAACCCCTCTGAAGTTCAGTCTGTGTAAAGTAAAGGGCAACACCTCCCACGTCCCCCTTGCTGGCTATTTCTATGGGGTTCCCTGGAAGGCATCATGATTAACCCCAACTGGAGGTGGGATGGGAGTTTCTGACACACCGAGTCTCTCATTGTCCTGCCTGATCTGCTTTCGGAGCAATGGGTTCCTTTCCTTGCTTCCTTTCCCCTTTTGAAGCGCCACTTTGGCCTAGCTAACACGTAGCATGGCTTGTGTTCTCAGTCTCCGCATAGCCATGGCATGTGCTTTCCAGCCCACCAAATAGACAACAAGCCCGTTGACCAGAGCGGGTACTTTGTGCTGGCTAGTGATTCTGCTCTTCGCGCTGCCGCAGCCCGAGGGAAGGCTGGGTCCTTACTGCTTTCCAGGTGCACGACTGCTGCCTTCCAGCGCCACGGACCTTTCTCGGGGCTGGCAAGGATCTCAGCCAACAGAGCCGGCACGGGGAAGTGGCTTCCGGTGTGAGCCTGCTGTGAGTCACAGACATCACGGATACGCTGGAGAGAGAGAGCCAGCGGATGCCGCCAGCAGATGCCCCTCCGAGCCTCCGGCTGTTTGGCGGCCTGGAGAAAAGCCAGGGGCGATGGGGCCTGAGAGGCAGCACCTCTGTTTTCCGAAGAGGAAGCTGTGTAGTGCTGTGCGCTCCGCCACGTGCACGCTGGCTGCCTCCAGGCCTGAATGCCCCCCTCATTACTCACCGGAAACGAGTTCGAACACTTCACACAGGAAGATGATTCGCTCCTCCGATGAGAGGCGGAAAGCCTTTCTGAGGAAATGGTTTGAAGTGTTTAAACAGTCTATTTCTTAGTCTGCTTTTCCTCGACTGAAGCCCTCGGTTTGAATGGGAGCCTTTATGTGCAAACTGCCCCAGTTGTGGCGGCCTTTGAACACCTTGGAGGGAATTTCAATTTGTGCTTCCCGCCCGTTCCTATACGTCACCTGCAATTCCGGCCCCCCGCAATGCTTCTGCGGCATTGGTGTGGGGAGGGCAGGCTTGTCAGAGCAGTGGGGGATACCACAATGAGCGTGTTGCTCTTACACTTGGAAATGAACAAACGTCGTAAAAAAAAAAAAATAATAATAACAGTGCACAGTTGTCATGGGTCAGGTTTGAGCACAAGGCATGGTGGGTCCCTCACATACCTGCCTGAGCGGTAGGACAAGAGTGGGAGAAGGCGGGATGGAGGACTGACCTCTTGACCCCTTCCAAGTCAGCTTCGGAGCAGGTCGACTCCAGAGACCCAGGGCAGCAACCGAGAGGCTGGGTTAGTTTGCTTCTCATTCTCAAAGGTAGACGTGCCTGGAGTGGGAACTCCTGTTTGTATTCTCTGGAACCAAGCTGGGATTTGTCCTCTTTGGGGGAGATCTGTCCCACCGGCGGGAACAGACTCCAGAACCAGCCACCAGGGGAGGGAGCTCAGAAAAGTCAGGCATGCCTCCAGGCTATCAACCAATAGGCTGGGACAACAGGAGGCTCTAGACTCGGGGAAGGGACACTTAGAAACTAGGCTTATGTGCCTGGGGAACACAGCATGGCATCATGGGGAGTGCCTGACTTCGGACTTGGAGAGCTGTAGATCTGAATCCCAGTTTTGGTACCTACTAGCTGTGTGATCTTGGGTAGGTCACTTCATTTCTTGGGGGCGTCTGTGAAATAATTCTTAGAGAAGGGGCATAATGACCAAGATCATAGTCAGGCAGACTTGGGTGCAAGGCTCTGGCCTATAACCGTAAGTTACTTAACTTCTGTACTTGAATCATCCCTAAACCTCTATTTCCCCAGCTGTACATAAGATGTGAGAGTACTGACCTCATAGATCTGCGAGGATTCGTTGAGATAATGCAGGTCAAAGAAATACTTAGCATTAGGCTCAAACACAGACAGCCCTCCATAAATGTCAGCTATTATGGATGTCGGGTCCCGGTCTGTCTGGCAGTGAAGGTGTAGGTTATGTGGCATGTGTCTGGGCAATGATGGCAGTTTAAGGGGGCACTCTACGGTTTCCCATAGTTTTCCAGTCAACTGGATCTTGGTGTCCTGCACTAGGCTGGGAGCTGCTTGGTCCTGGCTAAGTTAGCAGATTCCTCATCCGGCAACCTCTTCTAAGCCCTGCTGGATGGGTAAATGAGGTGACTTGGAGGTAAACTTTGCCGGCTAAGCTTGTTTAAAGTACTGAGATCTGTGAACTAGGGAGGGCGGGGCTGAGGCTCACAGCTTTACAGCTCAGAGAGTGTTTCCCCAAACAACTTCTCCTTTAGTTTGATCCCTACTGCATGCATCCTGCAGGAGGAATCAGAGGTCCTGAGAGGTTCCCCGCATGGGAGTCAGTGCTGGTGCAGATAATGTCACGCTGTATCCATGCAGCCACAATGCCGTGCTGCCCTCCCCTACCCACTAATCACAGGCTTCTGCTCTATAGGCTCAGTGCTGGGCTGAAGAGGGGGGAGGCACAGCACCCGGCCCTGTTCCTGCCCTTGCATGGGTGGTAATAATAATTCTGGGAGGTAATAATAGCTACTATTTATTGAGCACCCGCTAAGGGTGCGAAGTGCTTTACATAGGCGATCTTCTTTTTCCCACAGAGAAACGCTGTGAATAGGATTTCTTGAGTCTATTTTACAGATGAGGAAAGGAAGGTTTAGTGAGGTGTCCAAGGACACGCACAGCCAGAGGAAGAGCTGGGATTGAAGCCCCTTTAGCTACATCTTTTCATTCTTTATGCCATGTCACTTCCCTTTCTTCTTTGCTTTATTCTGCAGTTAGCTTAAGCCTAATTATGTGCAAAAAAAAAAAAAAAAAAATTACATGCACAACAACAACTGTGAATTGTGTACAATAGGATACTGGTATTAATTTCTGATCCCTCTCTCACTAAGCTACTGATGAACCTCTCAGTGGTCAGGTGTGACTCATGAAATTGTTCCTGTTCTAGTTTGATTGGAATGTCTACCTCTATAGTTACATAAAGACTCTAATGACCAGTGTGGACCATGGTAAAAAAAAAAAACAAAAAAAACAGTTTCCCCTTTCTAAAAGCTACTGTAGCCAGGATCCATTCTCTTGCTCATCACACCCTCGCCTTTTTTGAATAGCTGTTTATGTTCTTTGCCAGTTTTTCTACTGAGTTATAAGAACCCTTTATATTTTAAGAAAACTAGTCCTGTTTATTTGTATACATATTGGAAATATTTTCCCCCCACTTAGTCAATGGTCCATTGGCTGCATATATAGTGTTTGGGGAGCCAGGCAATAGTTTTGTATTATTTTTCGAAAAGCTTTCTCACGTAAAGAGAAAAAGTAAATTATTTATGTATCCAAATCTTATGAGCAGTTTACTTTATTCTCTTCCACTGATTTGTCAGTCTATTATTTCTCAATTTTAAATTGTTATAATATTTACAGATTTATAATGTGTTTTAATATCTGGTAATTCATGTCTACCTTCATTGCCCCTTTTCAAAAAGATTTTCCCAGCTTCTCTTGCATATTTATTTTTTCTTTGAAAAGTTGTACAAATGACTCACCCCTGTTATAGAAAAATGAGAAGTACAGATAAATATAAAAAGAAAAGAAAAGAAAAAATGAACAATAATACCATCCAAAGGTTACTTATATTAATTTCTTGGAATACCTCATTCCAATCTCTTCGTATGTGTGAACACACACACACAGGTCTTTTCTAACACAATTCAGGTCATGCTATTCTAGGAGATTTATTACTAAAATAAGTATACCCATCGCTTAATTAGTATGCCTGTTGCCTAATATGCCATGTTTTATTTAACCTTTCCTCATGTGGAGCATGCAAATTATTTCTAATTTTTCACTCAAGCGATTTATGCTTACTTCTGTCTTGGTGTGAATGAATCCTTTGCACGTTCCTCTGGCAAGTTGACCAACATCTGGTCTAAGATCTTCACTAGCATCTTGATGTTAAGTTCGGGATGTGCTTATCAGCTAATCAATATCTGCCCAGAGACTTCTTCCCCCTTGAAAACGCCATTCCGAATCACTGAGTGCAAAGGAGACAGACACTCATTGTGGAGGAAGTTGGCATTGTGGTTAAGAGCATGAGTTTTGGAATCAGACGGAACCATGTGAATTTGGAGAAGTTGCCTAAATTCTGCGTCTGTTTCCTCATCCGTAGAATGTGAACACTGAGAGCTACGAGGAGCGTTATAGTGGGGATTAAATATGATTGTCCAATACAGTGCTTAGTGTTATGCCAGCACATAATAAGACGTTCAATGAATGCTATCTACACAGCCTTCTACCTCCTCCAACTACTCACCCACGGCTACCCTCCGTCATCCTTATGAATTGTGCTGCGTGACAGCTGGATGGAGCTGCTGAAGACTGAGTTATCTTCAGCAGCCTTGCTACGCAGAGTGTGGTCCAAAACTAGGAGTATTTGCATCACCTGAGAATCTGCAGAATTTCAGGCCCTCCCAAGACCTATTCAATCAGAATCTGCACTTTTAAAAGACTTCCAGGTGATCTGTATGCACAGTAAATACCTTTGCAGAGGTATTGGTCTCTTATTCAGGATGCTAGTGGGGGTTGTATGGGAGGCCTGGGGGCACAGGAACACGTGACATCTCTGCTCTGGAATTCTCTAGTCTGGAGTTTGCACTCTCTTGGCCTCAGACCCATCGCTCGGTAGCAGTGTGCTCTTCACAAATCTCCAGTGACCTTTACCACTCTGGTGTGGTGGGAGAATCTCCATCTTCAGATTCAGACAGACAGGGGTTTCGACCCCGGCTTTGTTATCTGGAAGATCTAGCAGACAGTAGACACTGAAACAAATTATTTCAGCTTTCTGAGCTCAGTTTCCTCACCTATGAAATGTGGGCAATGCATCTTTCCTGAGGTGTTATTGAGATAACCAGTGATAAAGTATTTAAAAAGCCTTTCACATCCCAGGAGATCCAATAAGTATTTCAACTCTGAAGACTTCCAAAGCTTAGTGTGCATTTCAACTCCATGACCCACCTGGCTGCTCCCTTCCTCTCCTAGGACTTAAGTTTTGCCATTTGTAAAATGGGCATTTAGGTCAAATAACCTCTAAGGTCTCTCTCCACCCTAAAACTCAGCAACTCTTAGGGATAGTTCAGTACACATATTTGAATCCTAAGGGTAGCTCATGGTTAGAGAAGAGTTGAGACTTCCACTGTCCTGACACATTACCTAAATTGTCTTTCAATCAGAGACCTAATGAGAGGGGTAGATTTTATATGTATTAACGCATGTTTTCAATTGATACAAACAAGAAACTCAAGGAAAGTGTTGGTAGTTATTAAATAGCATATACCTAGATGGCATAGATTATGGAATAGTTATTAAATAGCATATACCTAGAGGGCATATACCTAGATGATTTTAAGGTGGGTACTGAGATCCCCCAAGCTGGATTTTGAACCTCTGGCATGCGTGAGGCACGTATCTGGTACTGGAAGTTCTCTGATTTGAACTAGAAAGCTGTTGATATCATCCAGACTGAAAATGCTTAACTGGGAAGAGGGATACAAAAACCTGGCTCCCCACAATGGAGCCTTAATAAATGATAAAGAATTAATTAATTTAAAGTACTTGAAAGAATCCTAAGTAATCATCTCCCTCAGCTTTTTTTGAAGAGAATATAGTATCAGGAAAGTCAGAAATACACTCAAACTAACAGTCTGTATCCCTAAGAGAGAGAGAGAGAGAGAGAGGGCTAAGCAGGCATGATTTATCATCCATTTCTGCATTTGCTCCTTTGCCAAACCTTATTTGAACACGATAGACACTGTGCTAGGTGTTGAGGAATGGAAGATCAGAGTAGGATTCAATTGGGCAATTACAAAGTGCTCTATGAGATGAGACATATACCCAGATAACTCTTTTTTTTTGGAGGGGGCACCCAGATCCCCAAATAACTCAACACAAGATCAAAACTATCACCAAAGAAGGAATGACGAAATGCTTTGAATCTGTACAGGACAGAGAGATTACTTCTGAGTCTTTCTAGCAGGTGTAGCATCTAATCTGCGCCTTGAATGATGGGATTTTATTCACTGGTCCAACAAACATTTGCCAGGAACCTGTTAAGCACAATGCCTCATAGAAGATGCCGTCAGAGTTGGCCAGTTACGGAGGAGTGGTTTGCCAATTGTTATTTTCTATGATTTGCTCTTCTTTCTTTTATGCCCCCAGTTTGGGGATGTTAAACTAGTAGGTCACTTGGGGGACTTTCAAAAGTGATCATTGCTAAATGGTGGCTTCCCCAAGTCAGACAAACCTGCATTCATTGGACACATACTTATCCGGTAGATACTGTGTGCCTAACACCATGCTGAGGGGCCAGGAATATGGCAATGAGCTCAGGGACCATGTGATGCCTGGTGCTTCTCCAACGTGGGTGGGCACAGCCCTGAATCAGGATATATGGCTTGACAAGCAGAGCACAGATTGACTTTTAGCTCCTGCCTTCCCCACTTAGCCGGATGGAGGGAGAGAAACAGTGTCACACGATCTCACAGATACGTACAGAACGGTAACTCTGATGAGTGCCACACAGGAAAGAAGGCCCTTCCTTGTCTTGAGGGACTTATATGGGCAGCTGGCCACTCAGGGGGATCGGGGAAGGCCTTGCTGAGGTGCAGTGCTTGACCTTGGACGCACTTGAAGTGTGACTAGGAGTTAATAGGCAAAGAGGGAGGGACCAGTGCTCCAGGTAGAGAGAAGAGTGTGTGCCTGTGCTACTTTTCCTGAGGAGCTGGGGAGGGGGAAAGAGCTGAAAGGAAGACAGTGTGAGATGAATCTGGAAGCACAGGGAGGGGACTAAATCAGTAGTATGGTGAGTAGAACATGGGAGGGGAAGGTGAGAAAATGGTGAAGATACTGCCTAGGTTCCTCTCTGCCATGTGTAATTGGATGAATGGAGTACTATATTTGGCCTCATCCCAGGGCTGCCACATACAGTTGTGTGAGTTGTGCACTGCACAGGGCATCTGGCTGAGTGGGGAAGGCAGGAGCTAAAAGGCAATCTGTGCTCTGCTTGTCAAGTCATACATCCTGATTCAGGGCTATGCCCACCCGAGTTGGAGAAGCACCTTCTGATAATTTGCAAAAAGGAACCATCCAGTTGGCTAGATAAAAAAGGAATTAGGCCTTTTAACTCAGGACCACAGGAATCCAGGCAAGCCCACATGGGGTGCCAGAAGTGGGGGCGGGCTGGAGGTGGTAAGGCCAGGAGCAGAGTACCCGGATGGTGGAGGCAGGGGCTGGAAAGGTTGATGAAAAAATGGGAGAGTGCAAAGAACACCAAGTTCAGTTTATTTATCCTGCAGTGTCTGTCTCTGGCCTTTCCTGGACTCCTGACCCACAGGGAGGGATCCTGCCTGTGGCTCACCCTTCCTGTTATTTTTATGCTTTTGTTAGATGCCTTTGATGGGAGTAGATATGGAAACCTAGATTGTCAGGGAGGAGAAGCAGCCAAAGACCATCCAGTTCTACTTTCTTGTCCTAGAAGTAAGAACACGGCGGCCCAGAGGGAAAGGAATCCTCTTTCCCATGTCCCCAGGCTGGGACTAGATCCTCGGTTTCCTGACTTAACCACACCTTGCTGATCTTCCCTCTAATAAGAAATAGATTGAGCTTTTGCAGGCAGCAAAGCACACCTGAAGGAGCAGAGGTATTGAGTCGGGTCAACCTGGATTTGGATCCCCACTTGCTATGTCTTTGCTGTGTGATCTTGGGCAAGTTATTTAAGCTCTCTGAACTTTGTGTTTTCTACCTGTAAGATGGAGATGAAAACGCTTTCCTTGAAGGGGGGGCTGTGAGAATTAATGTGAAGACTCTAGGGCAGTGTCTCTTCGCAAGCCATCATCCAGATTCCATTCTCCACTTCTGTGACCTTCTCCAGCCCCTGTTTCTTCACCTACAGTGTCTCTGTTCCTGAGAGTTTGGCAGGGATCTACAGAAAACGTATTTCTTTGGAAGGTCTTTGTGCACCACTACCTAAATTCTGCATATCACACTATTGAGAAATGACTCTATGTTTCCCCCTAACCTAAGCCCAGCTGAGCCCTAAGATGCAAATGGCAATTGACCTCTGGCCCCTAAAGCAGCCCTCTCCTTTCCCCCCATGATGACTCTGCATGGATTTCAGGAAGCGTCATGTGAAAATAACACCTTCAAACCAGAAGCAAAAGGAACTGGAAGGCTTTTGCAGGAAGCATAATATAAAGAAGGTGGAGGCTGGGAGCTCAAAAAAAAAAAAAAAAAAAAAAAGAAGCAATCACAGGGAGGTTTTGTTTTTTCTTTCAAAATGATTTTTGATGGCACATAGTTACTTTTATTTGTTCCCTGACTTTTAGAGGCTGAGAAGTAGCAGTCTTATTTTGAATATCTATTGTTACTCCTGAGATTTTATGCAGAATAGAAAGGATTGTTTTGAACAGTTTCTCATGGACAAGTGGAAGCTGTACCCTCGCTGCAGATGATTCATCCAGGAGAAATGATATATAAACAAGACTGCCTGCCTGGAAAGCGGATGGGAGGGCGGGAGGGTGAGGTATTTCAGAAGGGGCTTTTTACTCCCATGCCAGCGAATGATAAAAGCTAGCTCTTGAAATAGCAGGGGTGCTGTGGAATGGAGGTGTCAGAAAGTTTTACAACCTTGCATCTCATAGTTAATATCAGAAAAAGCACTTCTTAAATCTCAGACTAAGACCAGGTGCTTTCTCACAGTCATGGTGTATTGCTAGGTTGATTCAATCTTCAGCCCTGTCTTGTGAGTGTGATGTGAAAAAGCATGGGCTCTGAAAGCTGATGAAGCAGAGCAGGGTGAGGCTGAGAAGCACCCAGGCTGCAGAATGTTAGGAGGCACCTATTCTCAGCATCATACAAGTGTACGGTCAGCATTTGCATGACTCTCAGAGTGAGAGCCTCCTTCAATTTGCACCTAGGGTGCTTCTCTGGCCTCATCGAGTCCAGGCTCTGGAACTGAGTTAGAATCAGGGCTCCATCACTTATTGGAGGTATAACCTCAGAGAAGCAATTGTAATTAGGCTTGGCTATAACAGAAAAACCCAAAACAGGGGGTGGCTTTAACGGGTAAAAGCTTATTTCTCTATTACATAAAAATATAGAGCAATTCAGGGGCACCTGGGTGGCTCAGTCAGTTGAGCGTCTGACTCTTGATTTCAGCTAAGGTCATATCCCAGGGTCCTGGTATTGGGCCCTGCATGTATGGAGACTGCTTGGGATTCTCTCTCTCTCTCTCTCTCTCTCTCTCTGCCCCTTTCCCCTGCTCATACTCTCTCTTTCTCTCTCTCAAATAAAAAAAAAAAAAAAGTAGAGAGAGAACAATACAGAGGAGGGCTAACATAATGTCTCTGTTACATAAGGTCACCAGAACCTACCTTCCTTCTAGCACATTGTCCTGCCATTCCTGTGTTTTAGTCCTCATGATCCGAAAGGGCAGGCCTGAAGGTTCAAGATGGAGACATCCGTGTTCCAGGAGGCAGGATGGAGGAAGGTGCATGAACCATGTGGACACATTACTCACTTGAAAAAAAATCAATAATATGACAATGACAAAAACATAGATCAGACTTTTAAAAACCCATATAATACAAAAAAATAAAATCTTTTATTTTTTGGATTATTAAATGATCAGTAATTGTTACTTCTATCGATGTCACTCCAAATTCTCAACATTAGCATCCAGTTTATTATAACCGGGCCACAGTCTTGCTCCCTGCAACTGAAAATGTTTCCAGGTGGACCCCTTCTTATGCGTCTTCATGAAATGTCCCTAAAGCCATAGCTTTGGGAATAGGAGAATTACGCAGAGTGTGAAGGTAGACATCCTTGTATTTGCCTACCCAGCATTCATTCCCCATTTTGGTAGTGATACCCCAGTTTCGCTTTGGGATACTGCTGGTTCCTATTCCTTGTAGATTTGGTAGAAACTATTAATTGGGCTTCAGGTGGGAAGGGGTAGAAATGTAACGCAAGCCAGAACAATAGCCTCCCTCTTTCTCAGGAATTTGTCTCTTGAGTAGAGACAGAAAAAGCACAGTAATATGATCAGGGACCATTTTTTCTAGCAGAGGCATGGATATCAAAGTTCTTGAGCTGCCCTGGAAGCTGTCTCTTCTGAAGTCTGACTGTTCAGTTAGTCCTTCAAATCTTGTTCATGATGCCCCATATCCTTCCAGTAAATCTTTATTTCCGTTAATTAGATTATGTTTTTGTTGCTTGCAACCCAAGAACCTTAAATGACACAAGTAGTTATTCATTTGTTCTACCTAAAGATTTGGAATTGTATAGGCTGGTCTGACTATTGTCACTCTGGCTTTTTCTTTTCCAGAATCTCCTGATGAGACCACAAATGCCTCCGGCCACACACTTAGCCCTGCCGTGCTTCTGAGCCAAATGAAGTGGGAAATGAAGGTAGGATGTAGATTTAAACTGTCCCTCTTATATCTGGGTTTTAGTGATTAATAGGGCTGTTAAGACTAAGACCAATAAGGTGGTAAGAAGGATACCAGAGAGGAAGTCCCAGGGGCCAGGCTGAGGAATTACCTAGAAGGCACCAGTTCAAGGAAGGAAAAGGCCAACATGCTATGTAGACTTCACAAAACAAGGAGTGTTGCCTGTCTTATTCCCCACTCTATCCCTCGTACTAAAAGCCAAGTTTGGCCATGATAAGCACTCAGGAAATAGGTGCTGAGAGAAAGCAGTAGCATTAAGAAGGGCTGAGATTTGTGGTGGCAGAAACCAAGTGAAAGGGTGAGATCATCTCACAGAGGTGGAGAGAGGTCAGCAAGCAAGGGAGTACATACGTAGAGTTGAGGGTACAGAGGCGTTGGATTCTAAAGGTGCCAACCAAGGCAGTCACTGTGATATTTGCTGTTTTTCCACCATAGTTCCTGTGTTCCTCTCTCTGCTATTTACCTCTCGTAACCAGAGTCAGCCCCAGAAAAAACCTATTGCTACCACCTTCGGCTTCTTCCCTCCTGTACCTGCAGCTCCCCCATGGTTTGGCCCAGCCCATCAGAATGATATTCCACCTTGGTCCCTTCTCTTGAGTGCTAATGCTTTCCCCTGTCCTAATCCCTAACGCGGGGTCTGGGGCTCTCATGCCCTGCCTTGCTCTTCCAAGTCCTCCTAAGACCAAAGACTCGCTCCATTTTTTTTTTTTTTTGACAGGTCCTTAAGGTGTGGCCACCGAGATCATGCTTCCTAAATGATGACGTGGTTACTAAAATCAGTAATGACAATATCTGACATTTATTGGACACATATAATGGTCAGCTCCCATTCAAAGCTTTTTCACTTTTATGAAGTGCTCACCGTAACCCCATGAACTGAGTGTTATTGTTATGGCACAGGCTGTTCATTGCCTTCCCAGCCTTTACGCTCCCAGTCACAAATGTTAAAGACTACACATCACACACTGCCTTGTGACTAGGAGTGGCCAACGAAGTCTACATGGAAGTTGCTGGGTGAGCTTCAGAGAAAACTTTTTAAAGCAGGTAGGGTGTCTTTTTAAAGTTCTGATCTTTTTCTCCTTCCTCTAGGCTGGAATGTAGCCATGGCACCTGGAGGGCACCTCGTAACCATGAAGTGACTTTAGGACAGAAGCCACACACAGTGGTGGAGCAGAAAGGTAGAAGGGGCCTATGCTCCTGATGACTGGAGAGCTGCCCCACCTCTTTAGGCTTCTTTTATAGCAAAGGAAATAAATCTCTAACTTTTTATTTGGTTGTTCTATTGTATGTGACACAGTCTACTCCTGATTGATGAACTTCTTTCTTTCTTTTTTTTTTTCAATATATGAAATTTATTGTCAAATTGGTTTCCATACAACACCCAGTGCTCATCCCAAAAGGTGCCCTCCTCAATACCCATTACCCACCCTCCCCTCCCTCCCACCCCCCATCAACCCTCAGTGTGTTCTCAGTTTTTAAGAGTCTCTTATGCTTTGGCTCTCTCCCACTCTAACCTCTTTTTTTTTTTTTCCTTCCCCTCCCCCATGGGTTTCTGTCAAGTTTCTCAGGATCCACATAAGAGTGAAACCATATGGTATCTGTCTTTCTCTGTATGGCTTATTTCACTTAGTATCACACTCTCCAGTTCCATCCACGTTGCTACAAAGGGCCATATTTCATTCTTTCTCATTGTCATGTAGTACTCCATTGTGTATATAAACCACAATTTCTTCATCCATTTGATGAACTTATTTCAATTAAATATTTAATATATATGGTGGGGCAGACATATATAGTGCTCCCCAAATATCTCCATGCCCCTCCATATTTCTCAGTTTCCCCTGCAGTTAGGTTGGGACGATGTCTAATTTTGAACAATGGGCTCAGAGCAGAAATGACATGTCACTTCTGTACTAATGCATTTTGGAGCCAGTGTGCCTTCTCCAATTCTCTCTTCCATGCTGTAGTAACCCTGGACGCCACTTGATAAGATGGAGGTATCACAGGATACAAAGAAATGGGATCCTTGAGTCACTGGATGTAGAAGAGCTCCCATGAACCCGCCTTTGGGTGAGACTATGGGTGAGTGAGAAATTAACTTCTGTTTTGCTAAGTCACTGAGAGTTCAGAGTTTATTTGTTACTGCAGCATAGGTTAACTGATCCTGACTAAATATGCCTCATTTTATAAACCAAGAGATTGAGTCTTTCAGCAGTTAAGTAACTTGCCCCAATCAAAGGGGCTACTTAGGAACCAAGTCTATCTGACCACAAGAGCCAACCTCTGTGGTTTCCCATTCCCTCCTTGGCCAGTATTGGCCACGCTGGCATTCCTGATTCTGTTGGCTTCCTGTCATTTGCTTCCATTCAGGTCGGTTTTTTTCCTTTAGCATCTGTCCCTCTGACCTGCATAGACTAGAATGCCACATGCCCAAAGCTTAACCTGTGACACTCAGTTTATAGAATTACATCTCGTATTGTAATTCTTCTTGGAATTTATTTTGAATCTTGGCTGGTTGAGTTGGCCAATACTAAAAATGGTTGCTTAGCATCTGGCTTCTATTTGGTCCTTGGCTAAAACAAAACATTCACAGTTGATTTTCATCACCAGGTTTGTAGTATTTTCTGTTTTCTTTCCCGAACACAGTGAAGAAAAAGAAAGTGAGATGTGGCCATTATTCTGTATCTGAATTATCTAGCTTGGTGGATTGGAACAAGTTGCTCACAAGAAAAGCTCATGTATTCAACAGATGTTATGTTCCAGGGGCGTGATAGATTCTGGGAATGCTGGGAGAATTTTACCACACAGTCCTTACTTTAAAGGAGCGCCCAGTCTAAGGACCTGTGTAAATAAATAGAATGCAAAATAGTGTGATAAGCCCAAAGAGAATCAGCGTGTATCAGATGCAGTGGTGACACTAATGGGAAGATTGTCCTTTCTGACTGTTCTAATTCCCATAGGAAGAGGTTTTATGCCACAGCTGGAAGAGTTTTTCAGAGACTTCTGAGTACCGAGTGTTGTGCTAAGCATTTTCCATAAATCAAATTTCGTCTCCCATTTACAAGTATTGCATCTTTTCCAAGGATGAGTCAACTGTTGCTCAGAAGGAAAGAGAATTGGTCAAGGTCACACATGCAGCATCTTAACCCAGTTCTGGCCAATTCTAGCATTTCATATTTCCCCCAGAGTACCAAGCTCGTCCCTCTGTGGAGGCAGGTGGGTTTATTCTGACAACATAAGCCTCCATCGTCTTATCCAGCGAGTTTCCTGAGACGGGCTCTCCACAGTTCTGTCGCAGCGTGGGCTTCTTGGAAATTCGGTTCTCTTTCTCAAGGCCTCCCTACCTGCTGAGCCTCATTCTTCATTCTGAAATAGGAGCTGCCCTGTAAACAGTATCTGGTGCTCACTTCCAGGCCTCCGGCTGGTGGAGCAAGAACATTTCCAGTGCATATGCTTCCTTATTCTGTAAAAAAAAAAAAAAAAAAAAAAAAAAAAAAAAAAAAAAAAAAATGTGTTTATACTTGGTCCCCTCTGAAGCCGGACGACGCCCATGATTTGTCCCAGGTCCCAGCCAAATTTGTTGGCTGGGCTTTTTCCAGTCCTTTACACCCCAGAAAGGGAGAGCGCTGTGTCTGCCCTCTGGCGCCATCTACCGGCACTGCTCGAGTCTCCGAATGAGCCCCAATTAATTGGATGAATCTTGTCGCTTCATTAGCCCATTGGTTTTTTTTTCTTCACAGACTAGAGGGCGACCAATTAGTAAAGAGAGTAGATAGCAAATATAGCTCACCTTAAAGAGGCCAGAGTCTCCTTTCTCTCGCGTTTCCTACCTTACCCGTTGTGACATTCCTTCATCTTCAATTCTTTCTTCCTTTTGAAAATATTTATTTTGTTCTTATATAGAGATCAGGGCATGGGGCACACAGCTGCACACCTGAGCAAACACAGGGGCTGACTGATTTGCTGGTGTAATGAAAAACATTAGTTTTGAGCTCATTACTCTGATTCCACAATGGGCACCAAATCCCACTTAAGACCCACGGAGGAAGTCTTCAAAGGGACACTGCTCCAGGTCTGTGCCTGGGGAGCCAGCCGCCCCTCTGAGCATTTGCAAAGGAATAACCCATGTTTGGAGACCCAGGCCTGTCAGATCAAAACCAGGCCTGGCCTCCAGACCTTGAAACAAGTCGCAACAGTGAACCTTACTCATCCATTTTCAAAATACGGCCTGTTCTCTACAAAATGGAGCAAAGCCTCTCAGATTGGCGCTGGCTGCTCTATTTGATATATTAAGGAGAATCTTGACTCTTTCCAGGTTTCTGCCAGTCTGTTTTAAATCCAAATGGCTTGGCGGAGAATGGTTTTTAGTTATTTTTTTGTTTGAAATGGAATTCAAAACAGCAGGGGCATAAAGCCTAGCTATGGATGGAAGAGAAAATTAAAAGGTCCCTGGAGTCCCCCACTCACCTTTCACATTGAAGGAAAAGGAATTAGGGTTTCTGGTAAACCGACTGTCTGTTGAAGCACCACTCAGGGAGGGAGGGTGATATTGCTGAGCCGTTGAAGTTGTCAAGATATCTAAAGATTTTGATTTCTTCAGAGGCAGAATGATCAAGAGCTCAATTCTAGAGCAAAACCCTGCTCCTGATTCTTACAGTCATGAGGACGTAGCCATTTTTTGGGACCTGTCTGAGTCCGACTTCCTGGGAACAAGCTTGTGATAGCTAGCTAGTAGGACTGTTGTTAAGGTTGAAAGAACGTAGCACAGGAGGCATTTACCACTCCTCCTGGCACATCTTTCTTTTTTTTTTTCTTTGAAAAACATGTGACTCTTTTTTTTTTTTTAAGTGTATTTATTTTTGAGAGTGGGGGCAGGGGCAGAGAGAGAGGGAGACAAAGAATCTGAAACAGGCTCCAGGCTCCATGCTGACAGCACAGAGCCCAACACGGGGCTTGAACCCTCGAACCGTGAGATTATGACCTGAGACAAAGTCAGACACTTAACCGACTCAGCCACCCAGGTGCCCCTGGGCGCATTTTAAGAGCTTCATAAACAGCTTAATCAAGATCAGTCTCTTATAGCCAGGAATTAGATCTTCTGCCTGAAGCATGAAATGTGTGACTTTTAGAAAACGCCTGGGTTCTCTGCTCACTGTCATCCAACCTCTCTGGTTGTTTGAGACCTGAGGGTTAAGATACTATATTTGGACATGTGGTATTAAACTGCACACCATCTGGATCCACCTGCCCCATGGGCTCCTTCTTTTCCCATCCCCTCCTCTGATTCCCCTGGAGGGAACCTTACATTCTAACCACACTGGTCTTCTGGCTACTTCTAACACATGCTTTTGCCCAAGAGAGGAATGCTCTCCCCACCCACTCCCATATGCCTGACTAATTTCCTTCAGGTCTCAGTCTAAAGGTCACTTCCTTGGGGATGCCTTCCCTAATGACCAGACTGAGTCAAGCATCTCCCCACCCTTCCACTGAATGCTCTGGAAGTGCCTTCATAGTATCTACAGTAATATTGTTTGCACATCTTTCAGCACTTTGCAAAGTGCTGGGCTTCATAAGCAATTGTGATCATCTTTTTAATGATCTGTTATATGTCTTTTCCTTACCTGACAATAAGTAGGCAGGAACTCTGTCCATTTTGTCCATGAACAGTTGATGCGTGGCTAATGGGCCCTGGAGTCCTGCTTGCCTTAGTCCTTGATGTCCCCTCTCTCTGAAACACTATCCCCCCATTTTTCTGTCAACCCCCCACTCATCTCTTTTAAGATACAATTCCAAGTCGGCTTCTCAGTGAAGCCATTGCTCAACTCCCTTAGGTGGGGTACTTGTTCCCAAGGTACATTGTTTTTATGTCTGTCACAGCAATTAATATATTGAATGCCATTAGCTTTTGATAGTAGGATTGATGCCTTACATAGCTTCTCACTTCCAGTGCTTAGTGGGTGCCTGGCACCGGGGAGGCATTCGATAAACATTGAGTGAGGATGAATACAGTAACATTACCTTCTGAGAGAGTGATGATCATTCAGTGCCATGTTAGTATCTTAAGGCAGAAAGATTTTGGCCATATACACCAAGAATTGGTTAGGTATTACCTCCTAGAAATGTCTTAAGCCACACAGTAGACTCATCAACCTTTCTTGGTATCTCACACTTGCAACACTGGATATATCATTCACTTCTTATGCTTATAACCAGTTCTAGAAATTTTCAGAGATCTTTCATGTAAAGATCTTTGATTTGTTGTGAGGAGAGAAAAAATATTTCATGGCGCGTTGGATTCTTCTCAGAATTCAGTCATGGAGACAGTCTATTGATTTTTTTTTCTTACTTTTACTACTTCAACAATTGAATTGTGGAAATACTATTGTAGATACCAATACTGATACAGTTCAATGAGTAGGAGAGTAGAGAAAAACACAGACCTGAATAGATGGGCTTCCCGACATTTCATAGTCTTGCCCCGAGTATCTTTGACTCTATTCTAATTGGCCTAGATGAGTTAATATTACAACAGCAACCAATATTAATAAGTAGCTATTTTTTACAGAGTATTTTTACATATTATATTGTTTAATATAGTCCTCCTGAACATTTTCCATCCAGAGAAGTATGCTTTGATAACTTGTACCTGGAGCCCCCAACTTGTTGTAAGAGATTCAAGAATGGATCATGAATCTTGACCCAGCTTTTGAAGGGGACTAGATGCCCCTCTACCCTGGCCTGTAAAATGTGTTGAGAGTAACAAGAGTAATCACAAAATAGATGGACCAGAGTCCATCAGGACTCTGTTTGACCTCTAGCATCTACTGTTTTGCAAGTCCTGACATTGCTTTGATGATCTCTTCCTCCCTCTCTTTCTTCTCCGACTCTGTGGTTTGATGGGACTCCAAAACCCTAGTATTGAAGGTTGACCTACACCTAAGCCACTCAGTATGTCCCTTCCCATCCCTCAGCCATGGTGATTGGTTCAGGGAGGGATATGAGACCCAATCAGACCAATGAGACACCATCCGGGGAGGAGGCAAGTAAGTGCCATCTCCATCTTACTTTTCCTTATGGACAGAGAGTGGGGTCTGCTGGACAATATCACACGGAGCCTGAACAGGAAGCTAACACTTCCCATAGCAAGCTGAGTGAGGGAGGGAAATCAAAGCCTGCTGATACCATGTGAGCCCTGTATATAGCCAGGTTTAGAGCTACTTCTGCTGATGGCTTTTCATTGATTTATTCCAATAAAATTGCTTTTTACTTAAACTGAATTTTTTTGTTACTTGCAACCATAAAATTCTAACTGATGCACGTCTGATTTGCCAGCACTAAGCTAAGCCCTTTTACATATATCAGCTTCTTTAATCATTGCAACAACCCAATGTGGGTAGATATTACCATCTCTACTTCATAGATAATGAAATTGAGGCTTAGGGAAATTAACTATCTTCCCATTCACAGCTAGAAATGTTCAAGTTGGGATTAGGGTTCAGGTCTTAGTCGCTGCACTGTTTCCTGGGCACAGCTGGAGAATGGTAGCATGCTCCTTCTCAAGGTCCCACATGCTGTCAGGCATCATCCATTTCTCTCCCTCCCCTCCCCAGCACTTCTAACCTAGTCCCTCCTTTTGCTATTCCCCCCCTCTCCTTTTTTCCCCTCCTGAAACTTGAGTTCAAGTCTCCAGGGAGATAAACATGAGCCCCTCCAACCAGCAAGCGCTGGGAGCCTGGGCTTAGTCATTCCCCTGCCCAAGACATGGGGATTGCTGAGATGACCCCTGTGTAGGCTTTCTGGCTTCTTTGCTATGGAAGTCACAGCCCTCCCCTGGGTGCCAGAGATTGCTCCTTCCTTTTCTGGCCCAGAGCCATTCTCAGAGGCTTCTTTGACGGCACCCAGGGCAACCTGGGCTGATAGGCACCCTGCCTAGATAAGGCATTTCACTGCCTGGGCATTTGTGTGAAGCTGGCTCTGTTTGAAATCCTGCCTCTCTCTGACTTCACTTCCTGAATGTGCTGACAGGTCTCTGAGCCAAGCCAAACAGGTTCCCAATACCGTGCCTGCAGAGCATTCCCCTGTGAGTGCAGCTGGGGAAACAAAACTTTTCTCTAGCCCGTAGAGAGGACCTGCCAGCCCTTATATGACCAAGAAGCAAGCCCTCTGAGACCTTGTTGAATCTTAGTGGGAAATGTTTGCATTTCAGTTAGGGTGACGTGTGTGTGTGTGTGTGTGTGTGTGTGTGTGTGTATGCACACTGGCTGGGGGTACGGGGTGGGGGGTTCCTGATTATTTCTTCTTAAATGAACAAGTCTACAGTGAAAAATGACTAATTCTTGCTTTCCTACTCTATATAAGGGCTGTACATTAAATGATCCTCCTGGTAACCTTCTGAGGTAGCCACAGCCGGCCTCATTTTCATAAACGAAGGGATTGAAGCTTGGCACTATTAAGGCACTTGCTCCATGCTCCTCTAGGTATAACTGCAGAGCCCGGATTTAACCCCTAGACACTTGACTCCAAATTTCATGGTCCCCTCTAACTCGTAAAATACTTTGATTCTTCATATATTTGGAAGGGTAATGAGGAAGAGCGGAAAGGGAGAGACTCTAGTGTCTTCCCAGCCCTGTGAAGTGTAGAATAACAGTGTCTGTGGCAGGAAGGTTGTGAGGCTCAATTGGGATATAAATTCATGTGGCATTACTACTCAGGAGTTGGGACATGTGTGTATAAGCTCTTTAGGGTCAGGAAGACCTGAACTCAGCTTGGGCGTCCACCAGTCACTTATTCCACGAACACGAACAAGGCCTGAAGCTTCATTTTCCCATCTACAAAATCCAGCCCTTTCATTTGCCTTGTGAGACCCAGCACAGTGCCTACTACATAGTAGAAATGTGGTAAATGGTATCTACTATGAATATTATACAGGTGTTTTTATTATACTTGTGGAAGATACTGTTGGTTCCTATTGGAGTTGGGAAGAGCTAAACGATGCTACAGAAACAAGCAACTCTCAAATCCCTGTGTCCTAAAACAACAAAGGCTTCGTTCTTGCTCCTGTTAAATGTCTATTGTAGATGTGCTGGGCAGGGGGAGGGACGCTGATCTACATTGTCATTATTTAAAGACCCAGGTTAATGGACACTCCGTCTCTGTGCTTCCATAGTTGGCAAGGCTGGGAAAAGGAAGCATGTTGAATCTCTCACTTGCCCTTAAGGCTTCTGCCTGGGTATGACAGATGGCACCCCTGCTCACATTTCATTGGCTGACACAAGTTGCATGGCCTCTCACCCACCTTCAAGGAGGTAGGAGATGGGGAAGTACTACCCTACATTGTACCCAAGAGGAGAGCTGGAAATATTTTGTGTAGGGTGTTAATGACCATCCACCAACCCAAAAGCCATCCTCCTTCTCACTTCTTTCTTGCTATCAGAGCCTTGATTTTTTATTTATTTTAAAAATAACTTTCTGTGTTCACTCTCCCATGTGCTTAGAAAAAGGTGATCCCAAGGGGTGAATCATGACTGTAGGCCAATTATGGTAGTCACATTCCCTTGCAGGATATATGCATGTGACCTGCTCCTGACCAACAGGATGTGAGGGGAAGTCTACTGGGGTGGAGGTGGGCAGCTTCTAGGAAAGGCTTCTCTTGCTAATAAAAAGAAAGATTAAAAAGAAATTTTTAAAAATATTTACTCATTTTTGAGACACAGAGAAAGAAAGATTTTGAGCTGCGGAGGGGCAGAGAGAGAGAGACACAAAATCTGAAGCAGATTCCAGGTTCTGAGCTGTCAGCACGGAACCTGATGTGGGGCTTGAACCCACAAACCGTGAGATCATGACCTGAGCCGAAGTTGGACGCTTAACCAACTGAGCCACCCAGGTGCCCCAAGGGAAAGATTAAAGTAAACATCCTTGCATTGCTAGTGATTATTGTGTTTACCTATGATGCCAGGAACTGCCAGAGCTATTCTGAGGCCACACAAGGAACTTCTTTGACACACCACGAATGGTGACATGAAAAGATAGCCCCCAGGCCCATGATGATGTCAGTGAACGAGGTCATTGAGTCCTGGATTGGTTCATGTCTGGACCTCTTGTTTAAATTGTGTCTTCTGTTACTGGCCCCTGTAAACATCCTAACTGTTAGTGTGGTCAATTATATAACAGCCCAGGCTCCTGCCCACCTTTTTCCAGGACTTACAATAAGGTCAGGGAAAATCCCTTCCTCTGAGCATGAACCTGGATGAATCAACTCTCTGGAAGAGATTAGGCATCAGCTTCTGCTGATGGACTGACAGTCCTGAGATCTAGGAAATACACACATTCTGTCCAGGTAGCCAGTGAGTAGCAATAACCTAAGAAGGCTGTAAATTAATGATCTGGTAATCCAATAACGAGGCAACCATCAGGCACTGTTCTTCAGTGGATGTACATGGAAGAAGTTTGCATGGCAAGAAACTGTCAGGGCTTCTCAGGACTGTAAGTGTTCTGGCCCCTCCAGAGAGGAGGGGTTCACAGCAGGGCAAGGAGAGTTCACTACCCGTTGTTGTGGCATGGATGAAATATCCCAGGGGACTATCTGATTACCTTTGCTCAGATGGTGTGCACATCAAAGAACCTTCTGATGACTAATTCAGTTCCTCGGGGTCCTTGATGTGGAAGCAGGGACGTGCTCTGGGTAAGGAACCCAGGATCACCAGGGCATCTGGTTCCTGGAACAATATAGGAGAAGAGTAGGGTTCTTGAAGCCTAATTGAAACCAGCCAGTGGTTGAGGGACCTTGTCAAAAGCTCTTAAGACTCACTGAGAGCCTCAGTCACTGTGTCCGCGAGACACGGCCTCTAACAACGACGTAGCCGGAGCAGTGGTGAAAATGAAATGAGATGGAAGGGACAAAAGTACTTTGGAAATGATAGGAGTGTGAACTGGTACAAATCGCATTGCGCATCAAGCTTCCTTTGCTCACTCTGCTCCAGGAAAGTCGACCATCTCTTGACCCCTAGGGTGCCCAGAAATCATTCCCAAGCTTTCCCTCATGCTGCACCTCCACCTGCTGCCCCTTCTCTTCTGCTCTTCACCTGATGAACTCATCATCTAGGAAGTGTCAATTCCCGTATTTCTGTAGAAAGACCTCCCCCCCCCCCCCCCCCCCGCCCCTCCGGTCCAGTTTGGATAGTTTTTCTCTTTCACGGTGCTCAGTAATTCTTCACTGTGCTTGTCAAAGTGTAGAATCATACATTTAGTGGTGATTTCGATTTCCTGTGTCTCTTACAGAATAAAAACTCCAAAAGGGGAGGCATCCTGTGGATCTCACTCTCCATCGTATTCCTGGTGCCTGGCACAAAATAGAAATTTAGTGCTGCTTGATGAATAAAATGAGTGTCGCATGAATGTAAGGTGTTAATCATGCAATTCCCCAATGTAAGTAAAAACACTGGTCTCTTCATTTGCGTCGAAATGTTTGTATAGTTTGGGTCAGTTAGTCCCACGGAGCTTAGTCAATTATGGGGGACAAGATAAAATCAGGCTTGGGTCCTGCCTGCAGTGGTGAGGTCACAAGTCTTTGTCTTTTACATCTGTTTATTTGAGCATCCTGACACTAAGCAGGTGGCCTCTGGACCATTTTATAAGAGGATTTTCTTTTAGATGTCAAGTCGACCCAGTGAAGAGAAAAGCTTAAGTTCAGGACAAATAGCAAAGGTGTCGCGTGAACTTCCTGATATCCCTCCGCAGGCCTAGCTTGCCAGGAGGTTGTGTAGGAAGAAATGTGGCATAACGGAGCTGGGCCCCCGTTATCTCCTCCCCATCTCTCCCCCAACCCCAGGGCGGCGTTAAAGACCACGGACCTTCTAAATTAAACTGAATCCTGTCCTTGGTATTATCCTCCTTACCCAGCCTCTCCTCTCCCCCAGTGCATCATCCAAACTGTTACCAGCAAGAATCTTTCTCAAGCTGACAGTCCATTACCCTGCTCTGCTTTCTTCTACATTTCTCTGTCATCTAGAGGGTGACAGCCAAACTCAGCATGGAATGGATATTACTTCACAACCTGACACCTCAACTTTCCTGCTTCAAATCTCCCTTCATTTTTCTTCTCATACATTCATTTCCAGCTTACAGCTTCCCGAACACGCCATGTTTTCCAATGCCCCTGTGCCCTTGCACACAAGTTCCTCCTCCAACCTTCCTTTCCTGGTGAGTTCCACTGGCTCAGCTCAGATGTCACTTCTCCTCTGAAGTCTATCCTGATAACGGTTCCTCCTTTCCAGATCTGGCACCTCTTTGTGCTTCATCTCTACGCTTCTCCCCACCAGACTAGGAGTTCCTGGAGAACAGAGATTGTGTCTTGCTCATCGTTGAACCCCCATGCTCAGCATAGGGCCTCAATGAGACCCAGGCCTGGGGGAATGCCCTTCTTTGGGATGTCAGAAGTCCACAAGCAAACAACTGGGACCAGAGTCCAGAGTTAGGAGGAAATAATTTCACATTCTGTGGCTAGCCCATATTCTAACATGTTCCCATCTTCCACAACACTCCACTTGACCCATATAGAAGACCCATGGAAGCAAGGGTAGGACAGAGTAAAGGACATTGTCTTTTTCTCTTAGTTCCACCAATGCATATCTTCTCTGACAATAAAAAGACATGGGGAATAGACACTTTAGCATGATCCTTATCTCTATCCAGCAAATACCAAGTGCTAACTCCGAGACCCCTGAGATACATTAACGTTACAAACAGAAAGTCCTCTCTGCCATTGCCAATGAAGTGGTTGCTTTGATAAAGCCATATCTGGAACTATTTTTTTGTGCCTGCTTAATGGTTACATAGTATCCTTGCCCATTCCCACCTCCACGCCTAATGTTTCAGGCTGACTCATTTTATGTAAGATGCCCACTTGCATTAGCAGAGGGGAGAATGGACATTGTGTGGCTGTAAGAATATGCTAACAGTGTAATGATTTTAAGAACACTCATTGAAAACTGGACTTTAGAACGTTCACTGAAAATTGGCTGGGCTTGAATTTTCTGGGGGTCTTCAATCCATCTGGAGTTGCATACCTGGAAATGGATGAGGTATATTTCACTAGAAGAAATTGAGATCTGGAATTATTTTGGAGGAGGTTTTAAGTTCAATTGCTTGTTCACTCATCACACATTTGTTGTTTTATAAACATCTCCTAGTACCAGGCACTGTACTAGTAGTCTGGGGTCCACAGATGAGTGGGATATGGCTCTAGCCAAGAGACAGAGAGTTTCACAATAATACTTTGATAAGTCTATCATAGAAGTTTTGATAAAATGTTATGAATGCTCAGTGGGAATATTCGTTCCACCTGAAGATAAGAGTTAGCAAGGAGTGCTTCATAGAGAAGGTGCTGTGTGCCAAGCCATGAGGAATGAGTAGGATTCATCAGCTGAACCAGATGGAAAGGTATTCTGGGTAGATGGATGAGCACAAGCAGAAGCATGGAAGGGTGAAAAGGCATATGGGATTCAGACTCACACAAAGGTAAGTTTCTCATAGTGAGTGTGTAGGCCTTAAGTTTAGGAATTACTAAACATTTTTGAGTCATGGGACTCTATGAAAACCAAATAAAAGCTAATGATTTCTTCCCCCAAGGGAGCGTGTGTATGCACGTACACATATATACGATTTTGTAGGCATTTTCATTGAGTTCATGAACCCTCTGCCCCAATGGACACAAAGTGTTAAGAATCTCTGATGGAAATACACATACATAAAACAGATCAGAAGTGAATTAATGGTTTTAGGTGCCACTAGCTTCATCTCCATTAATAATAACTCACTGAGTGCCAAAATAAAATTAACTTTTGTGTGTCTACAAGTAATTAGCTGATTTTTCTGTCTCCAAAGGTCATTGGTTAATTTCCTCAACCACAATGTTTTTTTTTGTTTTTTTTTTTTTTTTTGTTACCCCTTTTGTTAGAATGGTTAGAATTTCAGGGATATATATACACACACACACACACACACACACACACACACGCATATATACATACACACACACACACATATATATATATATGTACACACATTTAGAATGTTAGTTGAAACAAACAAGTGTGGGGAGAGGCCTGAATTTCAGGCTGCCTTTTTTTTTTTTTTTTTTTAAACACTTGGAATCTAAATAAAGCTGGGGAGTGGTGTGGCTTTTCTGTGCTGCTCTGTTGTCTGGGCTTAGTCTACCTTTGCAGGTAATTAATTCCCCAGCCTGCTTATTTTTTCTAGTTGGCTCTTGTTTAGCTTCCATAGAGCCCCACCCCAAAGTGCTTTATTGTCCCTCTGCTGACTATTCCTACATATGGTCAAAATCAACTCACCTTCCGGGTTGCTGACATAGGCAAATTCACTCTTTGGCAAACTCGGCTCTGCTCCCAGTAACCCTTTGTTAAAGAAGTGTTATTACAACGGAGTGGATCTGATAGCTTACAAGTCTGTCCAATCTCTTCCACTCCTAGATACACTCCTAAGGAGAAACTCTTTGTCTTTGGATTTACAGCCACAGGCAGGATATTAGCACTCTCAGACCTGTTGGGTACTGGAGCACTGCTAATGAGCAGACAGCCCTGCCTCAATTAGTGGTTTGTGAAATATTCCTGGATATCAAATTGCTTTTGCTGCTTGATAGTCATACTAGCTCTTGGGATGAAGAGCAACCAAGCAAAAATTGTTCCCTTGTTGCATACTGCCTTGTTGATCTCCTAAGTTATACCTGTAGACAGAATTTAAGCTTGCCATTTCCCCAGAGCTAAGGTTTGATTTACACATCTCATCGTTGTGTTCGTGTTCATGTTTTCTTGTATGAATCTTTTCCATGTTGTATAGATTACCATCTTTTAAGGCTGATTCTGTAGTAATAACTTAAATAAGGCTGGTTATTTTAGAAACAAATTAAGAAATAAACTGCAGAAGAATCCCAAATGGCAAATGGCTATAGTGGTAATTTGTCTAAGTATAGGTGTTTACTTCAGAGAGACAGAGAGAGTAGGGGAGTGGGGAGGAGGAGAGAGGGAGAGGGAGGGGAGGGAATATTAATGAAACTGGGAGAATGTTTCATCCAGATTGCAAATTCTGTGTTGACTCTTCCTAAATTCTTTGCTTCTTAATTACCCAGTAACTTTAGCTGGCAGTAATGTTAACCCCAGCAACTGAAAAGAAAAGCTTCAGTGTAGAGCTTGGGAAGAAAAAAGTAGTAAAGGGAAAGGAATTCAAGATCTGTTATTGGTATTTGAATACGTTTATTGTGACAAGAATGCTGTTATAAATATTCATAAGCAAAGACCATCTTTTTTATCTAGGGATTGTTAAAGATTCCAAATTGGAAGGATACATCTTTTGTAAAAATCTGCCACTGTTCCTCATTTGAGAATTCGCAGCTACTCTGAAATTTCTGCTAACATCATAAATGGTCACAGCACATGCCACTCGGTATGAACCAGACTTTTAAGTTCTTTGACTTCCCAGTGGGCTGTCTGTTCCCCTCCACCACAACCTCCCTTTCCTCAGCCTTCTGAAGGGCCACACTATCCTTTGTAAGCAACTCTATATGGATTGTTGGGGGAGGGAAGAGTATAAGTTGATGAGAGCTTCAGCTACAGTTATTCTCAAGTCCAGCAGAGAACAGTTTTCACTGCCTGATAGTACGAAGCACTGAGAGTGATTTTAGTTGACTCTTTGAACTCTTTCGACTCCATCTAGATAGGTAATCCGTAGGTAATGCAGAAAAGAGGTTGTGGGAGGGGTACTTTTTCAATATTTTATTGTATTTTCTTAAATATCCTTTCTGGAATTTTCAGGAACAAAACATAAAAAAATTATATACTTTATTACAAATGGTAAACTCAGAGTGCTCCAAATCTCTTATTTACAAACAACACTGGGCAGGACACCCAAACAAACAAACATGAAATAACTTACAAAGGCATGAAGCTGTTTATTGACAGTAATCAGCTTTCATCAAATTAAAAAATATATATATGTACATACACAGTTAAGGAAGGCAGGCCAGAAAGAGTTCATCTGCAGGCTCAGCCTCGCGCTCACAAACTCCCTCCCGCCTCCCCTCCCCCAACCCCCTCCCCCCCTACTTTGTGTTCTTAAGGAGTACTACAGAAGCAATCTACAGTCTCTATTGCAGTTTGTAACCCCTCCCCCTCCCCCCTTTAATACTGAATGAGATCGAATGTTAGGTCCATGCAGTTCTTGGTCAATGTTAAAGAAAAGTCTAACGTTCTGTTCGCGCGGGGACAGCCCATCCGCAAAGCGGGGCAGCCCGCAGGCAGCCGCTCCCTGGCCCCACGCCAAGGGAGGGCGCGCCAAGTCCTTCCCACTCGTGCACACTGGGGGCGCCGTCAGGACGCCGCCCAGTCCAACTTGGATACCCTTGGCTTTAGTCCTTGGACACTTTTCTCTCTCTCTTTCTCTCTCAACTTGTCAAGTTCTCAAGTCTGTCTCTCTGGGTGAATTTTTTTTTTCTCTGTTGCCCCTCAGCCCCCAACAGCCTCTCCTCAAAACGTTTGCAACTGCTGCGTTAGCATGAGTTGGCACCCACTGTTAACGTGGTTCATGACTTTCTGTTTAAGCTGTGCCACCTGTTCCCTGAGCATATTGGCCGTGGACGCCAGCTCCGAGTTCTGCGCTTTCAAGGTTTTCACTTTTTCCTCCAGCCGGGCGATCCTCTCCAGCTTCCTTTTCCGGCACTTGGAGGCAGCGATGCGGTTCCTCATGCGCTTCCTCTCCGCCTTGATCCTCTCCTGCGACTCCATGTCGATGGGGGACAGGGGCGGCGTTTCCCCGGGCATCTCGGGCACCGTCTGCGGCTCCTCCTTCAGGGCCTGCAGCCGCGGGTGCTGCACGGGGATCTGCTGGGGCAGGTGGTGCGGCGGCTGCGGGGGCTGCTGCTGCTGCTGGGGCTGCGCGGGAAAGGCCAGGCCGGCCGCGCCGTAGGAGGGCGCCCCACCGCCGCTGCTCAGAGCGCCCGGGTTGAAGTTGCTGAGGTTGGCGTAGACCGGCGGCTCGCTGTGCAGGCTGGCGCTGAAGCCACCGCTGCCGCTGCCGCCCGCCGCGGAAGCCACCGCCGGAGCCACCATGCCCGCCCCGCTGACCGGCTGCGCCGCCGACGTGACGCTGGGCAGCGTGTTCTGGCTGTGCAGTTCGGCCAGGGCGCGCACGAAACCCTCGGCGAAGCCCTCCTGCTCGTCTGTCACGTTCTTGGGGCACAGGAACTGCGTGGGGGTCGGCGTGGTGGTGATGTGCCCGTTGCTGGACTGGATTATCAGGCGCTCCAGCTCGGGCGAGGCCAGCTTGAGCAGCCCCACGTCGGGCGAGGTGAGGAGGTCCGAGTTCTTGGCCCGGAGGTGCGGCTTCAGGCTGCCCACCGGGTCGGCCAGGTTCAGGGTCATGCTCTGCTTCAGGATCTTGGGGTTACTGTAGCCGTAGGCACCGCTCTCGGACTGGAGGAACGAGGCGTTGAGGGCATCGTCGTAGAAGGTCGTTTCCATCTTTGCAGTCATAGAACAGTCCGTCACTTCACGTGGGGTTAGTTTGGGCTGCGCGCAGAAGTTTCGGGGCCGCAACAGCGCGCTGGCGAGCGGAGGACACCCCTCCCGGGGCCCTGGGCAGGGAAAGTTTCTCGAGGGGCGCGCGCACCCGCCGGCTGTCCTCCCCCCTGCGCCCTGCTCACCGGCTCGCTCCCAGGCGCTCAGGGTTCAGATGCCGCCAGCACTCTTAACTTGTCAGCTCGCGCGCGCTGCTCGGCTTTGAAAAGTCGCGGTCGCTCACGGAGCGCTCTTGGCGCAGCCGTCCCTGGGAGCCCGCAGACGAACACGCTTCCCGGCGACAGCGGCCCTGCCGGCGGCGGCAGTCAGCGTCGATCCCGCGGTGGCCGGCCGGCAGCGGGTGTCCGCCGCCCGGACTCCGACGACTGTCCCCTCCTCCGCTGCGAGGGGGAGGGGGCGCCGGGCAGCCGCGGCTCGCGCTCGCCCAAGTTCAGCAACCGGTGCGAGTGAAACTGAGCGCACGTCCCTCCTTGGTCTCCTCTCTCCGCCGCCTTCCTGTCTTCGCCGCCGCGGCAGCTTCGGGCGCAGGAAAGCTTTGCAAAAGTTCGCTCCGGGACTCGGGCCACTTGTCCCCTGTCCGCCTGGTCAGGAAAGTTCTTTGCCGCTGCAGCGGCTCTCTGGACTTCCCCGGACAGACTGTCGCCGCTCTCTGCGCTGTCACCAGCTCCGGGGAAGCGGGGCTCTCCTCCTGGGGGCGGCTGGAGAAGGGGCTCTCCGGACGCTCCCCAAAACACCAGCCCGGGAGCCACAGGCGCTAGCTCTGGGCAGTTGGTGAGAAAATGGAAAAGAAAATAAGATTTGCAGCTCGGACTCTGCTGCCGTCTTGCCTGCCTGCCTGTATCTGTCCGTCTCCCTGAGTCCGCGCACCTCCACTCCCGCCTCGCTGCTTCAGCCACACTCAGTGCAACTCTGAGCCCTTATCCAGCCCGAGCTCAACACTTATCTGCTACCAGTCAACCCCTAAAAATAGCCCATGATGTCACCCCAAGGCCTTCCCATTGGCTCGCGTCGCTCTCAAGGGGGCGGGCCCGCCCGTCGCCATGGAGACCCCACCCTAGAAGATTCTTCTCTGGACCCGCGGAGGCTCACGGGATGAGGTAATGCACCGCTGCCCTCCTACAGTTGGGCCCTTCTTTCTCCTCCTCTCCCCCTCCCCCTCCAGCGCGACTCGCGCCCGGCTCTTCCCTCTCCCCTCCCCGGCGCGTCTTTCCCGGCCCGCCCGGTGCATTGTGGGCTGACGTCTTGGGGTTTGACTGTCTAGTGACGGTGGCTGCCGCGAGCCGGGCGGACGCGGGCTCTCGCCGCCTCTGACCGAAGCGGGCTCAAATTCAGGGCTTGGGCGGGAAGGCAGGAGATGCAGGCACCCGGAAGGCTCGGGAACCCGGCCAGGTGTCTGCAGCCAAGGGCGCGGGGTGGAGGGAGGTGTTTCCCCACTTGGGGGGCTCGTTGTCCCCCACGGGCACTTCGCCTCGGTGCAGGGCTGGAGGCCGAGCGCCAGGCTCTGTGCCCCCCCGCACTTCCGGGGGGCGGGAGCACCGCCCTTAAGGTGGCTCTGTTAAGTCCCCTGTGGGGGCGAGCGAAAGTGGGCTTAAGTTGAGGGGCGGTCTCGAGACAGTGGGCCCCCCACGTTGAGGACGCTCCGAAGTTTGTCTCCCGGTCAAGTTCACGAGCGACGGACAGCGCTGCTGTCTGGCTGCGCCTAGAAACCAAGTGATTTGTATTGCTCCAAACTGGGCGCTCAGCTAAGTCCGCGTTGCACCCCTTAATGCCCTCTCCAAACCAAGGGAAAAGGGGTGCGAGGGTTCACAGTTTTGCTTCGATGGCGAAGTTTTTTTTATAGGGGGTGGAATTGGGGGGCAATTCAGCTTCCAGTTGTGAACGAGCGTATAGGGAATCCGAAACTTGGGGAACCCCGGTGATCGTCTACTACCCGCCCCCGCACAACATGCCAGCACACTTTAGACACACTTTACACACACGCACACACGCACGCACACACACACAGACACACGCACACACCCTCCGGTCCTGATTTGCTTACAGGAAAACGAGAACGTGAGACACTCAGCAAAAGTCACGCAACGAGTGAGCGAGTCAGGGATAGGACCAGGATTTAAAATCTCGCCGCTCCCGGCCGGGTGGTGGGCCCATATCCTGGGTAGCCTCTAGGAAGCGCTAGACACATATAAGTGGTTCCTTTTCCGCGGTTGTTATTCTATTCTCCCCCTACCCCGCACCCCTTCGGGACAAAAGTGTATGGCGGAAAGAATACTGAACTCGGGAATCGTGGGTTCTCTCGTGGCCGGAGCTGCCAGGGTGTGACGTGAACAAATCGCCGAACTTCTCTGGGATCCTTCAGAGCTGCAAGTGGGGCCGGTGAGACCCACCTCACAGGGCTGAGATAGTGCAGCATCATCGCCTCCAAGCCGGGAGGCGGTCGCCTAACAGCCCCCTTCCCTGCCCCGCCTCAGGGTTTCCCAGAGCCTCGATGGAATGCCAGGATAGGAGTGTGAGTTGGCAGGAGCAGGTGTGCTCCTGTGAGGAGCAGTGAGGGGAGGAAGCCGGGACGAAAGGAGCAGAAGTCAGCACTTTCCCGTGCCTCCTGTTGAGGACTGGGGCAAGAAGTTGGAACTGCAGCAATTTACATACGTAGCTTCTAATTCTGGCTTTTCAGCTTCTGCACTTAGGGGAATTCAGCCTTGGGTTTATAGCCCAGAGCTTTAGGGTATTTGTGGCTCTGAGAGTTCAGATTCAATGGCCCAACAGCAGCTAATGTCAGGGAAGTCTTTTCTTCACTCCTCTCATTTTCTCAGGCAGCAGAGGAAAACCCAGCGGCTCCTGTGAGCACTGGGCATGGAGGTGGGGTGTGTGTGTGTGTGTGTGTGTGTGTTAGGGATACAGTGATGACAATTCCAGTTACTTTTCTCAAGGAGGAGACGTTCTCTATTCTGTGGCCCTGAGTCATTTTCTTTTGTAATCAGGGAGCTGGTGTTCTCAATGATTTTGTATGTCAACGGGAGCAAAAATAAATTTCACATATTAAACACCTACCACCAGCCAGGCATTCACCTGAGGAATTGAAATATGCTGTTTCTTCTTACAACTGTGTCCAGCTGCATATATTATTATTTGGATTTAACATGTGAGGAACTAGGCCCAGAGAGGTTGAGTATCTGGCTCAGGTCACACAGACAACAGGAAATCGACCTCAGGTCTGTGTTACATTCCCTTGTATCTGCTCCGCTCTGGGAGACTTTCTTGTACTAGCTGTGGGGGAAATGGCACTTGGATGGTGTGGAAGAAGAAATGACCACGCCTGACTCTGTCTCTCTGTCTCTGTCTCTGTCTCTCTCTATATATCTTTTGCCTAAGGGTTCTGTGTGTTTCTCTCTGCCTTATGTAGTTTAGCAGGCTTCTTTTCTCCTTATGTTGAGAAGTAGCCTATTTCATCCAAAAAGTAACAGATTTGCTCATGTTAACGCCCCTGCTTGAAAGCTTTCATGGCTCCCCTTTATGACCAGGAAAGAGTTCAGAGAGGCGTTTGCCTGAGAGAAGGGGTCTTTCACAGTCCCATCCTGCTCTCCTGCCTCATCTGTCACTGCCAGTATCAGTCAGGAAAGGCTGGGCTCTGCTCCCCTAACAAACAAGCCTGACATCTCAGTGACTTACCCCAGGGAAGTTTATTTCTTGCTCATGCTACATGCCCCACTCTGGGTCTGCAGGGGAGTTCTGCTCATGGTGGACACTTGAGGACTTGGGCTGAGGAAGGCTTCTTCTTGACCCGTGCTTTTCATTGCTATCTTGGCTGGGGGAGAGAAGGCAGCAAACCAACCATTCACTGGCTCTCGAATCGTCCACCTGGAAGTGACCTACTGCGCTTCTGCTCGGCTGTCGTTGGCCGGAGCAAGTCACGTGGTGAGGTCCGACTTGACTCCAGCCGAGTGTCTGGAAGGGAGAGAGCCGGGAATATTTGCGGAACAAACACCAATGACTCTAGCAGGCTCCTTTCTGTTCACCGAATGTTTGGCTTACTGTCTCCCCCTACCCTGCCCACCCCAGGCAGAATTTCCTCATTTTCCCCCGTAAGGGGGGACAATCCTAAAGACTCATCTAGTCGCAGTATGTCAAGCTCACTTTCCAGGTTCTGGGTGATTCGTAGTCGACTCTGTATCAGCTCCAGATGTGACTCTTTTTTTCTAAACGCGAGGCGTCTACCCCGCGCACCCTCAGTACGTAACAGTAGGACAGAGCTAGGAGAGCTGCAACCCGGCACACGGTTTGGAAAGCGAAGGGATGGGAAACCACGGTAGACGCCAGGCAGTCCTCTGAGCAGACATGTTCAGCACCCCGATTAGACCAGCACCCCGATTAGACCCTGATTCTGCCTGCTGCGTGTAGCTGCCCTACCCATGGCTCTCCATGACCCCGGGCTTTGCTCTCTGAGGAAGTCTTCCTTTTCTACAACTAAAGTAGCCCTAAAAGCTTTAAAATTCGCTTTTAAACATTAGGGGAGGTACAGAGTGATATTAAGTCTCGAATCCGGTCTCCTTTAATGCAGGCGGATGCACTTTTGGCAGTACAACTCTCACAAAAATGCAGCCTTATCTGTGTGATTCCAGGCGTTCCATGAGCTAACAGCGACAGCCAGTTCTTTCCTAGACACGCTTCCACGTTTTGCCGTATTTCTTTGCTTTCTTGCTCTCATGCCTGCTCTCTCTCTCTCTCTCTCTCTCTCTCTCTCATTCATTTCCCCCCACTTCTCCTCCACTCTCTCCTGACTTGGTTTTGTGTGCTTTGGCTTTACTGGGCTTTGGTGGGAGAGTGATACTTTCCCTCCCTTTTCCAGAGCCAGTTCATCCAATTGAAAGCATGTGCTGGGTAACATCTTAATTTATCCAGAGGTTATAACAATAGGTTTGAGGCCATACCCTTGACTTGATCCATACCTCAAGGCTCATTTTAACTGGTCTTTATTTATTTATTTATTTTGGCTGAAAACATGTCTTAATTTTATATTTTACTGCTTGAGACTGAAAAACAATAGCCTCTTCTAATCCTATAAATACCTCTGAATTTACAGATTGTCCAGGCTTTCTTTCATTTCTGCTTACAAACTGGGCAAATCTTCGGTGAGCTCGCTCATTTCTTTTTTGTAGTAAGTTTACAAATGTATCCAACAGCCACCAACACAGGCTGCTAACATTTTGTTTTACAATTTTACAATCTCTTGCTTAATTTATTAGGTTCATGATATGCCTTCTCCATTATTACAGGTGATATGTCCACCAAATGGATCACCATCCTGGAAGCTTCTGATAACAGTGTTCTTGGTTATTGCCTTCTAAATGAATGTTTACTTTTGTTGTTGTTACATTACCGCATGTCTCAGTGCTAATTTTTTTTAAGTTTATTTTTTTTAATTTGAGAGAGAGAAAGGGGGGGGAGGGGCAGAGAGAGATGGGGAGACAGAATCCCAAGCAGGCTCCCTGCTGTCAGTGCACAGCCCAATGCAGGGCTGGAACCTGTGAACTGGGAGATCACGACCTGAGCCGAGATCAAGAGTCGGACACTTAACATACGGAGCCACCCAGTCGCCCCTATATGCTAATTTTTATATCATTAAGGATAGGCCATGTTTGTGACCATAACAAACAATTCTAAAGTCTCAGTGGCTTAACAAAAACACTTTATTTCTTGCTCATACTACATGTTCAAGGTCAGAGGGGCTCTGCTCAATGTACTCATTCAGAGACTGAGTCTGAAGAAGGTTTCATCTTGATAAATGCTTTACATAATCATCCCAATCACCTCAACAGGGAAAGGAAACATGATGAATTCACATTGGCAGTGAAGTTTCCTCCCAGAAATGACACGCATTACTTGTATGTACATATTATTGGTCAAGAACAAGTCACACGATCATGTATTGCTTAAAGGGTGCAAGAAAATGCGATCCCACTATGTGTTGGAAGTCAAGAGCTGAAAATGCACACCTCTGCACAGGCTGGGTTATGCTGTGGTAGCAATACAAAAATCTTACTGGATGACAACCAAAACATATTTTTCATTCATACTGCATGCCGATTATGGGTTGGCTGTGTCTCTGCCTCACACAATATCATCATTCCTCTAGGACCCTTTCTGAAACATTGCTGATTGTCATGGCAAAGAGAAAAGAGCGTGGTACTTAAAGCTTCTGCTGAGAGCGGTTCTCATTGTCAAGCCTGATGTCAGTGGGACCAGGCAGCAAGTGTTTGCAAATAGTAGTACAGTCCACCGTGCCCTGAACTACACAGGGTCTCAGCTGCCCTAAACATTGTCAATTCCTCTGGTGTTTTTTTTCTTTCCATTTAATTTTATCCTTAATCAAAATGCCACCTGGCAAACTCCTACTTACCCTTCAAGACCCCGCTCAAATTATTGCTCTCTCTGAAGCTTTCTGCTACCCTATCTCCCACCCTATCCTCAAATAGTTATTATTTTCTTTTCTTTTTAATTTTTTAATGTTTATTTGTTTTAGAGGCATAGAGACAGAGCGTGAGCAGAGGAGGGGCAGAGAGAGAGAGGGAGACAGAATCTGAAGCAGGCTCCAGGCTCCGAGCTGTCAGCACAGAGCCCAACGCAGGGCTCGAACTCACGAACCGTGAGATCATGACCTGAGCCGAAGTCGGATGCTTAACCGACTGAACCACCCAGGCACCCCAGTTATTATTTTCTTTAGCTCTCACCATACTTGGCACACACCTGAAGCAGAGGATGTTTATGACGTGTTCTCGTAGATGTCTGCTTGTATCCCTGACTCCAAATCCAGGAACTGTGTCAAATTTATTTTTTTTTAATGTTTATTATTATTTTTTATAATTCATTTTTTTTTATCTCCAATGCTTAGTGCCGTGCCTAGCACATGGAAGGTTAGAAGGTGCTCAATAAATGCTTGTTGATGGATTTTTTTTTAAATAGCCTTTTCTATAGTGGAATTAAGGGGGCATTTTAATAGTCAATACAGCAGTACTTTGTTTTAACGCATAAAAATTGGAACTCCCTTGCTGAAGCCTCCTTGAGTGTATCTTATTGCATTTGGGAGAAAACCCAGCATTATTTACCTTGCCTATAACATCTCACCTGATCTGGCCTATGTTACCTCACCAACTATATTATAGCCATGCTGGGTTTCACCATATCTGTCAGGGTAGCCTAGGTTAAACTACAATTATAAAATTCCAAATCTTGGTGACTTAAGCCAAAAAAAATTATTTCTTATTCCTGCTCCATATCTGTCAAGGGTTGGCAGGGACTCTCTGATCACATTGCCTTCTCTGGGACCCAGCCTAATGTAGCACCTACTTTCAGGAACATTACAGATCTCGTGGTAGAGGGAAAGCAAACTTTGAAGGGTCTTGGCCAGGCAGTTAAGCACCTTTGCCAGAGAATGTAACAAGTCACTTCTCACAATTCATTGGTTAGAACTAGTCTCATGGCCCCACCCAGCCACCAGGAGACCAGGAAGTGCAATCCTGTTTGCCTGGAAGGCAGAGAGCTGTAAGCATTTGGTGACCAGCCCTGATGGCTCCCACACTGGACTTCTCTAGTTCCTCAAGCAAGATAAACTGTTTCTTGCCTCAGAACCTTTATATCAGCCTTCCCCCTTCTTCACTATTCCTTGGTCAATTTCTATTTCCTCTAGATGTTCGCTTAAATAACACTTGAAAAGGCTTCCTTTCCTACTGCACCCTTCCCCCATCTAAATTCGATTCCCCTCTTATACCTCATAAGACTGTTTTTTTATTTTTGGTTTTCTGCATTGTTTTGTTTTTTGTTTTTTTGTTTTTTGTTTTTTAAATAGCGGTTGGGAACTCAGGAGTGTAATAAATAACACCCCTTTCTTTCCCTCTTGAGTTCAGAACCAGCTGGACGTTAGAGATAGGAATCAGATGAATGGACATCACAGTGTCATTGTGATATAGGATAGATTGTAGGGCATGTAGCCACAAGGCCACAATGGGTTTCCTCATGCTTTACCTGGAATTAAACTTACCTGTTGGTCTCTGGCAAAGGTGGGAACTTGCAAGCCACTTCCGAACACACAGTGAGTGTGTACATCCTATGGACAAATGGGTCCTGAAAAGAGAGTGCAATGGTTGGGGTGGGCATGCTGGATCTTTCTACAGACTTCAGCCATCAGATAACCCACACCTTCCCCATGGGGAGGAAATAAGGGATGGAGAAAGTGGATGAGAAATTACTCTAGCAAATGTCCCCTCCTGGAAAGCTGAAGCCAAGGAAATGGAAATTTCTTTGTCTCAGTCGAATTTACCTTATTTTATTATTCCATATTTCCCTTATTAATTGTTATTTTGAGATCTGTTTTGCCCACCAGAGGCAGGATCAGTACATCCTTTGGTCTTCACTGTATCCACAGGATTTAGTACAGTTCCTGGCACATAGAGGGTGCTCATTAAATCTTGGTTACACATCAGAGCCCCTGTGGAAGTCCTTCTTTTGGATCAACTCTCTGTAAAATTTATTCCTGTTTGCTTGAGACTGCTTTCCAATCTTGGAATTTTCCATTATCTTCCTCATCCTCCACCTGCTTTTTTTCTTTTTCTTCCCCAGGTTGTCAGCTTGGATATGTGCATTCATATCACAACTGGAGTAAAGAGGCAGAAATGAAAATAAAAACTGAAATACAAGTAAGTGAACTACTGAGTCATTGGAGAGTATGCATGGACTAGGTTTTGGTCAAGGAATGGCTCCTGGGTGGCTCAGTTGGTTGAGCCTCTGACTTTGGCTCTTGGTCCGTGGGTTCAAGCTCTTTGTTGGGCTCTGTGCTGACAGCTCAGAGCCTGGAGCCTGCTTCAGATTCTGTGTCTCCTCTCTCTGCCTCTTCCCTGTATATGCACATCCTCTCTCAGAAATAAATAAACATTAAGAAAATAGGTTTTTGGAGCACCTGGGTGGCTTAGTCGGTTTAGCATCCGACCTCAGCTCAGGTTATGACCTCATGGTTCGTGAGTTTGAGCCCCACACTGGGTGCTCTGCTGTCAGTGCAGAACCCGCTTTGGAACCTTTGTCCCCCTCACTCTTTGCCCCTCTCCCACTTGTGTTCTCTCTCTCTCTCTCAAAAATAAACAAAATGAAAAAAATAAGTTTTGGTCAAAGAGGCATGGGTAATTGGGGTGCACACCATCACCCTTATGGTGATGTCTCTTTGGCACTCAAAACTTCCACACAACTTCTGAGATCATAAAGTGGAAGTCCTCTTCAAGGCCTGCCCCCTTTCCCAGTATGGGAATCCCTTTGGCATCATCATCACTACTTATGTACTTCCAGTGATATTCAGAGCTGGGGAGAGGTAATCCTGCTGAACGCTGCTGGCTGGACCTCATTGGGAATATTGTCGACATGAAATTGTGGAATGCAGTTTTGGCCAGCCAGATCTCAGAGGAGGTCAGTCAAATGGCAAGAAGCTGGCAACCACATCCCATGGAGAAGGAACTTGGGGGGAAAGGAAGCGATGGTGAGAGCACAGACAGAAGGCTTCAAATAGCTGTGCAGGTGTTCCACAGGAGAGTTGGCCTGTTCGGTAGGTTTTGAGGTCACAGCGAGGGTAATGTTTAGAGGTTAGAAAGGAAAGCACGGCAATATTTAAGGAAGAAATTTCTGAAGTCGTGGTTATTTACCAATGGGAAAGTTGCCTTAAATGTAGAATTGAAGGCCATTCATTCAATTCATATTTGTTGTCTTCTATGTGGCAGACAGTATGCTGCCTTAGTTTATGATCATTCCTAGTGAGCTTGTAGTAACTCGTGGTAATTGTCACTTTATTTTGAAAGTTCCTAAAAACCATCTTTATTCTCTTTTAGAATTTTTCTGGGGATGGTGACCAACGTTCATGGTTTATCAATTCTGGAATTGACCCTTTTTTATTCCCAAAATTTGAAAATCTCAGGTCATGTTTTCTCATGTGCAATGTTAATTCGATGGATGTTCTTATATAAGACAACAAGCGTTTTCAGTATTCGTAAACCAAAGTTCCCTGTACCTGGGACCACTTGAGACTGGATACTCTCTGAGCTCTAATGTATAACAAATATTTGTGGCAGAAAAACTGCAAAGTGTCCACCAAACCCCTTTTCCTTCTATGTGTACCACTGAACTACATTTCCTGGCCTCCTTTGTAATTAGGTGTGGCCATGTGGCCGAGTTTTAGCCAATACAGAGGGGATAAATGTAATGTGTGATAGCTACAGGCCTGTCTCCTAAAACCATCTCTCCTTATCTCCTGGTGAAGTGTAAGGGACATAAGGAAGGACAGAGCCACAGATGAAAGGAGCCTGGGTCTCTGAATGATCACACGGAAGATTGTCCACTGACCAGAAAATTTGCATCCGACTTTGCCTGAATCGGAAATCAACTTTTTGTGTTGAACTGCCAAGGCTTGGGAGCATATATGTTAACATGGCTAGTGTCTTCTTATTCCAACTGGTGCTGCAGAATACTGTCAGGGAATACATGTGGAACTGAGGTTAGGGATTTTGTTCTACCCTTTCTTGTTTGAAGTGAATTAATGGGGGAGACCGAAGTAAAGGACCTAACACTTAATTCCATACTGATGCTTCCTATTGGTAATGCTTTCTTCCCCCCATATAATTTGTAAACTTCATGAAGCATGTGGCCATGTGTTATATCCTCTTCTATATTTAATCTTTCACTGGATGTTTGTTGAGAAGTGCCAGGTGTCTTTCCAAAGAAATACAGGTAGCACATTTTGTTAACTGTGTTACTCATTTATTCAACTATTTTGGATCATTTACTATGGGTTGGCCACTGGTAAACAGTGGGGAACAAAAGCTACAGTAGCTGCGTACAAGTTGGGGTATAGCAAGGAAAATAGACAATAAGGAGGCAAGACTAGTTGGGTATGATGACGCTATGAGAAAGAAGGCTGGGATGTTCTGGATGCACAGAGAAGGGACATCTGACAAGGGTAGTGGCCAGAGAATTGTGCTATAAGGAGGTGATGAATAAATTGAAACTTGAAGGATGAGTAGGAGTAGCCAGAAGAAGAGTTGGTGGAGAAGAGTTGTTCTAGGACAAGGGAATGAATGAACAAATGTCTGTCTATAGGGCAAGATTATGGTGCATACTTGGAGGGACCACAAGGCAAACTGGAAAGGAAGAATGGAGAGGATGAGCACGATAGGAGGAACCTGTAGTAATTGTGGGCACACACTTAATGAATGCATACAGAAGGCCTTGTAGTAAATGTGTACACATTTATGTAGGAGGAAATACGGCTGATTAACCATCAAGGTATTATCAACAGTTGTGATATTTGGGTAATTTCCATTTTCTTCCTCATGTTTTTATTTTTGTTTTAAACTTTTCTGCAATCAACATGTATTACACGTAATAAATGAGAAATAAATGTTTTTTTCTTATTAGTTGTGACTGCACCTGCTGTCCCTCATTGGATCCTCACGGTAGTTCCTCTGAGCAAATGGAGGCCTGGAGGTGATACCCGGTGAAGCTGGGATTAGCTTTCCTGAGGTCCCATTCAGCCTGCTTTCTCTCCCTTGCACCTGCCTTCCCTGCAGTTTTCTAAGTAGTGATGATGGCTTTTCTTTGAACTGCTGACATTAGTGTCCTGTTGCGTGTTTCTGTGTATGTAGTTGGCAACGTGGAGAAAATGGGTCAACGTTCTCATGATCCTGACCTACCTAAGAGGCTCCCCACATAAAAAGGATGTCCTCAACCTATGGGACTACATCATTAGACTTGCTTTTTGCGATACATCATTAGATGTCCTTTGCCTAGTGATTTGTCATTAAGGGGAGAGGGCTACTGATAATTTTTTAAAAGGATGTTAGGGAAGAGATTGTTTCCCATTATTCTTTCAACCCACATCTTGATTGACCGGCATGCTGCTTGGCCAAACCAGTGGGTGATGAATATCTACAATGAACACCCAAACACTTGAAAGTCTTAAAACACTGTCTTAACATTCTCTAAATTGGTAACAAATCACCTCCCAGATCTCAGAGTCTTAAAACAAATGAGTTTATTCCACGCGCATGTTACACTTCCTTCCTGATTTAGGCCTGGGCTCTTTCTTTGAAACAGGCTGATGTAGGAGCTCCCTGTCTGAAATATTGCTGCTGTGCGCCACAGGGAAGAGAGCGAGGTAACACCAGGAGATAGCTCTTAAAAGTTTTGCTCACCTGTCACTTCCACTCACCTCTGATTGGCCAGAGGGTGTCCCAGGGCTTGACAGGGAGGAGCAGCAAAGATTTTGACAAACGCCTCAGCTCTGTGAGTGTCAGTTTCTTTATCTACAAGGTGGAAATAGGTAAAATATATTATGGTACATTTAAACCATGGAATATCATGTAGCTAATTTAAAAAATGAGTTAATTGCCCTTAAAAAGATGAGTTGACCTGAAGAAAAAAATCCATGAAACCACATTACACGAAGAAAGCAAGTTGTAGAGTAAGGTATGTAGCATGGTCTTGTTTTTGCATAAATTACAAAAACTCTATATCTGAGTATATTTATTTGCGTGAGAATATTAGTAAGAACAGCTAATGCTTAATGAGTGCCTACGTCATATGCGCATCCCTGCGCCCAGTGCTCTTTACATGCATTTGCTCATTTAATCCTTCGAAAATCCAGAAAAAGGAGTCGAAAGTCATCTATCAAATGGTTATTGTCAGCTACCTTCCTTGAGGGTGGGATTAAAGAGATTGCACTTCATTTTTAAAATATATTATTTCTGTAAATTTTTACTTGTCACAATAGGTGGATTAATCAGCTTTTGTCATGAAACAAACCACCACAAAATCCGAGTGCTGTACAAGGTTAAGTATAGTTTTCCTGCATATGGGTCTGCAGGTCAGCTGAGGTGGCATACACTTCCTAAAGTCCCTTTCAGTGGCCTCTTCTCTCCGTTGCACGTGCCTCCCCTGGAGTTTTCTGAGTAGCGGTGGTGGCTTTTTCTGGAACTGCTGATTTTAGTGCCCAGCTGCGTGTGTTCGTGTGCACCCTGAAGAAATAGGGTTGGGGTCAAATGCAGTTCCACTTTATGTGTCTCATTCTGGAACCCATCCTGGAGAGGCAGGATCTATCAGGGAACTGTTCTCCTCGTGGCAGAGGTTGGGGCAAAAAGAACCACAGGAAGCTTTTTAAGGTCTAGGCTTAGAACCACTATATTATCGTTTTTGCCCACTTTCTATTAGCTGAAGCGAGTCACGTGGCCAAGTCCAGTATCAGTGGAGCTGGGAGGTCATGGAGGTTGTGGAAGGAGATAACGAATGTTTGCGGTATAGTCGTCTACTACAATCAGCATTCATTGCTTTGTTAGTTATTAAAAATAACAATAAAGTGAGGGAAAGAATACTTAGCTGGGAAAGTTTAAATTGTGCTCAGTGTATTACAAAATTGCATTAAACATTTCTTAAAAATACAAACTCCATATTTACAATCATAATGGGCATAGTCCATATGAACATGGACATTTAATTAACCAGGGTACTCATTGCCTGGAAGGGCAGGGAGGCATTTACACCAGCTTGGCGTGTGCAGCCCGTGGTGTGACAGTCTAAGCATAGTTCAGAGACTTTAATGGCCCTCTGTGTGCATTCCGGCTATTGTATGGTCATCTGCAGTCTGAGGAACTTAAATCATGAAATCACAGATTCTTAGAGCAGGAAGAGTTCTGGTGCCCATGGCAGGCAGGTGCCTTCTAACTTACATGGATAGCTGCTCTTGCCAGTGATAGTTATTCCCGACCGGGTGTGTCTTACATTACTGGAAAGTAGTTTTGGAAATCAAAATTCCTTCATTTGGCTAGTGGGGACAGTGAGCCCCCCAGCTGTCACTTACCTGAGTGACACATTAAATTAGTGGCTAAGATGAGATTTAAACACAGGTGTCTAGATTAGGCCCAGGGCTTTTTGCTTTTCTCTCTGGGTAACGTAAACATCAAGCGTATGTTTGATCATTTGGGAGTATTCACTAGGCCCTGAAAGTTCCATTACTCCCTTTAAAAAACATACTGTCTTCTTTTTCTACTGCTCCCTCTGTCTTAAGAGAACTTGAGCACTTTTTCGACCAACTACCTCTGAGGCCTGCGAAGAAAACACCAGTTGGTACAGACACTGAAATAAAGAGCACCATGTTAAATTCCTGAAAACACTGCCCAGGAATCACGCCTATTTTCATTTCCTTTCTATTCGAGGTAATTTAGAAAATGTCTGCTGATCTAGCTCAGGGGAATCAACTGCACAAGGAAAATGTTTTATTAAGGGCCTTGTTAGGATTAAGAGCTGTGTTTCTCAAATTTCAGCGATTTACCCATCACTTTTTCCATTTTGCTGTATTCATTTACAGATCTTAATACTTTTCTCTTAAAGAGATTTACTTTCTTAAGACTTAAAGATGTTTTTATAGGAGATGATGCATTTCAGTTGTAAACTGATAACAAATATCACTTGCCATAAGCATTTAGATCTTTGTAAAATCATCTAAAAATAAATATATAGTCTTTAAAATAAACAGATTTGTCCTTATACCACTGAAGGTATTCTCTTATTCTACAGGAGGTAGGCATTCTCCACTAATCTATTGGAAAGTATGGGCTTTGGAATCAAGGAGACTTGGGTTCAAATCTCAGTACATTCCTTTCCAAGTAGTATAATCTCAGGCAATTTCCTTAAATTTTTGAACATCAATTTTTCATATATAAAATGGAACAAAAACAGTTGTCTCATAGCATGTATGTCTCTGTGTGTATGCTTGATGTGTGTATGTGTATTTGATGTGTGTATGTGTGTTCAAAAAGCATTGAATATCATTCCTGGCTTACAGTAGGAGTTCAAAAAATGTAGCTACCTTCTTCTTTCCCTCTTTTTTTTTTTCAAAGTGGCTTTCATGGGCTATATTGTTGGATAGATGAATGATCTGTTGGTAGTATTAATATTTCCTTGAATAACTTACTGATCAATTGCTTACCATATTGCTAGGAAATGTGCTAAGTGTGGGTACAGTGAAAACTGGGTAAGTGGACTTGAAGACTTTTGGATTCAAGTATTGTTTCATCGCCTTTGGATGAGTCACTTAACATCTCTGAGCCTCAGTTTCCTCATCTGCCACTTAAGCTTACTTCAAAGAACTTACATAAGGAATGCCATAATAACAAATGGGAAAGCCTTTGATGCATTGATACAGGCATTTCTGCTATAATGTGACATGTATATTCCTGAAAAGCTTTGTGTTCTGCAGAGTTGTACGTTAAAAATAACAGAACTTTTTGCAAAAATAAGGTTGAGGCGACCAGTGAAAATCTGTATTATATTGTAGCCACAATGCTAAGATAAAACTGTAAATATCCTAATAGAAATAATAATGCTTTTAAAAAGACCTGTTAAATTTTGACTAAAGAAATCTATACATGCACACACACTATAGCAAATATGACTTGACCTTAAAACTGGTGAAGGCTAGGGGCACCTGGGTGGCTCAGTCTGTTTAGCGTCCGACTCCAGCTCAGGTCATGATCTCGCGGTCTGTGAGTTTGAGCCCCGCATAGGGCTCTATGCTGACAGCTCAGAGCCTGGAGCCTGCTTCAGATTCTGTGTCTCCTTCTTTCTCTGCCCCTTCCCCTCTTGCGCTCTGTTTCTCTCTCTCTCTCCTCTCTCTCTCTCTCCCTCTCAAAAATAAATAAGCATAAAAAAACCTGGTGAAGGTTGTTTGATGGAAGGCATAAGGGAGAGAGAGGAGGCTGCTGAATTATGGAGGTGTGGGCAGATGCTTAAACACAGGGGCACACCATGCAATTAGCTCTTTAATTTTTTTTTTAATTTTTTTTTTAACATTTATTTATTTTTGAGACAGAGAGAGACAGAGCATGAACGGGGGAGGGTCAGAGAGAGAGAGGGAGACACAGAATCTGAAACAGGCTCCAGGCTCTGAGCAGTCAGCACAGAGCCCGACGCGGGGCTTGAACTCACATACTGCGAGATCGTGACCTGAGCCGAAGTCGGACGCTTAACCGACTGAGCCACCCAGGCGCCCCGCAATAGCTCTTTTAAGAAAGAGGATGTAGGCGAACAGCCCAGCGGGAGGATGGAGGGTGAAAGGGCATTACACCCAGTACCCCGGGTTCTGTATGCCTCTGAGGCAATTGTATGTCCCCGTGTGGTACGGTTTCTGCTCCACTGCCGTTCCTCAGTGGAGCAAAATGCTAACATCCTGGGAAAGACCAGCGTGAAATAAGGTGGCTTGCATGTATGTTATACTGCTCTCGTTGCTCTGGTGGTCAGTCTTAGCTTCTCTTCAAGTCACATGTGTCACAGTATCATGTAATAGAGCACGGCTGCCCACATACACTGCTGTGGAGAGCGAGGAGTACAGTTCTTTACGAAGAGCCTGCCCCAGTCCCAGGCTTCGTGAGCTGAACAAGCAGAGACTTCCAGAGGTAGAATACATCCATCCAGGCACTCTCCCCCTGTGCCTCCTTCCCTCCCTTCATGGTTTGACCGGGTCCGCCTCCCCTCCTCTCCTTGGTTCCAGGCTTGCTCTTCCTCACTAGCCTGTGACTCCTCGAGAGAGGGCTCTGTCATTGTCACTGCTGTGACCTGAGGGCCCGCACAGGGGCCCTGAAGCCGAATGATTGCATTACAGCTGAACCCCTTTTCATAGGGCGGGGAAGGGCCCTGGACCCACTGAAGGGGTTCCTGAGCTCCCCGGAGTGCATCGGAACCAATGGACCACTTTGATATGAGGATGTAGGCACTTTGCCAGGACAGGGACAGTGTCTCATTCAGCTCTACGTCCAGCACCTCTATGGCTTCCAAGGGAGGTGGGGACTCCTCAGTGCGTCCTGGCCCTACTTTACCCATGGAAGAGCGTGAAGGGGCGAGTGGCTTATCTTCCTCCTCAGCACCCCTCCTTCCCTTGCTCCCTCACCCCTCCCTTCTTTTCATTCTTTCCACAAATATTGATTGAGGCCCTATCCCACACCACACAGTATACAAAGTCCTAGGAATGAACCGGTGGGCAAAAAAGACATGGAGTTCGCCCTCATAGTACGTCTATATCGCCTAGAGGTGAAGCACTTAACCTCTGGAGCCAGATCGTCTGGTAGCTGATAGCTGGCTCTGTCCTTTACGCACTGTATGAACTCGGTTAGATTCCTCTCTGAATCCCAGTTTCCTCATCTGTAAAACAAGCTCGTAACAGAACCTCTTTCAGAGGATTGTTATGAATATTAAAGGAATTGATGAGTACCTGCCCCAGTAAGTGCCCAATAAACATGAACTGTAATACCAGTATTAGAGTTGCTCTGTATAGATGCTGAATAAATATGAAATCACAATAAGCAGGAAGTGTTATGAGTGGAAAAAAAAAAAAACAAGGTGGGAATTGCATATCACCTGGAGCTATGTTTTCCCTGGGGTGTAGCTAGTAGACTATGTGAACGTTACCTAACAGGGAAGTTGGGGGACAATTGAGCTACTGTCCTAGAAGTTCTCTATGTATTTCTGGGTTTAAAGAAGAAAAACGATGGGGCGCCTGGGTGGTTCAGTCGGTTGAGCGACTGACTTCAGCTCAGGTCATGATCTCGCGGTTTGTGAGTTCGGGCCCCGCGTCAGACTCTGTGCTGACAGCTCAGAACCTGGAGCCTGCTTCAGATTCTGTGTCTCCCTCTCTCTCTGCCCCTCCCCCACTCATGCTCTGTCTCTCTCTGTCTCAGGAATAAATAAACATTAAAAAATATGGGGCGCCTGGGTGGCGCAGTCGGTTAAGCATCCGACTTCAGCCAGGTCACGATCTCGCGGTCCGTGAGTTCGAGCCCCGCGTCAGGCTCTGGGCTGATGGCTCGGAGCCTGGAGCCTGTTTCTGATTCTGTGTCTCCCTCTCTCTCTGCCCCTCCCCCGTTCATGCTCTGTCTCTCTCTGTCCCAAAAATAAATAAAAAACGTTGAAAAAAAAATTAAAAAAAAAAAATTAAAAAAAAAAGAAAAACGGGGCTTAAAGTGGATGATCAGAAAGGGCCTCTCTAAAGAGGGGCTACAATATAAAGGGTGTAAAAACTGACACTGGGAGAGGAGGGGGTTTGGGAAGGGCATTCTGGGCAGAGGAAAGGCAGGGAAGAGCCATCACCGATGAGTAGGTATTGAGGACTTTCTTCTACGGGCTCTGCACTAGGTCAATTTTGTTAAAAGATCTTCTGTTCTCCATCGGTCAGTTAAAGTGTCTACTGTATGGGGAGGCTCTCAGTTGTGGCTTTTAATTACTGGAGCCGGGACACTGGTCTCATCCATATCCCAAAGATTCTAGAACTCTATGTCTTTTCAGGCTCTGACTGTGGCTCCCTCTACACCGCCTTGTCTGTTGGCCAGTTGTTTTAGTTCTCAGGTTACACTTGAGCAAAAATACAGAAAGGAAACATAATGAACATGTGTTTCTAGGTGCCACATTCCAAATTCCAGTGCTCACTTTGGCACAAAAATTGGGGTGATACGGAGAAGATTAACATGGCCCCCTGCACAAGATGACACAAATTTGGGAAGTGTTCCATATTATAAATAGATAGATAAATAGATAGATAGATAAATTCACTCCCAATTCCTAAGTTTTAATCAGTACGTGTTACTAGCCACATACAGCTTAGGCAACCTTGGCCATGTCATCTCATTTGCCTATTCATTCATGAATCCTCATTCAGCGAATACCTATTAAGCAAGAAGTATGTGTTAGTATGACAGGCTAGATGGGTCACCCGAAGCCTCAGCTTCTCCACCAATAGCATGAAGGCCTGGGCCAGACCACTGGTTTTCAACTACAGTGTTGACTCCCAACCTCCACTTTATTAAACAAATTAGAGTGGATTCAAGGTTATTCCTTTCATAGCTTCAGCGTCCTCCCCGGTGTACCGAAAAGCTTTCTCTAGGGGGAGAGAAAACAGTGGCGTGACAGCTAGCAGCTGGAAATGTTTATTATTTTTACCCAGAAATTGTTTTCTCTGCCTAGACTGTTAGGATAGTGAGCCTCACCTGTCCCCAGGACTCCATGGAAAGGGTTGAATGAAATAGAGAACTGGGTGTTCTCTGAGGCTCTTCCTAGTTTTGACATTCTCTGAGTCCTGTGATTCTTCCTCTTTTTTTCTTTGGCTCTTTCATTTAACACCATTTCATATGCATGTTTCCAGGAAGCCATGTGGTTCTCTCCCATGTTAGACTCAGGGACTGTACTTCAGTTTTGCTTGGTAGTTTCCCCATAAATCCCTCCCTCTTGATTCACTCTACAGACCTTTTCAGAACCGTCATTTCAGTGAACCCTAATTGTGTGTGTGTGTGTGTGTGTGTGTGTGTGTGTGTGTGTGTGTGTCCCTACACTCAAGGTCTTTATCCCTGGTAGCAATAGGCAGTTAGTAACTGTTGGACAAATTAGTGAATTCTCAATGATTATCAGGACCCTCACCGCACACTTATATACTTGTAATAACCTTTGGATTATTTGACATCTTGTGAGGGTATTAATTCTTAACATGGAATATCATTAATATAGATACAAAGATATAAGCAGGCTTTGTGCTTTATTACCAACTGCCAGATTGCCTGGGTGCTTTTGTTTTCTGCAAATTGCTGATAATACTTGTGGTGATTATTGATAACATTATCTTAAATGATCAAGTCAAGGAGTACTTTCTCTCCATTTTTTTTCTAGGTGTCCATATGCTTCTCATTCTAAACCCCGGCAGTTTCCCTAAAGCCGGTCAGATCAGTGCTGCACACGCTTTGACTTTAGCCAGAGAAAAAGAATGGGGCTGTGCCAGCTGTAGGTACCAGCAATGTTTGTGTCGACCCTTTTGCCAGTTCAACGCCAGCCTGCTTTGGGGTTTTCCGTGACGATGGCGATGATGATAGAGATAACTATAGCAACGCTGTGAAAATATTATTAACTCCATATTAGAGATGAGGAAACTAAGGCTCAGAGAGGTGACACGGCTTACCTTTGGTCACACAGCTAGGAATTAGCAAAGACAGGATGGACTTCTGGTTCCATCTGACTCAAAGCCTATCTCTTTCCACTAAACCGTACTCCACCACACTCCCCAAGTGGAAGTTCGAGGTCAGGAGCCTCATGGGACCAGCAGGTCTGTCAAGTTCTGCAGGACTGAGCTGTTTATCGTTGCAGAGGACACTCATCACTGCACTAATTACATTAATTGCTGCCCACTCTGGGGCTAGGTGGGTGGCTTAACAATACCTAGCAACGTGGTAATGATGCCTGGGCCTGCCTTTCTGCGTGAAAACATCTGACTGCTTTTTTTCCCCCCCTCTTTTAAACTCCTTCCCATGGTGGCCAAAGATAGTAATTATAGGTTCTATTGGTTGGGAGCTAGTGACTCTCTACCTTGTAGGGGAAAGGTCAAGACTCTGAACTTTGGCCTCCATCAACATCAGCTGTGTGCTTGACATTTTATTTAAGGAATCCTTTATAATCCTCGTGACAGCTCAGAAGTAGGTATTATATTATCCTTGTTTTGTTTATAGGGGAACCCAGTCACCCCTTTGAGATCACATAGCCGGGAAGGGCTGGAAACAGGCTTAGAACTCAGGACTGTTGGAGGACAGATTTAGCTTCCACACATTTCCCTACATCAGAGCACCTCTCAACAGGAGATTTTTTCCCTCCCTTTGCTTGGAATTGAATTACCAGTATATTTGAGTCTGCATGTCCAGAGAAGCAAGGCACCGGGGATTGGTGTTTTGAGGAGTCCTCTGTGGCTCCGTGATGAATATTTGACATTTCAACCTTCCAACTATCACCCTTTCCCTGAGCGTCTTGAGGAAATGTTAACAGAGTGTTTCAGTTGACTTTTTAAGAAGTAATTTGAAGACTACATCCGTGTACCTCTTGGGAATGGACAGGATGGCCTTGGCAGTTTATTATAATTGGGCAAATGACTTAACTTCCTCAGAGATCCAGATAACAGAGGTTAATTTGGGAAGTAATCAACTTTGGAATGTTGTATATGCATGCACTTTATGGGTGTGTCCATATCTATATGTATATGTATACATGTCGATAAATGTACGTGTGTGTGTGTGTGTGTGTGTGTGTGTGTGTGTGTATGTGTGTTCATCAAGAAGTATGATGAACTCCCATACTGGCTGTGTGACCTTGGAGAAATTACTTATGTTTTCTGGGCCTCAGATTCCTCCTCTGAGTACAGGCTCATTATTCCTACCTCGAATGATTGTTAGAAGATGAGGTGGGGTATATGAATACCTAGTACAGAGATTAGCACATAGGAAGTATCCATTTCCCTTTGCCTATCCCAGAGTCTGACATTCAATAATTGGTGACTGAGTTCTTGTTTGATATGTAAAGTATTGGAGTACTGGTGGGCTTAGATGACTTTGTTCTTTTCTTACCTACCATCTATCTGTAAATGAAGTTTAAAAATATGTTTTACTGAAGTTCAAAACCATTGTGTTGTGTAATGACACAGAGTCATGGTTAAGATATGAGGGGCTAGATCAGGGTTTGTGTCTTGGCTTTACCACCTCCCAGCTGTTGTGAATTGGGCAAGTCACTTAACCTCTCTGGGCATTAGTTTTCTCATTTCTAAAAAGAAGGATCATAAGAGTTCTGACCTTGTGGGGCTGCTGTAAGTCAAGGAAGTTTTTGAGGGCAGGGACTATGTCTACAATCTTCTCTGCACCCAGCCAGAATGAGGTTTGGAAAGAGCTGGCTTTGGACTTAGACATCCTGTCGACTCTGATTCCAGCATTCCCATACTGGCTGTGTGACCTTGGAGAAATTACTTATGTTTTCCGGGCCTCAGATTCCTCCTCTGAGTACAAGCTCATTATTCCTACCTCGAATGATTGTTAGAAGATGAGGTGGGATATATGAACACCTAGTACAGAGATTAGCACATAGGAAGTATCCATTTCCCTTTTGCCTATCCCAGAGTCTGACATTCAATAATTGGTGACTGAGTTCTTGTTTGATATGTAAAACATCCTTTTCTCTCACACTCCATTTTCTAAAAATTTTTTTAATATTTATTTATTTTTGAAGGAGAGAGACACAGAGCATGAACAGGGGAGGGGCAGAGAGAGGAGGGAGACACAGAATTCAAAGCAGGCTCCAGGCTCTGAGCTGTCAGCACAGAGACCGACGCGGGGCTTGAACTCACGAGCCGTGAGATCATGACCTGAGCTGAAGTCGGACACATAACCGACTGAGCCACCCAGGGGCCCCCGTCACACTCCATTTTTATTTTTGCCTTTCCAGCCTTTTTATTTCTTCCCCTCACCTTCCCTTCACTTCCTTTTCTTTGTCTTTTTTAATCTGCTCCAATCTACTGTGACTTAAGGCCTCCATCCAGGATTATCTGTCCCCTGGACTATTACAGCAGCCTTCTCCCTGGCCTCCTTGCGTCCATCCGGCCCGCTGCTGTGTATCCTTCCACAACCTGCACGGATGTTGCTATCCTTCTGTGCCACCCCCTCCAGTGACTTCTCATCACACCCAGAGCAGACTGAGGCTCTCACCAGGGCCTGTCCCGGAAAATTCTTCGGACCTGTCTTCCTCATGCCCTGTCTCAATTCCCCCTGCTCCAGCCTCGAAGGTCTCCTAGCCTTACTGGAACTTTTCAAGCACATTCTACCTTTGGCTCTTTTATACCTGCAGTTCCCTCCTCCGCCAAGTATCTGTAGATTTCACTCTTACTTCATCTGGCTTCTGCCCACATGTCCCCCTTATCAGAAAGGCCCTCTTTGATGATCTGCATGAAATGGCACCCCCAGCCTCTCCCACTTCCCCACTGCATTTTCCTTCTCACTTCCCAGTGAGATATTATATATTTATTTACTTTTTATGGTCTCTCTCCCCCCAGTAGAATGAGAGCTTTGTACGAATAGATTTTGTTTTGTTTATTTTTCCCCTTTTTCTATTTTTAAAATTGTATTATAGTCGACATATGATGTCATATCAGTTTCAGGTGCATAACATAGTGAATCTACAATTATATACATTATGAAATGTCCAGGGTGCCTGGGTGGCTCAGTCAGTTAAGCATCTGACTCTTGGTTTCCACTCAGGTCATGATCTCACGGTTCGTGAGTTCGAGCCCCATACCGGGCTCCTTGCTGACAGTGCAGAGCCTGCTTGGCTCTCTCTCTCTCTCCCTCTCTCTCTGCCCCAACCTCCCTCTCAAAATAAATAAATGAACTTTTAAAAAAAAAAGGAAATGTTCACTACAATAAGCGTAGTTACCACCTGTCACCCACCCTACAATGTTATTACAATAGGATGGTTTTCTGCTGTGTCCCTGGAGCCCGAAATACAGGAAGTGCTCAGTAAAGAGTTGCTGGGTACACGAATGCGTGTGACCTCTCCCTGAAATGTCAGGGAAGAGCCTGCATCAATGCTACAGGTGATGCCAGGCCTGGATGGCTCATTGACTAGCGTTTATCTTCCCTAGACTGAAGTGATCAGCATTGAGGAGGAGGAATTAGGGGCCCACTCCCTTCACCCATGTGCCCCCAGGACCAATGCCCTTTCATGTGTGGCAGTGGCGTGCCTGTGTTCACACTTGCACTTCATGCCATACTTGCTGGGCTGTCTGGAATTCCCATGGCAGCTTCACAATATGATTAATCTTGCTCATACAGATGCATACCGATCCCAGATAAGGATCACTCAAGGTTTAAATCTGTCACTGCCACAACAGATGGGAAGTTAGAGGTAGGAGACGGCTTGTTCCCAGACTATGAAAGCAAACACACAAAATCTGCTAACCGAACCACTCTCCTCCACTGGTCTCTCCCTTCCTTTCCTTCCCCCTGTCCTGATTCTGTTCCTGTCACACAGTGTGGCAGCTTAGTGAAGTGACAACCTGCACTGAGAGCTCAGGGCTCCAGACCCAACACCCACAGTGAGATCACTGGGAGATCTCAAGCAGGTTATGCCACCTCCCTGAGCCTCACTTCCCTCTTCTCTAAGATGGGCCTTGAGAACGTACTCAAGAATACTTGCGTAGTGGGAGATGACTAAATGTGACCCCAGAGAGAGTGGCTAGCTCGTGGTGAGCACACACAGATGCTAGTGCCTTCCACGCTGGCTCACTTACATGACCGTGGGCTTTGGGTCACGTTGCCTTCGCTTTGGGCAACCTTTAGAATAGGCAACCCAGCTGAAAATACAGGCAAGGCCTTTCAGATGTAGTACCTTGTAAGGTTTACTCTTTGCATGGGGAGGTTTCTGAAGACTCTGGGTGGGTGGGTGTCACATCATAGCCGTGAGAGGCACCGTTGCTGCTCATATTAGTTTCCTAGGGCTGCTGTAACAAATGCCACAGCATTGGGTGGCTTCAAACAAAAGACATTTATTCTCACACAAAAAAGGTGTCTCCGTGTCTCAGATCTCCCTCTCCTCTCTGTTATAAGGACAGTAGTCATAGGATTTAGGGCCCATCCTATATCCAGAATGACCTCATCTTGAGATCCTTTTTTTTTATTAAAAAAAAAAACACCCACAATTAATTTTTTTTTTTTTTTATTTTAGAGGGAGAGAGAAAGAGCACAAGCAGGGGAGAGGGGCAGAGGGAGAGAGAGAGAATCCTAAGCAGGCTCCATGCTCAGTGCAGGGCACGATCTCACGACCCTGGGATCATGGCCTGAGCCAAAATCAAAAGTAGGACGCTTAACCGACTGAGCCACCCAGGCGCCCCTTGAGATCTTTAATTATATCTGCAAAGACCCTATTTCCAAGTACCGAGGGTTGGATATATTTTTTTGGAGGATACAATTCAACCGACTACAGTGCCCCCCCGCCAAGAATATCAGATTAGGCAAAGGGGCAGAGCACCAGAGTTTCAAGTAAAGAGTAAAACAAACCCTATTGGAAGGCGGGTAGGGATTGATTCATTCATTCTTTGACCCAGAAACACCTGCTGAGTCTCTGCTGAGCTGAGTGCTGGGAAGTAGGAATTATGAAGCACAGTCCCTGCCTTCAAGGAGTTTACAGACTGGTAGCGGCCGGCACTTCCAGCTCAGAATGGTCGGGCTATGCGGGAGGTTGGGCCCTGATGCTGTGAGGCTTAGCAGGTCTGGCTCGGGAGACTTCTGGAGGAAGGGTTGCCACACCTGAGGCCTGAGGGAGGAGGGAGGAGGGAAGAGTTCTGGGAAGAAGGAACAGAGGAGAGAAAGCCTGGCTTCTGTGGGTTCTGCACAAAGTAGGGGCTGGTGGGCTGGAGAGGCAGGCAAGGGATCAGATTGTATAGGGTGCTTTGAAAAATAAAAATTAGAGGGGCGCAGGGTTGGCTCAGTCGGTTAAGCGTCTGACTCTTGGTTTTGGCTCAGGTTATGATCTCACGGTTTCCTGAGTTCAAGCCCTGAGTTGGGCTCTGCACTGCCAGCACAGAGCCTGCTTGAGATCCTGCCCCTCCACCACTCACGCTGTCTCTGTCTCTCTCAAAATAAATAAATAAACTTAAGAAAAAATTTTTAAGGGACGCCTGGGTGGCTCAGCCTGTTAAGCATCTGACTTCGGCTCAGGTCACGATGTCACAGTTCGTGGGTTCAAGCCCCTCATTGGGCTGTGCGCTGACAGCTCAGAGCCTGGAGCCTGCTTCCGATTCTGTGTCTCCCTGTCGCTTTACTCCTCCCCATTCATGCTATCTCTCTCTCTCTCTCTCTCTCTCTCTCTCTCTCTCAAATATAAATCAGCATTCAGAGAAATTTTAAAAAATTAAAAACATTTTTCAATAAAAATTAGAAAAAGGCTTTAGTGAAAAGTGATGTGCCACTAGATTTGAAAATTGTGTTTATTATGTTGTATCTTTTTAAAAGAACTATAGCATAAACACAGATCACAAGTACAGCTTGAATAAGTGAGCAGCTCCATGTCGCTTAGGTGTATGGATTGTCAGGGTTGGGCCAGGATAGAGGAGAGTCTGTGATGGGCTCAGGGCTCAGAATTCCATTTTTGTCCTATGGGTAAACGGCCCCCATAATAGGAAGAACCTGGGATCTGGAGAAGGCAGGCTCAGTTTTGAGCCCCATATCTGGTATTTCCTTGATTGCAGGCAAATGGCTATGCTTCTTGTTATCCTCAGTTTTACCATCTGTAGAATGGGCTTAACAGCATCTGCCTCACCAAGATGGTGTAAAGATTGAAATGAGACAAAGCTGGGGAAAGTGTCATGCAAGATAGTTGCTAATGGGATCCTCAGATTCTAACCTGTCTCAGGTCTGGACTGCTTCACTTGACCTTCCTTTTCCAGTTTGTCAGATAAAAGAGAAGGAGAGGAGGGGGCGAATTTCTATGTGTGCAGTGCCTTTTTGTTTGTTTCCCATTCCAAAATAACATACCCTAATCTGGACTGTCACTCTTGTGCCATTCTTTGTCCCTGTCCTTCCTGCTCACTGCTGGCCATCCCATATAACCAGGCTCAAACGAGGCAGGGAAGGAGGGCAGGGGTTGGGGAAGAGGTTTGAGGGTAGAGATGAATTCGATTCTCTTCTCCCAGCCTTCAGTGAGGACCTGCTATCTCCAGCTGTGTGCTGGGCACTGGGAATTGTGAGTGGCTTGTGGCGGGAGATGTAGGAGGGAAGCATGGCATTCACACTCGGATGGTGGGCTGGCTCATTTGCGGAGGCAAAACGCAAAGAGGTCCTATGACAGAGCAAAGCCAGCTAAGGTCAAAGCCTTCCTGTTAAGAGGCAAAAAGCCCCCAAAGGAATTGAGAAACAGATGAGGCCAGTTTATTGGGTAAAACACCATAAAGAAAGTGAGCTCAGTGCTAGACTCCCCTCTCTCCTCCTATATCAGATTCTTGGCATTTTTGCAACAACTATCTTTAAGCGTTCTGGACCATTCTTTTACAGACATTGTCTTATATGATCCTTGCGAGAAGCCCCAAGGCTAAGTATTGTAATTACCATCTTTTGCGACTGGCGCTTCCAAGGACTTGCTCCCAATCTGACCACTGTTAAAGGAAGGAACCGACTTTGGACCCACGTTCATCAGGCTCCATAGCTCCCGATGTCTCCCCTCAGCTCCCCTGTTTCACTGAATGTATGTGGAGGGGAGCCCCTGTTTCATCAGGGTGCATCACATCACATGCGTTTTTAGTATTTGTGTGCACATGTCAAATAACCGGCATGCTGATGTGCCTTCCCCGTGAGTCGTCCTCACTGCCTTTTGAGAGGCTAAATGCATTTTTGCTGGCAAGGCCCGGCTCAAGGAGAACAGGAAAGGAAGCATACAAGCCCTCTGTGTGGGAAGCCGGTCACACGGGCAAGGGTTGATCCTTGAACAAACGATTGGGAAATGGCTCTGTTAAGCCCTGGTGGAACTTTACTTCACTGGGGGCTCCTGGGTTTTTCCATGACTATTTTATTTCCAAAGCACAATTCATTCTCTATTCTTAAAAAAAAAAAAAAAAAAAAAAAAAAGAAGGAAGTAATATTTGTTTAGCACCCACTTGGTGCCAGGCATGGTGCTGGGTGCTTTACATCTGTAACATCACTTTAAATCCCTGCAAACCCTGCCAAGGGGGCACCGTGGGCACCATTGTTCAGTCCAGGAGACAGATTCAGGAAGGTGCAGCTGTTTGCTCAAGATCACCCTGCTGGTGTGGAGCAAGCTGGGGCTCCTGCCCAGCGCTGTCCAAACAGCAGGCCATGCTGGCATTTTATTTTATTTTATTTTATTTTATTTTATTTTATTTTATTTCATTTCATTTCATTTCATTTTCATTTTATTTTTAAGTTTATTGTTTTTCTTTACTTTTATTTTTATTTTATTATTTTACTTTACATTTCTTTTATTTTTTATTATTTTACTTTACGTTTATTTTATTTTTAATTTTATTATTTTACTTTGTGTTTATTTATTTTTAATTTTATTATTTTACTTTACTTTTTATTATTTATTTTATTTTATTGTTTATTTATTTTGGGAGAGAGAGAGTGCGCGTGTGAGGGTGCACATATGCCTAAGCAGCCCAAGCAGGGGAGGGACCAAGAGAGAGGGAGCTGTCAGTGCAGAGCCCGATGTGGGGCTCAATCCCACCAACCTGTGAGATCATGACCTGAGCAAAAATCAAGAGTCAGGCACTTAACCCACTGAGCCACCCAGGCGCCCCCACCCTGGCATTTTAAAGTTATCGGTAAGACATTTCATTTTTCAATTAAGTTGTAAATTATCTTTACTAATTCATGACCCAGGATGCTGGCATACTGACTCCACCCCTGCTCTTTTAGAAAAAGAAATGCTTTATCTTTTCATTCCTGAGTAACTGAAGTGTTTTGACCCAGAGATAAAAATCTTCGAGTCAGGTCACTTGAGTGAGATGTGAGGAGGGTAGAACGTGGCTACTCTCACTCATTTGGCTTTTTTTTTTTTTTTCTTCTTTTTTTCCTAAGGCATCTGGCCTCCTTTGAAGACCTTTCTCTGTTATCATCACACTACTTGGCTCCTGAGGTGGCGCTGGCCATGAAGGTACGGGCTGGACCTATAGTGTGGATGAGCCTATGGTCAGAGAAGCCTCTGTGCTCAGCATCCAGAAGGGCCTCTGAGATTTCAGACGGGCTCAAATAGTCTCCAAGACCAAAGGCCCTGGCTCCCTACTTGCACAGTGTCACCACAGCAGGTAGAAAGAAGTCCTCGGTGCCATTTGAGAACATTTGGCCTCTGAGACAAGCAGTGGGGCCACGAGCCCTTTTAAGGGCTGACGATTTTGAATACCTGAATGGTCTCAGGTTTTGCACTGGGCAGACAGATTGACCAAACCTTCAGAAGTGGAATGAATGATAAAGATAAAGGTCTTTGCAACCTTAGGGCCAGTTCTTCTCAAAACTCTTTTTTTTTTTTTTTTTAAGTTTATTTATTTATTTGGAGAGAGAGAGAGAAAGAGAGAGAGAAAGCCCAAGCAGGGGAGGGGCAGAGAGAGAGAGAGAGAGAGCATCCCAAGCAGACTGCACTGTCAGTGCAGAGCCCAATGGACGTGGGGCTCAAACTCACCAACCATGAGATCATGACCTGAACCGAAACTGAGAGCCTGACACTTAACCAACTGAACCACCCAAAACTCTTTTAAGGTTCATAAAAGCAGGGAGCAAACAGGTGGAGAGGCTGGGGGAGAGTGGGCTCTTAATGTGGCTGTGGTGGAGAAAGCCTAGGCTCTGGCTGTGTGACCTTGGGTACATTCCACTTCCCCTCTGAGCCCCAGTTTTCTCTTGTGGTGTTTGGCAGTGGCAATGCTCTTTCTTCCTTGCTCCTGTCCCCAGGTGGTGGTCGTGACGATTAGATGGGAATATGTTTCTGCTGTTGGAGCAGGGTCCCAACACAGAGAAGGTTACTTGGGCAAAAGTCAGGAGGCTTGGATCGTACTTCAGAGTCTTCTCTGAACTCTCTATCTCCTTTCCCTGGGCCTCCCTTTCTGCAAAAGGAGGGGATTAGAGTAGGTATTTTTTTCCCTCTGTGGTCTCTTTTGACCGTAACATGCCATGAGCCTATCTCTCTAAGTGGAGGGCATGTGGCAATTTTAAGGGATGAATGGATCTTGTAATATTTAGCCATTCAGCCATTCAACAAATATTTAATAATGGCTTACCATATGTCAGGTGATGGGGACAGAGGGACACAGCAGAGGTAGTGCCTGCCCTCTCGGACCTTCCAGTCTGGTGTAGATGCCTCGGTTGAACTCCCTCATCTCAGATAGTTAAAGGGACAGGGAACCCAGGGAAACACTGTTAGCTGAAAGAACAATGTCAGTCATGTAATAGATGCTCAAATATTCATTGAACATCTTGCATAAATAAGTCAATGCAAGCACCTTAAGGAAGCTCTTGGGGTGACCTTAGAGTTGGGGAACAGTTTCTAGGAGTCAGGAAAGGTCGTGGGAGCTCTGGCCAAGGGTGTGTGTAATTGCTAAAGAGTTTGTTTATTGAGACACCTGAGAATGAGGGATCTGCCCCTACCTGCCCGATTCTCAAGGGGGCCATTACTGGGAACAAGGAACAATGACTGCTTCCCATGCCTTGTGTTTTCCCCAGAGGAGGAGCCGGTACCGATGCCGGAACCACAGGGGAGAAGAGAAGAGTGGCCAGAGAAAGGTGCCAGTGTTTGTATGACACTTGGGCCAAGTCCAGAGGACCATGAAAAATTATGGAGTCTCATCTGCGTCCCATCATGAGAGAAAAGGGGGCCCATTTGGGGTGCAAGGGCCACATGAGTGTTGGCCCCAGGATCACGGCCAAGAGGCTGCCTGAGGAGGCAGAAAGAAGTCGGGCTTAGGAGTTGGAGACTGATTTGGGTTTGAAGGCTGTGGGACCCTGGGCAAATCACTTAACCTCTCTGAGCCAGCTTCCTAATCTTTTAAATAGACATCACAAAGTTGACCTAAGAGGTTATGAGGTATAATACATCTCAGGCACCTATAGTCAGGACCTGGGACTAACTGTACTCTTGATGATTGGTGTTTATAATTATTACATTATCAGGACTCGGGTCCTGATTCTGTGCCATATTGAAAACCAGTGCTAGGAACAACTTCAAGGAGAAATATTAGAAGGTTGTATTATCTTTAATATAAGTGACATGGTGACTCAAGACTGAGTGGATTTACAGGGACTTAGCTCTAGCTTAACTCATCTCCTAACCAGCTGTCCGACCTTACATAGACAGTTTTGCCCTCTTTGAGACCTGGTTTTCTCCTCTGTGAAATGGGAATAATTTTCACGCTCAACTTTTTCTCATCCATCCATTCAACATTTATCTAATGCCTGTTATAAGGCACACTATGCTTGGTGCTGAGGACAGAGGAACAAAGCATAGTCCCCGTCCCTAAGGAGCTCACCATCTAGTGGGACAGACCATTAAACAAATATTTCCAATAGAGTATAGACAAGGCTGGCCCTGTCTGAATGGACAAGGAATGCTTCCTGGAGAAGGTGCCATCTAAAGCTGAGAGCCGAAGGATAATAGCATTTAGCCAAATAAAAGTAGGAAAGGAAGCGGAGAGTTAGGAAAGGCACTCCAGGAAGAAGGAACTGCATGTGCAAAGGCTAGGAGGCAAATGGGTGCAGCAGATGTGATAATGTGGCTGGCTGAGTATGCCTTGCTGCAGTGTGGACTTTGTGTGAAGGCAGTGGGAGACCACTGAGAGATTTTTAAGTGAGGGAGGTGGAATAACATGGTCACATTTGCATTTTTAAAAAGAACACTCAAGGTTATATGTGCATATGTCAAGTTCCATTATGGAGAGCAGTTGTGGTAAGTTGATCCTTCCTGATCTCCTTCCTCCTCCTTTCCCTGCCCACATAAAGTGAAATAACCCACATAAGCATGTCTGCTGTAGTGTGTGGCACATAGTTGGTGTTCAGTTAGCATATATTATTCCCCTTTTTAAAGCAGTCCTTGAAAAAGAAATCCCCTGGCATGGAATGCATGTTGGGACAAAAATGCTGAGGGTGCGGCTGTTTGTATTTTCTGGCTGCCGTTTCAGTATAGCTGATAGGATTTAGGTCAAAGGAAGTTCCCCAGACAGCTCAGTCTCAGCCAGTCATCTGGGGTTTCAGGGAGGGCAGGTGAAGGTCATAGTATCTCTCCTATTGCCGGAGGCCATTTCTCCTCAGGGTCCTAATCTTGAAAACGTACCAGACCTGGGCAATCCTGTTAATTTGTTCAAGATAGCTTCCTCGTCTGTAAAATGGGTACGAAGTTACCCGTGCCACGCCACACAAGATGTTGTCAAGAGGATCAGAAGAAAATGTGAACCACAACAAAATAATGCAATAGATTCCATTCACTGATACCTGCCTTAGGCTGGGCGTTGTTCTTATGAAGCCAGTATTATCATTAGCCCTATTTCACAGGTAAAGAAACCCAAGTTCAGAGAAATTATGCACATCACCCAGGGTAAAGTAAGTGGCTATAGCCAGAGCCCTGGCATTTTAACCACAACACCATGACATCCACGACCTGCTGCCCCTTGAAAACTACCAACTGTGCCCTGAGCTCTTAAGCATGATTCAGGCACCCCAGAAACGCACGCAGAAAGGCGGAAGAAGGAAGGAAAGGGGCAGTGTTTGAAGTCTGAGAAAGTCTTTCCTCAGGCCTCCCACCTTCACCCCCAGCCAATTTCGGGTCCTCTCCCAGATGCATTCCAGGAAATGGTTCCCTGCCCGCAGCTAAAGTGACCTGCTACTTGCCTGATGCCTCCCCGGTCTGGGACCGGGTGAGGGCAGGAACTGTCTCCGGGTCATGGTGTTCTCCCCAGGGCTTAGTACAGTGCCTAGCACTCAGTAACTATTTGTGAATAGATTCCTTCTGTCACTTCCCGGGCTTTACTGCTCAAGCCTTCCTCTTGGCCAAGAGGTCTAAAGCAAAGGAACTGAGGCTTTGGGAAGAAGGCCTTATAGATCCTTGGGCATATGCTGATGCAGGGCCACCCAGAGGTCAGTGTGCCAGCCTTGGGTCAAGCCTGACATCAGCCCCCCACACCCTCTGACAGCAGGAGGGACCCAGAGGGCTAGGGTAGCCCACCACATCCTGCCCACCCTCTCCATGGGACTTGATGCTGGAGGGCTGGCACAGAGCACAGGGTCCAGGTGTCCCATGAGGAACCCTAAGGGCTTGCCCAGTGGACCCGGACGCCCAAGCCTCTGTACGTGCTGGGTGGCTTGAGCTGGGCTCCCCTGGCTGACGGTTGGTCAACACATCGCATGAGAACCAGAACAGTCCTCAGGCACATTGAGCAACCAGCTTCCCTTGCTCGCCCCCGGCAGGAGCTGGGCCAGGGAAAGTGAAGAAAGCTGTTCTGAGCCTCCCCCGGGTGGGCGTGGGCGGGGCCCTGCCGGGATAGGGGCGGCTGGACCGGTTTCAATTGCTCCGGGACCGGATGCAGCCCGGTGACGACTCGGGCGGAGACAGGAGAAATGCGCGCCCTGGGCGCACCTGTAGGTCTTCCAGGGCAACGCTAGCTTTGGCAATGATACGGCTAGGGGCTCTGGGTCAGCGGTCACCGGGAGTGCGACTTCCGGCTGCTAAATCAGGCGAGCGGGAGGGGCAGCGGCGAATCAGCTGACAGGTACAACTGGAGGAGGCTTTGGGCCTCCCGTTTGCCTGGAAAGGAACAGGAGGGAAGGGGCGGCTCCCAGAAACGGCCGGGTGACCGAGCTGCTCCAGTGACGTCGCAAGCGCGCATTTTGTGCCTTACCCCTGGGCCACCCCCGCAGCACGTTTGGGTGGGACGAGCGTGGCCAGAGTTGTGTTTGCTTCCCGGCTGTCCCACCTACAGGCTTTTTGTGTTCTGGGGCCAGTTGACTCCGCTTTTCTGAGCCGAAGTTTCCCCAGGTGAAACATGGGAACACCAAGCTCAAAGCGTGGTGTGAGAGGTCCGTGAGATGACACAGAACAGTGCCCAGCGAGTCGTGGGTGCTCAGACGGCGGGGTTCCCTCTCCCTCCCTTGCTCAGGATCCAGCTCCCACTGCCCGCCCGACCCGAGGTCGCGCCACACAGGAGATCCTAGACAGTGGGGTCTCTGTGGCGGGAGGTCTGGCTTGGCCATCACTCATTTGAGCCTCTGTCTGCCGAACTACCCAGTGGGACGGGGCGTGTGGGCTGATTCCGAAGGCCGCCTTTGGGTCGTGTTCCTGGGATCCATTTCAACGCGCTCTTTCATTCGCGTGTTGATTTATTCACAGATTCCTATCAGGAGAAGGCCTCCCCCGGCGACGGTCCCAGCCCGCCCGCGTTTCGTCCGTACACAGCCAGCCTCCACCGGCTGCTTTCTGTGTAAATACAGCCAGGCCTTCCGCCTGCAGGTCGCCGCGGGTCCCGCGGGCAGAGCCGGCGGGCGGGCGGAGGGCGGCTCCGGTGCCACCGCGCGGCGCGGGCCTGGCAGGTCGAGGAGCCGGCGCGCCCCGCACTGGAGCAGGGAGGGGCGCTGGGGGCCGCCAGGCGGAGCCGAGGGCAGAAGCCCCGGGGCGTAGACCTTCGGAGTCCCCGCCCATTAGCACCCACATCCACTGACAAATACCAAATACCAACCCTGCCGGGGGAGGGGGGGGGTATTCTCCCCATTTTAAAGACGGGAGACTGAGGCTCAGCACGTTTAAATGGCTTGACCAGGGTCCACAGGCGGAAAACCGCGGAACAAGAAACCCTAACCGAACACATCTGGTTGCAAAACCCAGTCTTTTCTCTACCCCACCTGTCATCCGTGAGCTCCTAAAGGTCTTAACGGTAAAGAATAGAAAATAACCACAACGAACCCGATCAACAGCCGAGTGGGAGTTGAAAGGGCCTTCCAGAGCTTCCTTGGGGGTCTCACAGGGGGACTTGAACCGCAGGATGGCCACAGATTGTTTTTCCTGGGTGAGAATTTTACTCCTTTTCAAAATAAAACAAAACAAAACAAAAAAAAAAAGGATTCTTAGTAAAACAAGTAATGATGGCTAAGAATATAAAGCTCTTGTAATCATTTTAGCTGAAAATAGGGGACTTCAAAGAAATTTCAGGCTGTTTACACGCCGTTCACCTTTCGATCTATTGGGCAGAAGCATTGTTGACACTATTTACATAGACGGGCAAACTGAGGCCTGAAGCCACTGAACGCGAGAAGCAAAGCGGGGGCGGGGAACTGCGACTTCCGGACTCCCAGCCCGCCGTCCGCCGGGTGCTTTCTGCTGCGGGCGGGAGTCCTATTTTGCAAATAGGTTTCCTCGGACAACTGCTGCTGATCTTTGTCACTCAGCCAGCCAAGTGAGGGCGATTCTGAGTAATGCAGGCTACCAGCGTGGCTGGGGCTGAAAGCGAAAGGGACACGCGGGTGAGGGGCTGGGAGGGCGGGTGGACGACCCAGGCGCCGGCGCAGGTGGGGCCACCGCCAGGGGCCCCGCAGTGGGAGCGCTCTGCATCTTCCCTGCCATAGCTCTTCTCGGCCATCTGTCCCCTCAGGGGCGCAGGACCCAGGACTGCCCCAGACACCTGGGACCAGAGGCCCTCTCCTTGTGTGTTGGGACAGTGTGTCGAGTCTGGACTTAAATCCGATCCTGTATTGGCTAATTATCAGGCCTTGAGAAAATTACTTAGGAGCTCACTCTCAGTTTCTGTATCCGTAAAATGGGGGTAAGCAACACTTACTACGTCATGTAATTGCTATAAAAAGTAAATGTGTGCCTATCCGTCAAAGCCTAGAATATTAAAAACAAAAACAATTAAATGCTATGTTTTGCTCTTAATGTTAGGCGGGCCCAGGTAGGAATTTAAGTTAGGCCAATTAAGAACTCAATGACCTAGCAGGTGTACGTTCTTCAGTTACCCCACCTGGAGAAGGGAGCTTTATTACACTGTACATCACAGGGTGGGGGTGAGCACAGATGAGCTCCCCAGTATCTGGCAAGTCCACAAGTGTTTACGTTTGCAACTTTTGTTGTTTGCCAGCCATGTCTTCAGCACTTTGCACTTACTAGCTTATTTAATGCTACAATTACAGTATGAGAGAGGTATCACTGTTATCCCGTTTCACAAGTAGGAAGCCAAGGCACAGAGAGGTTGAGTTACTTACCTAAGGTCACGCAGCTACAAAGTAGGATTTGCATCCACAAAATCTGGCTCCACATTCCATGTTCTTAACCCCTACTGAATGTACCAGGCGTTATGCCAGGCCGTGGGGATGCATCCGGGAAGAACATCGAGCAGTCACCTCCTTAACAAGAGCAGGGGCTCCTTTCTGAGTTTACTGGCCTTCCTTATGTCTGCTTAAGCACTGCATCCACTTTATTATACTTTATGTGCATGTTGTATTCATCTGGTATACAGGAGGTACTCAACATTGTTTGTTTCCCCCTTCCTGTATATTTGGACCAGTTAAAAGTACTTACATGGAGCGTGGACACGAGGTGTGTTAGGTGTTAGAGCACTTGGTGTCCGTAGGTGCTTTGCACACCTGAGTTCCTCCTTTCCTGTACTTAGTGATCTTCCAGTTACATAGGCCGAAACAGCACACCCTTAAGGTTTAGACCTTTTAATAATAATAATTGCTTCTGCCTCTGAGAGTTACTGTCTGTGCTGTGGGGTTCCCAGAACTGAGGGTGAATTTACTGTATTTATCACTTAATCATTTCCCAGAGAGCTTATGACTCTGACACCTTTAGTCAAAGCTGTAGAATTCTCCCTTTCCTACCCTCCCTCTGTGGGGTCCCTGTGATAACTCTTGCTGTAAGTGGCTGAAGCTATTAAATATAGAATGTAGATCTTCCTGCAATGCAAGTGTAAGCTGTCCTTACATTCATCGCTTAAATGTTACGATCACTTCAAGCTTGGCTTTTGCATTTGAAGCCTTGAGTTAAATGTGGAAAGTAAGAGAGAGAGAGAGAGAGAGAGAGAGAGAAACCCGTAACGGTTAGAAATAAAAGCGTGCAGTGGGTAGGTTTCCAGAGTAATAAAAAGCAGCTTTAAATTTTAAAAGATTTTAAGCCTGGTTTGATTCCAGACAGCATACCCTAAGTTCCCATCATTCATCATGGGTGCATTCTAAAGGGTCAAAACCACCTTTAGACAATTCGGGGAACTCGATTGATGACATAGTATTAAATCTTGAGTTTCTTCTTGTAAATGAGATGGCCTGTGGAGAGCATTCAGCTCATGGTAGGCGCTCAGGGAAAGCTGTTGAAATCCGGGACTGGGTTGCAGTTAGAGACCTCATCCTCGACTGACATTTATTGCATACCTACTATGTGCCAGTTGCTTGGAAGTCCGTTGTTTCAAGTGAACCTGACAATAAGCCTGTGAGGAAAATAAGCTGTGGAAGAAATTGACAGTCCAAGAAGTTCATTCACTTGCCTAAGTCGCCAGAGAATAAGGGGCAGAGTCTGAGCTGGAATTTGGGTCTGACTCCAAGTTCAGTGTCTGAGTCATGGCAGGAGTCTGCTTTTTCCTGTGTGCCTAGCTGTCGGTCATTTTAGAACTGGAGGCTAGAGTCAGAGGGGACTTTAAGATCAGCTCAGCCCGGGATTCTCTGCCTCTTGTATAACCCAGGTCACCCTAGATAAACACAGAAACCTCACATCCTTCTAATGAGTTTCTGATTCAAAATCATTGAAATATCATGATTCAAAAAAAAAAAAAATCAGAGCCAAAGGACACAGTTTTCAGCATTCTGTCTTTAAGCAGAATAAGCCTCCTTGGAGCTTCTGGTTCCAGCTCCTCACCTCAGTCCCCAGCGGAGAGCTGTGGATCTGACCCCCACCCCCAGCACATTTACTTCCCAGGAACTGGAGCCCAGAGGCAAGTGACTTGCTCATGACATGGCCAGCACTTGGACTTGGGGCTGACTCCAAGTGCAGTGTCTTTCCTCCAAGTATACCTGCTTACCTCTCAGTTTGGTCTCTCATCCTGACCTATCACAGAGTCCACAGTTCCGGCCGACTTTATCACCTGTATTTCCAGAAAGCGTCATTCTTCCAGGCCTTTGCTCAGACTGTTCGTCTGCCTGGAAGCCCTCACTCCCCACCCTCTCCTGTTTGCTGGGTGAACTCCTACCCCCTAAGATTCCGCTGAAATGCAGCTCTCTCAAGGAAGTCATTTGGACTTTCACCTACATCCAAATAAAGGGAATTGATTCCTCTTCACTGCCTGCCTGTGTAGAAGCATCTCCTGGTATTAATATTTAAGAGTTGTTTGCAAGCCTCTCTCTCTCTCTCTGTGGCTCTGGTTCTCTCTTAGCACTTTTGGCCTCCCTGGGCATCCACCACCACTACTACCAAAATTACGGTGTTTGGGGATGAACCGCATCTTTATATTTTTTTTTCAGCAGAAGGCCTGGCATACAGCAAGCATTTAGTAAATGTGTATGAAATACATTATACACATATACACACAGGTCACTATCAGGGTGTTTTTTTTTTTTTTTTTTTTTTTTTTTTTTTTTTATTGTAATAGTCTTAAGACTTCACCCAGGCTATAAGCTCTTATGTACAACTGACCTCTGTTGAAGTAATAGGGAGCCACTGCAGGTTTTGGGGGTAGAGTTCCTTGATCCATAGAAACTTGCTCATGGGATTGAAGCTGTAACTCTCCCAGTTTCCACACCTTTGCTTTTATAATCTTTCCCTGGGAAGGTTTTATTTTATAAACAAGAGGTGCGGGAGAAAACTTTTTTTTCATTCATTCTTTGTTTATTCCAAAAATCTTGGCTTTTGTTGTCCTGGTGCTACTTGGAATCATGGATATGATGAGCAAGGTAGAAAAAAAAAAATCTCCTCTCATGACATTCACTTTCTCCTGGAGGAGAAAGACAAATAAATAAATAGCAAATATATCCGTTCAACTGGTAATAAATGTTATGAAGAAAGATCAAGACCACAAAAGACACATGGAGTGGGGGATGGGCAGATTATTTTAGACGGGGAGGTCAAGAAAGGCTCTTTGAAGAAGAAACACTTGACAGAACCCAGAATGAAGGGAGGGAGGAAGCCAGAAAAGGTTTGTAGGAAGTATATTGCAAGCAGAAGGGGCAGCAAGTGTAAGGGCCCTGGGGTAGAAACAACTGGATACCTTGAGGAACAATAGCATGGCTGAAGTGACAGCATGGACAGTGGCTGGGGTAGGTATTGGTTTGTTTTCAATGGCAGCTGTTGGAGTCAGATGATAATTTAGTAGGTGAGATAAGATTAGCCTTGGCATCTTGTTCTGAGTTCAACCCCGCTGTGGGTGAGTAAGTGAACGAATGGAACATGGCTGATTAGCCAAGAAATTGGACCAAACACTTTGGTCATATTTTTATAACTTTTAGTCAGAAACAAATGAAGGTTTGTGGGGCAAAATACAAGAACAATATGATTTTAAAAATGAGTTTAAATGATCAAAGTAGAGCAAAGAATGAGTTTCTGAGTGTAAAATAGGTGGCATTTAGTGTTTTTTCTTTATTTAAAAAATTGTTTAAATGTTTATTTATTTTTGAGAGAGAAATGGAGCACAGGTGTGGAGGGGCAGAGAGAGAGAGAGAGGGAGACACAGAATCTGAAGCAGGCTTCAGGCTCTGAGCTGTCAGCACAGAGCCTGATGCAGGGCTTGAGCTCATGAACCATTGAGATCATGACCTGAGCCAAAGATCTGATGCTTAACTGACTGAGCCACCCAGGTGCCCCTTGTGTTTGTGCTTTAAAAAAGAATCTGCCTTCATGACTTGGGAGTTCAAGTTCCACGTTGGGCTCTGTGCTGACAGCTCAGAGCCTGGAGCCTGCTTCAGATTCTGTGCCTCCCTCTCTCTCTGCCCCAACCCACTCGCATTCTGTCTCTGTCTCTCTCAAAAATAAATAAACATTAAAAAAGACATTGAAAAATCAAAAAATAAAAAGGATCTGCCTAATCCATCCCATGGTTATTTTAACTGAAATGTAAAAGTTACTTTCACTGTAAATTTGGGGATGGCACTTAGATGCCAGCTGTAGAGGGTAGGTGGCTTCAGCTTGACCCTGTTGGGGGACTCTGGAGTGTGGGTTACATCCCAGAGTTATCCCCAGCCTAGGCCAGGGAGCTATGGCACCTGATGTTTTTCCCAGGAATAGCTGTGGCACTGGCCATTGAAGGCACACAGAGGTGGGTGCACCCCACCCCCACCCAGGAAACAATAAAAACGAATCCCAAGGGAATGTGGTTGGAACAGTGACATTATCTGATACAATAAGGATAGAATAAAAGAGGATGATCTGGAAGTTCTTTTGTCTCAGGGCTGCCTCCTGCATGTAACGTTCATCCTATAGTGATTATGGGATCCAGGACAGTTAAGGGACAACCAGGGGCCCAGGCCCCAGGCCCTCAGGCACAGTTTGCAAACTTTGGCTTTGTTTTTACTCAGTCTGGAGGGGAGATAAATACACACTTTACTCCAAAAGGGCAGGGAAGCAATGTGAAGGCCGAAGGACTGAGATTCAGATTCCATCTTCATTTTCAACTGCGTGGAGTGCTGTGTGAGCTTCAGCATGTTAATTAACCTCTCTGAGCCTTGATACTTCTCTTCTAGAACATTTAATAATTCCCAGGCCCAGACTTTTACCATTACGTTGCCTTGTCTTGTGGGTCCCCACTGGTGCCTATTATGTCTCTGAAACCACGAAAATGCCAACTTCTGTTTTTCGGGAACCAAATGAACTCTGGCTTAGGACAGAGCGCCTAACTGATATTCTTGCTCTGTACATCATTCGGCCTTTACTTTTCTTGCTTTATTTCTTGCATTTTCTTGGGGGGTTGGTCTGGTTTATTCCCAACGTACTTGTCACATGCTAGGCTGAATTATGGCGGGTTGCGTGAGGTCCTTTCTCGGTTAGGCTGTGATATCCTCAAGAAGAGGCTGTGTGGCGGGCCCTTCTAGGCCCTGGTATGAGGCTCATATGCTGTTGGAGGCACAGGGGAGAGAGCACAGACACTGGGATGCACAGATCTTGTTCGAATTCCTCTCCACTACCTCCTTGTGGTAGAACTCTGGACAAATCATTGAACTGCACTTCGAGACTCAGTTTCTTCATCTGACAAACAACCAAATATGGGTGTGTATATTTTATGGCCCTTGGGAAGATTGGCTACAAAACGTGTAAAATGGTACCTGGCACATAATGGCCTTACTGAGTAACTGCTGACTGACTAAAGGCTCTGCCCTACATCACATGCGACCACCGACAGCATGTTCTTTCCCCCGCACAGCAGGAATGGGAGTGTTCACAGGAGGGTTATATCAAAGGGTGTACCCCTGGTTACATACCTTTTGCTCTGGAGAGGAGCAACATTTTATCTCTAACATAGTGCAGAATTACAGGGTGACAGTGAAAATGACTGACTTACTACAAACAATTTTAAAAAATTATTTACTTTTTCAAGTTTGTAACAGATAACATACCCCCTTATTACCTGCACCCGGGGAGGACTGCTCCTACCTCCCATTCTTGGTTCATCACTGGCTTACAAAATTAAGAGAAAGAGAGGGTGGGGGTGATTGGGGGAGAAGATATGCTCTAATTACAGGGCAGTGGGATGACTGCCCCACAGAGTTGGGTCCACAGCTCTGTACGAGAACAGAGGTCAAAGCCACCCACTCACCTGCCCACCCTGGTGTTAGGGACCGAGGTGTGGGAATGTTGCCAGGGAAGGCTCACAGAGGAGACTTTTAGGTTGGCCTCTTCTAAAGAGAAGAGGAGGAAGGACTGTCACTGTAAGTGACAGAGCCTGCCAAGGCACAGACTTTTCACACTGCATGCAGTATTCTGGGAACTTCAAGTGGGAGGGTTCGGTCGGGGCAGAACCAACAGGACCCAGCACTTGTATTTAAAAACCTCCCAGGGAAAGACTTCGAAGTCCCATTTTCTTGTAGGTTCTGGAGAAGATTCCAGCCTGTTGCTCTATTGTTCTGTGAGTGCAGAGCTTGATGGAACCCTGTCTTGGCCCCTAGCCATTAGGATATTTCTCAGGGAAAGCCCTTGGACCAAGAAGTCTGTTTTTTCTTTTCTTTGGAAACTATGGTGCTCTTTGTGAAAACAAAGGAATTTGGATTCTGTTCAGGAAAAATGTAACCTACAAACAAATAGCCTTGGAAAATCTGTGCCTCACCCTCAGTGCCTGGGTCAGGCACGGAGAGAGCTCCACCCTCCGCTGCTTTCTAGCTGGAAGCCACCACCGTTTCCTCTTCTGTGTGTTGTCTCTGGCTGCCCGAAGGGCAATGCCTCCTTTCCTTGCCTCTCCCTTCCCGCTGCGCAGGGCCCAAGTCCTTGCAAATGCTCTTGCTCTGTCTGGCATGTTCGTCCCCTCCCTGTCTGCAAGCCCTCAATTGTCCTTGACGACTCCGCTCCAACATCTCCCCCTTGGTTCTGATTTTCCCAGATGGCTAGGGGCTCCTCTGCTGCGTTGCTCTGGATAATTTAAAATTTAAGTATTCTTCCTCGCCCCCCCACCCCCGTCCCCCGCCACTTTTTAAGATAATAATCCCTGGGCTTGTTTTCTTTTCTTTCTTTCTTTCTTTTTTTTTTTTTTAAACTATAGCAGTAATCATAGTTGCTAACTTAAACTCTTGTCACGTACCAGGCATTATGGTACATAATGTTACTTACCCCCAATGCAGTGTGCTTAGGACAGAAACTGGTACATAGTAAGTTCTCAATGAATGTGACTTATTATCATCCTCATTATTTATCTTAATTCTCTTAGCACTCACGACAAACACAGTTTGTCATGCACATTATAATAACCAGGTTACTTTTCTGTGAGCTGTTTAGGGGTAGCGACTGTGTCTTCTTCGTGTGGTATTTCCAAGCATGTGGATATACAAAGGGTATTTGGTGAGTGAATATTTAGCCATTGAAATTGATGGCTGAGTACAGAGATTTATATCATGAGTATCCAAATCAATTTAAAGTAGCTGTGGCCTAGAGAAGTTAGGATGGATAATCGGAGACTTTGGGCTTAATTTCTGTTCCAACTATCTACTGGCTTTGTGACTGGGTAAATTCACAATGTCTTCTGAACCCCAAACACCTGTTTTTCAAAATGGGCTGGGGCGCCTGGGTGGCTCAGTCGGTTGAGCGTCCGACTTCGGCTCAGGTCATGATCTCGAGGTCCGTGAGTTCGAGCCCCACATCAGGCTCTGTGCTGACAGCTCAGAGTCTGGAGCCTGCTTCAGATTCTGTGTCTTCCTCTCTCTCTGCCCCTCCCCCACTCATGGTCTGTCTCTCTCTTCTCTCTCTCTGTCAAAAATAAACAAACATTTAAAAATTTTTTTTAAATGGGGATAATAGCCCCTAACTTGCCTTCTTTACAGATGAGCATCATCTTGAGCATCAAGTGAGCATTTGTGAACTGTCAAGTATTTTACACATGTGCTGCAGTCTTATTAGAATCATTTTGGACCCCATGGGCATCACCACAATACTTGGGAGAACATAAGCCCAAAGTAGCTCTAGTTGAACAACTATGATATTCAACATGATATTTTTGTTTTTTGCAGTGTCTAGAAATGTAAGCCCTTGATGTTTGGGATACCACTATCTCTTCTCTACAAAGGTACATCCAAGGTATTAGTCTCAAGCTTGTCAAAGGTTTTTAAAAGGCCCTTTACTTTACCATGTGAGTACTTGAAAGTGTCTGGCCTAAATTTCACAGTTAAATTTCCTCTCAAGAAATGATCTTCAAGAATTATAATCAAACATTGGTGCTATTTATTGGAGCTAGATACTAGGGAGTATAAGGAGGGATGAAAAGAAGTATAAGAAATGGTCTTACTCTCAGGGCGCCTGGGTGGCTCAGTCGGTTAGGTGTCCAACTTCGGCTCAGGTCGTGATCTCATGGTTTGTGGTTTCGAGGCCCATGTCGGGTTTTGTGCTGACAGCTCAGAGCCTGGAGCCTGCTTTGGATTCTGTGTCTTCCCCTCTCTCTGCCCTTCCCCTGCTTGTGCATTCTCTCTCTCTCTCTCAAAAATAAACATTAAAAATAATTTTTTAAAAAAGAAATGGTCTTACTCTCAAGGAGCTTACAGTCTCATTTGGGAGTTAAGATTGAGTCCTTGACTCAGCAAAGTATATGATCTGAGAAAGGAGAGACCCCCTGTGTGTAGGTAGTTTGTGAAGCTTTCAAGGAGACATCAGGCCCTACGTTAAACATAAAGGAAGGTTAATATTTAGACTGCAATCCTGAGAACATAATTCATAAGCCAAGTTCAGGGCCATTGACTAGTGCTGCTAACACTTTCCTTTTCATCTTTAGTTGTTGGTGAATTTGGAGAAAGATATGAGAAAACCTTAGAAATACACTCACTGACAAATGTCTGAATCCAGAGAGCTGAATCCAAAATATTTTGTGGCTGATGCTTTTATGATGAGAAAATAAAAACTCCCTACTTAAAAAAAATTCAGTCATGATGTACATGTTTAAAAGATGTTTATAGAAAATTGTAATGCTCTAGCATGAGAATAGTGATGACAACACCATGTGGTCCTGGATCAGTGATGCTAGCACACACTGCTAAGTATGAAATAATAGTAATAATAACTCAAAGATGAAACATTTACATAATACACATTGTAAATAACTTAGGGGGAAAAAAGAAAATACTACAGAATACTAGATCTGAAAATGTATGTAGTGCAGTCAAAGCCATAGTCAGAGGTAAATTCATAGCTTTCATTCTTTCACTTAAAAATAATAATAGATGAAATGAAAGCAATGAAATGTCTAACCTAAGACTTTAGAAAGTGGGCAGCAAAGCAAAACCAAGAAAAACAGGACAATTTAAAAAAAGGCAAAGGTAATAAATAAATTAGAAAATCAACAAAATAGGGGTGCCTGGGTGGCTCAGTTGGTTAAGCATCTGACTTTGGCTCAGGTCATGATCTTACAGTTTGTGGGTTTGAGCCCCACACTGGGCTCTGTGCTGACAGCTCAGAGCCTGGAGCCTGCTTCGGATTATGTGTCACCCTCTCTCTCTGCCCTTCCCCTGCTCTCTCTCTCTCTCTCTCTCTCTCTCTCAAAAATAAATAAACATTAAAAAATTAAAAAAAAGAAAATCAACAAAATAGTAGAATTCATAAATATATTCATGAGCTCGTTCTTTGGAGGGGGGGAAATAAAATAGGCATACTTATAGAAAATCTACCTAAAAAAAAGAGAAAAAAATAACTGACATCTGAAAAGTTTCTATAGTTTGTAAAGCACTTTCCTATGCCTTATTACTCTTGGTCCCCAAACTAATTCTGCATGCTATATATTTGTGTCCCTATTTTGCTAGTGATCAAATTGAGGATCAAAGAAGTGAGATTACTCTTTAGGGTCACACAACTTGTGAATGATAAAACCATGATTTGAACCCTCTCCTAACTTTGTTGAATATTCTTCCAATACACTCATAGCATCCTCTCAGGATGAATGTAAGACAGGAAGAGTGAAACATTTAATCTGTCTGTATTAGTTTCTGCAGCTGCTGTAACAAATTACCAGAAACTGGGTGGGTTAGAGGGGCACCTGGGTGGCTCAGTCAGTTAAGCATCTGACTCTTGGTTTCGGCTCAGGTCATGATCTCACGGTTTCATGAGTTTGAGCCCCACATCAGGCTCTGTGTTGGCAGTGCAGATTCTGCTTGAGATTCTGTCTCTCCCTCTCTCTCTTCCCCTCCTCTACTTGTGCTATCTCTGTCTCTTTCTAAATAAATAAATAAAATTTAAAAAAGAAAGAAACTGGGTGAGTTAGAACAGCAGGAATTTATTCCATCAGTTCTGGAGGATGTACGAGATCAAGGTGTCAGCAGTACCATGCTCTTTCTGAAGGTTCTAAGGGGTATCACCCACTGTCTCTTCCCAGCTTCTGGTGGTGATCAGCAATCCTTGGTTTTCCTTGGCTTTCAGCTTCAGTACTCCAGTCTCTTCCTACATCTTCACATGGTGTTCTCCCCCAGCGTCTTTACATTGTCTTCCCTCTGTGCATAGGTCTCCTCTGTTTTCTCTTCTTATAAGATGTAGGGGTTTGTTTTCCAAATCTACAATTTTCCTTTCAGTATGATATCATCTTAACTTGTTTAATTGTATCTGCAGTGACCCTCTTTGCGAATAAAGTCGCATTCTGAGATTCTAGGTGAACATGAATTTGGGGAGGTCACTATACAACACAGTATAATGTCCCTGTTTCTTATGATTGTATTTTTAAGAATTTTTCTTGTGTTCCATTCACATAGCAAAGCTGTGCATACATGCATCCAGACGCCCTTGGCAGCCAGCAATAATTTACTGACAGCTTAAAATGTGCCAGATACTTAAGTAGATGGCCCAGAACACAAAAAGAAAAAAAGTATGTGAGATCTTATGCTATGTTTATAGGATTTTACTAAACTAGGGGCAGGTGGGAATGATAGTCCTGTTCTAGTCAGACCCATCAGAGAACTGTTCATATTCAGGTACTTTATGAAGGAGGAGAAGCGGGACAAATTCTGAGGACTCTGACCTGAATCCTACATCTTATCAGTCAGGCTACAGTTGGAGAAACTGTCAGAATGCCTAAGAAAATCCCAGGTGTGCACAGGTGAGGCGGCAGGAAGGAAAAAGCATGATAATGCACTGTTTCTACATGAAGGGCTACTACAGGATTCTGGGCTTGTTTTTGTGTCTGTGCTAGAAGGACCACAACCGATGGGTGGAAGGCACAAAGATTTCTATTTAAAGTCAGTTTACAGAAAACTAGGATCATCTAAAGATGTAACTGGGACTGGATGACACTGGTACCTGCTTAGGAGGGCCTGGATGGAGACTAGGAGAGGAGGGAGTTCTTAATGGATCTTATCACTTGCCAAACATTCCAAACAAGATAGTACATAGAGATCTGTGTTTAACAATTGTAGAAGCACATACTTTAATGTTGTTTTGCACAAATGTACACTGTTTACTAATAGAAACACAATGGTTTGCATAAAATTAAGTTATTTTATGCTGGGGCCCAGCAGCAAAAGGGTGGAAAAAAACATGGGCTCATAGTAGAATGGGAGAGATATAACATAAAACAGAGACAATGGGCTATAATAATATAAAAATCAGCCTCAATGAATAATTGAAGAGTGGATGACTGAGTGATTTTCTTCAGAGACTTGTTGTTGCTGTTGTCATAGCATTGACTTTATAGTAGGGTGAGCAAGTGTCCTAGTTTGCTGGGACCCGAGAGGTTGCATGGGCCTTTCAGCGCTGAAACCAGGGAAGGCCCAAGCATACTGTAATGAGTTTGTCATGCTTTTTATAGGCTTTTTAAAAAGGAAGGAGGATATAAAACCAGATACAGTAGGAGAAGTTATGGGAGCAGAGAGAGGGGGCACTCATCATCTTTGAGGGGGAAACCAGGCAAGCCCCAAAGCTTCGTTAGAACAGGGATGGTGTCTGTCTTGGTCACCGATGTATTCCTGGCACCCAAAACAATGTGTGGCACATAACTGGAATTCAAATGATATTAGTCAAATACATGAATTAATTAACACAGCTCAGAAAGCATTTGAGCTGAGCCTTGAAGGCTAATGCAGCATGTTGACCGTAAGAGAATGGAGTGTGTGGTACAAGTTTCCAAAAATAGAAAACTTGGGTATAGTAATTGGTAAATATGATGTTTAATGGAACTTTTTCCTATGGCTATTAATATAGTTCTTGGGGAAAGCCCTTGAAACACTAAGCCTATCATATTTCCTCTATTCTTTTTTTCCCATCCTGCAGATGCTCCTCTGCCTTCCTTTTCTGCTTCCTTCCCTTTTCTCTGTTGAAAGACGCAGTACCCTGAGGAAGGGATGCCTCTAGAAGCTTTTTCACGGCAAGACTTATTGGCAAATAAAACATCCAGGAAAACGTTATGTTTGGAAATACACGGAGGTGCAGGTGGAGTGGGGAAGATGCGATTTGGCCCAAGGACAACCAGTCAGGATGGTTGGCGTGGTGTGGGAGAAGGAAGAGGGGAAGGGGCATCATGGCGGAGAAGGCGCTTGGGGCCACACGGTGAAAGGCCCGGTCGCGGAAACACAGTGCACCATTGTACTCCTCTGCCTTGGGTCACACAGATGTTTCCTACTGGATTCTTGCTTACAGAGGACAAAGTGCGAACATTACCTCTATGAGGAAAAGAGAAACTGATTGAGCAACCACTGTGTGCCAGACACTGTTGGGTGCGTTTTATATGCATAATCCATATACATGCATTTTGAAAGAAGGAATTATTAACCCCATTACACACACACACACACACACACACACACACACACACACACAAAGAGCCAGAGGCTTGCTGAGATTCAGTGATTTGTACAAGATGTTAACTGGGACTTGGTGGCCAGATTTGGACTCAGGTCTGTCTGGCTTCATAGCAGTGGTTTCCAGCTTCCCGTCTTCTTCTTACATCTCAGTTAATGAAAGCAGACCTTTCCCACCTCGTCCCTCTTACCTCCTGCCTCTTTCAACACTAGTGGACCCTTCCTCACCAAATGCACCCAGTATTTCCTTCCACCGGGCTCTGAGCACCCTGTTCTCCTTGGAAACAAGTCACGATCTTGGTATCTCTGTGACATTAATGTATTATTTCAAGCTGGACAGACCCCTAAGACTCTGTGATAGTCTTCAACTTTCACACTTCTCAGGAGTATTTCTAGCAAGTGTTTTTGCGCTATGAAAACGCACTTCTTAAAGGGCACACAATTACCCACAGTAAGAAGCTGTGGGAACCTTGTGGACCCAAGCAGCCAAAATCTCTCTCTCTTAGTGCTCATAGCCATGATTTATTAACAAAACAGAGAGAAGAAGGAGAAAACCTAGATTCCAGTCAAAACTCTGCCATTTATTAGCTGTGTGACTGAAGTTCCTTTACTTCTTTGGGCCTTGGTTATTTTATCTGTAAAATGGGTGAATTATACTTGCTTTGTTTGCCTCACAAAGTTATGCTGAGAGATTATCTTAAGTAAAGTTTTCATATATCAGAAAATGTGAGACAAAGGAATGGTGTTAGCTTTAAATTCTTTGTGGAACCAAGTGGGCATAAATAAAACACAAAGTATTATTTTTATTTCTTGGTGGTTAGTCAGTTCATGTAAAAGAAATCTGAACTCAGTCTAGCTTAAGCCAAATTTTATTTATTTGCTCAGATAAATCAAGGGTAGGGGGAGAACCAGCCTCAGGAATGGGTAGATCTCTGTTTCCAGTGGTTCCAGAACACCCCTCTGTCTTCGAGCTCTCTGACTTATTGCCTATTTGCCTTATTCTCTCCTGATGTTCATTAACTTCTAGAATAATCACCAAAGCTTCAGGCTTGTCTTCCAACTTTTGTAAAGTGTTTTTAAATTTGTAAAATATAATATATACAGAAAAATACATGATGATATATGTACCATTTAGGCTTCTATTTTTTTCAGCTTGTTATCAGAGAGGGAAGAATTTTTTCATAGATCGTGAGGTAGAAAGTCCCACGGAAGCCCCGTGATTGGCCTGATATAGGTCATGTGTATGCCTCGGACAAATCACTGTAGCTGAGTGTGAGTGTTACCACTGGTCCACCTCAGTCCTCGGGCTCTCCCCATGTGGCCAAGGAGCACAGAAAGCACAGACGTGGCCAACAATTGGAATTTAAGCAATAAAAGATATGGCAAGAGGATACTTCTGCTGGCTTCTGGTTCCTCTAGGATGCTCCAGTTCTGGGAGTGCAGGCCTACCTGGAAGTATAAGGTGGAAACCTTGCACTGATTACACTTGAGATGTCTTCTACTCCTTACTTAAGAGAGGTTGGCAAGAGGTGTAATGTACAGAATAGGCACCTACTTACTTTGTCAAACTTAGTATTGAGAATGGAGTGAAATAAAATGGCTCATAGATGAACTCTGACCGTGCTCATATGCATGTCACCATAGCAGGGAAGGCAGAAATTGAGTAAATATCTGTGCAAAAGAGAAATACAGAGCACCCAGAAGCACAGAAGAGAGACCAAAGGATGCGCTGATATAAGTTCAGTGAAGCATTGTGGGTATGAGAAAGGCCTTCTGGGTAGAGGGTCTAGCACGTGCAATAGTCCTGGGGTGGGAAAGAGCACGCTGGAGGAAGCAAAAGAGGGCCATTTTGTCTTGGTAGAGAGAATGGCTCAAGATGAGGGAGACAAGGGCCGAATCAGGCATCTCGAGAGATACGAAATGCTAGTCCCACAGTGAGCACTTACCAAACCAATGCCCTCTCTTCATCTTTGGCCAGATTTGGCCTATGATCTTTATAGGAGGCCTGTGGCCCAAACCCCAAGCCCCCCCCCTCCCCGCTTTCTGGTATGGCATCTTCCGTATGAGCAAAACAAGCAATGGAGGGAGCCTCAGCAACTGGGAAATAGTTGTGGGCCCATTCCCCCTTTCAAAAGAGCTAAGCCCTGCTGTTCATGATACTTATTGTTGATGTTAATCGTCATCTTTGACACCTCTGCTGCCACAGAGCATGCTGACCTTCAAAGCTCCCTGGAGCCATAATTACCCTCCCAGTTCCTCTATGAAAGAGGTAAATCAGGGGTGAGTACAGGATAAGAAGCCATAAAGCCCTGAAAATCAGACTCCTTCTCTATGGCCTGGAGCAGAAAAAGGAACAGGCACCAGAAAGCCCCTTCTGGCTCCCAACTGTAAAAAGGGAAGGGGTAGGGATGGAATCGTGGCCTCCTAGGTGTGCTGAGATGTTTAATTAGAAGGTACGAGGAGGTGTGCTTTCGTGAGGGAAAGAGCTGCTGAGCACTACTTTTCCAGACTTCAGATTCCCCTGGAGGCAGATGGAACATCCAGGTTCAGACACGGGGGCTGGGATGAGGGAAGGGAATGGAGATCGTGAACACTTCTCACGAGAGGGCACTTGTCCGGCTTAGAGAAGGCCAGGCAAGGCCAAACCACTGGCCATCATGAGGCACACAGGTACAAACTCTGATTTCATTCGGGTCCGATCTCCCTGTGCTGCAGTGCTGTATGGGGCCAGGATCTGTCAGGTCCTTGGTGGCTCAGAAAATCCTCCCCAGGGTTTTGCTTGGGCTCAAATACAGCTTTTAGTTTGGTCCTATGCCCTCCTGCTCTGGGCCTCCCTCAAATGCTTCTCTGTAGCATTCACTGTGTCGGGTCCTGTGTTGGCAATAGGGATATGATGATGGACAAACATGGCCCCAGCCTCATGATTTGGTGGGGTAGTGGAGGCACTGGTAGACAATTCGAATTCGGGGTGATGAGCCGTGGGAAGGAAGTGCGGGGAATTTGGGATCCTGGAGGAAGGGCACCTGTTCTTTTTTGCTCCCTGGAATGTGTCTGGCACAGAACAGGATATTAAGATGTTGGAACATTGACTGCCTGAGGTGGATGGTTCCTTCCTGTCCCCTCCTCTCCATGCCTGAATGCTGTTGGGGAGAGTTCACAACAAGAGGGGGAAAAGCTCTGCCAACCAGAATGTCCTCTTCCTTGGCCAGAGCCAGTTACTCACTGTCCAGGCCTGTCTCTTGGGCCCTGTTTTCCCAGCCTTTGCAAACTAGCACTCTTGGATCCATTTCATGACTTTTGTGTCTCTTAGGGATCACGGCTTTCCTTCTTACTTACCAGGGTGTCTTCGGGCTATCTTCATTCAGTGTGCTTCTTCTGGGCCAGGCATCCACAGGTGTCTGGGAGTGCAGAGTTGAACACAGCCTGTACCCTTGAGGCGTTCCCTGGCTGGGGGGACTTGAACGCTTCACCTAGGGTAAAAAGGGTGGTCAAAAGCAAGTCCAGGGTCTTGCAGATTCATGGAGAAGCAGCACCTGAGCAGAACAGGGAGGCTTTGAGAGGAGTGGTGCCCAGGTTTGGTCTTAAAAGATGCACAGGGATTCTCCATGCAGAGGTATAGAAGGAAGGGATTCAACGAAGAGGGATTTTTACCCATTCATGGTTCCTGGTGCCTCTGAGGAACCACACAGATACATACATGAGTTCTGTGGGATTGCCCCTACGCGTGGGAATAGCTTGCATGCTCTGCTGTGTGTGTGGCCAGGTTCCTCTTTCATGAGCATCTCTTTCCTCCTTGACTAGTGCTACAGTTCCTCGTTTCCTTGTCATCTTTGAGCATCTTTCATGAACCTCTTCCATTTTGACAATGTCCTTCAGAAAGTAGCAGCTTGTGGTGCCTGGGGGGCTCAGTCGGTTCAGTGTCTGACTCTTGATTTCAGCTCAGGTCATGATCTCGTGGTTTCATGAGATCAAGCCCCACATCGGGCTCTGCACCGACAATGCACAGCCTGCTTGGGATTCTCTCTCTCCCTCTCTCTCTGCCCCTCCTCCCTTGTGTGCACTCTCTCTCTCAAAGTAAGTAAATAAACTTTAAAAAGAATAAAAGGAAGGAGCAGGTGGTGTTCTTAAGAACACAGTCTTTGTGATGACACTAGGCCTAAGTGTGTTACCACCTACTAGCTGGGAGACAGACCTTAGGCAAGAGTCTCTGAGACTTGGTTTCCTTGTGTGTAAAGCAAGAGGGTCATAATGGTCCATCTGTCTGCTGGGGGTTTTACATCCGATCGTGAAGGCAAAGAGCTGACGCAGAGCCTGACACGAGGCAAGTGCTCAATAAACATCTGCCATGGCCACGTTCAAAGTGTGCGGCCCAGAACTGCATACGAGCTGACTGGGGGCGGCGGGGAGCCTAGCCAGAGCTGGACTGTTGCCTCCTGCCTGACACTGGCCTATTCATGCAGCCGAGGATCACGGTGGCCCTTTTGGCAGTGCGGCCCTTGCTGACTCACCCCAGGTTGCCTGGTCCCTGGAAGGCTCCGGCCTCATTTTCAAGGGCTGTGCTGCTAAGTCACGTCTCCCCAGCCATTTGCTGGAGCCATTGGCGTTAAGGAGTCTTGTCCAGGGCCTGACATTTAGGCTTGTGAAATTCTACCATGAGTACATTTCGCCCATCCATCAATCCTGTCTGGAGTCGGGTGCTGCCTCCCAACATTTGCCTGCCTGTTTCCTCGCAGGATTTCCTCACGGCTCAATTCATCCAACAGACTATGGCTAGAGGAGATTTTGGAAAATGTTGTTTTCCTCTGACTCCTCTCCTGGCCAAAATCCTTTAAACTCCTCAGCCTGGCACACGAGACCCTTCGTGATGTAACACCATCCCACTTTGGGGGCTTTTCTTGTCTGGATAGGCATGGTAAGCATTTCTGTATCATAGGATTTTTGTGAGGATTAAATGAGTTCATGCTGGAAAATCACTTAGAACAGGGCTCTCAAGAATTGGGAGCGAGTCTGGGATCTGATACTACCTGCAAACTAATAGGTCAGTCTGGCACAATGGCATGGCTGCTAGGTCAGGGAGCTAGTGGCAGTCAGATTTCCAGTGTTTTCTCATGCCCCTTCCCTAGCCCCGGCTCCCATGGGGTGCCGTGAAGAAGGCCAGCTGATACCTGAGATCTGGGGGCTGCATTAAGGAGAGGAGCCCTGAGCTCAAGGAACCAGAATCTTTTGTAATGAACTCCAAGGGAAACTGATCTCTGGTATAGAGAAGAACATTGTATCTTGCATGTCTGTTCGGAAAGAACACCCTTGAAGGACGGTCTGGAACAAAGGCCGTCAGTGTGCGGCAAAATGTGCAGAAATACGGGAGACCCATGGAGAATCGTCTCCCAACAAGGGCCACGTGTGTTGTAAGTGCTTCGTAAGTGTCAGCCACGAGGAAGACAATGGTGGTGCTGGTGTGGATGCTTAGCTTCATTCAGGATGGTGGCTCTTCTCACGGACCCTTCAACATGACTTCTGCCCTTGGTGCCTTTATGCGTGCGTTTCCTCACATCTCCCCAGCCTCTGCATCCTGCTCTGACGTCTCCGACACATCTCTCCTGAGCCTCCCCTCTCCCCACTCTGACGGTGTCATTTGTCCCCTGTCAGCACTTAGCAATGACTGTTTGCCTCCCTTCGAGACCTTTGTGAATCTCTTTGCTTCACGTGGGATTCTTGCTTAACTCTCTTAAACTCCACTTCGCCCTTTGTTCATCAGTTTAGAGGATGCTTCCTCCTGAATGTTTTCCTGATAGCTCTTGTCCCCAGCCTGCATTAGGAGCTTCCATTTGCTCCTGTGGCATCAGTGGTGACCTCTAAGTGGCATGTCATGCCCCTTGAGACTTGGAAATTCTGGAAGACCCTTGGGTGTTTAGCATCCGCCATGGTGCCCTGCACACAGAAGCATTCAATTAACATTTACATAGAAATGAATGATTGCGTGAACATATGAATACCCATATCACAGATTTATGCAAATTTAACAAACAAGTCTAACCATGCTGGAAGCTCCTGGAAAGTGTCCAGTGATCACAGACACGCCAGCATGTGCCTAATATCTGTGGGTGGATGTGTCAATTTCACCTTGCTTTAAAGGATGTCTATGAGGCCAAGTGGACCCCGGTTTGAGAACACATAACATACATTGTCAAAGATATTATTCATCCTGACTTTATACAAGGGAAAATTCTAGTAAGCCTCCTCAAAAGCAATTTAAAAACCATAAACTTCATGTTCCTCTAACTTAGTAAATATCAAACTCATTTCATCCTTAATAGTCTACAAAATCAACACTCGTTTAAACTAATGGTCTGTTTATAGCATTCGTGGCAAGTTTCAGATTGCAAATGCATTTTTACAGTGGCGTTTGAAGGTTGCTATTGGAAAGAATGACAGAACAGTCACTGTGAAACCTGGGGCTGAGCTTGAGGCTAGCTCCCAGTTTTTCCATAATGTGATAAAATTGTACCAAAGAATGGCAAACTTAGAAACTCAAACCAGGGGATGTGAGCCCTTAGGATACTTTCAGAGGCAGAGATCACAGTGATTAAGACCTAACCCTCTAGGGGCAGAAGCACCTGCATTTGAATTCTTCTTCTCTTGATCACAGACCGAGCCTTAGTTTCTTGCCTTGTAAAGCCAGGAAAATATGATACACAGCAGAGGATCATCATGAAAATCAAATGTGGTAACATACATTAAAAAAAAAAAAAACTTAGCCTAGTATATGTGGCACATAGTGAGCTCATAGGTAGCTGTTGTCATTATTACTGTTTATATTGCTGCATTTGTATCCCAGCTCAGGCGCTAACAAGCTATGTGCTGGCATCTCAAGCTGAGGGAGGACTTCCCTACCTTCCCTGAGTCTCAGTGTCCTCATGTGTAAGGAAGACGATACTAATGCCGGGATCACAGGGTTGATGGGATAATAAATTGGCAGATGATACGGAATCTGCGTCAGGAAGGTAGGGTGAGCCCTCAGTAACTGTGAGATAGAAAACTAATGATGATAATAATAATTACTCTTCCCTGAATCTCTTTTTTTTCTCCCCTCCATTGTAAATCTGGGGATGCTGGTGTTGCTACATGGTTTCAAGAATGGGAAATCCTATTTACGAAGCACCTAACCTGACGGCGGGCACTTGTGGGTACTCAAGAGATGGGGGCTGGGGCGCCTGGGTGGCGCAGTCGGTTAAGCGTCTGACTTCAGCCAGGTCACGATCTCACGGTCCGTGAGTTCGAGCCCCGCGTCAGGCTCTGGGCTGATGGCTCAGAGCCTGGAGCCTGTTTCCGATTCTGTGTCTCCCTCTCTCTCCGTCCCTCCCCCGTTCATGCTCTGTCTCTCTCTGTCCCAAAAAATAAAATAAACGTTGAAAAAAAAAAAAATTAAAAAAAAAAAAAAAGAGATGGGGGCTATTTTTTCTAGCCCCTCTTCCTGCCTCTGCCTGGTTTCCAGCTCTGGATCAACGAATGCAGCAATTGCAGTTTTCGGGGGCCTCTCTCACAGCCCAGGGTGGGGGGCGAGGGGCAAACGAGGGCTTCATCAACTGGAAACCGCAACCTGGAAGTGAACTTTCCTAATCAGTGCTGCAGGATTCCAACAGCTGGTTCTACTTTGAAATCAATTGGAACCCCCTGGGCCCCTTGCTCTTTCTCTCTGAGGAGCAAATGCCATCCCAGAGCTGGGATTTAGAAATTTGCCACACCGTATCAGAAACAGATCCCGCCTCTGGCAAGGTCAGGGTTGCTCAGGCCCAGGCCCCAATTCCGGAGCCCCCTCTGGAGCCTGCCAGGTGGCCTTGGAGGCTGAGGCTCTGGCCGAAGGTCAAGGCCGTCCCAGTCCGTTGGTATTGCCAACCAGCACCGTCGTCCTGTCCTGTCTGCCTTTAGGAACAGCCACCCAAACCGCCCAGGTTTCCATTTCAAAGAGTGAGTCAAGCTCGGATGTGGAGAGCACGTTTCAATAACAATTTTTAGGATGTGAGTGTTAGAGAGCAGCAGCAAGAATGCATTTGATTTGGAAAGGAACTGCTTCCTTAAATGCCTGCCTTGTAATTCCTTCCAGCTGGCCCCATTCTGGTGGGCCCTTGAGGGTCTTTAGGGCCCCCAGAGTGGCCAGCGCTCACCCTGGGTGCTGCAGATACCGGAGGATGTTGGCTGAATGGCTGTTTCACCGCTGCCTGAGGCTGGATGTGTCATCAGGGGAAGGATCGGCAGGCTACGTGGAGTCCTAACTCTGAGTTTACCAGCAGTGTGACCTCAGGAAAATCCCTTGCCTTCTCTGAGCTTCCGTTTCCTCATTTGAAGAATGAGGGCTAGGCTATGTGCTCCTGAAGCTGCCTTGCAGTGCTTTCATTTTCCGATCCCAAATGATCATAGATGCTATCGTTGCTCAGTGAATGAAAAATAGCACCTGCCGTTAATTAAGCGTCACATTAAGTACTTTAATGTATCCATGAATGAATTGCATGAATGAATGCAACGTCTATTATCTCTTTTGGAAAAGAGAGTAAAAAGGGAGGTAAAGTGCTGTTTTGAGCAGCTATTATGTATTAGACACTATCTTGGATGCCTTAAAACCTCTTGTCTTCTTTTCAAATTGGTGGGTTTTATTACCACAATTTATAGATCCTTAAAGAGGTAAAGGAACTTGCCACATAAGTATAACCAAGGATTTCAACCCAGTTTTGCTGCTTGAAAGGGTCTATGGATCTATTTTCCTCCTGGATTTTGAGACTGCTTCCTAAGTTGCTCACAAACAGGAAGTGCTCAGGCCTGAGGAAGTTCCGAGTAAAGTCTGGGTAAACCAATGAAGAGGGTTTTAGAGACCTGCTTAGAGAAAGGCAGAGCCCTGCTCAGGGTGCACAGTGGGTGAGGGAGGGGGGGACTTGGTAGAGCCCGAGCTCATGAGTCCCCAGCCTTGGGGCAGCTGTGTCTAGGGGGCATCTCTGACAGCCCACCACAGGAGCATGTCTGGGCGCACTCTGACCCTTTTCTTCAGCGGAGGATTCAGTGACATGGATGGCAAAAAGGCACCTGGGTGCAGCTTCTAGAGAAGCGGGAGGGAGTGGCAAAAAGGCAGGTAGAGCAGAGGAGGAGAATTCCTTCCTCCAGGATGCAGAAGACCGGGGCTTGGGATTCTGGAAAATATAGTGTCTCCTTGGGCAGGGCACCCCGCCCACTCCTGTTTTGGTGGATAAACCTGGCACCGGCCTCCAAAGCCTCTGGTGCGGGGGGAGGCCCGTGCCCATTTTATAAACTGGTAGATGGACACACACATGCCCTCATCCCCCACCCCCTTTCCTCCCCACCCGCAAGGCCTCCAGAAACACAATGAACTTCACGGAACATTCTGATGCTAGTCCCAGGGAGTATGTATTTCCTGGTGAGAGCAGAACAGAAAACCCACAATTCCTTGCTCCCACTTTTCTAGCTACAAGCATCTGAAATTTGCCTAGTCATGCTTTCCTTTATTCGACAAATATCTGCCATGCTCCTGCTTTGATCCTGGCCCTTCTCAACACGAGAAGATATAAAATAGTGAACAAAATAGAATTTCTCACTGCCTGTGTGGCACTCAGAGTCTCATTGGAGGGCAGAGTGGAGACAGGGAGAATATTAGTTTCCTATAGATACCGTGACAAAATGCCAGAAACTGAGTGTCTTAAAATAACAGAAATTTATCCTTTCATGGTTCTGGAGGCCAGAAGCCTGAAATCAAGGTGTTGATGGAGTTGGGTTCTTCTGGAGGATCTGAGGGGGAATCTGTTCCAGGCCTCTCTCCCCCTCTCCCCACTTCTGTAGCTCCTGCAATCCTTAGTATTCCTTTTTTTTTTTTTTTTACAAATACATTATTCCAATCCATATCTCTGTCTTCATATCATCTCCTCTGTGTGTCTTCTCTCCTCTTATTAGGACACTTGCCACTGGATTTAAAGCCCACTTTGATCAAGGATGGTCTCATTTCAAGATCCTTTCTATATCAACGAAGGTCTTTTTCCAAAGAAGGTCATATTTATCAGGTGCCAGGTGGGGATATCTTTTGGGGGGCCCCATGCAACCCATTGCAGGAGGCAAGAATAAAATGAAATAAACGAACAATTACATAATTGCACATTGTGGTTAGTGGTGAGACAGGAAAAGAAACCTGAAAAGTTGTGGAATGGAGTTGGTACACCTGTTGAATACTTACCCGCTCTGAACTTCACATTCTTTATCTGAACAATGGAGAATTTTCATGGCTAACATTACAAAGTTGATGTAAGGATTCAATTTCTTGAGAGTTAAATATATAATTGTTGATGGAAAAAATTATGGAAATGACCCGGCTAATTGTTATATATAGGATTTCTTTTTCCACTGGCCTCGAATTTTCTTCTTCCTCCTCATTCATTCATTCGTTCTATATATTGTGACCCTTTATTCTGTGCTAGACTTTTTTTCTAGGTGCTCTCTGGAGATACTGCAGGGACCAAAATCAACAAAAATTTGGTTCCCTCATTGAGCTTACATTTTCATCATTGTGATGGTTAATTTTGTCAACTTGACTGGGTCACAGAATGCCTAATATGTGGTCAGATGTTATTTGGGGTTTGTCTGTGAGGGTGTTTTTGGATAAGATTAACATTTCAAACAATATTTAATGGATTGCCTGGGTGGCTTAGTTGGTTGACCATCCAACTTCAGCTCAGGTCATGATCTCACAATTCGTGAATTCAAACCCCACATGGAGCTCACTGCTGTCAGCACAGAGCCCACTTTGGATCCTCTCTCCCCCTCTTTCTCTGCCCCTATCCTGCTCTCTCTCTCAACATTTAAAAAAATGGTTTATTTATTTCTGAGAGAACCTGACATGGGGCTCAAACCCATGAACCATGGGATCATGACCTCAGCCAAAATCAAGAGTCAGGTGCTCAACTGACTGAACCACCCAGGCGCCCCAAGATTAACATTTAAATCAGTGGACTGAATAAAGCAGATTGCTCTTCCTAATGTGGGTGGACCTCATCCAATCAGGTGAAGGTCTGAATAGAACAAAAAGATTGACTCTCCCCTGAATAAGAGAAAATTCTACTTTGAACTGAGACTACTTTGAACTGAGCCACACCAAACTCCACTCATATCCCTCATACCGTCCTTCCTTTCCAGTTTTCCTGCCATGTGACTCAGACTGAAACATCAGCTAGTCCTGAGTCTCCAGCCTGCTAGCATTCAGACTTGAATTAGCATCACTGGCTATCCTCATTCATAGGCCTTTGGACTCAGATTGGAACTAACCATTGGCTCTCCTTGGTCTCCAGCTTGCTGGCTATAGGTCTTGGGAATTGTCAGGCTTTATGGTCCATAGGCCTTTGGACTCAGATTGGAACTAACCATTGGCTCTCCTTGGTCTCCAGCTTGCTGGCTATAGGTCTTGGGAATTGTCAGGCTTTATGGTCATGTGAACTAATTTCTTGTAATCTCCCTCTCTCTTTCTCTGATTCTGTTTCTTTAGAGAACCCTGACAAATACAGCCGTAATCATCATAATCTCCTTTGTATTTTTCTGGCACCCACTTCATCTGTTATCTGTTTTTTATCCACAAAGCAGCATTGTGAAAGAGGCAGAGCAGGTGTCGTGAAAATCCCCATTTTACATGGGAGGAAACTGAGCCCTGGTGAGGCCCTTTAACTGCTACAGCATAGGGCTTATCCCCCCAAAAGAGAAACATCTTTGTGTACGGGTAGCCAGAGGACATGTAGGAAGCTGTATGGAAAGGCTGTATTCAAGTCAGGTTTCCTTAACAAGGGAGCCATATTTTAATTATTATTATTATTATTTTTTTGTGTGTGTGTGTGATCAAGGTGGAAAAACTCTCCTCTTTGATTTTCAACATAGCATTGGTCATCAATGAGAAGCCTCTTAAAATTCCCTTAGGGAGAAATTGGAGACTGCTAAAATGTGGGCTAGGCAGGTCTTGTGAAATAATAAACATGCAACATCTTTCAGGAAAGTTCCAACTGGACTTGAAAAAGAAGTCTAGATGAGTCATGGGAACTCAGGTTTAAAATGCGTTCAGAGGGGCATCTGGGTGGCTCAGTCGGTTAAGCATCCGACTTCAGCTCAGGTCACGATCTCAGGGTCCGTGAGTTCGAGCCCCGCGTCGGGCTCTGGGCTGATGGCTCGGAGCCTGGAGCCTGCTTCCGATTCTGTGTCTCCCTCTCTCTCTGCCCCTCCCCTGTTCATGCTCTGTCTCTCTCTGTCCCAAAAATGGATAAACGTTAAAAAAAATTAAAAAAAAAATAAAATGCGTTCAGAATTTATCAATTTCAGCCCCTTCCTTACACAGAAAGAACACCGAAGCCCAGAAAAGTCAGCCATCTTCCCAAGGTCCACAGATTGAAAGAAGTATATTGACATTATTGGGACTCCAGTCCAGCACGCTGTTTATTATATAACACTCTGTAGTGAACGCCAAGACTGTCCTCCCATCCACCCAGCTCCTGGGGTCATTTCATGGCAACCTTGTGGCGTGAGACTGGAAAAGCGGTGGCAGGGGTGTTCATATTTGTTTTCTCTGTAGTCTTTGCTCACTTGTGATCCTTTGATACCCAGGTTACCGCTCGTGGTGCCCTTCCCCATTTGTAAGCAATGTTTTTGGAGTCAGACAGACCTGGGTTTCAGTCTCAACTCTGTTGCTCACTAGCGGCAGAAACCTGAGCAAGTTACATAGCAACTCCAACCTCTTTTTTTTTCACCCACTAAATAGTGAGATAAGGCATGCAAAGCACTCACCACAGTGCCTGACACAGTACTTGCTCAGTAAATGTTACCAATTATCATTCAGGTGAAATCTGGTGTCAAGGGAGGTAGCAAACACACCCTAGGTCTTCAAGTCTCAGTTCGAGGTTGCCCCCCCCCCCAACCCCGCTTACTCCAGCTAGCAGCGAGTGCATTCTCTTTCAAATACTAAAGTAATTTAGTTGGGCCTTTCATGGCACTTGCCACACATGTTGTCTTGTATTGTCCCTGTATCATCATGGGAAGGGAAGTCTTTCTTCTCAAGCTCAGGTTTGTTTTTGTTTGTTTTCTTTTCTATCTGTAAAACAGGAGGTGGGGAAAGGGAACATATGTACCTCACAGGAGTTGTGAGAGATTTAAGTATGATAGCATTGGACGAACTGAGCAAAACGAGGCAGGTTCTCATTCGTTCATTCATTCATTCGTTCATTCACTCACATGTTTCTTGAGGAAAAGCTCCATGTGCCTGACATGGTGCATGGCACCAACAAGACCCTGTCTCCTGGGACTTCACGGTTAAAGAGGAAATTTCAATTTATGAGACAATGATTATTGTTACTTTAATAATTCTCATCATCAGATTTCCTGGGATAGATGTAAGGTCTGGCATGGCAGGGGCCTTCATGAATGTGACTGAAACATATTGGGTCGGGTCAGAAACGGCATGCATGAAGACGCAGGGAATCATCATGCCTCTCCTCTGTTTAAGGTTCTTTAATGGCTCCTAGGACAGAATCCTAGCTTCCAAGCAGGCATCTTCTTCATGTAACTAATGCCTCATTGCTCAGCCCTCTGTAAATCTCACTTCATGCTGCAGCCACACCAAACTCCACTCAGATCCCTCATACCGTCCTTCCTTTCCATGTGCTGTTCCCTCTGCAGAAGATGCAATTCCTTCTTTCCTCTCTCCTTTACAAACTCTTGCCTGCCCTGTAAGACCCCACCTCTTCTCAGGGGCTCCTTAGGGAGGGTCAGGCACCTGAGTGCTTAGTGGCCTCCCGCCACTAAAATGGTAAATGTTAGCATCTGTATTTTTGTCTGTGCCCCTAAGAGATGGGGCCCTCTTTATGCCAGCAACTCTGTGTTCCTGACACCCAGCTGAGAACCTGGGACAGAGAAGGATTCAGTGCATGTGGGTGAAGTGAATGAATGAATACATGTCAGTCATCCTTAGCCACCTTCTCAAGACTTGAGCTGAATACGTTAATCAAGTGTCCAGTCAAAGTGGGTTGGGAAGCAAAAATTGCATTTCTGCCACTTGCAAAGCTGGGGAGTTTGGTTTTCACCCAAGGTCTCTTGGGGCTACCTCAATCTATTGCCAGTATAAATACAGGTGTAGAGTCCAAGGATGCCAAGGGTAGCTGAAGCCTACCAGCAGAAGGAGATTTTGAGGCTCCTTTTCTCCCCAAGGGCTCAGAAGTGATTCTCACTGCTGTTAAAATCAGGAAAGGGGAGGAATGTCCCATTTCACCAAATGTTTGCGACCCTAAGCTAACGGCTCGATTCACCGGTTGTCCAAGAAGTGCCTCCTTTCAATTAATTTTCTCCTAGGATCCTCATGGTGTAATCTAAGAATTTGTGCTGTTGGGGTCCGAAGGACTGGACTGGGATCCTGGTTCTACTTGCTGTTCGCATGACTTGGGGACCCCTCTTAGCCTTGGTTCCTCCTCAGTAGGGTACCCATCTCACATTGTGGTGGACCAGACCCAAAAGAATGATGTCTATACCACATAGCCCACTGTCCAGTGGCTTCCCTATCTTCCTTCCTTATCACAGAAACTCACCCTGAGCATGCGTCCAATCATTACCATTGATGAGCCGTGTTTGAGCTTGGGAAGATGTTTCCTAAAGTCTAGTATCGAGAACAGTGGCCCCTAAGGCTCATAGAATGGGATAATTACTCTTGACCAGGCTGTCCCTACATGTTTGCATGTATAATTCTTTCCAGTAGTCCTGTGGGGAGATACTGTCATCATCCACTATGGTCATTCTCAATTCTCAGATGAAGAGACTGAGGGCCAGAGAAAGGCCACACAGATGAAAACCAGATATTCTGGCTCCAGAGCCCTGTAGGACTGACAGAGCTAGGCTACCATTCACAACTCAGCCAACTGGAGATTTTGGTGAATAGCAGTAACTAGTGAAGGCAAACCAAGCCACTATAATCCCAGTCTGCAGCAAAGAGACCTGTTTTTCTAGGAAGTTTATAGAGGTCGCATTATCGACAAGTGTATTTTGGTATGCTGAAAACACTTCTAGGTACCTTTCTCACATTGTCTTTTTTTTTTAAAGTCTTTAATTTTTTTTTTTAATATTTATTTTATTTATTTTTTTATTTATTTTCGAGAGAGAGGCAGAGTGCAAGCAGGGGAGGGGCAGAAAGAGAAGGAGACACAGAATCTGAAGCAGGCTCCAGGCTCCGAGCTGTCATCATTGAACCCCATACAGGGCTTGAACCCATGAACTGTGAGATCATGACCTGACCTGAAATCGGACGCTTAACCGACTGAGCCACCCAAACACCCCTCTCTCATTGTCTTCACCACCCTCCAGGTCCCTTTGAGTCCAGGGATCTGAGGTCAGAAACCCCCATATAACCTAACCTTCTTATGAAAAAGAAATCAGAGTGATTTTTTAAAAAATGGCAGCTATAATCAAAATACTAATTACCACATTTAGTGCCTTGCTTGAGTTTAATAAGTAATAAATTTTATCAAAAACAACATCTTAAAATTTACCAATAACTTTTCCTGTAATGAATCATTTGATGCTAATAATAATAATAGCAGTAGTAGTAATAACCATGACTCATCAAGAGATACTTTATTAAGCCATTTTTTTTAATTTTTTTTTTAACGTTTATTTATTTTTGAGACAGAGAGAGACAGAGCATGAACGGGGGAGGGTCAGAGAGAGAGGGAGACACAGAACCGGAAGCAGGCTTCAGGCTCTGAGCCATCAGCCCAGAGCCTGATGCGGGGCTCGAACTCACGGACCGCGAGATGGTGACCTGAGCTGAAGTCAGACGCTTAACCGACTGAGCCACCCAGGTGCCTCTATTAAGCCATTTTTAAGTATTATTTACTTTTCATAACAATGAAAGCTGTATAGTATTTTCTCTGGCTTACAGATGAGGAAGCGGGTTCATTCATTACCTCATTTGATTTTTGTCTTAATCCTTCGAGACTCGTTCTTTTATGATCACAGATGAGGAAACTGAAGGTCAGGAGGCTAAGAGACTTGCCCAAGGTCACACAGCAAATTAGAGGCAGAGTTGGGTCACAAACCCCAATTTTTCTGGCTCAAAAGTCTGGGTTTTGAATCACCGTGGTGTAGTTCTCGAAATCACCCATAATGTAGGCAGAGATCATACCCATTTTGCAACGCGGAAGGAGGTAATGGGAGGGGAAATGGTTTACCTGATATTCTCCCAGCTTCCCTGTGCCCTCTGGAGATCATAATGCTTAGTAGTTGCACGTAAGGGCTATGGAGTGGCTTGCACTTAGCACGGTGCCAGAACCTGGTAAGCCATCAGTAAATGATAACTGTTGTCATTTACAGTGTGGGACTTCGACAGCCCACGGCCGTGGGCGCAAACCTGGTACCTACGTCCCGGACTTGTCTGCATTCTGTTTTGTGCTGGCTTGAGCTGGGATCGCAGGACTTTTCTATCATTTCCATTTAATTCTCACTGATGACACACCACCCCGATCAAGGCCATCTGAAACTCTGCAAGGAAAAGCTCCCTTTGTGGGAGGTCCTTCTGAATGGATGTGGCCTGCAGGAGACCCTTGGAGCAGAGACCGGGTCCCTGACTCACACTGAGCTGTCCCTCATCCGGCTGAGGCTGGCCCAGGAGCCACCCACCTCTCTCGAACCCTGCGTTGTCTTCTTGGCACAGACCTCCGGCTGCAGACTTTGGACTCCAGGCTGCAGAATTACTCACTCACTGATTCCTCCTTTGGCATCTGCCAGAATCCAGGAAGAGGGCTTTGTAGTCTGTCTTTCTCACTGAGCTTTTTCCCTTTCTCCTTTATTGGTTGATGTGCTGGAGCCAAGGCTGAATTTCTGTCCCATTTCCTCCAAGGACCAGTATCTGGCAAGAATCATCTCTGCACTTGAGAGGCTGGGGAGAAGTCAAACACCAGTTCTGGCTCTTTGCCTCTCCAGGCAGAGTTAGTCACTTGGTTACTGCTGGCTGAAATTGATCAGAGATGTCATGGGGAGGAAATGCGCTTCTTATGAGTTAGCAGAGCATGGTTTTCAAAAAAAGCCGGGGGGGGGGGGGGTGTGTGTGTGCATTTTTATTGTGCAGAGAAAGTTTAATGGCAAACTGATTTCCTCTTCTGAGAGATCTGACTCCAATCCCCTAGATGCTGCCATTAGCACTTCCGTTCTCAGTGCGTGTAAGTCACGGGAAGCCTGGACACAGGTGTGGCATTGGGGAGGAGGAAAATTAGATGTTCTACACACAGTGTTTCATTTTATCTCCAGTACAGCCTATTGTCACTATCCCCGTTTTCAAGGGTAAAAATGACAAATTTGGAGTGGCGTCTGAATTTGCCCCCGCCTGTCCAAGTTCACAGTTAGTAACTGGCAGAGCAGACATATGGACCTACATCTGTCCAGTGCCAAAGCCACAGTGGGGAAGTGGTTCTTCTCTCTTCCTCTTTCTCTCCCCCCCCCTTTTCTTTTTTCCCCCACTTGTCACCTCCCCTACCCCCACTCTTCAAGGAGTTAGAAATTTTCCAAAGAATTAAATAACACAATACACTACCTTGCATACATTAGGTGCTCAATGAAAGAACATTAAATCTGAATTGCTATGCCTTGGCTTTTAAGAGTGTTTGCATTTTCAAAAAGGCCTCCTGGAAAAGACAATACCTAACAGCAACAACTGAAGGGTGAATTTCTAGCACAGGAGATCTTCAGTGGGACATTTCTTAACTTTCTCCCTCCCTCCCTTTGTTCCTCCCTCCTGCCTCTCTTCTTTCCTTCCTCTCAGGTTCTCTCCGTCTTGCTAAACAAACCCTGGCACTAACTTAAGTGCTCGATAAATATTTACTGATTTAATCCTCATTACCACCGTATGCATGTGAGTACTATTATTATCAGCAGCATCCCATTAGCTAATAAGTAAATGGGGCACACAGAGAGTGGCTTAGTTTTCTGCCTAGGAACACACAGCTCAGAATCAGCAGAGCAAGAGTTTGAAGGAGGGCGGTCAGTTTCTCTAACCACCGCCAGTGCGCTCTTCTGCCTGTTGAGGCAGGAATGGCTTCCCAGAGGGACTTCTATCCTTTCCGCCCACCTGACATTGTACAATTTCCAAGGCATCTTCACGGGTCTCTCACCATGTAACCTAACCACTATCTGTGAAGTAGAGACTGTGGTCCCTTTTAGCAACAGAGGAAATGCAAGCTCTGAAAATGTAAGTGACTTGCTCAAGGTCACACCCCTGGTCAGGTGGCAGAGCTTGAAAGCCGGACCCACTTGTGGCCCACTTATTTCTACGAGTGAGGCTGGTGCCGAGGAATTAGAGCTGAGCGGGGCAAAGACAAAGCTTTGAGCAGGAAAAAAGGATGCTCAGTGTGTTCATTTTTTTCTTGAGAGGGGAAATGTGTGTGTGTGTGTGTGTGTGTGTGTGTGTGTGTGTGTAATAGTCATAAAAGTATTCCTCAGACCTTGAGGTTTTAATAAAATGTGAAAAACATTTTACCAGCACCCTCCCTTTCCTCCTGGATTTTAGGCTCTGCATAATTTAAGGAAATGTAATCCATATGTTTGATTATTCATACTTCCATCATCAAAAAATATTGTTGATTCTTTGAGGAGCTTTTGATGTTCTGGAAGCCAATCTTTTTCTTTCTCTTTTCTTTTCTTTTTCCTTTTTTTTTTTTTTTTTTTGAGAGCAGTGCAGAAGAGAGCATTTTTTTAAAACATTCTCCTTTTTCCTACAATTTTATTTCCCTTGAAAAAAACACTTTATGGCATTTGAATGGGAGATGAACCAGTGGTCACTAGAATATTCCACTCTTTCCTACAGATTTTTGATACAGTGTTGAGTCCAGGAATGCAGTTCTTGGTTTCAGGGCTCTGATGTGCAGGGAGGGAGTTAATATTTATGGGAAGCCTACCCATGTAGCCACTCTATGTATAAGGTGGCCCCTGAAAGGAGGTGCCATTGGCGCTGTTTCATAGAAGAGGGGAGTGAAGCTCTGAGGCCAATGAGTCGTCCAGCTGGGGTGCATGTCCAGCATTGCCTGACCCTAAAGCTGCAGCACTCACACTTCTCAGCTCCTTAGTGAAGATACGAGGGTGTATTGCCATCCAGTCAACACATTATCCAATTTCATTCTCATCATCGTCCCTATATCTCTATCCAACATCTGCACCCAAACCACCCCTTCCCAGGAGCCCTTGCTCACCCCTCCCGGCAGTAGGAGCTAAGAGTTGGAATTCAGTGTCCCTGTTCACCATTTACTGTGCGCTGATCACAGAACAAGGTTCAGGGAGTGACAGAGATGAACCAGACCGTTCCCTCTCTCTGGAGCACTGAATCAAGATGTGCTGTGCCATACACACCCCTGCCAGGGCGTGACACCTCTGTAGCCTAAATGCCATTCTTCAAAGATACCCTCCCCGGTCTGGCCCCCCATCTAAAGAAATCTTCAGCTACCTTCCGTCACTTCAATCTAGTGTAACCTGCAACACGACGCTTTTTACAGGATTCTATTTTTCTTGTTTCTCCATTTTCTTTTTCTAGTTTATTATCTTTCCCCTTCTCTCCCCTTCCCTCCAAGAGTAGAGCAATCCCTGGCATACAGAAAGCACGTAAGAAATATCTGTTGAAGGAAAGCATGTTTTATTCATCAACGTATCCCTAGGCTTTGAAACAGACCAGGTATTTAATAATAATACTATCTAGTATTTGTTGAGCACTTATGTTCCAAATGTTCTTTGAAGGATTTTACAAGTATCATCTCACTTAGCCTTACGAGAAACCTCTGAGGTAGTTCTGGTTATTATTCCCCATTTACAAGTGAGGAAGTCAAGGCACAGAAAGGCCAAGATCCACAGCTAGCAAGAAGTGAGACTGAGTTTCAAACCCAGGTGATCTTAACCCCAGAGCTGGAGGTCTTAAGCATGGTTCTAAATGCTCCATGGGTATATGAATGTTTGGGAGAACCACATCTAGGTAGGACGTGGCATTCTGAAGGCAGGGTGAAAACAGTGAGGCACGTATGGGGAGGAGAATCAATGCCTCGTAGCTGACTGAATCAAACGTTTTGGAGAATTTGACAATTATGCTTCATTTTAGACTGGGGCAGGTGGGAACAGGTGCATTTCAGAGTCCAGAGTCCAGAGCATACAGGAAAGGGCAGATTAGGCAGAGAAGAGGGCATGGGGTGAGGAGGAGAGGGAAATAAGTCTGGAAAGGGATGAGAGGGGCAGGAAATGGAGGGCTTGGAATGTTAGGGCAGCAGATGTGGTCTTGATGGTGTGAGAATGGTTTCCCCTGGAAGATTCCCATACAGGGACATGCCCCGATCAGAGCCTCCTGTTCTAGGCTGCATTTGGCCTTGCCTTTAAGCTGCACCAGCTTCAGGGCAGACTGCATTTCACATTGCATATCATCTTCCTAGTAATCCTGGGAGGTCCAAATTACTATTCCCATTTTACAGATGGCACTGTGGATGCTCAGAGAGTTGGATTTTCCCGAATTTATCAGCTGCTAAATGGCAGCGCTAGGCCCCTAATTCCTGTCTGCCCGGGCTGTATCCATTACCAGGAAATCATCCCCACAACCCCATAGAGAAAGGAATGGTGCCAACATACCTACCTCGACTTCCCAAGGGTAAGAAAGAGAATTTCCTGGTTACTTCTCCCTTCTCAACATTTGTGGCATTAGCAAGAGAGAGCCTTGCGGGGGGGGGGGGGGGACGGCAAGAGAGACGGCAAATTGTTTCTGGATGGAATTTTCCAGACAGGGCCTCAGTCAGAGAACAAATGGGCCTTCTGAATTTTCACTATAATTGTTATTGACCTTTAGTGAGATGAGCAAAATTACTCTCCCGTGCCCCTCCACCCCCACCCCCTTTTTACAAAACTGTTTTCCCTGACTTTTCAAAAATGAAGTTTGGCCAGCCTGGCCCTGACTGCAGACTGTGGGAAAACAATACATCTCCTTATGGCCCCGAACGGAGCGTTCGCAATTAATCCATTGATCTCAGTAGAAAACCCTATTGTATCAGGGCCCGCCAGGAGAAAGCTGCATCCTGCCCCTCTCCCGCCCCGCACAGAATGTTCATTGAAGTCAGCCCCCAAATTGATGGCAGGATGTGGCCCTAAAAGCCTCCAAATTAAAGGGGTCCAGAAAATAATGTTGGCTGGGCAGCGGAAGCTGGGGTGGAGGAGGTGGGGAGAATGGGGGAAGGGGATGGTTTCCTTTGGAATCTGCATGTCCAGAGCTTGGCAAATGTCAAAGGATTTCTAGTTGCCCTTGACTCTCAGTTCTCCTTCGTTTGTTCTGCAAATTCAGAGCCTTAACTATCTAGTTTGCTGATAGTTGGGCTTTTTGTCCAAGCTGCTGCCTCTGATGAATTGACAATAATGATACTTACTAGAATCTTTTGGGCATTGGATAATAGAGATCCCCCACCTTCCCCTGTTTTACCTCATTCACTTCTCAAACAGTCCTGGGTGATGGTGAGGACTATCTCTTGTTGTTGAGTGGGTCCTACCTGCCAGGTGTTTTCCACGTTCATTTTCATTTAACCCTCCAGGCCCCGGAGGTAAGCAGAGCTAGCCAGCTGGCCAGTAACCTGGGATGCTGTAACCCAGGCCATCAGCCTTTAAGAGACATTAAGCATTAAGCGCCCCTGGAAACGCAATGTATATTTTCCAGATGTATATTTTCCAGAGCTTCTCTGAGGCAGAATATATGGATGGAAGAAAGAGTCAGATAAGCTGCCTGGGCTGAAGACTGAGCCCAGGGGTGCCTGAACTGTCTTCCCTGGAGAGTTGGTGACATGATGAACTGTCTTTCCTGGAGGGTGGGTAACATGATGAACTGTCTTCCCTGGAGGGTGGGCGACATGATGGCGGAGCTTTGTTTTGCTCAGTGGAGTATGTGGTGGGGGGGGGGGGCATCCTCGGACTTCACATTACACGTGCTTGTGAGGTTGTGCACTGCTTACACATACTGTGTGTGTATGTACAGAGAGGAGCCCTGCTACGTACACTGTGGTGTAGACAATCTACACGGTAGACCTGCCATAGTCTTCCTTTTCAGCTCTTGTTTCATCCAATATGTTCTCTCTCTTCTAAGTAAAGATTAAACAAATATTCAAAGAAGGTAAAACTTCCGAGTGTCAATCGGGTCCTGTAGGTGGGGACTACTCTTCTTTTATAGATGAAAAAATGGAGGCACACAAAATGGAATGACATGTTTGAAGACCCACAGCTATTAAATAGTTGATTCTGAACCAACAAGAATGTAAGCGCTAGGAAACTAGAATTTTCTTGGTCTTATTCAGAGATAGACTACCTCCAAAATTCTTAGACCTATATGCCACCTGTATCTAATATGGTGCCTGGCATGCAGACAGTGCTCAATGAAATTTGCTGCATAAATGAATAAGTTGCTTTTTGTTCTTTTCCAGGATACATGGGGCCCTGAATCCTCTCTGCCAGGCTGGTTGCCTTCCTGCTATTTGTCTGGTCCTTCTGTTTTTTAATAATCCTTCTACAAGGATCTTCCGATAAATCCCTTGTAAAATTCAGTTACAGGAGGAAAGTGGGTTTCTTCTGACAAATGAAAAAGGTATGCTTCCTTTCATCAGAAAACAAGAGCTATAAAATGCCCCAAGATTCCCATTTTTTTTTTTCTGTCTTGGCTTCAAAACCTTTGAATTAAATTTGGTGCTCAATTTCATATTATTCTTGGGTTAGATTCAGAGTACTGTGGGGTTTTTTTTCATGCATTCTGTGATTTTAGTTCTTTTCTCTCTCTCTCTCTCTCTCTCTACCTGGTTCAATTTTACAGGTGTCTTTTTGGATGTAGATTATAGGCTAATAATGTAGATTATAGGCTAATAATGTGGATTATAGGCTAATAATAATAGTGCTCATGATGTTACCAGAGCCTTATGTTGTCCAGAGTCTCTCATATGTCCAAGACGTGAAGAGAGAAGCCACACCCAAGCTCAGACTTTTGGTATAAGCTTCATAGTTCATCTGTACCAGTAGTTCCTCACTGGGGAAGAAGCGAGGGGCCGTGATTTTGCCCCTCGTGTCGAGTTGAGAAATCTTGGTCTATACTTGTCAACGGTCATGAAGCTCTTCCCAGAAATAACTCGCATTCCTGCCTTTTTCACTCCCCTTGGCTGGGAGTGTTCAAGGGAAACCTTCAGCCGGACTCCCCACATACTTTCTCTTGAGCAGGCTGCCTGCCCGCCTCTGCCCAGGGTCCATCTTGCTCACATAGGAGAGGAACCCAGACAAACGAGGACCCCATCAGAGTCAGCTTTTGGTCTTTGATTTTCACACAGGTCTTACCCTGGAGACTTCCGTTTAAGTCCCCGGATGATCTTGCATCTTTGGCATTGGGAGAGAATTTCAGAATGAAGTGATTTTCTTTTTTATGGTTGCCTTAAATAACACAGTCCCATAGAGGAAGTTAATAAAAACATAGCTCCCCAGAGATCTATGCTGATAACTTTTGGACAGGGCGGGGGTACTTTTGCTGTGTTAGTGTCATTTTGATGAAGACATTCCCCATGTCTCCTTCTGCTGCCCTGTGTTCTTTTAGTTGACTGTCAGGAGTGTCAGCTGTTTGGGCCAAGGGACATTTTTATTGCCCTAGTCTAAATTTCTGGACATCTGCCTCAGTTTCCCTGCTTGACACCTCAGTTTCTTCCTGGGGTAAAGGTCAGACTTGAACTCATGGGTTGGAACCCTGCTGCAGAGTCTAGTTTTCCTTGGCAGGGGCAGGAGGAAGGGGAGGGGAGGTGTGGTCTCATGCTTTTCCTACTCATCCTGTACTGACAGAAGCATGGATGTGATGATTTCCACGCCCCCACATAGTCACCATCCACCCAATATTGAACATTGCCCTTGGCTATGTCCCCGTGAAGGATAGGACCACTGGGGGAGGGGAGCTCAGGCTCAATCAGTTAGACACCTGTTCTTTCGATAGCATTTACCACTTCAGGCAAAATACTGTGTGCCAAGCACTGTGTCAGTTGGGTTCCCAAGATTAATAAGATCTCATCACTAGTTCACACAGAGAACAAATGGAAACTTACAGTGCTCTGTGTATCAAGGCTATGATGGAGGTGAGCACGGGAGGTTTGTGGAACACCCTGAAGGACCCCTGTTTTGTTTTGTTTTGTTTTGCTTTGCTTTATTTGCTCACCCTGAAGGACACTTAAATCATCCTGTGGGAAGGTGGTCAGGGAAGCCTTCCTGGAGGAGGTGGTGCCTGAGCCAGGTTTTAAAGGGCTTCTGTTGGCTCAGCCAGCTCCTCCAGCCGGTCTGGTCTCTCCAGCAACTCTCACACTGGTTCTTCCCTCCTCACTCGTCTCAGCTCCCACTCCCTAGAACATCTGTGTTATTGTACTCATGCCCAATCTCTTTTCTTTTTTTTTTTTTAAATTTTTTTTTAAAGTTTATTTATTTTTGAGACAGAGAGAGACAGAGCATGAACAGGGGAGGGGCATAGAGAGAGGGAGACACAGAATCCGAAACAGGCTCCAGGCTCCGAGCTGTCAGCACAGAGCCCGACGCGGGGCTCGAACTCACGGACCATGAGATCATGACCTGAGCCGAAGTCAGACACTTAACTGACCAAGCCACCCAGGCGCCCCCCAATCTCTTTTCTTAAATCAAAAAATAAATAAAAATGAAAAAGAGAGTGGTGGACCCATCGAGTTGGGGGAACTTCTGTAGTCTGAGAACTTCTGTAGTCAGCCTCTCAGTAACTATGGAACCCCAAATTTCAACCCCAAAATTCAACCCAACTTGGGGTTACTTCTGGGTAACAGCCAGCTGTTTCAAGGAGCTCACGGTTTCCTGTCGGAAATGCCTGTGGGGGTGTCAGTGGGGTTGCTACCATCTGTTAACCAGCTCCAGCCCCCGCCCAGAAGAGACCAGCCTGGAGACTCACGGAAGCACAGGGCAGAGATTTTTTGAATCCTCACAACGGTTCTGAGGGGTGGATGTCATTGTCCCCATTGCATTGCTAGAGAAACTGAGAGTCAGATGGGTTGAGTCACTTGCTAATAAATGCAGGAGCCAGGACTCAAAAGCCGGGCTTTTCGGTCCAAATCCATTTTCTTCACAATGCCTCATTTTCTCAGCACAGCTGAGCCTCCTCGACCAGTGAAGAGCAAATCAGAGCCCCGTCCTATTTTCCCTCAGGCTCGCTCTCACAGAGTTGCTTTGGAGATGAAACAGAACCAGAACAGAGCTTATGTGTTTTGTTATGTCACACCTCTTTTTCCCAAGATTTCAAAGGCTCGGATCCATTTATCTAGATACTCAAATTCTCACCAGGGGCGTTAGAGAGGGGCTGGAGAGTGAAATGCTGTTTTGGAAAGGATGAAACAACACTTGCAGTGTTTATATTCAATTCCGGAGACCTGGTTAGAAAAATATTTTTAAAAAACGGAAGGAAGAGGAACTATGCACTCACAAAATGTGGGCTTCTCATCGTGGGGCAGCTTTGCTTCTCATCGTGGGAGTCTGTTCCCATGAGTGGATGTGTGCAGCCCCAAACTGCCGCTAGGAGATGAAAGGGAATCTTTCAACATTTCCTCCCATTGTCTGAGCTTTCTCCCTGCTTTGTCACCATAACATTCTTTTTTGGGATTCCATTAACGAGGAGTTTTCCCCGCCCCCCCCCCCCCCCCCAGAAACAATTAAAAGAGAAGGGTTGGCACAACCAGCCAGGAAAGACCTGTGGCTCACTCCTAAGTGAGTAACTCTCACGTGTCTTGGAACGATTTGCTGCTTCCAGCCAAAGAAGTTTGAGCTTAAAGAGACAAACACATAAGCATTCCACCTGTCTGGCTGTAAGAAGTGGTCTAGACTGTGCAGTGAGGCACTAGGAGGGCTGAGTGTGACTTGGGGACCAGAAGACCTAGGCTCAAAGCCCAATTTCACTCTTCACTCATTGTATGGCTTTGAGCAAAGCCCTTCACTTCTCTCAACTTAACCAAGTTCATCAGTGAAAATCAGTGCCCGTGTTATGTGTGCTCTTGTGAAAATTTAATGACATAGGGGACATGGGAGTACAGAGAACATAGCAGCTTTCAAATATGTTCTTTGCCTTCTTTCTCCCTCTTGCCACAGCCCTTCCACCTGCACAATCTCCAACATAGAACATCTGAGTTGGCCAAGTGGGAGAAACAGGAATAGCCTAACAAGAAAGTTTAAGCACTGACAGCTTCATTGAACTCATAAGGAATTGTATGTACATCTGTCTGTATGTTTGGAGCAGTAATTTGTAAGAGAAGAGTGCTCAGTTGAGGCTATCTTCTGTCCATGTGGGTTTTCAACACTGTTACTAACCAGAATATATATATATATAGAATATATATATATATATATATATATATTCTGTCTAAAATAAGCCTACTATTATTTATAAAACTCCTGTTCTATTCTGGCTACTTTGTGAATATAATCTTGTTTAATCCTTACAATTACGTTATGTAGTAGGAATCATTATCCAAATGTCCACATGAGGAATGAAGTCTGAGAGAAGCTAGTCAGTTATGGAACCAGAAGAGGGTAGCCAAATAGAGGGGGCCACTTTTCAGGAGCTGTGGCCTTTGGTAGAGGAATATAGCCAACCCACAGCAACCGGACACAGAAGGAGCCAGGGGAACCAATATGCCATCCTTACTCTCTTCTTACTTTCTCATTTCCTACTGGTGGCTTCTATTGGCCAAACCCAGCTGAGAGCCAGAGGGCAAGGGAAACTTTATGAGGACGTTTATAAGGTCAGCATCCTAGAACACAGAGCCAGATGGAGAAGTAGTAAGAGTGGATCTGCATGGGCAAATGGAGAATATCCAGCAGAGTATTCCTTCAATATTGAATCCCATTCCCATTCTGATATTGCTTACGCTCAAATAGGGAAGATGAGACTTTTTCTTTAAGTTTATTTATTTTGAGAGAGAGACAGAGAGAGATAACAAGCAGGGGAGGGGCAGAGGGAGGGAGAAAAAGAACCCCAACAGGCTCCCTACTGTCAGCACAGAGCCCGACACAGGGCTTGATCCCATAAACTGTGAGATCCTGACCTAAGCGGAAATCCAGAGTTGGATGCTTAACCAACTGAGCCACCTAGTCTTCTTGGCAAGACAAGACTTTTACCCAATACTCACAGCACAGGTTGGAGTGAGGTGCATCTATTACAATAGGCTTGAGCTAGATGAGTTACCACTTTATATTTATCACAGTGTGACATAGCTCCCAGTGTCTAACAAGGACCAGATGCTAAGCAGGCATTAACGGTCCTCTGTAATGGGACTCCCATCATGCGGAACGCTCCTCTCACCAGATGTGGTGACCAAACTGGACTGCTCACCACTGCAGTCACTTCGGTCGTAAACACTGTCATGTCTCCATGCTTTGGCTGAAGTGCTTCCCACAGCCCAGCAGGCCCTGCCCTCCTGCCTTCCTCCATCCTTTTCAGCACTGGGTGTACATCCCGCTGTTTCACGAGTCCTTCCTGGCTCACTCTCACTCAGAATTGTAGCATGGGTTTCCCTGTGCTTCTGCAGCATGGCTCTTGCTTGTCTGGATGGAAACTGTTTCATTGAACAAACATTTCACTCAACAGTCACTGAATGCCTGCTGAAGTCCCAGCACTGTGTGGAAAAGGGGCTACCCAGGGATTAGGACTGGTTCCTGCCTTCAGGGAGCTCACAGAATTCCTGGGATTGGAGCTGTTTTGTGCCAACTCCTTTCCAGATTGTGGGTATCGTGAGGACGGGGCGTCTGTTTAATTATCTTTGTGCTTTCAGTGCTTAGCAACTGTGCAGCACAGAAGTCTCAGAAAATGTGAAGCTATAGGGGAAGCAAAGAATCAGAGAGGGATGAAGCAAGGAAAGGAGAAATGAATTAATTTGTTCCACAGGATTTGCTGAGTGTCTTAAATCTAAAATGTTCCAGGCCATTATATACAGTGAATAGCACAGGCTACATATATACAAGTGTGTGTGTGTGTGTGTGTGTGTGTGTGTGTGTGTGTGCATGAAGACTGAGGAATTGGTGAAGAATGTCTGCAGAGGCCTGAGGACAAGTCCGAGAATACCCTCTTGACTTTGCCTTTTTGGACTGAAGCTTTCAGAATCCAGAGGAGAGAGGAAGGGACCTGTTTAGAGGCCCATCTTAGCTACTGGGTGGTAGTTTGAGAGGACTCATCAATTTCTGAAAGCAGGTGATTTTTGCAAATGAGGGCTTGTCGGCATATGGTATTTGGATGATACAACTTCTTTAATTGAAAGTGTTATCTTAACCAGAGAGTTTTGCAAAACCCCAAAACAAAGACATCTGTTGCTGTTTTTGTTCTTTTCCCCAGCAAACAATCTGGTGGTGAAAAATAGGAATGACTAAATGGAATGCCAGGGAAAATTGTGGATTTGAAAAACAAACCCCTACATCTTTAAGAGGAGGGTAATTAATCAAGGTACAAGGCAGGCAGTTTCTGAACACAGTCTTCTATGAGATTTTAGATCATTATAAGTCTACTTCTTTAAGTATCAGTAATTATTAACACAACCATGGAGATGAGCCAGTGGCAAGTTTAGTGCATTTTTCAGTTGTCAATGGACCCTAACTCTTAGCTCTATGCTCCTGGTGCCTTGGCTGAATCTCCAGGCCAGACCTTCTGGTCCACCAGTCTCCTGGACATCTCCTCCTGATGTCCCACAGGCACCTCAAACTCAAAACTGATCTCATCAGTCCACTGGAACCTGCTTTTCCTCCAGAGTTCTCCATTATGGGGAGTGTCCCACCCCCCACTCAGTCCTATAGGAATTCCCCCTCCTGGACACCCTGAACAATCTGAAGTCAAGACCCATGGCTTCCCCCTTGGAAGAATTCCCACTTTGCTCCCTTTCTTCATCACTACTACCTCTGCACCCCTCTCTCTAATCTCTTGTAGATCACTGCAATGGCTCTGCCTCTATCCAGACCTCTAACCTCGATTCCCAGTATCATTAAGGATCATGGCTGGAAGAAGAACTCATCTCACATGGTTCAAACTAAGGACCATTAATGGAGGGACTACCAGAGAGGTGAGGGCTAGATTAATGGAGGCATCTGGAGGCTAGCAACTACTGGAAGCTGTTACCACCTATAGGACTGAAGGCACAAGGGGAAGAAATGAAGATATTGAAGCCTACTGAGGACTAGAACTATGGAAAAAGGGCTGCCCATTGGGAAATACCAGGGAGCAAGGAAGAAATCACACAATTCTCCTTCATCTAACTCCCTTCTTGCTGGTGTTTCCCATTATTTGAACCCAGCCAGCTGGTTCAAGGGAGTTCAGAAGGTGCAGTCAGTGGGGCTGGCCTCCTGGGATGCAGAGCTGGGCAGAGAAGGGCTGAGAATAGATTTGGGGACTTGGAAGAGGAGAATTGAGAACAGTAGCCTCCCCCTCTTATCCATTCTGCATTTTGATACCCAAGTGCTAGTTCTAAAACGCTGACCATATCTCTTCTCTGATTGAACCACTATAGAAATTCCCCATTGCTCTTAGGATAAAACCAAATCTCCTTACACTGGCACTGAATCTTCCTACTGACCTTTCTGACCTCTTGTCCCATCTCTTACCATTCCTGGTTCTTAGTCAACATCCTAGCTCTACTGCATTGCTTCCAGGCCTCTGAATATACCATGCTGCTCCAAATCTTTATGCCTTAGATGTTCCTTTTTTCCTCCCTGTCCAAACATCATCCCAACACCATCTTCCTGGTGAACTGCAAGTCTTTCTTCCAAACCTAGTTCAGATGTCACCTCCTCCAAGAAGACTTCTCTAATGATTCCACTCCCCAATCTGAATTAATCACCCCTACCTCTGAGCAATCTCCATCATATACATTTTTATTTTTGCACTATTGACACACTTTGTGATTTTTTTTCTTGAACATGTCTGTAATCCCCCAGCCAAGCCTGGCAGCTCCTTGAAGGCAAAGGCTGTATATTATGCATCTTGGCATCCCAACGGATTGTCATAGTGCCTGGAACATTAAATCTGTTCAGTAAACATTTAAGGAAGGAAGGGAAGAAGAGAACAAGAGAGGGAGGGAGGAAGGAAGGAAAGAAATCATTCCAACTGTTCAAAGTATTTTCAAATGCCTTGCCCCATCTGACCTTCACAAGCAGTCTGGGTGCTCGGGTAGAAATAGTTTCCTAGGATAAGGACACTGAGTCTTGGGAAGGATGAGAGGAGTCTGGGCAGTGAGAAGAGTTAGGGATTGGGGTCCAGTGCGTTGCGTTTGAGCCCCAGGTCTCTAACTTATGGGATGAGTGTTCTTTACTGAGCTAGGAGCTTCTCTGTGCTGTTGTTTCATCTGTAAATTGGGGGTAGTAATAACACTTACCTCTCAGAGTTGTGGGCAAGGCAATGCGTGAAGACGTTTCATATACTATTCAGGGCTAGACAAATAAAAGGGACATGAGGACCATTTTTTGGCACACGCTACTATTTTAGCAGTTCTGACAAATTGACATCTTTCCAGCTGTCCTACCTTAAATGCCGAAACTCAAAGAAGTCTGAGGAGACTCTTTGCACCATGAGAAATTTGATTCCTGAATTTTCAGAATTGTAAAGGCAGGTCCAGCAACACCTGGAAACCACCTAAACCCATCTTTGATCTGACACTAGGCTTACCTGCTGTAGGCTCTTCTGACAATGCACACAGGCTCTACGTATTGGTTACAGCTCACTCCAGTCAAGCCAGCCCCTACCATCTCTGGAAGACTCTGGCTGCCAGAAACTTCTCTACATTTTTTTTATTGGCTGTGGTTCCATGCTTTGGGGCCACCCAAAAGAGGCCTATGCTCGTTTCCATGTAATAGCTCTTTTGAAATGAAGGCAACTCTATTGCCCTCTGAATCATTTCTCCTTCAAGCCAAGATATTTCACATCCTTCAGATGCTCTTAATAATGCAGACTTGAGGCCTTTTACTACACTGAACTTTTCTCTCTCTGGTACCCCTCATTTGAGCCTGTGACAAACCACTCAGTTGCCTCTTTCCATGACACTAACACCATAACAAGCCACTGTACATCTGAAAAAACAACCATACTTTATGGAGGGCCTCTTACATCCAGATCAGGAAACTGAGGCTCTGAGAGGTGGGGGCCACTTGCTCTATTTCACATAGATGCTAAATAGTGCAGGGATTATACTAAGAGCTGTATAACTTCCAGAGCCCCTGTGTTTTCTACTGCCAATGATACCTTGTCTTGCTCCATTCAAGCTATGGACAAAAAGAACTGACATGTGCACTAATCAGTCTCCCTCACTAAACACTAGTCTCCTCAATGAAAAGATAGGATTAGGCTCATTTCTATAATTCACAGTGCCTTCAACATAGGAAACACTTGGAAGATGATACTCTCATCATCATTATTAAATGCTTAACAAAACTTGCCAATTTTCTCAGTCATTCTGGGATTTCCAGATGATGAGGGTTTTGGAATCACATAAACTAGTGACTCTCAGAGTATGTACTGGTGTCAGCTTGGTGTCAGCCTGCCAACTGTTATGGGTCCTTGCTGAGATAAGTTCAGAAATTGAGAGTGAATGCTGAGAGATTTTATAGCAATTTGGCATTTCCATTGCATCCAATCATGTGATTTTGTGTTTTACAAAAGTGTGTGTCGGCCACAGATTGAGATTAAAAACCTGGTCCTTCACCATAAACCTTTTGAGAAACAATGGTACAGACAGACCATTTGCCCAATGATTGGTTCTATTTCATTTGTATGAGAAATTTGAACTTCACTTGGACAATAGACTCAGTTCATCTCAGTTTAGCAAAACACCAGTCACAAAAACTGTGGCTGTGTGCTCTGCCAGGGACTGTGGGGAACAGCTAGGATTGACAAGGCATTGTGTCTTCCCATGGCACGCAGCTCAACAGTGTGCCCAGAGTAGGTGCTTAGGAAAGACTGAAGTCGAGTTTGTTTGACTTGGATGTACATTTGCGATGCTGCAGGCTACCTAATTAGGTAGGTAATCTTAAATCCATTTTCCATAAAAGAAAACTAAGGCCAAGAGTCACCCAAGGCACCCACCTACAGGCAGTGAGTGGTGGAACCAAAGCTAGAATACGGTCATTCATCATCACATTCACACTGCTCTTAACAAATACAACACATGTCATTGTGGCTCTTTTGTTCTTATCCTAGCCCTGCTCTATCTGATGTAGACTCATTATAGCAATACACTCCTTTGTTGGCCAAGTATTTGATAGAAATCTGTTGTGGTGCTAGAGTTCCCTAGGTAATATCTCAGGTCAGTTACTAGGATTGACAGGCAGGCAGCAGACACTGTCAGTCATTCAGTCATATTTGTGCTAGAAGTAAACTGAACTACAAAGATGGAGAGAGTTAGGAATGCTGAGGAATGGAGAGGCCTCTTTTCCTTGGAGATTAAGCAGGGCTCTTAGCTTCCTCATGGGGCAAGTGGATAGAGCTTTGAAGTAGTAAGTAAGCCACATGGGTTCTGATACCTGTTAGTGGATGGCCCAGAACAGGTTCTAGACATGTTCCATGTGATTGCCATCTATGAACCATGAATAGAATCCTGCCCCACCAATCTAGCCAGGTGACTGTGAGGTCCAAAGGAGATGCATTACATTTGCCAATGCTTGGAAAGTGCATCTCTGGTGTGGACTATCACTGGGCTCCTGACTGTTACAATTTATACTGTTGAATTCCTGACTGTTAGGAACCCTTCCTAACCCAGGACCACTTACAAGGGAAGTTGGTCTCTACAAATGGCTCCCTGTTGTACAGGTTCGCATTGGTGGGATTAAATAAACTGGGTGAGAATCTTTTTAGCCAGAAAAATTCCCTTGAGAATGCAGTGAAGCTTGTGCCTTTCTTTGTGTCTGTTTAATTGAGGTGTGCAATGGGAAACACTCAGTTTTGCCCTTCGAAACCTGCTCAATGGCTGCTTTCTCTGTGAAGTTGCCCTTGGTCCCTTGAGACCGAGTTCAGCATTCTGTTGTATGTACTCACTTCTGTTATTTTACTCATCTCATGCTATGGTGGAACTTGTTTTCTTGGCAGTCTTCCTCACTAAACCATGAGCTCCCAAGGCCAAGAGCTGTTGGGTCTCCAGGGCCTCGTACAGAGCAGGTGTTAGGACTGATGGAAGGACAGATAAATAAATAATGGGATGACTTAGCATCGGAAGAGCCTGGGTGGCAGTTCATCAGCTGTGTGACGTGGGCACATCAGAACTTCCCTGGGTTTGACTTTCCTTTCAGGCAAATGGACAAAATAATGCTTTTCTATTAAGATCAAAAGAAGTAATGTGAGTGGAAATGCTGTGAAAACAGTAAAGTCACAAGATGCAAAATAATGCTTTATATTTTGGCAATATATAATGAGAGTTTTAAAACTGGCATGGTTCCAGGCAATTCAGTGGGGAAGGAAGGAAGTCTTGAAGTGGCAGCCTGAGGGGGTGTCTATGTCCTACTTCTTAACTTTAATGAAAATGTAAGAATAAGGGGAATGGTCCTCATTGCTTAACTTAAATGGAGAAATTCATCTCTTTATCAGAGACGATGGCTTGTACTTGAAGCCATTTGACTGTCGGTGCCCACACCAAGGCTTCCTCCAGTCCCTGTTTCCCTGTGATGGGAAACTTGCCCCCAAGGCGGATGCAGCCACATGGTCCCCAACCATGTTTGGTTTCATGCTCTGCTGCCTCCATCTTGAAAGTCCTAACACTTTTGAACAAGGAGCTCCACGTTATCATTTTGTGCTAGTTCCCATAAATTGAATAAGCAGATCCTGTGTGTACTTTCTGGGGGCGGCTGCATCCCTCTTTGGATGAGGCTGACAGCTTTGATGCTTTTTTAATTTATTGAACAGAAATCTCCCTTCCTTGGTGCCCTTTTGGTCTCATTCGGCCTTCGAAGCCTAACCTGGGAGGATTCCTCTTTCAGCCAATGATAGTTAAAGACAGTTACAGTTTTCCTGTCCTCCTGACCCCATCCTCACTTCTCTTTTCCCTTTCCAGTGATTTGTGATGTCACCGTTATTATACATGTGATTTGAGTGTAAAATGGGACCTAGTTCGTATGTTCATTGTATTCCATTTTTCTGCCCATGTCGTTTTGTACTGGTATTACACTGTTTGATTAATTATAGACTTGCGGTCTGCTTTCAGATTTGTTAAGGCCAGTTCTTCACTATAATTATTGTCCAAATCCTCTTTGTATTTCTCCACTCTTTATTAATCAAGAGGAATTTTAGAATCATTGCATTCCTGAGATAAACCCTACTTAGTCATGGTGAATTATTCTTTTCAGTATACTTTTGAATTCAATTTATTATTATTTAATTTAGAAATTTTACAAAAACATTAATGTGGGAGATTGAGCTAATGCTACCTGTTTTTGGTGTTATCTGTTGGATTTAAAAAATTATTTATATATCTAGCTTTACTAAGGTATAATGGGCAAGTAAAAATTATACATAATTAAGGTGTACAAGGTGAAGTTTTGATATAAGTATACAATGGGAATTGATTAGCCCAATTAAGCTAATTAACATATCCATCGATTCCCATTTTATGTGTGTGTGTGTATTGAGAGCACTTAAGAGCTATTGTTTTTAATTGAGGCATAATTGACATATAACACTGTGTTAGTTTCAAGGCTACAATATAACGATTCTATATTTGTATATATTGCAAAACGATCACCAGAATTAGCGCTTCGGTGAACATCTGAAACCTTCAACTTATTTTTTTGCTACTTTTCAACATTGTCATTTAAAGATGTTTATGCACTTGCCACTGTTATGTCCTGGTAAATTTTATCAACATAAAATGAGTTTTGTTACCTGTCCTCCTTTTGAAATTGCTTTGTCTGGTATTTAATTTATTATGCTTTCTCTTTATGTTTATCTGACTTTTAATGTTCCATCCTTATTATTTTAAGCTCTCCGTGATGGTTTGTCTGCCAGTCTTTGTCATATATATATATATATATATATATATATATATATATATAAAGTCTTTCTTTATATATTAAAAAAATCACTGGTTTTTTATTTTAAAATTTAACTCTAAAAGCAAATTTAACTCAAGAGTGTGTGCCAGTCCTTGCTGTAGACAAACCACTGGTTTTTGGTTTAAAATTTAAACCAAGAGTTTCTATCTTACGAGCTCATTTCTGCTTATCCACATGTTTTACAGCTCCCTTGCCATCGTGGTTAATAGTGGGCTTACAAGAGCTTCGTGTCTTTTTAAACTTTAAACTTTTGTGGGATCTCATTTTATTACCTCCAACTCCCCATCCACTCTTCCCTCCATTTCCAAATCTCTGCCTGTTTCCCTAAGGAAAACAGCAAGTTGGAGCAGAAGCAATTCAATAATCAGATGTATGTATCTAAGAAACTTTGAAAAATAGTATATTGATGGGATATGAAAGGAACTTACAACTAGAATGTCCATCTTGATTAAGATAGGAATAAAACATTTTTATTATTTTATGAAAATACTTAATTGTTGTCAGAAATTATCACATTTTGGCTCATATATTTAATGTATAACATTGATATCAGAAATTTATGGTGTTCTTATAAGAAATATATGTAACATAGATCAACAATCCAAAAAGGCCATAGACATGAGTTGGTGACAGCCGTGCATGCATCACACGATTATGGAACGTTCCAGGTTTGTGAATCAGGAGTTTTCACAAGACCACCAGGCATTCCAATGTACGGTGTGCTATTTCTCCATTTCTTCTGACCAGAGCATGATGCTATTTATAATAATGAGGAGTACATAGACACACACACGCACACACACACACACACACACACACACACACATTTCTTATGTATATATGTTAAATGACATTTTAGAAAAAAAAATCCCAAGAACTATTTTTATTTTTACTTTTTATTTATAATTTTTTTCAGGGCAACAGCTATCTCATGGATTGCTTGCATTTCACAGAGTATAAGTTAGGAAAATTTGCCTTGGGAGCAACTGGGTTAAAACAGTTCTGAGAAAGATAAAAACTGAAGAAGATGCTATTCATCCATTCAGTCATTCGTTCTTACAACAAATACTTATGAAGCACTTACTTGGGGTCAGACATTGTACTCTCCTACTAGAGCTGTGATCTTGAATAAGACATACTTCTAGCCTGTGTGAAGCTCTGTCTCTAGTGGCTGATCATAAGAAGGTGTCATGGGTACCATGATGGAGGGGCTCACAGGGGATTAAGGGAGCATGGAGACAGTGCCTCATCCAGCCAGGGCATGAGAGTGTGGTCTTAGAGAAAGCCTGAGTAAGTTAAGGAAACATTTTTCCTAGAAGAGGATACCAGAGCCACTAGTCACATAGCTGTGCATGGTCTGTGAGGGCACGGACCAGAGGGGATATGGATTCATATCCCATTCCCTCTCTGGTGACCATCAATGTCCCCAACTCTTGAAGGAGTTTCAAGGACTTGGGGTGTGGTGACTCTCAGTGGCCCCACTATGGTATTGGTGGTTTCTGTTCATTAAACTTCAAATACAGTTGGAAAAGTCTGTCCAGTGGTACTGTTCTATTCAACGGGGATATATTTTCTTAGATGCTGGATAGTGCAGGAATCTCTATTGCCTGAGACTCTTTGTGCCAAGGCTGGACATCTTTTCTAAGCTATAAAAATTATGAGTTCATATTGGTATGAGCTTCTCTAGCTCATACAAATGGCCTAATAATTATATATCTACGTAATTCCAAGCCCTTTGAAAAAAATTCACTGTGACCTTATACAAGTCAGTTTGTCTCTCCGGACCTCAACTGCATCATCAATAGATTGAAACTTTCAAACAGAAGCAGGGATGGCGAACATATGGTGTGTGGTTATTCTCTGTTCACAGATACAGGACATACATCCCTAATCGACCACTGCACGCCTTCTGGCTCAATTCAAATAGGGCCTCAGAATCCTTCTCAGCACTGTTCTGCACAGTCACTGCCAGGTAAAACCCTTGTGTTTTCCCTGATTTCTGATGTTACTTTTGGGTCTAACATTTCGATCTTAAAGAAGGTAGGAAAATATCCACTGCATGTAGTTTGTAGGTGAACAAAGAAAAGTCATACTGTTGTGGCATGTCGAAGCCTTGAAAGTAGGAATGATTTAAATTTCTGTACATTTACCAGAGACTGGTAGATATTTGTTTGTTTGTTTGCTTCGTTTTGTATCGTACAACTGTGGCACTACGTTAGACACCCCTGACCCCTACTGTATGTCTGGTGTTCCTTGAGCGTATCACATTCTTATTTGTAAAATGTTTCAAAGCTGTGGGGTTTCTTGCTATCTAAAGGAGGTCTGTCATGATGCCAGTTGCAAATAGAGAGCTCATCTGTATTTCAGGTAAGCACTCTGTGATTTTTCCGTGGTGTTTCTGAGGTCCGTTTTTTTTTTTTTTTTTTTAAGCGGAACATATTGGATATTAGCTGAATTGAGTGGGTTCCCCACTGAGAAAAGGAAATCTTTTCATTTTTATCTTTTGGTTTCGTAGAATAACGTAAAAAAAGGTTTATAATCCAGAAATATCAACCTTTGTAGTGATGTTGGAGGCATGGCAAACTGGCATTTGTGTCTGAGGGTTCAAAACTGCCCTTCTCCAAGGAGGTGGAGTTGCTTCCTGTCCTACACAGTGATTCAAACCCAGCACGTTCTCCCAGCCATGGCACCTCTGCCTGGCCCAGAAGAGTGGATTGGTCCAGCCCCTCACAGGAAACACCTGGCCTGCTTGAGCCCTCCTGAAATCACACACTTTGCTTCAGGAATTACTTCCAGGGGTGCCTGGGTGGCTCAGTCAGTTGAGCGTCCAACTTCCTTTCAGGTCCTGATCTCACAGTTTGTGGGATTGAGCCCCACATTGGGCTCGCTGCTGTCAATGCAGAGCCTGCTTCAGATCCTCTGCCCCCCTCTCTCTCAACCCCTCCCCTGTTTGCACACTCTTTCTCAAAAATAAATAACATTAAAAAAAAAAGAATTACCTCCAGGTTTCAGGAAGAATCTCACAGGGGAGGAAAATCTGCAAAAAATTAGAAGGAATCTCTTTCCTTCACCCTTTGGCACCATCCTGCTCTTCTGATGTCAACACTCTGCTGGAGCCCTGGCTTACTCCAGCTCTCCACAGGCAACGCGGTCCTGTCCACAGGGAACTTAACATCCATGTGGAGAAATTCACCCCTATTAGAGGAAACTGCACTCATCTGTTCATACACTCAACGTGTGTCTACCAAAGACCTCCTAGAGGGACGTATAGATGACTGAGTCTCACCCTCTTCCTAAGAACAAGTGGATGCTGTGGTGGTGGAGGTTTGGGGTGCAATGGGAGCACAGAGGGGTGGCCAGCCTTGGGATCAGGGAAGGTGTCCTGGGGAGATGCTGGTCATCTTAGTTTGATGGACAAATAGGAGTCAGCTGCTGTGGGGATCTAGAAATTAAAATGCAGATACATAGATTAAAATTATTAAGACTTGCCTCCAGTCCTCACAAGCTTACAGTCTTATAGTTGTTGGACTGGATTTCATCATTCTGTTAAGATGGATCAACAAACACTTTGGAGCTCCTGTAATGCACAGTCTTCATGTGAAAACTATTAAATGGCAACACCAGATAGCATCTTATTAACACCCATTCTAGAGGTAACAGTATGTACTAAATGAAGGGAAACAAACCATGTGTGGCTGGATCTTTTTCACCCTGAAGATGCAGGCCGCTCACCTGCTCAGAAGATCAAGCCAGGTCCACATGATCTGTTGAGGACCTATCGCATGATGGAATTCAAACCTAACTCAGATCACCGCCCTTAGTGCAATGGCGGTGGAAGGGGATGTTGACTGCCTACTCCTGCACTGAATTTTCTCTCCCACCTGTAAATATTTCTATTGTTTCAGGAGTCACGATGTATGGAAGGTATTTATTCCAGTGTCTGCTTCTCCATGAGCTGTGAGCTCCTTGTTCTGCCTCGGACCTAGTGAGAGATCAGGGCAAGTTTATTGAATAGGAAAAAGTACAGTAAGTGCAGAGGCTTTTAAAAACACATGGCAGTCCTGATATTTTATACATTACAAAGTTTAGAAGTCTCCCTTGAGTAAAGCAACAATAATAATCAGATAAGCGTATAGCAACCACAAAAATATCAACAGCACCAAAGAGCAGCAAAAGTAGTTCATTCCCAATATTGAATTAGGTGAAGTTGAACTCTTTGAAACAACTGAGTACCTCCTTGGGAAATTGTGTCATCTTGATCCCTGGATCCTGGAATCCAGCACCTGGCATTTGGACAGCCACAAAGTTGGTGCTGGAAGTCGACTGAGATAAAGGGGTGTAATGATAGAAGTTCCAGAAGTGCTTACCAGACTCGATAGACAGACATTTACTGAGCATTTACTATGAGGACGTGATGTTATATATTTGAGGGCTAAAAAGCCAAGAGCTCTTATTCCGCCAGGGGAACTGACATTTATTGAGGACCTTCCCTGTGTCCAGACGCTCTGTGGGATGCATTTTTGTCTGTTAGCTCTTTTAAGGATCCCAACAACTTAGGTAAGAGAAAATAGTGATGAAAGGTGGGCCCCTGGAATACATGTTAGGGCCAAGACCTCTACTTTTGGCTTGTATTTTTCCTTCATGTTGCTATGGAAGTGCCCAGTTGCACCAGCAGTAGGGGTTCAGAGTGACTACAGATGGAGCCTGAGAGAGGTGAAAAGCGACAACTCTTTGGGCTTTTAGAGATACCATCTCACTTAATTCTCACAGACACCCATTTCAGAGATGAAGAAACTGAGCCTCAGGGAGGTTGGGGACTCACCCAGTATCACACTGCTTCAATAGCTATGCAACGCTGGTCACAGATGAGTCTGTATTTAATCCTCTACCTTGCACTATGATGGAGATATGGCCCTGTTCCTCTGCCTGGGGGAAGCCAGGCCCTTCGTCTTTACTGCCCTGCCTGTTCGAGGGTGCAGCAGTGACCACCCCACAGACTGTGCAGCACCTCTGGGTTTCTGCTTCACAGCTGGATGGCCTTGAGAAAGGCCCTCGACATTCTGGTTCTGAGTCACTTGATTGCAAAACAGGAATGGTGATACCTGCTTAGAATCTCAATTCTGTCACCCGCTAGCTTTGTTTCCTTGGACTTGAGTTTCCACGTCTATAAAGTGGGATGAAATAATATTGGATGGGTCAAATTAGCAAAGGCATATGAAGGTGTCCTCCCAAATCCTAGCTCATAGTTGACACTAATAAACAGTTCATTTCTCCCTTGTTTTAGGCAACCAGGTTTTCAGAGAACTCACCAGAACTCTCCGGGAATATTGGGGCTGAGGATGTCCTTCTCATCCTGTTCCTCCTCTCGTCACTACACTCTGGATGTCTTTGTTTCTTATCTTCACTGTGGACCTCAGCATTGATCAGGCAAGGGGGAAAGTGAAGCCATAAAGAGAAGTCTTGGAGTTCGCTGGGCCCCCAGGGAGGAAGGGGGTGGGCAGGTCTCATTCTATTTGTACAGGTGCATTGTAATGCTGCCTGTGGTGTGAACATTTTCCACTTCATTACTCCTGGCCCTGGCCCAGGCCCCGGCTGCTCCCCTGGTCCCTGCCTTGGTTTAATTTCAGCGGTTCCTGGCCTTTGGAAGGCAGCAGTAACAGAAAGGAAAACAGATGAGGTCGCCATAAACATTTCTGCACGTTGCCCAACCAGGGCAGATGGATACACTTGTGCAGCAGGAGCTTGGCTGGCTTGGCTGGGGCCATGGGTACCCCCATGAAAACACCTCAATCCCCAACGGCTCCTGTCTGCTGAGGCCAATCTTTCTAACTAGAGCTGGTTTCATGTATAAGTATGGGTCATAACAGATACCCATGGTTCCAGGACACTGTCAGCACAGTTTATAAAAGATGGTCGAACTGAATAAATAAATAATAGGTAGCATGTATTGAGTACTTGCTATGTGCTAGGTGCTGGTCTAAGCACTTGAGATGGATCCTGGAGTGAGGTATATGCTCTTATTATCCTTATTTTGCAGGTGAGGAAACTGAGGCACATAGCATGGTTTGTAAGCAGTGGAGCCAGATTTTGTCTCTGACAGTCTGACTTTAGACTCTGCATTTTAACTACCCTGCTCTCTTGCCTCCCGATACAACACATTCTACGTGCTTCTTTTCTGATGATGAGAAACCTTGAGGCATCTGTTGTAGAGTTAGTGATATGACTTAGACCCATTGACTCCCAGAATTGAGTTGGACCATAGGTGATAAAGCTCAGTGACCATTAGATGCTGGGATTCCTCACAGACATCATCCAGACTGTACTTACATACCTCCATTGATGGGAAGCTCATCACTATATAAGGAATCCTGTTACACTGCATGACTCTTTAAATCAATGTTAGTGCTGATGACTGTGTGCAAAACAAAGCTTTTTTTCCAGTCATGTTGGTTATCTGTAAAAGAGATAATCCAACCAACTGTTCCTAGCAGAGTGCCTAGAACAGTGTGGGCACTCAGTAAATCTTTATTTCTTTCCTCCTTTCCTCTTTGTCTTTCACACATTAAAAAGAGAAGAAAGAAATTTACTGACCATGCTGCCAAGAGGGTATATTTATAAAATAATATTAAGTTCATGGCTCATTTGAAAACGGAGAGGTTTTGTAGGGCAGGGAGATTCAAATCTCACCTCTCCTTTTATCCTTTCCCAAATGGTTTGTGAATGGTTTGTGAATGGTTTCTTCTTTCCCAAATGGTTTGTGAATCCACATGTGCCACACACTTGCTAGTCATGGGGCTGCAGAGCGGAATAGAATGCAGTCCCTGCCTGTAGGGAGGTCCCATGTACCATGTATGAAGACAAGGATAGGAGCCTGCCATGTCAATGACCTGCAATTAGAGCTTCATGCAAATGCTAAGGTAAGCCAGCAGTCGGAGGACTGGCTCACTCACGTTCACCAAGGCATGTTCTCCAAGACCCACTGGGCAATATTTTTCCCACCTCCTGGTAAACATGTTCTATATAATTGAAAGAAATGTTTGCATTTGAAACTGGCTTAAAATTATCCCCAAACATATAATTTTAACAATTGAGGGGCCATGTCATGACAGAAGATACGCCAAGGATTGAGATTCGTCCCAGGCCTCTCATCTACTCAAGGGCATTGCTCCCAGAACAGACCCTTCCTTCTCTCTCCCACCTCATCAATGTCTCCCTCTAGTAGGCCATTCTCATCAGCACACAAACATGCCGTGAAGTCAGCCATCTTTAAACAGAAACCCTCCATTTGATCCCGTCTGCCCCTCAGTTCTCTGTTCCTCTTTCCAGAAAAACTCTCCAAAGTGTTGAATCTATTTGTAGTCCTTGCTTGCTCTCCTCCTGTTGTCTCTCAGACCCACTCAGCCGTGCTCTTGCCCTCACCATGTCACTGAAACAGATATTGTCAAGGTCACACTTTGCCATCTCTACAGACGGGAAATTCTGCCAAATCCCAAGGCCAATCCCCAGTCTCTCCCCTAACTTACCACTGATTTGACCCTTTCTTGAGACACTTCCTTCACTCAGCTGCCAGGACTGGAATCCCTGGATTTTCTTCCTCTCTTAAGGGGTCCCTCCTGCACAGCTTTCTTGCTGCGTCCTCTTCCTCTTTAGTAGATCTAGCCATTGGAATTCTCCATAGGTTGGTCCTCTCCTGTATCCCCATTCACTGTCTTGGGGATTTCAATCCAGGCCTGTGTCTCCCATAAATAGCATATGTTCTGACAAATGACCATTGAATATCTCCAGATTGCCGCTCTCCACCTTCTCTGCCTCTCCCATCGTGTCTCAAAGGTACTCTATCCAAAACAAGCTGTTCATTATCAGCCTGCCCCCAACCTGCTCCTATCCCAGGATTTTCCATCTCTGGAAATGGCAACTTCATACTGCCGGTTACTCAGTCCAAAAGCTGTGGAGTCATCAATGACTCTTCTTGCTGACACCTCACCTCCAACCATCAGCAAATCCTGTTGCCTGTCCTTGGGAAATAGTTCCAGCATCTGTCAGTTCTCCATCTCACAATTACCACTTCCTGAGCCACCATTCTTTCTTGCATTGTTTCATTAGCCTCCTAACTGGTCCTCCCGTCCATCCTTGCTGCCCTTCAGACCAATGCTCATGTGGGAACGAGGGATGCCAAGTCACATCATGTCACTCCTTGGCCCAAAGCCCTTCAATGGCTCCAGTCTCACTCAGGGTAAAATCCAACGTTCATTCCACCCCCCAACCAGGCCCTCGTGAGCTGGAGCTCTCACTTCTCTGGCTTCATGCCCTGCAGATCTCCTCATCTTTCTCCTTGCTCTAGCCACACTGGTGTACTGGCTATTCACAGGCAGGCAGAGACAGTTTCTGCCTCAGTGTCTCAAGACTCACTCCTCCTCCTACCTGGGTACCCTTCCACCATGGTGTCCACGTGGCTAGCTCCTCCCTCCTCTCAGGTCTCCAGGAAAAGACTTTCCAGATGACTATAGAAAATAGCATTCCACATCACTCTTTACTTCAAGGTTTTTTTACTTGAAAAAAAGTACTTTTACTTTTATTTACTGCTTATTTTTTCTCCGTAGTGCTTATCACTACCAGAGATAGTAGGTATTTATGTGATGGCTAATAACCTGCTGCCTTCCTCTAGAATGTTAGTTCCTTACCGGAAATTTGTTTTGTTCACTGCTTTAGCCTCAGTGCCTAGAACAATATTGGCACCTTGTAGCTACTCAAAAAAAATTTTTTTTGAAAGAATATATTAGAAAATGATGCCTTGCCCTTCTAGACTCAGCAGATAAGAAAATCCAATGAGATGAGGATCATGAAATCATGTTATAATGAAGACATCATATATAAAATCAGTGGAGAGATCAGTTCTTCCCAGTTGTGTCCAAATTGGTAAATTTGTCTCAGATGTGAAAGAACATTATCAAAGAACATGGGGTCTTGGTCATTTTTCAGGGCTTTCTTTGGAGTAGCTCCATATGAAGAAGGGGAAGAAATAAACCATTATAGTATGATCACTCCACACGGGGAGCCAGGACATGGGTATGATACAACTACATTTCACACAGCTCCACCTGGTAGACTCTATGAGTTCCCTGAGGGCAACAGCCGTGTGTTTTTAGCTTTGCAATTTAGCTCAGGGTAGACATCAATAAGAGTTTACTGAGTTGAGAATTGGGCTTAATTGATTTATTTTATTTTATTTTATTTTATTTTATTTTATTTTATTTCATTTTATTATTTTGTTTTATTTTATTATTTTATTTTATTATTTTGTTTTATTTTATTATTTTATTTTATTATTTTATTTTATTTTATTTTATTTTATTATTTTGTTTTATTTTATTTTAGTATATTTTATTTTATTTTATTATTTTATTCTATTTAGCTGAGGAAAGGGCTCAGTGACCATAAATGACTTACCCAAGGTCACACAGGTAGTCACTGGTGTTACTTCCAGTGACAGAACCATGCTGCAAAGGCGCTGCAGGCAACACGAGGCTGCCCAACCTGGTCTGAGTCTCTTAAAACCTGCCCTGGAATTCTGGTGCCACCTTTGCACACACAGCTTTCGTTAGCGCCATCGGCAGGCTGTGTGCTGACAGCATAATGGCTTCTCTTTAATGCCCTTTGAAAGGAGGCTGGAAAACTTCAGTAGAGAAGCGGGGAGAGGTCCAGGGGAAAGCCTTCTCCCAGTCACGGGTGACTCTGCAGCACCTCCCAAGTTTCGATGTGCAGTTTCAAGGTTTCTGTATGGCCAATGGGGTTGCTATGGAGATACAGAAACAAATATTTGGAGGAGGCCGGTGACACCTCCCTGTCCCCCCCCCCTCCCCCCCCCCCCCCCCCCCCGCACCCTCCGCCCCCGACCAAGCCTAGTAAAGAATGTTTGGGACAAGGCCCCTGCCCATCAGGCTGCTGTTTGCAGCTGAATGCAGCCTTTGTGACCAGCCTTCTGGCCTGCCACCAGGCTCCAAAGAGGTGACTCGGCCCAGATCTTTCTAAATAGTGTTTGTGTTTTAGTTGTCCACAGGAGGGGGGAAAAAGCTCTACAGAACTCTAAGAAAACCATGCAGCTTATGGCTGACTGTCAAGACGAAAATGATGTCATTCAGGAGTCCTGCAAGGCTGGCTGCAGCAGAGACAACGCGAGTTACCACTCACTGAGCACTGGTAAAGGCAGGGAACGCTGCCCTCCTAGGGACTGCAGCCCCATGCCTGGGGAAGCCTGTGCCATCACTCCCAGCTTACAGATGAGGACGTTAATGCTTGTGGAAGGGATACAAGGGGCTTCAGGTAATCACGCTGGCACGTGGTGCTGCCGATGCTGAATGTCCCAGCATTATAATTACTACTGGCATTATTGCAAAGTTCCCTAGATTTCTGTGGCACGATGGCTGGCAACTTGGTGGAGCCTCTCCCCGTGCACTTATGTGGAGTCAGTCTTGAGAGAAAAGGAACAGTGACACAGAGAAATTAAGCCCTAGCTGGGAGTTAACCATTTATTCATGGGAACTTGATATGCCTGCTTATCACTGCAGGCCGGGCGTTGTGTGATCTTACTAGAATGTGCAAGCCCATGGCTTCCCATCTGGCTTCAGTTTCTGTGTTGGGGAGGAAGAGGTGGTGGGGGAAACTTAACAGCAGGTGTTACTTCGAGGGCTAGAAAGGTCCCATTGTCTCCTCTGCAATAAACTGCCTGGTTTTCACCTGCTGACAAATCACAAATTCGCTTACCATTAAAATTCTGGGTCATTACTTCATTAGTTTAACAAGTCTTTATTAAATGCCTACTGAGGGTCAGGCACCGGGCTAGGTATTGGGGATAGAGAGATGAATAATATTTGTTTAGCGAGTATTTATTGAGTGTCTGCTCTGTGCTAGGTACCATGTTAGACCCTGGGGATACCACTCATTCCGTCTCCTCAAGGGAATTGCTTGCAGCTAAGTCAAGTAAACAGACACTTGCATGGGAAGGATTACCTCTTCACTTGTAAGTACAGGGCATTAGGGGAGCACCTATCAAGGGCATTTAAAATTAGTCTCAACCAGTACTATCCCCTTCAGTAGCCCCCAGCCCCCTATGGCTATTGAACACTTAAAATGTGCCTGGTCTGAAGTGAGATAGTTTGCAAATGTGAAACACAGAATGGATTTCAGAGTCTTAGTATGAAAAATAGAAGGTAAAATATCTCATTAGCAATTTAAATTGATTCAATGTTGAAATGATCATGTTTTGGATATATTGAGTTAAATAGAATATATTATCAAAATTAATTTCTCATGTTTTTCACGATGTCATTTAAGCTGCCCACAAACTTATGAGGTAGATATTTTATTCTTATCTCCATTTAACTGATAGAGAATGGGCTTACAATGATAAAGGGACTTGCCCAAGGTCATATGACTTAGACTAATTGATTTTCCCAAGATCATACAACTGGACCTTCCCTCAGAGAAAGCCCACTGATTACCTGGTTTAGAAATTGTGTCATTAAGTTGTATTCTCTCCATGTGTATTAATCTCTACAGAGGGTCCGAGAGTATGTCAGAAGCATGAGACATTTCCAATCATGAATCGGTTTTAGGGAGCAAGGCAGATACATCCTGAAAGCAAAACACTCGTACCTATGTCAGAAGATGACTGGTGGTCCCCAAATAACGGTTGTCCCTTTCCTCATTGATAAGAGAGCTCCTGGGTTTTAGTTGGGCCTGTGGCTGCTGGAGACGAAGTCAGTATTGTCTGACCTCCATTATAGCTAGGTGTTGCCATGTGACTAAGTTCTGGTCCATGGAATGTGAGTGGAAGTGGTGCATGAGACTTCTGGGAAGTGTGCTTCCCTGCAGAGCACATGCCTTCTGTCCTGTTGTTCCTCCTTCTTGCTGGAGGGAGCTGCCATCTTGGGTAAGAAGGTAGAAACTGTGCATGGAGGATGGCAGAGCAACAAGATAGAAGGAACCTGGGCTTCTGCCACTGAGGCGTGTGATCACTTCCCTCTGGGCTTCAGTTATATATGAAAGGATTCAACCTCACGATGATAATGAGTTTTCTGTTATATACGGCTGATCATAATTCTAATAACACCACATGTCAAAATTTTCTCCAGGTATGTTAGAAATGACACGGTTACAGTAGAATGATCCCTGGAGTCAGAAAAGCCCATGCCTGGATTCTTCTCAGGATGTGTGATTTAAAAAAAATGTTGTATGAGTCCATATTTTAAATAAACTGATTTATATTTTGAAAAAGAAATACATGCAAGTGATTAAAGCTAATTCAAACAAAATGTTTAATGATGAAAAGTTAGGTAGCCTCTTTGTGCTTCTGTTTCTTCCTCTATAAATGAGACTAACAACAGTTAATGTGAGTGTGTGTGCATGTGTGGGCATAGCAACAAGCACAGGGCTGGCACACAGCGAGTGCTCGATAAATCTTGCTTTCTATCCCGTGGCTCAGTATGTGTCAGATGCCACACAGAGAGCTAGAGGTGCACAAGAAATAGTCCCCTGTCTTGGGGATGATCACAGTAGAATTGATGAGCCCTGTAGGAAAACATAATATCCAGCAATATATGTGCCTCCAAAAGGTGCAAAGGACATGCTGAGTATGAGCCGAAGTTATGGAGCAACTTGGGAGTCAGGCAGACTGACATTTGAGCCCCAGGAGGTATGTGAGTATGGACAAGCTAGGTCTCCTTCCTGAATCTCAGTCTCCACATTGAGAAAAAGGGAATGATAATAGTCATTATCATGTAAGGTTGTTGGAAGTGTCAAATTAAAGGAAGCATGTTAAAATACTAATCATTATGACTTAGACAAAAGAAATATTCAATGCTAGCATTACATAATTTGGGGCTGAGGAGATCAGGCAATGCTTCCAGATTTTAAGCTCAGATTTGAAAGATGAGTAAAATGAGGGAAGGGCCTACAAGGTGAAAGAAAGTATAATAGTAAGGGCAAAGAGGAGGAAGAGTGAATGGCAACTCCGAGCAATAGCAATATGTTTATCAGGCTAAGGTGAGGGATTCAAGGGAGTATAGAGAAGAAGACTAAACATACATTGAGGGTTGATTAAGAGGGGCTTGAATGCACAGTTGGAGGTTGTGACTTTATTCTCTACAAACTAGGGAGCGATTAAAGATCTTTTGACCATAAGCACAAGATAGTCATAATGTGTGACTATGGTAGGTTCATTCATTTCTTAGAAGGAAAGGTAGTGGAGTGGACACTGGGAGTCCAGTCAAGACAAAAAAGCGATGAGGGTGAAAAGTAGGGTGTTGGTACTGGGAATGGAGAGGAAGGAATGCTTCTGAGTTAGAGCCCACCAGGCATAGTGACTGGTAAGGTGTTGTCCTTTAGACGCTCTTGCGTGCAAGAGAAGACCTGGTGTGACGTCTTTATACCCACCCCATCCTCACCTGCTCCCAGGAGGGATTTCCCAGGTGTTGTGCTTAGCTGGCCTCAGGGATCCCCGGGCATACCTGTCCAACAGGACAGCTCTGCTTTCTCCTCAGGTCCCAGGTTCACCTCGGCCCATGACTCAGTGTGAGAGACTGATGGATTCTCTCTGACCCATAGAGAAGGGTGAGTCATGACCAGGACAGCAGTGTTACCCCATCCAACCCAGAGTGGCATCTGTTGTGGAATCTAGTAGAAAGGTCATCAGAACAGCTCGGAAGATGTCTGGCTCAGTCACTGATTGCTGGGAATCTCCTTGAACACTGTACCCTGTTTTTTTCCATCTATAAAATGGGTGTAGTTCTCTGGGGTCAGGGGGCGTAAGATTAGAGAACAAATTCTTCCTTCAGTTCACTCAACCAGCGTTGACTGGGACCTGCTCTGTGCTGATGTGCTGGGGACAAGGAATGACGGACACGTACGCCCTCCCTCAGATTCTAATGGGGAAACAAATAAGTAAATAGAAACACTAGTGTGCCATTCAACTTTCCAATGTATAGTTTCATGTCTACTAACTCACTTGAGTCATCTCATGTGAGGGAGAAACATATTATACCCATTTTATAGATAAGGAAACTGAGGGCAACTGAGGCAGAGTGATTTGCCCTTCCTGGTGTTCCCACATGACCTTGGACGTGATTCCACCACAGTCTTTAAGCATGCTTTATTAGGGATGGAATTTCAAATGTTTATTCCCCCCTGAAACTTTAAGCTCTCTACAGGCAGGGCTAACTTCTCATAAGCCTGTTGACCATGAGCATCTAGCCCCAGCTTGGCACATAGTGACTGGGGACTGCCTGGCAGAGGATGTAGTGGGGGGAATGCAGCTAAAAGTTACAGAGTGTTGGCCAAGTGTGGGCTTGGCTCTTCACTTTACATTTGTTATTGGTTAATCTCCTATAAAAACTCAGCACTGTGGGTATTCTTATCTCTGTTTGGTAGGAAATGTGCCAGAGGCTGACTTAAGGGATTTGCCCAAGGTCACATTGAGAGTAATCTGAAAATATTCCCGCTCAGACATGGGCAGGGAGATGATGTTTGTTGGTGGGTGGGGTGGTGGTGAAGTGGGTGGGACACTCAGTAGTACAAACCCAGAACCGGAGAAGTTCCTGCAGAGCATTTAGCAGTTCCCTAGAAGCATCTTTATGCTCCAGGACCCAATCCTGCTCTCCAGCTTCTATAAGCGTCAATGTTTTCTTTACTAAAGCAGTTACCTGCCCTGCCGACTCTCTGTGAAGACTTCTGAATAGATGCTCTCAAGGGAGAACAAAGGCATGAAGAACTCATCACCAATGCTGAGCTCCCACTACATACCCAGGCACTGGGCGAAGCCATTCGCTTATGCTTTCTCTTCATTCTCACAACATCACGAGGAAGGAAGTACCATTGTGGCCCCAGTTTTACAGCGAGAAATTGAGGCTTGAAGATGGTGGGACTCAGCCTGAAGTCACAAAGTTGGCAAGTGACCCCAGGCCTGTTGGGTTCCAAAGCCTGAACTACCAACCACTACTTTATTTATTTATTTTTTAAATTTACATCCAAATTAGTTAGCACATAGTGCAACAGTGATTTCAGGAGTAGATTCCTTGATGCCCTTACCCATTTAGCCCATCCCCCCTCCCACAATCCCTCCAGTAACCCTCTGTTTGTTCTTCATATTTAAGAGTCTCTTATGTTTTGTCCCCCTCCCTGTTTTTATATTATTTTTGCTTCCCTTCCCTTATGTTCATCTGTTTTATACCTTAAAGTCCTCATATGAGTGAAGTCATATATTTGTCTTTCTCTGACTAATCTTGCTTAGCATAATACCCTCCAGTTCCATCCACATAGTTGCAAATGGCAAGACTTCATTCTTTTCGATTGCCGAGTAATACTCCATTGTATATATGTATACCGTATCTTCTTTATCCATTCATCCGTCGATGGACATTTGGGTTCTTTCCATACTTTACCAACCACTACTTTAAAATCAACACATGTGCAAATGGATTATGGCCCATTGTGACCTTGGGCAAATCCCAAACCCTTCTGAAAGTGACCAGGCCACAGTGGTGTTTGCTCCTCAGATAGGGGTATTTTCCAGCTTCCACTTACTGATCTGACTTGTTATGAAGTAGCCCTCTGTCCACTGTCTCCCTTAGCGTGGTCAGAGAGCATGTGCCAGTCCCCTACTGGATCCAGCTATCTTTGGGACGTTGAAGGCCAAATTTGAGGGTATGGATTAGCCCCAAACCTGAAGTCTTCTCCATGGTAACTGCTGAAAAAAAATCTCTCAAGAATCTCAGCATAATATGACCAGGGAGAGGTCTTAAGAAATCAGGCCAAATAGAGGAAAGAACAATGGATAGGAAATCAGGGCACGATAGCGTTGTGAGTCAGCAGTGCGGAGGTGGCTGCCAAAAGAGATAATGTAAGCTTTGGTTGTATCACTAGGGGCATAGTGTCAAGTAAGTAAGGTGACATTGCACTTTCTCTGTGGTTAGGCTAAAGCTGGAATGTGGGGTTAAGGTCTGGTTCCACATTTTAGGTGGTCATAGTCAACCTGGAACTGGTCCAAAAGCTCAGCACCAGAACATAGAATGGAATGATGTTGTCTTCCTCATATAGGCTGAAGGACACGCATTTCTTCTTCCCGAGGAAGGGAAGTGGTGAGGAAGCTGGGAAGAGTGGGCTGTCTGGTTTCCCTAAGTGAGGCCACAGATTTCTTCTACTGACTCTGCAGGGGAAAATGAGACTCAAGTGAGGAGCTAACAGGAAGCTAGAGTTAGATTCAAATGGAATGATGCCTTTCTACTGGCTAAAAAGGAAGCCAAATAAGGAAATAGTTTTGAAGGGGGGAAAAAAAAACAATGAAAAAACTCAAGGAACCTTCTCCCTCTCCTCTGTGTGACCCTGCCCAAATCACCTCATTTTCCTGAGCCTCAGTCTCCTTGCCCGGAAGGTGTGGGTGGTGGTCACTGGAGAATCCAACCACATGCAGGAGTATAGGAGCAGGGCCAGTGATCCTCATGCACATGGCTCAGACTGAGACCACTGGGATTTAAACTGCAGTTTGGGTGAACTTGCTGCCCTGTTTTAACTCCTCCGTGCCTAGTTGCCTCATGTGCAAAAACAGGTTACTATGCATAAAGCACTCAGAACTGAACCTGTCGATACGGTCAGGCATCATCATCATCATCATCATCATCATCATCATGGTGGCCATCACTCTCTCTGTATGAAAGTGACCGTCGTGGTATCTAGAATATAATGTTCAAGGAACGCTTCCCCTTTCTCTCCTCCCTCTGCCCCTTCCCCCAGGGAACCCCTCCATTGTGTCACTGGTATCCTGGGTTCTTCTAATCCCCAGACTTCTGGAGAATGTTTCCAAATAGTACAACAGCCATTTACATCGGATTCAAAGGCAGCTACCAGCCTCCATCTAAATACTTTTTTAGTGAAAAAAAGAAGCAAAGCAAGGAGAAAGCAAACCCCTTACTTTTAAGAGTGTCCCATTGTTCACAGAGTACTACCTCTGCTGCCTCATTCCTTCATTAGTACATGACTTGGCAGGCAGAGAGCACTCATGTGGAAACTGAGGCTCAGAGAGGTTCAGTGGCTTACCAACGGCCACTAACCCCTGAGTGAGAGGCCTGGGGCTTGAGTCCAAGGCTTTCTGACTCTACACACTGGCATTTACATCAGGCATCGCCCAGCCCCTGGTCCCTGGCCCCTAGCTCCTCTCACTCTGGGATTCTGCTCTAGGAAGCACAAGAGGGACACTCAGGCTGCCCGTCTTGAAGCCAAATCTTTGCATTGTCAACAGGGCCAAGGAGGAGAGAGAGGAGCCTGGAGCCCTGATGTCTCTGCCAGGAGCCTGAGCTTTTAGAGCTAGTCTTGGGCAAGACCCAGAAGCAAGCAACCAACATCAAGAGCCCAGTGCCCCTCCCAGCATGGCCAACTGACTGTTAACCCTGGGCCTGTGCTAATACAGTGGCCACCAGCAGCATGTGGCTCTCGAGCACTTGCACGGAGGATCATTGTTTCTGTTTTACAGCTCTGTCCGGGAGCTTGTCTTCACTGCACAGTTGGTAAGTAGGGTCACTGGGACTTGAACCCATCTTGTCTGCCCCAAAGCCAGCCCTTCACCACCACACTGGCCTCTTGTCCTGCTCTCCAAGGAGTGTCTGCACTTTCTGAACCCAGACAGGTGATTGGGTCATGTCTGCCTGTGCGGAGGGACCTCCCTTCCTGCTCGGCTCCACCTGGGCCCAGCTTTAGAAGCCACCTGTGTTGTTCTACTGATAACAGTGTTTGCCCTTCCAGAGCCAGGGCCATAAAAAGCAGCTTTCAAAGTCACTGCCGCAGAAATGTCAACATGAAGGGGAGGCCAGTCATGCTTTCTGAGGTGGAATGTCACCTCTGGACTGCCTCAAAGGCTTTGCCAGAAGGACCTTCAGAGTCCAGGAGCTTGGGGTCTAGACTTGCTTCTACCACAAACATACTGTGCTACCTTGGGCAGGCTTCCTGCTTTCTCTGGGTCTTGTTCTTGTCCTCAGAGTAAAGAGAGGGCTGGACTTGAAGACCTTAAAGGTCTCTATCCCTAAAATGTTTAACCTCCTCCACTCTCGATCTTGGGGTCAACACCCAGACACGGCCTGTACTGACTGTGAAATGCTTTATGTAGCACTCTTCAAAACAGAACCACCCCAAAACCTGGACCTGGATTTTTTTTTCAAAATCTCCAACAATGTCGCCATTGAAATGGTAAAGCTACTCATTAATATATTGTAAAAAGTGATTTTGTGATTTTCTCCATGTATGAAAAAATGCTCCCCACCCCTGACACTGGGCCCAGAGCCCCAAAATATAAAACCACAGTCAAACCACTAGGATTCTACAGAGCTCAGGTGTTTGGACAAATTGCCCTCACTTGAGAACACAGGGCAATTTTCTCAACTTTTAAAATGTTTTCTCCCTTCTCCCCCCCTTTTCTGGGGTTTTCGCCCTTGCTTGTAACTTAAACCACAAATAAAGCTTTAAGCCTCTGGCTGTGAGGAGTGGGGTAGTGGCTGCCAAGAACAGCATGGCTCACGTGGGCCCTTTTTCTGCTGCTCTAGAGAACAGCTCTAAGAGAACAGCAGAACAGTCATTTTTCCCTTTCTTCTCTAATTGTAGAAAATGTTGCCTTTTGAATGGGCTGGGGAAGGGGCAGATTGGTGTAGGTTGTGGTGGGCAGAGAGAGATCATCCGCTTTAGGTGAATCAGAACCCAGCCATGGTAGCCCCAAAGATTCACATGTCTCTCTCAGAGGGGCCCCCTAATACTGACTTCCATTTAATCTTGTAGTCTAGAACCTGGTCCATATGGGCATTCACTACATATCTGTGGTCAAGTGAATGCACTTCTATATTCTCTCTTACCGTCAACACTGGCGGGAGTGTTCATATCTTCATTTTGTAGCTGAGGACACCTAGACTCCAAGAGGCAAGCCCACTCATTCAGGGTCATTCACATGGTTACCTGGAAGGGCTGGTGTGTGAACCCAGGCTGTCAACCAGATCGGACTCCTAAACCCCTGCTCTTTCTGTGGCTGCTTCAGTGACAAGGGCCAAAGAAACAATGTGTTCTCAGCTCAACCCTGAAGCTGAGGCATGATGGACAAAGCATGTGGAGCTAGACTTCTCTTCTCCAAGTGCTGTCTCCCACGTCTTCCAAAATTATCCCTATGGGGATGACGCTTACAACAGAAATGCCAACTCAACCCTCTTTCCAGCTGCCTGCTGGACATCACTGCCTAGATTTATGCTCAGTTCTATGGACGGTGCATAGCCCACAGGTGGTGCTTACTGTCATTTCAATAAAGAAGTCAATGATGACCCATAAACACTATCAAAACCTAACCCACCTTGTCCATTGTTGAATCCCCAGTGCCTCAGCAGGGCTTGGCAAATAATTGTTCAGTGAATGAAAGAATGAATGGAAGAATACATTTTCCCTTCTTCTACCCCCCACTCTACCCCAATAGTTTATCTTCTGGATTGCCTACTTCTGCTAAAGATACTGCCATCCTTCTCCAATTGTTCAGACCAAAGGCCTGGGACCTCCCCCCTGGACACCCCTTCTTCTATGTGACTCCTTGAATTGGTGACCACATCCTTTAATTCTGCCTCTGACCTGTCTTTCATGCCTATCCCTCCTCTACAAATCTCAACTCATGACCTTCTTGCTTTTATTGTTTAGAACTGTATTGGTTGCAAGAAGGAAAATCCCAATTTAAACTTACTTGAGCAAAAAGAGGAGTTTTTTTAAAAAGTTTTAAATGTTTATTTATTTTTGAGAGAGAGAGAGACAGAGAGACAGAGAGACAGAGTTCAAGCAGGGGAGGGACAGAGAGGGAGACACAGAATCCAAAGCAGGCTCCAGGCTCTGAGCTGTCAGCACAGAGCCCAATGCAGGGATCAAACCCATGAACTGTGAGATCATGACCTGAGCCAAAGTCAGAAGCTTAGCTGACTGAGCCACCCAGGTGCTCCAAAAGGGGAGTTTTAAATGAGAATATAAGCAGAATTGCAGAATGAGAGCAAAACCAAACTACCAAGCCCCAGGAAGGGTGGAGTTGGCTGAAACAGGGAGCTCTTATTCTGACAACTTTCTCTCTCTCTCTATCTCTCTCTCTCTCTCTCTCTTTGTCTGAATCCCATGATATACTGGCTTTGCTGTGTGTCAACAGCTCTGTGTATCATAGGGACATGGATGTCTGTGGGCTCCCATCTACACAGCTTTTAAGATCAGAGTGGAAAAAACCTCTTCTCCAACTCCAATAGGATAATTCATAGAGGAGTCCAGTTTGCCTAGTGTGGCACATTCCCCATCCCCTGCCCTGCCCTGCCCCACCCAGGAGCAGTAAGTGGGGCTGACAACACAGAGAGTGCCTCTGTAGGAGTTAGAAGAAGGCATCTCATCCTCAGGTGCTGTAGGCCCACTAGTATAGTAGAGCATAGACTGGATTCAAGCCTCTATCCTGCCTTCCAGACAAACTTGTTCATGGCACAACCTGCACAACTGTACATAGTAGACCTGGCTGGCAGTAGAGGTGGGGCTGGGTACTCTCTTTAGCCTAGTATGGATCGGATGTCTACACCTGGCCATCTGATCCATACTGCTAGAAAATCAGTGTCATGTAAGTGATCTCACTTTCCATTTGGACCACATGGTCATAGTGGAGGGAAAGTTAGTGAAGGAGCATTTTTCACTCCTTCCTACTTTCCTCCTGAAGGTAGCACATTCAAAGATTTCAGAAGAACTATATGACCTGGAATGTGTCTACACTTTTAAACCTGATCTTCCTATTGGTTCCCTTCATTGATCCAGGGGACCATCTGCCCAGATGCTCTGGCCAAAAACCTGGGGGTGCATTCTTTATTCTTTCCTCTCTCTTACAAATAATCTCCTGAATGTGTTTCAAATATGCTCTGATCATCTCTCCATTTCTTCTGCCACTTCCCAGGTTAAACAACTATTATTTCTCGCTTGGCTCATTACAATGCCTCCTAACAAAAATATTCCTAAATTCATCCCATCCCTGTATCCACACCACTTTGTTAAGTGACCTTACTGTTCTTGCCTTTGAGAAGTGGTGTCCATTGTTCTGCCTTTTGGATCTATGGTTGGTCAATGAGACATTAAGAGACCTGGCATAAACAGAGGCTTGAAAAGTACATGTGCATCATGGCTTGTGTTCTTTTCCAGTTCTTGGTAACCTTGAAACTGCTACCTTGCAAAGAAGCCCAGGCTAATGACAGACGTGTGGTCCAGTCACCCTATTGCCCCACCCAATATCTAGTGCCCATCAGACATGTGAGTAGCCCACTAGTTGACAGCAGAACTGCCCCTTGACTCACAGACTTGAAAACAGTAATGAAATGGTAGTTGTTTCAGGCCACTACATTATGGGGTGGCTGATCACACAGCAAAAGATCCACCAGGCTTGCTCTCTTCAGCCTTCTCCTTCTGGAGTGAGTCTTCATACTCATCCTGTTACCTTCTTAAAATGCAGGTCAGATTCTTTTACTTCCTTTTTCACAAAACTGATAGATCATCATATACTAAAGAGTGAACAATTTCGTTTAATACAACAGTCCAAACTCTCGAGGATCCAGGCCCTAGTCTTCCTTTGATTTGCCCCTGTCTTGAATCCATACTCTCGTCCTGTAAACTACGAAGGTATTTGATGCTCCCCAACACTGGATCTACACCTGTGCCTGGAGGAAAGGATACATAGGATACATTTGGTGGCCTTCTAGAGCATCATTCTGCTTTTTAACCTTTCCTACCTTCACAAAACCCAGCTCAAATGCCCTAGCTTCGGGAAACGTCTGCTGTGTCTCCTATTTTAGATCCATTGATTTCTTATCCATCTACTATTCTAGATTGGCCACCTCTTGGAAGCAGAAACTTTATTGGTTTCTTTTTTGTAGCTTTCCCCCACAGAACCTAGTATAGTGTCTGGAACATAAAAGTGCTGATAAAAATGCTAGATGTCTCTAAAAGTCTTCTAGACTTGGATGAGGTGGACATGGCCTGTTAAAGCAAAAGATGAAATGGATAAGAGTGCAGACTCCGAGGCCAAATTGCGTGAGTTTGAATCTTGGACTTTTTCCTTACCACCAGTGTGACCTAACAAAGTTATTTCACAGTGCCTCAGTTTTCTCATCTATAAACTGAGAACAACAATTGAACCCACATCAGAAGGTGGTTTTGAAGAATGAGTTAACAAGTGTAGAGTTCTAGAAAGGTACCTGTCATAGTATGAACACTTGTTAAAATTTAGCTGCCAGAAGAATGATGATGATGATGTTGATGATGATGATGGTGGTGGTGGATGTTGAGGTTGGGTTGATGATCTGTCTTCTGGACTTTGTTCCCTCTTAAGTGGTTTTCTAGGCCTGTGTGGAGAACCTTGGGAGACCCAGGTTCAAGTCTTTGCTGTGCCAGCTGAGTGGGCTTTACCAAGCTGATTCCCCTCTACTGAGAGTTGTTTCTTCATACAGTGGGTGTGACCCCACTGAGTTGGGAGGAAGTCATGAAATAGGAGATATAAGTTTTGGGAACACTAGGTTCTGGCCAAGACCTCTTCCTTCCAGAAGTCTTCTGTGACCCCCACCCCCAGACTGGGGTAGGCACCCACAATCCTCTGTGCTTCCTCAAGGCATGCATTCATTCACAGAGACTTCCTGTGAGCACCTACTATGTGCTGAGACGAAAGCCATGAACAAGACAAAACCCTTGCCTTCTTGGAGCTTACATTCTTGTGAGAAGACAGAGTAGAAGTAATTAAATAATAACATAACTTCAGGTTGGTAAGTACCAGAGGATTCAGGGCATGCCTTCCTAAGTGCAGCCCCTCAATTGTTGGCACACTGTGTTGTTTTTGCTCATTCATTCTCTGTCTCTGCTCTGCGCTCCTGGAGGTCAGGGGCCCCACTGCACTTGGTAATGTAGCTCAGGTACCAGCAGAGTACCTGTTATACTATAGGAGCTCAATCAAAGTTCATACCTCTCCCCATGACTGAGACTAATGATCACCATAGCATTTGTAATTTTCTGATTACCATTTTTCTTTCAACAAATTGTCACTACAAATCTACTATTTGTCAAGCTCTGGTCTTCCATTGCCAAAGAGAGAAGACTGCGATGTAGTCCTCTTATCAAAGAGCTCACAGAAAAGGGAACATTCTGGCCTAGCTGGGTAAGCACTGTGGTAGAGGTTTACACAAGAGCAGTGAGGAATCCAAGGGGACCCACTCATTGTGGCTCTTGAGTCCTCCAGGGATCCTTGGAGCTGTCAGACCTCACAGGGTGAACAGGCTGTCTTTACCAGAAGACAGAGTGGCAGGATTTTTTACAAATCCAAACTATGGATCCAACAGCAATGGCCTGAAGGTAAGACATGTCCCTGATGAGGCTCCATCTGCTCCTCAGTCCTGGTCCTGGGTCAGACCAGTCCTCCCAGAGCTCTGTCATTTCTCCACTGAAAACATGCATTGGGCCTTAGGACCAAATTCCTAAGCTGGGGTTCCAAGCCCAATGCAAACAACCCACACTTCTTTCCGCCACTCTCAAATCCACTCAGCTCTGTGAGCCACTCTCTGTGTGACCTGGGGCCTCAAAGTCTCCCGGCTCTGGCTCCCTCATCTGCAGAGCGGAGACTGGTTTAACTGACTGGTGTCCACCATGTGGTTCCTTCAGTCACTCATTCATCAAATATCTACATCATGCTTACTAGCTGTTAGATAGTAACACACTCTTTCATATGTTAGAGATACAGAAATGAATCTGAGATAAAGGTCCCAGCTTTCAGGGACCTTATATTCTAGTGAAGGCAGACAGAATATAAATGAATAAAAAATCAGAAAAATATAGTATGTCAGATGGTGGCAAATGTGAAGAAGATAAAGCAGGGAAGAAGGACAGAGCATACCTGGGGTGGTGGTTCTGGAACTGGAACTTCAAATATGGTGCCATGGAGGGCATCACTGAGGAGAGGACATGAGAGCAAACATAGAGGAGGCAGGCAGCAAGTCTTGGAGAGATCTGGAACAGTGTTCCAGACGGAGAGAACAGATGCTCTTTGAAGATCAAATTTACTTCCTCCCTTCCTCCTTCCTTTCCTTCCTTCCTTTTTGTCTTCTTATTTTTTTTATCATTCCCCCCAAAATATTTTTTGGAATATACTAGGTGCAATGCATTGTACTAAGCCTTACCAGTAGAAAGATGGTCTCATGTTTTTAAGTGCTCCAAATTTGTTGATAGAGATGGACAAGATAAACCAACAGTTTTAGTGGAGGGTGTTACAGGTTTCTGTCAGAGAAAGAGTAACTGTTTCATGACAGGAAGTCCTTGGGCAGGCTGGTGAAGCCCATGGACCTCTTCTCAGAATAACATTTAAAAATGCATAAAGTATGGGGCATCTGGGTGGCTCAGCAGGTTGAGCATCTAACTCTTGATTTTGGCTCAGATCATGATCCCAGGGTCATAGGATAGAGTCCTGTGTTGGGCTCCACACTAAACATGGAGGCTGCTCAAGGTTCTTTATCCCTCTGCCCCTCTCCCCGTCTTGTGTTCTCTCTCTAAAATAACATGCCCAAAGTAAAACATATGCAACAGCAAAGGAAGTCAACTGTTTTTAGAAAGAATTAACAAAATATGTAGAAAAAATCAAAGTGGTGATAATTTATGAGTGTACTTACACATTAAATAATCAGATCTATAGGTTTACTAACTATTGAAATTTCAAAATGCTGGTGAGCATAGACAATTTGTGAGATAATCTGCAATAACTCCAAAGTGATATGAACATTTCTGTGATTTTTATTGGTGATGAATCACAGGTATAGCAGATATCAGTGTGCTTTGAGCCTACATTCATAATTGAAGGAAATGTTAAATTTTAGGCAAAGGTTAGTGAACATAAAAATGCATTTTATCCCCCATGAAAGTTCTCAAAGCTCCTAAATCCCATTGGATGTTAAGAACCTGTGTACTAGAGGAATATGTATGGTGGGCAACAAAGGAAAAAAAACAGGAAGGGTCAGGAGAATGTTTCTAGAGGAGGTGACTCCTGAGCTGTGTTCTAAGGGAGGAGTAGGAGTTAGCCAGGGAAATAGGGGTGCAGGGGAATCCAGATAAAAGTAAGAACACCAGGCCGCTTAAAACAGTGTGTATGCCTCCTCGGGGAACTGAAGTTTAGTGTGGCAGGAACTCAGGGCTTGTGTAGGATTGGGTGGGAAATGAGTCAGGAAAGGTAGATGCTTGGGTCCGATCACAGAGGGTCCTGGGTTCTAAGCTACAGAAAAGACCTGGAAGGTGGTAGGGAGCCCTTGAAGGATTTCAGTAGCAGAGGGACATGTCACAATCAGAATTTCACATATCAGAAAGATCATTTTGGCAACTGTGAGACTGGTGGATTGGAGGGGAGGGCCAGGAACTAGAGGCAAGAACAGTTAGGAAGCTGTTTGAATTAGTCTAGGCCAGAAGGGCTGTAAGTTCCAGACAGTGGCCATAGGGCTAGGGAAGAGAAGACGGGTGCCTGGACTGTATAAGACATGAGAAGCTTCAGAATTTGATAATCGATGGGGGTGGGGGCAGCGGGGAGAGGCAGCTCATTAACAGGTGGGCAGCTGCATGCAGAGGAAGAGCTTCCATGGGCTTCAAACTTCCTGCTTATTGGTACCTCTGTGCCTTTGCAGAAGCTTCATCCTCTCCTGGGGATCCCTTCTCCTCCCATGTCACCCCCTTTCCTGGCTCAGATCACCTCCCCAGTTTCACTTCTTCATCTTGCTAGGAGGCCTTTGTAGAGGTGGCAGGTTATGTCTGAGCTGCAGCCTGAACGTAAGAAGCTCTTGCCCCACCCTGTCTGGACACCTGACATTCCCCATCCAGGGCAGAGGGCCGTGGGCCTCTCTGGTCCTTGGTACCAGTCACAGAGCCTGTGCAGGCTCGGTGGGTCATCAGCCTGGCACCGGGCCACATCGCGGGGAGCTGCCTGCCCATTCACAAGCCGACGGCAGTTGTACTGGAAGTCAACAGGGAAACGGAAAGAGACAGACCCAGCCTCTGTGGAGGCGCCTGCCCTGGGACCTGTGCCCGTGTGCACATGGCTTTCCGGGTGAGGATTTCCCCTCGCGGAATGGGAATATCAGCTGAGGCCGAGGAGAGATAGAGAACTGCCTGTGCTTTCCAAAGGGCTTCCTTCATTGACTTAAGCTTCATAACAACCATTGGTGAGCGTGTATGTGCGTGTATCTGTGTGTGTGTGTGTTCATGCACGTTCACACACACACACACACACACACACACACACACTTTCTCTGATTTACAGATGAGAAAAATACAGCCACAAAAGATGAAGGACTTTGTCTAAGGCCACCCAGCTATTAAGAAACAGAAGGTGGGTGGGGAAGAGGGTTGGGAATGACCACATCCCTGGAAAACCCTGCAGGTCTGTAAGGTCAGGGGTTAGGCATTGAGGGGGTTCAACGGAGCAAAACGAGTCGTTACAGTTTCCCGAGAAGTCTACTGATCAAGTCAGGCCCTGATGCACAATGGCGGGGAGCAATGGCTCCTGGCGGTGGCTGCTGGCATGATTTGTCCTGTATCTGTCTGTAGCCTCCTCTCCTGGCATTCACTCTTGCCCCAACCAAATGCTACACTCCAGCCACACGTGTTAGCCTTAGCCAGCCTGCCCCATTACCCTTTCAGGCTTTTGTCCTATTAAACATGCTTTTTTTTTTCTGTTTTTTTTTTTTTTTTTTTTTTTTTTTTTTTTTTTTGGTCTAGTGAGCAGGGAATGGGGAGAAAAGGAAGGACACCTCTTTCTGTACTTACATGCTCCAAAAGTGTCACCTTCTCATTAAGGTTAAAGGAATACATGGCGTGACCGTAAAACCACGCTGGAAAAAGTGTGAATGCGTGACCTTGAGACGATAGGGAAGGTGGTCGAAGGTGACGCCACTTTAACATGCAACTTCCTCAACAACCAGGAATGCTGCCGGGGTCCCAGCCCACCAGGCTAGGTAGCCCTTGGTGCTAGCACCCAGCCGTGTCTCCGACTTGCTGGCACACCAGAGGGCCCGAGACATCTTTGTGGAAGGACTTTGAGAAGGAGCGGCGTAAGGCTATACAGAGAGAAGTCAGTCCCTCTCCCCGCCACTGGTACTTCGAATACAGTAGGCTGTCACTTGGGTCAAAAGCATAACCGTGGCGAGGAGCAGGGAGAGAAGGAGGATGGTTATGAAGAGGAGGAAGAGGAGGAGGGGAAGCGGGAAACAGGAGGGGGAGTGGAGGAGGTGGGGTGGGAGGGATGCATGGTGGGAATTTAACGGCCTCTAATAACAATCCCTAGATCTCTTGCAGCTGCTGGAGAAGTCTAGCTTGCCCTCGGGACTAAGGAGGGAGACCTTGTAATCTCCACACCCACGCCCAGGGAAGCTTGGGTAGCGGCTGGGCTGCTTGGGTCGAGCTTCCCCTCCAAGCCCTGCTAGTTTAGGGTCGGACCCTGAGAAGACTGGTTCCCTGGGCCAGGTCCACTGTCTCCAGAGCCAATGGGGCGCGGGTACAGGTGGGCAGCCTGGCCTGGAAGCCACAGGACTGTGACTCAGAGAAGAGGCTTTTGCTAGAAGACTCCTGAACCAAAGCGGTACAGTGGTGCAGCGTTGGGCAACAGGAATAAATACTTAATTTACAAAAGTGCTGGGGGTGCGTCTGGGTGGCTCAGTCGGTTAAGCATCCAGCTTCGGCTCAGGTCATGGTCATGTGGTTTGCAGGTTTGAGCCCCAGCTCAGAGCCTGGAGCCTGCTTTAGATTCTGTGTCTCCCTCTCTCTCTGCCCCTCCCCTGCTCATGCTCTCTCAAAAATAAATAAAAGTTAAAAAAAATTTTTTTTGAAAAAGTGCTGGGGGCACCTGGGTGACTCAGTCAGTTAAGCTGCATGACTTGATTTTGGCTCAGGTCATGATCTCCTGGTGTGCGAGATGGAGACCCGCATTGGGCTCCATACTGAGCGTGAAGCTTGCTTGAGATTCTCTCTCTCTCTCTCTCTCTCTCTCTCTCTCAAAATAAATACACAAAAAACCTTTTTAAAAGTGCATAGTTTGAGGAGAGGTTCTGTACAGACTTCAAGGTGAAAGACCCCCGAGCTGTAAGGATAAAGGAGAACATCCCCGTGGAGAAGCAACTTTGTGCCAGACACAGTGTGGGGTGCTGGAGATAGGGAATTATTATCGGAGCTCCTATGGATCGCATGCCCGCCACGTGCCAGGGCTTTCACTCCATTTAGTACCTCCCGCCACCTCCCTGAGGGAGGCCTGAGTGCTCGCACCGCACCTTTGGGGAGGCCCAGACATTCAGTTACTGAACACAGAGCAGCCCGGGCCTTCAAGCCCTCCTTGCTCTACAGCTGCGTCAGAGGAGGCCGAGGAGGGTAAGTGACTTGTCACAATTGAAAGCACCTGGCACTCGCAGCTGAGCCCATTTGCAGGATTTCCAGTCCATCGCCAACTGCCAGGGCCATTTTCTCAACTGGTGGCAGCTTCCTGTGTTTTTCCAGTGCCGAGTCACAGCTGGCCCTCCCAGGAGGCTCTCGGGGCCCCGGGCTGTGGCTTTGCTCAGTTGTGTCTCCCGGACAGTAGTGACAGTGCACCCGTGTGCTGATGCAGCCCACGTGCCCACAGAGATGACAGGAAGGGAGCAGCCAGGAGGGAGAGAGGAAGGAAGGGCCTGGAGGAGCCCGGTGGCGGGTGGGGCCTGGAGGGAGAGGGCAGGCTCAGGGGACTGGCTTCCTTGTAAACAGTGCGGCCTGTTCTAAAAATACCCCTGCCCTAGACAGGGCACGCTGAGTTCCTCAGGTCTCTTCCAGAGGCTTCCCGGGGACCTCGGGCCCTTTCCTGAAAGGCCAAGAGGATGGGAAGAAAGTTGACTTGTGAAGAGTAGGATTTCCTTAGCAAGGAAAGTATACCAGTATTTCCTTCCTCGGCAAAACAGGAGGAGGACGCTCTGTGGGTTTTAGCAGCAGTGAAAACAACAATGAAAAGCAAAAAGCTGCTCCCCTGGGCCCTTGTGCCCTGTTGAGTAGTCCGAGGCCTGGGCCTAGCTCCGGTTCACAGTCTGGACCTGCGATCAGAGACTGGGAGCAGGCCCCGGGGCTGGTATCTCCAGCTGTTCCCTTTATCAGGCGTGGGATCTATGACTCAACCACCTGATGCCTTAGTCTCTACGATTATAAGAGGGAATCATGACAGTAGTGACTTTGGTCAGGTGTGAAGGGGATTAAATGAGATGCTATTTCATAAGGTTCTTAGCACAGTGCCCCGTACATGATAAACGCTCAAAAAAAATACTTATTGTTATAGTATATGGGAGGATATAACTATTTCCTGAATTCTAGATTAAGACCTCGTTTAAGAGGAAATGTAGTAGGCAGAGAGAGTGGTGGGGGTGAGATGAGGCAGAAAGAGTCTAAATCCTAGAAATCTCAAATCAGCCATTTGACAGATAGGAAAACTGAGGCCCAGGGAGAAAACGGGAGTAGCTGCAGGCCAGACACAGTATTACCAGCTGCCTGTGGGTTGAATATAACATAACCACGTAACGAGAACACTAAAATCCTGGGTGATTCTAAGTCTGCCCCACTAGGAGTCAGGAGAATAAGGCCTTTTATTTATACAGCACTTTGAAGTTTGGAAAACCCTTTAAAAGGGGAGACAGACCTCAGCAGACCACTGCCAGAGGGCTGAGCTCTATGAAGGGGGGGCCTTAATGCACACGTACAAGCATGTAGCCAAAGAGAACTCATCCTTGGGGTGGTGAAAAAGTTACACATCTATAGACCAAGTCCTTGATTCTGAGGACCATGGAGAAGGGGCACAGAAAGGCAGGGTTTGGCTCAGCCTAAAGAAGAATCTTCTAATGCTGTGCCACCTGACATGTTAGACCCTAGCCAAACATGGCCATTGAGCACGTGAAATGTGGCTAATCTGGATTTCAAAGACTTAATTTAAAAAGCAAAAGAAAAAATAAAATATACCATTAATCACTGTTTTACTGATTCCATGTTGAAATGATAGTTTCATGAGGTCCATTGAGTTAATTAATATAGGTTATTAAAATGAGTTTTTCCTGCTCTTTTTTTACTTTCCGCCATGGCCTCTGGGAAACCTAGACTCACGCATGTAGCTTGCAGCCTTTCTGCTGGGCAGTGCTGTTGTAACCACTGAGTTTGTGCAAGAATGGAGCAAGCTGTCTTAGCAGGTAATAAGTCTCTCATCACTGGAGATGTTAATAAAAGGTGTTGTTAATGCACTCGTTAGAGTAAGGTGGATAAACCCTATAATCCCTCCAGTTCTGACTCAGCTGTGATTCTCACACAATGCTCTGAGGAACACTTGTTCTGAGGAATATGAATAGAGGTTTCATAGGAAAAAAGATGGGTGATCAATTTAATGTGGGAAATTCTTGGTTGGAAAAAAAGGTGAGTTCCTTTATGCTAAGATTTCTCAGAACCTTCTAAAAACTTTCTTAGCGTTTTATTTTATTGAGAGACAGAGAGACAGAGTGCGAGCAAGGTAGGGGCAAGAGAGAGAGGGAGACATAGAATCCGAGGCAGGCTCCGGGTTCTGATCTGTCAGCCCAGAGCCTGGTGCAGGGCTCGAACCCACAAAGGAGAGATCATGATCTGAGCCGAAGTCAGACACTCAACTGACTGAGCCACCCAGGCACTCCCCACTTTTTTTTTTTAAGGTTTTATTTCAGAACCTTCTAGACACAAAAGTACACCATGGGTCTTCATGATAGGGACATTATATATAACATTCCCTATATTAAATTGGTCACAGAGCCTTCTTTTAACAGGGCATGACCAGGAAATAATTTATTATTAAGTTCGTTCTTTGAGAATCAATGTCCTCAAATTCTCAAAAGAACATGGATTCCGTTGTCAGACATCATGGAGTTCAAATTCTGGCTCACGTCCTAAGTGACCTTGGACGTGTTATTTCACCTTTACCAGCTGTGAAATGAGAGGGTGCATATTCCCCCCTCCGTATGGCTTTGAAGCTTACACTGTAAAGCTTAGATAAAACATAGTGCCTGATGCAGAGCAGGTATTCAACAAAAGGTAGCTCTAATTGACGACAGCCTGCCTGGCCAGGAGGGAGAGTAGCTTCCCCAAGTGCTGCTAGCTCTTGAATCTCCCTGTGTGTGTCCTAGCAGCTACCTCACCTCTCTTCCCTAAGCAGCAGCGAATGAGAAATTCGGTTCATGGTTGGGGGGCGGGGAGGGGGTGGTGCATAGGAAGCATCGTCAAGTCTGGTGTGATTTTATAGGTCAAGTCGGTTTCCAACGGGAGACAACTATTTCCTTTTCTCCGGTCACACCTCATCCCCCCCTCTGTCAGTCCTGGCCAAAGGAAGCCACAGCCAGGCCTGGCAGGCTCCCCCTCTGCTCCCCTCCACTGCTCAGTTCCTGTTCCTGCAGGCCTTGGAGCCCCCAGCAGATGGACTGCCCTTATCAGCAGGCTCCAGGCCAGAGGAGGAATCCTCCGGTCACATGCAGCTCTCTGGAGGGAGAGAGGCCTTGTAAATAAACACAGCCTATGCAGAGGAAAGAGGAGGCGAGGAGGTTGAGGGAAAAGAATCCTTGAAATTTTGGTGACTGGGCCAGGATTAAAGGCCACCACGCATAACCCTTATTGGCCATTTCTGTGAGGAATCGACAAACCATGCATCGTCCCCGGAAAGAAATGCGTGCAGGCCTTTAAATTTTTTTTTTTTTTTTAACGTTTATTTATTTTTGAGACAGAGAGAGACAAAGCATGAACGGGGGAGGGTCAGAGAGAGAGGGAGACACAGAATCTGAAACAGGCTCCAGGCTCTGAGCAGTCAGCCCAGAGCCCGACGCGGGGCTCGAACTCACGGACCGTGAGATCGTGACCTGAGCAGAAGTCAGACGCTCAAACGACTGAGCCACCCAGGCGCCCGGCGTGCAGGCCTTTAAATAGCCCTTGGAGCTGGGGTGTTCCCACTATGCTGCTGGCTTGATTCAGGCCTAATCCTCACCCAGGACTGACCCTTCACAGTTTACAGAGCACTTTATCCCTGGGCTCTGTAGAGTCGCACAGAGCTCTCCCCAGAGCAGGGAGATGTATCATCATCCCAATTTACAAATGAGGAAACTGAGGCTCGGATTATGAATGACTCACTTCTGCACAGCTGGCAGTGATCAAGTCCGGGCACGACTCTATACGTGAGATCCATGCATGTCCTGATGCCAAGTCCAGAGAGATCTGCCCATCACACCCCAGTGTCTTCCACCATGGCTCTTCCTGTGTGCCCTATGTCGAGCTTCGTGTTCTGGCTGCACCCCATTTCTCCCCAGGGAAGCCCATGTTTCGGGGAAGAGGGAAGGTAGAATAAATGAATCTCAACATAGCTGTGCTCAGTGAGTGAAGCCACTCGAAAAAGAGGATATACTCTATCACTCCGTTTATATAGAACTGTAGGAAATGCTGATCTACAGGGACAGAAAACAGATGGGTGTCTGTTTGGAGAAGGGAGCCACGAAGAAACCTTTGGGGCGATGGATACGTTCGCTGTCTTGGTGGTGCTATGGTTCGCAGGTCCATCCATAAGGAATTGTGCCTTCAAGTACATGTGGTTTATCGTATGTCAATTATACCCCCAATAAAGCTATTTAAAAAGAGGAAGATAAGAGAAAAAAAGAATGGAGGAGGTTGGCAGGCATATCGTAAAGAAGTCTGAGAAATTTTAAAACGGAGACACAAAGTTCCCCAGGCACATGGGGAAGAAGAGAGCGATTCTTCCCCCAATTGGAGAGATCCGGGAAGAGTTTTTGGAGCAGGTGTCTGACCTGGTTCAAGGTCTGGATAAGGAGGTGTTAGGTTAAGAAAGTTCAGGGTGCAGTATGCAGGTAGAGTGTGCTTGGGGCAGAGGGAGTGGAGTACTCTCCCTAGCCACCCCCACCCCACTTTCTTCCCAGTCCTTAGAGGCTTGAGGCTAAAGCTAACAGCTGCGATTTCCTTTTCTTCAGAAATTCGGACACACGCCCAACTTGGCAGGCAGCTGGTTTTGCTAATAAGATTCCTGCCCTCCACCTCCCCCACCGTGCAGCTCATCCTTTGGGTCTATTGAGACCCTTGCCCTCTCCAGTTTCCTATCTGAACTGAACTGCCAAATGCTGGCTGACTGGGCCACTGACAACCATAGCTCCCAGGGTCCTGGGCAACCTCATTTCAACCTCTTCTAAATCCTACCAAAAGGAGGTTTGGGGCAATTGGTCTGGGAGTATGATGGGATTCCAGGTCCAAAATGAAAATACCTTTTTTTCTCTTCCATACCCTTTAGTATTATGCTTTAGTAATAGACATGTGGCCACTGGAGAATTTTGAATAATGAGTTTATTATGAAAATGTTATGATAAAGAAGTAGGAAATTCAAGAATCGTTACAGGGCAGTACACTGATTAACTGGTTCATTTGCTCCCCAAACAGAATTCCGGCCATTGGTCTTACAGTTTGTAAAACATTAACTTGGGTTTGGATGATCCCACTATTCATGTCTTTACAGAAGGGACTATTCCAATGACATATGAAACCCACATATGAAATTGTGGGCTAGTTCTTTCTTTTTAATTTCCTTGGCATGCTTGTTGATTTTAAATTGCCCCCTTTTCCAAAGTTTCCTTATTAATTAAATAAACCAGGCAGCCACATTCCCTGAATCTAATTCAGCACTTGAATGTAAGCTTAGTTCTGGAGTCGGCTTTCCAACTTTGGCTTAAGGGACATTAGTCACTCAGAGCAAAATGTAGCATTTGAACAGCTGTTTTGGACTTTCAGAGTCCAGGGCCTACAGGTTTGGAGAAAGTGGGAAGGAACCAATACTTATTTGCTGAATACCTACTCTGTGCCAGACACTGGTGACTTCATAAAGAGTACCTCCTTTCATTCTCTGAATAGCCCATTAATGATGATATGCTCTTTTTGGTTTAAGATCGATCTTCTCTGGGCACAGCGAGGTCGAGAACATATCAGACCTCACATAACTTATGAGTAGTGAAGCTGGGACTTGCACTCAAACAATCTGATTCTAAAGCTCATACTTGAACACTGCCCTGTATGTACCTCATTTAACCCTCCCAACCCTGAGACCTAGGTACCATTATTATCGGTTCTATTTTCCAAATGAGAAACCGGAAGCTCAGGAAAGCACTCTTCCTAACATACACTAAATGCAGACCAGAATTCTGTGATCCTGGGCATGTCACTTCATCCATCCCCCCATTGTCTATCCTTCATTATTAGTTCAACAGGCAGTGGCAAGTGTTTATTCTGTCTGAGGGACCGTCTTGTCCCTAAAGATGAAAAGATGTATAAAATATGGCCCCTGCTCTTCAAGAACCTGTAATCCAGAGAGGGAGGAGAACGCCTCTACAATAAGAAACACGGTTGCGGTGTGTGAGGCGCTCCAAGAGGTATGCGTGAAGAGCTATAGGAACCCAGAGGAACCCAAAGGAGAAAGCATCACGCTAACCACAGAAGGCTCTAGAGAGGAAGGGACGTTGCACCAGTAACTCTATGCTCCCCGGATAGAAAAGGGAGGGTGGTACTTGAAGCAGAGAGACCATCAAAGGCAAAAAAGTAGTATGGGATAAGAACAGCTCAGATCCTGATGCCTACCGCGGCATTCACTACCATCTCTAAAATCTCCACAACAGCTCTGAGTGGGTATTATCATTCATGGGCACACAGAGGGCTTGCCTACGTGCCTGTGAACTCATAGGAGCCTGTCCATGATCACGCAGCTAATAAGGAATCAAGCTGGGGTTCAATCCCAGGCTGTCTGGCTTTGGAACCCACACCCCTAGCCACTCTGCTCGGAGTGTTTGGGGTCACCGGCCAGTAGCTGTTCATGGGGTGTTAGAGGCAATGGGACGGGCCACATGAGCAGGAATTAGGTCCAAAGTGTCTTCCTTTCTTCATAAGGCCTTAGCTGTTCTTGATCCAAAGACCCTGGACCTCTTGGGATTCATAAAAATAATAATGCCATTGGTGTGTGTGTGTGTGTGTGTGTGTGTGTGTGTGCGCCCATGGGTAAGTGCATGCTGGGGAGGGGCCTCCACCTCTCTCTATATGGATGCTGTACAGAGGAACTGATACATCAACTTTACTTGCTATTGACTAGAACGTTATCTGCTTACTGTAGAAATATTGTGTGTCTTATACTCTGTGGAATTCTCTTGGCTTCAGTGTGTTTGAATCCTTGTTCCTTTTCTGCACTTCCATGCCCGACTGGAAAGCCCAGAAGGACAGAGCTCTTGTCCACCTTCTTTTCCACCATCCCCTATGACATAGCATAGAGCCTGGCACATGCCAGTTATTCAATAAATATTCGTTGAGTGAATGATTATTCGTTGAATGAACTCTGGGTCTTTACAGTCTCCATATGTAGTGTGCAAATGAGTTAATTATGAGTTAACAAATCTAGTTTGGTCAATAAAATATCTTACACTAGTTAATCGATGGTGTAGGAGGGAAAAGCATGAGGGCCTTTCGAAGATGGAAAATGTAGAATTTATTGGCCTAGGTCATTGGCTCATAAAAGGAAGCTGCACTTTTATAAAAGTTTGCCTTCAGGATTAGATAAATACAACAAGTTTGGATTCAGTGTGTGTGAGGTGGTGCTTGGGCTTCCCAGGTGATTCTGGAGGGACCAGGCCAGTATGTGGGTATGGCAGTGTGAATCCCCTCCTGTTCTGTTTCTTTTTTCTTTTTTCCCGTCTCGTTCAACTTTTGCTTGAACACTTTGAGCCATGGGAGCTAACTACCTCACAAAGCAGGCTGCCCCCACGGCAACAGCAACAACAGCAACGAGGACATCGATACAGTGACCCTATATACTGAGCACTTCTTACGTGTTAAGCACTACACATATGTTACCGAATCCAAAGGCCAGGCATTATTTATCCCCATTTTACAGTGCAAGCAACTGAAACTGGAGTTCAGTGGTTTGTTCAGTGTCTCAGAGGTGGTGAGGGGCAGGGCCACCCTGGCTTGTCTGGCCATGTGCTTCCCCAGGGCCCTGAGCTGGTCCCTGGTGGTGGTGGTGGAGGCGGGGGTGGGCCTAACTCCCCGGGAGGAGGCCGAGGGGAGCCTGCCACATCCGCAGGCCCTGCCCAGGCTCCAGACTCTGCCCCGCCCAGCTCTCTGATCCTCCCCATAGAAGGTAAACCCAGGCAGGATCCCATGAGGCCTGGCCGGCCTGGTGTCTTGCTGGTTTCAGTTTCTGAAGAGCCCAGCCCTGAGCAAACACAGGCGGGGGAGGAGGGTTCTGGAAGCCTTCCCAACAGATAGCAGATTAACTCCCTGCTGCCTGGGAGACACCCACGGGGGAAGGGCTGGGTTACCAGCCTGCAGCCTCACAGCCCTCACAGGCGGGCAGGACGCCGCTGGCTTGCCGGGGCCACCTGAAGCCTGAGAAGGCACACACCTACCTGCCAAGACGCCATGACTTCTGGGCAGCTCAAGGTTCCAGTTCAAGCCAGGCTCTCCCTGGGACCTCTGGGCTTGGGGAGAAAAGGCTGAGGGGCCTCCCCAACACCACCCTCCAAATATGGACTCATCTTCCTGCCTCAGCGGGCCCCTTCCCTCCCTCACTAGGGCGTTCCTGTTCCAACGTGTTAGCAAACCCCTTCCAATGTTTGTTTTCTTTCTGAGAAAGAGGCTAAGGGACTTTGCCAAGACCAACATGAACTCAAAACACAGGGCATTCTCTGTCTGTCGGGCATTTTTCTGGACAGACAGACCTAGGTCTGAAAACTAGTCCTGCCACTTCCTAGCTGGTGACCTTTGTGTAAATTTCTTAATCTCTCTGAAAAAATGGGGATAATGATACTTATCTTTAAGGTATGTTTTGAGGAGTAGATTAGATAAATATAGATTATACATATTAAGTACTTAGTACCCTCCATCAAAGGCAATTAACATTATCATTAATTATATTGTTATTACGAATGACTAATAAGCCACTCAGGATTATTGCTAATGCTACTGTGAGCGTAAGTGTAAAAAAAAAAGACTCAATTAAAAATTTTTACTGAGGGAAATAGTTTTATAATGGGTAAATAAAGGAAGAAGAATAACACATGATTTCATTTAATGTTCAAATAGTTTCACAAGGCAGGGTTATTATCCCCATTCTACAGAAGAAGCAGTTGAGGTCTCTGGAGGTTAAGTAACTTGCCCATGTCGCACACCGAGTTAGTGGCTGGTGTCCTGGCCCTTGTGGTATCCGCTAAGACCCTCCGCTTCATACCTGCCTGCCTCAGCTGAGATGCTTCCACGTACCGGGAATGCCTTCGCATTGCACATGCCCTCATCAGCTTAGAGGACAACAAGCCAGCTCTGAAAACTGGCTAGAGGCCACCTCCTCCAGGCAGCTTTCCGAATTCTCTCCTTCCTCTCCTTGCAGAACTAAACCCTCCCTCTTTTGTTCTCCTTGTGCCTGAGACACATGACTAGATACTCTTGTGGCTTTGTGTCTCTTCTCCAGGGAATGTGTTCCTCTAAGGGAGACAGCACACATTTTTTTTCACTTTGAGGGGGTCAGTATGTGGTTATAGTTAAGGAGCCGGGCATTGAAGCAGGACTGCCCAGGCTCCCATCTTGGCTTTACTGCTTGCTGGCTGTGAGGCTTGAATAAATGATTTAACCTCTCTCATTTTCAATTCTTTTATCCGTAAAATGGAGATTAACAATGAGATCAGCTGCATGAGGTTACTGTAAGAATTGAATGAGTTCGTATATGTAAGGAAGGCAGGATCACTGAAGGTCCTGAATTTTGCTTGTTAACAGAAAATGAAACAAAAAGAACAGTACTGAACGTGAGGGAAGCATGAGGTCTCGTCAAGAATCTATCTGTAACTTAAGGTGTGTAACTTAATTCCTCTCTCTGAATTTATTTCTCCCTCTGCAAAATGGGAAGTTTGGTTCCCACAGCTAGATGGTCTCTGATGGGTAATATTCAATGGTGTTGATGACCAGTCCTTTGCCTATAGGACTTCTGCTTGTGTCATGTTCCAGAGTAGAGGTCATACTCAGAAATAAATGACTGTTTCACCATTGGAAGCACAAAGCTCAACCAGTGGTAGATGACCCTGCTAACCATGATGATTGCCAGCTTTTACAGAATACATACCAGTGCCTAACATTGGGTCAAGCGACATCATTATCTTGTTTGTTTGTTTGTTTGTTTTTCCCCTTGAGAACCCTATAAAGAAGGTGCTATTATGATCCCTATTTTACAGCTGAGATAACAGAGGCTCAGAGGTTGTAAGTAGTCGGTTGCAGAGTAGAATCCTCATTTGTCAGACTCCAATTTCCTACTGCCTGAAAGAAACCTCTCTAAAGCAAGCCTGTTCAAATACCTCTGGGGTCAAGGAGCCTTTCACCTTTCAAGCCAGTCCATTCATTAAGCACCCCAAGTAGCTGAAAAGTATACAGCTGCCATTTTTACATTAGCTTCATGACTTTGGACTTGGCGCCCAGGCAGACATGATTTGGGTGGAGGGTGGAGGGAATGAAGATTATAAATTCCCCCAAGGGAAGTCTTTGGGAGCAGTTTCCAAGAGGGTGGTCGGAAGACAGAAGGCCCCCACTCTCACCTCTCTGTGCCTGGCCAGCCCCCTCATCCATCCAGACTCCCATGTGGGCATAGAGCTAGGGAATGCTAAAAGATTCCAATCCATCCTCGGTTTGGGATTGGGCTAAACCCAAAGCATCTGAAATTTGTGTCTGTAATCACTAGTCGGTTGAGATACATTCCGTTGGGGTGGTGTTTGGAGTATAATGAGTCAGGGAACACATTAAGGAAAAGTTTGGAGCAAATCAACACTGCAAACCTGAAGGGAGAAATTGGCTCCAGGACCACTGACTCTCCCTGGCTTTGTTTGGTTTTCTCTCTTTCCAAAAGCAAATATCCTGCTTGAACAGCTCCAGAGACTCATCAATTCCAACAGGATGAAGTCTAAACTCCTTGGGGTGGCATTCAAGGGCCTTCACTATCTAGTCTCAACTCCCCATTTAAAAATTTTTTTAATGTTTATTTATTTTTGAGAAAGACAGAGAGACAGAGTGCAAGCTGGGAAGGGGCAGAGAGAGGGAGACACAGAATCTGAAGCAAGCTCCAGGCTCTGAGCTGTCAGCAAAGAGCCCGATGTGGGGCTCAAACTCATGAACCATGAGATCATAACCTGAGCTGAAGTCAGATGCTTAACCGACTGAGCCACCCAGGCACCCCTCAACTCTCCTCCCACCATATTCCCAAGCTCATTTCCAGCCAGAGAATTCCACACAATTCCCTCCATGGTTTTTCCTGCCCCTGTGCCTTTGCACATGCTGTGCTTTCTGCCTCATGCACAAGCAGATGTCACATCTTGATGGCACCAGTCTTATTTTAAAATGTTTTGTATTTCCTCTTCTACTCCCAAGACTTTTCCAAATAGTCTCTGCAAGTAGAAAATCATCATAACCTCTTTGGAATTATAACTAAATACACAAATAAATCAAGGAATATCAACTGGAAACATTGAGAGTTAGGGCTCTGAGTTGGTCCCCAAAGCAGTGTGGAAAACCCCAAACTCCTAAGGCTGAACATCAATGTGGTTTGGAAAGTCTCATGTCACTATGAAACTAAGTTAAGGATGATACAAGAATGTGCTTTTTTAGTTTGAACAATTTGTTTGCTGTGTTGATGTTATGCTAGATTCCAACAACAGGACTGAAAGGCATTGTTAAGGGAACCTCTACAAGTTGTTCAGGAAGTTAGCCAGGGTGGGGAAGCCTTCCCTGGAGCATTCTGAACATGCCATTTCCATCACAGGTTTCAATGTGTAAAGAATGAGATTCAGGAGTGCCTGGGTGGCTCAGTCAGTTGGTAAGCATCCAACTCTTGATTTTGGCTCAGGTCATGATCTCATGGTTTGTGAGACTGAGCCCTGAGCCCCATGTCCAGCTCTGTGCTGACAGCATGGAGACTGCTTGGGATTCTCTGTCTCCTTTTTGTCTGCTCCTCTCCTGCTTGCTCTCTCTCTCTCTCTCTCAAAATAAATAAATAAACTTAAAATAAAATGAGATTCAGAGCCCCATTTCTCACAACGAAATGTTAGCATGAAGTGAGGTGACCATCTGATCTCGTTTGCCCAGGAAATTCTGGTGTTCACCCAGTATTCTGACATAATTATCAGTACTTCCCCTTTCATTATCAAATACCCCAGCATGGAAGATAAATCCTATGCCACTCTAGAACCAGATAATCACCCTAGGGCTTGTGGTTGCTTTTCTAGGTCTTTGCCATCTGTTGGACTCAGCCTTTGTCCCCTGCTCTGTGACAGAATTCATAGCTCCCTTTGTGTGAGCTCAGGGCACTGCATACTTAACTCCATTCACTTCTTCTACTAGGCATTGGGCCTCCTCACCAGGGATCGCACTGCATTCTGGGTATCGCCTCACACCAGACCTGGACACGGTGAGTTCTTAATAAGAGATTGTGGAGTGAATTATTTTGGGGGAAAAAAAATATTCCCTAGTATGTTTTTGTTTTGCTCTATTTTATTTGCAGTCCTCAAAAGAATAAAAAAGTCTTCATAAGAACTTTGTACGTCTTTAGATCTAAGCACTGAAAAGTACAATATGAAATACAAACTTCTTCGAAAGGAAAGTCAAGAAATGTTTAGGAAGTGACAGGAAAGACCCAAACATGACTTTTTATTGCTATTGTTAAAGCTGGAGCCAGCCTCTCTGATAGTCCTTTAAGTTCAGAATTTGAAGAGTGATTCCATTTGCACTAAAAAGAATCAGATTTATTTTTACTCTTCTGTATCCTTTCTTAAACAATTGCATATTACCTTTTTTTAAAATATGTTTTTTCTTTAGTAAGTATATATTACTTTTTGACAGGAAAAGTTTCTAGTGGAAAAGATACAAATGTTGAAATAAAAATAACAGTTTTTCAAAAGCTTTGACAAATCATTTCTGCAAACCCTTTTTTTTAAGTTTATTTATTTATTTTTGAGAGAGAGAGTGAGTGCACAAGTGAGGGAGGGGCAGAGAGAGAAAGAGAGAGAGAGAGAATCCCAAGCAAGCTCCACGCTGTCAGCACAGAGCCTGACACAGGGATCGAACCCATGAACCATGAGATCATGAACTGAACCTAAATCAAGACTTGGACACTTAATCAACTGAGCCACCCAGGCATCCCTAGGCAAACCCTTTTATATTCCAGAGTCAGGGGTGAGTGAAAACAAAGAAACTAACAAATAGAGGCCCGAAGAATTTAAGCGATGGGGGGAAAGCCTTGCCACTAGTAAGCGGCAATGTCAATAATATCTGGACCCAGTTCTCTGAACCCGTGTCTCTTGACCCTTGCACAATGTCTCTCTGATTCTTTTGGACTGATGAAGGGCCTTTGAGCAGGGACACTCTTGTCTTGTCCTACCTGGAGTTAGAATGTGAGCCTCATGCCCCAATTAGACTCGCTTAGATGAAGTTAAATGCACAATCCCAGTGTAAAGGAGTCACGGAGAAAAACTGTGTGTGAATAGGGTTAGTATCACGGGCTTTGGAGTCAGGCAAGGTGGACTTCAGATCTCAAGGCCTCACTCGCTGTGTGACCTCGATCAGGTTACTTCACTTCTCCGCGGCTGAGCTTCCCCATCTTTCCACAGGGGACAGGCAGCATGTTTCTTGTAGGAATTGAGGAGGTTTAAATGAAATGATGTTTGTAAGGCACTTACCATGTTCTGGAAGTAGTAAACATTTGATTAATTATAGGCATTCTTATAATTACCATTACTGCTCTACTAGCTACCTTGTACTGAAGGAAAGCTTATCAATTCCAAACAGGAACTATTGCAGACGGTTCTTTCTGCTTCTCCTACTCAGACGCCAGCCCCACAAGCAGCTCGACTTCAGCTTGTGTCTGAGGAGGTGTGGTGACTGAACTTGGAGTCATACGTAGAGGAGCCCTTGTGACTTGTTCGCTTGTCGCCAGGCATTTTCCTATGTTCCTAGATTCCTTGACATTGCTTTTTTTTTTTTTTGCTTTTTTTTTTTTTTTTTTTTTTTTTTTTGGCCTGGGCTTTGCCAAACTTCCTGGTTTGAGTCATCCTTCCTAGCAGTTTGTGAGAGTATGTCCTGAAGCTGGAGATAATAAAACATGTCCTGATGTGCCAAAAAAAGGGAAAAAGATGGCTCCCATATTCTCTCACTTAAAATACCGGCTACTAGTTCTTCATTTTTAAATCTGACGGTGGGGATGCCTGGGTGGTGGCTCGGGCAATTAAGTGTCCGACTTCAGCTCAGGTCTTGATCTCACAGTTCATGAGTTCAAGTCCTGCATGGGGCTCTGAGCTGACAGTGCTTGGGATTCTCTCTCTCTCTCCCTCTTTCTCTGCCCCTCCCCTACTCACTCTCTCTCTCTCAAAATAAATAAAACTTAAGAGAAAGATTAGAAAAATAAATCTTATGGTGACTTTTTCTTTCTTTTTTTTTTTTTCTTTTAACCTCCACACAGACCTCTATCACTGAAGAGAAAAGCAACCATGATATCCTGGCATCTACAAAAGACGTCCATTCATGCAAACATTCCCCACCTCATCTGATACGTATTATGAAGTGCTATGCATTAGATCCTGTGCTCGGCACAGACATGCACGTTCTTATAAACTGTCCGTGGAATCTGAGTTCAAACCTCAGCTTCTTTCAGTCCTATTGATTTGATCTTGTGTGTGTTAGCCTCTGTTCCTCAGATCCAGTTCCTTCTTTCTAATTCCCTATCTCAGCCATGACATCACCATCATCTTCCTGTCCCCGTTCAGAACCCTAGAAATGATTTTATTCTCCTCACTAACCCTCTGTATAATGTCCAATCAACCCCCGGTAATGTGTGATTTAACTCCTACATATCTCTTTGTCATTAGCCTCATCTCTAATCCGTTCCACAGGTATTCTTTGAGGAGTCTATGTCCCAGGCTCTCTGCTGGACATGAGGTTACCTGTCCCCAAGGAGTTCTCAGACTGGTCCGGTACACCCACAAACACACAATTCCCCTACAGCGAATGGGTGTGATGGCACTATAACTCCACTTTTAACTGCACACTTAATCATTGCCAAACACTGTTCTATGCACTTTAAATGCATTGAATAATTTAATCACAATAACCCTTAGAGGTAGGGTAACATTATTATATTTATTTATTTATTTATTTATGTTTTATATCAGAGAAACAGAGAGAATGCGCCAGCTGGGGAGGCGGTGGGGAGAGACTTTCAAGCAGACTCCAGCCTGATGCAGGGGTCAATCCCACGATCCTGGGATCATGACCTAAGCCCAAATTAAGAGTCAGATGCTCAACCAACTGAGCCACCCAGATGGCCCTTATTATCTTTGCTTCATAGATAAGGAAATTGAGGCAACAGAGAGAATAAGCAACTTGCCCAAGGTCACATAGCTAGTTAGCAGTGGAGGCACCATGCAGTGTCTCAAAAGCTGACTTCAAAGCCATTGCTGTTAACTGCCACTGAACTCTTCTTCTGTTTGAGGGAATGGGAGAGAGGCACCCTTAAGGGTGCCTTAAGGAAAGCTTCTAGCTGGACTGAAGGTCCTTCTCTGAGCTGTTGTCTATGCTGAAGCTTCAATGTGAGTGGGGGCTCGCCAGAGCAATTCTCCACGTTCCACAGCTACCACAGGCCCTCACCTTGACCAGCCTCTTCACTGGTCCCCTTCCCTGTTAGTCCATTCTCCCCACCTGTACCACAGTGAGCTTTCTAACCACATTTGACCATCTTACTACTCTTCTGCCTACGTTTCCAGGGGCACCTGGGTGGCTCAGTCGGTTAGGCATTCGACTTCAACTCAGGTCATAATCTCACCATTCCTGAGTTAGAGCCCCGCCTTGGGCTCTGTGCTGACAGCTCAGAGCCTGGAGACTGTTTCAGATTCTGTGTCTCCCTCTCTCTCTCTGCCCCTCCCCTACTCGTACTCTGTCTCTGTCTCTCTCTCTCAAAAATAAATAAACGTGAAAAAAAATTAAAATGTGTTTCCACCATCTGCAGGAGGAAGTCTAAACTCCTCTGCAGGAACACTGCCTAGCTTTCAGCTTTGCTCCCAGCCCTCCCTGGCCTTGGCCACATGGAATCACTGGTGGTCCTCTGAAAGAGACATGCTCACTTCTGCCTCTGTCGGTGGCAAATCCCACTCCCTGACCTCCTATGGCTCCTTCCACACTCAGCCCTTTGTGGGGATGCCTTCCTAGATCCCACAGGCAAAGTGAAGTACTGTCAATGATACGCTCATCACCTCCCAATACTCTTAATTTTAGCTTCTCCCACTGAATTGGAGCAGTTGACTTTGGAATCTGTTTCTTTCATTACACAGTGAGCCCCTTGAAGAGTATTCCCCAACTCCTAACCCAATCTGGAACCCAATGTACTTTTAGAATGAATGAGTGAATAGAGAAATGAATGAATGAGTATTGAGAACAAAGACCACTTTCACGTCTTTTTATCTGTTGCAACTTATCATACAGTGCTGAAGACTGGACACATGTAAATATTGATTCTCCTCTTCCACATCTATGGGGCACAATAGAACTATTGATTTGACTATTGATCATGCCCACAATAGAACTATGAAAAGATAAATGCCATCCATGATGTCAAATACATATCGTGAGAAAAGTGCTGGACAAGTGTTGTGATCTGGGATTGTCCTCTAGGCCCTATCACTGATTAACTGTGTGGCTTTGGGCAAAACATTAACTTCTCTGAGCCTCCATTTTCTCAGCTATAACAGTGCTATGAAAAGCCCAAGCGGGCATGGATACTGAAGAACTTGGTAAAGTGCTAGACAAACCAGTGAGTGTCAATGGCTTGATTCCACGAGCTGATCTCCCAACATCAGTTCAAGTTGGGTTTACTCAGTGCTACTAGAGGCCATGGGGCAAGCCTTTCCCACTCTTTCTCCTCTTCTTGGTCTGAGTCCAGGAAGATTTCCATCTGTACCTTGTCTGCAAGCCAGACTCTGAACCTAGAGTTTGGAAAAACAGGCAAATTATATTCGTCCAGGTGTATCCTGTCTATATACTGAGCTGTGAGGCCAAGTTTGTTCTCAGAATAAAGTGAGCGCACACATGTGTGTGTGAATGTGTGTGCACACACTTTCATTAGCAGGGCAGAGCTCAGGATAATAAAGGCAGCCGTAGAGTAGGGGTGAGAGAGCATGCTCTGGACTTGGCCGCAGAATATTTGAGTCTTAATTCTACCACAGTCACTTACACACCGGTGACTTTAGTGTATTCTTAACCTCTTACAGTCTCCCCTCATCTCTAATGAGGGTGATGCATTTGCCACAGGTTCGTGGTCAAGATGAAATGAAATAAGGAACGTAAGGCAGCTGGCACAGAACCCGCTGTGTGCTGTGCACTACATGGATGTTTTCTTGCTGATTTTTCTTGCTGTTGCTGCTACTAATAGCCTGCATTTTCTAAGTTTTTATATGCATTGTATATGTATCGGGCTTTATGCTAAGCATCTCACGTGTATTCTATGGCTCAAGACTCATCACAACCTTGATAGATATTATCCCATCTTAAAAACTAGAGAATGGAGGCTCTGACAGCTTAAGCCGCTGTCTTAAGGTCACAGTAGAGTGATTACAGAGGCTGGGCTCAGATGTGTGTCTCTGTATCCTATACTGATGCTTTGGGGACTTCTGCGGCAAATACGCCTATTTAAGTGAACGTTTCCTCCCTTATTCTACCAGGAAATTATACTAAAGACATAAGAAGTGGGAGGAAAAGCTGAAGACTCAAGTAATAGAAATATATGGTTAATTGCTTAAGTACCCATGCAAACAAACACACTAAGCAAGATAATGCTGTGGACTGACACTTTTTTTTTTTTTTTTAACATTTATTTATTATTATTGAGAGACAGAGAGAGACAGAACACAAGCACGGGAGAGGCAGAGAGAGGAGGAAACACAGAATCCGAAACAGGCTCCAGGCTCGGAGCTGTCAGCACAGAGCTGACGCGGGGCTCGAACTCACAAACCGCGAGATCATGACCTGTGCTAAAGTTGGCCGCTTAACCAACTGAGCCACCCAGGTGCCCCTTCATTTGTTTGTCAAGAAGAAGAGGAAGAGACAGACAAGCACACTGATTGTGTCATGGCCTAGAGTAATGAACTCATTAATAGATACTATCCAAAGGGTAGAGAGAACAAAAGGTGTTGGTTATATAAAGACATCATTAAAATAGTAACCACTGCAACAGAAATAGAAACCATCCTAAATATCAGAAAAGCTGCACATAAAAACAACAAATCAAAACAGTTTATTTAGAGAATGGCAGAAATAAATTAAAAAAAAAAATAAGTAAATAAAACCCAGCTAGCTTGATTTCTGAATTCAACTGCAGTTGGTAAGAAGGACTGGATTTCCTCTTCCACCTGAAACAACCAAAAAAAAACCAGACAAAATACATAAAATAGTGGTTTTCAAAACACTAGACCTCGGGAAATGAAGGTCAACAATCCCTGAAAGACAGGAAACGAATGAGGGGAACCCTGCAACTGTGCCGGATCACTGCCTCGAGAGGGTTTCTAGGCTGTGGCATGAGGGTGGGACCGAGGCAGAGTCTAGAAGACCATCCAAGTTGAGGAGATGAAGCTAAGAGTTCAGAGAGACAAGTGTAGATGGAATGAGCAGGCCAGAGCACTGGATAGGAGAGAGCCACGTGGAAACAGGCCTCTAATGATCTACACAGGATCTGGGTCAGTGCACCCCCGTGAGGATGCTCTCTGAGACTGGGGAAAGAATCCTCCAAAAAAGCGAGAGGGAACAATACCCAACACTTGCACTCGTGAGTAACTCATGGGTCAAAGAAGAAATTAAAGGGAAGTTGTAAAGTATTTTGAACGAAATGAAAATGAAAATGGTATGTATTAAAATCTGTAGAATGCTACTGATGCAGAACATACAGGAAAATTGATGCTTACAGTAGTAAAGAGAGATCTTAAGTCAATTACTGTTGCTTCTATCTTAAGAAACTAGAAACAGAAGAGCAAATCAACCCCAAAATGAGAAGAAGAAAGGAAATGGTAAGGATCAGAGCAGCAATCAGTGGAATAGAAAAGAGAAAAACAATGAAGAAAATCAAGAAAGCCAAAAGCTCGTTCTTTGAGGAAATAAAATCAATAAACCTTCAGCTAGACTGATCCAAGAAAAAAAAGACACAAATGTTGAATATCAGAAACAGGAAAGGTGACATCACTACAGATATTAAAAGGAATATTGGGGAAGATTTTTGTTAAATGTTAATTTTTTTTCAGAGAGAGCATGAGCAGAGGATATGAAGTGGGCTCTGTGCTGATAGCAGAGAGCCCGATGCGGGGCTTGAACTCACGAACTGTGAGCCGAAGTTGGATGCTCAACTGAGTCACCCAGGGAATATCGTAAGTAACTCTGTGCCAATAAAGGTGACAACTTAGATGAAATGGACATATCCCTTGAAAGACACAAACTACTAAGGCTCACTGGAGAAGAAACAGATAACCTGAATTGCCCTATAACAAGGAAGTTGAATTTGTAGTTGAAAACCTATGCACAAATATAATTTTAGGCCCAATTTGTTTCACGAGATGCAATCTACCGAACACATGGGATGAGATACCAATTTAACACAAATTATTCCAGAAAATTGAAAAGAAGGGAATACTTTCCAACTCAATTTATGATGCCAGAATTAACGTGATACTAAAAGCAAAGATCAAACAAACAAACAAACACTACAGCCCAATTTCCCTCATGAACATAGGTGCAAAAATGTTGAACAAAATTTTAGCAATTGAATCCAACAATATATACAAATAATGATACTTATGACGAAATGGAGTTTATCCCAGGAATAAAAAGTTGGTTTAATATTCAAAAATCAATCAATGACATTTATCATGTTAACGAGTTGTGGAAGAAAAACCGTATGTTCATCTCAACAGATGAAATATCGATTCCTGATAAAAACTTGAAACAAACTAGGAATAGAAGGGAATTTTCTCAACCTGATAAAGGGTGTTTATGAAAAACTTTAGGCTAGCATTATACTTGATAGTAAAAAAAATACTTTCCCCCTAACGTTGGGAAAACAATGGTATGATCTCTCATGGCATCTTACCAGCATTACAGTGGAGTTTCTATCCAGTATAGTAAGGCCAGAAAAAAAAAAATAAATAAATAAGGGAACCCAGACCAGAAAGAAAGAAATAAAACTCTTTATTCATAGTTAATATGATTGTCTGTTTAGAAAATCTGATGGAATCTAGGAAAAATCTAGGAGAACTAATAAGTGAGTTCTACAAATTTGCAAGTTATATCAATATTAAAAATCCATTGTTTTGCTAAACAGCTGCAAGGAACAATTGGAAATTCAAATTGTAGAAGGAAACATTTACAATAGCATCAAATGATGTGAAATACCCAGGGATAAATCTGGCAAAAAAAAAAAAAAATGTGCAAGACCTATATACTGAAATCTACAAAGCATGGCTGAGAGAAATTAAAGAAGACTTAAGTAAACAGGTATTTAAATTTAAATTATTTAAAACTAATAAAATTCCTCAGTCTCAAATAGACACATTTCAAGAGTCCAAAAGGCCCCCTGGCTAGACGTAGTCTTAAGAGGTAGTCTCACAAAGAAAGCTCACTATCACCACGACACTGTACTAAAGGTGTGAGTCAGTGCAAAACGATCAATAAATAATTTCACGTATAAATAGTGGAAAGAAGATAAAACTATGTTGATTTGCAGATCATGTGGTTATATACCTCGTAAAACCAAGAGAACCAACTAAAAGCCACCATAAACAAATAGATCATTTAGGAGGGAAGTGGCCTACAAAATGAACATACAGAAATGCATAGTTTTCACACATATAAGTCACAATTATTTAGGATAGCAGGCATAGCACGGAAAAATTCCATTTATAACACTAACTAAAATGTAAAATACCTAAATGTAGACTTATAAGAAATATGAAACTGGATATGAAGAAAACTTTAAAACACTCCTGAACATTGGGGCACCTGGGTGGCTCAGTTGGTTAAGTGTCCACTTTTTGGCTCAGGTCATGATCTTGCAGTTTGTGGGTTTGGGCCCCATGTTGGGCTCCGTGCTGACAGCTCGGAGCCTGGAGCCTGATTCGGATTCTGTGTCTCCCTCTCTCTCTACTCCTCCCCTGCTCGCACACTACCTCTGTCTCTCTCTCAAAGATAAACATTAAAAACAAAAACAAAAACACTCCTTATCATCATGCAATAAAACTTTATGAGAAAATATATCATATTTCTTCTTCTTTTTTTAAGTAGGCTTCATGCCCAGCATGGAGGCCAATGCAGGGCTTAAACTCATGACCCTGAGATCAAGACCTGAGCTGAGATCAAGAGTCAAATGCTTAACCAACTGAGCCACCCAGGTGCCCCTTATATTTCTAAGTAAAAAGCTACAATATTATAACTATATCAATTTTCTTATTTTATAAGTTTATCACAAGCTCAATAAAAATACAACATGTCTTTTTTTTTTTTTTTTACCAGACAAGCTGATTCTAAAATTCTTGGGGCTCCTGGGTAGCTCAGTCAGTTAAGCGTCCAACTTCAGCACAGGTCATGATCTCATGGTTCATGAGTTCAAGCCTCTGTTGTCAGCACAAAGCCCGTTTCAGATTCTCTGTCTCTGTCTCTCTCTCCCTCTCTCTCTCTGCCCTTCCCCAGCTTATGATCTCTCTCTCTCAAAAATAAATAAACATTAAAAAATGATAAAATAAAATAAAATTCCTATGAAAAAAGAAGCCATAATATCCAGGCATACCAAGGAAAAGAATATCCGTATTGGAGTGTGACTACCTCTAACAGATAGTAATACGTACAACAAAACATCAGTGACTTCAAATATCTGGTATTAGCACCTGAACTGGTGTAGTCCAATAGAACAGAATGGGTCCAACAATAGGCCCACACGATACAATGATTTCACGTATAATGAAAGTGACATTATCTCTCTGTAGGGAAAAGATAAATTATTTGGTGAATGGTATTGGGAAAAAATGGCTAATGCTCCAGTTATTATGGCTGCATAACAAACCACCCCAAAACTTAGTGGCTTCTAGCTATGACATTTATAAAAAAAACAAAACAAAACAAAAACTATGACATTTATAGCACCCATAGATTCTGAGTGTCAGGATTTCTGGAAAAGCTCAGCTGGGTGGGTCTCCCTTGAGGTGAGGGTGTCTCATGAAACTGTAATCAGAAATTAGCTAGGGATGCAGTTATCTGAAGGCTTGACTGGGGCCAGAGAATCCACTTCCCAGGTGGCTTGTTCATATGACTGGCAAGCTGAGGTCTTGAGCTCCTCTCCACGCCAGAGTGTGGTGGCTTGTTTCCCTCAGAGTGAGTAGTCCAGAGACGGAGCTGAAAGACGTAGTACCTTCTATCACCTGAGCTCAGAAGACACATGCTACCTATGCCATCGTCTTCTCTTGGACAGTTACAAAGCTCCACCCAGTTCTACCTGTCTTTGAAGAATTGTCAGTATCACATTGTAAGAAGAGAATATGGGTTGGAATATATATCACTATGGCCATCTTTAGAAAATACAGAGTGTCACAGAAAGACATTTGGATACACAACTTCTGTGTATCAATACCTCATATTAGGATAAATGCCACATGTATTCTAATATAAAAAGTGAATCCATAAAGTATAGGAAGAAAACACAGGAAAGAAAATTCTTTGCAACCTGGGAACTCATCTAAAATTATTTTAAGTTGGGGCATCCTTGTGGCTTAGTCAGTTAAGCGTCTGACCCTTGATTTCAGCTCAGGTCATGATCTCATGGTTTGTGAGTTTGAGCCCAGCATCAGGCTCTGCACTGACAGTGCAGGGCCTGCTTGGAATTCTCTCTCTCTCTCCCTCTCTCTCTTCTCATTTCCCACTCATGCATGGACTATCTCTCTCTCTCTCTCTCTCTCTCTCAATAAATAAATAAATAAATAAACTTTAAAAAAATAAAAAAAAATATTTTAAATTAATTAAGACAAATACAATTAAAATTTTAATTCCTCAGTTTCAGTAGCCACATTTCAAGGGTGCAATAGGCACATGGGGCTGAGACTCACACAGTGAGGAATAAGTGGAAGGGGGATGAACAGGTAGGTGCAAAGTGGGGTGAGTTGGTAGAGCGTGAAAGACCACAGGGGCCATAAGGAATGTGGAGTCACCTGATCAGATTTCCAAATTAGTAGGATTGCTTTTGCTGCCAGTTAGAGAAATGGATGGGAGGAAGTGAAGGAGGCAGAAGACCAGGCAAAAAAATATGGAATAGGAAGATGGTGGCTGGCCTGCAGCCATCTGCAGAAACCCTTTCCCAATGTGCACACGGCAAACCGCCCTTCTAGAACTGGGTTCAGCTCCAGAGGGCACTTCCAGAAAGCCTAGAGCAACTTTGAGGCTCTTGAACCAAGCGTGAGCGCAAGATAGTGTAGGCGTTCAACACCAAGTGAAGGGATGACCCCAAACACCTGGGCTATTCAGCTTAGAGACTCAGAAACCAGAAATCATGGCAGCCGCCCTCACTCTGAGGGAGGGAGCTGCCGGGTCACAGAGGCGATGCCGTCCCTGGAGAAGCCCGCAGCTTCCAAGGCCAAGGAGTGGAGGCTGAAGTTCTCTGGGCTTTCCCAAGGAGTTAGCAAGACTTATTTATTTTGAAGAAGCACAGACTGCCACCACCCCTCCCCTCATTCTTTTTATAAAGGCATCAATCCTTTGAGTCACTTGGGAATAAAACTGTTTTGGTCGAGAAAATTTCTGTAGGCGCCGGAGTAGGAGTTGGGGCGGCTGCTGTCAGGGAACGGGAGAACATATGGTGGTCTGTTATGAATGCGATCTGTTTTTTGCGTTGTTGTTAAACTTCCCCTCGTTAGCACTGGGCCTGTTATGTAAGAGTTTGAGGGTCCATATGGTTTGTTGCGTAAGACGCCAAGGAGGAACGTGGTTTTCTGTTGCTCTGCTGCTTGTCCCATTGTAAGTTCGGGGAACATGTGGCCATGGCGTCACGCTTGAGTAATGGAGTCAAGTGGTCCTGGATTTGAATATCAGTCCTACCACTAGTTAGCTGTGGGATCTTGGGCAAGTGACCTCACCTCTCTGAGATTTAAAATCTCCAAGACTTGATTTCCTTTGATGTAAAATGGAGGAAAACAGTTACCAACCGACATATCGAGTTTTCAAAGTTTTCAGAATTGCATGCTTTAGAAGTATTATTTCCTTGGGGTGTGGCTCAGTTGGTTAAGTGTCCGACTCTCGGTTTTGGCTCAGCTCTCACAGCTCATGAGTTCGAGCCCTGCATCGGGCTCTGCATTGGCAGTACAGAGCCTGCTTGGGATTCTCCCTCTCTCTCCGTCTCTCTCTCTCTGTCCCTCCCCTGCTCATGTGCTCTGTCTGTCTCTCTCTCTCATGATAAATAAACTTTTAAAAAAGTTAAAAAAAGAAGTATTGTTTATTTTAAACCTCATAGAAACTCCTGGAAGTAGCTATTATTATAAGTCTTATCTATTATGTATCTTATACATTTTCTAATTACAACCAACCTATAGGAGTTCATACCGGAAGAGGTCTCAGGTAATGTCCTGGCTCAGGAAAAACCAAGTTCATGATCATTTGGTGATATTGTATAAGGTTGAAAGTGGGTCGTGGGGGCTTGAGTGCTATCGTGGACCAAACTGATCTTCCCATACTTTGCAGTTGGGGAAACTGAGGCCCTGGCAAGGAAAAGTGGCTTGTTTAAAGTCAAATAACAAATGGAAGCAGCATTCGATTCCTAGGCATTCTGATTCAGAGTCCTGAGTTGTTGCCCTAATTTTCTGACCTACGGATTCTGTTCTTCTCCAAAAGAACAGAAAAGGCAAAGAGAACCTAACATTTACAGAGCAGCACCCCTGGGCTGCATGCTCTCTGCAAAACACTTTACAAACATTTTCTTTCACCCTCACAATGGCCCTACAGAGTGGGCAACGTTAGCCCCATGTTACAGAAGAGGAAACAGAATCTCAGAGCCATCACATAATTTCCCTAAGATCCCAGAGTCGGAGAGGGTGATTTGAACCCACACTCCAGGGCTAAATAGTCATCCGCTCAGATGTGAGAGTTAAGCATCCCTGCTCTCCCACCCACAGAACAAGCTGAGAAGCCTTGGGCAAGAGGCTTGGACGCTCTGGGCTTTAGTTTTCTCATCCTTAAACAAGAACAATCGACATACATTCCTCAAAGAACACTGTGAGCTTTAAGTAAGTTCAAGTATGTGAAATGATGAATACGGAGCCTGGCGCAGAGTGAGTGCTCGCTGGATGTTAGTTAAAAACAAACAAAGCCAGCGCGCGCAGCCTCCCGCCAGTCCCCGGAGAAGGCAGAGGAGATGGTGTGGCCCACGCAGAGCCCAGGGAGGCTGCAGCCAGACCCGGCCTCCCGGAGCCTCCCGCCTTGGCGCTGCGTCTGGCACCCGGCCCGGGACTGAGGAGTCCCCATTCCTCCCTCCTGTCAACTCAGCAGAACAAGCTGTTTCAAGGGAAGGTGGTTCCCCTTGAGAAAATGTTCTCACACGCCCTAGAGGCTGTTGCCCTGCACGTCTCAGCGATCAGCCTGGACAGGGCCAGGGCCCCACCCTGAACAACCATTCTTTGCAAAGTCTGGATCCTGCTGAGCCATAAAAGGTAGTGTGTGGTCTGAAGGGCTGTTGTCTTCTGACACGGCCCCCTTTGGCTGCGCGATTGCTCTTATCCAGCTTTATCGCCCGCGTGCCTCAGTTTCACGCCCTTGAATATGGGCCGGTCTTGTCCGGTTGACTATTTGGAAGGGACGTTGGGAGACGCCATCGGAGACACCTCTCCCCTACCTCTTTTCTCACGTCTTCCTCAAGAGTCTGCAGTCTGACCTCTGTCTCCCCCACCCCCACCGCAATTGCCCTGGTCAAGATCGCTATCTTAACAGCACTTCCCAGCAGCAGTGGGGACACGCCCTCCTTGCCCGATCCTCCCCACCTTGTTTTTTTAGTTTTCCCCCTGTCTTTTTGGCCACCTCTTCTTATTCTCCTCTGAGGGGTCCTTCCTCTGCTGCTCCAGGATTTAGCCCCCGACCTCCCTTCTCCTCACGCCACACACTCTCAGGGGCCTGGATCCCTGGCTTTAGGTACAATGTCCACATTCAGGACTCAGAGCCCTGCCTATCCCAGAGCCCCCTCCTGCATCCAGACCGTCTCTCCAGCTCCCCTCTGGACCTCTGTCCCTGGCTGTCTGAGAGTCCCCCAAACTCAACCTGCCCCGAGCCGTGCTGGTGTGGTCCTCATCCTCCCCGCCTCAGAGAACTGCACACCTATCCATTTAATAAATGTGCAGTGGCACCTGCTGGGCGCCAGGTACTGTTCCCCTTGCGAAGGGGACAGCGGGGAACAGAACAAGGTCCCTGCTCTCGTTGCATTTGCATTCCATTTGCTAAGATGTCCAAGGGCCCGGCACTCTGTGCAACTCTCTTCTTCCCCACCCTACACGTGCAATTGCACACTGAGTCTTGTCAATTCTGCTTCCATAATGTCCCTTGAACTTGTCCCCCTCTTTCCAGGCCATTCTTGCTGCCAGAGTTCAGGCAGCTGCTTCTGACCTGGTTTGCCTATGTCCAGTTTTGCCCCTTCTGATCCACTCCATTCTGCAGCCAGAGCCATGTCTTTTAGAGACAGAGATCTGGTTATGCTGTTCCTTTGCTTAAAGACTCCAATGGCTCCTTCCCATCACCTTAAGGGTGAAGTTCACTTAGCTGGCTAGACATGTAACAGTCAGTCAGGGGTCTGCAGGGGAAAGAGAACCTGTAGGGGATTAGGAGTCTGTCTATCTATCTATCAATCAATCTATCTATCATCTATCATCTATCTACCAAGAGATTAATTTATTTCAAGGAATTGGCTTCTGTGACTGTGGGGTCTCGCCTGAAAGCTGAAAACTCTTGGGCAGAAGCTGATATTGCAGTCCACGGGCAGAATTTCTTCCTCCTCAGGAAAACCCCAGTTTTGCTTTTAAAGGCCATACATAGATTGGATGCGACCTACCCAGATCACCGAGGATAATCTTTACTTGAAGTCAACCGACCGTAGATGTTAACTGTGTCCGTAAAACATCTTTACAGCAATACCTAGTTAGTGTTTGATTGAATAACTGAGAACAATAGCCCGGCCAAGTTGACACATAAAACTCACCATCACAGTGTGATACTTTTGGACCGACTCCACGCTTGTCTCCTTCACCTCTTTTCTTCCCTGTCTCCCCACCCCACACTGTAGGCTCAGTCACCCCTTGTATTGTGCCAGCTGGCCTCCTGCCACCTGTCCTTGCACAGGCCTAGAATCCTCCCCACCCCTTTCCTAGATAATTCCTATTTGTCTTTGAAACCACGCAGGTGCTGCGTCCTCAGGCAGCCTTGCTGCCCTCACCCTCGCCCAAGACCTGGCACTCTGAGCTGAGGACACTGCCTCTGAGTTTGCAAACCACTCTCGTTCCCGTGAGATGAAAACTTCCCACTGAACGTGTGATCTGCCTCCCTAGCCTGGTGACAGCTCCAGGACAAGAGCTGAGTAGCTGTCCCCTTCCATCTCGTCTCTCTTAAGTCCCCCAATCCCAATCAACAGTTATTGTATTTATTTACTTGCATGCAAGACCCCCTCCCCGCCGGGGAAGTAGGAAATCATGACTGTCTTGTTCAGCACAGGACCCCTGGGACTTACCTGTACCTGGCACATAATAGATACTCAATAAATATTTACTGAGTGAGTGAATTGATATTTATTTGAATGAATTGAAAAGTAAATACTTCAGTTCTAGGCACTACTGGTGGGGGGCAGGGCTGGAAATATAGCCACCAAGGACAAGGGCTTGCTTTCATGGAGCTTATATTTATTCCAGGAAGGGGAGACAGACAGCAACTAAATAAACATGAGTAATCAGGATAGAGAAAATGAAAATACAACCCGACTGTGTAAATAAATGAGGGGATATAAGTGGCTGGAAAAAAATTTAAATTTATCTGGCTTCCTCAAGGGGAAGCACTACCTAGGGAGGGCGGGGGGACTAATGGAATGAGCACTGGATTTGGAGCAGGAATTAGAAAAGTCTGACTCTCTTCTTCTTTGCGGCTGATGCTAGTCTAGCCCCTTAGTACTGAGGTTCCCACATTTGTGATAATGGGATTACAGCAACTACTTTATTTCTCTCACAGGGCTGTCCTATCACAGGAGACAGCAGATGTAAAGGAACTTAGTGAGTGTGGAGCTCTGTACAAATGTTAAGGGTCATGGTTGATCCTGTAATTGTTGCAAACAGGGCACTTTAGTTAATTGCATTGTTTAGCTGGAGAGAGAGGCAGAAAGGAATTTTGGCATGAGACAGACCTGGGTTTCAGTCCATTTCAGCTACTTAATGGTGAACAGTGTGACCTTGAACATGAATTATTTCACCTCTTTGGGCCTCACTTTCCTGATCTATAAAAAGTGGGGAGGACATTTGCACCCACCTCATAAGGTGATTTCCAGGTTTAAACAAGACAATCCCTTCCAAGTGCCTGGCATTGGCTTGAGCCTATACGAAGGGCTCAGTTAATATTAGCTATTAATAGTCATTCTGTCAATCATTGGTGTCTGTTCATAAATGGAGCCATTCATGGTTGAGTTTCTCAAGTCTCACATTTCTGCCAGGAAACTTCCCGAGCCTTTATGCACCAGCACCTGTGATTATGCAAAACTTCATTTAAAGGCACAATGAGTGTTCATATCCAGAACATAAACAAGTGAAGAATTTGCCGTTCGATACCCTCCCTCCCAGCTTTCCAAAAAAAAAAAAAAATTATTTTCTGGAACACAGAGAGAGATGTCCTCTTTATTTCTACAGAAAACAAGTGTTCCCGGTTTTATGATCATATAACCCTGGAACTGTTATGTTTTTTCATGTAATGCATTTACATTAGAGGCTCCATAAAGGAGTCCTTGTCAAGAGAAAACACAGCTGGTGCCCAATTACAGAGGTGACCGAGACTAATCGGCCAGCAGAGGTCTTAATTAAGCTGGACCCCAAACTACAGGAGACACGGCTGCTGGGGAACTGAGGAGGCCTCACACGCTGACCCAAAGGCAATGAATGAGAAGGGCAGTTTTCTGCAGGGGGCAGAGAGGTGGTCACTTCAGGGACACCTGAGTTTAAGATTTAAAGGCTGGCTTTGCAGAAACAGATGCCCAGTTTTGGCTCACTCCTTTCCACGAGAAGCGTCAAGCTCTTTAGCCTCTCTTCAGGTATCAGTTCCAGTATTATTTGTCATCCCTGGACTCTCGGAAGTTTCCAGAAGGGGAAGGGAGATTGTCAACTTCAAGCCGTCTGCACGGCTCTCCTGTCTCTCCCGCTCTCTCTGCTCCTCCCCTACTCACACACTCTCAAAAATAAATATTAATAACAACAACAACAAAATTTAAAGCCTGGCTGCTCTGTGTACCTGTCTCTAGACCTTAAGTGGAACCTGTATCCCTTGCTCTCTCTGTGGAGCTGGTTTGTTTTTCCATATCCCCCATACCTTAGGGGCAAGAAGCAGGATCAATTTCTTCTTTGTCCCCTAGTGCTACTTAAGCCATAATCCTCAGCCCTCTGTGACACACATGCACATACACACACACCCCACATGCACCTGCTGCCAGGCATTTGGTAGTCACATCTGGAAAAAGACACTACCTGCTATGCACGGGATAGTTGCTGTGTGTCTATTTGTGAGGCAGGATGAAGTGTGGTCTAGGGATCCACAGCTTGAGGATCACCTGGGGACTTCACAGAAATGCAAATTCTCGGGCCACCCCAAGCCTCTAGGCTTTAAGAACCCTTCCCCCCCACCAAGTGATTCTGAGGCTCATCCATGTTGGAGAACCACTGGTGTAGCATTCAAGTGCACGGGCTCTATAGCCAGTTGGCCTGAGTTCAAATCCCAGTTCCGACACACACTAGTGTGCTACCTCAGCCAAGTGCTGTGCTAGGTGATTCTTTTCCTCATCTGTGAGGTGAGAATAAAAATGATCCCTCCCTATAGGGCGTCCCAAGAGGACTGAAGCAGCTGTACATCTAAAATGTTTAGAACAGGGCCTAGCATACAACGAGCTCTCACAAACTGCAAACGGTTATTATGATTATCAGTGAGTGGAAATTTTAATAGACCCCGCTGGTCCTTGTTGTTTGCATCTGGTTGTGTTCACGGAGGACTTTTCGGTGACTCTTCTACATTGAAGGCTTCTCCGGCTTTCCAGGAAAGAGGGGAGCGGGCTTCCACACGCACCTTTCTTAGAGGTCTTATGCTTTACATTTCCATGTTTGACTGTTACAAAGCAATTTCCAAACCTCATGTCCTCGTGAAATTTACAGCCCTGGAAAGCTGCAATACGCTTAACCTGTGGCCTCTTACCTTCCATGGATCCCCAGTGTCCCCAGGGAAGGGAAGCTGGCTCCATCTGTCAGAACCTTTGACCTCAGGTCCAGGGGCCTCCATCCTCACTCCATTCCAGCCACCCACACTCAAAGCCACACCTGCTCTTATCTTGGCTGGCTACTGCCCCACCCCTGCAATCTCAACTCGCAGGGTTCCACTCTCCAACCCCTCCCTCTCATCATTCCAGAACTCTCCCCATACTGGTTCTTTGATCTTCTCCCGAGTGCCAGGCTCTCGACCCTCCCTCCTTTCCTTCGCATCCTTTCAGACCTTCCTGGCTTCTCATTCTTGCCATGCCTCTTCTCCAGCCACATTGATGGGTGGACAGAGAGCATGAGCAAGAAATAAGCTTTTCTGCTTATAGACTGCTTAGAATTTAGTTTTAGTTTTTGTGTTTTGTTTTTTTTTTTTTTTAATTCCTGCAGCATGACAAGTCTCATCCTTACTGAGGCACCTGCCCCCTAGGTGGATGTAAAGATCCAAGGAGATCGTGTGAGTAGCACACCAGGCCCAGTGTCTGCCCTGTAATAATTGCTCCAGAAATATAGCTATTACTCTTACCACCCAAACCATAGGGCCCATGGCACTACCTCATGATGTGTCTGCAGATCCCTAATCTAACTGATGCACAGTAGTGATTCTAAATTTCCTCTTTGTCTTCTCACCAAACCCTCAGCCTTCGTAGGGAAAACAGAAGCAATCAGGGGGGAGCTTTTTCAATAACTTTTTTCTAAATCGGCAAGTTTCAATCTCTCTCCTCTTTTAGAGGCAACTGGGTTCTGGGATTCTGCTCCTGGCCACAGAAATTGGAGGGCAGAAGGCTTCTAAGACTGGGAAAGGTTGAACATTCATCCATCCCTCCCTCCATCCATCCATCCGTCTGTCCATCATAAATACGTAGCAGGGCCTGGAGCTCAGAGAAATGTGATTTGAAGATGAAGAGAAGACTGGGACCTAAAGGGGTAAGCAGACCTCTTTTGTTTCCAAATCGGCACCCCCTGTGCCGTCTCTTGCCCACCTACCCAGGCACATTGGGTGGTCAAAGCTGGGCGGTGGGACTGGGCTGAAGGTCACAAACCAGGCATCCTGTCGCCACCTGGGTCTATGGAGGAAAGAATGAGAGGGCCAGTGAGGAGCCTGTGAGGAAATCCTGAGGAAGGAGGTAAAATGGGGGCACCCCTCTGAACCTCTGTCATTCTCCTGGGCTACATGAGCAATTAGCACACAAAGAAAAGCCTGTGCACTTCCCCCACCTCCACACAGGCATCCCTGGACCCCCAGACAGACAGACAGACAGACGGTGATGTTTCTCCTTTCCAGACAGCATCCTCAGCAGCTGCTGCTGACTCAGCCTCCCCACCTCCATATGGGTGGGGTAGGCGGGCAGCCCGGTCCTCGGGATTGACATTGTACGTGGCACTAAGAGTAAAGTCGCAGACACCCGCAGACAGGGAGACCTTTGATTTTTCCCCATGCCCGAGGACATGTGCAACTCTCTCTCCTTCACCTGTCACTCAGCCGCACCATCCGGCTCTCAACCCAAACAACCACCAGCCCCCTCCGCAGGAGACTGAGATGGAAAGGCCTCGGAGGCTCTACAGGTCCCAGCGGAAAGGGCCTTACGGATTGGTCAGCATTCCCCTTGAGGAGAAAAGGGTCACCCGCCTCTTCTGGGGAGACCTGGGAGTCCTGGCTGCAGCACCTGCTGAGCCGGAAGAGCCCAGAATCTCCTCTCCAGGGTGACTTACCTGTCAGGTAGGCACAGCACCTGAGGCTCCCCATACTTCAGGTCAAAGAAAATGTTTTAGTATATAATATTTGCCTTTAAACCCACGCCGTTGCAAAGTGTAATTAGACACATGTATGTGTATGTGTACGTGTGTATTTATATTATTGATATTTATTTATATTTATATTTGGAGAAAGGGGCCTGCAAAGCCACAAGAGCCTAGAGCCCACACAAGTCCCAGGGCAGCCCTACCTGCACCACTCTAGGTCTGTTTCCTCCTCGGTAAATTGCAGGTCACAAGAGCGTCCACACCGTGCCCCGCCACAGTCTGAGCTATCACTCACCCCTCCACTTGCAGGCTCCAAACTCCCTAATGTTTCATCAAGGCCTTTCACTGTTTATCACTCCGCGCTCCCACTGCTCTCCCCCAAACACAACTCTCCAGCCAGAAGCCCTGTACCTGGCGCGGACTGTTTCTGGAACGAACTGAGCCTCCGGTTCCAGCATGGCTGTGTATCCTCAGGGCCCCCTTTCTTCAAAAGTAGCCCCTCCTCTCTGCCCGATGGCCTCCTGCCCGCAGCACCACTGCCTAATTTGTGGGGTCCCTTGTTCAAAAATTGTTCAGAACCTCCAGACGGCAAGGCAGAGCACGAAACCAAGTTCTGGGTTCTTCTGAGCACGGGGCTAGGTGTGAGTGCACGGGCCGAGCACCCGTGAAGCTGGATCTGCCTCCCCTTCTGAGGTCCGCTCCAGTATCATCTACCTCTGGGAGCTGTCCTTGCTCCCACAGGCACATGAGGGGAAGTCATTAAATGAAGCACTTCTTATGTTCCAGGCACTGTACCAAGCACTTTATAGCCAGGGTCTCAACCCTCACAACCGCCCCGTGAAGTAGGGAGGACTTTGGTCCCCATTCTGCAGATGGGGCAACAGAGTGTCAGTAAGCAGGTGGCTGAGCTGGCATTTAAACCAAGGGCTGCTTGAGTCCAGAGCTCACGCTCTCACCTGCTGGACTCTACAGGCTGTTCTGACCCCATGGCCTTTAGATCCTACCTCTGCCTTCTAATTTCTGAAAGCCCCAGGCCCTGGCCCTGCTCCCTCAGTCCATGGGCATCCATCCTCCCAGCACTTCTGGCCCCCATACATCCCAAGACACCAATGTCCTTCTTCCCAGTCCAGACTAGCATCCAGCTTCCCAGGAGACGGACACATGGAAATTATCAGTCAGGCTTCCCGTATTGCTTGTGACCCCAAGTCCAGGCCGTTTGGTCTCTGTATAGTCTCACGAGTCCTATGCCTCACCCCCAGTGCCAGTGTTGGTTCAGACCCTCCTTATCCTTTGCCAGACCTCAGAGTGCCCCTCACTTGACTGTCTTTCTCTCGAATCTCTCTGACGTCCTGAAGCCATCTTGTCTTTTTAAAAAATGCAGACGTGGGGGGTGGGGGTGGTGCCTGGGTGGCTCAGTCAGTTAAGCTTCCGACTTTGGCTCAGATCATGATCTCATGGTTCACAAGTTCGAGCCCCACGTCGGGCTCTGTGCTGACAGTCCAGAGCCTGGAACCTGTCTTGTATTCTGCGTCTCCCTCTCTCTCTGTTCCTCCCCCACTAGTGCTCTGTCTTTCTCTAAAAAATAAATAAACATTAAAAAAATAAATCAATAGAGGATAAAAATAAATAAAAATGCTGACTTGGGGCACCTGGGTTGTTTAGTTGATTAAGTGTCCGACTTTGGCTCAGGTCATGATCTCACAGTTTGTGAGCTCAAGCCCTGCATCGAGCTCTCTGCTGTCATTACAGAGTCTGCTTTGGATTCTCTGTCTCCCCTGCCCCCTTCCTGCTCACATTAACTCTCTCTCTCAAAATAAATAAACATTAAAAAACAAGAGATGTAGACCTGATCATGTCTTCCCTCTGATAGCTCCTTCTGGGGCTCCCTATGTCCCTCTGGTCCCTTAGCCTGGCATGTGAGACCCTTCCTCCCCTCAACTAGAACCCTCCCACATGATCATCGCTGATTACTTATTTGAAACTCTTTGAGTGAGTCATGCTTTCTCATGCCCTCATGACTGTGTACATGATGCTCTCCTACCCGGAATGCCCTTCCCAGAACCCTTAGAAAGCTCCTCCTGACAAGCTGAGACTCATTCAGCCTCACCTCCTCCAGGCAGTCTTCCACGTTGGCCCTTACAAAGGCTGCATTATTAGGGCTTCTCCTCTGGCCCCCCAAAACTCGCAGAGCCTCTGCTCTGGCCCAGCACTAACTTGTGTCTATCCCAGGACTCAGACCCTTTGGAAGGTAGGGACCACATCTAATTCAACCTGCATCGCTAGCCTCTGGCATTGGATCTCCTTGGGATCTAGAAAGCACCCAGTTGGTATTTTCTGAATAAAATCTATGGATGAATGACAATTGGGTCAAAATGCGTCTGACCCCGTTCGCCCATCTGGCGTCAGGGGCCCCATTAAAACACAGCTGGGCCCAGCTCAGGTCTTCACCCACAAGACAGGTGTGCAGATTCGAACAGGAGCCCTGATGGCTCTGGAAGGAAGACAGACAGATGGATGGGATACCTGTTGTGCTTGTAGCTTCTGAGGGGAGACTAACATTCTCATGGAGAGGAGATGGATTAATATACCGAAAATGAAGCAAATTGGTTTAAAAACGGAGACCTTAATTTCAGCAAAAAGAATTAGTTGTACAAACACATAATGTGATGTGGTTCAACTGTGATTTACATGGTCACATTACTACAAACACTAAATCTAACCAAGGATGATGCTGAAAGTAGACTGGGGAGCTGGGGGGAGGGGGCGTGGCTCCGTGGGGAAGAGAGATAGGTCCTCCTCCCCCATTGGAGCAGGTCATCAGGGCACTTCTCAGACAGAAAATGAAGAGATGTTTCAACACATTATTTAGAAAATATGGAATTAGGGGTGCCTGTGTGGCTGTTGGTTGAGCATTCGACTCTTGATTTAGGCTCAGGTCATAATCTCACAGTTTGTGAGACTGAACCTCATTTGGGCCTCTCCATTGACAGTGCAGAGCCTGCGTGGGATTCTCAATCCTCTCTCTCTCTCTCTGCCCCTCCTCTGCTCACACACACTCTCTCTCAAAATAAATAAATAAATGCACTATTTTTTTTTTTTTTTTAAAGAAAGAAATACGGAGTTAAATATTGGAAGCAATATTGGTCAGTGGCTGTCTCTGGGCAGTAAGATTTGAATGTGGAGGGGAACGAGGTTACGGAGCGGGCTTTTTAGAACCATCCACGTTTTTGAACTATGCACAAGATGTTGGTAAAACACACATGTAATTTTTAAAACACTGTCTGTAGTTCCAAGGTAGGGATCTGTTGTGAGGCCAGCGTCCCTGTCCTACCAGTGTGACTAATCTGAAACACCGTCCAGCCCTCCCTGGGACCCGACTGGGCTGGGCTGTCTAGCCCTGCGCCCTCGGTGACCCGGCCCCACCCTGTGCGCACCGCACCTGTGGCTCCCTTGCTGGCCTCCTCCCATTTCTGTAGGCAAGACATCTCCAGCCCCCGGGCTTTTGCCTGCAGGCCATGCCTTTGTGTCTGCCAGCACCTTCCCTCCCTTCTGTCTCCCCAGCTCTGCCCTCCCCCAGTAAGACCACCGCAGACAAGTGTGTTCACCTCTCCCAGGCCCGCTCTGTAGACATTTAGTGTGCTGCGTCTGCCTTCCCCTGGGCCTTTCCTAGATTCCTGCAGGGAGGCTCCGGGAGCCACATTCCAGATCCATTTCTATAATTCCTAGCCTCTCCAAGTCTGCTGCTTCATCTGGAAAGGCCATATCTTTGGGCCTACCTGTCAGGATGTTCATGAGAATAGTCTGATGTGAGGGCATGAGAGAGCCCCCGCTGACCGCCAGTTTCCAGCCCCCTCTTCTCTAGACACTTCCCTCTACCAGCCGCAGCACGTGCACCGAGCGCGAACATCTATCAAGTGTTTACAGTGTGCCGGTGCTGCCCGCGTCAGGCATCATCTCAGTTAATTCCTGCACTGGATAACGTTATCCCCATTTCACAGATGAGGAGACGGAGGGTTCATCCAGGGCAACTTGCAGGTGAATGTACAGGTGGTCCCCACGTCAGACCGCAAGCACCTCAAAGGCAGCGACAGGTGCGCACTCATATTCAAAGCTGTACTAGTCACAACAGCCAAAAGGTAGAAACAACCGTGCCCATCGAAGGATGAAGGAACAAACAGATAGATACAGTGGAATGTCAGCGTCAAGGAGCAAAGGAATTCTGACACCCACTACAGCATGGATGAATCTTGACGGCATGCTGCTGAGTGGAATGAGCTTTTTGTCACAAAAAGACAAATATCGTATGATTCCACAGCTATGAGGTTCCGAGAGTAGCCAGATTCACAGAGACAAAGTAGAAATGATGGCTCCCAGGGGCCAGAGGGCCAGAGGGACAGGGAGTTAGAGTCTCACTTTGGAAATGTGAAGACACTCCAGACACGGGTGGTGGGGAAGGTCGCACAACAACGGGAACATACGTAACGCCACTGAACTGCACACTTAAAAATGGTTAAAATGGTAAGTTTGGTATTGTATATTTTACCACAATAAAATGAAAAAAAATTTTTTTAATATTTATTTATTCTTGAAAGAGAGAGAGAGAGAGAGAGAGACAGAGTGTGAGTGGGTGAGGGGCAGAGAGCAAGGGAGACAGAATCCAAAGCAGGCTCAAGGCTCTGAGCTGTCAGCACAGAGCCTGAGGCGGGGCTTGAGCTCACAAACCGTGAAATCATGACCTGTGCCAAAGTTGGATGCTTAACTGACTGAGCCACCCAGGTGTCCCAATAAAATTAAAAAAAAAAAAAAATTATAGTTAAGACAGAACATAAGAATAGAGGTTACCAGGGGCTGGGAAGAGGGGAAGGGTTATTTTTTAATAGTTATAGAGTTTTTGTTGGAGATGAAAGAAAACGTTTTGGGTATAGATAGGGGTCACGGTCACACAACATTGTGAATGCATTTAATGCCACAGCACTGGAAACTTATGAATGGTTACAATGATAAATATCGCATTATGAATATTTTCCTCCCCACGCCTGAAAAGGCAGAGAGACCTGTGATTTCTCTACACTCAGAGTCTCAAGCAGGGCCCAGCACGTAGTAGGTGCTCAGGAGTATTTGTCAATTCGAAGAAGCTTCTTTTGGAAGGGACCAGAAGTCTTCAGCCTGGGAGAGAAGGAACATGATCAGGATTCCCCCTTGAGTCAGCTCTGGAGCCAGTCCTAGCTTCTGTGCATTCAAAAGTTCTGCAAACGGAGGGGCCCCGGGTGCTCAGTCGTTTGAGCATCCGACTTCGGTTCAGGTCATGATCTCACTGCTCAGTGGAATGAGCTTTTTGTCACAAAAAAGCTCATGGGTTCGAGCCCCACGTCAGGCTCGGTGCTGCCAGCTTGGTGCCTGGAGCCTGCTTCCGATTCTGTGTCTCCCTCACTGCCCCTGCCCCTCCCCTGCCTGTGCACTCTCTCTTTCTCTCTCTCTGTCTCTCAAAAATAAATAAATAAACATTAAAAATAAGTTCCACAGATGTATATGACCCCCCCCCTCCCCAAGACATAGACAGAGACTGTGATAACATAATGAGAGAGCTGCTATTAATTCCTGGGTATTTTTTATACACATAATAAGAACTAGCAATGACTGAGTACTCATTCTATGCTTGATACTGATCTATGAGTTTTCTTGCCTTACAAAAATACTTCTGAGATTGCTACGATTATAATCATAGTTCTGTGCCTGAGAAAACTGAGACACGGAGAAGTTAAATAACTTGCCAAAGGTCACACAGCCAAATCTGAGTGGAAACCTCCACTTGCCCCCCCAGACAGCCTCGTTTGCTTAATGAGCATGGTCTGCATTTCTGCCGTGGGCTGTGTTGTCTCTGGCATTTCTCCATGTCCTCTGGCCAACTCTTGATTTTGGCTCAGGTCATGATCTCACAGTTTGTGAGATCGAGCCCCACGTCAGGCTCTGTGCTGACAGCGTGGAGCCTACTTGGGATTCTCTCTCTCCCTCTCTCTCTCTGTCTCTCCCCAACTTATGCTCACCCTCCCTCTTTCAAAATAAAAAAATAAGCTAACAAATTTTTTTTTAATTTAAAAAAAAAAAAAACAAAAAACACCTGGTTTGGTTTTTGTTGATTGGGTGGCCCTGGACAAGTGACTTCACCTCTCTAATCCTCTGGGCTCTCATCTGTACCATAGCTGTAGCAACAGTATCCATCTCACAAGGTTTTGCAGGGATTAAATAAATTAGCTAGTGCACACCTCTTGGTCAGGGTGGAGCCAAGGTGTGGGAGCACCCACAGAGGTGGGAAATGGGATTGTGCTCCCTGACTTCCTGGAATGGTCTTGGGCAACTTCGTTTCCTCTCCGAGCTCTGCTGATCTCAGTTACAAAACAGAAGTGCTAAAACCAACCCCACAGGTTCATTGTGAGAATTCAACCAGCACTGTGTTTTGTATTTAGATCTATTTATAACTCTAACTCGTTCTCCAAAAGTATTTAAGGCAGCTAACAACAGCACAAGATTATTTTTAACTTGAAAATGGAGAATCGGGGGCAAAAGAGGAAGGAGTGACAAGAGAAGAAAGAAGAAGAAATGAGAATTTTTTAAAGGGCCCGGCTGCCCTGGCATGCATTAGGCGCTCAAGAAATATTTAGCATTATCTTTAGTAATGCTAAATACTGTAATATCTGATCTCGGTGAATCTGGCTACTGAAGATGCAGTCACTTGCAGCTTGACTCAGCGTTAGAGGTGAGAAGAACTTGACTTTTGTTAGGGAAGGGAAGGCGGTGATGAGCTAGGCAGGTTTGGGTCCCACCTCTCATTTCAGAGAAGCTCAGACTATTTGTGTTATATGTTGGCTTCTAAGATTTCACGTGAAGAAAATGTTCCACTACTTAAAAAGAGAAGAAAAAGGGAAATTATTAAAAAAAAGGAAAGACAGAGAAAGGAAGAAAGGAAGGGAGGGAGGGGGTGAGAGAGGGAAGGAAGGGAGGGTGGAGGGAAGGAAGAAAGGAAGGGATGGAGGGGGGAAGGGAGGAAGGAAGGAGAGGGAGGAAGGAAGGAAAATACTGGTAATTCTAATTCTTTCAATTTACGGAGACAAATAGTGAGTCTCAAAGGAAGGCAGCTAATGCGATTGGCTATTTATATCTTTGCATATGGAGAAATCCACCGAACACAAAACAAAACCCTTTATTAATTGGTCTCCAGTCAGCAAACATTTCTGGAGCCCTTATTCCACTCACACCATCATGCTAGGAACGAAGCTGTGAAGGACAGCTGTCAGCCCACCTTCTAGAAGTGGTGCCAGAGGTCCAGAGACCACAGTGGAAGGTACCACCCCAGGTTTAGTGCAATGGCAGCCCAATCGGAGGGCCCGGGACAGCTTCACAGAGGAGGGGGCGCAGAGAGGAGTACAGACTTGTCAGGCAGCCAGTGTGAGGAGAGTTTCACCCTATTTTCCTGATCTCAGCATGCCCTGCATTTTGTGTCACTAGTTGTTATTACTCATTTAACTGTCTTTGCTGCCAGGCTCTCAATAATCTGTGGGCAGGGACCCCATCCATTTGCCTCCACTGTAGCCAATCCCCCCACCCCCACCCCCCACCCCGCCCCCGACACAGAGGAAGGAAAGGAGGAAGGCAGAAAGAAGAACGCACATGCAGAAAGAGGGAAGCAATATGGTTCCAAGAACTTCGGTTTGTTCCAGATGGTTCTAGCCCTCTCTACAGATGACTTGCGTCCAATCAGACATTGACTGGATTTTATCCTGTGATGACAAGAAATCACGTGTCCTGACTTTTGGATTCAGAGAACAGGGAACTCCTTGATGGCAGAGTTAAGGTAGCAGATAAACTGCCTGCATTTGGATTTGGAAGGAACCTCGGGGCCTCTTGGTTGATCCGTTCACCCAACAGATCGTGAAGAGGGTACGGTGAACAGAAGTGGTTCCTACGCCCCAGCAACCTAACAACCATCCTGGCCTATGTTTAACGGTCTTAAACGTATTGCAGGACGGACTACAGAATACGTCTTCTGGCTCTGAATAGATAATATTTTGTCCGCTTGTTGAGTGCTCACTTCGCGTGATGAGTTTTACAGACTATTAATTTCATAGACTCTAAAATATGACAGATGACAAGACACACCCTAATTCCAGGGCTGCTAGAGTCGGTATCGTAGGATGGAATAGCTATGGTGCAGTTATCCTTCGTTTTTCTAATAAGTTCCATGGTATCATATTTACATTTAAGAAACCAAAACTCAGAAAGGCTACACACTTTGTCCTCAGTGCCGTGACTCATCCTCGGCAGAGCCATGTGGTTTCAGGGGCCACGTCTCTCCCCACCGCCTCCCACCTTCCTGTCGCCACCCTGCGTATAAGAAGGTCCGTTTCCATCCTCGTTACAAATCTTTCTAAGATTTCAGTCCATTTTGCTACCATAGGCAAAGCCCTGCCCCTTTCACCTGCTGCCACCCAGCCTGGAAGTATCTGGCATTTACTTGCTGCCTCCTCCTTACATGTTCTGAGTGCGCGGACCGGTTTGCCCCATCGTTTCATCAATTGCCGAATTAGCCAAGAGCTCCCGAGGGACCCACCTCCTCAAGCGGAGCGCTCCAGGAAGTGTCGTGTGCTTGCTGCCTCCTCCACGCTCCCCTTCTCCTTTTTTTGCTGTCGTTGTTGGATCAACAAAAGATGAGCGTCTCCGCTGTCACCGGTGCAGCTCTGAGGCCCGTGTGGCAAAACCAGGGCAAGTCAGACCAAACCTGGCTTGCCATCTCCTGGGGCCTTGTCTGCTGCTCATGCTTGGGCTTAGAAAGAAGATGGGCATATGCCAATCAGACAGAAACTAGCAAGATAACGGATTCGAGGAACATGTGGGGTCTGGCTCGTTCATCGATATGGCAGCTAATTTTCACAAATGCCCTGGGAGGTACACGTACGAGCTGATAGAGACCCCAGAGTCATCAAGTGTGGTCCCTCATGGATCGAGGAGGCACGGATGCCCAGAGTCATGAAGGTGCTTGACTGAGGTCACACGGCTCCTGGCAGGATCCACTACTTAAATACACCAGGTACTAAGATACATCGCATCGCTTCAGGCAGGTGCCGACGCCGGAAAGAGGCTGGGCTGGGTGACTCATGGAGGCTGCTGACGGCACTTGTGCGCCTGACCCCCAACCCCCGTGGGCTGCCGCTGTCACTGCCGGAGACACCCAGCTTCCTCCACTGGATGCCGCGCTGCCCGTGTGCTTTGGGCTTTTGCTCAGAGGTTTGCGTCAAGGCCTCCCTGCTCCTACTCCCCTCTGACCTTGTGTTCTTGACCTCCAGGCGGCTCTCGTGCCTCATGCAGGAGACTTTGCCTTGTATCTGGGCTGCAACCCTGGCTCCTGCCTTTTCCTTGAGCCAGTTTCCCAGAAGGCCAGACAGGGTCCCTGTTTCCTCTTTTTCCTAGGCCTTTCTCATCACCTGCTGTGGGTCATGATGACAGCTTTTGCTGCAACGAGGGACACCCCTGGCACCTTTGCCAGACCGCCTGGATTGGTATTTACTCCTCCAGATCTGAACTCCCCATTGGCACGACAACCAGGCCGTTTGTGGAACACCAATTTTTTTTAAAATTTTTTAAAGTTTATTTATTTTTGAGAGAAAGAGAGAGAGACAGAGCGTGAGCAGGGGAGGGGCAGAGAGAGAGGGAGACACAGAATCTGAAGCAGGCTCCAGGCTCTGAGCTGTCAGAACAGAGCCCGACGTGGGGGTCGAACTCACGAATGCAGGGCTTGGACCCATGAACTCTGAGATCATGACCTGAGTCAGCTTAACCGACTGAGCCACCCAGGCGTCCCTGGGGAACACTACTTCTGCCTTCTAGGTGTCCTGGATCCCCTTCTCCTCATCTCCCCACCCAAGACGGCCTTTCAAGCTTGCTATATGTTTGATTTTTGCTTTTTGAAAACTATCTTCCCTCTTCCATTCTGCCAGTGCTTTGTGGATTACTGACTCCCAGAGGCAGTGGTTCTCAAACTTGAGTGTGCTTTAGAATCAGCCGGAGAGCTTGGTAAACAGTTCTGCACCTAGAAATTCTGGTTCAGTGGCTCCGGGGCCTGGCCCTTAGAGTCTGCATTTTTGATGAGACCTCTTTGTGATTCTGAGGCAGGTGCTATGAGCGAACATGTTGGAGAAATCTTCTAAAAGAACTGCGGTGGTTAATAAGGTCAATGCCACAATGTACAAGGCAGCGTTAGTGCATCTACACCACCCTTGGATTCGAACAAAAGCAAAACAAAACAAAATGTATCTGCGAACTAGTCTAGAAAACAAAGATTCTGGAGTCAGAGAGTCAGGGTCCCTTGGACAATTCACCTAACTTTCTGACACCGTGTTCACTTGTGTGTTTGATGGGGATCTTAAGTCCTACCTTAGAGCATTACTGTCAGTATTGAACGAAATATTGTATGTCAAGTATTGTATTGTAAGTATTGTATGTAAAGTATTTTAATACCCAATAAGTGTCTGGAGAACTAAGGAGGAAATAAAGCTAACATTTGCCAAGAAGTGGGTGCAGGGCTTTCAGTGCACTATATCGTCTAATGCTCAAGGCAGCCTGCAAAGTAGGGCTGCAGATTCCTCCACTTGGAGGTTACCTGGCTTGTCCATGGTCACTAAGCTAGTAGCAGAGCCGGAATTCAGACTCAGGTCAATCGCGCTTTAGAGATGGAAGTCTTACCTGCTCTATTACTCTGCTGCTCAAAAACACAACCGAGGGAGTCCTTTAAACAGCTCCTTTAGAATTTGATCTCCATCACCTGACATGGCACTGTAGTGAGATCACAAGTCTGGGAATGAGAATAAGCCAGTTCTGGCTCCACTGCTGATGGCTGTGTGACCTTGGGCAAGCCCTCTCCCCTCTCTGGTCTCAGGGGCCATGATTCTGTGCTAGATTTGGACTATACAGCAGGCTGCTGGGAATAGCCACTGTGCTGGTCTAACGGAAGCACCTGATGAGTCGGGGAGCAGAGGAGAAATTTGACCTCTCTTCGTTCCCACCTGCTAGCCTCTGGCTCCGTTGGCAGGGGCTCCCAGGAGCAGGCTCCTCCCACCTCTTCTCCCCTCTGGCTCTGGCTGTCAGCATATACTTCCCAGGAGAGTGCACCGGTAGGGATCCCTGTGCCCGTTGGCAGAGGTGACATCTGCTTGCAGAGTGGGTGGGGACAGCCAAGGAGGGGATGACCATAGATGTGTGATGGTTTCCCTGTGCATTGACAGTGCCTGCCCTCACGGGGGGAACACTGAAACACAGCAAACACCCCAAAACAATAACACAGGCTGGCCATATAAATCATTTACTCAGGCTTCTAGAGAGAGAGAGAGGGCTGACTCTTCCTGCCAGGAACATCAGACACGACCAGAGGGCCAGGAACTGAACGCGGTCAGAAGCAGGGGAAACCTCAAGCCAGAGCTCTTCCTGGCTTGAGGCAGGGCATAGGATGAGAGTGTGGGCTCAGAAGTGAGGTGCCCTCGGGTTCCTGTCCTCGCTCTGCCATCCGCCGGCTGAGTGAGCTCGGGCAAGTCATTTGGCTGCAGAGTGTCAGTTTCCTAATTTTTAAAATGTGGACAGCAATACTACCTGCCTTGTAAATTCGGGTGAGGAGTGAACACACATGAAGACTGCGGCTTGCCCCCCGGCAGGCATGCAGTGAACACGTCCTCTTGTCTAAGCCTGAGCTAACCATGCTGAAGGGTTGGGCTGTTTCTACCTTCATCTACCCCAGTTCTCCAAACGTTACTAGCAGCTGCTAACTGCCGGGTCCCATTTTGGGCATTGGGTATACAAAGATACATAAAACGTAATCCTTGCCTCAAGGAACACAGTCTAAAATTCCTCTAAAATCGTGGTTGACCTGACCACCCTGTTTTTAACGCTCAATACAAGCCTTTGGGAAACTGTTGAGGGAGGCTGAGGCTGGAGGAATGCGGGTGACTAAGTTACTCTCAAAGGTTCTGGGGCTCTAAGTGGTAGAGAGCTGGGATTCCAGCCCAGGTGCTTTAGATTCTGATGAAGACTTCTTCTCCCCGGGTTGCCTCCACTGCACTTACCCACAGTCTTCCCCCAGGGCATCAAGCTTTATAGAAACTAGGCTAGCATTTTCACAGGACCTCCTTCAACCCACACAAGCACCCTGGGAGGGAGGGACCTTTATTACCGGACCATTTTCCAAGTGAGGGAACCGAGAGCAGGTGAAAGAATTTGCCAACTGTAGCCCAGCTAGGGAGTTATAAAGACGTCGCATGTCTTAAGATCAAATAAAAGGCAACTCTGAGGCTGCTGCTTGGTGAGAAGCCTTCTGCAGAGGCGAAAAATATGTGCAAACAAAACCAACAGCTTTCTTTATGTTCCCCAAAGTTGCTAAAAATGCCTGCGGGTTTGCACACAAGCAGACGCTGTGTTCACAATGCGGTGTGGCTTCTGTCAGTTGGCTCTGGTAAGAAGAGACCTAGCAGGTACTTATCACGTCTTTGTTAAACACATACACCAGACAAGGGAAGGAGTTCCAGGGTAGTCCCTGGGTGTGGATTTCTGCCAAGTCTCCTTTTATTTGTCATGAAGTTAGGGGGAAAAAAACCACAAAGACGCCTCATGGATAAGTCCGGGATCCCGTGAGGTAACCGTGGTGTGGTGAAAAATGCATTCCTTGTACTTGGAGTCAGACAGTCCTGTGTCCTAATCCGGATTCTTTTACCTGCAAATGCCGTGACCTTGGCCAGGTTGCATAGCTCCCTGAGCCAACCTCAGCTCTGCTCGTCTGTAAATCAGGTAATCCCTTCTACGGGAATGTACGTTCCATAAAGACAGGGATTTTTGTCTGTTCTGTTTCTGTATTCTGGTGCCTAAGACAGTACCTGACACAGAGTAAGGGCTCTTACTTAGAATGAATGAATGAGTGAATGGATGAGTTGCTGTCTTGTAGGGTGGTTGTAAGACTGAAATAAGACGAGGGATGTGAAATTGCTTTACAAACTGCAAGTTGTTATACAAACATGAGGATTTATTACCATACAGAACATGGTCTGGGTTCTATCAAACAAATTTATTTAGTCAGTCAGTGATTGCTTAGTGAGCTTTTTTCTTGGGTCTCACTGGGATTCAGAGAAATATGAGATTGGCTTTCTTCCTCCGAGTGCTCATTATTGTCCAGGAGGGAGATATACAAGTAAATCAAGGACTAAAATACAGCACAGGTGAGCGTAGGGTGCTGTGGGAGCAGATAGGAGACAGTGACTGATCCACACTGGAAAGAGACTTTCTGGAAAAGGTGTTCTGGGACAATCCCAATTTCAAATCTGTTGTCAGCTTTTCCCAGCAAACTTAAGCTTTTGGACCACTGGGTGTCCTTATTACACACCCTTGTCTGTCGTATTGTCGTTTTCATTATAGTCGTCCCTGACATACAATTTCTCTTGTTCCCATTTGACTCATTATACTGTTGGGCAAAACCCCAATTCTGGTTAAAGGTGACTCTTGCCTACTATGCTGTTGTACCTGTGCGTTAACCATGGCCTGAGAAAAACATCCAAACACACTAATCACGGCCTGGCAAGACACTCTACTTCTCCTCTCCGGTCACTCTCCCATTCTCAACTGTTTCCACCTCTCTCCTCTGTCCTCCAACCTCCACACCTCCTTCCCATCATCATTTTCAGCTGAAGAGCTTGCCTCCCGCCTCAGTCGGGGAAGAGAAGCCATCAGAAGATAAGTTCCAGGTGCGCTCAACCCCGTCCACCATGACGGAGCCCCGGGCAGGGTGGTCTTAACTCTGCTCACAGGCAGAAGCCGAGGGAGACTTCTGGAGACATTCCTTCAGGTTCACAGCTGGAGAAAGGACACTCCTTACCCAGGTACGGCCTCCACCCTGTCTGGAGGTGTGAGAGAGAGTCTTGCTGTTGACTCACTGGGCACCTGGCAGGGTGAGGCTGGGGGTGGAAAGGTTACCGAGAGGCAGAGAGAGCCCGGTGGGCCAGGGTGTCAGGCGGGGCCTTATGGAGGTAGGGGAGGCATCTAGGTGGACATTGAAAGATAGCAGGGCCTGGGATTACAAGCAGGCAGCTGCCGGGTGGGGAGAAGAGAGGAGGCCACATCTTCCAAAGGCAGAGCCCACACACATGGCCTGATTTAGAAGGCAGTCACCAGCAGGTACATTGAGAAGTTTGCTGGTTTGGGAAGAACAGAACCAATGTAGCCCGGCACAAACTCTACTAACACAGAACTCTTCACACATCTATTTACTCCATTGTCCATCCCTCTGACAAAGCCTCATGAGAGGCTGTACCAAGGGTCTCTGCTGGGCACTGGGGCATGGGGGCGGGGATGCACGCATGGAGAAGAGGCAGCTTCTTCCCTCACAATGGACAGAGGGGGACAAAGGCAATAGAAGATTCGTTCACTCATCAAACATTGACTGCACGCTGACTATGCGTGGCTGGCAGTGAACAAAACTGTCCTAACCCCCGCTGGCATGGAGCTCACATTCCAGGGGGCTGCCAGGGAGGCAAATGAGGAAAGCACCCCATGTGTCCAGAGGGCAGAGAGCCAGAGAGGAAACTAAGCCAGAGCCGGGGAGAGAGCGTGGATGCAGGGAAGTGGGGCTTCACCGAGAAGGTGGCCTGAAGCAGGGATGGGAGAGGAGAGCTGGTGAGCCTGGGCATAAGTTCTGGAGGGGAGCATGCCAGGCCCAGGGGGTCTCAGAAGGAGCAGGGAGCAGAGCAGAGGTCACGGGAGGGGGAGGGCAGCAGGGAAACAGGGGTCTGCAGGGTGCCCAGGAAGGTCACAGGTCCTACAGGGCTTTATGGACTACTGTGCTGACTTTCACTTTTATTCTGATTATGATAGAAGCCTTTGGAAGGCTCGAACGGAGGAGTGACACGATCGGCCTCATGTTTTAACAGGGTTGCTCAGATGACTGTGTTGGAGACGGCAAAGGGGGACAAGATGGCCGCAGAAGGACCCTTTAGGAGGACATAGCGACAGTCCAAGTGACAGGTGGTGGCATCAGAGTGGTGTGGCCGATGTGGTAAGACAAGGTCAGACTCTGACCAGCTTTTGAGAGGGGGACCAACAATATTTGCTGAAAGGGAGAGAGGAGTTCCGAACGACTCCAAGGATTTTAGACCTTGAGCGAAAGGAAAGGTATTGTTAACTGAGATGGAAAGATGGCAAGAGAAGCAATTAGGGGGTGTTCGCTGACGTAGGACCGATGGTAAACGTGTTCGATGCGCGATGCCTAAAGACGTCTGCGTGGAGGTGTGGGGCAGGAGAGGCTGGGCTGGAGGCAGACCTTCGGGAGCCCACAGTGTCCAGTGTATGGATGGTATTTGAGGCCAGGAGGCTGCAGGAGATCACAGAGGAGAAGAGGGCCAAGGATTGAACCCTGGGCGTCCTGTGCAGTGTTCGGGAAGGTTGAAAGGTGGGGAGGAACCAGCGAAGGAGACTGGGGAGAAGCCATGGAGAGAGGAGAGCACACAAAAGCCTGCTGCTCTAAAAGCCAAGCTCAGAAAGAGCTTCATGGAGGAGGAAGTGCAAGATGTGTCATGCTGCTGCCTGGTTTGGTAAGATCCAGACTGGGGCTTGGTCATTGGACTGACGGAGAGGGGGGTCACTGTCAACTTTGGCACGAGCACTTTTGGAGGAAGGCTGAGGGTGCCAGCCTGCCCAAAGTGACTCCAAGAGCAAGAGGGAGGCAAGGATCTGGAGGTGCTGCGTGTATTCACTCTTTGGAGGAGCTTTGCTATTAAGAGGAGCAAAGTTGCAAGGTAGAAGCTGGAGGAGGATGTGGGCTCACGAGAAGAGTGTGTGTGAGAGAAATAGAGAGAGCATTCATGTTTTCGTGCTGATGAGAATTATTAACCTTAGAGGCAAAAGTTGCTGGTTCAGACAAAAAGGAGAGACTTGCTGGAGCAATGGCCTTGAGAAGGTGAGAAGGGAGGAGATGGACTGCCCAGTAAGGAGCAGGTGTTTGCCAAGAGCACGGGCATGCGTCCATCATAACAAAAGAGAGGTCAAAGGAGAGGGGCAAAAGGCAGGGAGGTGAATTCCCGGTGTCTGGCATGGAGTGACAGAAAGCCGCACTTGCATGGCACGAACTGTGTGCCAGGCACTGCTGTGAGCCATTTACATTGATGAACTTCAAATTCGCATAACAACCCCACGAGATGAACACTGGTGTTGTGCCCCTTGTACATGAAGAGTACTGAGACATAGCAGTGTTAAGAATGTTGCCCAGGGGCGCCTGGGTGGCTCAGTCGGTTGGGCGTCCGACTTCGGCTCAGGTCACGATCTTGCGGTCCGTGAGTTCGAGCCGCGCGTCGGGCTCTGGGCTGATGGCTCAGAGCCTGGAGCCTGCTTCCGATTCTGTGTCTCCCTCTCTCTCTGCCCCTCCCCCGTTCATGCTCTGCCTCTCTCTGTCTCAAAAATAAATAAAACGTTTAAAAAAAAAATTAAAAAAAAAAAAAAAGAATGTTGCCCAAAGTCACACAAGTAGCAAGTGGCGTGGCCTGGCTGACGACCGCTACTTGCTGTATCGGTGTGAGTGGAGGGAGGATGGAGGCCTGCCTAGTTTTGGTGAGCTCAGAGCTGGGGTGTGCTAACTGGTTTCTCCCTCAGAGATGCCTGTTCACTTGCCAAGCCCTTTTCAGTCGTTACCTATGGAGTCAGCTGCCATTATAGGCAGAGGGCGGGGGCTGGTTCAAGTTCCCAGCCTGGCCTCGGTGCAGTCTGGAAGGACAGGTTCCTCGCCACTGCCATACGTTTTCCATCGACACCTGCAGGGAGATACTGAGATGTTTCTTCTCCTTTCTCTGAGAGACGCCCCTAGGATTCTGAGCACTTGGACTGTCACTGTCCTCAGTCTTCCTGATGAAGGGAAGGGAGGGAGAAAGACACTGGGGTGGCAATCGACCTGGTTCTGATGCTGACTGGCTGAGAGACTGTGGCCAAGTCACCTCCATTCTCTGGGCCTCAGCTGTAAAAGGCAGGAGAGGCTACGAAGATGTCTTACTTTATGGACGCAGGTGTTTCATTGGCATACCACTGATGAGTGCAGCTGTATGCGGGACACGTATAGGGCACTCGGAATATGACAACAAGCAGAAAGCCCACATCCTGACTTTGTGGGGATTGTCATCTATGGGGGGGGAGGGGGGGACTGACAATCATGCAGTTATAAACCATAATACAAGCCTTGAAGGAACATTCTAGGGTGCCAGGGAGAGCACCCTTTCCTAAGCACTTTTGTAACTTTAGGGCAATCTGAGTGATGCCTGACCCATAAAACAGAAACAGTCTTTGCTCATTGTTCATTCATTCGTTTATTGCTTCCTTCAACAGATTCTAATGAACATCTATCTTTTGCAGCAGTGGCTGTGTATTTTGCATCCCCAAGGAAAGTATAAATTAAGGCTAACAGAAAGATATAACACAAAATGGGACTAGAAACCAGTTATTTATTCTGTCAAATCAAACAGAAATTTGACAAGTGCTGCTGTGTGCCAGGTACTAGGGACATGAATGTGTAAGGGCAAGAAAGTGCTGGGAATTCTCCGAGGTTCCATGGAAGCTACCCGTAGAGGGGGTGGGCAGTGAGGTGGGACTAGAGTGAGACCCTTGAGGTGTTGAATTTGGACTTCACCACACTGGAGCCTAAGACCTAAGGGGAATTTTAGAAGATTCTGTAACCTCGGTTTTCTCATCTGTTTGTAAAAATACATCTTTGGGGCATCTGTGTGGCTCAGTCCGTTGAGCATCCAACTCTTGATCTTGGATCAGGTCATGATCTCATGGTTCATGGGTTCAAGCCCTGAGTTCAACTCTGCACTGACAGTGTGGAACCTGCTTGGGATTCTCTCTTTCCTCCTCCCTCTGCCCCTACTCTGCTCTCCCTCTCTCCCTCCCCCTCCCTCTTTCTCCTTCCCTCCCCCTCCCTCTTTCTCCTTCCCCCTCCTTCCCCCTCCTTCCCCCTCCTTCCCCCTCCTTCCCCCTCCTTCCCCCTCCTTCCCCCTCCTTCCCCCTCCTTCCCCCTCCTTCCCCCTCCTTCCCCCTCCCCCCTCCTCCCCCCCTTCCCCCCTTCCCCCTCCTTTCCCCTCCTTTCTCTCCCCCTCTCTCTCACCACCTCTCTCTCTCTCTCTCTCTTTTCCTCTCTCTCTGCACCTGCCCCATTCATGCTCTTTCTCTTTCTCTCTCTCTCTCTCTTTCTCTGCCCCTCCCCCATCCACCCTCTCTCTCTCTCTCAAAAAATAAATACATAAACTTAAAAAAAAAAGAAAAGTGTCTGAAGAATGCATGACAGCTTTCATTCAAACATTCACTGAATATATATGAAGTCTTGGACACTGTGCTGGCCTCTGTTCTTGAGAACGTTATTGAACTAGCCCAGAAGAAAGAGGGGACAAAAACACTGGGCATGAAACTCAGGAGACCGATGAACTACTGAGCATGTGCTCGTGTCCTGACCTGAGGGTAGGCCACTAGGGTGCTGTTGGGAAAAGGACCAGTCAAAGAGGATTCTGTGGTTTTCAACCACAGGACCTGACAGAGTGTTGGGGTCATGGATGAAAACAGAAGCTGCAAAAAGAAGAGTTCAACTAGAAAGGGCATTGTGTGACCTTGGGCTGGTTTCTTCTGTGAACCACGGTTATCACTGTTATTATTAACATTATTGTTATTATATACCAAGCATGTAGTGGCAGCTTAACATACCCATTTCATTTAATCCTCTAATGGTTCTGCAAAGGAGACATTATTTTACAAAAGGGCACATTAAGGCACGGAAGTTTAAATGATCTGCCTAAGGTCCTAGAGCTAGTAAGGGGCTAGGAGAAGTGGCAATATTATTGATCCCAGGACAACTGACCCTGAACCCATTCCTTTCTCCTTCCCTGCAGCTCAAAGCAGGAGGCCTCAGGCACTGGCTTCCCAGCTACCTACCTTAATCCTGAGATGGTCAAACTGTCTTTTGACCACCACCCAGGGTCCCCAGGCCTGAGCAGTATGACAGGGCAGAAACCCATTGCAATTGGCAGCCTGCAGTGTTCATAGAATTAGTTTATTCCCTACAGACTATTTCTTCAATTGAGCCTGAAAAGAAGAAGGTTAAAGCCAACCTTTGTGCTTCGGTCAGGAGGCTCCTTCTTGTAAGTGTCAAATCTTAGCCTAAACGAGGCTGTACCAAACTCTCAAACAGGGGTGGTCATAGTACATCCCAGGATCATGAGGAGGATTAAGTAAGTACTGGATGGGAAGCACCTGCTTGCTGCCTCTTACACAGGAAGTGCTTAATACATAAATGTACAAGGTGGTGGGGTGGCTGGTGCAGCACGTGGCTCCCCCGAGGTGGTTTGCCTGCATTTGGACCCCAACTCAGTCCCAAATTGTACCACCCAGACTATTAGCCATGAGATCTGGGCAGGTCTTAACCTGCTAGCGCCTTGGTTTCTTCATCTGGAAAATCAGTGTAATAATACAATCTATTCAGCACGACAGTTGTAGAGACTAAGTGAGTAGAGATGGAAAACATGCAGAGCACCTAGAATGCTCTCTCTTACCTCCTTCCCCGCTTCAGTTTTGGATCCTGATTGGGCAGACTCCCAAAGGAATCCTGCCTCACGTCATTCTCAGAAACCCCCACCTGTGTGGTGCGCAGTTGCCGAACCCAGGCTTGGATAAAGAGGAAGTGAATAGCAAGAGAGGAGGCTTTGATTCATTCTTTTCTCCAACATTTCACTGGGCATTGAATTTGTACCAAGTCAGGCTCTTAGTGCTGGGGATGCCTCCATGCATAAGAGAGCACCATCCCCGAGGAGCTCAAAGTGGAAACAGGGAAGACAGGAAGTAGAGAGCAGATGCGATGTTACAAGGGAGGCCAGAGGCCATTCTGTGGCTGCCCAGACAAGTTTAATCCTGCCTGGAGAGTGGGGGGAGGCTTGTGCTCTCCCAGAAAGCCTGGAATATTAGGTAACAGGTGGGAAAGAGTCAGGAATTCTAGTTCAGAGAAGAGCATTTGCAAAGATAACTGAATGTTAGCATATTCCTTTGCACGGTTATTTGCATTCGGTAAGAGGAAGTTGTGGGTTTTATTACCAAACTGATTGATGATGAAGATGATAAAGATAATGACGTCCTTGGGAAGGACTCAGCATGTAGAGGTGGGGGAGGGGAGAGCAGTGGGAGAAGACTCTGAGAACGGGGTGGGCAGAATTTGTGTCAAAATGGCCCCAATGAGCCTGTCCAGGGAGCTTGGATTTTATGCTGGAGGCAACAGGGCACCTGGGGAAGATTTCAAGCAGGAGAGGCAGATGACTGGGTCTGTTTTAGCAAGATCATACTGGAGGCTGGGTTGAGGATGGGCTGGTGAGAAAACAGCCTGGAGTCTGGGAACACCTTAGGAAGATAAGTGGCAACACAGCAGCTGGCCTCAGCAAAGCGGAGGACCTAGTTTACCTGGGATTTGACCTGAGGTGTGTCACATCCAGGACTCAGTTCTAGCGACTTGGAAATGCACATGGTGGCACTGATCTAAGTATCTACGAATCTGAAAGAGAATAACGTCCACTGACTTCTCGGCTGTGTGCAGGGATGAAGGTCAGCAATCTGTCTCTTTTCTGAGGCCCCAGGTAGCCTCCAAACACATCTACATTCAAATCCCTATGTTACTTTACCTGATTAAAAGGACTTTGCAGCTATGATGAAGATAAAGGTCTTGGAGCACTTGGGTGGTGCAGTCAGTTAAGTGTCTGATTCTTGAATCCATGTTTGGCTCCACTCTGGGCATGAAGCCTACTTAAAGAAGAAAAAAGATAAGGATCTTGAGTTGGGGAGATTATCCTAGATTTTTCCAGGGTCTTATAAGGGGGAGGCACAAGGGTCTGAGTCAGCAGGAAGAGATATAAGAACAGAAGCAGAGATCAGAGACAACATATTCCACTGTTGGCTTTGATGATGGAGAGAGGAGCCTTGAGCCTGGGCTGGTAGGCACCCTTAGGGAGTAGAAAATGCAAAGAAAGGGATTCTCCCCCAGAGCCTCCAGAAGGGACCAGCCCTGCTAACATTTGGCTTTAGCCCAGTGAAACTGGTTTTGGATTTCTGACTTCCAGAACTGTAACAGGGCGAAGCTGTGTTGTTCTGAATCACTAAGTTCATGGTAATCTGTTACAACACTTGAGCTCATACAGGGATCCAGAAGAGGATGGTCTCCTTCTCCTCGTAGGAGCCCTCAGAGGGCTAGGACTCGGTGGAGGGGGGTCATCCAGGAGAACTCCAAACCATGTTTGTTGACAGAGACGGGAAGAGAAGGTGACTGGGTGAGTAAATGACAGTGTGGATACAGAGCTGAATTGCAACAGCTGATACAGGTGACATAGGCAGGACACTTGCTTCATGCCAGGCTTTGTACTTGTATGTGTATCTCATTTCATCCTCTCAAAAACCCGGAGGAAACTGAGGCACACAGAGTTTAAGTAACTTGCTTGAGGTCACACAGCAGTAAGAGGCAGAGCTGAGACCCACACCAGCCTGACACCAGAGTCCATGCTCCTTATCCTGCACTGTCTCCTAGTCTGAGAAAGTGGGTGATGGGTGTGCATCAACGGGGTGTTTCTTGAGTGGGAAGCTGTGCTACCAGCCGCCCTTTATTTTATTTTATTTTATTATTTATTTTTGAGAGAAAGAGCAAGGGAGTGAAGGGCAGAGAGAGAGGGAGGGAGAGAGAATTCCATGAGGTGCAGGGAAAGAGAGAGAGAGAGAGAGAGAGAGAGGAGTACAGAGCCTGGAGAAGATCTCTAGCTCACCTGAAGCAGCTCACCCAAAGCAGGGCTCGAGCTCACCTGATGCGGGGCTAGAACTCACGAACTGCGAGATCATGACCTGAGTGGAAGTCAAGGGAGATGCTTAACCGACTGAACCAACCAGGTGCCCCTAGCATATAGTTTTCTAAGCATGCCTGTCGTGTGTGTGTGTGTGTGTGTGTGTGTGTGTGTGTGTGTGTGTGTGTAATCCCTTGGCTGGAGCTTTCCATATAACAAAAATGACCCAAGATGAGACATCAGGAAACCAGGTAGGTCTGGGCAATGTTTGACCCTCAGTAGTTCTGTGGCCTTGACTTCACCCTAAGCTGTCAGAGTAGGCAGAAACATTTAACAGATGCAGAAATTGAGACCCAGAGTAGTTCCTTGTCTTGCCCAGAATTGTTTCTGTTTGGGGGCAGTTTTCTCCACCCAGAGGAGGCCTCTTCATTGCAGACTTTAGAGCTGAGAAAACAGATAGAATGCTTGTGGATAATCATGTTCCTCAATGATGTGTGGGGCTGCTTTCCTGGTCTGCCTCATTCATAGATTATGGTAAGAATTCCCAGTTTGGCCACTTACCTGGCTGAGTGACCCTGGGAAAGTTATCTAACCTCTTTATGCCTCAGTTTCCTCATCTGGAAAATGGGGATCACTTATGTAGAGTGCTTACAACAAAGTTTGGCAAAAAAAAAAAAATGAGTAGGCGGAGCATTGAGGGGGTAGGTGTCCAGGGCAGATTCTGAAGTCACCAGATTATTTAATAGGTTGGTCCTCTGGCAGCCATATCAGAATAAAGACTGGATCTGGACACCCCGACTCTCATCTGTGGGGCCTTGGCCAAGTCATACAACTTTAAAGAAGTATGAAGCGTTGCTGGAGGGTCAGTCAGGAGGCAATGCCAGATCCCCTGCATGTTGTTGGGGCTTGGCAGGCCACAGCTGTTGTTACTGATGTTTGGCCCTGGGTTCTGTCTCTGCTTCCCAGGGATTTCCAGAGATAATACTGTGCTCCTAGAAGTGGTTTGGTATAACAGAGGGGTGACAATATAGGTCCGGCTGGTTCTGGCACCATCTGATGAGCTGGTGACCCTGAGCAAGTCCATGGCTCTGTCTAGGCATCTATCCCTGTGGGAACAATGAGCCTTCTGGTTCTGACTGGGTCATCGAGGATGCCTGGCCCCTGGAGGGAGCCCGTTGCTGAAGTACAAAGAGACAATAATGATCATACCCAACATTTCCAAAACAGGAACCATTCAGTTGGCTCAAATCTGATGCTGGACCCTTTTTGGTTGTTGTTCCCTCTCCTCAGCCCTTCTCCCCAGACTTTGCATAGGGATTCAGAGTCATAAAAAGAGTTTGGTCACATCCAGTTCCACCCATTCCTACAGGTGAATGGGTGGAGGCAGAGCAAGGTGGCCAATTGTAGGGGGAGGAGCTAAAGGAACCTCCTCTCTGGGAGCCCTGAGCTGAGCCTTCTCTCTGGTCTCCCCTCTGGCTTCACTCTCCTGCAACATGAAGATGTGCCCCTCCCATGATGACAATGGCCGCCACGTGCAGGGGGTTAGACAGTATTCTACTTGGTGACCTCACCAGACCACTGACCATAACTAGCTGGTTTAACTGTGGAGAAGGTGAGAGACCATGGTAGTTTCTGGGTTTGCTCACTACCTACCACACACACCCTGACCTGCTGACTCCACAGGTCCTTCTCCATCCAGTGCTGTGCATCCCTCTCCTTCCTGGCCCATCCCGCTTCTTGCCCCTCCTTCTGGCCCCAGACGGCCCTTGTGCTTTGGTCCTCACGCCCCCAGCACGTGTCTCCCACCCCTCTCTAACCTCTTCAAGCCCCTTCTTTAAGGTCCTGTTTAAAACTCCCCTCTTCCCTCCTCCCTTCCACAAATACTTCATGGGCAATTTCTCTCTCCATCCTGGACAACCTTTTCATAGCCCATCCCCCAGATTGCTAGAGAGGACAGCATGGCTATGAAGGGTTGATGCTTTTTGATGCTTGTCATGTGCCATTCACCATGCAAAGCATTTTACATGAATTACTTGACTTCTCTTAGGGGCAAGTACTATGATTATTCCATTTTGCAGATGGGGAAACTCAGGCTTAGAAACGTTAGGCAACTCACCCAAGGTCACAGAACCAGGAAATGGCAAAATGTGGAGACAAACTTCAGTCTTTCTAAAGCTTATGTTCTTTGGGCTCCTGTCCTGCAGCTCAGACACCCCTCCCAGGCTGGCCCTATCCCTGCTAGGTCTCATCTCCCATGGCTCCTCCTGTCATTCACTCCAAATGACTCCCCATGCATGCTCATTCCTCTGAGCCTTTGCACATGCCACTCCTGTTTCGAACACCTTTCCCTTCCTTTTGCCACCAAAAGCCTGCCCGTGCATGGATCTCAGCTCAGCAGCCCTTGCTCTGGGAGTCCCTCCTTGAGGCCCTGGCTGCCCTTGCCTCAGATGATTGGAGAGATTCACCCTCCTCCTTGCTCCTACAGCACTGGGTGTGGTTCTCCTTGTGTGGGCTACACCGGGCTCCAGGCTCTGGGTGGCCAAATCAGTGCCAGCATCCAGTTGCCTTTGCCACACACTTACCAGGCACCCATTACATGCCAGGTACTGGGCTGGGCTCTTGGGACACAGGGGGATGCCAGACAAATATGTTTTATCCTTTGCAGGGCTGGCAGCCTGGTAGGGGAAACAGGTCAACACTCAGAACCATATGGAGAGCTAAGTTCTGTGGTGGAGTTATGAATGTTCCCAAGAGGAACACCTATCCAGGACTTGGGACATGCAGCAGGCTTTGTGGAGTAAGCAATAGGAAACCGAGATGGATTTAATCAAGCCATGAGAGGATTACGGAGGAAGGCAGCGTTCCAGCCAAAGAGAACGGCCTGTGCAAAGGCCCAGGGGAAAGAGAAAGCTGGGTGCTTAGGATACCAGAGATTGGCATAACTGGAAAATACAGCCTCCAGGGCCCGTGTTGCAAGACCACTCTGGAGAGGCAACCTCCAGCCCTTTGACCATAAAGGGTTGTGTGAATCCTGCCTCTCTCTCCCACTCATCTGTGGGTTCCAGCTGGCTTTGAGGACAGGCTGGCATGGTAGTTAACAGCCTGGCTTGCAGCCAGCAAACTTGGGCTTGATAGTAACCTCAGCAAGCTGCTTACCTATTCTGGGTCTTACTCTCATTTTTAAAAATGGGAATAATAATAGCCACCACCTCCTAGGGTTTGGAAGAAGACTGGATCGTTTTGGCACATGAGTAGAACTTAATCGTGTGATTGTTACGGTGATAACAATCACATAACAGGTTACATAACATGTAATTGTTATCACTGTTACTCTTATCATTATTTCTATTATTGGATCTGAATCATTTTTGCCTCTCCTATGAGTGGCACCACAGGCTCCTGTTGCCCGCCCAGGTCTTGGTGCTGGGGAGGAGCAGGGAGGATAGGTGAGGTCCAGGATCATAGGACAACCCCTTTGCCCTCTACCGCTGTGCATGGGCCAAGGTATGGGGTGTCTGGCCATGTGGACTATTCTGGCAGGTGTGCCCGACACAAAATTTGGATGCTATGTGAACACTCCAGCCTGACTGGGAACACGGCCTGTCAGCCAGGCTCCTTCCCTCCAGGCTCCGGTCAGCCATAGCATCCTCTTTCTTGGGGAAGAGCTGACCCTCTTGGGGTTGGCTCTTCTCATTCTCCCTGCAGGATACGGGGACACCTGCTGTGCTGGTAATTCTTTATTGTGATCATTCTCATCCAAATAATTTTCTGCCCTCTCTGCCTACCCACAGCCCTAGAGAGCAAACTCCTAAGAACTATGTCACTCAGACTCCTTTAGGCTCTAAATTCTGGCTGAATCTGGCCAAAGGGAAGCTGTAGCAGGAGAGCGGAGTGTGGGAGAAGACAGAGGGTAGGGGTCTGTCCCACTCTCTGTCCCCTCCTTTCTTCTATAGTTCCTGCATTGGCTGTGACTGGAATGGCCACTAGAGAACACTCCTTCTATTCCCCTTGATTCTTGGATCAGTATGGGCTGCCCTGCTGCTGTAGCCCTGGGATTCCTCCACCTATCTTCCTGGTTTCCAACCCCTGCCCTCACCTCCATACAGAGTCTTGCTATTAGATTCTTTGCAGCTCAGCCCTTCTGTGTGCATTTGTTTCCTGCTCTGATTCCAATTAATACTCTTAGGGAGGCTCTCCACAGTTCCTTAAAGAGATCCTGCCCTAGCTAGCCAAGAACAGGGCATCAGTCTGCTCCTCTCCTTATCATCTCATTACCTTGCTATCTTCTTTCTTATTTTTTATTTTTGAAGTTTATTTATTTTGAGAGAGAACATGTACGAGTGAGGGAGGGGCAGCGAAAAGGAGAGAGAGAATCCTAAGCAGGCCCTGTGCTGTCAGCACAGAGCCCAATGTGGAGCTTGAACTCATGAACCATGAGATAATGACCTGAGTGGAAAGCAAGAGTCAGATACTCAATCAACTGAGCCGCCTGGGTACCCCTTACCTTGGTATCTTCAAGAGAGAAGGTGGAGGTCTTGTTTGGGTACCTGTTCTGGAGGGATTGGAGCTCCCTCGCTTCCAGAGGCCCTTCTGGTCTGCCTGTAGGGCTGCAGAGGAAGCCGGGACCCCATCATGAAGAGCCTCAGGAGCCATGGGAGAGATTTGGTGTTTTATTATAATAACAATAAGTCACAACAGATTTTTGGGCTGGGGAGTGCCATAATCTGATTTATAACTGTGGAGGATTTGTCTTCTGAGTGGTTCTAGAGGACTGTGTGTATACCCAGGGAAGATACTTGGGGAGCTAGTGCTCTTGTTCTCATGTGACATTATGGCACTGCCACCATTAGAGACATCTGCCACCTCTACCGTGAAGTCTCAGCTGAACAACCTTTCCTATTGTGTGGATAAAATTTTGTTACAGCAGCGATCATACTCCGCTTCTGTGAGCTTCTCCTTCTCTCAAGGGTGAGCTCCTCAGCCTTGTGTCTGCTCGTTCCCAGGGTCCTAAGCCCAGCACGGGGCTGGCACATAATGAGTAAAATAGGGCCTGGCCATCACTGAACTGGTTGGTGCTCTCTAGTTCAAATGCAAATGCCTTTGAAGGCACAGCCTGTTATAACATCACCAACTATTAGCAGAGCGCTAATAACCAGATCAGCCTGCATCATCCTGTGAAGCAAGGAAAGAAAGCAAACATCTGCCCAACCTCTGCTCTGTGCTAAGTGGCTTTCCATGCAGTGCCTCGTTCAATCCATGCAGCAGCCCCGGGAATAGGCAGGACTATCCCTATTTTCCCCTGTGGAAACGGAGGCTCAGAGAAGTCCTCTCACCTGGATTAGTCACCCAGCTTGTGAGTGACAACCAGGATGCAAACTCAACTCTCTCTGTCTACTAAAGAGGTAAATGCTCTCAGATGAACTGGGCCAAGGCTGCTGAGGGAAATGGGCCAGCAGAGTATATTTGAAGAATAACAAAAACAATACAAATTCAGCAGTAATGATATCTAGCTTTACATACTTTATAGCCATCAACTGTCACCCATTGGCACAGGAGGGGAGGCCCCTGCCTGAGTCTCAGTTTCTCCCCATGAGCAGCGGGACTTTGTACAACCACTTCCGGTTACCATTCAGGTTTGGCCTCCTTCCTCTAAGAAGCCTCCTGGACCTCCCAAGACCTGGACAGGTGCCTCTTATATATGTCTGCGTAGTTCCTCACAATTGCCTATATGCACATGCATGCACAAATATATGTACATGTGTGTATATAGAAAGCCTCAGGAATTCTAGAGACACCTCAGGGAAGGCCTGGGAGCTTTATTCTGTGGAGAAGGTTGCCATGGGGGTGAGAGTGTAGACTTGTTTTGAATGGCCCTGAGTAGGAAGGGCTGATGGGTGAAAGCTCCAGAGAGACCATTTTCAGACTTTTTTCAGAGTCAGCCTAAGAAAGAACTTTCTAGTAGTGAGAGTTTCTCAAGGGGGCAGCAGGATGCCTGGAGAACCTGCAGGCACAGGATGGGAGGTAGCCACTGGAGAGAGGCAAGGCTTGGGGAGGGAGAGGGAAATGGGGAGGACCAGATGCATCCTGTCGGGCTCGTTCACTTCTGGGATTGGAAGCTCTCTTATAATGACAGAAACCACCACTGAGCGGTTCTTACAAAGTGCTTGGCCCATCACATACATGATCTCATTTAATCTTTATATTACCCTGCAAGATAGGTGTAAACCCGTTCATAGATGAGGAAACAAGGTTCAGAGAAGTTATGTAACTTGCCCGGGAGGAATCAGCAGAGCCAGGATTTGAACATAACTTATGTCTGACCCTAGATCTCGATCCAATAAATCAGCACTCACTACTTCCCCCAGGATTTAAGTTCATACAAGCCTCACCCATGTCACCAGCACAACTGAGCCCATTTGTCTCATTTTCACATGCCTCAGTTTCCTCTACAGTGTCCCTACCTCTTTTATGTTAGAAGTTGGCCATCAGATTATAGTCTGCTCTGGAAGAATGTTTAGCTTGGCCTGGGTCACGGACAGTCCCAAGACTATTTGGTCCCTCTGGGGCCCCCTCTGTCTCCTTCTAGAAGGAAGCCATTGTGGACCAGCTTGTTACAGGACCTCTGGACACATTTATGGATCCACATGGGCTGGGAGGGGCAAGAAGGTGACATGAACCATGGCAGCTACAGCTGAGAGGTTTCAGAAAGGCCTGTGGCTTTTGTTTCAGGTCTGATGAAAGGAAAGGGAAGAGAAACAAAACAAAACAAAACAAAACAAGGTAAATCCAAACCCAATAGGCTGCCTGCCTGGAGTCTGTGAAACATGGTTCAGGCCAAAGTCAATGTCGGCCAAGAGGGAAATTATAGGCCTTAAATAGGAGACAAGTCTGCAGAAACCTTCTAGGGTTGCATTTGGCAAATGTTTGCTTGCCTACACATGTGTTTGTGTGGACCTGTTTTCCTAAGCGTGTGTCTCTTTTTTATTTATGTATTTAGCCCTGACGCTTTTTTTTTTAAGTGTAGAAACTGTACTTTAAAATTCTTTATCTCTTGAGGCACCTGGGTGGCTCAGTCAGTTAAGCATCTGACTTTGGCTCAGGTCATGATCTCAGGGTTTGTGGGTTTGAGCCCTGTGTTGACAGCTCGGAGCCTGGAGCCTGCTTAGGATTCTGTGTCTCTCTCTTTCTCAAAAATAAGCATTAAAAAAATTAAAATTCTTCATCTCTGGATGATATTTGGGGCAATTCCATTTAGCTTAGTTAAATCCAGCTAGTATTTACCGACAGGCTGTTTCATGCCAGGCGCTGTGCTGGGCATCATAAGAAGAAGATACATGCACAGAGAAGGATCCCAGAGGACCCGCTGGGCTGGGATCATTTCAGCTGGGTGTAGCTGGGACCTAAAAGTGGGGAAGTCTTAGTGCTTGCCAAAGAGGGGGCCAATAAGTAGACAAAAGTAGAGAGGACCCTTGCAGGTAAAAGGAAGAAAACTCATCTGGGGGGAACTTATCTGAAGGTCAAAGATAGGTGACTTGCCCCCAGGTCATTGCTAGAAAGCAGCACACTGAGGATTTGAACCCAGATCCCTATGAGTGCTTCCTACCTCAGCAAAAACTCCTGAACCTTTATTAAAGCCCTGTGAGTTGGCAGGAAGACTGTATCTAGCCTCTTTAAGCCCTTCTCACTCCTAAGGACCAGCTGAGTCCTACATGTCTCAGTATGGCTACTTTAATACCTTAATTTATTTTATGCCTTCAAGTAAATTAATACTTTGATACTGCTGAGCTCCTGGAAAATATATGCCTCAATATTGCCATGTCCCGTTTAATGGAGCTATGCTTTTCTTTTCAACAACATAAACACATGTACTCATTTTTTTACTTGTTATAAAAGAGTGATTTGTGATTTTTGTGTCATGATTGTGCTCAACAAAGAGGACAGGAGCAATGAAACTATCTTTGAGGGCAGAGATGATTTTAAATTCCTTTTTATTTCCTGTCAAGTACTCAAGAAGTACTTGCAGAGCTGGCCTGGTGTGGCTATACTTTTTTGTGGAGTGTGTTAGTCAGATATTGCCACAGTAATTCTTGGTAACAAAGGACCCAATACTCGGTCACAACTGCAAGGATTTTTTTTCTCACTTATGAGTTTGAAGGTTGGCTGGCTTAGGCTTAGGCTTCAGGTTTGGTATGGTTTTGGGTCAGGTTCAGTTTACTCTTTTTTGTCCCACTCTGAGGACTAGGCTGAAAAGTAGCTTCTGATTGCTGTTCTCATGGTAACTGAGCAAGTGAGTGGACAAGAACATGATGAAACAGATAATGCCTCTGAGGTCTCAACCCAGAACAGCCATGCTGTCATTTTCTACCACATTCCTCTGCCCACAACAGTCATATGGTCAATCCCAGTGCTACTGGAAAGGGAAATATATTTGCCCACTCTAGTGGGAGGTCCTACAAAGTCAAATGGCAAAGGATATCATTCATTTTTTTGTTTGTTTGTTTTAATTTTTTTTTTAACGTTTATTCATTTTTGAGACAGAGAGAGACAGAGCATGAATGGGGGAAGGTCAGAGAGAGAGGGAGACACAGAATCTGAAACAGGCTCCAGGCTCTGAGCTGTTAGCACAGAGCCCGACGCGGGGCTCGAACTCACGGACCGCGAGATCATGACCTGAGCCAAAGTCGGACGCCCAACCGACTGAGCCACCCAGGCGCCCCCGAAGGATATCATTCTAACATAAGGAGAACATCAGGAATTGGATAAAGGTGCTGGGCTTCAGAGGTAGACTCAATTTCAAATTTGAATTATTGCTTATCTGCTTTGGAGACTAGGGAAATTAACCTCTCTGACTCTCTTTGCTTCTCGTACTGAATGGTTATAGTATGCCAGTCACTGAGCTTAGCATTTTAGGAACACTGTCATATGTAAGGAAGGTAAATTTCTAGTGAACTTCACCCAAGGAATAGCCAGCTGATGTGACTGGCTACCAACACCCAAGTTTCAAAGTTCATTGTTGGTTTAAAAAAGCAAGGGCTATTATTAGCAGCAATCAGCGGCAACCACACTTCCCAGTCACATGTCTTCAGGAGGAAGGAACTTGAAGCCAAGCCTGGATGGTGTCAGTGGTGCAATATGTTTGGTGTGGAGGCAAATTTCATAATTGCCATGGCTGTCAGGTGATGCCCAGACCTCCGCCCCCCAGATAGCTTTCCATTCTGATACCGGGTGCTCTGACTTCCCTGGGGAAGGACAGCTGGCAGCTTTTTGCGAGACTTGAGTCATGTGCCATGGAAGATACTAGCAAGAGTAGATCTTGGATCAGATAGACCTGATTTGAATGAAGGCTGAGCCCCTGAATGGCTGGGTGGCCTTCTCCCAGCAATGCTGTTCCCTCTGCCTGCAGTACCCTGCCTTTCAGGGCCACCATCTGTCTGCCTCCATGTCCCTTCATCCTGGAGGTCTTCCCTGACCCTCTCTAGCCCTATGCCCCCTTAACACCCTGGATGCCCTCAGGCCTTACACTTCGGTTATCCTCATTGCTCACTTAATTAACTCTCTGCCACTAGAATAAAGACTCTGGGAATGCAGGCCCCGACCCTTGTTTCCCACTGAAATCCTGCTTCCCAGCATTGTGCCTGGTACAGTGGAGACACTCTGTGAACATTTATTTTCCTAATGAATTCAACAATAAATCACTAAAATCGGGCTATTTCTTCATAATTGTTTTACAGTGGATTCCTTATTGTCTGTGCTATGGAAGCCACTGGCTCTAAATCCTTACTACTCAAAGTGTGGTCCTTGGACCCGGTTGCTCTGGAAACTTGTAAGAAAACAGCAGCTCAGCACCGTCCCCCTCCCAGACCTACTGAATCATAAGCTGCATTTTAACTAGATCTCAAATGATTCATGTTCACACTAAAGTTTGAGAAGCACCTCTCTCAACAGCTTTAGGCAACTTTCAAAAATCAAACCTGACTGCACAGTCTTGCCTTGATATATTCAACAACTGCCACAGCCTCTAAAGCCAGTTCCACTGGTCAAAGTTGCTGATGGTTTTAAGCATGCAGAACTTTATTATGCTATGCATTTTACAGATGAGGAAGCTGAGACCCCGAAGACTGAAGTGATGCTCCACTGCCCCCACAGCTAGTGAGAAGCAGAGCCTGATACTTTCTCTTCCAGTCCAGATTCAAGTTCAGAGCAGAGGGACTCTAGATTAGACTGCAAGGTCATGTCTCATATTCTCCCTGGTAAGTGCCAGAACTGAGGTCCAAGGCCAGTCTGCCTCACTCCCAAACTCTGACATGCCTGCTTACCCTACACCAGCTCCCATGCCCTCTTCATAATAAATGAGGAAGCAATTCACCCGAGGTCACACAGAGAATTAGAGGCTGTGCTACACATACAGTGTCTCTTCCTGAGACCACAGCACCTGTCTTCCCTCTGTATTGCCATAGGAAGGGGTTTCCAGAGAATGGTCTCAAGGCTGACTGCTGATCCCCAGGAGATCTGGGCTTCTTATGAAGCTGAGTGAGTCACTTTGGGGAGGCTTCTGGCCCCTCCTCTGAAGCACTACTTCTGTGTTTAGTCTGGTCTGCCTCCAGGGGCAAGATGATGAAACGGAGGACTTCCTTGGACAGCATCTGTCACTTGCATGCCAGTCTGTCCCCATGTTTTCCTTTAGCCAGGGGGTCTTCATAGCTGGGCTGAAACGCATGAGATAGATGCTGGAGGGAAAGAGAGATTAGCTATAACTCAAGCTGCAGAAAAGGAAGAGTCAAGGGGACAGGATGGCTTTCTGCAGAAAGGTGAAGTCCCTGAATTCTCCAAGATCAGGGAATGACAGTCTTAGGAAGATTCTTATAGAGCTTAAACCCATTGCAGTTAATAGCTGGGTCAGGCCTGGGTTCCAGTCTTGCTCTGCCTCTTTCCACCACACAACATTATACTTGTTGTGTAACAATGATGGCACTGACTTAGATTGTTGTAATCTTGAAGTGAAATAGTATGTGTCATATGCCTGGTAAGTAAGAGTAGGTTGTGTGTGTGTGTGTTTGTGTGTGCGCGTGCACATTTGTGCGTGTCCGCATGCATGTGTATTTGCCTCCTCACCTCCTCATTTTCTAGACAGAGAAATGAGAGCCAGAGCCAGAAGCTGTGATGTGCATAGACACATGGGAGTTAAGGACAGAGGCAAGAGTTGAATCCTTGTCTCCAGCCTCCCAGGTTAGCATTCCTTCTCTCACCTTACAATAATAGGGATGAAATTCATTAACGATATTCCAAACTTCTGGGCCATGAAAACATAAAAAATGATCATTCTTAGATAGCATATGTAGAATATGCTAAAATAAAATTGTTCTTCAAGCATTCCAGCGTCTAAAAAGATCTTTGAAGTAGGATTTCTGTATGGTCGGGGCAGTGGGCATGTGGTCAGACTTGACACTTTACATTCAAGGGGCAGCTAGACTCAGCGCTGTCCTCATGCCAGCCTCCGCTCCCAAGACTGAAGCTGTGAGCCAAAGTCAAGGGTAGGATGCAGTACACATGGATGGGCCCTGGAGACAGCGGGGACCAGCTTTATCTATGAGATAAGAGCTATGAAAATACCTCATGAACCGTGAGTTAACTTCAGTAATTCTGTTCTTATTACAAAGGAATATTCCAGAAATGACTTTATCCCTCAAAGCACAGGGCCTTTCCATGGATCTCTGAGACCACGTTAGACACTGAATCTTTTACAAACACATTGATAATTTATATCACATAACAAAATAAGGATGCGATTTGTTAAACATTTCCCTATATTTATTGTTTGAGGAAATAGACATTCCTGATCAAGATTCAGGGGTAGGGCCCCAAAATCCTTTGGTGCCTTCTGAACCATCAAGGCAAGACCCAAACATGGCTCATGTCAGCTCACTGACCTTTAGGTCTTTGTTCAGATGACACCTTCCCAGTGTGGCCAGGGAAGGCCACCCTAACTAAAATTGCAAGCCTACCATCAACATACTCTATCCCCATTTCCTCCTGATTTATTGTTCATCTTCACACTTGATGTCATGTAACATGTTACATATCTCACTTTGCTATTGCCTATGTCCCCCCCCTCATTTATTTAGCGATACTCACATGCTGTAAATGCTTTGCAAATATCAGCTTATTCAGTCCTCATAACAACTGTAAAAGGAGATACCATTATTTGCCCCTCCATACAGATGAAGAGACTGAGGTACTGTGAGGTTAGGCACTGTGTCCATGGTCACACAGCTTGCACGTGGAAGGGTTAAGATAGGATCTCAAGCGTCTAGCTTTCATGTCCTCACACCCACCACACTGTTCCACCCATAGGGTGTGAATACACAAAGGCAGGGGTTTGCCTGTCTGATTCCCACTGCCTAGAATAATGCCTGGTGTACCACAGCACCTAAGAGTTATTTGATGAATGAATGATGATATAGGACTATACCATTTCCGTTGCTTTGAAAGCCCTTCATTGACAGGCACCATGTGTAGACAGCTATTCTCCATGCACCAAACATCTGGATTGTAGGAAGGCAGTGGGGCAGGTGGAAAGAGCATGGGCTTTTGTGTCAGAAAAGAAGGGCATCACAATCCTAACTTGGTCAGTCACAAGTATACTATTACTGGGGCTGTTTGACCTTAACAGATTCACCTAACCTCTCTAAGATTTGGTTGCCTCATCTTTAAAATGGAGAAAACAGCGTGGCTCTGTTGGTTGAGTGACTTTGGTTCAGGTCATGATCTTGTGATTCGTGGGTTCAAGCCCCACATTGGGCTCGCTGCTGTCAGCACAGAGCCTACTTCAGATCCTCTCTCCCCCTCTCTTTGCCCCTCCCCCACATGCTTATGCTCACTCTCTCACTCTCTCTTTCTCTCTCTCTCAAAAAATAAACAAACATTGGGATGTCTGGGCGGCTCATTTCGGTAAGCATCTGACTCTTGATTTTTGGCTCAGGTCATAATCTCATGGTTTGTGAGTTCAAGCCTGCACATTGGGTTCTGCACTGACAACACAGAGCCTGCTTGGGATTCTCTCTCTCCCTCTCTCTCTTTGCCCCTCCCCATTCACTCTATCTTTCTCTCTCAAAATAAATAAACCTTTAAACAAACAAACAAACATTACCAAAAAGAAATTTAAATGGAGAAAACAGTGGGTTCCTCAGAGAGTTACACATTATAAAGTTCAGTGCAGATAAAGGGCCAGGCACAGAGCAGGTACTCTATAAAGATCGGTTCCCTCCTGCACTGGAAAGGATGAAGGAAAGTGAAGTGAAACTCCATCTTCCTTTTGCTGAGCAAGCTCTGTTTTTTTTTTGTTTTTTGTTTTTTTTTTGGAATGAGTATGTTAGGGGTCAGGGTATGGGGAATGCAAAGAGGACCAGGAGATGGAAAAATTTCACTTTTCGCTTCTACAGCAGTTAAGACTGGGGCATTTCAGTCAAGGCAACAACATATTTCTTTTGATTCTCAGATAAAGCCATATTGACGTCACTTTTTTTTTCTTCTGTTACCCTATTAAATTTGGTTGTCTATAACATAAAACACTGGCTCTTCAGAAGTGGTTTCCATCATATTATTGAGCAGTCAGGAGGATTTCCATCTATCTTCCACCAGAAAACAAAGTCTGCTTCAAATTAGAACAAAGCTGCACATCTGACCTCCGAGTTTCTTATTCCTCCTAATTTGTAGGCTGAGCTTTTAAAACTCTAAATATTTGTCTTACTTTTAAGACTGTTTTCTTCAAATGTTAGTCAGAGATTCTGCTGTGAAACCAGCGAAGATTCTTGGGCTCAAGCTAAGTTGGCTTGTGGTGCTTGGAGGTTGCTTCTGCTGTCTGGATTTGGCGAGCTCCATGATATCTGATTGCGTTGGAAACTTCCAGAAACCACTTTCAGACAGAAGTATCTCCTGTATGGGGAGATACAAGGTCCAAGAACCTCTGGCACATGCTCTGTTCTCTTTCCCAGACCTTTCTGCAGCTCACGACATGAACATCGCATGACAGCCATGTTGAATTCATTCTAAATATCTGCACACATTGTTCCCTCTTCTTGGAACATTCTTTCCTTACCTTTTTTTATTTTTTTTATTTTTTTTATTTTTTTTTATGTTTATTTATTTTGGAGAGAGAGAGAGAGAAGCAGAGGTGAGTAGGAGAGGGGCAGAGAAAGAGGGAGACACAGAACCGGAAGCAGGCTTCAGGTTCGGAGCTGTCAGCACAGAGCCTTACGCGGGGCTCGAACCCACAAATCATGAGATCATGATCTGAGCCGAAGTTGGATGCTCAGTTGACTGAGCCACTCAGGCTCCCCATTCCCTCACCTCTTCTGAACTCCAAGTTCTCCTGCTGAATCTTCAGGACTCACTGTGGTTCTACCTCTGGGAAAAGGCCTCCAAGAAGCCTGTGGGTGCCAGATCAATGTGATTTTTTTTTCTCTAGTAATAAGCCCCTTTCTTAGCATCTTTAAATATTCTTGTTTCTCCTGGAATCTCCTTCAGAGTAGAAGCAATGTTATTCATTTAAATATCTTCAGGTCCTGGCATGGGGCCCGGTCTCTAGTAAGTGCTCAGTGAACACTAGGTTTAAAGACAAGCAGTAGAGTTTAAACTTTATGCTGACATGAACAGGGAGCTGGGTCCTTAATACAAAGAGCAAGCAGTAAGGTGAGAGGTGTGTGGATGGCTCTTCAGGAGACCCCTCAGACCAGTCTGATTCAGCCCCTGTTATTCTGCACATGGGAAAGTGGGAGCTTAGGGACATCCCTGACGTTATCTGCATTGCTGGCTTTCAGTCCAGTGCCCGGCCTATGTTGTCCGGGTGTCCCTTGTGCTCATGAAAATGAGCTGCAGCAAAAACACAGCTGGCACAGTGGGGAAAGGCATCTAGGGAAAAAACCCTGGGAGTTAACAAGCACCACTGGATGTGGCCTACCATCTTGGCAGCAGGCTGCCTGCTGGACTGAAGGATGCCGATAGGTAGGAAGCCACAAGGAGGGCACTGGGGAGGAGCCGGGGGATGGAAACCTGGGTCTTCAGTCCAGACCCATTGGGCTGAGTCAGCACAAGCACCAGGAAAAAGTATCACAGAGCCGCCCTCAAATCAAAGGCTTTTGGCTCCTTCCAGTTGGGCATCAGGCCAGATGTTAAGAAAGAGGGACATTGCAAAAAACCTCTAGTCGGAGGAAGTGGTTTGAGTTTCCTGCTTGAAGGAGGATGCTTCATTTAAATAGAATTCAGTAGAACAAAGTGGAAGGGGGAAGTATCCTAAGCCTTACGCTTGGACCTTGAGTCTGTTTCTTGTAGAGCAGGATTCAGAAATGCCTCCCAGGGAACCAGAGGCAGGGTTCTACCAAAGAACCTTACCCGGTGTAGGAATGGATGTAACAGAACGTGTTTCCACCTATACCTGTTCTTTGTGGGCTGTTTCCTCAACTAGTCCTTCTGACATTCTCCCCAAATTCTGGTGGAAACTCAGGTTCTCGGAGGGGAAGTGACTTACCATGGAAGACACAGCAAGGCACGGCCTGTGTTCGGACCTACTCCCCCAGACCAACCGATCCAGGTTTGCTCTCAAAGCCGGCTTATGTTCTCCAAACCCTTGGGGCTTCTGCCTAAGTACACACTTCTCATCTGTAAGCTGGCAGTTACCAGGCCTGTGCCCAGAACCTCCCACAAAGGCTAGAAGCCGAGTTGATGCTCAGAAGTGAAGGCTCTTCTCCTCCAGAACCTTTCTTCCTGGTAGCGCATTTCCTTCTCATGCCACACCAGTGACAAGGTCGGCTTTATCATCCCCGTGTTTGAGATGGGGAAACTAGACTTGCGAGGGGAAATCATTTTTTTTTCAGGAGATATTATTCGATCCCCTTAAAAAAAGAGTAAAGGTACTGTATTTTCTGAGTATGGTATAGGTAAGATGTTTTAGGATACTTCTGTGTCAGAAGTACCATATTTATCTCTATTGCTAAACCAAAGAGTTCTGGCTTGCCATCCCCCTACATTTGGTAGAAGATTCCATCTGAGCTATATGGGGTAGAGGTTGCCCCAGACCCTGGGGGCTTATAAGGAATGGAGTTTCGAGAAGAGTCTGCCTCTGGTCTTCAGCTCCAGAAAGTTCTAACCACAAGGGTGACCTCAATGAAGCTCAAGCTTCAGAGCCCCTCACTTGCAAGAGACCCTGGAATAGACCCACAGCTCTGATATTATTATAAAATTTGCAGAAGTATGATTTTTTAACCTCAGTGGTTGAAAACACTGCTTCTCCTATCCCCTGCCCCGTCTCCTCCATCACACTTCCCCTGTTGGGGAAGTTGGAATGGTTCTGGGCATTTTATATTTGCAATTATTTTTTCTTAAAGCCCCCCCCCCCCCCAACTGCATATGCTTCAAGCCCCACAGAAGATCTGTTCTTTTGGTGCTCTATGCATGGCTCTCCCTGGTAAGTTTGTTAGCTTTTTCTTTTACCTTCTCAGACGTTCTGCCCCTCCTGGGTGAGGGGTGCTATCTGGGAGTGGGATGCAGGTCTGCTTTTTTGGAAACAGCAGCTGCCATAAATCATCTTGCCATCTTAGAGAACCCCTACCAGAGTCAGGCCATTTCCCACTTACAACTGGACTACTAGTGCTGGCCCACCCTTCCTGCATCAGAATAAATGATTCCTATTTAACTAGGGGAGTAGGGGAGAGGACGTATAAGGACTGCTCAAGCCTTCTGAGAATCAAGACGGGACTCCCCTTCTCTTGTGGGAAAAGGTATTCCACAATATGGGAGCAAGCACAGCAAAAACTAAACATGTTTTCTGGCCTCACACCAGGATGCACAGACTAAAGAGGAGAGGGCTTCTTGGAAGAAGTGGCGTTTGAACTAAACTGAAAAGAACGGAAGCATTTCTGCTGGGTAATGGGCTGGGGGAGCTGTGATTGAAAAGGGTCCAGAAGTCTAGATGCTTTTGCGAACACAGTGTCACAAAGGACAGAGGAAAAGGCCAGCAGGGAAACAGCAGGCATGGTGGATGTGGTTGTTTTTATTCTCTTAGATGAAGTTCAAAGCAAAGGTCTCTGATATCCTCTGAAGAGGGAATGTCCAGGTTGTTTTCCTGCCCAGAGGAGAGTAAACAGGATTACTGGAACCTGGTGGCCTCAGCCAGAGACACAGACTGCTGCCTGGCTGGCCCAAGGAGACAGGACCATGTGGAAATGGCCGAGACTGGGAGCCGCCTTGGCCTCTGGACTTGGGTGCCCGAGGAGACGCCTCTGTTGAAACAACCTGTCTCAGGCACTTGGAATCTATATCTCAGGTCAGAAAATATACACAGCCTTTGACCCAACAGTTCCGCTTCTAGGAATACAATAAGAAGAAATAGTTGCTGATACGTGTAAAGATACATATACAAGGATGCTCAGCATAGCGTTGTTTATAATAGAGAAAAATTGGATGCACTTTAAATTTAGCAATGGGGAGAAAGTTAGGATACTTCCAGTGCATATATATGATAGAAAAATATTAACCATTAATAATCATGTCATATGTATTGACATGGAATATTCAGAATATTTGGCCAACTAAAAAAAAAAACGGCTCTAAAGCAGTACATGCTGTCCATTCTCAATTATATAATGTATGTTATGCTGACACTTACTGAACACTTATCACTTGGCCAGGCATGGCTCCCAATGTTAAAAAAAATTTTTTTTAATGTTTACTTTTATTTTTGAAGAAGAGAGAAATAGAGTGTGATTGGGGGAGGGACAGGGAGAGAGGGAGAGACACAGAATCTGAAGCAGGCTCCAGTCTCCGAGCTGTCAGCACAGAGCCCGACACAGGGCTCAAACCCACGGTCATGATCTGAGCCAAAATCGATCACCCAACCGACTGAGCCACCCAGGTGCCCCTCCAAGCATTTAAAATATATTAATACATTTACTCAGTGAACAAGCTTGTGAAGAAGATATTTTTCTTGTCTCCATGTTACACATAAGGCAACTGAGACACAGAGGGTTCAAGTAATTTGCCCAAGGTGACACAGTAGTAAGTGGAAGAACCTGAACGTGAACAAGGCTGTCTCTAGAGTCCGTACATAAACCACTGAACGGGCCATGCTGTGTGTGTGTGTGTGTGTGTGTGTGTGTGTGTGTGTGTGTGTATGTGTGTGTGTGTGTATAGAGTTTTCTGTCTCTTAGAGGGCTTACACAGAAACGTTAGCTGTGTTTTAAGTAATCTCCTCCTAGAATAAGATACAGCAGATATTTCCCAATGCAAGGAAACGTTGCAGCTAGCACAGGCACTGGAGGACATCTACACTTTGCGTGTAAAGACCACACCATGTGCCTCTTTGGATCCTGCACAGGCCAGACCTAGCAATTCCCCAAGTCACTGAGTCAGCAAAACAGGAATTAAGTGCCACTTCTGTGCAGGCTCTGTCCCAGGTTCTGAGAATTCATCAGTGAGCAAGTCGAGGCACACAGAAAACTTAGATCCTAGCCAGGGAGGCAGGGAGGTGACCAGAAAATAAATAAACAAGAGAAAGAGCAGCACTATGGAGACCTGCAGTGAGGACAATGTGGCAGGGTGGAGCCATGGGTTAAAGAGATTAAATGGTCAGGGAAGGTGACCTTTCAGAGGTGGCATTTTGCTAAAACTTGAACAGCCAGAAGGAGCAAGGTATCTACCTATATCTATATAATCTAGGAGATAGGGAGAGAGGGAGAGGGAGGGAGAGGGAGAAGGACAGGGGAAGGGGGAGAGGGAGGGGGAGGGAGAAAGGGATAAAGCAAGCCTGGTAAAATGTTAACATTTAGGAAATCTGGGTGAAGCGTACATTAAAATATTTTGTGTAAGTGTTGGAACATTTCTGTAACTCAAAATTATTTTAAAATGGAAGGTTGAAAATATATTCAGAATATATATATTAAAAGTAACAATGATCTCTCTACATACGAGGAAGCAGGCAACAAGTCTTGGTGAGGAATGGTGAGCAGGGGAGGAAATCAAGGGGTAAGAAGATGCTGATGCCTTTGACTGAAGTAGGGTGAGGTTGAGGTTTGGGAAGTGGAAATGAGCTTCTCTTTTGGTGCTGAGATGCCTGATAGTCACGGCTTGTGAACTACAACACCTTTATCTTCTCATTGGGTCTTCCCCTGCACCGCTGTGAGTTAGTTAGGATTGGGATGATACTTCTTTTTCACCAGTGAAGAAACCGAGGCCAAGAGTGGGAAAATGATTTTGTGAGGTCTCATGCTGAGCAAGTAGCACAGTTAGGGGCCAAAGTCAGATCTTCTGAATCTACTCAACACAATACTCCCAAGGTTGAGTCATAAGAGACACTCTACATATGTTTTCTGCTGCTTCTAAGATTATGTAGACATTGAACAGGCTGACAAAAGAAAAAAAAATCTGTCCACAGAGGATTCACATGAGTTCAATCGTGCTGAGCCTCTCCAGTGGACCCTGAATGAATTTAATCTCCAAGAAGAGTAATGTTACAGTCTGCAACTTGATTTCCCTTGCTGCTAAGCTATTTTTCTATTTTTATTATTCTAAAGTAAAATCACTTGTCCCCACACAAAGATAGTTATGAGAATTAGCATCCAAAGAAGACGGTGCAAGAGAACAGCTTTGTGGTCTTCCGTGCTCTACTGGACAGAGCTCTGGCCTGTCTTGAGGCCCTGTTCATTGTCTTTGAGCATACTGCAAGTGTTCAAAGTGCCTTTGGAGGTTCACACCCTTATGACTGACTCTGCTTCTGCTAATTTGGAGACCAGTTTTAAATGGAAAGACCTAAAAAACAAAACCAAATGCAAAAGTTGACTTTATCACCAAAGTAGCACCTACCAAGGCCCTATTGCTTTATTTAATTCCGCCAACAACCTCTTCAGGCAGCTGATGGCCTGATTTTACAGAGGATGAAAGTAAACCTTAAATCACAGTGACTTTGAACCCATACTGTCTGTCTAACTCCCAAATCCACACCTTTTCCACTGTACCATATGGCTGTATTGTTGACCCTCTCTGCTCCCAAAGACACAAGCTAACCCAGTCACAGGGTGTAAGAATGAGTTGCCTTGGAATCCATGCTGTTTTAAGGTCCTTACCACCCTAAATCAACCATCTGAGTTATTTCATTGGGATGGTATGCATGCTTGATTTATGTTGGCACCGAGCAAGCTATAAATTATGTCCATGGACCCACTGAAGGCTTTTCTCACATTGAAGATGTTTATAGAAACAGGAAACATGGCCTCTGCATGAACATACTGGTCTTCTCTATGTCAACATCATCATAAATAGATGTATCCAGGATCTCTGCCTGGACTGTTTTCCATAGATACTCAGCAAGTCCATGATGTGGGTCATTATTACCAAGGAGGAGGAAAGAGGCCCTACCTCATGTCTAGGACTTATCCTGACAGGAGGCTCATTAAAAAATGCCCCACCTCCTGCCCCACCCTTCTCTGTTGCTAGCAGCTGAGTCTTGTCCTTTTGGACACCCCTCTCCTTTTTTTCACCTTTGATCTGTAGACTCCCGACCTGGGAACTCAGCGTTATAGTGCTGTTCTCTGCTCCTGGAAAAGTGGATCCACCCTGTGGACTCAATACCCTTTTGCTCTCATTGCTCTTTCCAGTTTACAAAGCTGTTCCACCCTCTATCACAGTGGACTTTCATAAGGGTCAGGGGACTGCTTTTAGTATCCCCATTTTGCAGATGAGCAGAATGAGGCACGGGGGGGGAAGGATCTGTTATTTGGCTTTGAATTCTTCACAGAGTTTAGTATTAAACTTTGCCCTTCTTGAGGAACTTTACGGTGGTTGTAGGTTATTTCAACCAGAGTCATTAATATCTGTATCCCTGAGAGGCCTGCCAGAAAACAGCTATCATACTTTTAAAGGGTTCAAATTAAATAGCATTGATAAAGACACTGTCGCAGAGGTGTGGGCAGGATTAGGGACTAGCCCTGAGGAACTCACCACAGTGGGGTGACTTTAGTACCTGTTACAGTCTGCATTGTGTCCCCCAGCCCAAATTTATATGTTGAAGTGCTAACCCCCAGTACCTCAGAATGGGACTGTATTTAGAGATGGGAGTCTTTAAAGAGACAATGAAGTTAAGATGAGGTCATTTTGGTGGGCCACTAATCCAATATGACTGGTCTTCTCACAAGAAAAGGTAATTTTGGACACAGATATACACAGAGGCAAAGCCATATGAAGACACAGGGAGAAGAAAACCAATTACAAGCCAAGGAGAGAGGCCTCAGAAGAAATTAACCCTGTCAAAATCTTCATCTTGGACTTCCAGCCTCCAGAGTTGTGAGAAAATAAATTTCTGTTGTTTAAGCCACCTAGTCTGTGGTGCTTTGTGGTGGCAGCCCTAGCAGATGAATACGATATCCTCTAAGCTTGAAAGTGGGAGAGGGAATAAATAGCTCACCTCTCTCTCCTCCCAGCCTCTGATCTGCTGATAGGGTTTCCCATGGGCTGAACCCTGCTGAAAACCAGATAAGATAATAGTATATGATCACAGCAAGAGCTCTGGAGAGGGGCTAAGTGCATTCACTCATTCATTTATTCAATGAATATTCGTCAAATACCTATAGTGGACCAGGAGCTAGTCTGAGTACAATGGATTCAAAGATAAATGAGATACAGTCCTCTGTCTCCTAAGGGCTCACAGTGCAGTACAGATAGCCAACCCCACTACGTGTTCTACTCTGTAAAAGCCTACTTGACAGGAGACACTTGGCTGTTTGAGGATGGTGCTATGGCAGCTCAGAGGAGGGCTCACTCACTCAGCCAGGGAGATGGGAACAGAACCACAGAGGATGGACATTCTGGTGACCCCTGGAAGGACACTTTGGGTTTTACAGAGAGATAGAGGTCATGGTGGGCTAAAGCACATGCAAAGGGATAGAGACACAAAAAGGGAAGGACCTTAGTTAGAATCACTTCTTAACTGTGATGCCTCCCAACCCTAAAGTCTATGTTCTGAGTACTTGTGTCCACATGGCACTGTGGTAAGAACAGGGTTGTAGTCTGTTGAGTTTAAGCTCCAGTGCCAGCATCTGCTCCCCATGTGACCTTGAAAAAGTCATTCAACCCTTCCATGCTTCTGTTTTCTCTCTGGTCAATCAGTCTACCAACCCTCCTGGGTGCCTTCTCTGTTCCAAGCCCCGGAGCTATAACGATGCATGGCGCTGGTCTTGGGAGCCTCTCAGAGAGAGAGGGGCAAACCCTATACTGAGCCCCCTTGTGCAAATGGAAAGGCTCCCAGTGCTGTACTCTAATGCCCTGGGAATACACAGGTTAAAGCACTGCCCTGCACACTTTGCAGAGACATGGCAGGAGACTGGAGAAAAAACAAGAGTGAATACTTACAAACTGCTACTAAAATTGAGTGGCAGTTGTGGTTGCTGACATGTTATGTGAGGCTTCTCCCTAACCATCTCTGCCTTCACACCTTGGCTCATACCAGGCCCATCTCATGCCTCTGACTATTTAAATCTTACCCATCCTTCAAGGTCAAGGTCCAGATCCACCTTGTCCAGGAAATATTCCCAGAACACCAGGCCACCAAGATCTATCACCCTCCTCTCAGCTCTGCCATGTCTATAGGCTCATTAGACATTTATCCATTAGTAAAAGACAGTTTTATGTTCTTCTAGAATTGGTGCCTGATCCAGGGTTGTCTGGATCAGAGAATTCTGTGGCCAGTTGGGACCTTAAAAAAGGCCACCATTGAACCTCCAGTCTCCTCCCTCCCGGCTTTCCACGTGATCACCCACAACACAGGCTCAAGTGCCCTCCTCTCCTGCTTAAAACCAGCTGACTCCACAATTGATTTGCCCAAAGGGGAATACTTTGGGGGACAAAAGTGAGTGCTGGTATTATAATGGTAGCACAATAGGCCTAACCAGGGCGATATAAAGCCAACTAGGGCAGACAGTCCCTGTGTAACCCCATTACTACAGTCAGCCTGCCATGCTCTAGTATCTACTGAAAAACTTGTTAACCAAATGTCCCTTGCTTGTTCTGGCCCCCTGTGTTTTGCACATTCTGTTCTCTCTGACTCAGATGTCATCCTCTCATCCTGTCTGTTCCATCCTGAAGTCACCAGCCCAGGGGCACCTCTTGCATGAAGCCTCCCAATGCCTGGGTTGGAGGAGATCGCTTCCAGCATCCTTTGTTCTGTCTCGCAGCACATGGCTGCAGTTACCTACAAGCCTGTTGGCGTTTCTCACTGGACTCTGAGCTCTCAGAAGTTGTGTCTCAGGCCACCTTTGTCTCCCCCGCCACTTGTCCAATGTCTGAATATGATGTTCCGTCAGTGCTCGGTGTGTATTATTATTATTTTATAGATAAGATAGTTCATCTTTGCATCTGTTGCTCTGTATTGCCATTTCATTCTTATCCTATTTCACTTTTGATGTGTAGGTTAGATACCCTGATGAAGGCAGAGTCTCAAGCACATCACATCATGAAGTTTGAGGTTTATTTCAGGAGAGCTGCTAATGCTCCTGATTTTCCAGCATCTTTGGAACCAGAGGCATGACCTTCTGTATCTCCCAGAGGGGTAAATTCTCATCTCATTGGGCTACATACGTTGTATAGAAATAGGCAAAAGTCTTTCAGAGACATGTGAGGAAGACAAATGAGTGAGGGAAACAATAGGTGCCCCAATCCCTGCTTGCTAAAGAAATGAGTCCAAGAAAGAGAAGAAAGGAGAAAAAACTATACTAATTTTCTTATTTGGCTTTTAAACTCAAGTGAAATGGGACTTTGCAGAAGAAAGTTGACAGAGTAATAGGAAGAACCAGAAGAGAAGGAAAAGGAAGCAGCTTTTATGGAGTGCTTATGGATGAGACATTTGTTTATAGCATCTCACTTTAATAAGACAACACCCCACCAGAGCAGATATTCTCGTTTTATACCTGAGAAACTTAGGGTCCGGAGAAGTTAAAACATTTCCCCAAGGTCACACAGGTTTAAGCGGTGGGTTGAAGGGAGGTTCTATCAAGACCAGACTCAAACCCAGGTCGTGTGACTCAACCTCCCCTGATGTCCCCCCCGCGTCCATAAGAAGCCTGGTTTCCTGGCAGGACTTTTCTGAAGAGTCACAGCCATTTGGGTGCATCTATTCTGAGTAATTTTGTTTTTGAAAATCTGTCTCCTTACTTCCTAATCACAGCTTATAGATACCATACAGACAAGGCCATGCGTATTCATCACAATATCCTCAGAAATTATCACAGTGCCTGTCTCTACAGGGGTTACTACTCAGCACTTATTTATTGAGTGTCTTAGATCAGGCTCCTTGGCTTTCTGTGGCCAATCACCCCAGCATGTCCACTTTTCTGAGCCTTTGGATCTTTTCCTCTTTTCTTTGTTCTGGAGTTTCCATTTCACTTCACGTGATCTTCTTCAACATCCCCATAGCCGACCTCCTGGCATGTTGGGACTGGCCCTCAGGGTTCATTTCACAGAATGTGTGAAATTCTGTGTCTGGGGAGGATGCTCCCGTATTGGTAAACTCTTTGTTATGCCACTGCCTATTGCCCCTCATTCCAGTCCCATGCATGGGTTCATGGCACCTGCCAGCGCAGATGGGCTGGGCCTTGTGATTCCTTCAGGATATAGCCCCTTTCCTGGAGGCCCAGCATGTCCATGGTAGGATTATGGGATGGGCTGATCCTAGTTTTTGGCCTGGTGGTCTGGAAGGGAAGTCCTGAAGCAGATGTGTGCTACCTTGCTGGGCAAAGCAGTCCATGTCATCTAATGCAGGGGGATGCATTAGCCCATAATTAGGAACATTGGGCCACCCCTGCAGTCCAGAAGGTCTAGCACAGCTGGAGCATCAGGGTTGCCAGGTTCTCAGGTGCATCAACCCAGCTGTCCTCATCCCATTTCTGAGGGTCCTGCTTCTTCCTAATCAGGGCCCTGCCCTTAGTTACACCCGGGTGGAAAATGATACTTTCACTGAAACTCTGCTACCCTTTTAATTAAGTCCAGGCCCAGTCCTCAGAATTTTCTGTTCTCCAGCTGTAGGAGAGGAGAATCTCTTGATATGCTGCCAAGGAGGCCCTCCCCTCTGATTTTCATAGTTTGTCTTAAATTAGGGATTAATCACTTCCAGCCTTTCATTGACTTTCTCCAATACATCAATAACACTCAGTCACCATTAAGACTATAAAAGAGATGACTCTACTGCTTTCCCCAAACCTCTCGAATATCTAATATATAATAGCAGCCAGTGCTTTCCTCTCACTGTGATCCCACCCAGCTTGCCAAGAGTGGAAGTCCCCCCAGTTTCAGGGTTTCAGCATGTCAAGTGAACTCTGTGCTCTCCCTGCCCCTGCGATGAGACCCTAGATCCCATATGGAGCCATCCTGCTACCAACAGTCTCAGGTTGGGTGTCCTGGGAAACAGACTGTGAGGCAGGTATCTGTATGCAGACAGTTTAAGAGTGAGTGCTTTGGGGAACACCCTCTCCCCCCACGAGGGAGTAAGCAATGCAGGATTGGGTGGAGGGAGAAGTTGGCCTGGGACTCTAACTGGGATGGCCTACTGAGTTGTCACAAATCGAGGGAAGAGAGCCAGGCTCTTGAACCATCACACTAATCCGTTGATGACTAGAGGCTGCTAGAAAGCAGGCATGGCTTTGCTTGAGGCAGCACCCTCCAAGTAATGGAAATTCTTGGGGAGGAAGTCAGCTGTGAACTGTCAGCAGCCAACACTTTTGGAAACTGGGAAAATGGCCTTAGGGGGCATCTGGGCAGTACACCACAGCATCAGGGTGTGAATGAAAGAAAGAATGAATGAATGTTCTGCTTCTCTTTCTAACTACCTTGAGAATTCTTGAGAAAGAGGCTCTTCTATTCTGTGGCCTTTGCAGATGCAGCAGTGTGCTGGCTGTTCAGTGTTATGCTGTGTATTTGGTACCTTAGTGTTAGAATCTTTCTTGAAAATGGCCTTCTAATTCAATCTACTTAGTTTTCAAATGAGAAAACCGAAGTTCAATATGTTTGAACAACTTGCCTATAGTCCCACCATGAGTTTGTGATTGAGCTGAGACATTATAAGTATTGTTTCACCTTTAGAAAGAGAGGCTTACCCACACCAGAATTTCCTCGGTCACATAAAAGAAGTCTGACAATCCAGAGTTGGTTACAGGCTCCATAGTTATCAGGGGCCCCCATTTGGGCACATGGCTTCCGTCCTCAAGGTCATCTCAAGGTCCAACATGGCTTCTGGAGTTCCATGTTCTAGCTTAGTAGCAGGAGATATCAGGGAAACAAAGGACACTCACTCTCTCCCTTATCAGGAGCCTCCTCTGAAACCCTACTTGCTCTTCTAACTATATACCATGGGATAGAACCTTGTTCCCATGACTTCTTCAACTATAAAGAAGGCTGGGCAATGTCTTTACTCTAGGCAGCAATTTTCCCAAAAGAGAGTAGGAGTTCTATATGGAATCACAAAGGGGGAAGTGGATATTTGGTAAGTACATTATAATCTTTACCTCATTGGTTATAGGACTGTAAAAAAAGCATACATTTGGGGATTACACCTGGATCAGTCCCTAACTAGATGTAGGACTAGTTAAAAATTATTTAAGCTCTAGACCTTTAGCTTCTTCATGTGTAAAATAGAAAAACAATCCCGAATTTCACAGATATATTGTGAACTAACATGTGGAAAGCACCTAGCACAATGTCAAGTACATGAATTAGCAGAATATCCAGCCCTTGTTCTCCCAAATGACCAAATAACCTGCTTACAATGTAATGACATTACATCCCATTACCTTGTTCAAAACCCCCTCAAAGACTAGTTCCCATCTTGTTCTTGGATCATAATTTGGCTGAGACATGTGTCCAGCATCCCACCAATTTGTTGAGTGTAATGGAAATGTCTGTCATGACGCTTTCAACAGGCTTCTCCATGAATTCGGCTGGTGGCAGACAGACATGAAACCAAAACAACCCCTCGAGCATTTCTGAAATAAAAACCTTTCTTCTCCATTTCCTCTTACTAAGAAGACCAGACCCGGGCTCTAATTCTTGCCACACATGCTCCCTGGGCAGCCCCTCCCGATGCAACACAGCCACTGCCTGCTCTACACAGGTTTCTCTGCTCCTTTGGGTGGCTCAGCCACTCAGACAGCTTCTGTTCATTGAGTCACGTGCTGTAGAAAGAGCTTGGATATGAGGAGCGTAAGGTACGATCCCCCAGTTTCAGGGTTTCAGCATGCCAAGAAACCAGTCTGAGGAGGGGAGCAATACATAAATAGATCACTTGATTTGTATTAGTTGAGTGCTCGGTAAAAGGGCTGGAGATGCAGAGGAACACTTAATCCAGCTTGGGGTGGGAGTTCCCTGAGGACTTCTCAGAGGTGGTGATGCTTGAGCTTCATCTTAAAGGGTGAGTAGGTGTCTCTTCAGGTGAAGAAGAGGGCAGGGAAGGGGGAGGGTCCCCAGGAAAGAGAACAGCAAGAAGAAAGGCTCAGTGGAATAATATAACTTGGAGTGGATTGAAAGCCACTAATGGCTTGGTGACAGTTCGGTTGTACAGGGGGAGACTGAGGCCTCATTTATTAGAAGGGCCACTGGGTCTGACGTTCAACGTTTCAATGGTTTGCCCCAACTCACCTCTGCCTATGAATACGCTGTTCTGGAAAGCAGTGAAATACCCTCCTCAGTGCCAGCATTCAAGCAGTGGTGGACAGTGGGGGATACGGTGTACTAAATCTGGTGTAATTGTTCTGTAATTGATAATTGCTAGAGTCACTTCCAGTTTTAGGATACTGTGATGCAGGATGCTCCCAGAGAGTGTTTCCCATAGCTGTGTTTGCTGGAAAACATCTGGCCTTCAGTTTCTTTGTGTTTCCCTGGCAGTCCCTGACTCTCTTTAAATGGGAAACACAAGAGAAAAACAAAAAGCAATTTGGAATACCTTCACTCTACTAAACAGCCACTTTCATACACCATCTCCTTCAAGTCCCACAAGTAATTGTGAGTAAAAGTGATTAGCTTATTTTTTTTATAACAGGTGTATAAATAGGCCCAGAGAGGTTAAGTTTATTAAGTTCATGCCTGAGTTTACACAGTTAGCAAGTGAGGGAATGGGGAGTTGACTCTAAGACCACCTGACTCTGAAGTTTACGCAAACTCTTCTACCATCCTGTGTCTTGACTTGGTTGGCTAGAACTTTGTTTTACTCCCTTCTTTCCTTCCTCTTCTCGGTTTTAAAGCCCTGCTCTTTTGGGAACCTTCCCTCCAGTCTGGCTTTGAAGTTGGGATAATGGCCAGTTACGGTAGTCCCCTTATCCCCAGTTTCTCTTTCCACAGATCCATTTACCCACCATCAACCATGGTTCAGAAGCAGATGATTCTCCTTCTGACATATCGTCAGAAGGTCAGTAGTAGCCTAATGCTATGTCACAGTGCCTACGCCATTCATGTCACTTTGTCTCACCATGTAGGCACTTTATCATCTCACATCATCACAAGAAGAAGGTGAGCACAATCCAATAAGTTATTTTGAAAGAGAGAAGCCACATTCACATGCTTTTTATTACAGTATATGTTTATAATTGTTCCTTTTTACTGTTGTTGTTAATATCTTACTGAACCTCATTTATAAATTAAACCTTATCATCTGTATGTATAGGAAGAAACATCATGTATATAGGAGGTGGTATTATCGGTGATTTCAGACATCCACTGGGAATCTTGGAATGTATCCCCCCACAGATGGGTGGGGACTTATGTCTTCCAAAGGAGACCTCTGAATTTGCTGAGGTCAGGTTCTCCCAGGGAGAATGGGCCTTTGTTTGATGGCTCTTTCCTCTAAAAGTAAGTTCTTGCCACAGGTGTTTTGTAATATCCCAGCATCTAGAAGGGACCTCAGTCTACTGGAAACTGACCCTTACTGTTTTACAAGTGAGGTCATCAAGGCTCAGAGTGAGGCAGTAGGTTGCACATGGTCACTGAGAGAGTGAGCAGAATTTAATGTAATTTCATGAGAATGTTGTCTTTGGATTCACTATCTCTTTTCTCCTTATGGATTTTTGGCATCAGGAAGTGAGACAGTAAGACAGGCATCAGCTTAGACATGCAGACCTGTGGCAGGAGTTACTAGTTCGGAGTAAAAACTTTAGAGCATGAGAGAGGACTGTCAGGTTTCTGCGGACTTGAGAATCATCATCTATTCCCAGTGGGAAGCCCTAGACTGAAGAAACACACAGGACTCTATGGGCAGTGCAGAGAATTCCATGCCTCAAGGCAGGAAGGGGGTTTCCAGACCATTGAGTATAATCTTCTAATTTTACAAATGAGGAGACTGAGGCTCACAGAGGGGAAGCGATTTGCCCAAGGTCATAAAACAAGTGAATGGCAGAGCCAGGTTTCACACCTAGACCTCATGAACCAGGCTGACTGCGTGTCAATAATCAGAGCACCAGACACTTGGGTTCATCCTCTGATTTGGCCACTTTCAGCTGTAGAAAACATAGCTGTGTATCTTTACCCAGTCACTTAGCATCTCTGAACATTAACTGTCTCTGAACGTTGACTTGCTTGTCTATAAAATGAGGTCACTGGTGTGTACTCAGTGTTGTTGGGAAAATTAAACGGGCCTATAAAACAGGAGGAGAGTCTGGCACACGGTCTCTCATTTGCAGACCAGGCCTCTCACCCCACCCTTGAAGCCTCTGTAGCATTGTGTTGAGGCAGGGGAGAGAGGGAGTTGTCACAGTCGTGTTAAATATAAAGGTGTCAGAGGAAGTCAGTGTGAAGATGCCTAGTGGAGGGGGTGAAAAGAGCAGTGTGGTGTGTCTGAAGCATAGATATGACCATCTGTGTGGCTGGAGGAGCCAGCAATGGCCATGGCCTGGGGGCTGTTTGACCAGTATTTGTGCAGAGGAGCTTACACGTAATCTTGGAGGTGAAGGGAAACCTCTAAAGGTTTTTAACCCTGGAGAACAGCACTTCATATTGCATACGGATGAAGTGTAAATGTTTGCAAGGAGATAGAAAACATGAAAACCAGAATCGTGGCCACATTTGGGGAGTGAGAGAAGGGATCGGAGATAGGCTCACAAGGAACCACATCTTTACTTCCTGCTTAAAAACAAACAAACAAACAACAATCTGAATCGGACATGGCCAAATAGTAAGATTTAAAGAGCAGAATGGAAAAAATGGGATTTCATTATACTGTCCTTTATTATTTTTTTAATGTTTATTTTATTTTTGAGAGAGTTGGACAGGAGAAAGAGAGAGTGGGGAGGGGCAGAAAGAGAGAGGGAGACAGAGAATCTCAAGCAGGCTCTGTGCTGTCAGCACAGAGCCTGATGCAGGGCTTAAACTCACAAATCGCAAGATCATGAAATTTGATCATGAAATCAGAAATCAACAGTCAGATGCCCAACCAACTGAGCCATTCAGGCACCCCAGTTACACTATCCTTTATACTCTCCTGCATGGCAAATATCTTATTACTTCTCTAAGTATGATAAAGGGGAACTTCTTGTGGATGTACAAAAGCCTTGGCAAGAGGGGAAGAAGGTTCTGTCTTAGAGGGTTTCCTGCCAATGATGCTAATAATTCCTAAATACTCACTACAGGCCAGGCAATGTTGTAAAGCAGTAACTTCTAGAAGTAGTGATTTAATCATTTCACACAACAACCTTATAATGTACGTACAACCATCCTCATTTATAAAAGAAGAATTTGAAACCCAGAGAGGTTAAATAATTCGCTCTAAGTCAGGAAGCTAGTAAAGGGGGAGCCGGGATGGAAAACAGGCCTTCTGGTCCCAAATCCTGAGCTGGCCACCATGAGAATAATCCATTGCACCTTTCAGTAGTGTGATGAATTGTTTCAATCTCAATTTCGGGTAATTTCTCTGCTTAGGTGTGGAGAGCTGTTTAATCTTGCATGAGGCTGGGGGCACAGAGATAGTAGGGTATTACTGACTAAGACTTTCTCTCTTTTCTTACTGAAATTTTATATATTCTTAATACAAATCTTTGTTTTCTATATTCTTCAGTATGTATCTGCTTTTGCCATTCGCGGTTCATCTTTTCCCTTTATTTATGGTGCTTCTTGTTGTATGGAAGTTTTTAATTTCTTCTCAAAAACGGGACCTGGATTAGTGGTAAAAACAAGAAGGGGAAAAGTTTAAGAGAGGTCACGAGGGTGGCAGAAATGGCGAGATTTAGAAAAGTTTTCTACTTCCTTGTCACTTGCAGAGCAGGCTGGCGAACCTGTGGGGACACTTAATTTTCTCTGTTCTGTTCACGTCCAAATTGCCCCCAAGGCCAACTCACACTTGGCTTGGCATCTCCCACAGCACCTAGCTGAGGGCCTTCCAGGCTGGGGCACCTGCCATCTGGAAGACAAGAATTGATCACAGTTTGGGAAATGATCCTCACTACTGGGGAAGGACAGTGGAGTGAGGTTTTCATAAAACTTAGTTTATTCAGTTGAAAAAACTTTATCATGTGTGTGTGTTATCCAAAGGGTATGTGGTTAAATTTTCTTCCAATGCAAGAATAGTGACATTATGGCAAACTAATTGCTTTCCAATGTTCTTTGTTTTGCCAAATAGAAAGTTGGCAACGCTCTTTTGGTGCCTCAAAGTTATTTTTATATATTTTTTGCTTAGTTAAATTTTAAAAATATCTGAGAACAACTGCCATAGAGAAACGAGCATAGGCTTTTGAGTCTCCAAACCCTGTGTTTTCAGTCCCGTCACCAATAATAGCTCTATAAGTCAGAGTCTAGGTGTCTTCATTAATGGGGGATAATTATACTCACCTTAGGGAGATTGTGAGGATTAAGTAAGATAATATCTGTAGGGGCTTAGTTCCACATATGGCTCAGTTCAGCTTTAATTGTGCTGCTCTCTCTCTTCCTGGAGGAGAAGGACCGGACTTAATTTGTATGTCTTGATAATTATCCAGTTTAGACCTGGACCTCGTAGGCTCTCAAACATTGTCTGTTAAAAACCACAATAAGATACCCTCTCACTATAATGGGCACTATTAAAACAAAACAACGAGCCTGAAAGAGAAAACAATAAGTGCTGGCAAAGATGTAGAGAAATTGGAACATTTGTGCACTGTTACTGAGACTGTGAAATGGTACTGCTGCTGTGGAAAATATGATCCCGACTCCTGAAAAAATTAGACATGAAATTGTCACACAGCCCATCAATTCTACTTCTGGGCATACACCCCCAAAACACAAAAGCGGAGATGCAAACAGGCATTTGTATACCCATGTTCACGTCAACATTATTCACAATAGTAAAAAGGTAGAAGCAAATTCAGTGTCCATTAACGGATGAGTGGATAAACATAATATGGCATATAAATGCATGGAGTATTATTCAACCTTAAAAAGGAAGGAAATTCTAACACACACTACCCCCTGGATAAACCTAGAAGACATCATACTAAGAAAAATAAGCCAGCCACAGCAGGACAAATATTGTGTCAGTAGTCCGATTCATAGAGACAGAAAGTAGGACCATGGTTCCAGGGTCTGGGGGAAGTGGGAATGAGGAGTTCCTGTTTAATGGGTCTAGAGTTTCAGTTTTGCAAGGTGAAAAAAGTTCTGGAGATGGATGGCGGTGATGGCTGACAACAGCGTGAAGGTACTCGGTGCCCCTGAAGCGTATACTTTATTATTTTTTTTTTTATTTATTTTTTTTTTAGTTACGTATAACTTAGAATGCATTTTATGAAGCGTATACTTTAAAATGGTTAAGAGGAAAAGCCGCGCACGGTTTTGTGGCTGTAATTAAAAAGAAAAAAATTTTAAATTGCCTGTGAAATGAAAGGGCTAGTAAACGAATACGGGGAAGAAAAAGAACAGAGCCCTGAGGATGCCTGAAGCAAGAGCCTTTTAAGCAAGAAAATATCAAGTGTACTCGGTGTATGGAGAGGCAGGTAAGAGGCCTGCTTGACTGCGGTAGGGTGCGTGAGGGGGAGAGTAGAAGAGATGAGGGCCGAGGGCAGCCGGGAAGTAGGTCATGTGGGCTTTGCAGGACCTTGCATTTTATTTTCCCTGAATATGACGGGCAGCACTAGGAGGGAACACAAATGAGGGCATGGAGGGCGCCTGGGTGGCGCAGTCGGTTAAGCGTCCGACTTCAGCCAGGTCACGATCTCGCGGTCCGTGAGTTCGAGCCCCGCGTCAGGCTCTGGGCTGATGGCTCGGAGCCTGGAGCCTGTTTCCGATTCTGTGTCTCCCTCTCTCTCTGCCCCTCCCCCGTTCATGCTCTGTCTCTCTCTGTCCCAAAAATAAATAAAAAACGTTGAAAAAAAAAATTTAAAAAAAAAAAAAAAAATGAGGGCATGGAAGGAAAGAGGGAGCCCTGGAAGCCTGAAAGAGCCTCAGGGCTGATGTGGGTCTTAGCAAGAGTGTGGGCATCCCTCCTCCCCAGGCCCGCACCTGCTCCCAGGACTGAGCCACCTGAGGAATGTGCAGATGTATGTTGGGGGCTCACGGATTCTCTGATCCCAGTCTTCTGCCCTGAATGTCCTAATGGAGGGTTTTGCCTGGACAGGGGGAAGCGTGTGTCTTCCCCAGAGACAACAGGGGTTCTGACATTAATGCAGATCATTACTCTTGGTTTTTAACGGGGGAGGAGGAAGTGGGAAGAAGGGTGGAGGAGCTATTTCTTTTATCACACAATTAGATGAGAAAGTGGCTGGCTGCTCAGGGCAGGGACCTGCCCAAACTAGGCCTACAGGGGAGTTGCCCTGCTGGGTGGCCCAGTCTTGCTCTGGAGGGACTTGAATTTTCTGGCTTTGACTTCATTAGCTCTTCATAGTCTTAGAAAAGGGCTACAGTATGCTTCACACGGAAGCCCAAACCAGATTGTAGAAACTCACTTTGAATTCTCATATCATTCACTTATTCCCTTGTTCATTCACTCATTGGTCATTTATTGAGCATCTACTATGTAAACTAGGCACTGGGAATATACATGGAGACCTGTCATTGAAGTGCTGAACGAATCAATGTGGGAAGCAGACAAATAAACTTTGAATTATACTACGTTAAGTACTATGTTAAGTGCTATGATAGAGTGCTAATAAAAAATAAAAATAAATTGGCTAATATTAAGTGCTTTCTATATGCCAGGCACTATTCCAAGTTGCATGCATTGACTCATTTAATCCTTAAGAAAATCCTATGAGGTGGGTGCTATCATCACCCCATTTTACAGATGATGATACTGAGGCACAGAGAGGGTCAGGGGCAAGGGCGCAACACAGCTAGAAAATGTTGCAGCCAGAAACAGCAAGCCAGGCAGGCAGTCTCCAGAACCTCTGTGGTAACAGTCTGCCCTCCCCTGCATGAGAACTTAGCGGGAAGTGGGGAAGGCACATTGCCAGAAGGAGGTGGTGCCCTGCCCAAGTATTGGAGCATGACAAGAAGTCAGTAAAGCAGAGAAGACAGGGACAGAGAACTGATGAGGACTTTCACCCATCAAACTGTCACCATCAAAAGTTTCAAACAGAGCTGCAAGTGCAAAGCAAAGAGGCATGACAGGACGTGGGCATTCCAGAAGATGCAAGTAGGGGAGAGACAGGGGATAAACCCATAAAGGGGACCTGGGACAAGATCCCCAGGGTGGAGGGAGGGGACTCATTTCTTTAGGCAGTGAGGGACAATGCAGAGTTTTTAGGCATAAAGTGATGTGATTGCAATCACCACTGCAGGATTTTTTGCGAGAGTTTTGTTTATGGTTTGGGTTGACTAATACTGGCCAATATGTAAATCACAAGGAATTCTGCTCTCTGACCAGCCTGGTGATTCACCATCTGTACCCTCTTTCCACTGATATTTATTCTCTGGTCTTCACTGTGCCCTAGGAGGCTGCCCTTTGTGATTGAATCGGGGACGGGCTGCCTTGCCTCTATCCTCCAGCTGAGTTTGGTCGGTGACAGGCATCACACGAGATTGGAGGGTGGGAAGAGAAGAGGTTGGAATATTCGTGCTTCTGTGCTTGGGTCTGTCAGTGGCTAGGTTCCTCTAAAACCACAGCCCTGCCAGTGGCCCCTCTCCTACAGCTCTGCCTCTAACTGGGCTCCAGCAACACCTGGCCCTCCATTTATCCCTTCGGGTACAGAGATGTTGATAGCTTCCCACTGTGGCCGGTGTCTAGGTGCTTCAGTATCCCTTATTGGGTCCCTTAGTCCCACCCCATCCCTGCAGGTTACCCCTTTGTGAAATTCTCTCCAGGAGCCCGGTAGAGGGTGAGGCTTCTTTTTCTTCCTGATAATTAGTCATGCCAAGAAAGTGACAATGGTGATCACGTATTAAATATCGACCGTGTGTGGTTGAGGCTCTATATGCAGTCCATTTCTCTTTGTTTTCACCACAGCCCACAAGTTCTGGATCATTTACATCCATTTTTGAGATGAGGGTGCTGAGGCAGGCACACAGATATTAAGCCCCTTGCCTGCTGGTCAAGAGCAAAGTCAGAATTCGATCCCAGGGCTCTGGACTCCAAAATATATCCTCCTCCACTGCTCCATGTCACTGAGTAAATTCTTGCAAAAGCTTAATTTGCCCAACTCTGGAGAGAAAGTCAGTAAAGGCCTCAATAGTAAAATCTCTAGGGGAAGCAGGGATGGGGTTTTCTGTGAAGGGATGTGTGTCTGTTGAGGAGCGGGTTGGATCTTTAAGTAAAAGTTCCAGAATGTTGCCATTCCTCTGTTGACGGAAACACAACGGTGGATGATTACCCAGAATATCTCTCACTTCATAATGTGTGGTTCCTCTGTGGAGGGGAATGTAGCCCTTAATTAGTTCAAAAGAAGAGGAAACTCATCTCTCCAAGACCCACAGCAGAAAGCATAAGGGTTTATTTATAGAGAAGAATTTTATTATTTTTTAAAATCACTTGTGGGCTCCTGCACCGAAGCTTCGGAAAAGGCACATATTCATGGCCAGTGGTCAAGGGAAACCACCCTGTTTTCTTGGCAGTGGTATGGCTGAAACAGCCCTTCCCAAAAACAATATGTGGGGGAAAGAAAGTCAAAACCAATGGGAGGTGTTATAATGCTGTGGTTTGTTTTTTAACTGTGTGTGTGTGTGTGTGTGTGTGTGTGTGTGTGTGTGTGTGTGTGTGTGTCTGTCTGTCTGTCTGTCTTTGGGGCTGAAGAAGGCATTGGGGGATTCTACAACTGGCCAAAAATGTCGTGCCCCTTGGACTGAAAATTCCTGGAGCTGCCCTTACATGACTCATGCCTTCTCGTACCTCCTACTGCCCTGGGCCTCTTGTCCAGGCCCATCTGTGAAGGATAGTAACAATAATGCAGTGATGATAATGCTTTCACCTTAAAGTTCAGTAGCCCTTTCTGTTTCACAAAACTCATATTGGAACAAACAGGGATGTCTTTATCCTAAATGCTTCATGATTTTATTTCATCTTAGCAACAACAACCCTTTGGAAGCATAATTTTTACCCTAACTTGATAAATGAAGAAGCTGGACCTCAGAAGATTAGATATCTTGCGCTAAATCACACAGTTAGTACAGAACCAAGCTGAGATTGAAACCCAGGCTCATCGCAAAGTTGGTGGTCTTATGCTTCAGAACCGTTCTGGAAATTAGCATTGTCTTCCCATTTTCCAGATGAGGAAACCGAAGTAGAGCAAAGGGGAGGAGATGCTACACATCATTGGACAAATTGGGGATGAACTTGGCCCAAACGCACAATTCAGGATACTTCCCAGGCAGTGTTCATCCACAGGCATAAAACTGCATCTCATAGATGGTACTAGCGGGTCAGAGGGACAGACCACTACCTCCTGGGCCCCATCAGCCAATCACAAAGCTTCTGTCTGAGACCCAAACAAGCACCCTCATCATCCCAGTATTATCCACAGCCTTGTCTTGTCATACTGTCAATCCTTATGCATGTATGTTTAAGGCAAGGGCCTCAGACCCTCCAAAAGGCCAAGGGGTAGGTTGTGCTTGGATGTGAAGTCAGAACCCAACCTCCAAGGCAGATCTGAATTTAACTCATGTTCAACCACAAGATGAATCAGAGCTAGAGAAACTGGTCTGGATTGGAAGTCTCCACAGAGTCTTGCCCTGTGTGCTTGGGACCCTGAGCTCTGATTCAGTGTCCCTCACTCGCTGTGCGTCCTCAAGCAAGCTACTGAACCTCTCTGAGCCTCACTTTCCTCCGAACACTGATTTAGGTTGCTACAGTCAGGAATTCATTTCTTCTAAAAATCTGATTGACTCTGAGGAGACCCGGCAGGACCTTCTAGGCCAACCAACTGAGACATAGGACAGAACTAATGCTGAAGAGCAAAGGGGATGCTAAAACTTCCAAACCCTCCCGTCAAGATTCACAGTATATTCCAATTCTTGACAATTTTAAGCCATTACAAAGAATAGTGCATATGTTTAGGGTTATAAAATTCTTCTCTTCTCTCACAGAATTTCAGAGTAGATGGGTCCATGCCAATTTATCTGATAAGCTTCTTACGATATAGAGTTTATGGGCCAGGAAAGGGAAGCCCTGGGCTGAGACCTTACAAGGGCTTCAACCCAAACACCAGTGTTCTTTCCAATAGATGCTACTGTCACTTTAAAGAATTTTCCATCTGTCCCCAGAAATAGTAAGCATGAACTCATACCATTTTTCCGAGGATAATAAAAATTAAGACATATGACAGTGTTTTGTATACTAAAGCAGCATGCTTCTTTCTTTTTAATTTTTTTAACGTTTATTCATTTTAGAGAGACGGAGAGACACAGAGGGTGAGCAGGGGAGGGGCAGAGAGAGAGGGAGACACGGAATCTGAAGCAGCCTCCAGGCTCTGAGCTGCCGGCACAGAGCCTGATGCAGGGCTCAAACCCACAGACCTGAGCTGAACTTGGTTGCTCAACCGACTGAGCCACCCAGGCGCCCCTTAAGCAGCATGCTTCTGACAAGAGTTTTCATTAAACTCTGATAGAGCCACACCGGTGATGCTGCAGAAGCACAGGGTGATGAGGCCAAGGGGGAAGTCTTGCTTGAAAACATAACTGTGCTTTGATTTGTTTTCAATCGGTATAGTGACATTACTTAGAAATTGTAATTAATGAGGCATGCGTTCGAGCCCTGCATGGGGTTCTCTCCTGTCAGCGCAGAACCCACTTCAGATCCTCTGTCCCCGCTCTCTTGCCCCTGCCCCACTTATGCTCTGTCTCTCTTTCAAAAAGAAACATTAAAAAAAAAAAAAAAAAGACACTGTAATTAACATTGAAGGTAGAGGTTATCTGACTTTGTTTTTCAAAATGGATGTCTAAACACTGAAAGATACTGTTTTATCAGGACTCTCAAACTCACATGCCTCTAGAAGTCCGGAGATTAGTGCCTCAAAGCGATGAGCTTCTTTCCTTTCTAATGCCAGCTAGTTTTGCATGGCAGGAATGAGAATTCACCTGCTTCACCATGCTGATGGCTAATTTTTTACATTTAGCTACAGGGATCTGTTTGAGATTTTCTTTAAACCTTGGGTTGAGCCCTTCCAAAAATACATCTGCGAGCCTGATATAGGCTGTGGGCCACCAGTCTGCACCCTCTGCCCGTCTAGGTGTTCATGTTTCTGTGTGTTAGCGTGTGTGGTTTCTGTTCCTCCGCTCATTGCAATACGGGCATCTCCTTCCCTAAGTATACTGGCCACCTTGATCATGTTACTGTTACTTACCACTGCCCCCAGGGTTGCAGGCCAAGGGTGCCAGGGTATAGGAAGTGCACAGGCTCTGGACACATGGCCCAAGATTGGACCTCAGCTCTGCCACGTGCCAGCTCAGAAAGGGATATAATCTCTCTGCTCAGGCCTCAGTTTCTTCATTTGTAAATGTATAATACCCACCACCCCAGGTGTGGCAAGGAGTGATGAGAAGGCAGTTATAAAAGCCTCAGCTCACGGAAGATGCTCAAATATGAAGGCTCCCTTCTTTTCTTAAAAATCTTAGCTAGTGTTTAAAACTCATTGCAGGCTGCAGCCCTTCCTGAAAGCCTTTCATGACCTCTTCTGCTCACTGGACCCTTTTCACTTCCAAATTCCTGTTGCCCTTCAGGTTTTGGCATTTAGTGGACAGTTATTCACATTACCAGGTCATTTTTCATATGTATGTGACACTTTGTCTCAATTAGGCCACCAATTTCCCAAAGGAATTTTCTCCTTTAAAAAAAAAAAGTCTATTTATTTTGAGAGAGAGAGAGAAAGAGAACAAGCAGGGGAGGGGCAGAGACAGATGGAGAGAGAGAGAGAGAGAGAGGGAGAGAGAGAGAGAATCCCAAGCTCTGCACTTAGCACAGAGCCTGACATGGGGCTCCAACTCACAAATGGTGAGATCATCACCTGAGCTGAAATCAAGAGTCGGATGCTTAACTGAGCCACCCAGGCACCCTGGTACTTTTCTTCTTTTCAAATGAGCTTAATTCCTTGCACTTGACTTTGAACCAGCCTTTGCCTGTGTCAAGCTTTCTTGTCAGAGCAGCATAAGGAAGGGAACATGGCAGATTGGATACTGTAACAGGGCAGCTGGCACACAAAGTGGAAAAACTGGAAAGAAACAGGTGAATATACAGTGTTCATGGTCACCAAGGAGATCAGACAAGAGAGGTGGATGACCAAACTCAACCTTACTTCTGCTTCTGGAAAAATGAAACAAAGTGCCATTTTCCGGAGGGGACAGTGAGCATGGCAGGCTGAAAAACGTCTCCCAAAGATGTCAGGTCCTAATCCCCAGAACCTGCAAATATGACCTCACATGGGGAAAGATGTAATTAAGTGAAGAATCTTGAGTTGTGGAGATTATCTTGGATTATCCAGATGGACCCTAAATGCAATCACAGATGTCCTTGTAAGAAGGAGGCAGAGGGAGCTTTGATAGCAGCTGAGAGGAGGGGAAGGAAGGTAATGTGTGGTTGAAAACAGAGAAGGGGATCTGAGTACCACACAGAGAAGAGGCCACATGTTGCAAGAAGAGTGAGGCGGAATCAGATGCCACACTGCAGGCTGTCAAGGCGGAGGAAGGGGCCATCAGCCAAGGGAGACAGGAATGCACCTGTAGACATGTAATAAGGCCAGGAAATGTATTCTGTCCTAGAGCCTCTGCAGGGCATATGGCTCTGCCAACACTTTGATTTCAGCCCAGTGATACTATTTCCAACTTCTGGCCTCTGGAACCATTTAAGAAGGTATTGTTTTAAGCCCCTAGGTTTGTAATAATTTGTTACAGCAGCAATAGGAAACTCACAGAGCAAGTGAGGGAAAGAAGCTGACGGAAATGAAATAAGGTGAAATAAGGATGAGTCGTGGAGCCAGTGTGGGTGCCTGGAAGAACCCTTCAGAAAATATCAAAGACCCCAGGGCTTGTCTTGGCTATTTCTTTTCAACGTTTTTTTTTGTTTTTTGTTTTTTGTTTTTTGTTTTTTTTTTTAATTTATTTTTGGGACAGAGAGAGACAGAGCATGAACGGGGGAGGGGCAGAGAGAGAGGGAGAGACACAGAATCGGAAACAGGCTCCAGGCTCCGAGCCATCAGCCCAGAGCCTGACGCGGGGCTCGAACTCACGGACCGCGAGATCGTGACCTGGCTGAAGTCGGACGCTTAACCGACTGCGCCACCCAGGCGCCCCAAAACTGTCTTGGCTATTTCATCAGCCGGCTGTTTTAGCTTGGGAGGAGTCACTTCACCTTTGAGCCAGGATCTCCTCATCCGGAAAATGGGATAATAACCTATCTGTCATCTGGAGTTGCTATGATCTTCGTGTTCAAGAATGACACTGTACCGTGGCAAAGTGCTTGGGGTGGGTTCCAACTCTGCTTCCCTGGGACACGAGCGCTGGACTGATGCAGCCTGCGGAAGTCGACCGGGAGACCCCCTCACTCATTTCACAGGGAAAGAAAGGAGTCGGAGGGATAGTTTTATTCGTTTGATGATTCCTTCTCATACTCTCATTTAGGCCTTTGGTCCTTGCCCATACAAAAAATCGGTGAAGACGGCACCTGACGTGGTGCAAATTATATGTTCATTGGAAGGTTAAAAAAATTCTCGGGGTGCCCGGATGGCTCAGCCGGTTGAGGGTCCAACTCTCGGTTTCGGCTCAGGTCGTGATCTCACAGTTCATGAGTTTGAGCCCCATGTCAGGCTCTGAGCTGACAGCGCGGAGCCAGCTTAGGACTCGCTCTCTCTGCCCCTCCCCCACTCACTCTGTCTCTCTCTCTCTCTCAAAATAAATAAATAAACTTAAAAAAGCTCCTTATAGGTGATATTTTGCAGAGACCACCGAGACCCTGAACTTCTACATCAGAACCAGTCTTGAACCACCAAAGTGACACCCTGAGAGTATTCTGCCACTTCCTGGCTAGGTGACCTTAGGGAAGCTCCTCACCTTCTCTGTGACTCATTTCCCCCATCTGCAAAACGGGGATACCACCTTCCTCCGTGGGTACTTTTGTGGGGTGGTTGAAATAATATATGTAAAGTGCTTAGCGTGGGCATAGTAAGTGCTCAATAATTGGCAGTTTCTTAGCAATATTATTATTTGTCACTATGGTTACCCAGCTCTTAATGAAGCTAATTAACTTTGGAAAAATTTCATCTCCTGTATTTTTTTTTAATGTTTATTTATTTTTGAAGGAGAAAGAGGCAGAGCATGAGCGGGGGAGGGGTAGGGATGGAGAGAGACGGAGACACAGAATCTGAAGCAAACTCCAGGCTCTGAGCCTGACGCGGGGCTTGAACTCACAAGCCGTGAGATCATGACCTGAGCCGAAGTCAGATGCTCAACCGACTGAGCCCCCCCCCCCCCCCCCGCCGGGGAACCCCATCATCTCCTGTATTCTTCCATCAGGTAGCCATCGATCCTACCAGCAGGACCTGTGTTGTGGGAATAAAAGAGCTGAGTGGTGAAGCAAAATGAAGTTAGAGACAGACCTAAGTTTCATCCTATTTAGATGGCCAGCCGTGTGATAGGGGGCCAACCGTGTGAACTTTTCTGAGCCGCAGTTTTCCCACCTGTAGCATGACAATGATATTTATGGTCATGGTATTTATCTCACTGACGTGTTACGAGGGTTGCACAAGACCTTGCGTTCACAGGGCTTAGCATAGCCAGCAAAGCATAGGCGTTTCATCAATATTCGAGGAATTCAATTCCCTTGCTTTCATTTCCATCCAAAAGTAGAGAAAAGCCTGAAGGTCTCGGAGGCGGTGAATGTCACCGGGCTCTTAGCTGAATGTGAAAACTGTAACTTCACACCTGGTGTTTGTGTCGCTTTAAAAGGCCTCGGGTTCTCTGTTGCTCTTGGTGTCATTTCTAGGAGGTTGACTTAACAGGAAACAGGACCCTTCTCTCCCAGAAACCTGAGGCCTTAGCCTGGAGAAAAATCCCTTAGCCTGGAGGCCTGCTCAGTGGTGACCTTTCACAGGCAAATTTACCTCAGGCCCCGGGTGGGCGGGAAGAGGCCCCGGGAGCTCCCCTTCCCAAGCGAGGCCCAGCGCCGTGGGAATTTCCTCCCGCCTCCCTGGGCCGGCCCTGGCTGCGCCTCACTGAGCGGCCTGCGGTTTCTGTCGCTGCTGAAACTGCTGTGGAAAGTTTAGCTTGAGAAGAAGAGGGAACTAGGGTGTTTTGATTTTTTTTCCCTTTCTTTTTGAGAGTCCAAACCACATGCTTTGCCCATGGGGTGACCGCCCGGTGGAGCCCCCCACAGCACCCCCCCCAACCCCGGCCCTGGGGGGTGGGGGCACGCTGACTTCGAGAAGACAGTGACACGGGGACAGGAGCCAGATCTCCTCAGAAATCAAACGGCACAGGTTCACACGCCACCAGGGACTGCTGGAATGTTGCTTTGTTTTGGACTCTGGATTTATAGTCCAGCCCCTCCTTCCCCACCCCCTGGAACTTGATTTATTATTGTGCCGACCCGGTGGCTCCCCTCCAACTTTATTTCTTTCTTCAGAAGTAAACAAGGATTTTACAACTCCATAACCTCCCCAAAGTTTGTTTGTTCTTCCCTCCGTACAGTGTGGGCCATGTTTGTTCCCTGGGAAAGTCTCTTCTCTAATTATTTTCACATTTCAACAGCTTTTGTTTCTTCTTCTTTCTCAGAGGTTTATAAAAATGCTGATGGCGGATTTGCTCCAGGCTACATTGTACCGTAAACATTTTCTCCTCGGCACAGGGGAGCCTCGGTGACTGGGGGCCATGTTGCCTTTTCTTACCGCGTTCACTGTGCCAGAAGGAAATGTGAAAATCCTGAAGTGTTCCTTCGGACGGCTGAAGGAAAAATATGTAAATCGGTAAAGAGAGGAAATTCTGCTGATCTTGGACAAGGAGCCTTTGACAACGTTGTGTGTGTGAGACTGCTGAGAAGAAGGCTGTGTTGATGACTGACTTTTCATTTTAAGTTGGGATCTTTTCTGCCTCCGAGCACAGACGGAAAACTTGGTGCGTTTCAAGGAAATAGGATTTAGAAAATCAAAGGCTAATACATTTTAGCAAAATCTTGGATTATGGGACAGGGGATGGCTTGTTCTCGCCAAACACTGCGAATCTAACCTTGATGTTTGCATACTCAGTTTGTAGACTGAAGCGTCTCTTTCTAACAATGGCAGTCAATGGTTCTGGGTGAAATCGGGGCTCAAAAGGCTGGTGCATTGTTTTCTCCCATCCTTATAAGGCCCTATGTGTCTCGCTGGTTTCAGCAAGACATCCTCCCCCACACATCCACCCCCAGAGAGCCTTACTGACTTTGAGTGGCTCCAGAATCTCAGATTCACATGGGCCATCAGCTGTTGTGTGAAATTCCAGACCTGCCCCTGGCCATCTCTTCCGGTATCCGACAAGGACCCTCAAACCTGACCGTCCAAAATGGAACTGTGATCTTACCCTCAGTCTGCACTCTTCTCAAATTTCCCACCTCAGAGGGGGGCACCATCATCCATCGAGACCCCTTGCAAGGGAGCCTGGAGTCATCCCACCTTCCCCGTCTCTCCCACCTGATCGGTCCTTGAAAGTTGTCCATTCTACCCGCCCCCTGTCTGTTGAATAGGATCATTTCCCTCCTTCCCCACAGACATTTGCCTCATTCAGGCTTTCATTGCCTGTCACCTAGCCCACTGCCATAATCTCCTTGTTGCTCTCTGCTGTGGTCTGAATGTGTGTGTCCCCCAAAATCATATGTTGAAATCCTAATGTCCAGTGTGATAGTATTAGGAGGTGGGACCTTTGGGAGATGCTTGGCTCCTGAAGATGGAACCATCATGAATGGGATAGGTGCCCTTAGAAAAGAGGCCTCAGAGAACTTGCTAGCCCCTCCACTGTGTGAGTAGCAGCAAGAAGTCCACAGTCGGCAACCCGGAAGAGGGCCTTTGCCAGACCCCAACCATGCTGGCACCTAGATCGTGGACTTCCAGCCTCTAAAATTGTGAGAAATACATGCCCATTGTGAATAAGTGGCCAGGTCTGCTGGTATTCTGTTATAGCAGTTCAAATAGATTAAGGCAGTCCCTATATAAATCTCACTCCCTCAGCCACATCACAGGGATCGCCTGCCAACCTGTGAGAGTGCTCTGACTGCAGGAGGGACATCACCTTTGTCCCTCTCACCCCCTTGTCCAATCAGGCTGCTCCCAGCCCCTGGCACTCAGTGCCCTCCGGGAGCTAGTTCCAGCCTCCTCCCCAGGCTTGTCCTGCTGCTCAAGCCCCACACCCACCCACCCATCGCATAGCTGGTTAGTCCTCCAGGTACATCCCATGCTCTTCCATGCTTCACGCTCTTCCTTGACTGGGAGTGCTTTCTGTCATAGGCTACAAATTGTTTCCTGTTCAGAGTCCTCCTTTCAGAGTAAAGCAGAAACTACCTTGGATCTCACCTACCTTCATTTACCATGTGTGGTCTGGAATGTCCCGCTGCCAGGCACCCCTACCGTCTTGGACCCTCTGGCACCAGGTTCCGAGCCTGAGTGTGCCGCATCCCTTACAACATGGGGAATTGAACTGGGGACCACCCGGGCTCAGGGTCCTGCCTTCCGTAGCTCATAGGGCTTCTGTTGTGCATGAGGAAGTCCCAGGATGCTTCAAGGATGATCCCACTGTAGCCTGTTGGCACACGTTTTATCCAGGAATAGGGCAGCAGAAAGGTCACGAGCTTGAGGGCACTATCCCCTTTGCTAAGACTTTAAGTGAAACAGGGAAGTTTCCAGGATCTGGGAGGTCAAAACCTCACAGCTTTATTCATTCATTTAGCTAGTTTTTTTAGACATCCTACTACGTGCTAGAGACCGGGGCTGAGTGCTCAGGTTACAAAGATGAATTAAACAGCATCCTTGTCTTAGAAGAGCTCTTGACTCAGGCTGTGAAGTTCCTTTCTGGGACCTGCCCAGCCCCAACCCCAGCCCAAGGACCAGGAAATCACCTGTGTTCAGAGTCAGGGTACACATATGAGATGGATAGGACTGGGCTGGAGGGTAAGGAAAAGAGAAAGGGAAAGATCAGTCCTGGGAAGACCTGAGTCTTGCCATTATCTGAGGCCCATGCTATCTCTGGGTCTCAGCTCCCTTATCTATGAAGTAGGGATCCACACCCTTGCTTGTTCACAGTATAGCGTTGTGAGCACAGGCTATGTGGAGCCCTAGGTCAAGGCTAAGGATGCAAATACACATCCAGTACAGTGTCTATCATACTAAAGGTGCTCCATAAATATTGTTTGGATAAATGAGAATAAATGAATGGTTTCTCCTCTCAGCCTTATAGAGAAAGGCCAAAGAGCACCTGCTGCACTTTACCCATGTCACAACATGATACCAACAACCACAGCTAACAGGACCAGCATGAGCTAAGGCTGCCTATGGGATAGATGGTTTGCTTTTCCTCTCCTCTGGATGGAGAGTGGTTTCTGTTCAGGTATGCTTGGGAGGGCTCTGTGGAGGAGGCAAGCTCAGAGCAGCCCTTGGGCAAGGTCAGACCATACACTCCGCCCTCCAGGCTTCTTGGGGGACACTGGAACTTCTGCAGAGGGTCTCTTTCCATCTTGGCTTCTTTCCTGAACATGGCTGGGAGGCACACAAGGATCGTACATCCTGGAGGCAAGAACCTTGCTTGGGATCCTCTGCAGATGCAAAGGAGGTCTTTGCAGTAGGGAGACACTTTGGCCCTCTCTATTTGTTTCTAGATGTTTTGCCACATCATTGTCCTTCTGGGTCTTCATGTGCTTCTGACTGTCTTTTTATTGTTCTCATGGTCTCTTTTCTCTCTGTCCATCCCTACTCTGACTGGAGGTGTTCATCTCTCTCATTTTCTCTTTCTTGTCTCTCTTTTTCTCTTTTCTTCTTCTTCTTCTTCTTCTTCTTCTTCTTCTTCTTCTTCTTCTTTTTAATTTTTAGAGAGGGAGAGCATGAGCAGGGGAAAGAGACAGAGGGAAGGAGAGAGAGAATCTTAAGCAGGCTTCATGCTCATTGTTGATCCTGACATAGGGCTTCATCCCATGACCCTGGGATCATGACTTGAACTAAAATCAAGAGTTGGATGCTCAACTGACTGAGCCACCCAGGTGCCCCCTCTGCTCTCCTTTTTTCAAAATGAAACAATTTGGGACTGATTGAAATTGCTTTTAACCTGGAAGTTCTATGATCATACCCCCCTTGAGGGCAAGGATCCCTGTCTGTCTGTTTACTGTAATGCATATGACATCTAGCATAGCAACTACACTCACTAGTGATGCCCAAATATTGTTGACCGAACACATGGAGAAGGCATGTTTTCTTCAGAAGTCTGAGGAGGGTCAGGACAGGGCCAGAAAGCCCTGAGAAAAAGGCTACAGTTTTGGTCTGGCTTCATCTAAGCTATAAGGGGAAGGGCAGAAAAACATTGGTTGAGACTTTTAGATTGTCCTGCCCAGTTTCCCATGAGAAGTGAGAAGTATGACAGATTCTGAGTAGAAGCATCTTGGGAATAAAGAGGCTGTGTTTAGAAGCATGTCCCTGGGTTTTATCTCTTAGAAACATGAGGACCTGGGGAACAGAAAGCCCTGAGGATGCCTGGTGCTACAGGAGCATGTAATGTGGAGTCCCTGTCCTCAAGGTGTTGACAGTCACCTCATAAGAGTCTTAACTGCAGTAGGAGTCCCCATCCCTGTCCCATCTCAGCATGGCTGTTTGAACCTGCTCTTTTGGCCCAATCCTACCTGGAAAGTGAGGGATGTGAGTTAGATGATCCCTAAAGGCTCTGCCAGTCTCTGTGGTTCTTAGATTCACAAAATGAGGTAGGGGGTGGCCTGGTGGTTTGAGCAGGATTCCATGTCAGAAGCTGTTTCTCTCACAGGAAGGATGGGAAACTATGATTTGATTGATCTGCTCATTGCTGGCAGCACTGAATGTGTCTCTGATCTGTATGCTGACTCATGCAGGCCTTTCTAGAAGGGCTTCCTGGCCCAGGCAGGATGCTACCTTCATTGTGAATGTGGTAAACAGTACGTGGGAATCTAGAACACAGGAATCCAGGTCTCTGAGCCATAATTGTCCGTATGGGCGATAAGCCAAAAAGTTCACAACTTGAAGTGTCAGGAAAATAATACTTTGGTTGTCTAGTTCATCTTTATATTTCACCCTTTGGGTTGTCCCCCCAACTCAGAACACATACATATATACATATGACCACAGTTAATGAGGTCAGGCAGTGTATGCCCCTTGAACCACACACAAACACAGCCACCCATGTGGATACCCAGCTGACATGCGTCAAACAGGCACATGCCTTAGACATGTTTAGAGATTCTATATGTTCTACACCCATAAAAACCCACCTGGATATTCAGATATTTTATTCTTGCCCTTGGACTAGCATTTGGAGATATACAATGTGGTTGACAGAATAGTGGCCCCCTAAAGATCCCTAGAATCTGTAGGTTATGTTACATGGCAAAGAGAATTAAGGTTGCAGATAGAATTAAGATAGAATAGTAGCCTAGACGCTCCAGGTGGGACCAATATAATCACAGAGTTCCTTAAAAATGGAAGAAGTGAAAGAGTCAGCGTCAGGGTAATGCAATGTGAGAAAGAAAGACCCCACCAGCCACTGATGGCTTTGAAGAGAAAGCCAAGGAGTGTGGACAATCTTCAGCTGGGAAAGGCAAGGCAACAGATTCTGCAATAGAGCCTCCAGAAAGGAATACAGCCTTCCCACACCCTGATTTTAGCCCAGTGATACCTGTGTCAAACTTCCGGCCTCTAGAATCCATAAGACCATTATTTTGGGTTGCTTGAAGCCACTGAGTTTGTTGTAATTCGTTACAGTAATAGGAAAATGAATACCCACAGAAACATAGTCTCATAGCCACAGAACCTATGGTCTGGTAGAGAAGACAGGTGCAGAACCAGAAGACAGAGTGTTCTAGAATACATAGTAAAAGGGCTGTAATAGGAGTAGACCACACTGTGAGAAAACACACAGAAGAAACCTCCAACCCAGATTTGGGCATGGAACCAAGGTTTCCTCATGGAAACTCCATGAGGGCAGGGACGAACACAGGCCAACGTCAGCAACAGCTACTACTGTGCCTTTATGTACTGGGTGCCCAATAAATATGTGTTATAAGGGGGAAAGAGGAAGGGGGAGAGGGGAGAAAGATGAAAGAAAGGTCAGATTTAGGGCCTGATAGATAAATAAGATAAATAGAATAGAAAGCAAGGAAACATGTTCCAGGCAGAAGGGACAGCATGGGCAAGATCTGAAGGCTATTTAGAGAACTAAATAAAGTTTAGTTTGGCTGGGACACAGTGCCCCATGGGGAATGGGGAAAGATGAGTCGGGCAAGGTACAGATCATAAGGGGCCTTATCAGCTATAATTAGACATTTGGCCTGTATCCTATATACAACTGGCTGGTGTTCTCTCTCTCTCTCTCTCTCTCTCTCTCTCTCCCTCCCTCCCTCCCTCCCTCCCTCCCTCCTTCCCTCCCTCCTTCTTTCCCTCCCTCCCTCCCTTTCTCTCTCTCCCTCCTCTATTTTTTTCTCTCTCTCTGTCCTTTTTCTTTTGGTTTATACTTTAATATCTTTTAAGTGGAGTATGTTTGTTCAATGTCAGTTATGTCTTATTTGACATAACCTTATTTGGCTTATGGAAATATTTCATCCTTTTCTCCTTAGGTTTTTCAGTCACTCCCTCCATTTTAACAATGCTTCATGACCTAACTCATCAATTTTCATTTTGGGTAAGATGGGATGATCCAGTAGACAAAGAGCACTGGATATGTAATCACAGCCATCTGGGTTCAAGTCCACACATGCATGCGCGCGCACACACACACACACACACACCTTTTATCAGCTAGTATTTGACCTCTGTAATCCCTACTTTCCGATTCTGTAAAATGGGACCAGAATAGTGCTTTCCTTATGGTCTTGCTCTGATTATCAAATGAGCTAGTCCATAGAAGTGCTTTCAAAAGGGCCAGGTATACAGCAAGTAGTCAATGACACATATCTACCCAAATCATCACTCTTTGGATAGCTATTCTTTTTTAAAAAAAATTTTTTTTAACGTTTATTTATTTTTGAGACAGAGAGAGACAGAGCATGAACAGGGAAGGAGCAGAGAGAGAGGGAGACACAGAATCTGAAACAGGCTCCAGGCTCTGAGCTCTCAGCACAGAGCCCGACGCGGGGCTCGAACTCACGGACCGTGAGATCATGACCTGAGCCGAAGTCAGACGCTTAACCGACCAAGCCACCCAGGCGCCCCAGATAGCTATTCTTAATCCGCCATAACCCTTGTCCTGGTGAGTGTCCGTGTCCCTTCACATCACTGCCATCCTTCTGCACTCTGTGCCCCACGGACCATGTGGACCATAAGCTCCCTTGCCTTCTAGCTCCAAATGAGTCCAGCCTATGGGAGGCACTAGCAGGTGCAGAGTTGAAGGAGAATGAAATTGGAGTCTTTTTTCTCCCTGGTTCCCTCTTTCAGGGCTTCTGAAGCCCAAGTGATTTCCTCTGTTGACAGCAGCCTCTTCTCAGAAGACCTTCTCTCTACAACTATCCTCTTTTGGTTCCAGGAACAGCTCCCTATTCTTTCCCCTTCATGCCCTAGTGATAGCAGTGGCTCTCTGCCGTTTCAAGCCCAAGCTTTCCTTTGTACTATTTGATACTGCTTTCCTTTGCACCTAAGTGAGGGTCCTTTCACTAAAAGTCCCCCCAGTAACCCCATTTGAGCATGTCTTCTGTTCCTGCTGGAACCCTGACTGGCAATTTTTTCTCAGGCATTGAGGATGGTGGCTTAACAGGCTGAGAATGGAGCCCTTGTCCCTCTGGTCAGCTATGGAACATTTACCAAAGTGGCCACATTGTCACAAGACCCCTTCTCGTCTATTCTGCAAGAAGCTTTGAAAGTATGAAGAAAATCTGTACGCTTAATAAACATTGTGACCATAACTCTGTAGCAGGAAATGAAACCAAAACCAAGTGGCCAAGGCAGAAAACTGGGTCACTGTGGATTTCCTGCAGCCAAAAGGCCATGAGTCAGAGTGACCAGCTTGAGGCCATGGGGGAAAGTAGACTAGCAGGTCTAGGGACCACTGTAGTAGCCCTGCTTTCCTGAGTCAGCTTCCTGCTTTTTCCTTTTGCCACAGTCCAGCGCTGTGTGGACCCTTCATCTGTATACTTCTCCAGCCTCCATAGGTTAGCAGTTCTCCCCTGCTGGGCACATCACTGAAATGGAAGTCCCAATTGTTTCTTCTCCCACCACAATCCATGTTTCTCTGCAGAAATAGAAGCTCAATCACTTTTCTCTTCACCCCCATTTAGGGCTACAGTACACAGCCCTCCTCATTTCCCCCACACATCCTCCCCATACCTGGGCTCCTTTCTTGTTCCAGTCAGGTCTCCCTTTTCCCAACTGTGAACTTGTTGTGGTCAAGGAGTCTTCACGGCCTTGGTACCCAGCTCAGAGCATGCTTTTTAGAAAGTCCTGAGGCTAGTTCTGTAGTTAGGAGCATAGGCTTTGGAAGCAAAGAGATAGACCTTGGTTCCTTTGGTCTTTTATTAATCACTTCTCAAATTAACCTGATTCTTGTCATGTTGGTACCACTGACTTCAGGTGCGGTATTTTATCTTATTGAGTTTTATTTTCCTCGTGTGGAAAATGGAGATAAAATTACCCTCTTCAGAGTTGTTGTAGGGATTGAAATGGTATATACAAAACTCTTAGTGGATTAGCATACACAGAAACAATTATTGTTATTATGTCCGTGAATAAAACTTTTTGAAATTAGAGATCCATGTGCCTGGTTGCCTATAATTTAAAAATGGACAAGGAAACAGAACTATCGGAAGGTCAAAGCAGAAGAAGCATCATTTTCCATCAGTGCATCTGCCTGCGTTCATGGAGCAGCTGTATCCTATCATTAGAGAGGTTTGGGGTCTCAGATCTGCTGATCACAAATTACCCACTGAAGGCATGTCACCCCACATCCATGAGCCTGTTTCCTAATCTCTCGTATTGGCTTAGTAACACCCTCCACTCGAGGTTATTTTCTCCCTGGATGATAATTGAGCACCTACTATGTGCCAGACACTATTCTAGGCTATAAATATAGCCACAAAAATAAAGGGGGATTAACCTCTGCCCTCATGGGGCTTACATTTCAGTTGGAGAAGGAGCAGGGGGAAACCTATAACAAGCAAGGAAATAAATACATCAGCAAGCTAATTTCAGGTGTTAAATATTATGGAGAAAATAAAAGAAGAACTAGAATATAGAATAGTCTTGTCAAGGGGTCTGGTCATGTTCCCTGATTGAGCTGGTCAGGGTGACACTCTCAGAGGAGGTGAATTTGAACTTGAATGAAGAGAAAGAGCCAACCATAGAAGGATCTGGGGGAAAGTGTTCCAGTCAGATTAACAGCCAGTACAAAAGTCAGAGGTTAAATAAACAAGCTTGTATATTTAAGGCATTAAAAACAGGCCAGTGTGGCCAGAGCACAGGACAGCAGAGGAAGAGACCAGGTCACATGGTGGTGAGGATTAAGTGAAATGGTGTGACTGCACTGCCCAGAACAACAGCAGACATAGTGGGTATGTTTGATGGGTGCTATCCTTCCCTTGATGTCACCTCTACCTTGGGGACCCGCTGTGTGCCAATGTAAGATGCGAAACTCAGTAAACCATATCTCCATCTCTAAGGAGCTCATCGTCTAATATAAGGGAAAGATATTGACTTTACAAATAAATCTGAACCAGGCAGATGATGTGAACTAAAACCAAGTAATAGTACCTGGGCAATGATACAAACATAGAATAGGTATAGATGTGGCTGTGGACTTGTCATTCTATCTATTTCTACAGCACATGAACGAACAAAGCCTGTCTACAGCAGACCTGAATTTATATGAGCATATATTATTTCCCCAATTTTCCCCTGGGAAAGTAGAAATGTAGAAAACAGCTTCCACCTGCCCTTTCTCCATGACCATTTGAGGTCAAGTATTATGTCTTAAATTCAACAAGCAGTAAAAGCATACACCTACAAAGTCTCATTGAAGCTCTGTAGGGAAAGAAGATGGAGGGGCCAGTGGTGATACTTAAAAAAAATGTTCTAAGTTTGTTCTTGATTTATACTAAGTGTTTTACAATGCTAAAAATTGAAATACGGAACGAAAATCAGGAAGATTCAAAAATAAAGTTATTATAGATGTCAAAATTGGGGTGGCATAAGAACATATATCTGCAGTCCATAAGGAACCTCAGGATTTCTATCAGTGAGTTATCCATTTGATTCTGTGCAGCTTCAAGGTCAAAACCAATCATAGAGTGAGACCACAGAACTCCACATAGATGATCTTCCTGTGAGATGGCGTTTGGCAAAGGAAGCCCTGAAAAAAAGCCAATATCTGCCATTGAATGTAGTCAGAATGATTTAGACCTGAACACTTTCCAAAGCAGGGGGTGCCATTTGTCCAATAGAATTGCAGAAAATATTTTAATAATATGCTATAGAACATGTACTTTTGAGCAATTTAACTTGTCAATGAATCTTCTAGGTTGAATTAGTTATAAATTGTGTCACTAAAATTACCTTAAAAATTTGAGCCATTGAAAGGGCTATGGACTATGTAATAATTACGTTTTTCTAGTCATTGTCAGCCCAAAATAGAGTTTTAGAAGTGTTGATGTTAGGCTGCCCTTGCTGCCAACAATTAGATAGACATTTACCCATTGAAATAATAACTTCAGCAGAAGAAAAGATCCTTTCCTTCCAGCATCTGTGGGAATGTGCCATGGGGCACATTTGTGAATTATCATCTGACCATGATAGGTAGGACCCAGTGCTGGCCTTTGTAGCCCTGGAGTCCACACAAAGAGGGCCTTAAAAAATATTGGCTAGTTGTGATGTCAAGAGAAGTTTGCAGCTCTTTACAAAAATGACAGAGTTGAGATGGTAGAGTTTGTTTAGAGAATGCAATGATTTGGAAGAGTTTTAAAAATAAGTGAGTGACTCTATTTTGTTTTCCCCTGCTTCTGTCAAATTGATTTACATTTGAGGCACATGAAGGCTAGGTGCATGGCCTTGACATAGTCCTTGAGTCAGCCCTGTGTCCTGCAGTTTGACAAAAGCAGGCTGTCCCACCCATGTCCCAAAATCATTGCAGACAGAGTGGACTAGTTTTTGGCACTTGGGCGAAAATTTCAACCTGCTGTAGACCATATTTCCTGCATTTCCCTAAAGGGCCCCCCCAACCCAAATGTCCTGTTTTCCCTTAAGGTATCCAGACACAGAGCATCCCCATGCTGGAAACCCGGGGACTGTGGAGTAGAAAAATATGACTCCTCCCTCTCCCTCATATGTTTTGTTAGGTTCAAAAAAAGCAGGTGCAAATCACAACTGAATTTGAAACCCCAAAAGAAGCCAGAGCAAATCAACTTAACAACAACAAAAAAAGCTTATTATAGCAAAGCCTCCAAGCAATTATCAACTCCCTGGCTGATTTCAGAGCCCCCTAAGGACCTCATGTGGATTGAATCCCCATGATCTAGCTTCATGTGAGGACTGAGTGGGCTGTTCCCGAGCCAAATGTCTGAGGCTGTGGGTAAATATATTGATATCCTAGCAACTTGCAAAAGCCACAGTACCTTAGACAAGGGCTTGTTTTCACATTTTGTTAACAGGAGAGTAGGTTTCAGATGGAGGCCTGGATATTTTGGGCCAATCAAAGAGGTTGTGATAAACACGAAGTCACTTCCTTTTGGTCATCTTTGTCTGCCCTTTGCCAGCTGGAGTCGTTTTCCCATTCAGCCACCCAGTGTTCTCCTGAAATGTAAAGTTTGTTCTTTTTTTTTTTTTTTAAAGGAAGAAACCAATATTATTCAGTCACCAAATTCTCACTGGTTTAGAGTGCCTAGTTCCAGGCTCTGTGAATGGTTATAAACATGGAGATGTTTAAGATACGCTTTCCACCCTCAAGAAGAACATTATCTAGTCAGCAAGGTTCACTGTACCATCTCGCTCAACTTGCTGCTTCCCCCCTTGGTGTCTTTGCACTTGCCCTCTCCTCTGCTGGACCAAATACCCTTGCTTCCCTTTCTTCTCTGTCAGAGGCATCTTCCACCCCCACCCACACCTCTGGGATGGGCTGTGCTTTGGTCTCACATCTGTTTCACATTTCTCACCTGGCATGGGATTATCCGAGATCCTGTTTATCACTTCTTCCAGACATATTCCTTCAGCCTGGAACATTTCCTGGCACACGGTAGGCACATGACCATTATTGTTGGGATGAGTGAGTGAATGGATTCACTAAAAAGCATAGCACACTAAAGCCTGTCTCAGCTTAAATCTGGCTTGAATGCTTATGGTTTGGATGAACTTGGCTGAGTTATTTAGCTTACTAAGACTCACTTTTTCTATCTGTAAAATAGGAGTGAGACCTACTTTATAAGGCTGTTGTGAGGGCGAGCAAATTCTTATTAAGTTCTTAGCAAAATGATCCATGAATAGTAGCCACTAGGATAGTTGTTGCTAACACATCTGGTTGGCCTACTATGTGCCAGGCACTGAGGATATAAAATAAATAGTGAACAGTACCTGCCTTCAGTAAACTCCCAGGCTGGTTTGGTAGACAGATATATTAACAGAAATTAAAAGGCTATTTTACAAGTTAAGTGGGATTAGGAACACAGAGGATCAGTTTAACCCAGACTGGGGTGAAGGGACTAGATAGATATGGAAGAATTCATAGCAGAATGATCCTGGGGATTGAGAGATCCAAATGGAAAAACAGACTTGGAATCTTGAAGGCCTCTCCAAACCCTGCCCTAAATATTTCTAACATACTTCATCATTTCCCTTCCCTTCCAAATCACCTTCCTTCAGCCATACTGTTGACTGTTATTGTTCTTTGAATTCCGTAAGTGTGTTGCATTAGAATTTACAAAGGGTCTTTGTACATCATGTGATTGTTTCATCTGACTCTCCTAACTTCCCTGTGAGGCAGATAGAGCACATAATATACCATCCAGTTCATGAGTGAGGAAACTGAGTCTCTGAGAAACCACACAAATTCTAAGTGATCAGTTAGATGTGACTTTGAGGACTGAACTAAGTCCAATGACTTTCAGTTCCCACAGAGTGCAAATCCTATGAACGAACCAAGAGTATACCACCTCTGCACCTGTTCCTCACCATTTTTCCCACCTGAAATGCCCTCACCATCCTCTCTGTTCATCTGAATCTTTCCCTGCTTTGAAGTTCCTGCTCTAAGCCCAAACTCTCCTGGGAAGTTTCTCCTTGTCCACGCAGCATACAGGGGTCTCTTGAACTGTTGAACTGGCTGGGCCATAATAGGACATTGATGTCCCCTGGAATCATGTTTACAGTTCATTTTCAGGTGCTCAGGGGCTCAGGGCTGAGCCACCGGAGGGAGAGACTATACCTTGTTAATCTCTGTATTTGGTATATAGTAGGTGCTCAGTAAATGCCTATTCATTAAAGGAATATCTTCAAGGTTGTTATTAGCCTGGAAGCCTCCTTTTAGGCTGATGGGAACATGTTTGCAGGAAAAGCAGGTGAGCTTTTGTTAGGTAACTAGGCCCTGATATAGAGATGTAAGTGAGGTGGAGGACCAAGGAGCACCTCGTCTGCTCAAGGGACACCAGATATGTAGATAATAATCACACAGATCGGAAAGTTCCAAATAGAGTAAGGTACAAGGTACAGTGGGAGATCCTGGGTGGTAGGGGGAGGAGGGAGTAGAGGGGAGGGAAGGGGTACAAGCCACCACAAAGGAGAGGAGGTATGGCAAGATCTGCAGAGGGTCTTAGAGCATAAACAGGCACTGACCAAGATACCAGGTATGGTATGGTAGGGGGTAGAAAGGGGCTCTAAGGTCTAGAAAAGAAACCAAAGACAAAACCAAACCAATCTGGAGTCATGAAAGGATATAAAGTGGATATAAAAATATCACAGAGTATTGTTTAAATGCCTCCATAAAGTCTGAATAGATTTGCCTCCTGAGTGGGTGGATGGGTGGGTGGATGGATGGATGGATAGATGGATGGATGATATGAACATTATTAATATTAATAACTATGTGTTCGCAAGAGAGACTTAAGTTTATTGTTAAATCAAGAAATAAAGGTAAGCAATTTTAAAAATTCCTCGAGGGGCGCCTTGGTGACTCCGTCAGTTAAGTGTCCAGCTTTGGCTCAGGTCATGATTGGTGGGTTTAAGCCCCATGTCATGCTCTGTGCTGACAGCTTGGAACCTGAGTCTGCTATAGATTCTCTCTCTCTCTCTCTCTCTCTCTCTCTCTCTCCCACCCCCCACTCATGCTCTGCCTCTCTCCCTCTCAAAAATAAACATTTAAAAAAATTAAAAAATTCTTCTAAATTTCTTAATCCAGATGCAACCACCGTTAATGTTGGTGTAGGTTTTTTCTAGTCTTTGTTTTATCTTTCTGTCTCTCCCATCTGCTGCCCATCCAGCCATACCCTTACCGTCCTGCATATATATATATCCCCTCAATCCAACCACTCATCTATCTATCTATACTTCTTAAAAAAATTTTGAGGTTTATTTATATAAAGAAAAAAAGAGAGACAGAACACGAGTCGGGGGAGGGACAGAGAGAGGGGGAGACAGAATCCACAGCAGACTCCAGGCTCTGAGCTGTCAGCACAGAACCCAACGTGGGGCATGAACTCACAAACTGCGAGATCATGACCTGAGCCAGAGTCGGAAGCTTAACCCACTGAGCCACCCAGGCGCCCCAGCATCTATACTTTTCTAAAGCAAAAAATAGGCTCATATGGTACTTTACATTTTGTAACCTAATTTTTCTAACCAATTTGTTATGAGAATCTAGTTATGTCTACCTATTTTCAATCAGGCGGTAATAGTACTAAGAGAATGTTAAAGTTGGGATTATAAGCCTCTGTTTTTGGTTTGGTTTTGGTTTTGCCACTTTCAAAGGTGCTTCGATGAACATCGTTGGTCTCCTTTTGGTCCAAAGTTACGACAGAGAGGCTACTTTTCTTTAAAGCTCCCGAGGCTCTGGGATGATCAAGCCGAACTTGAATTTGATATGGGGTCGTATTTAATCCTCTGACATAAATCAGCTGCCTCCCCAAGTGACATCCTTTCATCTCCAGTCGCTCCCTCCCCACAGCAGCCAGGCAGGGTGGAGGGGGCTTTGTCACAGTGAGGATACCCCAGGGCAGCCAGTGGCGGTCACAGGCTGTCCCCAACTGATAGGCATTGATGGCACCAGCTCTCCTGGCATCTCCACAGCACCGGTGATTCAGAGTTGTCAGCTAATGCAGCTAACGATGGATGTATGGCATGTGACCCACAGATGGAAAAGCATGCTTTTGAAAGAAGACTAGTCAATGGGGCACGAGGGAGGAGAGAGGGACCAAGTTTATTAGCAAAATAGAACCCATCCTGCCGCTTCTTTGAGGCTTTAAACATTCACTAACCCTCCCCACCTCCAGCACTTACAGAAAAACAAACAAACAAACTCAACCTTTTTAGTTTAGCAAAGAGATAACCAATGTGGTGGAAAGAGGGCTGGCTTGAAGGCCAGAAGCTAAAGATTCTAGCTGCAGTTCTCCTCCCCACTAGCTGTGGGGCCGGGGCAAATCACCCTCTTCTTGGGTTTATTTTTCTCCATCTCTAAAATGATCATACACAGATGATGTATAAGTGTTTGAATAAATGAGTCAGTGAAAAGTCATGCATCATCCAAAAATCATTTACTGAGGGATTTTCATGAGCTGGGGTTACACAGTCAAGCAAGAGAGACCAGCCCCTGATTTTGGAACTTGCACTCTAGGGGTGTGCGTGGAGGGGCCAGAATATAAAATAATCAAATAGACTGTCAAATAGTGATGAATGCTCCATTGAATACAGAGCAGCAGAGATGATATAGACCAGTTCAGGGCCTGGATTGGGTTGGGTAGTCAGGAGATGGTGACCTGGCAGCCAAGGTTGGAATAAGAACATAGAAAAACAATGCAGGTACAGCTGGGGAGAAACAATCTAGTTGAGGAAACCATCGTAACAGGGCCTTGTGAGCAAAGGTGAGCTTGGTGTTCAGTTAACTAGACACATAGCTGCTGACTGTCCCTCTGCGAGGCTTTGGGGGTGCCAGGATGAACAGGAAAGCTACAGGCTCCACCCTCATTGGGCTGAGAGTGGAAGAGGTGGGTTAATAAACAGGGGACACAGACCATGATAAGTACCATGATGCTGAGCAGGAAGTAAGCAGGGTTCTAGAGAAATGTGACAGAAGCCTCTAACCTAGCCCATGAAGGTTGGGACGCCTTCCCTGAAGAAGCTGAGATTGAAGCTGAGATCAGATAAAGCAAAATGAAAACAAGGAAGTATGGAACCTGAATTCTAACCTCTGATGGTCTCTCTGCCCATGCCCACTCTTTGGCCATGCCTGTGATTCTGCTGGACCCTACGTGACGCTGAGAAAATTCTTGACTCGTTTGGAGGAAGGCCAGGACATTGCAAGAAAAATACATGAGATTTATGAAAGCATTCCATCAAACATTCATGCTGTCACATTATCACTTACTGGAGGGTTTCTCAAACTTTGACTCACATCAGAATCCTCTAGTGGGCTGGTTGAAACACAGAGTGTGGATCCCAACCCCCTGAGTTTCTGCTTTGGGATGCTTAGGTGGTGTCTGAGAATTTGCAGGTCTAACAAGTGCCCAGGTGCTGGAGATACTGCTGGTCTGGGAACCATACTTTGAGAACCACTGCCTTAGTTCTTGACTCTTGGGGGAGGACTTTTAGGTCCATGGCAGTGTTTTCTAATTCTCCTCAAAGCTAGTAGAGGACAAAGGAGGGAGCAGAGCTAGAGATAGATACTCTCAGTCCAGGGCATCTGGGACTCTTCCAGAAGAATCCTCTCCAGTCTAGTTTTACCTTCAGACATTTTGTTGCCAGTAGATCCCAAAGAACAACACCTACTCTTGCTTTGGCATTTGTGTTCTAATGTGTAAACAAACTTAGAAATGTTTTCTTAGTTTTTTAAAGAAAGGTAGGAGGCTTTGCCAAGCTAACAACACAAGATACAAACACACATTTTCAACCTATCTCTTAGGTGGTTTATCCTCAGCTCTTTTTTGTCTATCATGTGGCTCCCAAAGTCCATACTAATTTTCTACTGGGACACCTTCCTAAGACACCACTTTTATGGCCTCTGGGCTATGGACGATGCCCAGACCAACCCACCAGGCACTGTGTGAAGTCTGTGATAGTGGGTGGAGCCCCAGCTTTGCAGTCACATAACTCTGAATCTGAATTCCCAGGCCAACCACTTAGCATCAACCCTTCATGGGGGTTGTCTAACCTCTTTGAGCCTTATGAGAGTGGTGGGCAAGAGGCAGTAATAGCTCCACAATATTGTTGGGATAATTCAAGAGATGACAGATGTTAAGACTTCGGGGCATAGGAGGTGCCCAATAGGTTAAGGACTCTCATGACATTCTGTCATTTAAAGTGGTACTGGACAGAAAATTGCTGGCTCTAGGCCCATCACTCTGTCCCACATTTCCCCAGGCCTCAAGGGCATGCAATAGAAGATGGTGAGGCCATCACTCCATGCTTACCAGGCCCTCCTCCATGTAATAATTCCAGGCCCCTTACATCTTTTGTGTGGATTAATTCAATGGCCTTCAAAGGATCCCCCTGCCTCCAGAACACCCCTACAAGCTCTCCTCCTCATTATCACCAAGGGAATTATTATAAAGCAGAGGCTTGATCATGGCTGCCAAAACCCCATCAGAGATTCTCCATCATCCAGAGCAGGGATCACACCCTGAGAGCCTACAGAAGGCACAAAGAAACTGAAATGAGTGCCAGGACAGGTGGTTGGGTGGCTCAGTCAGTTAAGCATGTGACTCTTGGTTTCAGCTCAGGTCATGATCTCATGGTTCATGGGTTTGAGCCCCACATCAAGCTCTGCACTGATAGTGTGGAGCCTGCTTGGGATTCTCTCTCCCTCTCTCTCCCTGCCCTCTCCTACTCACACTCTCTCTCTCTCAAAAATAAATAAACTTAAAAAAAAATAAATGAGTGCCAGGACCATGGGGAGACAATGGGAAGCAGTGGGGATTGTGGTGAACTGACGCATGGCTATCTAAAGATATTCAATCTCAGAATTCTGTAAAATCCCCTGTGAACCAAATAAAACTTGTCCTGTACTGAGTGTAGTGTTGGACTGCCAGCGTATGAGAGCTGGTTTGGAGTATGAAGTCCAAGATCCTTCACCTGGCTTATGAGGATTAGCCTCCTTATTGCTATGCCTTGACTTAACGTCCACACAAGCATCAAACTGCGGTTCCTTTGTACTTGTCATGCTGGTCCTCAGCTCTGTACCTTGATCAAGCCTGGAACGCCCTTTTTCCTACTCTTCTCTTGGCAAAATCCTGCTCATCCCTTTAAAACTCCTTTCAGGTAACACCTCCTCCAGGAAGCTCTCTTTGTACTCATTTTTGGTTCTGTCAGATGGATTTTGTACCATTTCCTGGTGCCCCAACAATATCGTCTGCTTTCCTCCATTATTATATTTATCAAGTGTTTAATATAGTTATATCTCTTGCATCTGCCTCCCCTGCCATGGTGTAGGCACCTATACCAGGTGTTAATCACCTTTGTACTTAGCAAAAAGGAGCTGTTTGATCATTGTTAAAGGGATGAATGGGGAGGCAGGTGGCTCCCATAGTGGTGGTGAAGAGTCTAAACAGTAGCACAAGGGCGTAGCCATCGGCAATAGGCAAAAATTGGGAGAAGTACAGGACCGGTCACTTCTACCTTCTTCCTCAGGCATGAACATCACAGGAATGGGGACAATGAAAGCAACAGAACTGAGGAGCAAGAATGTCTTTGATTTTTCTCTTCTCAGCTCCTAAAGACCGTCTCTCCCCTTATTCCTGATTAAAATTCTGAGGAGAGAATATGATTGTCAGATTAAATCACCTTAAGCCCTGATGAGATAGCTGCCCACACCAGACCACCCCCATCAACCAGCCAGACTACATATTGGCTGCCTGTTGGCAAGAGTTCCTCTTTGGTCCCGTTGAGGCAGGATCATCTGCTGGAATACATGGTGCCTTCCAGGTATAGAATCTCTCTGGAGGAACTTTGAGTGTGGTAGGTATTCTCTGGTGCAAGGTGCATGGTGCAAGGTTCAGGGGCAACACCAAGGTGAGGCAAGCAAGGTGTCTAGGGTGCAAAATTTAGGGAAGGATTACTCTCTGGGCTGTGCCAATGCCTTGCCCTATTCCCGGTCCTGATGGGACTGATTTCTTGCATGACTTCAAGAAGTCACTGTCTCTATGAACTTCAGTCTCTCCATCCATAAAATAAAGGGATAAAACAATTTGGTTTGTTAGGTTCTTTTTGGCTTTGAAACTCCTTTATACTCCCCCAGCTTCTGGGATAGCTCATCCTCCTCCATGTTACCCCTGGGCTTTCCCCTTCTGTTGAAGAAGGGGCCTGATCGTCTCTTGATTAGCTTCCCAGCAAAGTTTCACTTGGCTTCCAACAGCTCAGCTCACAAGCCACTTAGCAAAGGCAGTCATGAAAGAACAACATGACATCTGTTCTGGCCCTTCACAGAGGACATGCCTCGCATTCCTCCCCTCAAAGCAAAATTGATCAGCCTTGACCTGGGGCTGCACCAGGGAGAAGTAACCCTCGGCGGGCTGGGGTGCCATTCGGCGCCCAGATGAGGTCAGTTACCACATGGTCCCTGGTAGCCCTGAGGTATGAGAGGTATTTGCCTCACCTATTAATCACTCACAAGAGTGAATATCTTGAGTTGAACTGACAGTTTTCGTCTTAGCAGACAAAGGGGACTAAGGCTTGACTCCCACTTAGTGAAAGTCCATGTAGGTTTGTTCCTCTGAGATAGAGCTAGAGGACAACAGAAGGAGGAGGGGGGGAGATGATTAAAGGGAGCAGTGAGGTGGCAAGGGGGTGTTATTCATCTAGTCCGATCTCAGATCTTATACTTGAACCCAAGCTAAGAGACTTCCATCAGTCATCCTCCTCCAGAGGCAGCTCATTTCACTGTTGGATGGCACAGATTATTAGAAATTAGCCAAAGTACATCTCTTTGACACATTCATATATTAGTCAGTGTGGAAGAGGAACAAGTAAATTTCTCATCCAAACAATTGCCCTTAAAACCTTGGAAGACATTATCACATCCTACTAGAATCTCCTGTTCACTATGCAAAGAAAACAAGTCCCCGTTTCTTTCAGTGCATCCCTTCTATGACAAGTTTTCCAGGCACCATCCCCCCTGGTTTATCCTGGCGCCCCTCTTCAGGAATCACAGTGTATCAGTGACCTTCACACAATGTGGGGCCAGAGCTGCAAATGGTTATGCAAGTGTAGAGAGCAGATCAATCATCTCCACTTACAGATGCCATTGGGTGATGACAGAGCCAGGACAGAGCCAAGTTCTGCAGATTCCAAGGTACCTATGGTAGATGGAGAAATACAAACAAACCAGTGGGAGAGGGGACTAGCCTTTGCAACACACAATATTTTTCATGGAATTTACCATGTGTGTACTGTCCTTCAGGGCTCCTGTGAACCAAATATTTCACAAAGCTAGCACAATCATGATTGCAGAAATGCTGACCAGCTAGATGTGCTTTTAGTTCATCCAAACCAATGACAGTTGGATGGCTAGTGCTAAAAAGCAGTTAACGTAGGGTAAGGAAAAGGCCTGGATGAGGACTCAAGTCTCTGATTTATACCCATGTTTCCTAAAATGTCTTCCTTTTCTTGATTACTGCTTCTCAGTTTCCCTTTATACTACATTTCCAGGAAACACATAGCTACATATGAGCTGTTTCCCTGGCTTCCCTTAGTCTAATATTCTGGAAGAATTATTCCCTCCTTTCATATGATAACCACATTTGTTATCCTACTTTTAATGATCCTATGATTTTCTCTTTAAGATATATATTAGTCCCGTGAATTTTATACAATATTTCTATAGAAATAGAACACTATTCTCGATTTGCCCCAGGGGTTTCAGCCACTACATGTATACCATGACATCTCCCAAAACCTCCACTCCAAACTACACTTGGAGCTTTTATCCCAAATTGTGCTGTACACTTTGCAATGGAACCTCTCCTTTGGGAGTTCCATGGATACTTGAAATTCATCATCTTTCCTCCCCATCCAAATCTTGAATAATCTACCATAATTAATAGTCCTGTGAACACTGCCAATCAAGGCACGACACTGCTGAGAGAAAATTCACAATTCTTGAGCTCCCATTGTGAAGCTTCACACAGTGCAGTACACATATTATCCCCATTTTATAGATACGGAGACTGAGGCATCTTCCTCACGTCCCACACCTGATCCTTTAACAAATGCAGTGGGCTCTGCTTTTAAAGCACACCCAGGATTCTAGTTCATTCTTACACACTTGCAGCACAACTACCTTGGCTCCGGCCACCATCATCTTTTGCTGTGGTTATTACAATAGCCTCCACCTGGTTCTCTCTGTTTCCATGCTTGCTTCTCTAACACCCAACTTTGTAAGGTCCCCAAAGAGAAGTCTTCATGGGATTCAGATCGAATGCCCATTACATTTCCATCTCACTTAAAACAATGTTCTTTTCATTGTCCTTGAGGCCCTTCATGATATGTTTCCACTTCCTATTAGAACTCATCTCCAACTGCACTTTCTTTCACCCCCTTTTGCTCCATTACATGGGCCTCCCTGCCCTGCCACAAATACTCCAAGGCACTTTTCCCTGATGGTCCCTGCACTTGTTCTTTCCTCTACCAGGAATATACTTCCCCTAGATAGCCATTTGGTTTGTACCCTCATTCCCTTTCAGGATTCTGCTCAAATTGAATCTTATCAGAGAAGTTTCCCCTGACCACTCTGTACATAAGCTTCACATCTCCTCTCTCCTACCCTCACCTGCTCACTTTAATTTCCCTCCTAGCACATCTGCAGCCAACATATATATTAATTTTATTGTCCAGCTCCTTTTACTGGAATATAAGGCTCATAAATTTATAATCTAGTGACAAAAATCTGTTTTATCTTGCATTTATATTCACAGTGCTCAATAAATATTCAACGAATGAATGATTTAGAGGCAACTGGCAAACCAGGGAGTATCCAAGATGGTATGGAATTCAGAAGCCATCACCAAAAGAGTTATTTGGAAGGAAGAGGGAAATTTGACCTAGAAGTGTAGGACCAGGGAAAGAGTCATGAGGACTTGGCTTCAACTACTTGAAAGGCTGGCAAGCAGACTTACTGACTTTTCCATAAGGTAAAACTAGGACTAATGGGTAGCTCACCAGGTGAGCAAAGACAGTCTTGAAAGGCAGGCATTTAAAATAAAAAGAATTATATGAGCACTGTGTTGATGCAAAGACATGGAAGGACATGGCTTGCTTGTTGAATACCAATTAACACATGTAGCTGGATCTGAGGGGTGATAGATAAAGCCAGAAAGATATACTGGTTGGGCTATGAGTGCCATGTCATAGAGTTTGGACTTTTATTGCATTCATTCATTAATTTATGTAAGCATCATATGTTCCACATTTAATGAACACACATTATGTGTGTGTGTGTGACCCGCACATATGACCCAGGTGTATGACCCAGGCTTTCTGCTGGGTCCTAGGAGTGGAAAGCCTAAAATATAAAATCTGTCCTTAAAGGATGACAATCGGCCTTTATCAAGTTCTTAAGGGTCTCTGCACATAAGAGGTGCTCAAAAAATACTGAATGCCTGAATGCAGGCTAAGTTTTTCTAGTTAACTCTCATGACAATCCTGTGAAGCAAATGAAATTGTCCTCACTTTACAGGTGAGGAAACTAAGATTTACAGAAGCGAGTTTTGTGTCCCACCTCTACACAGCTGGTTAAATTTTGAGCCATAATTTAATACAGCTCTGACATCATTTTTGTTTTTCTCTTTGTTTTTGTTTTTTGCACTGTGCCATCTTGTCTCCTCAAAGGAGTACAGACTTATAAATGTCTTCATAGATCAGAGAAGTAGAAAGAGAAAGAAAGGATCTACTCTGCCTATCCAGGAGAGTTTTGAGAGGTCATTTAAAAAATGAGTGAGTCTCTTTAATCTCCTTAGTCAAATAGCTACCAAGGACCTAGAATGTGTCCAGAACTGTCTTGCTATCACTTCTAGAAAGCAGGGGGCACCATGGTTAAATGTACCAGCCTTCGGTTGGACAGTTTGGGGTTTGAACACGTTTTCCCCTTGATTAGTTATATGACCCTGGACATATCATTTGATCCCGTTAACTCTAAGTTTCCTCATCCTGAAAATGAAGATTAAAAATTATACCTCTTGGGGTGCCTGGGTGGTTCAGTTGGTTGAGACTCTAGCTCAGGTCATGATCTCATGGTTTGTGAGTTCAAGCTTCCTATCAGGCTCACTGATGTCAACCTGTCAGCACAGAGCCCACTTCAGATCCTCTGTCCCCCTCCCCCTCTCTGTCCCTTCCCTGCTCATACTCTGTCTCAAAACAATAAATAAAACATTAAAAAAAATTGTACGTCTCAGGGGGCACCTGCCTGGCTCAGTCAGCAGAGCATGTGACTCTTGATCTTGGGGTTGTGAGTCAAGCCTAACATTGGGCGTAGAGCATTAGAAAAATGGTACCTCTTAGAACATGGCTACAGATCCTACAGATCCTATGGTTATTAAAGGAAACTAAATGAATACTCTGAACAACTCTATACCCACAGTTTTGATAAACTAGATAAAATGGGCCAATTCCATGAAAGACACAATTTGGCAAACTCACACAAGAAGAAATAGATAATTTGAATAGGCTTGTGTCTGGGGCACCTGGGTGGCTCAGTTGGTTGAGTGTCCAACTTTGGCTCAGGCTATGATCTCACAGTTTGTGGGTTTCAGACCTGTGTCGGGCTCTGTGCTGACAGCTCAGAGCCTGGAGCCTGCTTTGGATTCTGTATCTCCCTCCCTCTCTGCCCCTCCCCTGCTCACACTCTGTCTCTCTCTATCTCTTTCTCAAAAATAAACATTACAAAATGTTTTTAATTGAATAGGCCTGTGTATAATAAAGAAATTGAATCAATAATTAATAAGCTTCCAAAACAGAAAGCACCAGGCCCAAATGGGTTCAATGTTGAATTCTACTGAACATTTTAAAGAAATAATACCAATTCTGCATAATCACTTTTCAGAGGATAGAAGCAGAATGAATACTTCCTAACTCATTCTATGAGGCTGGAATTACCATAATGCCAAAAAAGGAAAAAATATTACAAGAAAAAAAATACTACCAATATCTCTCTTGAACATGGAAGCAAAACTCCTCAACAAAATATTAGCAAATTGAATCCAACAATATATAAAAAGAATTATACGCCAGTACCAGGGGGGATTTATCCCAAATATACAAGGCTCATTGAACATTAGAATATCAATCAATGTGATCCATCACATCAACAGAATAAGAAAGAAAAATCACATGATTACATAATCATATCAATAGATGCAGAAAAAGTATTTGACAAAATCTAACACCATTTCATGATAAAAACTCTCAGCAAACTAGGAATAGAGGGGGAACTTCCCTAACTTGATAAAGAATATCTACAAAAAACCTACAGCTAACATCTTACTTAATGTTGAAAAACCCTAAACTTTTCCATTTTATCAGGTACAAGGCAAAGATATACCCTCTCACCACTCCTTTCCAACATCATACTGGAAGAAACAATAAGACAAGAAAAGGAAAGAACAGGTAAACAGACTGAGAAGGAAGAAACAAAGTCAAGTATTCACATATAACATGGTATTTTCAGTAGAAAATCTGAAACAAACAAACAAAAACACTCCAGGGACTAATAAGTGATTATTACAGGGTTGCAAAATATAAGATCAACATACAAAAGTCAATTGTCTTCCTACATACCAGAAATGAACAGATGGAATTTAAAATGAAAAACACAGTACCATTTACATTAGAACATGACAAAATGAAATACTTAGGTATAAATCTAACAAAATATATATAAGATCTATATGCCAAAAACTATAAAACTCTGATGAAAGGTATTAAATAAAAACTAAATAAATGGAAAAATCTTATCCATGTTGGTATATTGGAAGACTCAATATTGTCAAGATATCAGTTCTTTACAACTTCATTTATAGACTAAATGCAATCTCAATCAAAATCTCAGCAAGTTATTTTTGTAATACTGACAAACTTAATCTAAAGTTGATATGTAGAGACAACAGACCCAAAATAGCCAAGACAATACTGAAGGAGAACCCAGTTGGAAGACTGATACTACCCAAATTCAAGATTTAACTATAAAGCCACAGTAATCAAGACAGTGTGATATTGGTGAAAGAATACACAAATAGATCAGTGAAATAGAATAAAGAGCCCAGAAATAGATCCACATAAATATAGTTAATTGATCTTTGATAAAGGAACAAGGCAAAACAATACAACAAATTTACTCTTTAAACAAATGGTGCTGGAACAACTGGACATACACATGCAAAATAATAATAATCTAGGCACAGACCTTCACCCTTCACAAAAATTAACTAAAATGGATCATAGACCTAAGTGCAAAATAAAAAGCTATACAACTCCTAGAAGATGACATAGGAGAGGATCTAGATGGGAGTATGGTGATGGCTTTTTCAATACATTGCCCAAGACAGGATCTATGAGAGAAATAATTGATAAATTGGACTTCATTAATATTGAAAACTTCTCTGTGAAAGACAATATCAAGAGAATGAGAAAACAAGCCACAGACTGGGAGAAGATATCTGCCAAAGGTATAAAGGTATATCTGATAAAGGACTATTACTCAAAATATACAATGAACCCTTAGAACTCAACAATAAGAAACCAAACACCCTGATTAAAAAACATGAGCCAAGACCTTTACAGACACCTCACCAAGGAGGATACAGAGATGGCAATTGAAAGATGTCCCACATCATATGTCATCAGGGTACTGGTACTGGCATATAATTCTTTTCATATATTGTTGGATTCAATTTGCAAGTTGAAGCAACAATGAAATACCATTATACACCTATTAGAATGCCCCAGATCCTGAACACTGACAACACCAAAACTAGGGAGGACATGGAGGAACAGGAACTCCCTCATTCATTGCTGGTGGGAATGCAAAATGACATGTCCACTTCGGGAGACAATTTGGAGGTTTCTTACAAAATTAAATCTACTCTTACCACATGATCCAGCAAATGCACTCCTTGGTATCTAGCCAAAGGATCGAAAACTTATGTCCATGCAAAAATCTGAACATGAATGTTTATAGCAGCTTTGTTCATAATTGCCAAAACTTAGAAGCAAGGAAGATGTCCTTCAGTAGGTGGAATGGATAAACAAATTGCAGTCCATCCAGATGATGGAATATTATTCAGGTCTAAAGAGAAATGAGCAGACAATGGACTATTATTCAGATCTAAAAAGAGGTGAGATATCAAGCCATGAAAATACATGGAGGGACCTTAAATACATGTTACACAGCAAAAGAAACCAATCTGAAAATGCTACCTGCTATATGATTTCAACTACATGACAATTGGAAAAGGCAAAAGTGTAGAGAGAGCAAAAAGATCAGTACTTGCCAGGGGTTGACACGGTGGGGGAAGGGTGAAAAGGTAGAGCATAGAGAATTTTTAAAGCAGTGAAAATACTCTGTATAATATTATTTTCACGGATATATGTCGCTATACACTTGTCCAGACCTGCAGAATGTACAACACCAACGGTAAACTGTGGATTTTGGGGTAACTAGGATGTGTCAGTGTAGGTTCATCAATGGTAACAAACGTACTACTCTGGTGGGGAATGCTGGTAAAGGAGGAGGTGTTGCATGTGTGGGGACAGAGGCTGTATGAGACATCTCCATACCTTCCCCTCAATTCTGCCTTAAACTGCTCTAAGAAAATAAAATCTTCATTAAAAAAAATTGTGCCTCTCATAGGAGATTATTATATAGGAGATAAATCATGTAGAATATTTAGCAAAATTTGTGGCACAAAATAAACAGTGACTCTCAGTCATGGGATGATGAAGATAATGGTGATGAGAATATTCTGGCTCCAGCTGAAGAAGCCAAGAACACGTCTGGCAAATAAGGACCATATAGTGGCTTTCCTTAAAAAACTATTTACAAGACAACCTGGGACCCCATCCTTCACAATCCCACACTGCGAAGTACTGTGCCTTAGAAAGGGTAGAGAGGAAGGTGAAGTTGCTATCCAGCCCACAAAGCTCTAAAACCCAAGACAGAGTTTGTTTTTGTTCTATTCTAAATACTTTCTAAATGAATTCTCCTTTTGAAAGAAATACTATGACCTTTCCATGGGGCCTGATTAGGATGCCTATAAATGTATACATTCCAGAATACTAACACAATATACTTAAAATTTTTTTTTTCTGCACTTTGGGATGCTGATCTGCATTTTGTGCATGTCTCAGCTATGAGCTGGGTGGCCAGGGTACACCCACCAGAATGCATTTCATGTAAACATGATTTGATCTGCCACATCTTGGTAATCGGTGAAGACAAAGCAGATTGCAAGTGCGTGAGAGGCCAGTTTCCTAATGAGCTGAAACATATTCTGTTGATAGAAACCACTCCACACAGGGCATGGGTGGGATGCAGGGGGAGACAGCAAGAGGGGTAAGCAGTATGAAGAAGATGAGGAGGTCGGAGTTTGGTCAAGCCCAGGTGTCTGTCTGGGATGCCATTCATGAGGAAGAAAGCTTAGGCACAGATGTCTATGATGTAGAGTAATCCCACATATTTATATTTCAAAACCAATTTCCTGGAGGTGGGATTTTTGGGAATTCACATGTTGCTAAGGTCAGACAATCCTTGGGAATTGGTTTTCCTCTCCCAGAACTCCATAACATTCAGTATGAGGAAAACTAAAAAAAAATGACCCACTTTGACTCCTGACATGAAATGGCAAGGGAGAAGTACGAGTCATATTTATTGAAAATTTACTATGTGCTTTCCTTAATTTTTTTCTGTTTATCACAGGACAGGTTATTAGGGGTCAGAGAGAAGCAGAAATTAGGATTTGAAGTCCCGAGTGTCCGAGATGGGCCCTGGGAATCTATCGGGGAGGGGAGGAGAAAGATCACTGCTTAGGTCACCTTCCAAGTTGTGGACAGGGCATTAGAAAGTGAGCCAGGGACATGGACGGCCAGTGAACACAGCCTGTTCCAGATCATTCCAGAGAGTTCTGCTCCAGTTCAAAAAGCTGTTCCACGTCCCCTCAGGGGTGACTTTGGTGGCTTTAAAGGACTTCCCAACTGAGTTGAGGAAGGACAGGTCATTTTTTTCCCTTGAAAATGACTCAGCCAAGCCCACATGCCAACCTTCTGGGCCGGTGAACAAAGCAATAATAATACCCATTCAATCTTCTAAAGGGAAACTGCTGTCACTTATCCTTATTTTGCTGTGCTGGAAGGAGATTTGCCAGATAACATACAGGAGGCCCACACTTGAATTTCAGATCAACAATGAAAATATTTTTGGTATAAGTTTGTTACAAATGTTACATGAGATATTCTTATACTAAAAAAAGTGTTTGTTGTTTATCTGAAGTTCAGATTTAACCAGCTTGTCCTGTATTTTTATTTGCTGAATCTGGCAACTCCTTCCACAAGTCAGTAACCTTCTTACAAGTGTGTTCCCTTCTGGATGGTGAGAGGTAGTATGACATAGCACAAGTCGCAAAATGGGAATAATGGCAGAATATGCCACCGAGGGATAGTGAGCCTCCCATCACTGAGAGTTCACCCGACGGATGCCATTCCTTCCCTCTATCTTTAATCCCTCACTGTTTAGTTCCTGAGGGTCAGGAGCTTGGACGCTGAGGCAATTGCTTGGTTTGAACTCTGGATCCACAAATTGTTATCTCTATGACTTTATATTAAGTAATGTAATCTCTCTGTTTGTTTCCAGTTTTCTCATCTATGAAATGGGGACAATAAGAGCAGTTACCTTATACAGTTGTTTTGGAGTTTTAAAGTACTTAGTGTTTGGCCTGGAGGAAGAAAAAAATATTAATTATTGTTTTCATTACGCTTGTTATTATTATTCCCTCTTAACCTTATATAAAAAGGCACTAGGCTGGTGAGAATCTTGTTGTCACAGCTAAATTGGGACAGAATTTGAGGTCTTGGAAGCCCTTGCAGAACCACTGTAGTTCAGACACGAAAAAGACTTTGGGAACATTTATTTAGTATAATTCTCTTGTTTTACAGATGAAGAGAAAACTCAAGGCAGAGAGGCCACAGGGCTGGCTCCAAGCTTCACAGGTGGTTAAGGATAACGTCTTGGGATGTAAAGGCATATATAGATCAAAAGAACCCAAAGGAATTGGGTGGAGATTCTTTTGCTAGAATCATGGAATTACAGGGTTTTAGAGCCACCAGGAATAGCCATGGCAAAAAATTGCACCAGGGCCAGTAAGGCAAGATATTGACATGAGAGTCCAGTGTTCTTGGGGTCCTAGTCTCAGTTTTTCCCTGTGTTTGCTACGTGTCTTCTGGCAAGTTCTCACCTTTTCTGGCCTTCAGCGTCCCATCTGTACAAAAAGACAATCATCTTAGCTCTGTCTGCCTCCTAGGGCTATTGCAAAACCTTTGGAAGGAATGACACCCCGGCTGCCTCCCAAAAATTTACTACCCCGCTTTACCCTTGGGCCTCTCCCCAGCTCATGGAAGTGCTGCCTTCCTTCACGTCCTTGGCTTCCAGCCCTCACAGGCATGGGATATCTGGGCCTCAACTGACTGATGACCAGCAGATTCCAGTAGGTGGGGTGAGGGTAGAGATGGCTCCTTTCTGCTTAGCTGGCTTACGTTACGCATCAGCCTAAACGCAAGCCATGCAAAGACAGTCTCTGAGCTCAGCTCTCACCAATTTTTTTCTGAACTAAACAGAGTGACCTTGCTAAAAAGCAAGTCTGGTCTTGGCATTTACCAACGGATTGCGTGCATAGGTATTAAATTGGTCCCCATCCCCACTGCCATTTGTGACCTTTTACCCAGACTTTTGACCCCTAGCTTTTCTGTGCCTGGTTGCCCTGGCTCAAGTCCATTCTTTACATAGCCATTGAAGATCCTTCTAAAATGAAATCTAATTAGGACATCTATCTGCTTAAAACCCATCATCCACTGTACGGATTTTTTTTTTAAGCTCATGGATAGGCTTTAGGGAGTTTGTGAACACCCTGAAATGTACACTCTGGTTCTATCTGTGTGCACATTAACTTTGATCAGATTCTCAGACCAGTCTGTGGCATCTTCAGCACCCCCCCAGAAAAACTTAACAAACCTCAGCTTCATGGAATTAAATTTAAACTCCTTACTTTGTAGGCCATGCAAAGACTTTTATGATACAGTTTCTACCTACACCACCTTGATTTTGAGTCTCTTGGTCCCAGTTGTTCAAACACATCTTGTAATTTCTCACCTCCTTGCCTTTGCTCAAGCTGTGCCTTCTGCCTTGAGTACTTCTTCCTTATCCTTCCTGCTGAACTCCTTCACTTGGTTAGCTCCTACATAAATATTATAACTTAACTGAGTTCAAGAGTTCCCTCTTCCAGAAAGCTTCCTCTGACCTTCTCGTCCAGCCCCACACTGAGGAGATGCCCCTCAGTTGTCACAGTGGAGATGTATCCACCTGTTCAGAATTGCACTATTCACATTGTGCTCCCACGACATGAAAGCTCTTTGAGAATAGGACTTTGTCTTACTCATTCCTTCCCTCCTCTCTTACCCTAAAGCCAATGGTCCCAGGGGCAAGCAGCAGCTACATCATCTACGTCTATACCTGGGATCTTGCTAGAATATCCAGATTCTCAGGCCCCATACCACACCTGCAGGATATGGTCTTGCTTTTTTCTCTGGCCTCACCTCATATCTTTTCTCTACCAATTCTCTACCCCGAGGCACACTGGCCTGCTTTAACTTATCAGACCAACAATACCTTCCTGCCTCAGGCTCTGTGCTCAGACGTGAGTCACCTTCTCTGTCCTTGAGGAGGGACAGTCAAGTAGAAGAGACAAATAGGGATATGGACAGATTACAGAAAGCAAAATAATAGAGGTGTGCATGTGGTACAGAAACAACAAAGATTAATTCCATTTGGGGACTTCTGTGGTGACTTCCAACTGTCTGTCAAGCTCAAATGCATAGATTTTGCCTCTTGTACATTCCAACACTAGCGATTTCAGTGCCGTGAGCCTCGGTCCCCACATCTTTAAATTAGGGGTAATGCCCACTGCCAAGGGCACAGGGCAAGGCGCACAAAGTGTATGTAAAGCACACCTGATCATAGGGTGGGCCTATAGCAGGAGCTCAGCAGGGATTAGTTTTCCCTTATTTCTGAGACAGATTCAAATTTAAATCTTAGGGGGACCTGAGCTTCGGTGGGAAGCTAAGTGTGTCCTGAAAAACTGAGGAGTCAAGGAGCGGGTTTGATGTTAGGCCTGAAGACAGAGGAAATTTCCCCTCCGGGTTGAGAAATCTCCCTCCTGTGGGTGTGGTAGCGAATGTGAAAGTGGAACCTCCCTCCTGGCCCCTGCACTTACCAGAAGGAGCAGTGAGGCTTGCAAAGCCTTACAGAAAGAGCAGCTGAACAGGAACTGGGGCCATGGGTTCTGGGAAGCCAGGGCTCCGGGGGCAGAGCCCAGCAGGCCCAGTGTTTACAAACTCCCATAGCACCTGGACCCAGACTGTGCTCCACACAGAGCGAATCCCAGTGAGCTACTGGCAGGAGTCCTTCAGAGCTGGCAAGTTGGAGAGAAAGCCAGGATTGTTTCTCCAGGGTCCAGGGCTCCCAGCTCTCTGGATGAGCAGCCTAGTTCTGGCTGCTGGGAGGAGGTGGGAGACACAGAGCAGGCTGAGTGGACTAGACAGTCATTCATTCATTCACTCCTGATTTCCTCATCTATGAAATGGGAAAAGGATTCCTCCCCTGTCTATTTGGAATGTGTATAGTGGGGAAGGGTTGCTTTGGAGATTGGATGAGATAATAAATGCAGTCATCCATTTATTCTATATATACTAATTAAACCTCTGCTGTAATAAAAATAATAATGGACACTCACTGAGTGCCTAGTAAGTGCCAGCCGCTATGCTGTTTAATCTTTACAACCATTCTGTGAGGTAGCTTCTGTTATTTCCATTTATAGGTGGGGAAACTGAGGCTCAGAAAGATGAACATACCTGGATCACGTAGCTAGTCAGTGGTGGAACTGGGATTTGAGCACAAACAGATGGCTAACTGGTCCCGTGATCATAGCCACAAATGGAGCCTAAGTCTTATCCCCTGCATGTGGGTTGGGGATTTTTCAGGTCAAGAATTATTATCTATCAATCTCTGAATCTACAGTGCCTAAGCTATAGCCCAGCATATAGTAGCTGCTCACTAAATATGGGTGGACAACTTAAATCTCTATAAAACAAGGTGAAATGAAGCAGTCTGGGGCAGACAAGGAAACACACAGACAGCACATGATGCAATAGGTAGGTGCCTGCAAAGGACTCTCTGGGGTTTGAGCTGGGTCAGTATGTACTAGTTGGGGTCTCTATTTAGAGGAGGACTTACTTGCAAAGGTACAGATGTAGAATGGGGAGAATGTAGGAGCTTAGCTGCTGAACTTTTCCTACAAGGGAGGGAGAATCCTGCAAAACTGAACCTTAGGAAGAACAGTGAGGGACATAGTCAGATCTGTGGCCTTGCAAGGAGAGAATCAAAGGAAAATTCCCCTCTTTCCCTCTAGTGTCTTTCCAAGGCCCTCAATTAGCCAAGATCCCACTCATGGCATCCACACAAATCAACCTCCTGGGCACATAGCAGATGAAGAACAGTGGAACATGGATCTAGAGGAACAAATAAAAGATATTCTGCATAGACAGGTAGGATGTGCAGGTGTTTCCTGGAAAGCAGAGCTGGGAAGAGCATCCCATCAAGGAAAAGGATGTACAGTCATATTGTACAGTGTTTGGAATACTCTAAGTACTTTGATGTGGCAAAGACTTTGGGAATAAGAGTTGAATGGTAGGAAATGAGCTTAGAAAGAGAAGCAGGCGCTGGACTGCAGAGGGCTGAGTTGGGGGACTCGACTCTACAAGCACTAAGGAACCACTGAGGGCAGTTAGGCAGTGGACTTGTGTTCTGGAGCACTTCCTTTGATTGCAGAGTGGAGGATGATTCAAGGGAGGGAGAAGAGGTCTAGGGGCCGGGGGACCCATTGTGGACCCACCTGTAACAGCCATGTAGAGATGAAGCTGAGGGTCTGAACAAGCAGGAGCACACTCCTCCTCAAGTAAGAGGAAGACAGACCAGCCCCTCGAGCATCACGGGGCCCAGACTTACTTCCACGTGGGGTTTGTCTGACCTCAAGGGCATACAGGGAGCAGAGGCAGCCCAGTGTTAAAGACCCGAGTGGGGTCATTTGGTTCTGGATTTGGTTTCCTTTTGGGTGAAGAGAGATTGTGGAGAGGACTTTGGGAGAGATTGCAAATCCATAAGAGGCAAGCCTGCCTTGGTCATGCAAGAGAGAAAGGGAAGGAGAGACAAGATCCAGAGATTAAAAGGAGTGCCTTTGTTCTTAGGATGTGTGGCAGACCTTGCCCGGGGGAAGAAATGGATCCTGAAAGAGGTAAAGTGTGTGCCTCAGACACCAGGCAACAAATGGGAGGGAAAGTGGTAGGTCTCTGTGATTATTTTATTTGTACTTATTTTTATTTTGCCAGTACAATGGGGAATGGGGAGAGGCCAAGTTTGGGAAAGATCAGGAGGATCAGAAGCAAACATTTCTGAGGAAACTAACCACCTGAAATGCCAACAGGCTGGGCGAACAAGCAAGAACCTCAACCAAGCTTAGAAGAAGATGCCTTTGTTTAGGGCACATCACAAAAGGGCTGATGTTTGGGAGCAGGCCATTTCTTAGCTTCCAGAGATTATTTTAGTGGGTTATGTTTTTCTTCACCATTGAAGTATAATTATGTCTGAATTCCATACAAGAAAGTAGGTGACAGAATAATAAGATGGGAGGTGAAATGTGAAAACAGTGTCTTATGTTAGTATAGTGCCGGGACAGCATCTTCCATTAGCAGATTAAAGATAGAAGGAGACTTACACATCTGTACCTTCCCCTTTCAAAAGGGGAAACTGAGATCCAATGAGGGAGAAATGACTTCTCCAAACTACATACAGACACTCCCACCTCCATTATTTCCTTTGGTCTTCATAATGGTGCTTCAGGTCAACATGGAGAGGAGACAATGTAGCTTGGCTGTCGGCAAACTTTTCCTATGAAGGGCTGGATAGTAAATATTTTATGCTTTGTGGGACCACATGTGATCTCTACAACATAGTCATTTTTAATGTTTATTTATTTATTTATTTTGAGAGAGAGAGAGAGAGAGAATATGAATGAATGAATATGAATCCCAAGCAGGCCCTTTGCTTTCAGACTGTCAGCACAGAGCCCAGTGCAGGGCTCAGTCTCATGAACTGTGTGCTCATGACCTAAGCCTAAATCAAGAGTCAGAGCCTTCACTGATTGAGGCACCCAGGTGCCCTGACATAGTCTTCTTTTTTAAAAACTATTTAAGCAACTCTTTAAAAATGTAAAAACCCATTCTTAGGCTGCTGGCTGTAGAAAATTGGGGCATACACAAACAGGCCTTTCTAGTGTATTTTTAAAAGCACAGCCATTGGATTTGACCTAGGTCTGAATTTTGGTTCTGCCATTAACAGGCTATGTGACTTTGGCAAATTACTTAAACATCTTCCCCTTCTTTGTAAAATGACCACACCTGCCTCACCAGACTGTGAATCTTAGCTCTGTCATCTAATTGGAGTGTGACTTTTGTTAACAAAACTCTCTGCACCTCGATTTCCTCATCTGAGAAATGAAAATAATAGTAATCCCACCTTTATATGACTTTTTTGTGGATGAAATAACACAAATGTAAAACTCATAGAATAGTGCTAGCATGTATAAGTTTTATGTTTTATTACTAGTCCTTATATAAATACTTAAGGTACCTGGTACATGAGAGATGCTTGACAAATTCTAACTATACCAGCCATTCCCCAGTAAGAAAGTTGACTCAAAAAAAATTAAGGAAGGTCAGGCCATTTTGCAAGGGCCTGGTCTTGCCAGAGGTCAGCTACAGTTCACTCTTGATTTCTGTCCTGTAGCAAGCATGATTTGGCTGCATGAAAGTGAGCTCTATCTCTCTGACATATGGGGGGCTTCCCCCACCATCAGATAAGCACTTTCATAACCTAAATCCATTTTGATCTCAGCAGAGATCTTTGTATACATGCACACACTTGGAAGTCATGGGCTGCAGATTTGGTACTCTTGCTTGTGATTCAAGCCATGTTATCAATACTTGTGAGAGTACAGTTGGGAGATCAAAGCTATCCAGGGCAGAAAGGCTAATATTTAAATTCCAGTCTTGCAGGCACAACTTTGAAATTCCATGGCGCAGAATCAAGTTCACGTACAAAATCAAGTCAAACATTTATTTGACAGAGTTGTAGGGCTCTGGAGTGTGGGTGGGGTTTGTGTTTAGGGGAAATGGGGGGGCCCGCCCAGAATGGGATTCTGTAAAACTCTGGCTGAGGACCGTTTTTAGGCTCAAAGCTCTGTGTGACCCTAGTTGGAGCAAACACATTTTCTTGGGCCAGCTTTGATATCACAGAGGAGATATTTGTAATCTCTGGAAATAATATATTCTGCTGCTCTGAAAAAGTAAGACCTGGAGATGCCACCATTTACTTTGTATTGTAAAAACTAAAGATATTATATTGTATTATAAAAACTAAAGATAATGGATGTAACCTTCCTGAAACATAATAGGCTTTCAACACTTGGTAGCTATGTTTTTATAATTATCCATTATTCCCATTGTTCCATCCCCTACCACTAAAGACATGCAGACCAAAGACTATATCTTTTGGAGATATCGAATCATCTTTTGTCTGTCCACCTCACTCAGTTCAATAAACCTTTGGAGAGTGACTTTTACATGCTAGGTAGAGTGTAAGGCTTATTTTAAATAAAAATATGAAGGGGCGCCTGGGTGGCTCAGTCAGTTAAGCCTCCGACTTCAGCTCAGGTCATGATCTCGCGGTCCGGTCCGTGAGTTCGAGTCCTGTGTCAGGTTCTGTGCTGACAGCTTGGAGCCTGGAGCTTGCTTTGGATCCTGTGTCTCTGTCTCTCTGCCCCTCCCCTGCTTGCATTCTGTCTGTCTGTCTCTCTCAAAAATAAACAAATGTTAAAAAAAAATAAATAGGGGTGCCTGGGTGGCTCAGTCGGTTGAGCGTCCGACTTCAGCCCAGGTCATGATCTCGCGGTCCGTGGGTTTGAGCCCCGCGTCGGGCTCTGTGCTGACAGCTCAGAGCCTGGAGCCTGTTTCAGATTCTGTGTCTCCCTCTCTCTCTGCCCCTCCCCTGTTCATGCTCTGTCTGTCTCTGTCTCAAAAATAAATAAACGTTAAAAAAAAATTTTTTTTAATAAATAAATAAATAAATGAATGAATGAATGAATGAATAAGATGGGCCTTCAAGGAGATTAGTCTGGCCATGGGGGACAGATACACTCACTACTGATTGCAATACAGTGCAGATGGCTTGGAAGCAGAGTGCATCCAGGACTTTGGAGTCACTAGTAACAGAGTGATTTTTCTTAGTAGCAATGGGTTAGCTCTCACGGAGGAGCTAGACTCCCAACCTCTTCCCTAATATAGTATAATGAATGGCCTTAAATCCCAGAAACCTAGGTTCAAATCCTGGTTCTGCCACTTTTTGAACTATGTCACCTGGAGCACATAACTTAACCATCATTTAAATGAGGAATTAAGTCTTCGTCTTAAAAACATAGTATTCTTTCTTATTTTGCTGACATATATTCAAATAATCATCTTATGTCCATGTAATGCTTTTAATATTTCTGTAGTAAGTTGAAAATTGGCAATATTTGACCATTTTTGACATATAAAAATGGCAACTCCATAATAGCACTCCAAGTACCCTCTCCTACAATGTTTCATCTGATCTCCACAATAGCTTTGTAAGTATGTTAGCACCTGTGGGATTTTCTCCCACAGCCCTTTTCTAAAAGTTTCCCTTCCCCTAGTTCACATGGATGCTGATCCATCAGCAGATTCGGTGGCTACTGTTACTTGCCAAGGGGGTAAACACATGGCCTAGGTGAACCAAAGAGTCCCTTCTCTGAGATTTTTTGGGGGTGGGGTGGTATTTAGATCCTAGGAAACTTTGTTAGCCTTCCAATTACTGAATTGCTTGGATATTAAACTCTGGAGCAGTTGGTGATTATGTTTTCTACCATTCATTTATCCAGTTAGTATTTATTGAGCACCTTCAACGCTCCAGGTACTGTGTTGGGTGCTAGGGATGTAGAAATTAATAAACGGACAAGATCCTTTCCCTCAGTGAACTTCATTGCACTGGGATAGACTGGAAGCAAGCAAGCAAATAAGTCAGTGTGATCAAGGCTGTGCTGGGACTGTGGGAAGAGCTAGACTGCACTGAGAGAGGAGGATATAGCCAATACACTGGTAGAAGCAGAGAAAAGGCTGGAGGGAACACTAGTGGGATTGGAGCATCTGGTTCCAGCAGCGCCTAAAGCTCAGCTTTCTCACTTTCCTCCCAGCACCTTGCTTGTTCAGCTGTCCTTAGATGTCATGAACTGCCAAAACCTGTCTCTCATTTTTATCCTTCAAGTGAGTTAGGTTTCTGTCAGTTGCAATCACAAGGGTCCATTCTAGTATAGCAAATCTAGATGGGAGCATTTACCCTTTTCCCTGTATAAATGAAGCAAGTAAGGACATGGGTGGGAAAGTAGGTGTGAACCCTGAGCCACACAAACCCTTTTGGGATATGTAGCTTAAGCACAAATTATAAATAACTAAGGTGGCCTGGAATGTTGCATGAAATTAAAAAAAAAATTCATCAACTTTAGTTGGGTCATTGCTGTCATCACCACACAGCTTTTTATGGTCAACAATATGGAAAGATTGATAGGATCAGAGTGTCTGGGAACTGGAAAGGACTTTATGGATCATGAAATCAGACCTCAGTTTACAGATGTGGAGACAGAGACCCAGAGCAGGTACATGACATGTTCAAAGTCACATAACTTGAGAGCAACGAGGTAGAGTTGAACACAGGACTCCTGACTCTTAGCCCGTGGTTAGACTACAATGAACCAATTCATCTGGTCATTCAAGAAACATTTGAGGGGTGCCTGGGTGGCTCAGTCGGTTAAGCGTCAAACTTCAGCTCAGGTCTCATTGTTCGTGGGTTCAATCCCCCTGTCGGGCTCTGTGCTGACAGCTCAGAGCCTGGAGCCTGTTTCAGATTCTGTGTCTCCATCTCACTCTGCCCCTCTCCCACTCATGCTCTCTCTCTCTCTCTCTCTCTCTCAAAAATAAATAAACAATAAAAAATTTTTAAAAGAGAGAAACATTTGTGTGTCTGTTATGTGTCAGGCCCTATTCTAGGTGCTGGGGTCACAGTGGTCCCTGCCCTTATAGAGTTTAATTGGGGAAAGACAGACAATAAGCAAACAAAATCCGGTGGTGCATGCTTGGAAGAACCTAAAACTACACATGAGAGAGTATAACTCTATGTGTGTGGTAGGGAGGAGTCATGTTATTCTAAATTGAGTGGTCGGGAAGCCTTCTCTGAAGGGGCGTCAGATAAGTCAGGATTTGAATGGCCAGAGCAATCGGCCACTTGAAGATTTGAGGGACAAGTATTCCAAGGAGGGGAGACAATTTGTGCAAAAGCCCTGAAGTTGGAATGAATTGACCTGTTCGAAGAACAGAAAGAGGAGTAAAGGGGCTGAAGCATAGTGAAAAAAGTGGGGACTTGGAGGGTGGCGTGACCTGAAGCTGGAGAGGGCAGCAGGGGCTAGAACTTGAGGGCAAAGGTAAAGAACTGGGTCTTTAAGTGTAACAGGAAGCCATTTGGGTGGTTTGAAATGAACAAGAAACAAGATCTGATTTCCGTTTTAAAACCTAATTCTGACCACTTGTTGGACAATGAAGAGTGTAAATAAAGAACTAGTAGTTCAGGTAAGAATGCTGGTGTCTGGAATAGGGTGGGACAATGGACAGGGAAAGTGGAGGATGGATTTCAGATGTGTTATGGTGGTAGATTTGATAGGACTTGCCTACGGCTTAGGGACAGTGGAGAGTAAACTCAATCTGGATCAATAGCTAAGTCCTGAATTCTTGCTTTAAGAAACTTAGGAAATAGATGGTGTTGCCATTCTCTGTGGGTAACTGGGGAAGACAAAGATTTGAGGAGAAAAAACAAATCAAGGGTTCTGTTTTATGTATTACTCTGCATTCTTGTACAAGGGGTCCATAATCTAAGGTCAACAACTGATAAAGTAAAACTAAAAAGAATCAGTAGAAAACTTTAGAGGACAGAGACCATTGTCTGTGGCTCAGTTGCTACCCAGCTGGCCATCTGGTTCCCTTATCCCTCATTGATTAATCAACGTGGAGCAGCCTGACAAGTAATAATCACCATTATGGCAAATCACAGGAAGGTATCCAGAGGCTACTAAGAGGTCTATCCTAGGATTAAAAGTTACTAGGTGAAACCCCACCAGGAGACACAGACTTGGACTGGAAGGGCCATTCCAGGCAGAGGACCAGAATGTGCTCCAACTGTTCAGCTATGACAGACATGATTCTGCTCCAACAGAACAGAGACACCAGGGCATTTATGATAGAGTCTAAGATGATAAGCCAACATTTTATTTTATAGGTGAGAGGTCAGAATAAGAAAACACTACCAGTTGAACATGCTGGGAGGAAAAACAGACTTCATTCATTCATTCATCCATTCAACAAATCCTTATTGAACCCAACGACATGCAAACCTGTTCCAGGTTCAAAGACCTAACCATGAATGGGACAAACACTCTGCCCTCAAGGAATTTACATTCTAACAAGAAAAGACAAACTATAAGTAAGTCATGTAGTCATGTGTCAGGGGCAGATAGGTGCTATGGAGAAAAATAGAGCAGTCAGTACGTTTTGTACACTTTAAGCATTCTGTTCTCTGCCTAATGGGGTCAGCTAGTAGAGGAAGCGAGTGGGAAACCCAGTCCTTGCTCTGCTCATTGAGCTCTGCCCAGGTGCTGGTTGCTTCTGTACCAAATAAGCCCTCTTCCTCTTTCTTGGCATAAATCACTGGGTCTGAATGTACAAAGAGGGGAGGGAAGGATGAGGTCAGAGGTCACAGGGCTTGGTCTTGTAGAGCCTTGTAAGCTGTTGTCAGAACCTTGGCTTTTACTCTAAATGTGATGCATGTGCCAAAACAATGGGGAAGCAGGAAAGATACCCTGTGTTTGTTCCCAGCCCTACTTCATTCACCTATCCCTGACCCTGCCTTGCTTTAGCCAATATGTTCTGTATAGGGTGAAGAAATCAGAAACTTTCATTCTCTCTGTGAAATGACATCTGCCAAACCTCTGATTTTCTATTGGTGCTTTACAGAAACCCCACCAGATATTTTGGGTGTGATGGGGAGGGGGATAAACCTACCAATTCTTTCAAACCTAAGAACATCCAGTTTAACCCTCTCTATCCCCAAGGTGGTCTTCTCGATGGAAAGGCTCCAGGGTAAGGGAGAGATATGCCGAGGAACCTGGTATTGGGTCTGTCCCTGTCTCCCTATGTCCCTTTGAGGAAGTTAACCCCTCTCTGAGGGTGAGGAGAGAGTAGTGCTGGACTGAGGGCTCATTCTGTCTAAACTTTCCATCTGTGTTCTAATATTTCTTGACCCCTCATCAGTCTTTTCCTTCTCAAAGTTTCCCCACCTTCAGGCTTTGAAATCTGCACACTGTTGACAAAAAGGACTAGGAGGTTCAGGCGGGGAGGGGAATCAGGGCTGGGCTAGTGGAAGGCCTCGGGGCTGGCGTGGTCCAGCACTGAGGAGTCCTGTGCAGCCAGAGCCTGGGGGTCTGTCCTGGTGACTGCTAGGGAAAGTACTGGCTCTCTTCGCAGAGGGGGCTCTGACAAGCTAAATCCAAACCAGATGTGCACCAGAGAGAGCAGGGCCTATTACAAAGTGTTGTGAAACGGCCCAGGGGAGGTAAATAAGCAAAAACAGGCCAGTTGCCTAGCAACGTGTACAACAAAACAAGGAGCAGCCCAATTGGCATTGGCCTGGGCAAAACTACTCTCTGCAGTGGAGGGAGAAAGGGCAGGGAAGGTTTGAGTCTGATGAAGACCCAGGGGGCCCGCTTCTAGCAGCCCTGCCCTACTCCTTGCTCTCTGGGGTGGCCCTGCCCAGCCTGGCTTCACAGCCTCAGGGGCTGAGCCCCATGAGGTCACCCAGCCAGCCCCATGGGGTCCCAGTTGGGGCCTCTCCCCAGTGTTGGGGAACAGGGAGGGGGCAGGGACTACACCCCTCCTGAGAAATGTGCTCTGGCAGCATCCACCAGGAGGGGGACAGAGGGGACACAGATACAGAGATCTGTCAAAAGTCTACTGCGTGCCCAATACCTGTGCTTTACATGTGACCTTCGTCATTCCTTCATACACTGTGGATTTCTTGAGCATCTATTATGTCCCAGGCACTGTGACTGACCACAGGGATAGTCAGAAAGGAACAGAGGAAACACACTGTTTACTCTCCACCTATGGAGGAGGGAGACATTAAACAAGGAATTACACCATCAAATGCATGATTGTAAATCATGCTAGGAGCTACAAAGGAAGAGAACTAGTGGAATGAAACTGTGAAAGAGGGGGTTGGATCTAAACAGAGCAGGCAAGGAAGGCGTCTTTCTGGAAGGTAAGCTGAGATTTAAAGAATAAGTAGGCACCTGCCAGGAAAGAAGAGGGGGAAAGGGCAGGTGGGAAGGCCTTGGGGCAGGAAAGCGCCTCTGCTTAGGACAAATAAAAATTCTACTGGAAATGTAGAGTCACATCAGGAAGGAAAGGTAGTGTGTGTGTGTGTGTGTGTGTGTGTGTGTGTGTGTGAGAGAGAGAGAGAGAGAGAGAGAAAGAGAAAGAGAGAGAAAGAGTGAGAGAGAGAGAGAGGAGTGAGCAGGAGGCAAGCATGTTTGCACAGCTTCTTCATGCTTTCCTCACCTCTGTGTGGCAGCTTTGCAAGGCACCTCTAGTTATACTGTCATAACTAGCCCTTGCCAGGCCAATGCTTGCTTAGCCCTCAGTGATGATGGAGATACACCTCCCTCTTGGGGGAGAACTGAGGTGACGCCTACAGCCCAGGAACAAGTCAGGAGCCTGGAGACACCAGCTTGGTGGTTACCCGCAGGTCCAGGTTTGGATCCAAGCACTGCCTGTGATCTTGGTCTAGTTTGCGAATTTCTTCATTTTCAGTTTTCTCATCTGCAAATGGGCACAGTAATACCTACCTTGTAGGGTTACTATGTTTAAGGAGATATTGGGGCTTACCCTGGTGCCTGACACTAAGTAAAGCACTCAATAAAGAGTGTCTATTTTTTATCAGGGTAGGAGAAGACCCTTGCCAAAATAAAGCTAGGGGTTCTGTACTCCACATCTGCAGTGGACATCTCCCAGTCCCACCATGTTCTTCTGTTTGGAAAAGCACTGGGCTGAGTGTTGGGAGGCCTGATTCTTCTGGTTCTGCTGTCGGACTTTGAGTGAGGTCCCTCCCTCTCTGAGCTTCAGGTGCTCTCGCCTATAAAATGAGGGGCTCACACCAGATGGAATTCTAACCCAAGGGATGGAAATAAGACCCTGCTATTCACTTGGGGGTGCTCTGGCGATGGGAGGGAATGGAGGAGTGGGGCACATAAATGTTTTAAATTAAATGTGGATTTTTCCCCTCAAACACTTTTTACCATCCCCAAAGATTCTGCAGTTTGGGCAAATCTATCCTATACAACAGAGTTGCCTGTAACCCCACAGATGAATTCTCTGGTCTCTTGTTGTACTTCCTATTTCTTCCACTCAGAGATAGTTCAACACCCACAAGGTTGTAGGATCTTTGATCAGCTTGCAGAATCACCCCTTCGAGGTTTCTCACTGTTGTAGGAAGAAATAACAAATGAACAACAGTGAAATGCTAGAATGAACCCTGTGGCTGGGTTGGAGTTGGAGACATCAGTAGGAACCCCATTTCGTTCAATGTGATGCACATGGGTAGAGATGGGGGTATATGTAGGTTAGTGGACATATGTCTTTTTCCTGGCTGTGTCCACTGAGAGGGCCCAGAAGCAGTGATACACAAATAGCAACAAATACAACCTAAGTGCCCAGGTTTCTAAAAACCATTCTCCAAAGAAATAAATCAGGATTTCTTGGAGAAATATAAGATGAACCTGTAGTATCTTATGGTGGCATGAATGAATGAATGAATGAATGAATGAAGAATGAATGAGTGAAGCAAGTGTTCAAAACAAAAACAACAACAAAGATAAGGACATGTAAAAAGGACACAGAAACCAACCTCCCAATGACGAAGCTCCCAATTGGGAGAGCTCCCAATGACGAAGGCTATAACAATCTGAGCAATAAAATATTAATTGTAACAATTGTAATAATCAGCAATAATTGCCTCAGGTAAGATCCACTGATGAATGCTTAAATTAATAGATGAAAACTTAAGGAGGAACAAGATACTTTCATAGCCTTAAATTATCCCCTCTCTCAAGTATATATTAATTGCTGTGGTGTTTTAGCATTTGTCCTAAATTCCCCAATATTCCTCTCTCCAGAGGTAGAACTTAATTCCCTGCCCTTAAGTGTGGGTTAGACAGTAACTCCTTCACTCTTTTTTTGTTTGTTTCAAATTTTTATTTAAATTGTAGTTAATATATAGTGGAATATTGGCTTTAGGAATAGAATTTAGTGATTCATCACTTACATATTACACCCAGTACTCATCATAACAAGTGTCCTTCTTAATGTCCATCACCCATTTAACCCATCCCCTGCCCATCTCCCTCCATTGGCCCTCTGTTCTCCATAGGTAAGAGTCTCCTATGGTTTGCTTCCCTGTCTCTTTTTTTTCTTCCCATACATTAATCTGTTCTGTTTCTTAAATTCCACATATGAGTGAAATCATACAGTGTTTGTCTTTTTCTGACTTTCCATTGTAGCTCCATCCACATTGTTGTAAATGGCAAGATTTCATTCTTTTTGTGGCTGAGTAATATTCCATTGTAGATACATATATATACCACATCTTCTTTATCCATTCATCAGTGTATGGACATTTGGGTTCTTTCTGTAGTTTGGCTATTACTGTTGATGCTGCTATAAACATCAGGGTGCATGTGCAGGAAGGGAAAAAGAGTAGCTTTACAGTAGTGAAACCTGGCAGACAACACCTGAGCTAAGTGCCCAAGGTCAACATTACCAGTGAAAAGTTATTTTGATATGGTTTACTCACTGATATGAAGCAATGAGATAGCAAATCATCTCTGGGTATTCTTCCCCCAAATCCCTAACTATACTCTAATCATAAGAGAAACACCAGACAAATAAAAATTGAAGGATATTCCACAAAATACCTGACCAGTTTCAAGGTCAAGGTCATAAAAGACAAGGAAAGATAAACTGTCACAGATCAGAGGAGCTTGAAGAGCCATAAGTGACTATATTGTGAGAATGTAGATTGGATTTTACAGTAGAAACAAGGACACAGGTGGAAAAATGGGAAATCCAAATCATGTGTGTGGTGTAGTTAATAGTAACGTACCATGTTAATTTCTTATACCACAGTTATGCTAACATCAGGGGAAGCTTGGTGAAGGGTATTTGGGAATCTCTATACCATATTTGCAGCTTTTCTGTCAATCTAAACTTGCCCCCCCACACACACTTCCTCCCTAAAAAACTTTAAGAGTATAAACTATTCCAGGGAAAAGGTGCTAATATGTACCTTATCGCTATCTTCTCAGAATTCCTAGCAAATATTCTTGTAGAGAAGAGCTCTTTGGAAGTACAGAATGTGTCCTAATAACATTTCTATCCTCAGATTAACTAGTGGTGGCACATGATAGGTGAACATGGCTCTGGGAAGCAGGAGAATAGGGTTCCAATTCAGGCTTCACAGTGAATGACTACGTACACTGTAGGAAGCTCCCTTAATCTCTGAGTCATCTATTTCTTCATCTGGAAATTGGGAATAAAATACTCCTTGCTTTGCGAGGTTATCAGGATTAAATGAGACAATGAATTGTGGGGAAAGGCTTTACAAATTGCAAAGCCCTGTGTAAATATTTATTGTTATGTTGACATACAGATACCGATCAATCAGAAGTTTCATCTGAATGGAGTGGTGTTTCCCCAGTTCTCCACCCATGACACACCTGTGCACAGAGTCAGGGATGTAGCCTCCCCTTCCAGCACTCACCTAATTTAGCCACCTGTTCATACACACCCTGGGTATGTTAAGCACATACAGGTGTGTCTCTTTTTTCCTAACATGGACATAATCAGCTTAATCTTCTGCTTGCTTCTGTTCATGTCCTGGCAAAGAGAAATGAGGAAATCCTAAGTCTTCTCCCCATAATAGTACACGACTCTACGGTGAGATATGATAATGGTAATGTCTGCTTTCATGGTAGGATTCTAAGGCTTATATGTGGGTTAGCTCAATATTTCCAAGATTTCAATAATTTTTGCCATATATAACTATCATCATATTATGGCATCTCCAATTTGCTTTAACATGATTCAGTGTAGATTCGGTGAGTTCTGTAAGTCTGTGTTAGTTTCTTTTGTTCTATACTCTGGGATGTCCAGTTGCCCTACACAGGAAAACACACTCCAGGGGAATTTAACCAGCATCCAGGTAAGGGTATTTAGTCAGGTGGCCACACTCCAGATACAGCATATCACTTAACTTTATCTCCATTCAACACCAGAAATTTTGTTAAATAGCATAATAGATGTTAGAGATTGGTTTTAATTGATAAAAATTAATGTTTTTAAAAATATGTGGGTTGGCTAAAATATTGTGGAGAAAATGCTCACCTTTACGTAAATAATATGCAAGAATCTAGTGGGCTTTTCACCATTCATTCTTTGGAATGGTGGACGAGGCTTGATACTAAAATGTTTTGAGTCCAGCTATGATTTAGAACATTGCAATTGTCTGCAGCTATGGTGGACATGAGAATGAGCTACTCAGACCACTGACTACATGGAGCATAAAGGCCCTCACATCAGTAGCACTTGAGTCATGCTCCCAAGTACACTCCCAGCCAATGACTGAACACATCAGGAACACGAGGACAGGCTGGTTGCTGGGAGATGGGAATTCCTCTGATGAACACCACTGGTTCAGAACTCTCAATAATTTTGGCAAAGTTCCCTTCAGACCGCACTGTTGTCTAAGACACTTCCACCTGAATTTCCTTCCTCAATTCCCTCTTTTTCACTCAGGGTCAGTTCAGAACTGGAGTCTAACACTCCCCCAGGCTCCCTCAGCTTCCCCACTCCTACCCATTTTCTCTCACAGCCACTTTCATAATACATTTCTCCCACATTTACCCCCACCTTGGGTCTACTTCTCAGAAGACCCAGGATAACATAAATGATGTTTAAAGGAACAATCAGTAGGATTGGGGATTTGAGACTGGCTCATCCACCACATAGCAGATGAAGGGGGCACAGTCATGGTAGCTAGGTGAGACACAGATGGTCCCTGGAACAAGGTAATAGCTTAGTTAAAAAGATTTCATAAGTGGTGAGCTTGGAAAATGTCCTTGTGGAGGGGAATGCTGTGGCAAATTCAATGAAGTAAACATTTGAAAAATATGGGGGAACAATGCATAAAAGGCTTAGGAGTTGGCTGGTTGCTACTAAATTGCATTAACACTCTGCAGGAGGGTAATGAGACAGGGAAGGCGTTTAGCAAGCAGTTAATGGCTAAGTGTGAGAGTCATCAGGCCTCTATGGCAGCTGACATAGAAGCCCCATCACTTGTGACTGAAGGGCAAAACCAACTGAAGAGTATGCTGAAGCCGTACCTATGAGAATTGCAAAACTCAGTCCAGGCAAATCTGTTATGTCCTGGTGTGAAAACCTGGGACCTGAAATGTGGGTGCCCCTGAGCATGAAATAAGTGATAAAGGAATTGAGAAAGTAATTGATCAAATAATCTGGATGGGTGCCCCTGAGGATATTGACTCTGTTGGCTCCCAAGCAAATATCCAGAGTTAAATCCTAGTCTAATCCAGCTGGAGACATGCTAGGCTTAGTAAGGGAGGAAAGTGACCACACACTTAAAGACTTGCAAGAATTAGCTGTTATATATCAACAGGAGCCAGGGGACTACCCCAAGATGGGGTTTTAAGGATATTTGATCAAGGAAACCATCCTGACTGGATAAGCAAGAATTCGTTGACTTGGGGCACTTTTCTGGGGACATAGGATTTAACATTCCAGGAGGGACTGTAGGATAGGGCAAACTCACCACTGTAATAGCTGTTAAAAGCCTGAAAAAAACAATGGCCAACTCTCGGGGGAGAGAAACTGCCTGAATTTTCCTGGCAAATGGGACATGAAGGAATAAATAGACTGAGGGGTGAGGCATGCTGGTATTAATATAATATATAAGGCCAGAAGCCTGATTATCCAAGACCACCAGGGATGCACTGGTGAAAGAAACAAAGCATCACTAAGAAATTCAGTGGTAGCTTCTTCTGCAGGCCAGAGGTCATCACAGAAATGGGCTCTTCAACAGCCATGAGGGATGATGTTTCCCACCCGCCCATCCCACCCCCACTTCATCCACCCAAGTAATGGAGGTCTGGTGGTGGCACTAACCAACGGAAGCCAGGAGACCACAATTACTGGCAAAGCAAAGTCAGAGAGGTAAGCAAGGGAGTTTGACCCACAGGGAGGTGAGGATGTGGTTAAGAGCACATGATGTCCCTAGGGGCAAAATACATTGTTGGTCAGTAAGGGTGATGCTTAACATTTATTACTAAGACAAACAAAAATGGAGGGCAGGAGGCTGAGGGCAGTCACCTTAATAAAACTCATGGTCCTTGCTCAGTTCCCACATGTGAGCCAATTTTCAGATCCAGAACCCACTAGTTGAAGAGGTGGCTGGTCCCTAAGAGGAAAAACCCTGCAACACCATGATAGGTATATACTGTGATACTCTCTCTATCCCCTTCTGAAATTGACCTGTGACCACTGACTTACTCTGTGGAAAGAGGGGAATATCCAGACATTTGGAGCACTAGTGGACACAGGGTCTGAGATGGCATCAATATCCAGAGATCTAAAGTCTTATTACAGTCTCCTATTAGAGTAGGGGCTGATAGGCAGAGCCAGCTTCTTGGGTTGGCCATGTGACCAGTGCAGCCATATAAAGCCCCACACTTTGAAGGGCCTGAACAAAGAGTTTAATGTTCTGCGACTGCTGTCTTGAAACTCTTCATATTTTTTATCTTTTAATTTGTTTCATTAAGTAAAGTCAATAGGAAAACAGACCTCAGCATGACCCCACCCTCACTGCTTCCCAAGGATGGGTTCTCTGCCACCTGCTTCCCTGCTTACTGGCCCTCTAGGACCGACCCAGCTGTCGTCTTATCTTTGCTGTTCTCAGAGCTGGGAAGGACCTGAATGCAGGTAGAGAGTGAGTCAGGCCCAAGCCTCCCATAGCATCTTGGGGCAGAACATGGAAGCAGCTGTCCCTGCCTTGGCCTGGAAGCTATGTCTTGATGGAGGGACTGTGCCTTGATGGAGGAAAGACTCTTGTTCACCTTAATCCTGGTACCAAGCATGTCCTAGGGCAGAGGTTTAAAGATCTTTGGGAGGTGCCTGTCTGCCATGAGCTGGGATGGTAGGCCTTGGGAAGTTAAGATGCCCAACTCAACATCTTCATACCCTGGCCATGGTCAGGACATGGCACATTAATCTAGCAGCTGGTGAGGGGACAACCTCACAACTATCAGGCCAGAGTGTAGATGGGCACCCTTCTTTGCAAGGCTGAGCTTGCACTCACCCTGCAAGTATCTCCATGCCCAGCAGGGCTCCATCAGTTGGCCGTGTCTGGGGGATCCTCTTTTTCTCCTTCCAGGCTTCCTAAGTCTGTCTTCTGTTTGTCTTTTTTGGCCATCTTGAAGCACCCTTACCGGCAAGCTATGAAATACAAATAGATTATTGTGGTGATCCTTCATACTAGTTGGATACTCTGATATTTGCATTTAAAGTTGGCATGATGAGTGGTAAAATTCATGCTAATAATTTACAATTACGATTTTTATTTACTTACATTAAATAGCAAATATAAACACCATGAAAAATTAAAAGAGAGCCCATAGAAGAAAGAAAAATCTTTATATGTACCTTCAATGACACTTTTTTTCTGCTTTTTGAAACAAGGGTCCTGCATTTCCATTTTGCTCTGGGCTCTGTCAGTCCCGCCTACAGGAGACAGGTAATAAATAAAATTCTGGCTAAAGTCTGGCTCAAGGCAAGCCCACTGGGCTCACAGACCCACCCAGTAGTAATTTTCTCAGTCCTTGAGTATATAATTGGAATTTATATATTTGGCAATCAGAGTAATCCCGCATTAGATCCTTAGAATTGTGAGGTAAGGATCATGATGGCAGGGAGGCAAAGAGAAAAATTCTGAAACTGCCCTCCACCCCAGCCAAGACAGTAAATCAAAAATAATCACATCCTTGGGGGAGTGGGAGATTAGTCTCCCCATTAAACACTTAAAAATTGCAGGAGCGGTGGTCCCATGTAATTCACCAGCGTAGACCCTGCAGAAAGCTGATAGATCCCGGAGATTGAAGACTACTGCACACTTAACGAGGTAGTAGTCCTAGCTCCTGTGGCTATGCCAGATATAGTATCCCTGCTAGAAGTGATTAATAAGACTTCAGGGATATGGTATGCCCCCACTCATTTGGTGAATGCATTCTTTTTCATTTCAATGTAAAAAGAGGATTAGAAAGGGTTTGCATTCACACGAGATGGATAATATTCATTTTCTCAGGACTGTGTCACCTCTGTGTTGCAATAAAACCTGAGATAATTGGACCAGGACACTGGTCCATTACATCAATCACATCATGTTGATTGGCTAAAATGGACAAACAGTGGCTAGTATGCTGGAGGTCCTGTTTAGAGATACACACTCCAGAGGATGGGAGATTCGCCATGCTAAAGTTGAGGGTCTTGTCACTTCGGTGAAGTTTTCAGGCATCCAGTGGTCCAGGACATGCTGGGATAGTCTTTCCAAAGTAAAAGACAAATTGTCGCATTTTGTGTCTAATACGAATACTTAATAGTGGTGATGATCTCCAGCTGACTCTGTACCTTGTCATCATTCCCTCAAGATCTCATGTCTAGGGCTAAAACATCTGATTGGTCAGTTGATCATTGTCTAGTGCAAAGCTTCCCAATCAGCAAGATACTATCTAGGGGACAGTGGACAGGGCCTGGGAGCTTCATTTATAAGCAGTGTCATCTGGGCTCTGACCTTCATGCTATTGAACCAAATGTGCTGTACATGCATGCACCATCGTGTGGAAAAAAATTGGGGATGCCCTGTTCTGGCTGCCTAGAGTGGTAAAAAGAAATGTCTTTCTTCTTGGGGACAAAGCCATGCTCCTATTCCAGTTTAAGAAGAATTTTCTGACATTCAGTAACTCAAAAAATGTCTATTCCATTAAGGCAGCTACTAATTCAACAGCATTCACCTGTTGTGAATTTAAGCACCTGCTATGTGCTCAAAATTCTGCCTCTAAATAAAACAGATACCTCAGGTTAATATGTATTGGGAGTGATTAAACCTATCTTCTGATTAGTTTGGACAGTGGAGGGTATGACATTTCTTGTTTTGGCCACTTCTGGTAATTTCACTTTGTGGCTCCCATTTTTTTAAACCAAATTTGGACTGATGACCTAGTTGTAAAATTCCCTGCTGCAGATGTGTGTTGTCTGAAGGGACAGGACCCCTGCATTGTGATTCTCCCACTGAAGCATGCCACAGGATTCATAATGAAGTTTTTCCTACCGTGTTACCTCCAACATCCAATCATCTGCCAGACATGTGGCCTATGGGTAGTGCTAATCGCACCACAGCCTGAATCTCCTAAGATGCTCTGTCTACTTTGGGCCCCATTTAAAACTCACAGCCTTCTATGTTACCCAATATATGAGCTGGAGCAGTATTCCTGTGTGTGGAGTGTTTTGCTTCAAGAACCAAAGGAAACCTACCTGGTACAATGCTTTGGACAACCTTTTGGGGAGAAAGTGAGTTTCCAGCAGGGGCTGTCAGCATGGCAGTGAATGTCTGCTGATGATTTGATGACCAGGTCAGTAGGAACATCCTAACTAGACTGGTCTTGTACTAGCATTGGGCTTCTCTTATTTCCAAGCCTCATCCTTTTGCTTTCCCATCAATTCCATGAGTTAGGCACAGGGTCACTAACACTTACAGTGGCTTTGCATGAATTTCCTAAAGGCATACCTCTCTTGGTAGATCATTAGAAAGAAGAAAACCTTTCTCCAAGCTGAACACAGCCTCCATTTTCCCTCATCCTGTTGCTTTCAGCAGGACACAGCCTATACAATTCTACTTGGTGGTATTAACTATGCAAATACCAACCCAATCCATTTCTTTGCTACTGAATGCAACAAGATTTGATTTAAGTTTTTGGCAGACATTGCTATGAATTCACCAACCTTTACTTCCTTTTCCTCCTGGACACACAGCTGACTACATTTCCCAGAATTTCTTGAAGCTCTGTGGTTCCACATGAATGAATTCTAGCCAATAGTGTATAGAAAGAAGTGAGGTGCTTCCAGGCCAGGGCTAGCCACAAAAACCTCTCACATCATCAGTTCTTCTTTGTCTTTCCCCAGCTGATCACTGAGGTCACCTAGAAGAAGGCAGATCCATAAGACAAGTGGAGCCTGAGTTCTTGAATGAGTATGTAGAACAGAGTCCCTCCCTACTCCACATGCCAAGAAATGAGCTTTTGTAATGCGAAAGCACTAATAGTCTGTGCTTGCCTGTTAAAGAAGTTAATTTACTGTGACAAATACACTATTTTCAAATAAGAATCCTGATTAGTCTTGGTCTCCCTAGGCTACTAAACTTTATCCCATTTTTATCATTTCAACACATCAGTTTCATAGTAAAAAAGAAATCTAGAGTTTGAAATGTATTTTCTGTTCCTCTAATACCTAGCCCATGTATGCCTATGGGAAATTAAAGACAGAAGATGTTTTAAAAACTGTAGTTCAATTCACCTTGTCCTAGTCCCCTCTCCACCAGTACACTTTCCACAAAGAGAGGGAAACTAAGGTTTAGAAAAAGTGAAATTGTAGAAACTAAATGAATATTCAATTGACTGCAATGTATACCTGCTGATTCTTAGTCCAGCTTTCTGTGTTCAATGAATCAGAAAATAAAGTTGGACAAAAGTTTCCTTTTGTCCTCCTATACTTTCTCAATCAAAGGGACTTTAGTAGTCATCTATTGCTACATCGCAAGTTACCTCAAAACTCAGTGGCTCCAAACTACACATTTATTACTGCAATTCTATGATCAGAAATCAGGGCATAGGTTAGCGAGGTGCCTCTGGGTAAAGAACTCTCATGTTCCAAAGGAAGAGGTTGGAATCTTAAAATGTAGAAAGTTGGAGGTCCCAGGACTGAAACCCAGGTGGTGGTGCTCAGCTAGTGCTAAGGTCTCTAAGCTCAGAGGAGGAGCTCTGTAGTGCTGCAACCCAGGCCTCTTGGGCAGGGTGGGGGTGGGGTTTACTGCCCGCAGCCAGTGCTGATGTCTCTGAGGGGATGCAATGAGGCTGGTTTTCCAACTATTGGAAACTGCCAGCTGGATCCAACTGGAAGAAACTTTTATTTCCAGGGTGAAGAAACAAGGTTTGGGTGACATGTACAGGAATAGGAGGCAAACAGGATGAAGGAAATCTCTTCCTCTGTCAGTCTTATTAGTCTCTCTCAAGCATCCCCTACCTACAGAGGCTAAAAGGAAGCAGCTAGCAAAGGAGGCATTTGGTTTGTAGAGTCCTAGCCCAATGTCTCAAAACAGGGTACTGAAGTGGGGTGGGGTAGGGTAGGGCAATAAGGGGTTGTATCCAAGAGACAATATCTTCATAACTTGTACATGGAGGCATCATCAACACTGGTGGCAGTCACTTGGTGTCTTTAATTTCCCCAAATGCTCCATTACAAAAGTGCTGACATTTGCACATCTCACTACAGTTTTTTTCAAGCCTGCTACCTCATTTAGTCTTAAGAAAATGATAGGAATTACTCTTTCCTTGTGGAAGATAATAGCACTCAGAAAAGTTAAGGACTTGCCAAATGACATACAATATATAAATGGCAGACCTGTCTCTCTGAATTCAAATCCAGTGTCTTTTACTATACCACACTGTCTTCTCAAAATTTGTATACAAAGTAAATAAATCAATGACCCTATCTTTATTATTAAGTCCTTAATTGATCAGAAATGAAATCATGCAAGCATATTTAGTAATTATCACTTTAATTCTCCTTGAGTGAGTTAAATTTCCTCCATTCATTTAACAAATATTTAATGAGCATACTCTATGCTGTGGAAGGAGATAAAACCTTAAATAGGATAGGGTTATCTTTCCTCGAGGATCTCTAGTCTAATGTGAGAAACAAAAAATTTCATTATCGTGTGTAAGAAGTATTCTTATAGAAGTGGTATAAAATGCCAGCAGAGAGAAGACTCTCCCTGCTGTACCTGGGGAGAGCAAGGAGGGAAGAGAGGTCAGTGAACACCATGGGGAATAGATGACAGGAAGGAGATATAGCCTATGAAAGGTCCAGAGACAAGAAAGAACAGGGTTCATTTGGGGGAAATGCTTTTTAAGTGCATCAAAACTCCCTCCTGAAGAATGTGGAGAAGGGAAGAGACTTAGAAGAAAGAGGGAGAGGTACCAAGCCAATGACAGCTATTTTGAATAGGTTGAATGCAGTCCTGAGGGCATTTGGGAATCTTGTCTCTTGAGTCTGCTCTTGAAACAACAGCAAAGCCAGAGTTTGCATCTGGCCTTCTCATCTGTGTGCCCGAGGTGACAGAAGATAAAAACTTCCCCTCTCTTGGGTCCCCTGGATTAAGAGGAATCTGTTCTATGTAGCCAGGACGAATTGGTCCTGAGCACATTGCTCAAGAAATTCTCACCTTTCTTGGTTCCAGTAGATCACTCTTTGATGTCAAAGGGCATTTTCTAGGGAAAATATATGCCAAACTTTCCCCCTAATATCTGGGCTGTGCCCCTACAGAGAAATTAAGGAGGAGAAAGCCCCTATTTGGAAAGCCCCAGGTGACCAAATTTCTGGCCCTCTGTGTTTTCATTCTCCCTCCTTTAGCTCTGTGAAGATCCCTTTCCAAAGTCACCATAAACTCTAAATCCCCATCTGAGAATATGACAGAAAGAACTCCACTCCTCCACTTTATAAGCTCAAACTCACTACTTTGCCACCACTGCACGGAGGTGTTGCAATGACTTTGCACTGGAAGAGAAACTTTAACTCCTTTCAGAAAAGGTTCTGGAGGCTTGGTCAGCAGAAATAGTTGAGTGCCACTTTGGGTGGATGATCATGTTTGCTCTCTTGGGGGTGGGATTACCAGGGCACTTCCATATTTTTATATTTCTGTATTGTTTTAATTTTTTAGCCACCTGTATTATGTGTATCATTTAAGAAGAGTATATAAATATATACTTAAATCCATTGGAGACGTTATTCTTGTCACTAAAAAGAGTGTGAGGTACACAGGGTGCGGGAACTGGAGGGAGCTTTTGAAACTCAAACTGTGGTCCCTGGCCCAGCATCAATAGCTTCACCTGAACCCTTGTTAGAAAAGCAGAATCTCAGGGGCGCCTGGGTGGTGCAGTCGGTTAAGCGTCCGACTTCAGCCAGGTCACGATCTCGCGGTCCGTGAGTTCGAGCCCCGCGTCGGGCTCTGGGCTGATGGCTCGGAGCCTGGAGCCTGTTTCCGATTCTGTGTCTCCCTCTCTCTCTGACCCTCCCCCGTTCATGCTCTGCCTCTCTCTGTCCCAAAAATAAATAAAAAACGTTGAAAAAAAAATTAAAAAAAAAAAAAGAAAAGCAGAATCTCAGACCAGCCCCGACCTGCTGAATCAAACTCTGCATTTTAAAAGATCCCCAGGTGATTTGTATACATATTAGCATTTGAAAAGCCCTGATCTAATCCAGCTAACTTCTGGATTTCTACTGCTAAGGAAACAGAAGGCGTAAGAGGAACGATTTGTCAAAAGTTCCCACAGCTTGTCAGCACCAGAACTAGGGCTTTGACTCCTGTCTTAAGATTCCCAGCCCAGGACTCTTTTTCTGCTTGCCTGTGCAGCTTGTGGTGTTCCTAGAACCTCTGCTTATTTTTTTAGACGTTATATGTGAATACATTCTGAGTCTCAAGGCAACATGGAAAGTGAAGATCAGACTCGCAATACAACTCAATACTGCTAAGTAAAATAAAGCACTGCAGTCTGGGAACTGGACCCACTAGTCTTGGATTGGGCCCCACATCACATTCTGATAGTGTTTGAGAAGAAGCCTAAGGTGGATTGAGGAACAAGTGCAGGTGGGAAAACCAGTAGGGCTGGTGATATCAGGGTACCTCTGGAAATTCAGGGGCAGGGGCAATGTTCAGGAATCCCTTTAGTTATCGGTTCCCATTTGTACGGTGATGAAATGAGTCAAATGCTGGCTGTGGTGTTAAGAAGAAGGGAATCACCTGTGATTGAGTACAGAGTGCTCACACAGTGTTAACCAGTCCAGCTGTTCAGAGTTTGAATCTAGCTTTCTATACACACACTTTTTCAAATGAGATCATTCCACCCTGTTGAGATGTCTGGGGAAGGAAAGGCTGGGTCTGCCTTGTTGGCTGCAACTATTGATCTGAAGACATCCTCAGACTGAGGCATATCTGATTCAAGAAAAGTCTGAGTCTAGCTTCAACCACCAGAGGGGCCAGATGTCTGGAACCAAGGAGTCCTTGCCTGAGACCTTGAGGGATACCTGGGGAAGTGAGAACTACAGGCTGAGTCAAAGATACATAAGAAATGCAAGTCCTACACCTCAGAAGTACTGTCTGGAAGTTAACTACAATGTGGGGAAAGAGCACCAGGGAGAAGCCAGCAGGCAAGAAGAACGATATGGTTGGTAGCTAAAAGCTGAAAAATGGAGAAGGCATCCATTTTGATTCCACCAGTTTCTAGTTGTGGGATCTTAGGCAAGTGCCTTCTTCTTTCAAAGGCATCATATATCAAATTAAAGGATATTATTGCAAGTTAACATCATATCTTTTTTTTTTAAGTAAAGGACTAATTTTGATAAGGAAATGAATGTAAAGTTACCCTCTGCTGTGGTCTGAATGTGTCCCCTGAAAATGTATATTTTGAAGTGCTAATGTCCAATGAGATGGTTCTAGGAAGTAGGGCCTCTGGGACGGGCTTAGGTCATAAGGGCAGAGCCCTCGTGAATGGGATTAGCGCTGTTGTAAGAGACTCCACAGAGTCCCCACCCACTTCTGTCATGTGAGGACACAAAGAGAAGTTTACCACCCAGAAGAGAGAAGAGAGCCCTCACCCACATGTTAGTGCTCTGATCTCAGACTTCCAGCATCCAGAACTATGAAGATAAATTTCTGTTGTTATAAACTACTTAGTCTGTGGTATTTTGTTATAGAAGCCTGAGCCAACCAAGACATTTCCTCTTTTCTGTGGAATAGATTTTTTGTGGGGATACGGGTGGGAAGGGCAAACAGTGCCTTATATTCAGGCCTATAGGAGATCTTACTCAAGGTTTTAGGTAATGGGTGGCAGTGGGGGATTCAACATGGTCTTAGCCCAAGTTCTCTGTCACAAAGCCGTGATATATATTTCCTTCAGGACTAACTTCATCACCTGCATAAGTCCTCCCTCAGCAGTGCTCCCTCTTCTGCCATTTGCGTGAAACCTGCCTAAGCAGCCCTGCTCTGCCTTCCCTGGAAACTCTAGGCTTCCCTCCTAGAACTTAGTATGCTGTGTTGTAAATTGTACTGGAGAACTCATTGAGGGTAAAGACTGTGTCACACTCAGCTGTGACCACAGTATTTAATGCAGTGCCTGACATGTGATAAATGTTCAGTAGAAAATATCTGTTGAATGACTATATACCCTCAAGATGGGATAAATCTACTTTGCCAGATATAGTAGATTAGCATTCAAAATCCACCTCCTTCTCCTTCTGGTATATATCCCTATGATGTGGGGGTTAGGAGAGTAAAAGTTACAAGTCCTAGACTCCTGTGTAGCTGAACTCTGGGTGGGATTTAGGTTTGGCCAATCAGATACAGGGATGTGAATTCTGGAAGGCAGGAGCAGGGGACAAGCCTCTGCTGCTTCTGTGGCCAGCTTAGCTGTGAGGATTTTTGTTTTTTCTGCAGCCCCATTGGTGGAGGGCCCAATGCTGTTTACTTGCTTTGGGAGGATTAAGAGACATGGCGCCTGGCATTCATTCTGTTAATACAGACTACAGCAGGTATCATATGTCCCTTTATGATCTTAGCAAGTCTGGGGTAGGTTTGGAACCAAAGCTTCCACTTCAGAAAAGGGACAAGAAGAATTAGAAGATCTCTGGATTGCCCAGGACTTTGGGGTCATTTTTAAAAATTCATGTACACTGTTTCTTCCATCCTCTCAATAACCCCACAAGCCATTTAATACTAGATGTTTCTAGTTAGGACACTGTTTCAGCTGCTTCACCAGGAAAAATATAGTCACTTAAGGTCAAAAGTTTCTTTCTCTCTCATATAAAATTATGAGCTGATTGACAGCCCAGGAGAGAATGGTGACTCTGTCCCTCCTGGTCATTCAAGGACTCGGTCTTCTTCTTTCTTGGTGCCCAGTCACTCCCTAGAGTGCTGCCCTCATCCCATGGTTAAAGTTGGTCACCACCTCCATGCCCCACATTCTAGTGTGAGGCAAGTGGGGGAAAAATGGAAGGGAAAGAGCTTCCTTTTAAGGAAATGACTTAAAACTTCATGCATCACTTCAAAATACATCTCATTGGCTATAACTTAACCACAGGACCACACCTCATTGCAAGGGGAATAGAAAATATAATTGCTATGTAGGCAGCCAAATAAATGCCAAGCTGAAATTTGGAAGGGGATTTAGTTCTAGTATTAAAAGGAAAGAAAGAATGATAGTGTAGATAATAGGCTCTACCATACTCAACCAAGCAAACACACAAGTGAAAAAAAACCCAGCCAGTCTATCTTCCTTAAACTACCTAGAAGAATTACATTCTTTGCAACTGAAAACTGTCACAGATACTCACACTGACATCAAAAGGGGGGCTTCTACCTTGTGTTGGGGAAAAAAGTAACAGCTAATGAGCCCAGTTTATGTCCCAAGGTCCCATCAACAAGACAAAAAATAGCAGAGGACTAAGATGTAGCTTTTGAGAAACATCCAATGCAGCTGAAAAATCCAAATTAACACACAAGAATCACCTTTCAAAAGGACTCAGTGTTGTATTTGGGAGTGAGCTGAACAAAGCAGGGGGGTTAGCCTCAAGTGTGAGTAGTGTTGATAGAAAATACAGGTTTCATGTCATGGGATAATACATAATAAATTCTATTTTGGAAGAAATTGACAGAAGATATGGATGGCAACTCATTAGAAGTAAAATTTAGCTGAGAGGCAAGTGCTAATATTCATCACATGCTTATATTTCTAAGCAGAGAACTAGACATCTGTCTTAGTTTGGGTTCTGCCATTAGCATCAGTGTTTACTATTGCACTTTATATGAATACCTCAATACACCCCAGCACCCTATAAGGAAGGCATTATTATTATCATTTAGAATTGAGGAAATTAAAGTACAATGAAAATAAGTAACTTTCTTAAGGGCATGTGTATAGTGTAAGTGGTAGGACCAGTTTTCAAACCCAGGTAATCTATTGTCCATGCTTTCCAGCACTTCTCTGTATGGTTGGCATATCTAGCTGTGGTTAGAGCTTCCCTGTTTTGTCCCTTGAGATGGCCACCACCAGCTCCAGGTCAAAAACTTAAAAATGCAACCAAAAGATCCAAACGGCCTAGAAATGACCTGTACATGACTAATGACTACGAATGAAGAGGCAATAAGATTATGCTTTTCCCACCATTGTCCTAGGCATACAAGATATGGTCCTTGTCCTCAGGAAACTTAAATGTGTCCTAGGTATAACATCAGGTACACAGCCATCAATGTAGAGCTGACTTATAAATGGACAAAAGACCTAAATAGACTCTTCTTTAAAAAAATTCAAATGACCAATTGGTATACGAAAAGGTGCTCAACATCACTCATCATTAGGAAATACAAATTACAAATTAAAATCTCAGTGAGATATCACCTTATAACTATTATGATGGCTATTATCAAAAAGACAAGAGATTAAAACTATTGGAAAAGATGTGGAGAAAAGGGAACCCTCATGCACTGTTGGTAGGAATTTAAATTGGTACAGTCATTATGTAAAATAGTATGAAGATTCCTCAAAAAATTAAAAAGAGGTTAAAATTTAAAATATCCAGCAGTCCCTCTTCTGGGTATATATCCAAAGGAATGGAAAATGAAAATATCTTCACAACCATGTTCATTGAAGTGTTATTCATAATAGTCAAGATAAGATACAACCTAAATGCCCTTCAGTGGATGAATGGATAAAGAAAATGTGGTATACATGTGTATACAATGGAATATCATTAAGCCTTCAAAAAAAGAAAACACTACTGTTTGCAATAACATGGATACAGCTGGAGGACATTATGCTAACTGAAATACACATGATACACAGAAAGAAAAATACTGCATGACCTTATATGCAGAGTCTAAAATGTCCAAATTTATAGAAAGAGAGAGTAGCACGGTGGTTTTCAGGAGGTAAGGGGAGGAAGAAATGGAGCGATGTTGGTCAAGAAGTACAAAGTTTCGGTTATCCAAGATGAATAAGTTCTGGAGATATAATATACACTATGGAGGTGATAGTTAACAATACTATAGGGTATACTTAAAATTTGCAAAGAGCTTAAACCTTAAATTAAATCTTCTCTCTCTCTCTCTCTCTCTCTCTCACTATCTCTCTCTCTCTCTCTCTCACACACACACACACACACACAAATGATAACTATGTAGATGTGATAAATATGTTAATTATCTGGATTGTGGTGGTCATTTCACAATGTATACATATATAAAAACATCAAGTTGCACACCTTAAATATATACGATTTTTATGTGCCAGTGATATATGTATGAAGTTGTTTTTAGAAAGTTTAAAGTTCACAATCAGGAAAATAGCAGAGCTACTTACTAGCAGCGTGACCATGGGTATCCTTCACGTCTGTGAATCTTAGTTTCTGCACTTGTAACTAGGTATAGTAAACCTCTACTTCTGACGGCCACTCTGGGGGACTGGCACATGGAAGCCATTATTACTACAATATCTTACATAGAGAGTGTTCGATTTTAGATCATTTGTTTAGGGGTCCCTGGGTGGCTCAGTCGGTTAAGCGTCTGACTTCAGCTTAGGTCATAATCTCACAGCTCATAAGTTCAAGCCCCACATAGGGCCCTCTGCTATTAGTGCAAAGCCCATTTCAGATCTTCAGATCCTCTTCCTTTCTCCCTGCCCCTCCCCTACGCTTTTTCTCTCTCTCTCTCAAAAAAAAAAAAAAAAAAAAGAAACTCTTAGATAATTTGTTTAACAAATATTTGAAGACCATGCTCCGTAGTTATTAGTTTCCTTCCTATTCCCTCTCACAAGCTTGCAGATGCCTCTGATTCATGACTTCTCTCTTGCCTGTTGCTTACAGCCACCTCCCTATGTACTTACTTTTCCTGACTTCCACTTTCTTCCTTCAGAACCATAACCTTCATGGGGTCAGGAAGAAAGCACTCAACACAATGTCTGGCATTTTGTGTGCATTCAATAATCATTTTTTTACTATGACCCTCTGCTTGCTAACTGCTTACTCCTGGCTTTGCCTGGCTCCTTACATCCTTCAAATACCTTTGCTTCCTTTGGAATACCCCATGACTGGGCCAAAACATCAGGATACAAAGGCAGAACAGGAAAAAGGAAAGAAGACACTTTCCACCCCAGCCCATGCCCTCCTATTTTCAAGGCCAGTGGCACTTTGACAACCAGCTTCCCTTTAACCTTGGCCAGCTGGAGCCCTATCAGCCCCCCGGGGCTGGCAGCTAATGACTATGAGCAGTTGATTAAGGGGTAATTAGCGCGCCCAGTCAGGGTCATTAGCATTTCTAAGTTCCCATTTGTAAATCATAACCGGCTTGAGTGAGGTGCAGAGCAGCTGGTGTGGAGAATTCAGTCTGGAAATTAAGCTACAGCTCTCACTGAAGTACCTACTGGGAATCCTTGGGAACCTGGATAGGCCAGACAGTTCTGCTTGCCCCTTTTCCCGTGTGTGTGTGTGTGTGTGTGTGTGTGTGTGTGTGTGTGTGTGTGTGTGCGCGCGCGCGCACACACACACACACTCTCTGTAGGGGAAAACAGTCACCCAGCCCTCTGGACCTGTCCAACAGCATAGAAGTGCAAATGCCTTCTCTTCTGGTAGAAGGGACTTGGTTATATTGAAGAGAAATTTTGGAGTTAGACTCGGGATGGAAACCTAGTTCCTATATTTATTAGCTTGGTGACCATGGACAAAGTTATGTAACCTCTGTATCAGTTTGGTTATTGGAAAAATATGCTCAGGCATATGGAAGAATTTTTATTTTCTAGCAAATCAAAAGTCTATTTGACAGTAAAAGGATCAGTGTTTGCAGGGATGCAGTGTTTGTGGGGGAGGCAGGGAGAGATGAGTAGGAGGAACACGGGATTTGGAGGCAATGAAACTTTTCTGCATGACGCTATAATGGCCGATACCTGACATTATGCCATGTCAAAACCCATAGAATGTACATCAAGAGTGAACCCTTAAATAAACTATGGACTTGAGTTTAAAACAATGTAGTATTGGTTCATCAGTTGTAACAAATGGGCCATACCAATGTAAGGTGTTGATGTTAAAAAATAAACTGAGGTATATTAAGATGTTTTTGTTTTTTTGAGCAAACATCAATTCCACTAGGGCACCACCAAGCCACAAATGATTGGGAGGACTCCACCAACAGGAGCTAGGGGCAAAATTTCTATAAAAAGACCCAGAAGCAAAGCAAGGGTGTTATTTCATTGGTTATAGCTTTAGTGGTTGCTTTATTTGAAGTGGCTGTGATTGGTTGTCTTTAGGTTTTAATTTCTTAGCCTTGAGGCATTTACAGGCTTAGGTTTTGGTTTGCTTTTGTAGGCTGCTGAAGAATTAGAACTACCTCAGTCTAATGACCTCTTGGCTTAATCAATATAATATTAATAATAGAGGGAACTCTGTGGAGGAAAGAAGAGGTATATGAGAACTCTACTTTTTGCATATATTTTTGTGTGAAACCTAAAACTACTGTAAAAATATAAAGTCTGTAGTTTGGTTTTTTTTTAGAGAAGTTATTCCTTACCCAGAGTTGCCTAATTTTGAACTTTGATGTACCTATGAATCACCTATACTTGACTCTATAGGTCCAGAGGGACCCTGAGAATCTGCATTTATAACAAACAAAGCTGCTGGTCCATGACCATACTTGGAATTGCAAAACTCAAGATAGAAGCGTTAGTTGTCTAAGTAAAAGGACTAGGAAATGGTAGGTGCTCAACCAAATGGGACAATTGTTAATGTGGTTCCCTTCCCTGCCACACTTCTGAGAACCCAATGGCTACCTCCACTATTAGCTAAAGGAATACCTCAAACTTCAGGGACTTCACATTTGCGTAACTGGGTCCATTCAGGAGTAGGAATGCTGAATAAAATATAGGACACTGAGTTAAATTTAAATTTCAGGTAAGCAACAAATAACTTTTAGTGTAATTATGTTCCATGTAAGGTTGTTCCCCAGGAACCAACTTACTACATCAGGGAAATGTCTCTCCTCCATCGCTTTCTTGTCCACACCCTCCTCATGAGCACGTGGCCAGCAATGACTGCACAAATAGAAATACTGAGTATGTATAGGCACACCTGCTATTCATCTTTTTCAAATCACTGCTAACCCAGTGCACCTGATTTACAAAACACTCTCACAGTGAGTGTTTACAAAACACTCTCACAGTGAGTGTTTACAAAACACTCTCACATCCCTTAGCTCAATGTTTCTCAAACTGTCAGGTGCATACAAATCACCAGGGGGTCTTGTTAAAATGCAGGTTCTGATTCAGTGGATCTGAAATTCAGCCTTTATAACAAGCTCCATGTGATACTGATGCTGCTGGCCCACAGACCACACTTCGAGCTGCAAGGGTTCATCCTAAGTTTACCCTAAGGTAACCTTAGGTTACCTTCCCCTGGGATTTGGTGACATGGGAAGGAGGGAAGAGACTAATCCCAGGGCATGGTAGGTTGTCATCATCCCCATTTTATAGTTGAGGAAATAAAGCCTTAGATTGAAAAGGTATTCTCAGAGCTGGGGGAGAGAGGGGAAAGAAACTCACCAAGATGTTAAATCTGGCTTCACCATACTCTGCTTTGCTGCCTCTGCAGGAGAAAGAAATCCTGTGTCTACATCCCTTTTCAGTCTTTCACAGGGTTATGATCTTGTAAAAAAAAAATCACTGGCCTCCCTGAATCTCAGTTTTCTGAACTCTAAGAAAAGAGGGTGCCGTAAGTGGCAAAGGACAGGATCTCTGGAAGGTCTAATACTCTGTAACATGATACAAGTGCTAGTTATTATTTTTATTAAATCTGAGGACAGCCCTTGAAAAGGCTGTCCTAAGTGCTTTACATGTATCCTCACAGCAGCCTTAGTAGGTAGTAATATAATTTCCCCCTCTTTTACAGTAGAGGAAACTGAGGCACAATGAGGTTAAGTACATTGGTCAAGGTATCAATGCTGATAGAAGAAAGATGTGGACCTTGGCAGTCTGAGCCCATGCTCTTAATCTCTGGCTATATATCTTCTCTGTAGCTGTTATCTACCTCCCCCTCCCCAGCCCTGCTCTTCCCCTGCTGGTTTTATAGATAAGGAAATTGAGATTCAGGGAAGTTAAGTGATTTTCCAGTGGTCATACAGCAAGAATATAAAAACATGACCCACACAGTATCTTCTTATTCTCTCTCAAGCAGTTACCTAGCCCCAAGTGGGCCCCACCTCTCTGCCTTACAGGAATCCATGAAAGCTTCTCAAAGGGAGAGAGATGGTCTCATGGAGGAGAAGGGAAAGAAAAGAAGCTTTTCAACTCCATTCCAGAAAGACCAGGTGGCTGAGACCCCATCAGCAGCCTGGCCCACTCCTTTCCACCTCCAGGCCTTCCTCCTCCAATAAAAACCCTAGAATTCACCAATGTTGGATGGACACACACTATGAGAGATGGCTTCCTGACCTGGAGGTGAACAATAACATCTGTTTGTATAGCAGATTCAGCCCAGATTTCTAGGGCCAAAATCTAGTTGGCTGCACATATTTAGAGCAATTATTCAAAAACAGTTTAGCAGGAAGGGGCAGCATGGGTCTTGGAATTTGGAAACCAATTCCTAGCTCTACCATTTTCTGAGTGACAATAAGCAAATTTCTTCAGCTGGAGGGTGTCAGTTTCTTCCTTTGCAAAACAATGACAAAGACAAGTGTTGCTGAGATCAAATACTATCTTGGATGTGGAAGCACATTGTCAACTCTAAAGGTTGTACCCTTATTAAGTATGATTGTTATGATTGAATTCAACCTTTTCCTTTCTCAGTAGGAGAAGTCAAGACTTCACCAGTCCCCATGACAAGTGACCACTCCGCTCTTTCTTCCTAATACATTAAAGGCCTTCTGTTTGCAGGGCTTGCTGCTTATCCCCTGCGTGAGATGCCCTTCCCTGCTTCCCCACTTGGGGAAATTCTCCCCATGCCCCAAATATCAGCTTAAATGCTGCCTCCATTGTGAAGCTTCCTCTTCTTTTTTTTTTTTAAATTTCTTTTTCACAGAGCATGACATGGGGCTTGAGCCCACAAACGGTGAGATCATGACCTGAATCGAAGTCGGATGCTTCGAGCCACCCAGAAGCTTCCTCTTCTTTTTTTTTTTTTTTTTTTTTTTTAATTTTTTTTTTTTCAACGTTTTTTATTTATTTTTGGGACAGAGAGAGACAGAGCATGAACGGGGGAGGGTCAGAGAGAGAGGGAGACACAGAATCGGAAACAGGCTCCAGGCTCCGAGCCATCAGCCCAGAGCCTGACGCGGGGCTCGAACTCACGGACCGGGAGATCGTGACCTGGCTGAAGTCGGACGCTTAACCGACTGCGCCACCCAGGCGCCCCAGAAGCTTCCTCTTCTTAATCAGAATCCACTACTCCTTTCTCTGTGCTTCTATAGAACGTAGTTTAATTTTTATGCTGAGTGAATGCGTGGATATATTTGGGATTAGATATCACAGTTTAAACGCTATTTTCTTCTACTAATTGGGAGACCTTGGAAATGTGATTTAGTGTCTGAGCTTCCATCTCTCTTTCTATAAAATGGAGATAAAAACAAACTGTTGAAAACCATTGGCAAGCCGAGGGTACTCACATGCACATTTATTTACCTGCTGTGTGACTCTGGACCCACCCGGGACTTGGTACAATCTACCTCAGACCTCACTGAGAACTGTACCCAGGATTTGTGACCCAGACCATTGCAATTACAAAGAGTGTATAATCGAATAATCCAGCTCATGAACCAACCAAAGCCCTGCCTTATGTGGTGAACTCACTTATTTTTGCCATATTATACAGACCTTTCAATTTTTGCTCTGGGAGCCCAGTTAAGCTTGTGTTTGAATGATATAACTTTCCTCTGCCTGGCAAGTAAAAAACTCAGCTTTGTTTGTTTGGGTTTTGTTGTTGTTGCTGTTTATTTAGTCTGTTTGGTTTTGTATCTGTTACTTCAGTTCTGTTGGTATTCATAGTTATATTTGACAATATTTATCTCATTGGGTATGATAAAGCTTAAGTAAGTTTGGTACAGTGTTGGGTAGGCATATGGGACACTTCACAATAAATGGTAGCTATTGTAGTTAGTAGTAGTATTGCCATAGTATTAAGATAGTTGTACACTTCTGTTTTCCCCAGAGAGTTTGAGCATTTTGAGAGTAGGGCAATGTCTTACCCACCCTTCACAACCCTGACACATGGTTCCTGGCATTGGAATTAAACTGAATGTGAAGTTTGTTTTTAAATGAAGCACCTAACAATGTGACTTATGATAATTTAATAGATATTCATACAGTTGAACCAATTTGGACCCTTCTCTGGTCACAAGGACACAGGGAGAAAGAAAGCTCATTGATGAATGTTTATGGATTGTGGGTCTAAAACTCAAAGAGAACCAAGACCCGCAAAGATAGGAGTTTTTTGTTTTTAATTTTTTTTTACATTTTATTTATTTTTGAGAGAGAGAGACAGAGCACAAGTGGGGGAGGGGCAGAGAGAGAGAGAGAGAGAGAGAGAGAGAGATAGACAGAACCCTAAGCAGGTTCCAGGCTCTGTGCTGTCAGCACAGACCCTGACATGGGACTCAAACTCACAAACCGTGAGATCATGACCTGAGCTGAAGTCAGATGCTTAACCAACTGAGCCATCCAGGAGACCCGCAAAGATAGGAGTTTTAATCAACTGCTTCCAGCATGTGAGGGATGGACCTACATGATGGGAGATGAGGGAAAAGGATCTGCCTGCTGAAATCTGGAGCTACCTTGGTTTGGGTTGGGACGCTTGGCCTAAGTGGTAGGGTGGGGGTGAGTAGATGAATCTTGATGTATCTCCCAGGCAAAATGGGCACCCAGGCTGTGCAGAATAACTCCAGCAAGAAAAGATGTGCTTGCTTATGTGTGAACATACTGCCAACTTTGGTTTCTCTCCCCTTCCTGTAATTGGAGATAGAAAGAGCTTATTAGAAGCCTTATGGTAGCTCATCACAACTCAAAGAGTTGGTTGGACCACTAAGGTAGTGGTGGGATCTTGGCAGTGCATTTAATCTTTGTGCTTCAGGGCAAAAGAGATGTGTGTGTCTTTAAGTAGAAGGTAATAATGCCCTCCCTAGTTACCTAGAAGATCTTTGAGAAGGTTATATATTGAGAAACATAATGTATTCAAGATAAATTGACTGGCATCTATCATCTCTGCTAAGTATAGGATACACAAAGATGGAGCAAACACAGATTCTACCCTCAAGGAACTCACAATTTAATAAGGGTAGAAAGACAGAAAGAATTACCCTACTGTATGATATAAAACAGAATTATCAGATCTAGAGTAATAGTTATTAACACTAATTGCATGCCAGTCATATTTCAAGCCTGTTACATTAATATCATTATATAATAATGATATGATATTATTTTGATATTATTATTTTCACAACAACTCTAAGAGGTAGTTATTATCTATTTATACAGATTAGGAATCTAAGGCTTAGATTAACAACTGGTCATGGGGCACAACGCTGCTAAGAGGCAGAATGAGGGTTCAGATGCAGGCAGGCTGATCTGAGTCCTAGAACTTAGCTGCTGCCCCTCAGTAACACAGGCATCCCCATTACAGAAGAGGCTTCTAGGAGCCATGTTTCTCTTACTCAGCATGCAGTCTATTAATGTTTATTGATTCTGCTCTGTGTCAGATACTGCTAACCCTTGGAAAATCAACAGCAAAAAAGGCAGCAAACGTGGTCTTTCTTCTGTGTTATAAACATTGTAGAGTGAGCAACAAATAAAAAAAACAAACATATAGCCACCTTGAATGTATTCTCAGTGGCAGACACTGTGCTAAGCACATTACAAATATTAATCTAGAGACATTCCTACCAGATCTTGTGTTATTAGCCTCATTTAACAGATGAGGAAACAGGGGCTTGGAGAAATGAGGCAACTTGCCCTAGGTCCCATAGCTAACAAATTACTAAGCAAAAAGCTGACCTTTAGCATTTGACAGGAGAGCCAGTCTTCTAACCCTAAGGTCTATCTATCTGAAAGCTGAAGATTTTGCAGGGTACTGTGGTGGTGAAGCAGAAGGTGTGGGAAGAACCCTCATTAAGAAGGCAAGGTTGGAGATAGCATCTCCAAGAGATGATGTGACATTTAATCCAAAGTGAGAATCATAAGTGCTAATGGTTGGGCACTGTGTTAGGTATTAATTAGGTTGAGTTTCCCCATCACCTCCAGGGGCTCACAGAAGTTCCAGGACTGACTTCTTTACATTCCAGATGCTGCACTAGGGAAGAGTGCTTAATTTTGCTGGGGGGGATAGGTGTTAGACAGATGAGAGTCAGAGAAGCCTTCACTGATAAGGCATTTGAGTCTTGAAGGAGTGAGATTCCAGATGAAGAAGACTGACGAGAACCTTCCAGAGGCAGAGAGCACTGCATAAGCAAAAGCAGGGAAAGCACTGTAGTGCAGTTGTCTGAGAATGATTGGGCTCACAAAGACCCTCGACTGCAATGCTATGGAGTTTGGCCCTGCCCTCAGCAAGATCCTGGGCCATAGACCCTGGGGGCCCACAGCAAGTAACTGCTGTGTGCCAGGCATGCTGTGGGTGAAGAAATGACCATTCGTCAACAAGGTGAGGTAGCAGAGACAGGCTGGGTGATGGGAGAGGGGCCATCACTCAGCATGGCAACTTCAGTCTTATTCATCAGGCAACCTTACCAAGGCTTTGAAAAAGGTACCAATTTCTGAATGAAGCTCTGAATCTGCTTCTGAAGGGTGAGGGTGGTAGGACATCACACTCCATGAATGAGTGACTGAACTCCTGAACAGACTCACTGCTCAGCCTGGTCAGCTGGATGCTTGCAGGATATTCTAAGAAAGGGTTCTGAACCCCAATCACGCACAAATCCATCGGTATCAGACAGACCTGTGTTGGAGATCTAACTCTCCTTCCTGTTGCTTGTATTCTCCAAGACCCTGGGTCTGCTTCTTTACTCCTCTGCGCTTTGGTTTCCTCACTGTAAACCAGGGGTAACCACTGAAGCTACTCACTGGGTTGGTAGGGAGAAAATGAAGCAAGTCATTTACTATTGTTGTGAAATGGGTAAGTCAGGAAGACATTTAGCATAGTATAAGTGCTCACAATAAAGGGGGACTATGGTGAGTAAAACATAGAGACATTTCTGTAGTAATGGGACAGTAGGAAGAAGGAAGAGACCAATGGGATGAAACCATTTAAACCCACACCATCAGTAAGAGTGATCTGCCTACTCCAATCCACAAGTCTTAGGGGGAGGGAAATTAATTTCTCTAAATAGGAGATGCACATGAGTTTCTCTATCTGTGGGGACTGCATTTCTCTTTCCTTCCTGTTCTTCTTCTTGTTCTCCTTCCCCAAAGAGAACTGCTCTAGAGGAAGAAATCTCAAGTTTTCTGAGTACCTACTGTGTGCAGGACTCCTTATCAAGATCTTTCTTTTATATCCACCCAACCCCTCTGTTGGGATGTAACTTCTGTTGGCTCCATTTTGGAGAGGAGGAACCAAGACTCAGAGATGTTGAAAGCTGCACCTAATATCTCAAGCTCATTAGTGATGGATCTTGGATTCAGACTCACATCTGTTGAACCAACAGCAAGGCTTTGATGGGCTCCTTCAGTGCACTCTGGGCTCTCCCTGGGCCCAACCAGTACTCACCAATTACAGTTTCTATGATGACACCACTCTGCACCAGATGGTCTTGAAAGCACTCCATCAGTGAGCACAGAATCCTTTTCCCACAAGCTAGGTGGTTAAGTTTTATTAGCCCCACTTCACCCCTGAGAGGAGGCCATTGAGTTAATTATCGGAGTGAGAGCCTCTTGGTGGTAGCAGCTGAGGTAGGGATCACAGCTAGTGGCTGCCTGCCCCAAGCAGAGCTTTTGTTTTCACTCTCTTCCCTCAGAGAAACTCCAGCTCTCAATTGCTCATTAACACGATTTGGATAATTTTCTCAACAGCCCTCCAGTGGAGCAGCTGAAGAAGAAAATTATAAAAGCCCTTCCGTTCAGACGCACCTCCTCCACTTCACCTTATTCTTTCTTTCCCCAGTCTTGGAGAAAGACAGATTTGCTTTGGAATTCTGGCTGGGACATTCACTAGCTGGGTGATTCTAGTTTACAAAATCCCCTCTCTAAGCTTCCTTGTAAAATGAGAATATAATACCATAAGTTGTTTCGAGGGTTAAACTGGTAAAGTTTGTAGTGATGCCTCAGACTGTACCTGGGTTTAGATGGTGCCTGAAGACGGAGGCAGGGAGAAAGGAAGGAAGCAGATAAGGTTATCAAGTGTCTGTTAGGTGGCAGGAAATGCATGGACAATACTTTATTTGATCTTCACCATAATTCAGTGGGATAAGTAGAATCACCCTTATTTTACAGATGAGAAAACTGAGTCAGCTTTCCTCAGAATTGTACAGCTGGTGAAAGCAATGATTCACACCGAGTCTGGGTGTCTTCAAAGCTTTATCTCATTCTCTTTCCCTTTCTTTTTCTCTTGCATTCTTTCTCTCATTCACTCCTATTTGCTCTTTGTCTTCCATTCCTGGTCAGTCCCAGACCATGTTATTTCTCTAAACAGGAGAAAGGAAAGGGGGAAGATTGAACAAAGATAATGACGGCCAGAGTAATAGATGAGAGGTCTGAGCCTGAGAGAGCAAAAATCAGAGAGCGATGAGGGATAGGAAGGCAGAGTCTTTCCTCCATGGATTTACATACTGAAGGTCAAGGTCAAACCCAAGGCAAAATCCAACCTCTAAAATGTCTCCAGTAAGTGAGAAGTAAATGCTTGAGTATTTTTCCAATCCCCATTTTAGAGGTGAGGCTGAAATCTCACCTAGAGACTGGGTACAAATCTCCAGTCCTGCCTTTGTAGCAATGAGACTTCTGACAAAACCCTTCTAGTCCTCTAAGCCTCACTATCCTCATCTGTAAAATGGATACCATAGAAACATCCATGCTCCCGGGATTCAGGTGAGGATTAAACTGGATTGGGCAGAACAATGCTCTACATTGTTCCTGGCACATGACAGGCACTCAACAAATGCTCAGCAGTCCCAGTCCTGCTGCTATCATTAATCCAGTGTCCTTGGCTTCCTCAAAACTCTTTGCTCTGACATGCAGGTCTTCTGCAAATGTGAACTTTTCCCTTTCTGCAGGCTTCCCATGGTGATCTGGCCCCTTTAACTATAGAGGTGTCAAGGAATCTTTGTGAATCAGCCATCAAGTGTAGGCTGCTTGACATGACTGTGGGGTTAACTTACAAGTGACTAATTTTTGGAGGCGCGATTTTGTACCTTCCCACTTGTGGCACCATGGCTGGGTGTAATTATTGCTGATGAGTTTACTGAGGGGCTCATTAAAATGTCGGTATTCATATCCATATGAATACTTTCAACAAAACCTTTTGTTCTTGGACTAGGGGGTGTGGGAGGTAGTTACAGGAACTGTCTTGCTCTTCGAAACTTAATTGTCTAAATACACTGCTGTCTCAGCAGTTCAGGACATTTTTTTTTTTTTTTCACTCTTTCTTTCTTCACAGGGCTCTGCCAGAAGCCTACTTTGGCAACAGGAATGATTAGTTTGTATTTCAATAAACTTACTTCTTCAGAGTCACTTTATCCCAGCAGGAGCACAGGGAGTTGAAATGCATTCTCTTTAACCAACTTGAGCTGTTATTTATTAGAGATTAGTCCAGGCAAGCTTTGTGGGAGTTTGGGATGAAGAGGAGCTTAATAGCTCATAATCAAGGCATCTTTCTTTTAGCTGATACCTTGGGCTACACGTGAATGTCAGGGTCACAGTCTCTCTAAAGATAGACCTACCTCCTTTTCCAGAGTCGGCTAAATTAATAATCGATTGCTTACTTTGCTCTGAGTGTTCAGCACTGTGCAAAGCTTTGCTAAGTTAATCCTCATAATGACACACAAAGAACTATTAACAGCACTCTGATTTTGCAGGTGGGGAAACTGAGTCTCAAAGAAATTAAGTAATTTGCCTAAGTTCACGCAGAAATCAAGTGGTAGCATCAGTATTTGAAGACAGGTTTGTCTGATTCCAGAGCCTAAGCTCCTAATCACTACCGTGTGCAGTAGTTTGGAGGTTCCTGGTAGCTACCCCGCTTAGGCTTGCACAAGGTCATAGAATTTTATAACTGCAAGGGGCCTGGAGGTTGTGGTTTGCTGAGATTGAGCAGGTTCTCATGATACGAGACTTTTCAATTTTAAAACTGGGATATTCCCAGTCAAACCAGGATGAGTTGGTCACCCCATAGGCTGTAAAATTGGCAAAACTGTCAAAGAGATTTAAAAAAAAAGTACAAGAGCTTCCAGACTAATATGAATTACTCTTATTACCTCTTCTTCTCTAAATTTGAGGATGAGGAAACTGAGGGAGAGAGGAGGTGATTTAGCCACGTTTCTGTGGCTCCTTAGTAGACAGAGCAAGTACTGGTCAACAGATCTTGGGACTCTCATGTGCCATTTCTCTTTTCTAATAAGTGAAGCAGGATTCAAGTCAAGGAGCCTTAACTAAGCTTCTACTCTGGGAACGGCTGAGCTACACGTTAGCAAATGCCCACGAGGATTAGGAAGTATCTCAGCAGTGGTGTCCAACAGAACTTTCCATGATGGTGAAAATGTTCTGTATCTGTGCTGCCCAATGTGGTAGCCGTTAGCCATAGGTATCTAGTGTGACTGAGAAACTGAATTTTTACTTTTATCTGTTTTTAAGTAATTTCGATTTAGCCACATGTAGTGAGTGGCTACCATATTGGAAAGAACAGGTCTAATAGTTATGATTAATATTTCAGAGGCATTTTCTTTCTCTCAGAGCACAGATTCTATAGTGTGCTCATTCTTAAGTATTTTTTAAAGGGAAGGGAAGATGGGAGTAGAAAGGAAGTAGCATTTATAGAGAGCTTACTGGGTTCCATGACTGAAGTAAACATTCGTTCTTTTATTCTGGAGGACTGTGACAGAAGTTTCTGCATTTATAACAAACATCTAACAAGCCAAATGATGCTGAGGCTGCTGGTTCAGGGACACACTTTGGGTAGCAAAACTCTGTCATTCTTAAAAATGAAAACTTCCTCCCTTCCTTCCACTGTCAGGGAACACTTATGAGATACCTATGGAGAGAAGGAGAAATTACAAGTTGTGAAAGAATTAAAGTTCTGAGAGAAAAAAAAAAAAGAATTTCCTTGTTGACTTGAAAGAGGCCATCTTTACTACTGGAGATTTGAGAGGCTCATTTTCAAGAGAGATTCATCCAACATCAAGATCCAGTCATAACTCTATTATATCAGATGGTCCACAACCACCCAGGAGAAGATTTTGTATCAGAAGTCGGGGGGAGGTGTACAAAGAACATGTACTTTGGGAGGAGGCTGACTTGAGAGAGAATTCCAGTTGGGCTCCTTATCAGCAAAGTGCCCTTGAGCAAATTGCCGTCATTCATCTCTCTGAGCCTCCATCTTCACCCTGGTGAAAATGAGGGTCGTAGTTCATGGGGATGGAATAATGACTAAGACATTGTATGTGTGAAGTGCTCAACAGAGTATACACTCGACAAATGATTCCTCCTCTTCTGACACCGCACTGCCTTTTTTCTCATCTCTTCTGAGAAGTCTCCTCCAAAGGCCATTCTGAGTGTCAGAGAAATGGCAGTACCTGGGGTCACGTTGGTCCGTCTAGAATTGTTCCAGTCTGCTACTTTCAACTCTGACCCACAGCCAGACTGGGAGCCATACAGGGAAGGCCAGGAAACTTGTCCCTTCACCTTCTTCCCCAGCCTCCACCACAGAGGGTTGGTTCTTCAGGCCCTCTTACCCATCTTAATTCTGCATTCTGACTCTAGGTTGCAAACATGGAAAAGAGAGCAAGCAAGAGTGCAAGCCCAATCACTAAAACATGTCTGGTGCTAAAATCCAAATACATGTAAATTAAAAAAATGAATTAGGTGATTTCTTAGACAGGAAGCATAGTTCACATCAAGGGCCCGTGATTTAATTGACTATGACGATTTTTTTGTTTTGCTCTTTGGAAGAGTCCTAGAGGCACGACTAGAATGTCAATCTAAAATGAATGCAACTCTATTTAGCAACCATTTGTCTTGAGGAAGGCAGTTGTAAACTTACTTTGTGCTGTTCACCTTCCCCGTGTGCTTAGCTGGGGTGAGGGGCTCTCTTTACAAGGGTCTTCCAGACTCCCAGCCAGTTAACTCTTACTGTATAAGTAATTCTAACACTCTTGGTTATCTATTACACATTTGAGTCACCTACTGAACTGTAAGCTTCTGGGTTAGAGATGTATAGCTCATCCCTAGCAGTGTTTGGCATATATTCAGAGTTCAATAAACATTTGCTAAAATTTATTGATTTTGATAATACCTACTATGGTAGATTATAGTATTGATTCTAATTCTTCAACCCACATCAACCTCCATCTCTGCCATAGCTAAGCCCTTGCCACGTCCCTATTCCGCCTCAATCCCTCCCCTAAACACACACACACACACACACACACACACACACACACACACACACAGAGTTTCTGATACTGTAGGTCTGGAGTGAGACCCGAAAAGTCTACAAAAAGAGCTTTAAAAAAAAGCTCCATAGCATACATTCTGATTAACACCAAAAGAAAATGGAAAGAAGACCTCATTCTGCATTGACCCTATTTATTCTCCTTCTTTAAATGTGCAAAGAAGACTAGATTAAGATAAAAATTGGACAGAGGCCACCCAGAAGTTACAGCTCAGCTTTTAACGGTTGCTTAGTTTACATCTGATTAAGGATTGCTCTGCAACTGAAAACTGTTTCTTCTACAAGGTCCAGTTGGGCTGAGATGCTTCTAGGCTGAGTCCCATGCCTCACAGTGCTGGGTCTTTTTAGGGAGTGTAGGGTTCAGGCTGTGGGCCTGGAGATTCTGAGCTCCTGTCATTCCCTCCCTCCCTGCCTTCCTTCTTTCCTGGCAGAGACTATATCCTGTTGCTCTGAGCAAGGCCCAAGAGAAAGGCCAGCAGCAAGTTATTGTGCTGGGAATGAAGACAAATGAGTCCCTTTTCTGTAGGGTTCCTGGCATCCTGTTGGAGGAAGGAAAAGACAATGCTTTGAGGGAGCAGGCTCTGCCGACCCCTCCTGAAGGGCCCTCCCCTCCCCTCCCCTTTCCGGTGCAGCATTTGTCAGCCCCAAAGCCTCCACTTCCTGAGTAATCATTAGATGCACGAGTGAGGTATGTGGTTTCCCCATGCCCAGGGCAGATTCCTGGCCCAGCCTCAGGAAGTGCAGCTCAAAGAGCCGTGGGCTGGGCCCTGAAACAGAGGAGAGTCTTGGCGGCTTCTCTCTGCTTGCCAGGGTGACCACTGCCAGATCACTTCACATCCCTGGGCCTCCATTTGGCATTTTTATGAATGCCTCCTGTGTGCCGCCTTCATCAGTGTGTCCCAGACCTCCCTACACCTAAATCACCTGTGGGGGTTTTGGGAGCTTTCCATCCTAAATTGGCCAAGCCTCCAGTCTAGGCGCACACAGCAGACATCTCATTACTAGAAATGCTCTGTGATGATTCCAGGGGTCGTGGAATAGAAAACTATCCCTCCCTCTCCCCTTACCTAGCTCTTTTCGATCCTTCTCTAAAAATTAGTGGATGAGAGGTTGATACTTGCAGGGATACAGGAAGTGGTAAGGAGTAGTAGTTAGAGGCAGATCTAGGGGCCAGTCCACCAGAAGATACATGGTCTTGGTCAGAACTCCTAACCATTAAGTGCTTCCCTTTATTCATCTATAAAATAGAAGTAACAGGGGTGCCCGGGTGTCTTAGTCAGTTGGGTGTCCGACTTCGGCTCAGGTCATGATCTCATGGTTTGTGAGTTTGAGCCCTGCGTCAGGCTCTGTGCTGACAGCTCAGAACCTGGAGCCTGTTTCAGATTCTGTGTCTCCCTGTCTCTCTGACCCTCCCCTGTTCATGCTCTGTCTCTCTGTTTCAAAAATAAATAAATGTTAAAAAAATTTTTTTAAATAGAAGTAACAATACCACTAACAACACAACAATAGTAATAAGTTCTTAGAATTGTTGTAAGAGTTAACTGAGTTGATATGTTCAGAGCTCTTAAAATAGTATTTGGCAAATTATAAACATTATGTAAGTTCTGGAACTAGACCAACACTTTAAAGTTGCCCAAAGTTAGGCCGAAATGGTCAAGTCTTTTTTTTTTTTCACATGTATTTATTTTTGAGAGAGAGATAGAGAGGGCACAAGTGGGGATGGGCAGAAAGAAAAGGAGACAGAATCCAAAGCAGGCTCCAGGCTCTGAGCTGTCAGCACAGAGCCCGATGCAGGGCTCCAACTCATGGACCATGAGATCATGACCTGAGCTGAAGTTGGATACTTAACCAACTGAGCCACTGAGGCACCCCAATGGTCAAGTCTTTATACCCCTGTGTGAATCAATCACTGAACATGGGCTGTCCTGGAAGGTCGTGTGACCTTGGGTGAGGTGGCTGTCCCCAGCTGCAGCATCTCAGGAGGCCACCTGCAGACAGCACTACCAACATCTCAAGTAATAACAAGTTCTTCGCTGAAAAGGGATCTTGGTGGTGCAAAATGGTCCACCCCAAATAAGGAAGGGCATTTCTGATAAAATGGGGAAAAAAGGACAGATGAGTCCTACAGGATGAGTCATTAGTCATATATTTTAACCCCCTGATATTTCCATGGCATTTTATGTTTTTCAAAGCATCCTCCCAGACAAGGGCTGACTCATGACCTCCATTCTAGGTTCTTTAGACAGGTTGGGAAGCCATATGTTGTAAAGGGACAAGGGCTGGATTTGGAGCAAGAGAACACTGTGAATCCCGGCTCTGCCACCATTTAGCTGGGAGTACTCGAGCAAATTTCTTATGTTTTCTGAGCCTGCCCTGTGAAAAGGAAATGTTCACACATAATTTACACATTTGCGGTAAGGACTTAATCAAGTGATAGATATCAAACAGAGTGGCACACAGTCAGAACTCAGAAAACACTAACAACGACAAAAACAGTTGCAAAAAAAAGCAAAAAGAATAAACATGATGTTCCCAATTTTACAAATAACAAGGCTCATCAAGGTAAGATTCTTGCCTGAGAACTCACAGGTAAACTATAGGTAACTGACCTGCTGAGTTTCAGTGCTCTGTAACCCAACAGCTTGTCATCATACCTGCAGAAGCTATAGAAGTTGAACAACCTTTGAGGGATCAATTGAGGTATTCTGTTTATGGTTGAGATTAGAAGGAATCTTAGAGATCATGGTGCTGTAACTTTGATAAATCCAGGGCTCTATGTGGCCTAGTCTCTACATCAAGTAGACTAGAAATAAGCCCAATAGTAATCACAGACAAATTCCCATTTTTTCTTATGTCTCTTGGGAACATTAAAGAAGACCAATTCTCAGCAACACTTCTCAAGAAACCGTTCCTCCCTTACTAATTCATTGAATTAGCTACTCCACTGTTGGAGAACCAGCTCTGTATGCTCCAGAGCCATACACTCAGCAAATACAGTTACCATCTCTCAAACTTCAGCCTTCAGGGTTTATTTCCTTTCTTACCTCTCCTCATCAACTCTTTATTACATAGATCAATTCAGTTTCCCTTTCTGTTTTTTTTTTCTAGCTCTGTTTCTCTCTACCTGTTTTCTAGATTCAGCATCAGGTAAATCAAGGATTTCTATTAGCAAAGATGACTTAGCCAAGCAAAGACTTTCCATATGAACTGGGTCTATGACGGAGGGGAAGTAGGAGGCTAGGGGCAGAGGCGTTATCCAGAATTACTAACAATTGATGGTGGTGTAGATATTCGTGAATCAGAATAAGTTGGCCAAAGAATTGGAGTAAGGTTACTGGGGGCCCCCTAATGTGTGATGACTTAAATAGTTGGTTGCTGACCAAGGGGAGATCTGAGAAATTTTTGAAGAAGTTCTGGATTGGCTGAAGTAGCAGAGGAAACAATTGAGGGGCTCAGGGCAGCAGCAATTTATGACTTGATACGAAAATATTTCAGTTTTTGCTATTTTAACAACTAGTAGAGTCTTACAAGTAAGTAACAAACTGTGTTTCTCCCAAGTCTGAGCTCTTATCACCACCCCATATACCTCAAAAGGTAGGCAAGTCATTTGGCTGTGGAAAATCATAGTGAGTTTCCTCTCTTATGTCTCTCCCAGGCAATATAGTATACTTCAGAGAACATACAAGTTAGAATCAGAATACCAAGAAACTTCATCTTTGCCCCTCAGTGGCTTTTAAAACTTGGGCCGACCTCTTACCTTCATGAGTTTCATTTTTTTCCTTTATTTAATGGAAATGATAACATCAATCTCTTGGGATATAATCAAGATTAAGCATCATTATATAGATGATAGCAATTGACAGCATGCCTGGAATACAGCGGGTACTCAATGAAAGTTTTCCTTCCTAGTTTCCATTTCTTGCAGTCCTTTCTCCCTAGTTTTCTATTCCCTATTCCTAAGCTCTTGAGTTCATGCCCCTAAACTGGAGACACCCCAGGTCAAAAAGAATTAGAAAATCCTTTGAAAACATGACAGATTACCAAAATCTGCACATTCTGGACTAGAGCAGGTCGTTCTAATAAAGAATGTGAAGTCCCACAGTCTGTCCAAGAATAGCAGACCTTCTCTCTTCTGTAGCTGTAATGGAAAGCAAGATCTCTCGGTTTGGGGGTCAAGATTAACTGCTTCAGGAAGGTGACTAGGATGGCCAGAAACTGCTTAAGACCCCCTCTGTAAGTTCCACACCTACACACATACGCACATGCATCCTTGTTTCTCTGTGAAAGATTCAGTGAGACTTACTCGTCCAATCTTTGAATCAGAATTACTGAAATTTGGCATTTTGATCATTTTGCCTAATTGCTGGTATTGTGTGGTGTTCATCAGTATTTTGCACTAAGCAAACTCATGGCTATTTTGTTTCTCCTTGTCTCTAAAATGATTGCTGCTTTGTAAAGAGCAGATCATGTTGTCTTCTTATTAAGAGATCCGGCAAGGATGTTTCCACACCAATTCAACTTTCTCTGTTGGTTTATTTACCTGATAACATTCAAGAAAATCCTAGTTTTATTTTATTTTATTAATTTTATTTAAATTTTTTAAAATGTTTATTTATTTTTGAGAGAGAGAGAGAGAGAGAGAGAGAGAGAGAGAGAGAGAGAGACAAAACATGAGAGGGGGAGGGGCACAGAGAGAGGGAGACACAGAATATGAAGCAGGCTCTAGGCTCTGAGCTGTCAGCCCAGAGCCTGATGGAGGACTTGAACCCATGAACTGTGAGATCATGACCTGAGCCTAAGTCGGACGCTTAACTGACTGAGCCACCCAGGTTACCCAAGCAAGTCCTTGTTTTAAAAAAAAATGCTCGTAGGGGCACCTGGGTAGCTAAGTCATTTGAGCATCTGACTTCAGCTCAGGTCATGGGTTCAAGCCCCACGCCAGGCTCTGTGCTGACAGCTCACAGCCTATAGCCTGCTTTGGATTCTGCATCTCCCTCTCTCTCCGCTCCTCCCTTACTCATGCTCTGTCTCTCACCCTCTCAAAAAAAATTTTTTTAATAAAAAAGTAAATAAATGCTATTTCATGCAAAACTGTGGACAAAGTCTTGACTGAGCAAATCTTGGAGAAGGCTACTCTAAAGTGTACCTTGGTTTTAAAAATTTACAAGTTTAAAAAAGTTTTACATGTAAAAAGTTATAAGTTTGACACAGAAATATGCAGAATTAAACCATCAGTTAAGTATATTTCTTAAAAGAGGTCAGTAAGAAACCTGCTGTACTAAGAACAAATAAAATGTTCTGTGAGTAATAACAGACAATTGTCACTTACTGAGTACTTATCATGTGCCAAGCTATCTACCTTGGTAGTGAGGGAGGTACAAATGGAATGCGAGGAAATTTCACTAGAACACCTTTCAGAGAGGGCTTCTTGTGTTTAGAAGGATGGGGTGGGGGAGCATCTGAGACCCCTACAGAGTTAACCTACCTTTTAAGGAGGATCAGCTTGATGATGGCAGCCCTCTGGGTTTATTGAGTAGGATGTGCAAGTTTAGATGTAAAATTTAGTCAAGAACTAAGAAGAGGTGAGAGACTGAGGGGCTCATGGGAGAATATAAAGCGAGAGACTATAGCTTCAGGTGGTAAACACATGAGTGAGTTGAGGGACAGCACAGAAAATAGATTCAGAAGAAAGATGTCAGGTACTTATTCTGGGATGTGTAATACAAACCACCTCTTCCCAATAGAATCTCCCAGAAAATCCATGTTTGGTGTGAATGGCTTTCTTCTGGAGAGTCAAGAGGTGCTGGCACCTGCATTAAGGCTGGTCTGAGGCAAGGGTGGGCTGCATATATGGACTGCTTACATTTCAGAAATAATAATAAAATGATAATAACAAGGAGCATCTTCACTGCTGAGCACTCCTTGAAGTTAGGCTCATTGTAGATCTTAGTTAATCCTTGTCACTACTTCTTAGTTCAGTGGATTAACCTCCATGATATAACTAAAGAAATTATGGCTCAGAGAGGTTAGGCAACTTGCCTAAGGGTGTTCAGTAGTCAGTGGAAAAGTTGGGCTGAGAACAAGTTGTATCTGACTCTAAGTCGGTCTACCTTAGGCTGCTGTCTTGATCAGACAGCAGCTTTACCAAGATGCATCTTGGGTATGGCGTAGTCAGTGTGTGTGATCACTTCCACCTTGGCTCCCTGGTCTCTGGTGTCTCAGGAAAGCCTAGTGATTTCCAGGTACCTTCCTCATAGGGTTCTTGAGAGGATTAAGTAAGTAAATACATATATATTTTTTTTAATGCTTAAAGCAATGACTGGCAATGGAAGTGCCCAGTAAATGTTACTCATTAGTGAGAGCATTACAGGCATTTCTCATTTAATTCTCACAAACTTAAAAGGTGGGATTATTATCCCAATTTTACAGATAATAAAACTGAGCCTCCAAGAGGCTGACTAGTTTGCCCCGGTTCACACTGAGAGTAAGTTGTAGGGCATGAATTCAAACCCCAAACCGAGGGACTCAGATTTATTGTCACAGCATCTACTGTCTCCACGTCCTTCCCCCTGACTTTTCCTCCCCAAATTTCTGGACTGGGGAGACTACGATCCCGAGACTGGCTCCAACTCTGAAGTCCACTTACGACTCAAGCATTCGTGCTGACTTGACGCACACACTGTGGACTTCTAGACTCTGCTTCGCTCTGTATTCCAAGGGGCCAGAGATCGAAGTTGATGAGCCCAGCTCCCGTAACATCCTGTCTTCTGGCACGGGTGCGAGCATGCAATGTTTAGTCTATTGTTTGTTTCCAGCAAGTCTGGATTTCAAGCCCTTTTACGAGAGGATTATAACTCAGGAATCCAGAACGAATGGCTTTTCCACAGCGCTCCTGATCACGTCTTCTGCACTTATTCATGCTAAGGTGTTTTATCATGTTACCTATTCTAGCTGATGTAACCAAAAATGTCACATGTCATGGTGGCTGGGATTAAGTGACAGGCAACCCAAGGATGCTATTGTGCACAGGTACGTGAAGCACATTCTCACCCCCCCCCCCCCAAAATGTGTTTTGAAGCTGGGACTATTTGCAGTGACTGCACTGAATATTCAAAGCTATTTGTTATAGTTACCTTTATGGTAAATATTGACAAGGGTATTCAGAGGTATGTTGTAATGGAGTCTGGAGTCTAGCCATTGACTCTAGGAAGGTGAATCCCAGTGCTCTGTCACCAGATGTGTGACCTGAGGCAAAACAACCTCATTTGTTGAGGCCTCAGTATCACATCTATAAAAGGAAATAATAATATTATTATATTATAAGGCTATCATAAGGGCTAATGAATGAGTACTATAAAAATGCTTAGACGTATGGTAATAGCCAATACTGATTGGCTCTTATTATTTGGAGACAATGCCCCTCAATTCTTCTGGGGATTAAATAATTTGGTTAAGAACAATTAGTATAATGCTTGGCAAGAATAAGTGCTCAATAAGTATTTATCATCAATAGCACTGCTGTTGTTGTTGATGTTCCCATTATTAAACCTAGAGTCTTTTATGATTCATTCATTCATTCATTCATTCATTCACAAACCTGAAGTCAGACATTGCTCCCAACACTGGAATGAGTCAGATACCATTCTCTGGTATCTAGAAGGTCACAAAATCATAGGGGAAGCAGACCAATCATGAGAGGTGGGCTCTGGGTGCCTTGACAGAATGAGAGGATGTACTGGGGCCAGTGAGCAGGAGAGACTGATGGGAGCAGTAACTGCTGGGCCAAGAAGGCAGGCAGCCTTGAGATGTGAAACAGCAAGTGCTGATGTTGAGAACTTACAGAGGATTTAGAACAGCTTATCATAGGGACAAAAACTTGGTAAAGAGTTGAGTGAGAGGGGCACCTGGGTGGCTCATTCGGTTAAGCATCCGACTTCGGGTCAGGTCATAATCTCGTGGTTGGTGAGTTCGAGCCCTGCGTCAGGCTCTGTGCTGACGGCTCAGAGCCTGGAGGCTGCTTCAGATTCTGTGTCTTCCTCTCTCTCTGCCTTTCCTCCACTTATGCACTCTCTCTCTTCTCTCTCTCAAAAATAAAGAAACATTTGAAAACTTTTTTTTTTAAAGAGTAGAGTGAGAGAAGAGTTGGGTATAGCACAAGGGTAGAGAGCCTTCTCTGCATGGGGAGGACTTGGGTTCCAACCCATTGTAGGTGGAGAGACATTTACAGATGGAAACATGAAGGTGAGGTGATGGTCTTTATGTTTTAGAACCCTTGAAGCTGTGTGGAGAAGCTGGAGGTGTCCATAGGGGAGACTATCCCTGACATAGTGATCCATGGGAGAGATGATGAGGACCAAGTCAAGGGTGGTGAGAGCAAGAATGGAGAGGAGATAACTGCTTGAATGTAGGGAGTGAGACTCAGGTGGCAGGGTGGATATCCACGTCCTTCACCAATACAAGGAACACAAGAAAGCAAAGGAGCGTGTCTCGGGAGGCAGTGGTGAGTTCAGACTGGAGCATGTTGGAATGGTGATGCCCCCGGGAAAGCCACCAGGCAGAGGTGACCTCTCAGTCTGTTTGGGCTGCTATAACATATACCACACACTAAGTGGCTTAAAGGCAAATATATCTTTCTCAGAGTTCTGGAAGCTGGGAAGTCCAGGATCAAGGCACCAGCAGATTCTCTGTCTGCTGAGAGCCCACTTTATGGCTCATAGGGGGCCATCTTTTAACTGTGTCCTCACAAGGCAGACAGAGCCAGAGATGTCTCTGGGTCTCTCTTGTCAGGGCACCAATCCAATTCATGAGGGTTCCACCCTCAAGGCCTAATCACGTTCTAAAGGCTCCACCTCCTAATTTCACAACACTGCAGCAGGGGGAGGAGGGTATTCAACATATGAATTGGGGTGGGGGGCTGCACAAACTTTCATAACAGATGTCCAATAGATCCTGGAGCCGTTCTGTATCCTTTTAGAAAAGTAAGGGTGTGAGAGTCATCCGCATGTAGGTAGTCAGATCCTGATGGTGGCTGAGGTTTCTCCAGGGAAGTACTGGGAGGACCGAGGCCTGAGGGTGGACTGTGGCAAACCCTCCCTGATGCTGGGAAGTGGAGGAGACCAATACGGAAGCATCGGAGCGTGAGGGGTGGAGAGAAAAGATGGTAAGGATTCCAACTAAGGCCACAGTCTTGGGCATTATACAAGTGTGGATCTGAGTCCAGCTTCCGTCGTTCACGAGTTCTGTGAGCTTGGGCGACGGAACCTCTGAGCCTCTGTTTCCCCTTCAGCAACACGGGGAGAACAGTAGCATCTAACTCAGAGGACTGTTATGAGGATCAAGTAAAGCACAGAAGGAAGAATCCTTCACTTATCAAGAGCTCAGTAAATGCTGAAGAGTCAGGAGAAGGGGTCACAGAAACCCAAAGGAGAGGGGGTTCCGAGAAAAAGGAACTGTCAATCCTGCAGATGGCACAGGGAAACCAAGTGAGACGAGGCCTTAAACACGACCAGTGGATTGGGCAGGTAGGCCAGCTAGCGGGCTTGGAGAGCGCGGTTTCTGTGGGCCGCAGACACAGGTGGCCGATACGATGGGTTCCAGGGGTAGGAAGGGACTTTCAACAAGACCCAATGTTTCATTGTACCCTTTTTTTTTCCAGTTGATTTATTTATTTTTGAGAGACAGAGAGTGTAGGGGAGGAGCAGAGAGAGAGAGGGGGAGAGAGAATCCCAAGCAGCCCCCGTGCTGTCGGCACAGAGCCCAGTGTGGGGCTGGATCCCATGAAATGAGAGATCATGACTTGAGCTGAAATCAAGAGCCAGACACTTAACTGACGGAGCCACCCAGATGCCCCACATTGTAGCTCTATTATCGGGCAAGAGGTAAGCAGAATAGAAGCCCCACCCTGGTGGGGATCGCTCCACCCCTGCAGGACTGTAAGCCACCCCTAGCTTCCAGACTGAATGCCCGCCCTTATCCCCATTGCTTCTCCCCAGGTCATAATCCTACCACCTTTGTGACTGCTTGTCCGGGGCCTCTCTCCCCTGCCTGCGTGTAAGCTCCACCAGAGCCTGGCCTGTTCTGAGGCCTGAGTACCCAACAGCAGCCAGGCACCGGAGTATACTTTGGGACATAGTTGTAAACCCAGTGGACAAGCCTCACTCTTGTGGAGTTCACATCTCAGTGTGGGCGACCAACAATGAGCAGGAGAATCAGGACAGCGACAGAGGCTGTGAAGGAGGCCTGAGTGTGTACTGGGGTCTAAAGCAGGCAGAGGTGGAGGGGAGAATTAGATGAGTGGTCAGGAAGGGTCTCAGTGAAAAGGCAGCAGTTCTGCTGAGGCACACAGAGCCAGAGCAAGAAGAAATGACAAGACAGAGGCAAAGGCTCAGGAGGAAAGGCCTTCCAGACGCTGAGACCAACAAGCAGAGATGTCCTGAGGTGGCAACAGACAGCCTGTTTGAAGAGACGAAGGAAGGTGTGTGGGCCCAGGGGGTTGGGGGCAAGGGAGGGGCCTGACAAATCTGACTGGAGAGAGCGGCGGGACCTCATCACTGGTGAGATACACCCCCAACTTCCTCACCCTCAGCCCCTCTCCTAATGTGCTGCATCTGAAGGTCGCTGTCACACAGACTGAACCCACTCAGCAGACACACCCTCAAGTGGTTCTCAAAGGAGAAAGCGCCCCCAGCTGAGAGCTGACAGTGTGGGGGTCACCCCACCCAGCCTCCAGGTTGTTCGGCAGACGGGGCTCAGGGCATGTGACGAAGAGGCAAGCATCACTTTAAAGATCTTCATACTTCACTCTAAGGATGGACAAATGAAAAAGAGATCCTCACACACATTTTATTGGGAAAATTTCAAATTTACAACAAGGTAGCAAGAGCAGTACAATGGATATATGCCCTGCGAGCAGCCCCACCAAGTGTCCACGCTTGTCCACCTTTTCTCGCCCTCTTCCTCTCTCCTCCTCTTCTCTTCTCCCTCCTCCTCTCCCTCCTACCGCTCTTCCCTGTCATCTCCCTCCTCCTCCTCCTCCTTCTCTCTCTCTCTCTCTCTGTTGCCTACATGTTTGCTCATTTTAATTTTTTTGGCTGAACCATTTGAAAATTGCTTATAGGCATTTTGCCCCAAATACTTTGTCCCAACATACTTTACCATGGATCTCCTAAGAACAGGAAACAGGAATATTCTATCTACCCACAATTCTCATACTCAAGAAACTTACACTGATATAATACTATCATGTAATAAACAGTCATACATAAAATATAATATATGCAGGATCCACTCAGGGATTGTACATTTTAACTATCACATTTTCTTCGTGTGTCTTTTCATCTAGATAATTCCCCAGGGTTGTTTTTTGTTTTGTTTTGTCCTGTTATTTTTTTGTGGTGTGTGTGTGTGTGTGTGTGTGTGTGTGTGTGTGTGTGTGTGATTTTTTGGTAGTACTTCGTACCAGTGAAATCTTTGAAGGGTCTAGGCCAGTTGTTACACAGAATGTCCCTTAGTTTAGATTTTTCTTATTATTTCTTCATTAGATCCAGGTTGGTCAGTTTTGCCGTGAATACTACGTGGGTGATGTTGAATGCTTCTCAGTGTCTCACGTCAGGAGCCACCAATGCACTGTCCTTGGTGATATTATCTTTGGTCATCTAGCCGGGTGGTGATCTCCAGATCTGCCCACTGTGGAGCCAGCTTTATGCTTGTGTAGTTGGTCAGCGTCCAAGGATGATTCTGCCTTGAATCCAGTATTATGGTGGTTATAAATGGTGATTGTTTTTCTCTATAGCTTTTCTGCTACATTTCTTGATTGATATTCTTCAGTAAAACAGTGCTTCCCACTTTTAATACACTTGGTGCTTGGGTGACACTGTTCAAGATAAAAATTCCATTCGAATTCAAAGTCCAGTTGGCCCAGCTCAGGGGAAGGTGATGCAATTTAATTTACAGTTCCACCGAAGCCAGGGAAGGGGGTCATTCTTCAAAGAAAACTTGAAATTCAGTCATTAAAAGTAGCAGAAGTAGAAGCCAGGCAGACAAAATCTGTGTCTATGCATTGGAGTAAAGAGTTCATGTTGGACCTCCCATCATGTTTTCCCATCACTTTGTGAGATATCCTAGTCCCCAAACAGCAGTGTTGAAAACAATAGAAAAAAAATCCTACGTCGGGATATCAGTAAGGTACCGTGGAAAGGTTCAAAGTCCACAGTGGCCTAGACTGCTTCTGTCTTGTGCTTCACTGAGCATGGCCTTCACCCCCAAGACTACTCCTCTCGGTGCCTTATGCTTCCTCCAGCTTTCCTCCACTATGTTCCGACTGAAGGTTCCTACCAAAAAGTAGAAGTCCTTCTTCTGCCCTTTAAAGGACATTTCCTGGAGGATGGACTCACCATTTCTGCCAGCGTCCCACTAGGCAGAGTTTAGTCATATGGCCACGCCTAGCTGCAGTGAAAACTGAGGGAAAATAGTCTTCATTTCACACAGTCGTTGGTTCAGCTAAGAACTGGGGCTTCGATTACTATGGAGGGAAGTTGAAACCAAACAGAACAATTAGCAGTCTCTTGCACAGATCCCACAGGTACATGACCATTTTAAAGGTGAGAAAAAAGCTCAGTGAGATTAAATATCCAGGTAAAGGTCACACAGGCAGTAAATCATTGTGTCTGTGTGATTTCAAACAGTGCTATGCTACAATGACTCTAATTTTGTTTTATCTGATCCACATTACCATTCTCCGTGTTCTTATGGCTTGTTAAATTGCCATCTTTGTGGGTTGAGTTGCAGCCTCATGATATAATGACCCTGGTGATATCAGGTCTTTCTTAGAAATGTGCTGTTCATTTGTAGCCAGTGTTCCCTGCATGACCCACATGGATAGCTGAAGCCCTGATAACGTGCACAGCAGTGACAGGAGATACAGATGGCATGTAGAATGACAGTGGGTGCGTGTTGGAAAGTATCCCAGCCCAGGAGCCTGGATACCCAGTTTCCAGCCCCAGATCAGTCACTCATTAATTGTGTGAACCTGGTCAGATCATGACCCACTGTCCCTGTTCCCTCCTCCGTGTGTTCCTTCTAGCTCTGGTTCTCTCTCATTTGAGGTAATACCTGCTAGAATCATGACTCAAACTGGATTCTGGATTACAAAAGCATTTAGAGCTTCCACTCCCCTACGCTGTGCATTTTTAGAATCTGGTGAATTGCAGGGCCTGGATTGCTAATCGGGCTTGCAGTTTGATTTTATAAAATCTCATATGAGCATTGGGAAATGTTCGTTAACCAGAAGTTCTATGAGAACAGGACTCATGTTTGATCACCTCACCATTGTATCCCTAGCAACTGTTGCACCCCCCTCATACACAGTGAGCTCTACAATATTGATTGACTTACTGACCGAACTAGATGATGTCCTTGTTAGATCTATGTGACAAATTATTTCCCTCAGCCCCCTCTTCAAGAAAAAACATGAGCTTCAAGGGAAGAAATAAGGAAACTGGGATTTATACAGTGCTTAGTTTGCAACTTGCCTCATATACTTTTTACAATAATTCTTCAAGGAAGCTATTATCATCCGAGTCTTCTATAAATGAGAAACACGAGATTCAGAAGAACGAAGTAACGTACTTACAATTACAGAGTTTTTAACAAGAAATGTTCAGAAATTCTATGAAGAAAATTATAAGACACACTTGAAAGATACTTGAGCAGACCTGAACAAATGGAAACACATCTCTTGTTGTTGGTTTAGACATCTCCACATGACCACGATGTCAGTCCACTCTTGTATCAATCTATGGTAATTCCAGTAAAAAATGCCAACAGTTTTCTTTCTCTTTTTTCTGGAACTAAGAAGGTGATACTAAAATTCTTCTAGAATAAAAAGCATACAAAAATCGCTAGGAATCAGTGAAAGGTAAGAGCTAAGAGTCCTACCAAATATAAAGCATCTGCAAAGTCTCTGTAACTAAAATAGTCCAGTACCATGATATGAATAGACAAACCAATAGAATAGTTTAGGCAGTCCAGAAATAGACCCAATCATCTATGGAGTTCAGAATTAACTTGAATCATGAGGACAAAAATGGACTTTTTACTAGATGGTGTTTCATCAACCAGTTAGACGTTTCAAAAAAATAAAAGTAGATCCATTCCTCACATTATATACAACAAAAAAATTCCAAATGTATCAAAGACCTAAATGTAAAATAATGAAACTATGCAAGTATGAGGAGAAAACATGGATGAATTCCCTATAGGCTGGGTATAGAAAAGGTTTTCTAACTACAACTGCAAATCAAGATGTGATAAAATAAAAAGATGATAAATATGACAACTCAAATTTTTTTTTAATTTTTTTAATGTTTATTATTTTTGAGAGACAAAGAGACAGAGTGTGAGCAGGGAAGGGGCAGAGAGAGAGAGAGAGAGGGAGACAGAGAATCTGAAGCAGGCTCCAGACTCTGAGCTGTCAGCACAGAGCCCCATACGGGGCTCAAACTCAGGAACTGTGAGATCATGACCTGAGCTGAAGTCAGGTGCTTAACCGACTGAGCCACTCAGGCGCCCTGACAACTCAAAAAATGTTTTAATGTGTATTTATTTATTTTGAGAGAGAGAGAGAGGGGGGGGGGAGGGGCAGAGAGAAAGGGAAAGAGAATCCCAAGCTGGCTCCATGCTGTCAGCACAGAACGCAACACAGGGCTCAGTCTTGCAAACCATGAGATCATGACCTGAGCTGACATCAAGAATCTGATGTTCAACTGACTGAACCACCCAGGCACCCCTCAAAAATTTTTTTTAAAAACATTTTTAAATGGCAAAATATCATAAGCAAAGTCAAAAGACAAATGACAAATCGGGGAAAATATTTACAATGCATATCACAGATAAAAGGCTAAGATTTCTAACATGTAAAAAACTTTTACACATCAAGGGAAAAAACAAAAATTGTATATAAGAATTATGAACAGATGATTTACAAAAGAAAATAAGTGGGCCACTTATACTAAGAGAAATGCCATGACAGGCAGCCTATAGGATGGTCACCAATGATTCCCACCTCCTGGGATTCACACCCCCGTGTAAACCCTCCACTTGCTTGTGGGCTGGACCCAGTGACTTGCTTCTAATGAATAGGGTTTGCAAAAGTGATGAGATGTCACATCTGAGATTAGGTTATAAAACAACGGTGGCTTCCATCTTGGGTGCCCCATTTCAGCTTCTAGCTCACTTACTCACTTGTTCTAAGAGAAGCCAGCTGCCATGTTGTGATCCACTTTCTGAAGAGCCCTGCATGGCAAGGAACCAAAGTCTCCAGCCAGCAACCAGCGAGGACTTAAGGCCATCCAATAGGCACATGAATCTTCTTGGAAATGAATCTTCCTCCAGTTGAGCCCTGAGATGACTACAACCATAGTCAACAGCTTGGTCACAGCTTTGTGAGAGACCCTGAGCGGGAGGCACCAGCTAAACCACAGCTCAATTCCCAACTCACAAAAACCGTGAGATAAAAATGTTTTGTTGTAAGTCACTAAATTTTGGGATAAATTGTTATGCGACAATAAACAGCATACATAATAACCTAAATGCACATTAAAACTATGCAAAGATACCATTTCTCACACATCAGATTGGCAAAAAATTCAAAAGCCTGAGAAACAATCACAAGCTTACACTGCTCATAGAAGTGCAAAATGGTGTATTCCCTAGAGAGAGAAATTTGTTATACCTAACAAAATAACTTTGCTTTCTTCTGCAATCCAGCAATCCCACTTCTAGAATTTTACCCTAAAGATAGACCTCCAGTAATACAAAATACAAACACACAAGATTATTTCCTGAAGCCTTATTTGTGGTTGCAAAGACTGCTTAAATGCCCAAACACAGAAGACGGAGCCCTCGGATGGCAGATTACCATTGTTTCGGTTATCTATTACTTTGTAACCAACTACGTCAATACTTAGCAGCTTAAAAATACAATTTGTTATGTAGGATTCTGTGAGTGGACTGGGCTCAGCTGGGTGTTCTTCCTATCCCTATGCTATAGTCTGAGTCCACTCAGTTGACCATATTCAGCTGGGATCAGCTGATGTTGAAATAGCAAGATGGTCTCTTTTCTCCAGGCTCACTATGATCCATTCATCTCCGTGAATGGATATGCACAATAATGAATTATCACCCGCCGCAGTCCCATGCTGAGCTTCTTTATAACATGGTAGCTGTCTTCCAAGTGTAAAAAACAAAAACAAACAAACAAAAAAACCCAGAAGCCCATAATCCTTTGAAGGTCTGCGATGGGAAGTTCTAGGACATCACTCATACCAAATGCTATTGCTCAAAACAACTCACAAGGCCATCCCGAATTCAAGGGGAGAGGAAGTAGACTCCACCTTTTCCAGAGAGTAGCAGCAATAATTTGTGGCCATGATAATGGTCGTGTGTAAAAAAGAGTCAAGCACATCGCCATGAATGGATATGCAGTGACTTCCAGGGGAAAAAAAAGAAAAATGCAAAAGTGTATACATAGGGCATGACCCTAGGTGTAAAAAAAGAAGGAGAAAGAAGAAAACACACATGTATCTATCTGCTTCCTTTTGCGAAGGAATACGGAATAAGAAAGCAGAAAGCAATAAAATTAATTATCCACAACAGGTTGAGGAATGCGAGAGGGAAGGACATGTCTCTGAGGACACCTTTTTGTAGTTTTGACTTTGGAAGCATGTTCGTGTTCTACAGGGTCAAAAAATCAAATCAACGAGGAAAATGTAAAAACTGAAGACACACAGAAACAATGTAGCAAGTAATTACTCCAGATATTGGAGGGGAAGAAAAAGTCATTACTGGTACAACTGAAGAAATTGGAATACAGACTGTATCTAGAAGAATCCTATTAATGTTAAAGTTTCTACTCTACCCAAAGTTACATAAGAAAATATCCTTGTTCTTAGGTGATCCACCCTAAAGTACGAAGAGGTAGTGTGGTGTGATATATGCAATCTACTCCCTCCTGGCTCCAAAACATAATCTGTGCATTATTATATAACATTACAGAGTTCTCAAATACCTGAGTTCAGCTTTAAGTTTGAATAACTCCAGAAAGTATAAATGCTACAAACTTACAAACAAGATCATTTTAAAGTTTATTTATATTTCTCTTGCATTTATTTAATTTTGTGACTTTTGAATAACTTTATTATTATTTTTATTATTTTTTAACGTTTATTTATTTTTGAGAGAGAGAAAGAGAGAACGAGCAGGGGAGGGGCAGAGGGAGAATGGGAGACACAGAATCTGAAGCAGGCTCCAGGCTCTGAGCTGTCAGCACAGAGCCTGATGCAGAGCTCAAACTCACGAACCATGAGGTCATGACCCGAGCCGAAGTCCGGTGCTTTACCACCCAGGTGCCCATTGAAAAACTTTGTTTTAATTTTGTTTCAGAACACTTTTGTTTCAGAATGCAATTTTTTTGTTGAACATTTGTCATTTTCAACATGGGGGACTGAAACAAAAAAATTAGAAGGGAGAGAATAGAATAGCAAATGTTGCAAAATATTAAAAATTGGCAAATACTGGCAAAGGGTACACAAGAATTTCCGGTACTTTTCTTGCAGCTTTTCTGTAAGTTTGAAATTATTTCAAACTAAAAAAAAGTTTTTGAAAGATTGTATGGTTGGTGAATGAGTGAAGTATTCATGTTTCATTCCTAGGGCTGTCTGTATCAAAGCTCAAGTTCATTGTTCTTCATGGCGCCACCTATCATTCTGAGTGGGAGGGATGCATTCACCCTGACCATTCTCAGTCACTGGGACCAAGCAGGACCACAGTGCCTCTGGCCAGGACTGGGCAGCCAGCCTGCAGCCTTGAGCAGAGGAAAAGAAAAGGCTCCCACTACCCTTGGCTTTGAGGGACTCATTCCCTAATCCACTGAGCTAACCAACTCCAGACCTTACTCTGTAGAGAACCATGTAATAGGCATGTAAAAGCGATGAAGGGGATTGCTTTGGAAACTTGTGTAAATAACTCTTTGGGCAGAAGAAAGATTGCCAACACCTGCTTTTTGTTTTCTGGTATTTATTAAAGCCACCTCTATGCTTTCTGGATCTTATTCATTTATCTGAGTTCATTCTTGGTTCAGGGTCAGCATTCTGAGGGCAAAAAGTTGGCAAGGATCAGAGGAGGGTCACTGACTCTGGGCTTTCAGTAAATGGTCTAGCTAGACAATAATGATCTTGAGGCCAAGTCTGATTGTTCACCATGCTTTTCCTACCCCATTACTTCCTCCTTTCCTCTCCTCACAGCCATTTATTCATCCATCCATCCATCCATCCATCCACTTACCTACTCCTTTACCCATTCACTTACCAAATCATAATAATCAGGCCCAAACCATGATTGGCATTGTGCTAGAAGCTGGGACTATAGTGATGAATAATGCTGGTCCATGCCTTTAGGAAGGGATGGACAATTTAGTGCAGCATGGTCAATGCTGCCATAGTCATAGGTATCAGTCATAGGTATCCCTAACCCTAAGGGACACCTAGCTCAACCTGGTAAGCTCAGTCTAGGGAAGTCTTTGGAGCTGGGTCTGGAAAATAGTGGGAATGGTGGGTTAGGCAGAGGCATGGCATGAACAAAGGCAGAGCAACCTAAATGCTTGCTACTCAAAAGTGTGGTCTGTGGATCAACAGAATCCGCATCACCTGAAGCTTAATAGAAATACAGACTCTTGGGCCCCACCCAGCTCTACTGAATCAGATTCTGATATGAACAAGATGCTCAGGGAATTCCTATGCACATTAATGTCTGGGAAGCACTAGTTTCAATACCATGTCCTGGGAAAATTATCAGACTCTGCCAGGCATCCCCCTCCTAGTTCTGATCTCCCTTCTCTCAGCCATGGCTGTCTCCTACCACTGATTTGAAGATTCAGCTCTGGGCTCCCCTTGAACTCCTCACTTGCTTCGAACACCAACATCACCAGCCATTCTACGATTGCTAGGAAAAGAGAAGCTCTTTTCCCGGGAAGAGTTGCTATGTCTAGCTTTCTTCTAGCTATAACACTGTCTGTACTTTTTGACGCAGCTATTCTACTCTGAGGACATTAGCCCGGGGGAAGAGGGGGGGGGAACAAAAGAAAATAGTTATTTATACTCAAATGTTAGATGTTTACAACTGTGTCTTCTTCAGTCATAAACAATCACAGGAGAAACAACCCAAGGGCCCAGCAACGGCGCAGGCATGGGACGGGGAGCTGGTTGTTCCCTAAGCACACTTGGGGATAGTGAGGCTGCCTCTGGAGAGGCATCACGATGCTGTAGAAAGTGTTCTGGCTGAGAAGTCAGGAAACCTGGGTCGACTTTCAGTTCTGCCCCTCTTAAATGAATCCCCTTGGGTAAGCCCGTGCAGTCTGAGGGCTTCAGGCTCTTCTTTGATTTCTAATCTTTGACATTCAATCTGTGTTCCTTGGTGCCACAAATCCTCCCAGGATAAGCCCTTCCACACAGAGAGGCAAAGCTCAGAACACAAAGACCCTGGGAGGGGCAGCACGGAGACAGAGATTCCAGCAAAGCCAACAATAACCGCAGGGAGAGAGAGGGAGAAAAAGAACACGTATTGAACTCATATTCTCTGCAGACTGTGATACTAATAAAAGTTCATGTTTACTCAGGCTTGCTGTTTGCCAGACCCTGTGTTAAGTGCCTTATATGAATTAACTCACTTAATCCTCATATCAACACTAGACAGTAGGAATGATTAATCCCCACTTTCCAGATAAAGTTTAGAGATGCGACCCAAATCGCTCTGCTAGCGATGGTAGGACCAGGGGTTGAACCCTAGTGGTCTGACTCCAGAATTCACATACTTACCTTGACCCAGTGGTGATCCTGGACCAGCAGCATAAGCACCACCTGGCCACTTGTTAGGAAGAAAATCAGTACCATCCAGACCCACTGAATCAGAAACTCGGGGGCAGGGCTCAGCCATCTCAGTTTTAACAAGATCCCCACCTCCCACCCCCACCCCTCCGCCAACCCAGGTGATTCAGATGCATGATAAATTTCTTGAATCATTGCTTTAGTCACATATTGCTTTTAGTATTTATAACCATCCTTAGAAGTAGGTATACTGAACACCATTATACTGCTGAAGCAGCTGAGTCTCAAAAGGATCACATGCTCACGTTCAAACAGCTAGAAAATAACAGAGCCAGGATCCAAACCCAAGTCCACCAAGGCCTGAACGCCGGCTCTTTCCAGTACCTTGTGGCCACATTCGGCACCTCTGCAAAAGTCACTGTTTCCAGAAGCAGAGGCGTGGGAGGAAAGGGAGAGCCAGGCTCTGGCCCTGGTAGGGGAGGAGGAGGCATGGGGCCGGAGGAGGGTGGGAAAATCAGCCACGCCTCCTCTCTTGGGCCATTGTGCCCCTGAGGTGGTGGCGGCCACTTGGCTCCACCTGGTTAGCCAAACGTGTGTGTGCTGGGCCACTAATTTTCCTGGGCCCCACAGCACAGCACCTATTTTTAGTTCAGCCCTGACGGGACACGTTTGCTGAGGGTTGCCAAATCCCCAGAACAATCACACCCCGGTAGCAGGCGGGCTCTGCCTGGCTTACAGACCAAAAGCAGGGCTGCCTGGGCATGCACCCAGCCTCCGCCCAGATGCTGGTCCCACCTGGACTAGCCCTAGGTGGGGAGAGAGACTCCAGGGGAACGCAGGTCACAGGATGCTGCTGCTGAGCGGGCTGTCAACTGTCAGAGGCCTAGAGGGGCCCTGTGACTTATCCCTGGTCGCCCGGCCAGCTAGCGTTAAGGTAGAAGTCAGGACCCAGGCTTCCTGGCTCCTTTTCTTTCTGCAAGGCAGGCAGATTTTGAGTACTTCAATATGTTTGTGTACTTGTGTTCTGTCTGTTTCTGCTAACAATAACAACAAATTAGCCCGAGGAATGCCGATGCCCATTGTAACAGATGGAACTTCCCAGGAGGCAGTTTGCAAATGGAGAGAGCAAACTATAGACCCTGGGAGGTGATTTTCTATGGGCGGCAACGGCAACACAGTGAAATGGGTAAAGGGAGCAAAACTTGTGGCTCCTAGGTCACAATCATAGGTGGTACTTTTATGCTAATTTTCCCCCAAAGTGTTCAAAGTTTCTTTTCTGTTATCTAATACCTCACTACAACTTACCCAAGTGGGGAGAAGAGCCAGAGATGCTTTATTATTATTAATTATGAAGATGCTGGTAATGATTAGAACTGCCGTGTTTGGTGTCGTGCTCTGGGCTTTGCATTCATTAGCTCATTTAACCCCCTCTCCCCCCCCCCCCCCGGCCAAACCTCATGAGGTGGCTAACATCAGCCTCATTTACAAATGGAGAAGAACGAAAGGCTCGGAAAATGCAAAGTCAGTTGCTCAAGATCAAGTAAGCTGGTGAGAGTCAGAGCCAGGCCTGACTTAGCCATATGGCACACCCCCTCTAGAAAGGAGGGGTCTGGCTGGGAAAGCAGAGGACAAACAGATGGACAGACAGACGTGAGAGCTGCCTTCACATAGCAAATGAGTTCTTTTTTAGAGTGAGGAATAAGCAAGACCTGTTTCCTAGCCCAACCGGAGCTGTTGGGTAGAAGTTACTGGGAGGCAGATATTATTCAGTGTAAGAATTGAGCATTGTGACTCATGTAGTAAGCTGCCTCCGATGTAGCCCCCAACTCTGGACGTGTGTGAGCAGAAGCTGCAGATGATTTATCTGGGATGGAAGAGAAGACGGACTGGAGTGGAATGGATGGCCCCCACCATCCCTTCCAGCTCCGAGCTTTTACGGTATGTGAGCATGTACGCACCTACGGACTAAATACCACACTGAGTACTTCTCCACACCCCTCAGAGCACCCAGGGCAGGCCTGCGGAGGCAGTGGTGAGGAAGTGTTTGCTGGAGCATGGCTCTACCCATGCAATTGGGTAAAGGTGCAGTTGACTCCCTCCTCTGCATGGACCCCAGAACCAGCCGATGGGAAGGAGCTCTGTCTCTGCCACGCTAGCAGGTCTCAACTCTAGCAAATAGTAACCCAGGCTAGAGCCTTCATTTTCTGGTCTCTCCAACCCTGCAGTGTGGTAATGGGATAAGGTCTGCTAATTTGAAGTACGCAGAACTGAAGACCGCAAATTCCAGGGAGGGTCCTCTTCTGCCATTCTCCTGCCAGGAAAACAGATCTACTGAGGAAAACTTGAGAGCCATCTTGACTCAAGACGTGGAAGCCATGGGCTGAGAATGGCGGTGAGGGACGATAGCAAGAGCCTGGTCCCGACCCTCGGGAAATGCCGCACTAGGGCTACACTGCCAACCTGCATGAAAGAGAAACGAGCTTCACTGTTATTTTGGAGTTGTCACTCCTGATGGACTTCAATCCTAATGCTTACACAGTTGAAAAAAAATCAAAATTCAAAGGCACTCCAATGAGGAACTGAAATACAGTAAAACCTTGGATTGCGAGTAAGTTGTTCCGCAGGATGAGCAAACATATCTAATAAGTTTTATCTTGCTAAACGAGTGATGCTTGGATTACGAGCATTATGTAATGCCCAACGTCACATGATCACAACTGAGCCAATGGTTCTTGAAATTCGCTTTGATGTACGAGTGCTTTGGATTACAAACATGTTTCTGGAACGAATTATGCTTACAGACCAAGGCTTTACTAAATCTAGAAGGACTATTGAAAGGTAAGTAATTACAGAAGAGGAGAGAAGGAGGAGAAAAGAAGAATAAGGTGAAGAGGAAAGAGGAGAACAGTAAAATAAGTGATGATGTTAATGACAATACTGTGTCCTGTTTACAGCCAGGCTCCAATCCCCCGGATACCCCAGGTAGAGAGAACTCTGTGTCCCCACAGCCACTGTCCTAGTTCACATGCTCACCACATCTCACCGGCAGTGTTGGGTCAGCTTTCTACTTGGCATCTGTCTCGAGTCTCTCCTTCTCTGTCCTCTGTCCATCCTGCACGTTTTTGTCCTAGACATCAATATCACTCCCTTGCTCAAAATCCTCCCTCCCTTTTTAATTACATAAGGTCTCCTTAGCTTGATAACGCTACCATTCCTGCCTTTAAACCCACATCATACCTCACCCCCTCACACACCTTCCATTTCAGAAAAGTAAATGAGTCACTGTTCCCCACGTGCACCTGCTTAATTCCTGCCCCTGTCTCTTTGCGCGTGCTAGTTTCTCTACCTGGGTTGCCCTTTGCCCTCATCTCTGAATGCTGATACCTCATCTGTCCTCCATGTCCTTAACCAGATGCCCACTTCTCCGTGAATAATGTTCCACCCTCCTTGCTCCAGCTGGAAGCAACCTCCGAAGCTTCCAGAGCATTTTCCACTGCAGGGTCCACCTCCTTCTACCCCCACACCAGAGCCCATGTGAGGCAAGAGGACTCAACAACAGCAAGAGGAAAGGGAAGAAGACAGAGTGTCTCTCTCTGGAGCTAACAATTTTGACTAGTCACTGTTAAACTCTGTCCAGGGTTCCCCAGTGCCTTTTGGCCCCAGGCCCTCCATGTGACAGTCCAAGCAGCCTCATAATCTGGCCTTTTCTGTCTCTTTATTCCTGTGAAGATGTCCCAGGCCAGGTAAACTAAATGACACACCCCAACATTGCCCACGGCTCAGACTTTGATCTCTGTAGCCTCCATGTGGAATCTTCTCTTCCTCCACGAGGAGCTTCCCTGTTTCTCAGGACTACATTCCAGTTCCTTCCTCCATGTGTTCTTCCTGATCCTGTCAGTCAGATATCATCTCTTCCTCTTTTGAACCGCCTCCTATCTCACAGAGCATTCCTCGTTCTCCAACCTCCCCTGCACCGACCTGAGTATTTTATACTCGCTAGGCGGTAAGAGTGCAGAACTTTGCAATTACAATGACTTGTCATTGGACAAGATAGTAAACTTGCTTAGCCTCAGTCTCTCTGCCTGTAAAATGGGGATCCTAACATGTACCTGACAGAGTAGTGAGGAGATTATTATGAAGATTAAAGAAGGTAAACTGGTGCTAGAAGCAAGGTTAGCATCACTTGTCTGTGGGGAGTCAGCAGAGCACAGAGCCTGGCACAAAGGAGGTGTTTGCTGGGGCTGGTGCACTGCTCGGCTTCGAGTTTGAGTCTCCTCAAGGAAGCCACACTCTCTGAGGTCAGCTGGGAGTCACTGTTTGAGACCATACAAGCTAAGTGATTTTGCTATGATCTTGTCAACACCTGAACAAGATGAGCTTGACTGTGTAATGGAAGGGAGACCAGAGATACAGAGAGAGAGAGAGAGAGACAACATCACTGTATGGCTATAGAACTGGGTAACCTCAGGCAAGAGGCTTCTCAAGTGCCCAGTCGGGGCCCTGTGACAGACCAACATCCTAGGACAGCCTGGGCTTCCTTGTCACCAGGAGCTCCTCATCAATTTATAAAGCTAGTCTGCAGAAAAAGCTTTGATGGGAGATCTCAAAAGATCTCGAGAGATGTGAGTAAGCTGCCCCCCAGTACTCTGTGCTGGTCAGCTCAGAGAGCTCAGTTCTCTAAGTCCCATGCTGTGGGAGGGATTTGAATAAATGCAAGGTTTCAGAAGACGGGACAGATCTGTGGGGATAACAACTCACCCTGCTGGAAAAATTCACTGAGCTAGGTATCAAGTGTGAGGAAAGGAGGTTCAGAAGGCATGGGTTCTGGTATCTCATATTCACTGGGCCATCGTGGGGAGATAATCGAGTGAAGTGGACCAGATGCAAGAAACAGTAGGGAGTGGTGAGAATACACTCAGGCAGCTGAGTATAATGGACTATTGCGTTTAGGGATATGGGTCCAGACACTCCCGCTTTGTTAGAGGAAATTTAAATCTAGATTTTTCTTGTTAAGTCTCACAATTTTTAGTTTTGGCAACTTATACAAAATTTTCATAGCTCCGCACCCACCAGTGCTAGGCAGCCACATGCAACCTATCTCTGGAAAGTGAGAGGTCCCTCTGAGCTGACAGTTTGCAGTCTCTGGTTGAGATGACCTCTAGGGTTGCTTCTAGATTGTATTCTGTGGTAATAAAATGGTCCATAGATTTGGGGTAGTTTGACTCAAATGGGGGGTGTTGACATCATGTGCCTGAGGAACACATGCTCTGTTATGTCTCTGTAGTGCTCATTATTGCTCCCATGCACCGAAGTGTAAATGGTGAGAGCACATGGAGGCTGGAATCAGACAGATCTAGGTTCAAATCCTGTCTCCACCATTTTGTCGTTCTGCAACATCAGGCAAGGGATTTAACTTCTGACCTCAGATTCTTCAGCTTGAAATAGCAGCTGAATTTATGGAGTTTACAAGGGTTTTTCTTGTTAACTACTTTAGTCCTGTAAACAACCCTATAAGGTACGCAAAATTACCATTACCTCCCTTTCACAGAGGAGAGGCCCGAGGCAGAAGAAAATTAAGGTTTCACAGCTAGTAAATAGGAAGCTGAGATGTAAACACAGACATTCTATCTTTAGGGTCTGTGCTTTCAGTCCTTTTATTGGACTGGCTGGAATCTGAGGAATGGGGATGGTAGGAGGAGTGACCCCCCCAGGATTTTCATGAGAATAAAAATGAAGATGTATGTCAGAGGATCAGCCCAGTGCCTGCATATGTTAACAATGCAATAAAAGGTGCTTATAATTATGATTATGGTTACTAAGAATTCCGGTGTTCATCCTGTCTCCTCCTCCCATGCTCTTTGTCCCTGTCTGTCTCTCCCTCTCTTTCCTTTATTCTAATTATTATAGTTAGCATTCTTCCGACATCCAGCTCCAGACAAACCCCTTTTTATTTACCTCCAAACCATGGCCTATTCTTATTCACCTTTCCATTCCCTGAAAACCCTCCCGCGTCCCTCCCCAACTTACATTGTTTAATCCTAGGGATTACTTATCAGATAAATCTATCATTAGGTAATGTTTTAATAACAAGTTTCCCATCAGATAGTGGGTATTACATATTAACCAGCCACGCTCTATGGTAAATATTACCCTAAAAAGGAAATTCGTGACTCAGGACTAACTGAACAGCCAACTGGGAAGCCAGGGAGTTCTCACTTATAAAAATTATTATTGTTTGATTGATTTTTAACCCACCCACTGCCTGAGGGTCGTTTGAGTCATGCTGTACATATGTAGCATGCAAACTGGCAGGGGTTGATTGGCTGGGGATGAAGTCAGGGTTGCTTCATAAGCTATATTTATAATACCTACTTACAAGGGAAAAATCGCCTCTGTTTGATGCAATTACCTATAATCAGGAATTTTCTGGCAACACACACGCATGCAAACACACACACTGATAGTTCTGCGTCTCACCTGCCCCAGCAGGCCAGGAGAAGTGCTCCCCAATTCCTTTTGTTCACCCCAGGAATGTGCTCAGGCTTGGCAATCACTCCCGCCTCGCCTGAAACCCAGCACTTACTATGTGACTTCAGACAGGTAACAAAGTCTCTGAGCCTCAGTCTCCTCTTTCTTGGAGAAATGCTAAGGATGAAATCAAATAAAGTGCCTGGCCCATAGTAAAGCACTCAAAATAAGGCACTGCTGAAGGGGCATAAAAGAACTTGAGACTTTGGGAAATTCAAATCCGGAACCACAGCGGCTACGTTTTTGAGGTTGTGACTGGGGTGGTTACAAGGCTCCATGCACATTTTAGAATCATCCGTATTCTGCTTTATATCGATGGGTCTGGACACGATGCCTCCTCTGCACAACAAGGAGGACTTGCATATCAGGGACCGGGGCAGATAGGTGCAGGGTCATTTAGAGATGAATGTCCATATTACCCTCGCCACCGCGGAGCTCACAAGTCACCAGGATTCTCTAAGCCAGGGGCAGTCTCCAGGCCCTTGTCCAGGGTCACCTAGAGTCCTGGACCTCCACTCCAGACTTGCTGAGTTGCAATGTTTGAAGGAGGAGCCTCAGGTCTGGAATTTTCACAAGTTTCTCTGATCAATATTATGTACACCTTGCACCAGTTAGCAGCATCTAAGATTTACTGTGCACTGACTATTCCTTCCTTCATTCAACAAATATTTTTGGAGGGTATTTCTGTGCTGGTCACCATGCTAAGTGCATTATGCGCTTTGTTTCATTGGATGCTCTTAATAGATCTATACAGCAGGTGCTGTTAATTTTTTTTTTTTCTAGCCAGAGAGCTAAGGAAAGTACACACTGAACATGACTGGATATGCTATGTATCATAACAGAGTTATATAAAATGTGCTCTGGGAATCCCAACAAGGGAGAAGCCACATCTAATTAAGAGATGTAGTTCAAGGAAGGCTCTAAAAAGGGCCAGATCAAATGTCATTCCAGGACAGTTTTGTATCCCTCCGGGGACGGTTGAGTCAATAACTCACAAAGGAGCCAATTGCTCACAGGATCCCTAGTTACAAAGGTGTGGGGATATAGAGGAGCTACTCCACAGAGAGATTTATATGTCAATACACACTTTGTGCATTTCTCAGAAACAATTGATAAGCTTAATAATAATATTAGTAATATATTAATTATATTAATAATTAACAATATATTAATAATTAATAATAATATGATAATAATAATAAGCATATACCCATATGCACCAAGAAGGAAGTAGCAACTTTTTCTATTTGATGACGAAGGAATGTGAGATGTTTTAAAACGAATCGTCTATTGACTAATTTAAGTCCATGACATTCATTTTCTCTAAATAAAATGCAGTCAGCCTGGTATTTGTTGCTACAGAGCTATGAACATGATGCCCACCAAGCAGACTGTGGTATGCCCAGGGCCTATCATGGTGCCCGGCAAGTAGAAGACACTCAGCAAATACTTGTTGAATGAGTATAACACCGGAGTTACACTCAACGCATGAGTGCTTTGAAGTTGCACCTCCTGGCCCTCACTCTGCAGCTGTGAGAACTTTGCCTCACTACCCTCATTTGCAAGATGAGGGTGAACATAGAACCCTTTTCATAAGATTATGTTGAGGATTGAAGGCCATAATAGACACATAAGGTGGCATTCACACAGGAGCACTAAATAAATGTTAGTTGCCATTATTACCCATGGAGTTATAAGGAAACATCCTTCCGGTTAATAAAAACTAGCACCTCAAATATATTCAGTGAGATTGAAAATTCACAATAGGAAAGTACAAATATAGCATTTATATTTAAAATACAAGAAGGAAAGTTTACTAAATGCAGTGATCTCTGGACCATAAGAAACACCATCATTTTCATACGCAGAGGAGCAACGTGACCCTGACAGACTTGTGGTCAAAGACGAGTTTAGTGCATCTGTCAGTCTCTCCATTTGATTCTGGAAGGAATCAAAGCAATTCGGCAGGGTCTAGGAGTGGGAGACAGAATCATGCTGTAATCAATTATTGAAATGACAAACAGAGGGGCTTTGAGAACTTTATTTACATCAAACCACATGTTTAGTGATGATTCTTGATCTCTGTCTGCTTGTGGATCAGAGGCCCCCCAAATGAAATTTAGCTCTTGGCATACTTCTAGATTTTGTAGAGAACATCTGTGAACCTCAGGGAAAGTTCTATCATTTGCTATTTCAAGGTTTTCCCTTAACCACTTCTGTGGCTCTAGACAAAGCCCATGCCCAGACCATTTTTCCAGAACTTTGTCTAACAACTTCAATCAGATTTTGCCAAACTAAAGATACTACAAGGTAACTCGTGTTTCCAGAGCTTGCCATAAAACGTCCTGGGGGTACAGGCAAGCCCATAATAACCTGTGGGTAAGAGCAGTGATGATTATTTGAGGTGACCCTGTGCTTTCAGAAACCACAGACAGACTTCATGTTATGGACTTTCAAGATGTTTCCCAGGCTACTAGCCTTAAATATGATCTGGAACCTAAGGGAAGCCCTATGATACAACAACATTTTTGTGGTTCCACCCCCACTGCAGTATGGTTAGGCTTGTGGTCCAAAGGTGGGCTGTGGAGAGGGAGAATGAGAGAAAAACCAGTCCTATATATAAAATTTGATATCAACTACTGAAATCAAGGGTGGGATACCTCTGGCTGAAAGGGCATTTACTGAGTATAACAGGAGGATTTATTAATCACCAAATGATGAGAATTGTTTTGTTTTGAACTGCCTAAAGCAATCAAGGCAGGGAAATTTGGTGAGAGGGTGTGTTAGTTGAAATACAGATTCGCGAGTTCTAGGCCAAGACATTCTTGTTCAGGGGTTCTGATGTGAACATAGTTGTTTTCATTTTTTTACCATCATCCCAGATGAAAACACTCATCCAGAAAAACCTTGTTTTTAGGAAATAAGTCCTCCTTTGCTTGAGAAATTACTGTAACTGACTTTTGGGGCTCTGCAAATATAGATGCCAGGGCTCATCTTGATGAGAGAGGTCAAAAAAAAAGGAGGAGATTTATATGTTTTCTACTTCACAACATAATAGGACTTGAGGGTTTTCCTATTGTCAGCCCTTGTCAGAGTCTTTAGCGCTTGATTTAGGGAGAGAGGGGAACGTGGCAGGCCACATGGAAGTAGGCTGCAGCCAAGAGTGAGGAGACAGTGAGTCACTGCCTTCAAGGAGTGGATGATGTATACCACCGACATGCTGTTTGACATTTAGCTTTGTTTGTTCTCTTGTGACGTGACTTCCCTACTTCATCACTAAACCTTAGTAAAATGCTCTATGCAAGATGGCTCTGTGCTGGTGGTGCACTGGGGGATGAAGGAGAGAGAAGCATAGTGAGATTTTCCAGTGGAACATACTAGAGAGAACTGGAACAGCCGTGAGGAGCCAAGATGGGAGAGTGAAAAGTGGGTGGAGAATTTCAGTGGAGGAGGAATTCATAGAACAAAGAAGCAGAGGTTCATAGGGCAGTCTCCAGAAATCTGAGTGATCCTCCCTTTGCAAAACTTGGGAAGACTGCTGGAAGCCCAGGGTTTATGGAAGATTATTTACATACAATAAAATACTTTCATTGTGTATGTACAGTTTAACCAGCTTTGAAAAATGTATGCACCCATGTAATCATCGCCACCGCAATCAAGATATCCACCACCATCACCTGAAAAGTTTTCTTCTGCCGTCCTATCAGTCAACCCCCAAACACCCCAGGTCACGAGAAATCGTCAATCAACTTTTTGTCACTCTAGATTAGGCTTGTCTCTCGTAGGAATTTATTTTAAGGATTTTATTTTTAAGCAATCTTTACCCCCAGTGGGGAGCTTGAACTCACAACCCCGAGATCAAGAGTCACATGCTTCTCCAACGGAGTCAGCCAGCACCCCTCTTCTAGAGTTTTATATAAATGGTGTACATACACTTTTTTTTAAAGTTTATTTATTTTGAGAGAGAGAGAAAGAGAGACAGGGGCGGGGGGCAGAAAGAGAAGGAGAGAGGGAGAATCCCAAGCAGGCTCCACTCTGTCAGCACAGAGTCTGACTTGGGGCCTGAACCATGAGATCATGACCTGAGGAGAAATCAAGAGTTGGCTGCTTAACCGACTGAGCCACCCAGGTGCCCCTATACACTTTTTAAATAATGGTATTTTAGGTTTCTTCATGTGGTTGCATTTTTTTAGTAGATAGATTTGTTGGTTGATTGATTTGATGAGTAGTATTTCACTGTATGGATTCACCTGTTGGTGGTCACTTGGGTTTTTCCCAATTTGAGAAGAGTATCAACAAAGCTGTTATGAATATTTGTGTAAACAGATGTAAATTATGTAAATACCTTGTAGTGGAATCACTGTGATGTAGGGTAGGTATCTGGGTTTGTGTTTAACCTTACAACAAAGTGCCTATTTCCCAGAGTGGTTATACTGTTTTTGTTAGTTCCAGCAACATATAAGAATTTTTTAGTTTCTCCACATCCTTGTCAACACTCGATAATCCCAGTCTAAGTTTAGCCGTTTTAATGACTATGCCCTCTGTCTCACTGTGGTTTTTAATTTGCATTTCCCTCATGATTAATAACATTGAGTATCTTCTCACATGCTTGTTGGCCACTCCTATATCTTCTTTTGGAAAGTATTTATTCTAGGTTTTTGCTCACTTAAAAAAAAAAAAGTTTTTTTGTCTTCTTATGTGTTAAGAGTTCTTTGTATACTCTAGATGTTGGTCCTTTGTCATATTTATCCATGACAAATATTTTTACCAATCTGTAGAGTGCCTTACTATTCTTTTGATTGTATATTTGAAAGGGGCATTTTAAATTTTGATTGTCTAATTTGCCTAATTGTTTTCTTTTTTGTTTGTTTGTTTGTTTTTTGTTTTTTTGCCTAATTGTTTTCATACTGCTTTTGTCCTGCTGAAGAAATACTTGCCAACACAAGGTTGCAAAGATTTTACTGGAAATGTGTAGCTTTTAAATTTAGATTTATAATCTATCTTAAAGAAGTTTTGTTTTGTTTTGTTTTTGTATTGTGATTTATGTTAGTTAATGGTCTTGTTCCTGATGAAAGTGCTCAGTCATTCACTTTTTCATGTTAGCTGCAAATTTTTCATAGATGCTCTTTATCAGGTGGTTAAAGAAGTGTCCATCTATTCTTTGGTTGAAAGGTTTTGAGCTTTTTTTTTTAATGAATGGATATAAATTTTGTCAAATGCTTTTTCTGCTGAATTGTTCTCTTTATTCTGTTAATATGTTAAATTATATTAATGACTCTTAAGTGTTAAACCAACCTTGTATTCCTGGAATAAATCCCACTTAGATGGGGTATATTACTCTTTTTTATATATACCTGGATTTTATTTGCTACACTTTAAAAGGATCTTTACATCTGTCCTCATGAAGGTTCTCTTCTTCCTATGAAGTCTTTCATTTTGATAGCTAGACAAGACTAGCTTTATAAAGTAAATTATGAAATATTTCCTCCCCTACTGTTTTCTGAAACTGTTCATGTAGGATTGGTACTATTTCTCCCTTAAATTTACCTTGGAAATCTTTATTTTTATTTATAGAAAGGCTTTTAAGATTTTTTCATCATCACTTATTTTTTAAAATTGGTTATAATGTGCCCTGGTGGAGTTTTCTTTGTTATCTTGATTGAGGTTCGTTGAGCTTATATTTTTCATCAAGCCTGGGAATTGTTAGCCTTTCTGTTTTCAAATCTGTTTCTGTTTTTCCTTACCCCAGCCTCTCTTGGAATTGTATGTCAGACCGTTTCAAATCATCCTACAGGTCACCAAGACACTGTTAGTTATGCTTTTCAATCATTTTCTTCTATATGATTCATTTTGGATAGCTTCTATTACTATGACTTCAAGTTTACAAATATTTTATTCTGCGATATCTATTATATCCTTCATCTTTCCAGAGGAATTTTAATTAGCATATATTATATATTTTTAAATCTTCAGAGGTTTCATTTAGCCTTTTTTTGTAGATTCCATTTTTCTCCTCACTACATTCATGAATAATTCAGTATAACTTAATAGCTGCTTGAAGTCCTTTTCTGCTATTTTATCATCTCTATTATTTCTGGCTCTGTTTCTATTGACTGTTTTTTTTTTTTTCTCCAAGTATAGAACATATTTGCTTACTTCTTGATATCTCTAGTAATTTCTTTGGATACTGAATATTGTGTTTTATGTTGAGTGTCGGGATTTTGTTGTTATCCTAAAAGGAGTGTTGAGATTTGTTCTGGTAAGTGGATAAGTTACTTGCTGGTTAGCTTGATCTTTTTCCAGACTTCTTTTTAAGATTTTGTAGGGCAGATATAGAGAAACTTTTATTCTAGGGATAGTTTGTTGTTGTTTTTTTTTAATTTTTTTTTCAATGTTTTTTTTATTGATTTTTGGGACAGAGAGAGACAGAGCATGAACGGGGGAGTGGCAGAGAGAGAGGGAGACACAGAATCGGAAACAGGCTCCAGGCTCCGAGCCATCAGCCCAGAACCTGACGCCGGGCTCGAACTCACGGACCGCGAGATCGTGACCTGGCTGAAGTCGGACGCTCAACCGACTGCGCCACCCAGGCGCCCCTCTAGGGATAGTTTAACCCCACTACTAACACATGACACTTCTGCAGCCCCTGAATGTCCCAGGAGATCTGCAAGGACCTTCCACTCTTAGTGGATGGAGTTTCCCAATTCTGTGATCTCTGTGACTTTCTCAGTCTGCAGTTCCCCAGTCATCCATTGCCTGGTTTCATGGAGTTTTTCCCTAGGCATACATGATCTGATATTCACTAAAGATTCTGAAGTGTTTTCCTATATTGCTCTTCTTCTCTGAAACTCTGCTCCACAATTTTGAGTTACCTCAACCTCCCAGATCTCTGATCTGTATCTTCTCAACTTAATGAGATTGCAGCACTCTGCTTAGGATTCTCTTCCTGCACTAAAATCTAGAATGTGATTCCAGGCACAGGCCAAGTGTTTATCTCACTTAATGTCCCTTTTCTTAGTAATCACAATACCATACCATCTGTTGTTCAATGTCTGCAAACAGTTTCATATAATTTTTCCCAGTTTCCTTATTGTTTGTAATGGGAGAATATGTCTGAACCCTGACATTCCATCATGGCCTGAAATGGAAGTTCAGCTATTATGATTTATTTGTACATTAGAGAAAAAAGTAAACCTCAAGACTAGAAGCAGAAATATTCATATTACAAAAAAACAAAACAACATGTATGAGGAGTAAAATATAAAATGTGAAAGGCATCCCAGTCTGCATTAATTGAAGTGTAGTGTCTAAGGCAAGGAAAGTTACAATGCCTTTAACCCCACTCTGCATACTACTGGCCTCGTTCATTCTTTTATTTCATAGGCATGTTTTGAGCACCGTCTTTATCATCTTCTATGCTAGGCACTGAAGTTACCATGTTAAATGAGATATAACCTTTTTCTTTAAGAAACTCTTAGACCAGGGAGAAATAGACAACTAACCTGGAAATAACAATAGATCATGATAAATGATACAGTAAAGATAAGCCCAGCACTTCTGAGAACACAAAGGAGAGACCCTTCTTCCAACCTGAGTGAAGGTGAGGGTGTCAAGATAGAATGTCTGCAGGAGATGATAGCTTATGAGTGGAGTCCTGATGGATGAGTAAGAATGCATCCGAGGAAAGAAGTGGGAGGGGTTGGGGGAAAGCATACACATGCAAAAGCCCATTTAATTTCTTGGGGAAATTACGCGTATTTCAGAGTAGTTGAAGTGCCAAGTGGGAAGAAGAGGAGTGGGGTGAGATGAGGCTAAAAAGAGATGTAGGAGCTGAGTAATACAAGGTCTTGTTAAACACTTTAATTTAATTCTAGAACTGAAGAACTACTGAATTGTTTATTCAGGTGACTAACAGGATCTGTTTGTGTTTTAGGAAGATGCCATTGGCTGCAGTTTGGAAAATGGGACTGTCTGGGGGAAATAATGATCTGTCAGGAAGATGTAGCATTAATGCAAGCCAAAGATAATTTGAGCCTGAGCTGTTATTGGAAATGGGAACTGAGAGAAGTAGACAAATAAGAAATAGTTAGAAGGCATAATCAACTGAGCCTAAAGACTGATTGGATATGGGGATAGAAAAGAGGGAGGAGCCATAAATAGCATCTGGGGTTTGACTTGGGTGACTTGAGTTTTCTCTTAAGTGGTAGCAGATTTCTTGATTTCTGTCTGGGTTGACTACTGTCTTGCCATGTATGTGATTCCAGCCTCCTGGTTGCCTGGGCCTATGCATTTCCTCCAGGTGTTTGAGATTATTTTCGTCAGCTAAGTTTGCCTTCTATCTCTTTTCTCTTCCAATGGTCAGAATCTGCATGAGCCAATAGTCCTGGCTGCTCTACTGATTCTACCTGGATTACCAGATCTGGTATCTTCTTGAATATGTCTCACTCCTATGTGTTCCCTGGACCTTGTACCTCCAGCTTGATAGTTCTGCCATATTTCTTTCTGTAATTCATGGAAAATTGTGACACAGAGCTGACAAAATAATTCTTGAAGATCAGCACTGGAAAGAACTTAGGACATCATGTGGCACAACACCCCAATATTGCAGTTGAAACACTGAAAACAGAGTTTCATCATTTCATCTATACATTCACTAAACATGTATTGATTTTACTACCCTTCTGAGGTAGCTATTAATAATTATAACTCACCCACAAATACATGTGTATCTGTAGATTTTTATAGCCTTATTTTAACTTTGTATAAGGTAAAAAAGATGGTGATTACCTTGCTTTATGGGTATTAGGAGTAAGAGATAGAAGGTTCAATCCATAAAAATTGGATATAAGAACTGATAAAGAAAAGACTGATGGGGCCATGGCAAAGACTACTAGTTGTCCCATTATATGGTTTCTCCTCTCCTTTTTTGGTACCATTACCAAATTCAAAAAAATTCAATTTTTAGGTACCTGGCCCATAATAAAAACCTTGTAATTGTGTCAGTATGTCAAAGTCCCAACAGAAAAGAGATGACACACTCAAAATGGGATAAGCCAAGGAGGATTTATTTATAAAGGGGCTATTTACTAAGACAAGGTGTAGAGGAATTGTAACTATAGTGCAGTAATCCAGAGCTCATAGCAGCTAGACTATTACCTCCCTTAGGACCTAATGGAATGAAGGAAGGGAATAGCTACTAAGGCATAGAAAAAAAGTCAAGTTGATTCAATCACTTTGCAAGGGCCAGTCATCCTCAGTTGAGGGGTAGAGCCACCCCAATGCAACCCTGAAAAGAAGGTTCCGGAGAAATAAATACCCTCATCTCAGTCTTCTCTTTTTCTGATCTCCTTCACAGATCAGGGCCTCTGTTGTCTGAGCTAGAACCATAAAAGCCAGATGTTATACCCTCCCACTGATGTGGTCTACAGAGGCCAGCCTCCCCAGGCAGAAAGCAGATGGAAAGGAATTGGCCATGTGTATGGACAGGCAAATGGAAGATAGCTGGCATATTGAAGTTATGTAACTAAATTTTGGCCAGTAGAATAAGAGCAGAAGTAGTGTGTTCAGCTTTTAGGACACACCTTTCAAGGGAGGGGCATGTCTTCCTCCTTCCTATAGGCTGGATTGGTGACAGGATGACTGGAATTTGAGCAGCCATCTTGGTCCTTGAGAGAGAAGTTACATCCTGAGATTGATGATAGAGAGGATCTGGATTCCTGTGGATCAAACAGTTAGTTTTGGTTGCCTATATTCACTTGAGAGAGAGAGAGAAACTTGTGTCTTTTAAAGCCGCTATTATGGGTTTTCTGTCATTTGTAGCTAATGCAGATCTTAACCAATTCAGAGACCAAACAGGAAATTCTTTTGGAATTCAGACTGTATTGGTTCTTTTGTTGTTGTTGTTAACTTGTAAGCATTTGAAATGGACTTTGTTTTTTTAACTTGTAAGCATTTGAAATGGACTTTTTTTTTTTTTTTTTTTTAACTTGTAAGCATTTGAAATGGTCTAGCTGAAGCAAAGGGGAAATTTATTGGAAGGATGCTGGGGGTGTCTCAGAGAATCAAAGGAAATGCTGAACTACCAAGATAGGAGAACCCAAGGCAGTTCTGGTATCTCAGAATTCTTTATGGCCTTTCATCCTGGAGGACTGCCACACATGTGACTCACCCCCCAACAGCTCCCAATCTCTTCAGAAATACATTCCAAATTTCATATTTCTTTCGGAGAGAATCTGATTGGACTGGCTCTGATCAGGTTCTCAGGTCTTTGTTGAAGGTGGTCAGGAAGGGCCACAATACAGGCAGGGCCACTGATTGTCTCTAAGCTTCTAGGAGCTATGGGTGCATTGTACACAACAGTTACCCCAAGAGGTGTGGTCTAAAATGACAAAGGGACCATTAGCAAAATCTACACCAATCCCTAAAGCATTCAAATAAGTATAGTGTGTCTGCCTAATAAAATCATAAGTTCTTTGAGGGTGGGTTTCATACTTATTCTGGAAACAACATGAACAATAATGCCTGGTCCACAGTAAATACTGAATAAAGGTTCATTTCTTTTTATTCCCCACTTCATTACCAGATGTTCTGAACCTCGTTACAGAAGCAGGGACAGGCAACAACTCAAAGCCACAATTTTGTGTAAATTCTAAGTTTTCTGTAACTAAATTCACCGAAATTCTCAATATCTACCATGTGCCAGGAACTATGTTGAACACAAGTGACAGAAAAATATGATTAAATGCTTTTAAGAGTTCACAGTCTGGCAGGGAAGAGAAGCACGTGGACAAATCATAATAATAATGAGCAGCAAGTTGTGTACCATAACAGAAGTAAGCATCAAATACCTTAAGAGAGAACAGAGAACCCCTGAGAGAGTTGGCAGAGGTGATGTTTGAGGTGGCTGTATGAGGATGAGTAGAGATCCTACAGACATAAAATGGAGAGAAAAAAATTCTAAGCAAAAGGAAAAGCATGTGCAAAACTTCTAAAGCATGAAAATGCTCAGCTGTGCTCAGAAAAAAAGCCAAGATCTTCATGTGACTAGACTTCTAGGCACTGACTGGAGACTTATTTATTCCTTCAGCAGTAATTTATTGAGTGCCGCTCTGTGCAGGGTTACCAGGAAGTCAAAGATAAACGAGATGCAATCCTCACCTTCAGTGGGAGAGGCAAACACAGTGACTATAATCAGATAAGTGCTATAGCAGAGAGGAAGCAAAACCCTGTGGTGTTATTGTAGCAAGGGAAGGGGCATTATTGAGGGACTCAGGAAGAGATACCCAGAGCTGTATGAGGGAGTTAGGACCTTGAATGCCATGCTAAAGCTGCTTGGGGTTTTTTATCTTGTAGGTCAGGAGACCCTCTACACTTTTCCATGCATATTTGTTAAAGTAAAAAGGTTACAATATGTTGAGATTGCTTTTAAAACTTTCTGACTTAAGAAAAATAAATCCCATTTACTTTATACTTGTGTGTCAGGGAACTGTGCTAGGGATTTTATATATGTTATCTCATTTGAACTATTTGTCTGCAGGTGGAAAGGGCTATGTACCCAACTTTGGAGGTAAGCAAAGCAGAGAATAGAGAAAGGAATGCTGTGTAGTGTGAATCAGGGGTGGTTGGGCAGGTTAATGCTATTTTATGTAGGGGGTGGGGGCTTGAATTCTCCCTCCACTTCAGAGAAAGGTCCCTGCTTTAATCAAAATGCCTATGATTCCTTAGGTGTGTATGATAAGCCAAAGTCTAGATTATCCCATCAGGAATATGGACGGCTGCAAACTGCTTAAGTTAACAAGGATTTATTTGTCTCAAGCAATGAGAGACCCACGAAAAAGCAGTCCAACAATACCATTGGAGGTGCAAGTTCTTCCATCATTCCAAGATGGCTGCTGAATCTTCACTTCTTCCATTCCTTGGAATGAAGTTCCATTCCAGGAAGGAAGAAGCAGAGAAGAAAGCCTTTTGCTAAAAAAAGGTTTAACATTCTAATTTGGGACCAGATTCCCTTTCTAGAGACTTCTGCTTACATTTTATTGGCCAGAACTCTGTCACATGGCCACTCCCAGGTACAAGGGAAGCTGGGAAATGGAATGTTTTAACAGGATATATTTGCTTCCCCCTTATACCCCAAATTAGGGTTGAGTCACTAAGGAAGGGACAAATAGGGAGCAAGTAGGCAGCATATATAATCTCATTCCACTTTTCCAACAGTTCTATAAGGTAAATAATGTCATCCACATTCTACATATGAGAAAATGGAGTCAGAGAGGAAAGTAAATTAGCCAAAGTCACCCAAATAGTGAGTTCTGATATAAAGATTTTAAAACAAGTCTGTATCATTCCAAAAGCAAAATACTTTTTTGTTCTTCTGATAGCATCCAGTCTCCCTTAGCCATGTGACCTCGAGCAAGTCACTAAATCTCCCTGAGCCTCTGTTCTAATATATATGTAATGAAGATAATTACCCTTGGCTCAAAGGTTTTAGAAGCATCAAGTTAGATGGTGAATTCAAAAGGTTAGAAAGGATGATATTCAGGACACCTGGGTGGCTCAGTCGGTTAAGTATCAACTCTTAATTTCGGTTCAGGTCATGATCTCATGGTTTGTGAGTTCGAGCCCTGCATCAGGCTCTGCACTGACAGCAAGGAGCTTGCTTGGGATTCTCTCTCTCTCCCTCTCTCTCTGCCCCTACCCTGCTCTCTCACTTTCTCAAAATAAAAATAATAAACATTAAAAAATTTAAGAAAAAAGAAAAAATGATACCTGGGACCCTGATTATTATCTGTACATCTTTTGCCAAAGTGTCTCTTCTGCAGTTGACAAGCAGGATCTTTGAGGAGCACAGCTCCAGCATTGGTATTTGAGCTTAGCGCCAGTAAAATCTCTTGACTGGCATTTCCTATTTGGGCCCCATCACAGTTTCCCAGGAATTTCCACTGGTTGGATTTCCTTTGTCCACTCCAAGAGCTGCCTATGCAGATGAGTTATGAGGCACATTCCATAGCAGGTCAGATGAAAACAATGTGCAAATCATCCATCCTGGCTTTCTCGCCTTCTTCCCCTGTGGCTGCTCCCCAGCTAGAGCTAAATTTGAGCTACTCCTCAGATTGGGCTTCTTCTGGTTCCCCACTCCAAGATGGAATAACCATCTGAGTACCAAGAATCATTCCATCTGCAGACCTGCAATATCCCACCTGTTCCATGCCTCTAGGTTTGGGCCCTTGTGTACCTGTGCCCAGAAAACTTTGCCTTCACTGTTTCCCCTAGAGAGCTCCTTCTCCCAAGTCAAAGCTCAAATTGAATCTCAGACTCTCCTCTCCTGTGACATCTTCCCCACTTGTTTCCAGGAAGGTGTCTTATCTTATTTCACTTTTTGTCTCTACTAGCATGGGGCTTTGTCCATACTTTTATTATAGTGTAACACATAGTATACCCAGACTGAACTTAAAACTCATCATGAGTCTGGGGGCGCCTGGGTGGCTCAGTTGGTTAAGCATCCAACTTTGACTCGGGTCATGATCTCATGGTTTGTGGGTCCGAGCCCCGCCTTGGGCTCTGCGCTAACAGCTCAGAGCCTGAAGCCTGCTTTGGATTCTGTGTCTCCCTCTCTCTGCCCCTTTCCCTGCTTGTGTTCATTCTCTCTCTCTCTCCCTCCCTCAAAAATAAATAAACATTAAGAAAAAATCATCACGAGTCTGGCTTTGCCTTCACTGGATACCAGAACTTTTAAAAAGAACAGATAGAGTAATATTGATACAAAAAAAAAAATACATGTTCATTATACTGAAGGAGGAAAGGAAGGGAGGAAGGGAGTAAGTCACATATGTAAATGGGGAATAAAGTCCCATGTGACCCTTCCCTTCCCTTCCCATTACTATCCCATATAATCACTTACTTATGTATCTGGTATGGCACAGGCACAGACCAATCAGAACAAAGAGCTGCAGCAAACTGCTAAAGGCCTTTTATAGAGACAAGGGTTCATTTTTTGGTTGTCACAATCTGGTCATCTTTCCATTTCATACCTATGGGCTCATTGAATTTGTTGTCATCACTCCCTAACCATTGTATGAATGTACCATAACTTTTAAACCATTTCCCTACGTTAGAAGTTTCTAGTATTTTACTATTACAAATGGTACTAGAATGAGCACACTTGAAAATACATTTGCAAACACATGTGCATGTATTTCTTTGGTAGAGTCCTCAAAATGGAATTTGCGGGGAGCCTCCAAAGTTCTACTCCCACTAACTGGGTATAATCCTACCCGTTTCCTCAGAGCCTCATGAACCTGGATATTGTCGATCCTCGTAACCCTTGCAAACCTTGAATAATATGCAGCTGAGCACTTTTCTATATGTTTATAGGACTTTTTTTTTTCTTTTGTGCCATGGCTGTCAGAATCTTGACTGCAGTGAGTTCCCCTCAGTCCTGAGATCCATCTCTAAAAATTCCCCAGGAAGTTTTGACACAAGAATTTGTTGAGAATGACTGCTTTCCTTTAGAGTTTACTTGGCATCACTGTGTTTGACACCCATGCATACCATGCACTGAAGGACTGAGGGCAACTTCCAGCAACTTTAAGCATCTATTAAGGGTCTTTCTTTCGTTTGTGTGACTAATGGACGAGTTTTTTGTGGGCTTTTTTTTTTTTTTTTTTTTTGGTTGTCTCATCTGTACTGCTCTTGTCTTTGCTTTGCCCCAGTCTGTCTGAGTCCCTTCTGTGTGAGATGATGTCTAGCTCTGCAACATTCTGACCTAGGAAGTCACCTTCTCAATTCAGATCCCTTGGTATTAAATAGTCATAGTCTATTATCTTTGCATGATGAGTCAATTTCATTTCATTTCAAATTCAAGAACACCTACTCTGTGCTAAACTTTGGGAATACAAAATTGGCTAACAATCAGTCACTATCTCAGGGGAACGTGAAGTCCAGTAGAGATGAAAGTCATATAAGGGGGATTGTCATTGTCGCATGGTCAAGTCAAGAAAGAGTGAAACCCAAGGTGCTCTGGCAGACAGGACATTTCTCCTGCTTACCAGTGATGAGACCTTGGATAGGTAATGTAAACTCTGTTTCCTCAGTTTCTGTAAATTGTCGAACATTATTATAAGGACTAAATGAGTAAATTTGAGTAACTCAGAGTTTGTCTTATAGCAAGTGATCAATAAGTGTTAGTTTTCAGTGTTATCATTATCACTATGTTTCTTAATTATTATTAATATTATTACAATGACAGAGCAAAAGGGACCTACCCCAATCTGTGGGCTACTGGAGGTAATGGCAGGATTGAGTCTTGAAGAGCAGAGAAAGTGTGTATAGCTTTGATCTGGAGATGCAACACCCCATTCTCATCATGTGTTTAGTGGTAACATTTAACCTTTATCACCTCATTTACAAATGAAGGTGTTCAAGCACAGAGATGTTCCATAACCTGCCCAAGATCACACAGCTAGTAACAGACAGTATTTTTATTTCCTCTATTTCATAGATAAGAAAAGTGAAGCTCAGAGTGGTTTTAGGGTCAAGATTAAATCCACGTCTCTCAAACTCCTAAGCCCATCTTCTTCCCACTATGCTGTATTGCGTGTATGTATCCAAGGGGATATACACGAGTCTTGTTTCTTTGGGAGTTTTGAATAAGACATTAAACATCTTATCCTTTGGTTTTCTTACTCCTACATTGGGCATCTCTATACCTCTCCTCTCTGCACACTGCCCCTCTTCCAGCCTCCAGAAGAAACTGTGACAATGAGAAGGCTCCCTCTGCCATATGCCTTAATTCCTCTGAAGAAAGGCAGCAAGGAAATGTGAAGTATGGTGATGGTGGCCTTTTCAAGGGTGGGTGATGAATGGAAACTTCCTGACATTTCAAGTGACAACATCTGAAAGGAAGTGGAATTTTCCTGAAGCACAGGCAGGAGTTCTCTGTCACAAGCTATTGATTTGGGGTGCACGTCTTGCATTTAATCCAGTGATTAATTTGGAGGGAGGCAGCATGCATGCTGGGCTTTCATTTAGTGAGTTTAAAAGCATACGGCTTCTGATTTATTTTGTCTTCATTTATGCAGGGCTGTTTTATTACTAAGGGTTGAATGACAGACTTCCCGGCAGCCTGTAAAGACAGGTAAAATTTAAGTAAGGAACATAAAATCTTTCAAGGCACTCTATTTATCTTTTGTAATTTATTAATCACACCTACTGAAATCTGGTTGACCCTCTGGGAACAGTTCAGCAAAGGAAAACTATTCAGCATGCTCAACTTGCCAATCCCCTCACTTGTCTTTTTCTTTTCTAAGTGAGAAAACTAAGGACCCCAAGTAGGAAGTGACTTGCCCAAGTCATGCTATGGGTTAGAAATAAAATTAATTCCTGGCTCTGCCCTGCACATTCAGGACCACCAAAACATGAAGAATGTGTGTAGAGCTTCAAACATATTCCTGAAATGTTCCAAGTATTTTCAAAACGTTCCAAGTATTTTCATAACAAATTGATGAATTATCCTAAGTATTCTCTTTCTTGCATCTCTTCAATATCACCCCCTCCCACCCTCCATTGCCTTAAAGATAAACTTCGGGGTGAGGCTTACAAAGTGCTTTAAGCGCTAGCCTCTGCTTATCTACCAGGCTCCATCTCTTGTCCCCTGGTACCCCCTTTGAACTCATTGATATGGAACATCTTTATCTTTTCCCAGATGGATATGCTTCTTTTTCCTGTTGAGTCTAAACATACGCTATTCATCTGCCTGGAACATATCTCCCTGGGTGGGCGGGTGGATGGATGGATGGATGGATGGATAGATAGATGGATGGATGGACAACCTAGAACCTAGGTTTATAGCTCATTAGAGGTCATCGCCTCTGGGGTTAGTGCTCATTCCATCATTTTAGTCTTCTTTTGACCCACAGTGGTTTTAAGTTCTCTGGCATGACTTTACCATTTGGCTCAGATTCTCCAATTATATTGGGCCTGAAATATCTTCACTTATTTCAGGAAGTCACAATACTTCTCTTGGCACAGGTCTTCCTCCTTAAAAACCCAAGAAATTCTCCTCGTTTCATTTGTTAATAGGCATCAAACCTCCCTCATCTATAATCACATGAAGTTCCAAGAAATCAAATAAAAATTTAACTGTGAGGTCCAGAATAAAAAAAAAAAACTAATATTATGTAAATGAGGCTTATTAACTTACAGGTGTGGTATAAGTTCATAAAGCAGGCATTTTGAGAAGGGTTTGGGGCCATACAGGACATGATATAATTGTGATAGGCCACTCAGGAGCCTGGAAAAGCTGCTTTAGACTGTATTGTGGCATCATGGAAAAGACAGAAACCTAAAATTCACAGTAACTATATAAAGGATTGTTCTCAGTATAATTTATAATTCCTATCCCAGCAATTTGCTCTATTGACCCTTGAGGAGCACAAAGATCTTCCCTGTACTTGGCTGGACTGGACACTAAATGTTGTGGTCCTATCAGAGCCACAGGGACAAAACTTGGACAAAACCTAGGCCCCCAGGGGATAACAGCTGGCTCTTTTCTAGGAGCTCCGTGGAGGAAAGAGCCACATGTCGAGTTCAGCCACAGGCTTGGTCTTTAAGGTCTTACATCCTTGTGAACCATGCTTCCCAGGGGAGTTAGGCTTAGAGCAGAGACTTCAAAGGAGAGAAGATGGAGAAAGCATTTCAGGTGGAGAGACAGTGGGCCAAAGGTCCAGAGGTGGTGGAACTCGTGGTTCACTTGTAGAGGTTTACAGTCTATGGGAGTGGGAAGGCATTCAGCCACGGCAGCGGGGGGGGGGGGGGGGGGGGGGGGGGGGGGCGGGGTCACATCTTGCCGATCACTTAGCAGCTGGGTGGTTTCTCTGAGCCTCAACTTCCTCACTCATGGACTGGATTTATGTTACCTCACAGGGAAGATAGCTGGGTTCCAGTGAAAAAGAGACTTCATAACTGGCAGAAATGGTTACTAGAAAAGGTGTTTAAGCAGATGTAGCTGGGTCCTTGATATCGGCAGGCTTGTTGGCAGGAGGACCTGTGAAGATCCCTCCCATGACCCAGATTCTGGGATCCCACGAGTCGGGGACTCCGGCCCCGGGTTCTGATGTCGCTACTCACATGCCAGCCTCATGCAAACACTCCGTCACATTTGCTGATGGCCTGCTGTGTGCCAGGCACTGTGCTCAGAGCGGTCAGACCGGACGGGCAGTTTTAGACTGAATGACATCTGAATCACTGCAGTTCCAACATCCACCGAATCCTTTCCTTGGAACCGAGAGGGTGCCACCCACACCCTTAAAAGTACACCACTACAAAGACAGGACAGTGAAAACCATGTATGCCAGTTTGGGACGTCACCGAATTGGTGGGTCACGAGGCCTAGGGAAGAGCACAGACCTCACTGCTGGGGCAAACACACAGGCGGCTTTATTGTACGTTTTGGTCTGTGGCGAATCAAGGCTCCTAAATTCTACGTGAGAATATCGAATCTCTCTAAGTTTCAAAAAGACTTAACGTACCTTTCACCCTCCATGCCTTTGAACCTGTAATCATTTTCTCTTCCTGGAATGCCCTATAGCCTCTGCTACGTGCCCAATGCTACACAGCAAAGCACCCCAAAATGGAGTGCTTGAAACCGTGGAATCCTTTCTTTTCCTCATGAATCTGCAGTGGAGGCTGGCTGAGGGGGAGCAGCTCATCTCCGTTCCACTCGGCATCAGCCCCAGAGGCTCAAAGGCTGTGGCATCTAGACATCCACATGATGTCTACAGCATGGCACCTTCAGGGAAGCCCGACTTCTTACAGATCACCTCAGGGCTCCTGAGGTATGTGTCCCGAGAGAGGGGGGGCTGAGCAGAAGCCACACTACCTTAGGGTGTCCTAGGCTCAGAAGTCACAGGTGTCACTTCTGCCATACCCTCTGGGTGGAAGCAATCACAGGTCCCCACCAAGATTCAAGAGCTGGGCACACAGAGCCCCACTTCTTGGAGCGAGCCATGTCATTGTAAGAAGAGAGGGATGGGGCGGGGAGGTCTACGGGGCGGGGTATACCTTGACGAGGCTGTCTTTGGAATTTACTCTCTGCACCCACTCTTTCTATCTGAAAAACTCTTTGCGTGCTCAAGACACAATTCAAATATCACCTCCTTTATAAAGGAGCTAGTTACCTCCTCCTTGGGGCCTAACAGCATTTTGTACCTCTGCCTTCAGAGCACTTAGCCCCTGAAATGGCATTATTTCTCTGTCTCTTTCCGGGCACTGCGGACCGTGAGCTCTTCAAGGTCTGGGACTACAACATGTATTTCTAAAATATTTTTAATGTTTATTTATTTTTGTGAGAGAGAGGCAGAGCGTGAGCAGGGGAGGGACAGAGAGAGAGAGAGGGAGACACAGAATTCAAAGTGGGCTCCAGGCTCTGAGCTGTCAGCACAGAGCCCGACGTGGGGCTCGAACCCATGGACCGTGAGATCATGACCTGAGCTGAAGTCGGACGCTTAATCGACTGAGCCACCCAGACGCCCTTACAACGTGTATTTCTATATCCCTAGCTCTCCACTCCAGGGAGCCTCTTAGGAAACCAATGTTACTACAAACCAGATTAGGGTTTCTCACACACCCTGGACTGCCTACATCAGAATGCCTGCATGCTAGTTAAAGATGCAGTCTCCTCGGTGTGCATCAAACCTCCCATATTGACTCCTGGGGCTGGGGCTTGAGAAGCTGCTTTTTGATAAACTCCCCAGAGGATCCCAATGGCTCGTAACCTTTGCGAGCTACCATATCCCCAGGGCCTAGTACAGTACCTGGCACGTAGTTGCTACTAATAAATACCTGTTGAATGAATAAATGAATGAGTGAAGGAACAAATATTTTTAGAACTGGGCTGGGCGCATAAGAGTCAGTTTGCTCTGTTGGCTAATGGGACATCCAGTTCTGGCTCCAGAGTCCGATAGACAGACAGGTTAGGCTCCAGGTTAGGCCCAGGCAGGACTCAATGCCCCACTTCCCCTTACATGGGCCGGCCCTGGGAGAAGGTGGCTGGGACAGAAGGGAGAAGAATCTTGGCCGTCGTTAAGTCGGTGCATTATCTCACCCTCTACCAGAAGGCTCCTTTACCGTCCCCACCTCCTCCTCGTCTCCCCACCCCCAAGCATCCTGTCACATCCCAGATCAGAACCATTCTGGAAGCAGTATTTGCTAGTTTGACATTTCAAAATAGCATCAAGGAGGCTAAAGATAGCTAGGTTACAAGGGAGGTTAAACAGCTTGCCAACTGACGCTGAGCGATTTCAGTCTTCTCCATGTTGGTCCAAAGAGTCCTGTGATGTTTTCTCTCTATTCAGAGGGTTAGAAGTATTGGAGGCAGGGGAGAGGGTGTTGAGCCAAGAGCAAAGGGCAGAGCTTCAGTCTGAATTCAGTAAGTGGTGGAGGAGTGTGTGTTTCAGGGTCTCCATTACCAGCCCTGTTTTCTCTAGTTCTCTGAGACAGAAAACTTGCCTTCATATAACCCTGCCTTCTGGGCTCCTTCTGTGGCCCCCACACCCACCGATGCAACTGGTTCGTTGCGGACACACACAGCCAGAAGCACGCGAGTTGGGGAAACAGTGTGTCAATGCGAGAGAGTGAAATTCTTTAAATGTCCCCAGCCTTTTAGCTCCTTTTTGCTTCTTCCCACCTCGCCCTCACTTAAACTCCATTTTCCAAAGTCGAGACTGTGTGACTGTAGATATGGGGAGCAGGGTCAGCGCCTGGTGACTGTGGGGAGACGCCGTGTGCCCCGGGGATCCAGCATCTACGGAGAGACTAGCACGTACAATGACCCCTCTCCCTGGATGGACGGTCTGCCAAGCGCTCTGCTAAGCTGCTTACACACGTGACCTCGTTTGTTCTCTCAACAGTCCTCCTCGGCATTAGATAATATTATTTCCGCCTTGTAGATGAGGGGCTGAGGGTCAGGGAGCCTAAGAAACTTGCATTAGGTGCCACAGCTTAGCAGGCCGCCGAGCTGGGATTCTAACTCAGGTGTGTGGGACACCACAGCCTGCTTTCCTCCCGACCATATTATATCAATATCATCTCCCTTTACGGAGGTAGACAAGGAACATCCTCCCTGGCATGCCCTGACTTGAACCCATCCCAGGCATCAAGCCGGCCTCAGCGAGGGGACAGGGTGCCCCTTGAGATGGGCCAGCAACGACGTGGCGTCGAAGGGGGGCGGGGGGGGCACTCTCACTCCGTGACTCAGCAGCCCGGCCCGCCTGTCTGACCTTTTCCCATGTCACAGATAGCTAATGAAAGGGTTATCCCTGCTTGCATCCTGCAGCCCCACGGGTAAGTGGCAACCTGAGTCACAAGGGACAGATTGAATGTCAGAGTTGAAGTGAGTCCCTCTGCCTCACCCTCCCTGAATGCGATCGCAGCTGCCCATTCAGTGGTGACAGTGCTGTCACAGCCAGAACATGCTGGCAGAGAGGCAGGCAGGGATCCTGACGGGGCGGGATGCTGGTCATCTGGCTAAAAAAGGGGGGTGGGGAAGGCGGCCCAATTATGTCTGGCTTTGGGGCCAAGCTCTGTAATAGGATTCAGGTGCTTCCAAAGGCCCCCTGCCTGTTCCGAGCAAATTCAGTTAAGAGCAGGGGGAGGTTGTCCTAATGGCTTCCACATTTGGGGCCTTACGCAACAGGGCCTTTCAAGTTCTGAAGGAGGCAAGGAGTCTGACCTGGCCTCAGACTAGAGCCCTGCTCTGTGGAAGGGAAACGCATGGATTAAGTGCCTCTTAGGAGTGAGGGTCTTACTGAGCTGGAGGCTGAGGATGTGATGATAAGCAAGCAAACAGACTCTTGCCTGGAGCTTACAGCTGGTGAGAAAGACAGAAAATGTACCAGAAAATTACAACACAGGGTGAAGAAGGTGCTGTAGGGGTCCAGACGAGGGCACCCACCTGAGATTTAGAGGTTCGAGGAAAGGCCTGGCTCACTGTGTTAGTGACTGAGAACTTCAGGCTGTGGGGGAGGTTGGCAGGGAGCTGAGGGCACCAGGAGCAGGGAGAAGAGCACACGAGAGGCACTTGAGGTGGGGAGGTGATGGGGGTGGACAGAGCCTAAGGCCCAAAGGCACTAGGTGTAAAGGGATAAGTTAGGAGAGCTGAGCAGTTGGAAAAACGTCAGACCTTGAAATCTATCAAGGAGAGCATTGAAGAAGGCCAGGGGTAAAAAGGCCAGAGATGGAAGGCAATCCATTTAGAAGCGCCAGTTGGCTTCTGAGGACAGCCGGGACGGGACAAGATATGTGTGGGGACACCAGTAAAGTGGCTAGCAGTGACTCAGGGTGATGATCACGGTGTTCTTGACTGGAGTGAGGGCCAAGGGGATGGAGGGGAGGGGAGGGCAGAGCCAGTTACAAGGCCAAGTCAAGGAATGATACAGTCTTTGCTTTCAAGGGGAAAATAATTTTAGTTGAAATAATATTTTCTCCCTTAATCCATCCCAGACTTACATGATTGGAAGGGAGGTTAGAAGTCACTTAGTTCAATCTCCCCTTGCAAGAAGTTTTTGACCTGGGTTTGAATTCCATCAGTCAGTGCAGGGGGCCAGGAAGAGTCTGGGTGGGCAGTCGGTCTGGACTCAAGCTTTCTTGAAGTGTCAGAAACGCCCGGGCCTGTGAGAGTATGTGTCCTGCTCGCAAGGCCAGGGCGGGCAGGAAATAGGGCCATTATGAGGGTACACCTTTTCTGCCAGCTTGGTAACACAGGCTGAGGACCTCACCAGACAGAGCCTCCCCAGGAGACAGACCCATGAGAGCTGGCAGGGGGCTGGGAGCACCTATCTGCCAATAAACCCACCCCCAAGTGCTTGCTGAGTGAACGCCCCACGCCCAGCCTTGTTCCTGCAAACTGCTATGATAACACTCTGGGTGAGAGCCAATGCTCGCTGACCTTTTACATGGGCAGAATCCACCGGAAAAGGTCATTCTTTTTGGAGGTTATTGAAATTTTAATGACAGCAATTCCTTAGGCTTGTAAACCTCCTTTAACGTTCTCTGAACACAGACAACAACATCTTCTCTTACACGAGCACTGTTTTACAGCTGTGAAGTCACTATCAGTGACTCGCCCGATCCACAGGTGAGCTTGGGAGGGAGGAGGAGATCCTGGGTCCTAGAGCCCCGGTGGCCTGGGTTCAAATCCTCGCTCTCCCCCTCGCGACTCTGTGGCCCTGGTCCTTGCTTGACCTCTCTGGGCTTCCTCTTCTGTAAAATAGGGATAATTACACTTATTTTGAAAGCCCGCTGTAAGCATTAAATAAGATGCTGCTGCCTAGCTCAGGGCTCAGTAAAGGCTAGTTTCCTTCCTCTTATTTCTTTCCCATTCCTATGTTGCCAACAAGGACATATCCAAGGCTGCAGAACTAGAAGAAGGGGTCCCTGTCATAGAGTGTGCTAGTTCAGGCTACTATAACAAAGTATCATATACCATTGGCTGGATGGCTTAAAAAAACAGGCATTTTTTTCCCCTCATGGTCATAGAGGCTGGGAAGTCTGAGATCAGGGAGCCTGCATGGTCAGATCTGCAGAGGACCCTCTTTGAGCCTTGCAGATGGCCACCTGCTTCCTGTGTCCTCACACGGCAAAAGGAGAAAGCTGTGAGGGCTCTTCTTTTTATAAGATAACTTATCTCTTCATGGGGACCCCAGCCTCATGACCTCATCTAAACTTAATGGCCTCCCAAAAGCCCGGCCTTCTAATGCTATATTACATTGGGGTGTAGGGCTTCAACATGTGAATGTGGGGGAACACAAACATCAGTCCGTAGCACAGTGGGTCTGAAATAAACATTGCTTCACTTTTTCTTACCTTCAACGCCCTGAATTAGGGGTGTCTCTTCTCTAAGCTTCTCCTTACATAGCCTCTAGTGCCTCCTGGTGACCCCCTTTGAGAAAGTAATGAGAGCCATGGACCCTCTCCCCTGAAAATGCACGTGTATGGAAATAGGTACCGTGCATGCCTTGTTACCCCCACACAATTTTGCCTACATTTTTAAGGAGTTCACAGACCCCTGAAGCTCATTCACGGACTCTCATTTAAAACCCTGTTGTGGCACCCGTATGACACCAGTTGTGGTTCAGTTATCTTATTTCCCCCAGTAGACTATAAATTACATAAAGTTGGAGACCAGCTCCACTTGTTAAAGTCTGTATTCCCTACAGTGATTAGAGAGTGATAGTCACTCTCTAGTCTTTGACTTGTCATTAAATGTCATTGAATGACTTAGTGGATAAAAAATGGATGGATGGATGGATGGATGGATGGATGTGTAGATCAGTGGGTGGGTGGTGGACAGATAGGTGGGTGCTTTAGGTGGGTGGATGGATAAGATGGGGGGGGGGGGAGTTGCCATGCTCAGAGAAGGGCAGAGGCAAGAAGTGAGAAGGGGACAGGGCAATCCGTGGTTGTGGGGAACCCAAATGCTAGAGAACCTTGAAACCCTTGGGTAAAGTCCTCTGAGTTAATTCAGTAGAGAATATGATAGCAGAGCTATGGGCTGGGGTTGGACAGGAAGAGTCTGAATCAGAAAGCCAAACAGGAGGGCACCTGGGTGGCTCAGTCGGTTAAGTCTCTAACTCTTAAAAAAAAAAAAAAGAAAGAAAGAAAGAAAGAAAGAAAAGAAACAAAAGTTTTCTGATTCTTCATTTTGGCTCAGGTCTTGATCTCACGGTTCATGAGATTGAGCCCCAGGTAAGGGTCTGTGCTGACATCGCAGAGCCTTCTTGGAATTCTCTTTCTCCTTCTCTCTCGGCCCCTTCCCCACTTGCAATCTCTCTCAAAATAAATAAATTTAAGAAGATAGGAGGAAAGAGGGAAGGAAAGAGGGAAGGAAAGAGGGAAAGAAGGAAGGAAGGAAGGAAGGAAGGAAGGAAGGAAGGAAGGAAGGAAGGAGAAAGAAAGCAAGCCAACCAAAAAAGAAGCTGGGCAAGAGGTAGGCAAGCCTCTAATCAAGAAAACAGTACTGGTACTAAATGGAAAGCCAAAGCCGCAAGACCCTTTTCTAAGGAAAACTGGGGAGTGGGAAGACCCAGGGGAGAGGGCTGAAGGGAGACACAAGAATTCATGGCATGTGGGGGTCTCTGAGTCATTCACTCAACTACTATTTGTTGAACCCCTCCTGTGTGCCTTGGCTTCTTTTATGCACTGAGGAGAAGACCCAGTCCTTGCTGTCAGATGAGAAAGACAGAAACATTAGTAAAAGCCGAAATTCACAGAATACCTACTATGCACCAACCACTATTGTTAAGTGTTTGACGTGACTTTCCTTAACAATCATACGAAGGAGGCATCATTATCATTGCTGCTTAACAGATAAGGAAACTGAAGCACAGAGAGGGTAATTTAGCTCCCCAAAGCAACATAACTAGTAAGTGTCAGAGCCATGATTTGGTCCCAGTTTCCAGAGTCCCTGTGCTTCATCGCCTTGCTACATTGCGGCCACTAAACAGGTGATTAAACATTAGTGGCGACACAGGGTGAAGACAGACAGGAAGGCAGTCTGATACAAAGCCGGGGCTGACTGACTCTGGCTGGGTGGGTGGAGGGGGTTTCAGAGAGAAGGCTCTTGGAGAACGGGTAAGGGGTACAGTTGAAGGACGAAGGGACGGGCACTCCCTGCCAGAGAAACCGCTCTATGCAAAGTGCACAGGCAGCGAGACATGAAAGCAGCAGAGGCCCATGTCGGAAAACAGAGGCAGCCTTGTGTGACTGCAATCCAGAGCTGGGAGCCGGGAAGAGGCAGGGCGGCCTGCCCTCGGGAACAACGCTTGGGAATGGCCCCCCCCTGCTTGTGTAGACATTTATGATGTTCAACACACTTTTTGTCTCTTCTGATCATCCTGATCAACCTCAACAAGCGGGCGAGTCAGATATTGAAACTGTCCTTGGTTTGTAGATAAGAAAACTGGTCAGAGAACTTAAATGATTGGTCTAAGTTTATGCTACCAGCATGTAGCAGAGACCAGACGGGACCCTCTGACTTCTCACTTTAATAATCTGAACGCACAAAGCATTTTGCTGAGCACTGGTGCAGAGATAGATAAGATGGACTTCTCCGTGTTTTCTGGTACAAAGGCAAAGATGAGGAAACATAGATCAGCAAAGGACAAGATCACGCTGCGGGGGGGGGGGACATTGACAGAAAGTCAACTACCAAGGACAAGCACTATGGGCACAGCGCGTCACTGTGGCCAAGCACATAAACATACACAACTTTGACATCTCTGAAGACACCGTAGCAGGTTATACAGATAATACTTCTGTTCCCATTTCTCACATAAAACCTGAGGCTCAGAGTTGGGAATTAATTCGTCTAAGGTCACACAGCTTGTAGGTGATAGAGCCAAGCCTCGAGCACAAGTCTTTCTAATGCCAAATGTACAAAACCCGTGAGAGCTGTTATTACAATAGCCAACTTACTAGTATGACTACTATGTGTTAGCTGCTGTGGTCGATACTTATATGCAACATTTCATTTCCTTTCTACAACTGCGCCATGAGACAGATGCTGCTGTTAAGCTCATTTTAATATAGAGAATTAAAAAATAGGTAAGGTCCCCCACCTAGGTCCCCCAACCACCACACAAAGCTGTTATTCAGCACCGCCAATACTATCCTTAACCATCTTTGGACTCTCGTCTAGCCGACCGGAACTAAGGAAAAAATGTTTTGAGCTTTGCACAAAACCTCTGTGAAAGCAGGTACATTTGATGATGAAAAGTTTCTAACAAAACCATCCTCCATGGGGGTAGGCCAGTAAGAAAGGCCTTGACTGGAAAGCCACTGATAGCCAAGACCAGATTCCCTGGTGCCTTCAGTCAGGAAGAGAGATCAGGATTTCCATTGTTCTGGGAAAGAAAGGGCTTAGCCTGGGCATGAGCCAGGCACCAGAGAGGCCGGGGTGCAGGGCAAAATGTTCCTGGCCTCTGCTAAGAAGCCTGCAGGATACAGCTGGGATAATAGAAAAACAAGTAACATTCACTGGGTGCTTATTTTGTGGATAACCTTCCTAACACTTAACAGAAACCATTAATCCTGGCATCTGCCCGGTGAGGTGGTTACAGCAATCTCGCAGATGAGAAAATCGAGGTCCAGAGAGCTTAAGTGGCTTGTCCGAGATCACACAGCGAGTCCATGGTAGAAGCAGGTTTCCAGCCCAGCCAGCCTGGCTCTAGAGCCTAGATGCTAACCTGCATGTTACATCTGGAAGAAGCCTTTGTAGCCATCAAGCCAAGCTCTGCATTTAACCTCTAAGGGGGGCCAAGAGAGGTCATGAAAATTAATCAGTAACACACAGCATCCACTCTTAGCCCAGTACTCCAAAGTTTCAACTCCAAAGTTGTTCCACTACACTTTCCCCATCTTCCTCTCCTTGATGGTAGCCTGGCCTTCAACCTGGCCTTGTAGGATAATAAGAAACAGCTTGGGAGTCAGTCAAACTGGGGTTTGAATCTTGACAACACTACTCACCAGCTGTCGGGACTTGGGCAATGCACATGGTTGCTCAGGCTCAGTTTTCACATATATAAAATAGTTACATCGTATTATTCACCTTGAAGGGGCACTGTAAGGGTTGAATGAGTACTTTTTAATCATTTATATAATTGTTTTAATTTCTTCAGAGCACTAAGAACACGGTGTGGTTTATATTATTTTGTTTTGTTTAATGTTTATGTGAGAGAGAGAGAGAGGCGGAGCGTGAGCAGGGGAGAGGCAGAGAGAGAGGAAGACACAGAATCCAAAGCAGGCTCCAGGGGAGAGGCAGAGAGAGAGGAAGACACAGAATCCAAAGCAGGCTCCAGGCTCTGAGCTGTCAGCACAGAGTCCCATGCGGGTCTCAAACTCACCAATGGGGAGATCACGACCTGAGCCGAAGTCTGAGGTTTAACTGACTGAACCACCTAGGCACCCCCTGTGTGGTTTATATTATTATTTCCATGGGACATTGCTCATCCTGAACATCTGACACACTAGCTACTCAATAGATCATTGAAATGAATGCATACATTTTCTTGAGTAAACGAGCATCTAGCATAAAGGGGAAAATAGGTGAATAGTAGTCTCTGCATTAGGTTGATAAACTAATTTTGGTTGAGGTGCTAAGAGCTAGAAACTGTGTAAACGATGGAGAGGAGGAGAAATGCCCCAGACGCACCGCACGGGTGCCCCAAGCCTTATATGCATGTCCAGGGGCGCAGTGGGCTCTTAGTAACTTGGTTAAAAGACTGACCCAAAAAGAAGTCAGTCAGAGGTGAAGAAAGGGCATCAGATGGAGGGGCAGGGCAGAAGGGGAGGTTTGTTGGTTGGGGTCAGGAGGGGTGCAGGAGGGCAGAACCCAGGGTGCAGGCGCTCAGCGGGAGACCCAAGGCAGCTGGAGTAGGACGTGCCCCCTCCCCGCCCTGGCCGAAGGTCACGGCCTGGCTGCAGGAAATTTCCTGGGGTGGGGCTGGAAGGACCTGGGAAAGCTGGCCTTGCTTCCTAGGTCAGACTCCCGCTGGGACCACCCTGCAGACCTCTGATGTGGGGGAAGCTGCCCAGTGCTTGCCTGCCCACGCCCACATCCACGGGGACTGCTCCTCTGGCCTGACCTTTTAAGCCTTCAGAGCTCTAATAAAATCCCTCCTTTTCCCTAGCCCAGGGATTCTCACACGTGAGTTCATCAGAATCACTGTGGAGGCTTTACTCACAAATTCAGTTTTTTAATTTAGTAAACGAAGTGGATGATTTAGTATTTTTGAAGTTAATTCATTTATTTTGAGAGGGAGAGAGAGAGCATGTGCAAGGATGACCTGGGGAGGGGAGGGGCGGGGGGAGCATCCCCAGCAGGCTCCAAAGTATCAGCACCTACCAGAGGTTAGAACTCAGCAACTGGCGAGATCATGACCTGAGCTGAAATCGAGTCCAAGGCCTAACCCACTGAGCCACCCTGAGCCACTGAGCAGTGAGTCATTATCAAGACGCATTGCTACCCTCCCTCCACTGTTTCTGATTCAGTGGGTTTTAAGTGGGGCCTGAGACACCCCAGTTTTAGTAAGTTCGCTGGTGATGCTGATGTGTCTGGTCCAGGGACCATTCCTTGAGAACGGCTGCCTTGTCTCCCTTGTTTTCCTCCTTAACCCACTAAGTACCCTTGTTTATAGCCTCCCAGGAAGCCTGGAATCCTTGACAGCTGGAGAAACAAGGGGAGAGGGGACCTGGGTCTAAGCAAAGCCAGAAGGCACCTGGGAATCCCAACGTGCAGTCTGAGGGGTGGGGAGTGGGGAGCTTCCTAAGGCATCATTGGCTGCCTGTAGTCTCTGGGGAGGCCTTCCCAAGAGAACAAGGCAGAACCCTCAGGAGTAAAAGCTGAACAGGAAGCAAGGTTAATCAAGTCTGGCTGCAGGAAAGGGAGAAAAATGTCCTTTCAGGAAAGACTGTACAGAGGATGCCTTATTCGTCAACCAATGGTGCCCTAAGCAGTGCCACTGATTCTTGCATTTATTCAAAAAAATGTTAATTGAGCAGCCACTGTATGCCAGGCACTGTCTCGGGGTCAGGGATAATACAGGAAATAAAATGAGATCACTGTCTTTAGGGAGAATACTTTCTAGTTGGGAGGTTAACAATAAACATAACAAAAGAGTAAATTATTGAATATATTAGCAGGTAATAAATGCTATGGAAAAAAACAAGAGTAGGGTAAGGGAGTGCCAATGAGGGTTGTATTTTAAATAAGATGCTCAAGGGGCACCTGGGTGGCTGAGTCTGTTAAACATCCGACTTGCGCTCAGGTCATGATTTCACCGTTGGTGAGTCCCAGCCCTGCATTGGGCTCTCCACTGACAGCGTAGAGCCTGTTTGGGATTTTCTCTCCCACCCCTCCACCCCTCCCCCAATGGTGCTTTCTCTGTCTCTCAAACAATTTTAAAAATTAAACAATTAAAACAATTTTAAACATTGTTTCAATAGTATAAATAAATAAATAAATGGTCAAGGTAGGCCTTACTGGGAAGGTGATATTTAAACCAGGAGTTAAGGTAGTTGGCTATGTGATGGCTGGGGGAAGAATGTTTCAGGCAAGGGGAGCAGCCAGTGCAAAGGTCCTGAGGCAGGAGCATGCCTGGTATGTTTGGGGCCCAGCAAAGATGCCAGTATAACTGGAGTGGAGGTAGGGTGGAAGGAAGAGATAAGTAGGAGAAGACGTCGGACAGGTAAAGGGGTTGGCAGGAAGATGATACAGGGTTGGGTGGGTCATTATTAGGGCTTGACTTTTACCCTAAGATGTTCCTCCATTTTTCTTTACTTTTTTGCCCTGATTATTCTTTCCTCTTGCATCTACAATACCAGGCTCAAGAATGGCATTAACTGTTCCCTGGCTCACAGCTAGGCCTGGTTTTGAGGAAAAAGCAACTTTCAATAGACGGTCAATCTCAGCATCTCAAATGTGGGGCTTACAAAGGTTGCAGTTATGCTGTTAGGCCTTCAGACGGACCGTTGGCAGTTCGCGTTTGCCTTCAGCATCCTGTCCTCTCTTTATTCCCTCATAATTCTCCACACCTCCCCAGGCTCCAGTTCCCCCAATATGTCTGCTCCCCGAGACTTTCGAGCCTCTAGACCGGCACCATCCAGTCAAAATATAATGTGAACCACATACGCCATTTAAAATTTTCGTAGTGGCCACGTTAAAAAAAATTCTTTAATACCAAAAAAAAAAAAAAAAAAGTAAAAGAAACCAGGCAAAATTAATTTTAATAATATATTTGATTTAACCCAATCTATCCAGAATGTCGTCGCATCAACATGTTGTCAATAGAAGAAAAATAATGGGTTGTTTTACATTACTTTTTTCCACACTACTAAATCTTTGAAACCCAGTATGTATTTTGCGCATATAACACACCCCTCCATTCAGACTAGCCACGCTTCAAGTGCTCTCTAGCCTCATGTAGATGTCTAGCATCTACTAGATTGTACCCCTGTTCCTGCCTGCTCTTCTCCGTCTCAGCATAGCTAACCCCCGTTGCCCACTGAGCTGACGCTTCATTCTGGAAGCCTTCATCGATTTCTCCATTTCCCCCGTTGCCCTATGAGAATTAAGTGCATTCGTTTAGGGAGAGTACTTAGAATAGTTGCTGGCACATGGTAAGTTCAACGGAAGTGTTAGCTATCATTATTATACCATTTAGTGCAGTTGTAATAAACTGATTGGTTGGGTGACTCTTATTTCACGTTTTCCTCTCCCTGTTACGATGCAAGCTTCAGGGGAAGAAAGAACTATGCCTGCCCTTTTCATTGCTCTGTTTTCAGGACCTTGTGTCTGGCACAAAAAGATGAATATTCACTATAAACGAAGTGAATGAATGAATGAGTGAATGGTAAGAAAGCATGCTTGGGGTTATGATCAAGTATTTTAATTCTAACATTACTGTCGATAAAATCTTGATGCTGGATGATGATGGTAGCAGGTTCTATTTTTGGAGGTTCAGATAGTAGAGCCTAACGAGAGGTAAAATCTGGGCTCAAAATGGGGGGAAAAAAAACAGGGTGGTGTGGTGGAGAGACAGGGACTTTGAATTTAGACAGACCTGGGTCTGAAGTCCTGTAAAATCACTTTCTACTTATATGACCTTAGAGAGGGTAGGTAACAGTTGCAACCTCAGCTTGCCCATCCGTAAAGTGGGGATATGAGCTGTCTTTACATTATGTACCTGCATGCCAAGGCCCTAATCTCAGCTCAGATACCCTCAAGCAGGTCACTTACCCCCAATCCCCACCCCTGCACCTCAATACTTACCATGTATGTATGTTGTGTGTATGCTTTTAGTATTTAATGAGGTATGATATCATACATACAAGGGTTTAATACACAGTCAATGCCTGCAGTAGTTAGTGTCTTCACTTTTTCTTTAATTTTCATCCTGAAAATTTTCATGCATGTTATCTTTCTTTTCTCCTCCTTCTCAAAGGCAGGAGAAAAGTTCAAGCAATTTACTATTTGGGGAAATTAAGCCATCCTGCCTGGTAGATACAGTGCATCGCTGGTTCAAGTTAAGAAAAGGCCCGTCAGCAAAACAGGAAAATTTGCCCCTTTAGTCTTCCTGCCCTTTGGCCTCTTTCTTCAGTCTTGCCTCATTCTTCCAGAAAGTCCTTCACCCGAACCATGTTGGCTCCTGGCATTTTCTTCACTCTGTCTTCTACAGATGGAAGTAATTTCTCACCCACACTCTGAATTTTTCTGCACGTTAAAGAGAAATCCCAGGTACCTAGAAAGGGTTTGTCATGCTGCTTGGCATTCTCAAAGCTCTCTCTAGCTCTGCTACAGTTCTGTTTCCAGGACTTCCTGAATGACTGCTAGTGCATTTCTCCCCACCAGGCCCCCGAACTGTGTGGGCAAATAGTGGATCCCAGCGCTTATCAGCCAGACACATAGTAGGTGCTGGATACAGTGTGCTAAAGGCATACACGGATGCATATGGGCGACTGTTACTGATTACGTCCCCTCCAAAATGCCCAGAAGACAGATGGGTGCGATGCCAGCTGTAACGAGAGGAGGTTGGCTGCTTGCTTAGAAATGAAACTGAACCAGCTGAGAAGCTCACCCTCACTGTCTGCTTCCCTTTGGTGTCCTCTGGGGACGAAGGGGGAGGGGGAGAGGAGCTGGGAGCCCAGGAGGGCCCACAAGGTGCCCTCTTCAGCACTGAGTCAGCAACACCCAGCCCTGTGGACATAGGAAGATCCCGCTTTCAGGGGCTGAGTCACATGAATAACTGGAATAGTTGTTTAGATCAGAATGAATTCCCAGAACCTCTCCAAGCCAACCAGCAGCCACACGCTCTCTCCCTACCCTAAGAGCTTTCCAGCTTTGTGACTTAGCAAAAAGGAGGAGCCAGGCCTGGGTTTCTGGAAGGGAGGGGCCACAGGGGAGTGGGCCTCAGGAATCCTTGCCATTCCCATTCTCCAGGACTGCAGGTGGTTTCTGAGACTTCTCACGTCTCCAGGAAGACGTAAAAAGACCGGCGGGCAGGAACCCAGCACAGATTGCGCAGCTGTTGTGTGGCCTGGGCGCGGTGTGGACCAGAGGCCCTGGCACCTCACCGTAAGCAGTTAGGGTGTCAGTGGGTACTAAGTGCCCCAGGAGTGGGCAGGTTATCCTCTGTTGAAATGTCCTTAAAGGTCTGTGTACCTTGGATGAAACGAGATATCGAAACTGTAGCCCTAGAAGCACCTCTCATATGAGAGGCGAGGAGGCTGGCATCTGACGCACCGTGGGGCTCGTGCGCGCATCTATAGGGTTCCGTCTTCTCGGCTGCTAGTCCGGAGCCCAGCAGCTCCCGGGAAGGCATGTTCTGGGCGTCACAGAAGCCCTCGGTGAGTGCTTTGTGCAAAATATTTGCACGGTTCAAAGCTTAGGTCTCAGTATTTCCTTCCTAAGTGTCCAAGAAAGATCTCCGCCTTCTAAGATTTTGCCCTACCCTCCTTGCCGCTACATCCAGGGTGAATGGCCCACTTAGGCTAGGGAGGGCACCGGGCCTATGACCCTATCACTCGTGCTCACGCTTGCTCTGGGGCACTGGCTCTCAAACTTCAGAACACATCAGAAGCAACCAGAAGACTCCTCACAGCTTCCGGTTCAGTAGGTCTTGGGTGGGGCCTGGGAATGTGCATTCCTAAAAGTCACCCAAGAGATACTGGTTCAGGGATCACACTTTGAGAACTGCTGCTCTAAGGCCAATGTATTCTTAAAAGTATTTTAAATGCCTTCCTAAATGGATTTTCAGGTCAGTGATCCATCTGAGGATCCTTGACAACACACGTGATAGGCCTTGCCACCAGTTCCCAGAAAAACAATTACACAAATGCTGAAAAAAAATGTAAACACTTCATTATAATTTCGGGATTCATTAGGCTTGCAGAAATTCATTCATGAACATCCAGGCTAAAAGAACTCCTGAATCAGAGTCCAAACCAGAATTCGTAAGTGAAATGTAAAATCGCAAAGTACAGGGAAGCAAATTTTATCAGCAAATGCAGAGAAGTTTCACAGCAAGTTGGTTGAATCTTTGTTTTCTAAAACGAGACCACCTGGGTTCAAATCCTGGCTCTGCCATTTGTAGCCATGTTTCAGTTTCCTCATCCGCAGAAGCAGGTTGATAACAGAGCCTACTTCACAGAGTTTTGTAAGGAGTGGATGAGTTCATGCACGCAGAGTGTATAGAATAGAACCTGGCACATAGAATACATACAGTAATTGTTCCAATTGCTTCAGCTTAGTTGGGTCATATTGATTCAACTTCCTGATATGCTGCAAGCCCTCTCTTCCTATTCCAACATCCATGGTCCTAACCATGTCTTGTCCATGTTGCAGTGTCTTTCCACCTGCTCTCTTTATCCTGATTTTTCCCCTCTTCCAATGTGTCTTCCATGCAGCATCCAGAGGGAGCTTTCTAAAACCCATCTTGTCTTGTCAAAGTCACCCATCACTTCCAGGAGAAAGTCTGAGCTCTCGAGCATGGCATGTGGGGTGCCTTGATCTGGGGCCTGCTTGCCTTGGACCTCAGTGCCCCATGCTCTCCTAGTTAGGGTGTCAGTGGCTACTAAGTGCCCCAGGAGTGGGCAGGTTATCCTCTGTTGAAATGTCCTTAAAGGTCATAAGCAAATAATATGCAAGAGAAAAGGAAGGCATAGGCTGATCCTAGGTGCAACTACACTTTTTTCATACTGTCTGCCATAACTCATGATGCTTACTCTGCTTCACATGCCCTTCAGCCCTCTTTGAAGCAAACTGCTAAGGGATATCCTTCAAGATCCAGCAAGAGGAGTCCCTTTTCTGCCACTTTCCCCGAACCCCAGGCAGAACTGATCTCTCCCTTCTTTGTGAGCCGTGTCAGGCTTTGCATAGTTTCCTCTACACTTTTGTGCACATATATGTTCATGAGTCTTTGGAAGCATTCTCCTAATATCTTCTACAGTACATGTTGGTCTTCTGTAGCACAAGTCCATTTTCCAGGCTTCTCTGCAGATAGAGAAGGTTCTGAACGCCAGTTACATCCCACCAACGGCTGCACATATGTGAGACTGAAAAGCAGAAAAGAAACAAAGAAAATCTTGCTGTTTTGGATACTTTGTCCTGGCAAGCACAGTTGTGGAGACATGAAGTTTTCCTGCATTGTACTCCAGTAATTAGTCAACGGTTTAATGGTCGTCCAGAGTCACTTTTAAAAGCACCACGACTGCTTCCTAATGCTGCCTTTCCTTTTCCCTAGATTGAAAGTGTGCGGTCTGTTACAGATTCTAGAATCTAGACTTCACCGTTCAGCTTGGGTCCTGATTTCCACCTTCCTGATGGGGCGACAGTAGCAGCTCCCTCTGGAAGTTATCACTGGAGCCTAGAACCTACTCTGTCAGAAACATGCAATGATTTTATTAGCATCTGATTGAAATATCTAGAATGGCTTCCATTCCTTGAGTTGAACCCTAAATGATAGGGTCTATCTCCCTCCCCCTGCTGAGAGCTGCGATTAGTAGGCTAAGACCATGCCTCTCATTCATCTTTGCCATGAAAGGCTTCTGGAAAATGAAATTCTTAAGAAGTAGGTGGAGCCACTAACCTGAGTTGAAGAGGGGCTTGCTGGTCAGTGGCTGTGATACGGAACCAGGCTGGAACACTGGTGCAAAAACCAAGCGGCACTCGGAGATCTCGGTAGATTGGAGATTTATTTAACACCAGTGGGCTCAGAGGAAACTGTTTCTCCAAAGGTCTGAACCCAGAATGCAAGTGGGGAGGGTAATTTATAGCCAACAGCCTCCATATCTGTGGGGGGTTTCCCGGCCCACAGCAAACAAAGGAAGAACATGGAGGAGGGGTCTCTAAGCTAGAGACCAGAGTCTGTTTTAGCCCCTTCAGCCATCTTTGGCATACTTTATTTACTTCTCCAACAGCTGAGGACAGGTCATTGATCTGTGTTCACCAAGTGAGCTTTGAGGGCAAAAGTGCTCTCAGACCAGCCAACCGACAAGAACAACACTACCACCAAAATAACAAAAAGTGGGGATTGAAGAGCGGTGCCAGCTTTGAAACAGGAGACTCAGACTCTGCTCCTCACTGTGGACTGGTACTCTTCTCCACCAAGGCCCTCGGCCCCTCCGGAGACCAATGGGGAGGCCAGGAGAGAATGAAGGGGAAGAGTTTCAGCCAGCTGGCTTACGACTATGCTTCAGAGAAATGTGAAGAGTGGAGAAAACAAGTGCTGGTTGGCATCACCTCGGGGTGTGAGGCACAGCATGGCTGGAGACCAGAGGTGTTGGCCCTGTGAGGCCCAGATGGGTGGAAAGAGGAACATAGTCAATGCAAAAATCTAAAGAGCATACAGTGGGAAACCCATGGGCTTTGGAAATCAGACCGACTCATGATCAAACCCAGGTCTGTTGCTAATTTCTGTGTGACCTGAGACAAATTCTTGACACTCCATGAGCCTCTGTCCCTTCACTCATAAATGGAGATTAAATCCTATCTCAAAGGATCAGCCACCCAGCACAGGGAGGGCCTGGCACGTAGTCAGCTCTCCACAAGACCCCTTCAGATCCTGTTTCCTGACTTGCCTTAAACCCGGCTTGGTATTCTTTCTATTGTTAACACCCTGCTCTGCAAAGTAATTAATTTAGTGTTTTGTTTTGTTTTGTTTTCTAATCACGGTGCCTGAAGGTAAGGCCCGGAGGTTTGTGAGAAGGGCAGTTTCTCAATCCATTCATTGTATTTGAAGAGGCTTAGGGCAGGAAATCAGATTCCCAGAAGTTTTTTGATTGAGGAGAGGACAGGAGGTAGGAGGGAGCCGTTCCAGGAAGACTGCTCTTGCCAGCTGGGGAGAGAGTGCAGAACTTGGCCTTGCCTTCCCTGTGTAATCATGTTGTCCATGCTCATCAGAGGGGCTATTAGCATTTGAGTCTAAGCCAATCTTCCAGTGGCTTCCCAGAGGACTCTGGGTTTCATGCAGTGTCTCCTTCCACGTGCCCTTTGTAATCTGCTGCAGGTTTACTGCTATGAATTCCTCCACCAAAAGGACCAGAAGGTTTCCACTTAAGTGAGGGAGATGGTGATCTCAGATATGTCACCAGCCTTTCATCAAGATATGTCACATTTCCTCAGGGCAGAGCATATCAGAAGTTCTTTGGGAAAGGTCTCGGCCCTACAACACTGGGAAGGCTGTCTATCCTTCTGAGGAGTCTGTGATATTCATGTGCTCCTTCCGCGAAGCAAAGTGTTATGTCCATCCAGGACAGATAGGACTATGAGAATAAGCCTCACAGGAACTGATATGGCCCCTGGGAGGGTGATAGTGATGAGCTTCATTTACGTAGACATCAACCACAGGGGAACGTAGACAGATGTCCCTGATAGCTGTTTGAGAGCAGCAATCACAATTAGGAAGGAAACTGCCATGACTGGGCATCCATCATGTACACAGCATCGTGCCCGAGGATTCTATAGCTCATGCACACTGGGCGTGAAACAGTTAAAACTGTCCTACTCTGGGCTTCTCCAGCCAGCAGGAATATTTGATGTTAGTACACAGGAAGCATGTCCTAGAGTGAATAATTCCTGCACAGCAGGGGAGCCTTTGTGCAGGGTGAGCCCGGCTGGAAGATGCTCTTTTCTTGTCAGACAGCCAGGGGCAATAGCTATTGGCCTCTCTCCTGCCCTGCCCTTCCCCCCACCAAAAGCACAGCACAAGGAGTTTGACTCTCACGCCGACACTCAGAGTATGGAGTAGATATCCACAGAGCTCCTACTGTGCATTGTGCACAGTGGAAGAAAACACACCTCCTTATTAGATATTGATGACTGTCTGTATGTAGGAGCCCCTGCACAGGGAAACTGGGATTTCTCTACCATCACTTTAATAAAACAACCCACCCGGAAGGGACCATGTTTTGTCTACCTGTGCAGGATGTAGACAAGGAGGGACTCAGAAAGGCATGAGGGCAGTGTGAAAACAGGATGGCCAAGAAGAGGAATCTCAAGATCAGGGGGTTCCCCACTCCCTGGTGAGGGACTAGGACCACAGCCGGTATTGGGTGTGATATTATTGAGGTGCATCGGATGTGTGTGTATGATATACCTCTTTTGCAAACTGTGTATGTTATGCTTACAGAAGGGAAGAAGAGAGAAAAAAGGAAATAATAAGCAAGATGCCCCTTCAGATATTATTCTACAGGAATATCTGGCATTGAACCTATTCCAATAATTCTTACAATCAAAATTCTCCTAAGTGGTCTCCCTAAATTTTAGGGCATGGCCTTAACAAGGGTTATTCCCATTGTTTCATGCCACTCACTTAAGAAGAGTGTTTTATTTTTTCTTTGTAGAAACACCAGGAGATGGGCTCACTAGACTCATTTTACAGACAAATGAACTAAAGTGCAAGGTGTTAATTGAATTGCCCAAGGCGACCTAACGTACCAAGTAGCAGAGCTAAAACGCAAGTTCAAGTTCACTTATACCTGATTATTTCCAAACTTGTGTCCTATCTACTAAACTATGTTGATCTCCTTGATCTGTGTTCTGATTTGTAGAATGTCTTCTCAGAGAAGAAGGAAGCTGACTCTAGAGGGAAGAAGTAGGACAACACACACACACACACACACACACACACAATAAACACAAAGGATTCAATAACAATAAAAGGGACAAAATATTTGTCAATACAGGCATTTTAACAGAGAGGAGACAGAGATAGGTACACCAATTTGGGGTGCCTGGTTGGCTCAGTCGGTTGGGCGTCTGACTTCGGCTCTGGTCATGATCTCATGGTTCGTGGCTCAATGCCCGAGTCAGGCTCTGTACTGACAGCTCAAAGCCTGGAGCTTGCATTGGATCCTGTGTCTCCCTCTCTCTGTGCCCCTCCCCTGCTTGTACTGTGTCTGTCTCTGTCTCTCAAAAATAAATAAACGTTAAAAAAAATTATCTAAAAAAAACCACACCTGTGAAACGTACCATGAGAAACTTCTGCATGACAACTAGCATGGCTACAGGTAAAAAGATTGATGATATCAAGTGTTGGTGAGCCTATAGAGCAACCGGAACTCCCAAATATTGCTGGGGAGAATGTAGAATGGTACAGACACTTTGGAAAAGTGCTAGACAGTGTCTTAAAAAGTTAGACGCACACCTATGTATCACCCAGGCTTTGCACAACAAGAAATTTATTTATTTATTTATTTATTTATTTATTTATTTATTTATTCAATATATGAAATTTATTGTCAAATTGGTTTCCATACAACACCCAGTGCTCATCACAAAAGGTGCCCTCCTCAATACCCATCACCCACCCTCCCCTCCCTCCCATCCCCCATCAACCTTCAGTTTGTTCTCAGTTTTTAACAGTCTCTTATGCTTTGGCTCTCTCCCACTCTAACCTCTTTTTTTTTTCCTTCCCCTCCCCCATGGGTTTTGGTTAAGTTTCTCAGGATCCACATAAGAGTGAAACCATATGGTATCTGTCTTTCTCTGTATGGCTTATTTCACTTAGCATCACACTCTCCAGTTCCATCCACATGGCTACAAAGGGCCATATTTCATTCTTTCTCATTGCCACGTAGTACTCCATTGTGTATATAAACCACAATCCAAGAAATTTATTTAAATGAAAGTGTGTGTCCACATAAAGATTTGTACATGAGTACTCATAGTAGCTATACTTGTGCTGCTTTGTGTACTGTTACAGATAGCAGCATCCATACGAGGAAATAATAGTTAGAAACTAAAAAGAACAAACAATGGATATACTCTAAATCATGAATCTCAAAATAATTATGCTGAATGAAAGAAGGCAGACAGAAAAATAGTACATACTGTAGAATTCCTACGGCATACAATTCTAGAAAGTGCACAGTGTTCCATGATGACAGAAAGCATATCAGTGGTTGCCTGGGGATGAGGGAGAGAGGGAGAAGAAACAGATTACAAAGAGATATGAGAAAAACTGGAGGAGGAAATGATGAATATGTTTCTTATTTGAACTGGAGTGATGTTTTCATGAGTATAAACATATATCAAAACCCATCAATTTGTACTAGTTATTGTATGCCAGTTGCACCTCAAAAAAATTGGTAGCAATAGGCTGCTGGGAAGATGGAGGGGGAGGAGGAGGAGGAGGAAAAAAGCAAAATCCCGCAAGATAAGTGACCTAAAAATAAATGCAATGTCATGGTCAAGAGCTCAAGCCACAGGTTCAAATCTCAGCTCAACTTTAGACAACTGTTGTTTAACTGTCCCTCTAAAATGCAGATAATAATAGTACCTACTTCGTAGGATAGCTGAGACACTCAAATGAGCCATGCACATAAAGTCCCAGACCAGTGCCTGGCATTTACTGAGGATTTAATAGGCATGAGCTATTATTGTTGCAGAAATCATCTCGTTTCATCGAAAGTCAACCCTTTTCCAAAGCGTTTCCAAACAAACCCTTTTCCCACCTTTTCTCCAATAGAAAACTTAAAGCCCCATCCAGCTGATGAATTCAGGGCCAGTGATTTCCAAGCTCAGGTCTTCTGGTGAATGGCGATTCCTCCTCTTGAGCATAGTTCCCTGTGGCTCCTTGAGAGTTTGCAAGCTAAAAGCTAAATAATGGACTTAATTGCCAGATAAAATCATTACTCAAGGGTCAGGGAAATAAAGGATAACAAGACTCCCTTAGTGAGGGTTCGGGAGGAGACAGGACACTGAATCACAGGGCTAGAGCATCATCTGGATTCTGTCGGGCCGTGCTCTCTCAGGGGTATCTGTTTGTTCCTTACCCACCCTGCTAGCTGCCCTGGGTTCCACCAAGTAGGCCAGTGTTAATAAGGGTCAAATTTGAGAGGGGAGTTCAGGGGTTCCATTATAGGGGACTGTACCACCTTGATAGTTCATTTTTGTTTGAGTCATGAACATGGACTCAAGGTTGCTTTCAGGGTTGAACACAGGCCTGGATACTAGGCTTGAGCATTTCTTACAGTACAACGTTTTATGTATTTTTAAAGTTTATTTATTTGTCTCGAGAGAGAGAGTATGTGCCAGCAGGGGAAGGGGAGAGAGAGAGAATCCCAAGCAGAACCCTACTGACATGGGGCTTGAACTCACGAGCTGTGAGATCATGACCTGAGCCGAAATCAAGAGTGGGGTGTTCAACTGACTAAACCACCCAGGCGCCTCCCTCCAGTACAACTTTAGGTCCTTCCTTAGCCCAGCCTATTAACTGCACAGGGTTATAGCAGGGAGGAGGCAGGAGAGACTCAGTTTGCTGATACTCAGCGCTAGAAATGTTGCCAAAATTTCATTTTGAATTTGGACCGCACTTCGGTAGCATCAGTTTCTTAACACCAAACTTGGGGACTCTGCACATATCTCCAATCTATGTCTATTGGCCTCTGCCTTGGAGTTTGAAGAATAATAAGCTGGAGCCGTGAGGCAAGGTTCGCTTTTTCCTACCATTGTGGCTCCTCTCTCCACTCCACGACCCACCCAAATGTGCATTTCCCACTTTCCCAGACAGAACTGCACAGCAGAGCAGCTCAGAAGCATCTGGGGGCATCAGGCCTCCTGGATTCTTCTAAATCCTCCCAGTTCCCAGTAGGCTGGTTGGTGCACCAATTTAAGGCTGTATTCTTAAGGCGCTTGATTATCTGATTCAACAGTTTCAAATTGCTAACCACAGGTAGAAAGAAATTAATTCTCCAGAGTCGTAAACCTACCCGGTTCTTCTCTCTCTGCTATCAGATGGGCCCAAGTCACTAACTTACTAGAAGAAGGAGCCACATGTAACAATGATTTGACATTTCTCCACCAGCTCACCTACAGTTCCCAATTTGTGGGCAATGGTCTGAGTTCTAGCAGATAACTGGTAATCTTCTAACCAACTGATTTTCTACCACTTAGCAAGGATTGCTCAGATCCCAGCCCCATTTGGCAGAGTCCTTACAACTCCCTGTATCCTGACTCAGTTGTAACGTTCCACTCTGAGTACCCATTCCTGCACCAGTCAGCACTCTTTTGGTTAGAAGTGACAAAGATTCATCTCAGATAAGCCAAGGCAAAGGGAGGCTTCTTAAAGGATGTGGGAAATGACACGCAGTTGAAGGGGAAGAGTGTAAGGTTTCTGAGTGCAGTGACTTGGCTGGCTTTGTCCACGGCTCTAGGCCCAATGCACAGAGCAGAGCTTGCTGAATGTTACAGGCTTGCCGTCTGGCCTTGATACAAGCTGAAATCGGCCCTTAATTAACGTCTCAGGAAGAGAGAAGAGAGGGCAATTTGTAACACACAGCTTGGGGCTGTCTCCCCAATCCGTTTATTTGTCAGAACCTCCCTGCCCCATCGTGGTGTCCAGGGACTGTCCCCAGGAAGCCCAGTTCTTACACAGCCATCCTTCCTCCTAGGAAGGGTTGAATGTTGCAGCACTGGCCACAGATCTGCATGTGGCCTGTCACACCCACTGTCTGGCTAATCCGGCCCTGAGATACAGTCTCTCTTCTGGTGGTTGAACTGGTTACATGTAAACATAGATGCTGATGGAGGCTGTTTTTCAAACAGTGTGTGTGGTGGGGGTGGGGGAAAGTAGAGGCAGAAGGGAGACAGAAAGAAAGGGGAGGAGGTGAGGAAGGAGATGGGAAGGGAGGGGTTGTGGAGAGAGCAGATATTATGAAACAGAGAGACAAATGATTTAAAGGTCCTGGTCTCAGACCATTGCCAGGATCAGCAGAATCCCTGTACTTGGGTTCCTTGAAATACTCCTTATTCCTGTAAAAATTGGCCCTCATTCATATAAGCTAGCTCAAGTTCTTTTCTGACACTTTTCTGACAAACTGGTATCTCCCACCAATAAAAATATGAACACTAAGAATTCTAGAAGCGCAGAGATTTATTTGCCTGTCCGTGAGAAGATACATAAGTGCCATGGTTTTTATTACCCCCTCGATCCTGAAAAGTGTAGCATATCATATCAGACACAAATTATTTTCGCTGCAGATCACAGAATAAAACTAATAAAAGCTTAAGAAACAAAGGCATTTTGCTATTGAACTTAGCTAGGAGAGGGGAGGCAGGCAGCTCCTGGGTCTGCTGCAAGTGTTACCAAGCCCTCTGCCATCCTCAGCCTCCTGATTTTCTCTTTGCGCTTGTGATCGTAAAAGTCCACCATAGCTCTGGGCATCCTGACCACTCAGTGGCAAACCCCAAGAGATATATTTGCCCCCCTGCCCCCCACCCCTCGCATTGTATAACAGGCCTGATATGTTCCTGACCCACCCCCAGACTCCTTCAGAGCCCTTTCTATAAGAGGAGCCCAGGATGCAGGTGAAAGTCTGGGACTAGAATTTGAGCCCTTGTTTTTCCAACTCACGGTTTTCCTTTGGAAGAGTCACTGAAGCTTTCTGCACCTTGATTTCCAACAAAAAGGAAAACAGTTATCCTTGGTGGTTATAAAAGCAAATGAGATTATATATGAAAGCACATCCAGTTTAACACCTTGGAACTTACAAGTTTCTCAAAGAATGAGTCTTTATTCCTTTCTTCCTTCCTGCCTCCTAGTTCCCATAGTGGAGAAAGCACGAGGGCCAGCTCAGAAAAATCACAGGCATTGACATCAGACGGATTTTACTTCAAATCCCGGTTCCGCCATTTATCAGCTATCTGACTTGGGCAAATTATTTCCCCTTGTTCACTGGAAAATATTTACTGGGCACCTACTACATGCCATGCACTATTCTGCCTGCTGGGGATATGGGAATGAATAAGAGAGACATAGGTCCTGCCCTTTAAAGCTTATATTCTAGTTTGCTCACTTATTAAGTAAAAATAATAATACTTTACATTCTATTAGTCCTATAAATGAAACCATTCACTAACTGTGAATGGTGGACACTCAATAAATGCTGATTCTCTTCCCTCCTTCCCTTTCTTAGGCATTATAGGATGCTGGAAAAGGCATTGGGTTGGATGTTACAACCCTGGCATTCTATCCTAGCCCTGCTGTTAATAACTAGCTGTGTGATCTTAGGCAAATGCCTTAACCTCTCTGGGTCTCAATTCCCTCCTCTATAAAATAAGAGTACTGTATGAAATGAATTGTAAGACACTTTTTGTTTGCACAAGTGTCTGTATTTCTCAAAAGCAATCATTCATCATCATATATTGTGTCAGGGTGGGCATATTAGACGGTGCAATGATTTAAAAACAAGTCTATAACTAACATTAATCAAGGCTTACTAGGTCCAAGCCCTGTGCTACATCTCTATGCATTTTGCTTTAATCCCACAGTGACTTTATGAGACAAGTATCATTATCTTCATTTTCTGTGAGGGATCTGAGCTTCAGGGGAGTGAATTTGATCAAAGTTAGTTACTCAGAGGCAAGAGTGAGATTGGTACCCACACCTGTTTGAGTCTAAAAGCCATTAGCGTTGCCCTCCATTGCTGCTGTGTGACTGTTAAGAGGTTATTGTGAGACCAATGGAACATTGTTAGTGACTCCATAAATGAATTAGTATGCCATGTCAGGAAGGAGTGCCTCCTGTATGGTTGGTCCAGGGCAAGATGCAGACCCTAAGTCTGGCCCCCTTCTGCATCCCAGTTCTTGTTCCTGCCTCCCCCACAGCTGCCTCTCCCTAACTCCATTTCTGTGGATGAGTCCATGTGATGGACGGGAAACCAAACATTATTGTTCAGGAATGATGTTTTTCAAATTGGACATCTGCTGCTTGTTTATATGGGATTTTGGCAAGGGTTTCAGTTCGTCATGGTGGTCAGACCTAGAGGAAATAATTAGGTGGTCATGGCAACCAGCATCCCAGGCGCACCACAGTGGTGCTGAGGAGGGAGCACTGAATGGCATCCAGACATCCACTCTGCCATGAACCCTCTGGCCTTGGGTTCCTAAGAAGGGCCTCTGCCCCTTCAATTCTAAAATCCTCTCAACAAGAGAATGAAATACTCAATGCCATACTGAAAAGTCTAGGTCCTGAGATCCAAAGAGTACCTGGAGGGGTGGCACAGAGACCAAAATTCATACAAAGCTGAGAAAGACCAAGGAGGGGTGCACATGTTCACAAGTGAACCCTTCACTGTGTCCCAGGAATGGTGCCTTGTGCTTGATGTCATTCCCTCAGTTAAATCCTCACAATGACCTTCTTTGGACAGAAGAAGAAACGGAAGCTTGGGAACATGAAGTGACTTGCCTAAGATCACGTGGCTATTTGGTAAAGGAATGAGAACGGGCAACTTGGTCTAGCTGGCCCTAGAGCTTTGTTACAACATCCATACTCAGCTGTTATCAGAACCCTTTCTAAGATTGCTCTCTGCTAGAAGTGGTGTGGGGGCTGCATGGGAAGTAAGACGACACCAGTCTTGAAGGCCATGTCATTGGCTGATGTCCTCTCCCCTATGTTGTCTAACTTGTCCTCTCCCCTACCTTGCCCTCTGAGGTGGACCTAACCAATCCTAGCATGGCTGCACATCTTTCCTCACCCCAGGTATTTTAGAACAACCTTCTCTCTACCGCGTTTCTGTGGAGCCCTAGGTGAGTCTGAGTTCAACTCCGTCTTTCTTTGCCTTACTAAAAAAATGGCAGAAAGTGCAAGATGCTCTCCAATTCCAGGATCATGTATCCTCCCTCTGACTCAGAAGTTGGATTGCTTGTTGTCTTCTAGATCTCTGAAGTTTTCTGCTCCCCGTGGGCATGTTCACAAAAATCCCAGTCTGCAGTGATTTTTTCTTCCCTTTTCCCCATTCTTGTAATTCTTACAGAGTCTCGTGAGATTATTATACACCTCTGTTTGGTGAGGCAAGTTATCTGGCACTTAATGCCCAGGAGGCTCTAGGAATAGAAAATACAGGAATGAGAGGATCTGCCTATGAGTCCCCTTTCTGCCACTAACTAGCCCTGTGACCTCGGGGAAGTCACTAGAATTTTTACATGTGTGAAATAAGAGGTCAAACTACTATTGAAATGTCTCTCAATGCAAAGATTTGGTAATTCAAGTCTCCCTTCTAGTAAACCAAATTTCCATTTCCATTGGAAAGCTAAGATTGTTAAATCTGCTGGTTGCTTCAGAATAAACAGTGTTACCTCTCAAATTGATACAAATTCACAGATCTCTCACCTTGGGCTCTTAATTTTTCCAGCTCATGTTTCCTGGATTCCAAGGAGGTAATCTCTGGTTTTTAGAGAGTTGTCTTTCTATCTTTCCTGATGGGTAGAATGGTGGGTAAGGGGCAAGTAGAGATGGTGATGGTACCAATGAAGAAAGTACACAAGTTAAACGATACCTTCATGAAATTAAAGGCAAGGTTGCCTGGGTCATACTGCCCTCACTATTACTACATTTCATTGTGCTTTGGCCACACTGGATGATGGTAGGAGAGGAAGAACACAGCCTTGGATCTAACTCTATCATGTAAGTAGCTGCATAATCTTGGGCAAGTCATGGAACCCCTCCAAGCACCAGTGTCTTCTTCTATTAAATGTGGATACTTGTACCTTGAGAATTATTGTGAGGATCAGTGGCGAGATAGATAAAACCCTGCGGCTTTGAAATTTAGAGATACATATTGATATATTTACAGATAAATTGACATGATGTCTGGAATTTGCTTCCAAATAACTGGGGATGATGGTCAACTGAGTTTTGACAAGGGAGCCAAGAAAATTCTACAGTCATTTCATTATTCTTTTCAACAAATGGTGCTGGGACAATTGAGTATTCACATGCAAAAGAATGAAGTGGGACCCATATCATACCATCTATAAAAATTAACTCACAATGGATCAAACACCTAAATGTAAGAGCTATAACATAAAACTCTGAAGAATGCATAGGTATAAACCTTTGTGATCTTGAATGAGGCGACTGTTTCTTAGCTATGATCCACAAATACAGACAGCAAGAGAAAAAATGGATAGCTTGGACTTCTTTAGAATTAAAAACATTTGTGCTTCAAAGGACACCATCCAGAAAGAGAAAAGACAACCTGCAGAGTGAGAGAAAATATTTACAAATTATAAGTCTGATAAGGGACTTAAATATTGAATATATAAAGAAATTTTAAGTCCCAATAATAAAAAGACAACCCAATTAAATATGGGCAAATGATCTGAATAGATATTTTTCTTAAAAAAAAGGTCTACAAATGACTGATAAGCACATAAGAAAATGCTCAACATCCTTAGCCATCAGGGAGATGCAAATCAAAAAGACAAGGGCACAGAATTATTATCAGAGAAGTGTAAATAATACTCTGTATTATACTACAATGATGAATATATATCATTAGAATTTTCTGAATGCAGAGAATGTACAATACCAAGAGTAAAAGCTAATGTAAACTGTGGACTTTGGAGGATTATTATATGTCAATACAGGTTCATCAGTTGTAACAAATGGACAGCTCCGGTGAAGGATGTTGATAACAGCGATGCTATGTGTGTGTGGCACAGAGAGTATATAAGAAATTATACCTTCCTCTCAATTTTGATAACCTAAAAATACACTAAAAATAAAAGCCGAGGGGCGCCTGAATGGCTCAGTCAGTTCAGCGTCGGACTCTTGATTTTGGCTCACGTCATGATCCCAGGGTCGCAGGATTGAGCCCCATGTCCAGCTCTGCGCTGACAGCGTGATGCCTACTTGGGATTCTCTCTCTCCCTCACTCTCAGAGAGGGAGTCTCAGAGTCTCAGAGAGACTCTCTGTCTCTCCCCCACTCGTGCTCTCTCTCTCTCTTTCTCAAAAAAGATTTAAAAAAATTAAGTTTAAAAAAGACAAAGATAAAATCCCTAATAAACTGAAAGAATTTAGAAATTAAAAACAAAAAATAAATAAGAAAAAGTGTGGGGGGACATGTGGAGAAATTGGCATCCTTCTACTCTGCTAGTGGGAATGTAAAATGGTGCAGCTACCATGACAACCAGTCCGGCAGTTTCTCAAAAGTTTAACTATAGAGTTATCGCATGACCCAGAGTGCCTCTCCTAGGTGTATACCAAAGATAAACGAAAACATATGTCTAGTCGTACACGAATGTTCTTGTACACAAATGCTCATAGTAGCATTATTAATAATAGCTAAAAGGGGGAACTCAAATATCCATCACCTGATGAATGGACAATGTAGCATATGCATACAGTGGAGTATAATTGGGCACTAAAAGGAAATGAAATACTGATATATGCTACAAGACGGATGAACCCTGAAAATATCATGCTAAGTAAAAGAAGCCAGTCACAAAAAATGACATATTGTATGATTCCATTTATATGAAATGTCCATTTAACAGACAAATCTATAGGAACAGAAAGCAGATTCATGGTTGCTTTGGGCTGGGGGTTTGGGATGCAGAGACAGGGGGTGATACCTGAAGAGCGTGAGGTTTCTTTTGGGGGTGATGAAATGTCCTAAAACTGATCGTGGTGATGGTTGCACAGCTCCATGAATTTACGAAAAACCACCGTGTGGTACACTTTAAGTAGGTGAATTGTATGGTGCGTGAGTTATTTGAAAAAACGATCATGTGGGCTGGGGGTGTTGGGGAAGAGCGAGAGAAAAAAATAGAGGAAACAAGGTTCACGGCCAGGATTTGATCACGGTCAAGCTGGTTAATAGGTACGTGTGAGTTCATTACATGATGCTCCCTACTTTTGTCTATGTTTGAAATTTTCTGCAATAAAAATAAATTTAAGTAAGTAAATAAATCAGCAAGACATATACTGGCAACAAATGGCACTATTATCATTATTATTAGTAATAGCAGTAGTAATACCATCATCATCATCGATCATAGAGCCACCCACCGGATTTAAGAATTTAAGCATATACCCCTAGATAACCCATTGAACCTCTGACGGTTTTCCTTCAATTTGCCTAAATCAGTAGTTTTCTTTGCATCCTGGCTCCATGGGGACAGAAGAACCACTGGTCACAGACATGAAACCGACCTATAACCCCTGACTCATCCCCTTCTTCCTCTCCTCACGGCCAGTCACTCACTCTTGCCAATTTTCCTTCCAAATAACTTCATCTTTACCCATCCTTCATACCCATTGCCACCTACCTAGACTAGGGCTTGGCAAATTATAGCAAGGCTACGACAACAGCTGGTCCTCCCACAGCCTCTCCTCATTCCCTCTCCTGAGTCTTACACCCAACCATCCTACACACCACCAGCAGACTCTTTGCATGTCTGTCCTTACATTTCCTTCTCCCCTGCTCAAAAATTTATAGGCTGTCTATTTCTTATGGCATAAACTCTTAATTTTTCTATCTGGATTCCTATCATCTGATGCCACCCTGTGAATCCAAACTTGTTTCTCACCATTTTATAATTTGTACCCATTGCTCTGACCTTGCATTTCCATCTGCTGTGTCCATGCAGGCATACATGTGCTTCAAGTGAGGTGAATCTTTTTTTTTTTTTTTGAGTGAGAGACAGAGCAAGCAGGGGTGGGACAGAAGGAGATGGAGGGAGAGAGTCTCAAGCAAGCCCCATGCTGTCAGTGCAGAACCTCAGTTTGTCAGGTCATGACCTGAGCTGAAACGAAGAGTCAGATGCTTTAACCCACTGAGCCACCCAGGTGCCCCAAGTGAGGTGAATTGTAATTAATTTTATCCAATCATGTTATTCCATTTTTCTTCCCAGTGACCAATTTAGGAATAAGCAGATGATGAAATGCTAAACAGTAACACACGAGAGGAGGTCTACTGAGGAGTGTACTTCTTGGGAAAAAAGTATCTCTTATCAAAAGACATGAAAGGGGGAACCTGGCTGGCTCATTCGATTAAGCATCTGACTCTTGATTTCAGCTCAGGTCATGATCTCACATTTCGTGAGTTTGAGCCCCATGTCTGGCTCTGTGCCGGGCATGGAGTCTGCTTGGGATGCTCTCTCCCTCTCTCTCTGCCCCTCCCCCTCTTTCATGTGTGCATGCATGGCCTCTCTCTCTCAAAAAAAAAAAAAAAAAAAAAAGACAAAAGATGTGGAAGAAGAGACGGCCTTTCCTTCTTCCTCCACTCCAGACATATGGGCATTGAGGAACAAAATGTAATGTCCGGAATCACTGTGGCCCTCTTATGATCACGAAGAGAAAGCCAAGAGAATGAGAGAGATGTCTTTGAGCTGGATCCACAAAGCCATCGAACTGCTAAGTCAAACCAGTCCCAGAACTGAGCTATTTCTGCACATCTCTTACGTGAAATGATAGATGTCTATATTGAAATCCTAAAACTTTGTGGGCCATCTCATTCTAGAGCCTCTCTGACTTGGCTAGAAGTCAGCCAGACTCTGACTTCTGAGTTTCTTTCTGCCGCTTATTAGCTCTATGAATTTGGCAAGTTAGACACCTTCCATACACTCAGTGCTTTTCAAATTTTAGGCTGCCTCAGAATCATCAGGAGAGTTTTTTGAAACCTGGATTCCTGAACATCACCCCACAGAGATTCTTCTTCACTAGTTTTGTGGTAGAGCTGGAGAATCTCTGTTGCTAACAAGTTTCCAGGTAATTGCTTGGAAGACCACACTTGGAGTAACAGTGTCCCAGACTCTCAGTTTCCCCATCCGTAAAATGGACATGAGAGCGTTCCTTAGTAGGTTTTATGAGAATTAAACATGGTAATACAGATACAGTGGTTGGCACGGTGCCTGGCCCAGAATTATGGCCCAGGGATGGTCGCTATTCTTACTAACTTGGGGAAACGTTACTCTTACAGTTGAGGGCTTCGTTTGTACAAATTCCAAGTACAGACTCATTGCTCTGGAGTTCTGGGGCCTTGTGTAGCCAGCTTTCCCAGACAAAAGAGCCAAAAGCAACCTGTTGACTGGAGATATTAACTAGGTGACGGTGGGGGGGGGGGGGTGACTTGAGTGATTTGCTGGGATTATTGAACATAGTCCGAAATACTGCTGGATGGAGAAGCAGACGGGAGGAAAAATGGCCTTCACTTATCAGCCCTCCATTAAGATGGTTTGTAGCATGTCTCAGCATTGTCCAAATGATTAAAGAGGTGAGACCTTGTGGGGGTGGGGGTGGGAAGGAGACTGCCCGGCTGGCTTTAAAGGACGGAAGGCAATAAAAGATTAGTTATTAAATAAATGAAGTTCAGGAAATGATCCAATGTCTTGGGAGTGTTCAATCACAGGAGACAAGAAGCTTCTAACCTTGTAGAGTCAAAAGAAAATTCACAGAAGAAAGAAAGAAAGAAAGAAAGAAAGAAAGAAAGAAAGAAAGAAAGAAAGAAAAAGAAAGAAAGAAAGAAAGAAAAAGAAAATTCACAGAGACACATACCGCCCCCAGCATGCCACTCTCTTGCTGTTGCTTGGGGTAAGGAGAAATTAAGAAGACCCAGAAAGCTGGAGTTTTAAAAATTGCCATGAATTCCTTTCCTAGAATTCCCAATAGATCTTGTCTTTCCCAGCAGTAAAGGAATGTGTCTGTTGCTATTGTTGCTGATATGAAGCATACGCACAGCCATTTATTTAGTGCTTAATATATGCCAGACCCCACGCTAAGCATTTACCTACACTGTTTCATTTAATCTCTTTAACAAATCTATGGTGTAGATTCTATTTTTATGTCTTTTATAGATGAGTAAACAGGTTCCAAACAGTGAAGAGTAAACAGGTTCCGAACATATGACCAGCAAAAGTGATTTTAACCTGGGCCCAAATGGCATTTTAACTTTTCAAATAATATATATCTCTCTTTCTCCCTTCTTCCCAGAAGGGGAGGTGGGTATTCATAGTCCTGTTTTAGAGATAGGGGCCTGGAAATTTGGAGCACTTCTGTGACATGTCCAAATGTCATCAAGGGTATGAAGTTGTAAAACCAAAGGAGTACTCTCTTTGCTATATCACACTGCCTTTGGGAATCACTCGGAATTGTTTCTTAAAGGTAATTTACATGATATTTACATCTCTATTTCCTTTCTCATCCATAAATGAGACAAAAGAGTTTCCCAAATCTTTTCTCACATCACTTTTTTATAAGTAGAGTTCACCTTCATTTTGATTTCTCTTCCCTCTCATTTCTATTTCCGTCTCCTCCAATTTCCAGAGTAGGTACTGGAAATTTCCAGTTTCCAGAGTAAGTTCCTCCCTACACAGCTTTCCTTCAGACTTGGCTGTGAATTTCTACGGCCCTAGAGAGCCTGAAGGACTAAGACATAGGTCTTCTTTTTTGTCCGCACCTCCTTTTAATTAGCCTGTGACTCGCAGAAGGTCAGATATTATTATCTTCATCTTAACGATGAGGAAATGGAGTCAGCAGAAAGGTTAAAAAACATGTCCAGATTCAGGGGTTTAGTCCATGTTCTTTCTCGTTTTAAAGCCTGCATTCTTTATAAGGCTTTACTTTGAGTTGGCCAGATACCTGACCTTGAGAAGAGTCATAATCTGCCTGGGATCCACTTAAGACCTAGTTGATTCTTAAGCAAATTTCTTACCTTCTCTGGTCTCAGTTTCCTCTTTTGTATAAAGGTGTTTCTGTCAAGTTTGGCAATAACATGTGGAATGTTTGCTACTGCATCTATAGTGCAAGACATCAATAAAAGTAAATTATATATATAAATTTCTAAAAGTTTTACAGTGTTAGCTGTTGGATTTAGATCTTCGATCCATTTTGAGTTACTTTTTGTATATGGTGTAAAGGTAAGGATCTATTTGGGGTCGGCGGGGGGGATGGATATCCAATTTTCCAAGCACTTTTTGTTGAAAAAACTGTCCTTTATCCCATTGAATGGTCTTGACACTCTTGTTGAAAATCATTTTCTGTTTTTATGTATAAAAATGTTTAATGTCTATTTATTTTTGAGAGAGACAGAGAGACAGAGTGCAAGTGGGGGAGGCACAGAGAGAAGTGAGAGATACAGAATCTGAAGCAGGCTCCATCCAGGTTCATAGCTGTCAGCACAGAGCCTGATGTGGAGCTCAAATTCACGAACCATGAAATCATGACCTGAGCCAAAGTTGGACGCTTAACCGACTGAGCCACCCACAGGCCCAAAAATCATTTTCCATATATGTGAGGGTTTATTACTATATCAATGTTCCATTGATCTACATGTCTGTCTTTATGCCAATAGCTCGTTTTGATTACCATAACTATGAGATAAGTTTTGAAATAAGGAGATCTCTAATTTTGCTCTTTTTTTTTTTTTTTTTAGATTGTTTTGGCTATTCTGGGTCCCTTGAGACTTCATATGACTTTTAGAATGGGTTTTTCTATTTCTGAAGAGAATATCACTGGGATTTTAAAAGGAACTGCATTGAATGTGTACATGCCTTTGGGTGGTATTGGCATTTTAGCAATAAGTCTTCCTCCCCATGAGCACAGGATATCTTTCCAGTATTTGCGTCTGCTTTAATTTAATTTAATTTTTAATTTAATTCCTTAATTTCTTTCACCAATATTTTGTAGTTTTCAGTGCACAATTCTTTTGCTGCCTTGATTAAATTTATTCCTAAGTATTTTATTCTTTTTCAGGCTACTGTTTTCTTAATTTTCTCTTCAGATTATTCATTGTTAATGTATAGAAATGCAACTGATATTTTGCATGTTGATTTTGCATCCTGCTGAGTCATTTACCAGCTTTCATAGGGTTTTTGTGGAATCTTTAGGATTTTCTCCATATAGAATTATGTCATCGGTGAACAGAGACAATTTTACATCTTCCTTTCCAATTTGGATGCTTTTTATTTCTTTTTCTTGACTAATTACTCTGGTTAGGACTTCCACTATTATGTTAAATAGAAAGCAGGTTAAAGCAGGCGTGCATGCCCTGATCATAGAGGAAAAGCTTTCAATCTTTCACCACTGAATATGATGTTAGCTGTAGGTTTTCATACATGTTCTTTATTATGTAAAGTAGTTTCCTTCCAGTTGTAATTTTTTGAGTGCAGATTTACACTTTTTAAAGACACTTCAGCAGCTAAGTAGAGATTGGACTGGTGGGGATGAGCTGATATTAAGGAGACCCTCTTGGAAGCTATTATAGTGGTTTAAGCAAAAATTGATGTCGTCCTGAATTAGGGAATTATCAGAACGCATGACAGGGAGAAAAGTTAGAAGAAACTTTTTGGCAATAATATTAGTAAATCTTAGTGATTGATTTAATATGCTAGGAAGGGAAGGGTCAGGGATGCTTCCCAGTTTTCTGATTAGGGACATAAGACAAAGAGAACCCTGGCAAGGGATAGTTTTGTGACGATGGATTAGTTGAAGAGGACGTGTGCAGGGCTAGGTAGTTAAATAGAAGAGTCAGAAGCTTGAAGAGAAAGGTATAAACTAGAGATGGAAGATTTAAAATATTTCCAACCGAGGTGGTGGTCAAAACCATGCGTATGGATAAGTTGAACAAGGGTTACAAAAACATACGCTTGGAGGGGCCAGGCAGGTACCAATCATTGCATGGGACTTGACGCAGTACTCTAGGGGAACTCCAGGGCCTGGGGCAACTGACCATGCCTGCCCTGCTTAAAGGCTTTCCAATGGAATCAGTCGAGCAAAGACTGCTGGTTTGTGTGTAGACCCTCTCCTGTCCCATTGTTCTTGCTCATAAACTTAAAGGAATAGGTCCATCATCTTAATGGAATTTCAGGGAGTGTGGCTCACCCGTGGGGAAGCAATTAGAGTCAAGAGAAGCCCCTTGTCTTCCCCCTAGCACACTTGACATCATTCCACAGAGGCAGATGTGGCTCCAGCTGCAATTGGCTCTGTCCTTTGCTGTGTTTCTTATCAGCATTACTCAGAGCAGTGGCTGCCGAGAGCTCAAATTTAGGAGCCTAGGGGTCCTTAATATGAGACAGCCAAGACATCTCAAGACCAAGGCCGGCAGAGCTGGCTCCTGTTTCAGGGCCTGGAAGCACAGTTCTTCAAAATGTCAACATAGTAATGACCTGCTGAAGGCTTGGCTTCCTATGCAGGGAATATTTGGAAAGGGAAGGTTATTTTTGTTGTTGTTTTTATACATAAATAACACAATCTGACTTTTCAGCACTGCAGAGAGGTCTGGATAGTCAGAATAGGAAGACAACCCCCCACCTACTGGGGTGAGTTTCTGAAGCCAGGGCTTACACGAGCCTGAAGCTCCAAGGGGACTTGGGCCGAGCAGCCAGAGGTCAGCATCTCTGTTCCTGTTTTTCCTACGAATGGCAGGCCAACTAGGGCAGGCAATTGAGATAACTGGGCCTGGGTTACTGAAGCTGTTTGTGTGAAATGCTAGATTGAACAAACTTAGCAAGTCTGTGATTTTGACTTTTTGATGGCTATGTGGACCAGGATGGAGATTTTAGGAGGTTCTTTCCAGCGGCAGAAATAATCAGCTCCATTTAGTAATCAGCAAGCAAACACACATATCCTTCAAAACCTGGCTTAGATGTTACCTTTTGCAGCCAGACCTTTGCCTGCCTCATTCCTTTGGGTATCCATAACATTTACTTCTGTTATGAACCAAAATAGACCACACTTTGGACTTCTCAAAGGCAGGAGAGGTATTTTCTACTTCTTCATTTATAAGATTCAGGGCCAACCAATGTGCCTCACACACACTCAGCATTTGAATGAATTAATGCATGGCTTTATTATTCTATTAAGCCACTGTTCCTTCCTCACACTGCTTACTTCATGTGGCTTCTATATACCTTCTCTTTGTTTTAGTAATCAAATTAGTTTCCAAGGACTGTCATAAAAAAGCACCACATGCTGGGTAGCTTGAACAACAGGAGTGTATTTTCTGTACAATTCTGGAGGCTAGAAGTATAAGACCAAGCTGTCACAGGGTTGGTTCCTTTGGAGGGCTGTGAGGAAAACTTTTTCATGCCTCCCTCTTAGCTCCTAGGAGTTTGCTGGCAATTTTTGAGTGTTCCTCGTCTTGTAGACACATTGCCCCAATCTCTGTCCTCATGCTCACATGGCATTCTCCCTGCGTGCATATCTAAATTTCCCCTTTTAATAAAGACACCGATCATATTGGATTCAGGGCCCACTCTACTCCAGTATGGCCTCATCTTAATTAATTTTATCCGCACTGACCTCATTTCCAAATAAGACTATGTTCTGAGATATTGGAGGTTAGGATTTCAAATTATGAATTTGGGGAAGACACACTTCAACTCGTAACCAACATGTTTTACAACGAGTGATTTTTATAGCACTCTCCACACTCACAGCCTTCTCAATATCAGGGAGTGTACCTTCTTCTTCTCACAAAGCTGAGGCATATTAGAAGGAGCCCTGCTCTAGAAGAACAAGTCACTCCTACATCCTGACCTCAGTTTTCTCCTACGTAAAGTGCCAAGTTGGAGTAAATAATCCTTCAGGACATTTCCTGCTCCGAGATTCTAGGATTTTTCTGGGAATCAATAGCCCTAGGGCTTTCTGACTGTTCCCATTGTTTTTCTCCCATTTTTAACTGGCAGCACGCCTCACCATCAGTACATTTATTGCGCTTCTTACTGATCCATGACAGTTCTCATTCTTATTCAATAATTTGAATCATCTTATAGTGCATCTTATAGCAGATTTGAATCTGCTTTTTGTTTCTGTTGTCAGGTGTGAAGGTGCAATCTTAATTAAACTAATAGCAACCTTGAAGAAGGTGTTATCCAAGAACTCTGAAAGAAGTTCCCACTCAGTTGTACAATGATCTAGCCTTCTGTGGCTTCCTGTCACATTACAGAACAGCTAGGTCTGGTGTCTCTCTGGTGTCTGTGTGGCCCAAACCCATTTTGTCCACCTCTGTCAGCCAGTCTTTTCCTTCTTGCACTTTCCTCTAGCCACATTATAGGTGTATGTCTCCATGTGTCTCTGTGTGTATGACCATCACTAACATCATTCCTACAGTCATGCCTCTGTTTCCGATATTCTTTACTCCTGACATATGGCCTTTTCCCATTATCTCTTACTCATCCATCAGGATCCAACTGATACGCTACCTCTTCTATGAAACCTTCTCTTCCCTCTCCAGGCCAAACAATCCACTCCATTTTCTGAGCTGCCATTGTAGTACATGTAGACCCTCTTTTGGCATTTAATCACTTTCTACTTTGTAGCATCATTATTTGCAGAAGGCTCAGCTTCGCCACTTTTCAGCTCCAACCCTGAGTAAACTCAAGTCTGTTTATTGATCTGCCAAGTGGGAATTATGCCCAACATCTGGAGAAGTTATGAGAATGATTTACAACAATAAATGTGAAAGTACAGGAACACAGTAAGTGCATAATAAATATTAGTTCTCTCTCCCCCGTTCCCTGTGTCAGGTTTGTGTATTTGCTCATTTCCACATTCCTCATCACCCTCTACAGGAGACCTGGCCTTTGGTAGATGTTTAGTAAGAGTTAGATGCATGGATGGAAGGATGGTAAATTGAACAATGTCTGAGAAAATTTAAGAATACTCAATTTGGGCTATTACTTTCATACAAACAATGCCAGAGTTGAGTCCCTATGGAACAAAAACATGATCTAAATAGTAAACAAAGGAAAACTTTTGTGGACCCCAACATACTGTCCTCTGAGGCCCCTACCCCAAACACATTTTCATTCACTCCTACTCAGGTACGCAAAATGCTACAACTGCCTCTTGGCTGCTATATTCAGGTTAGCCTTTCTCCCTGGACTTACTTGTTCTACGTATTCTCTTTTCCTCTCCTTGTCCATCACAATTTACCTATTCCCTGTGCTAATCACTTGGGGCTCTAATTATCACAGAAAATAGTCTTTATTTGGTAGCAGGAAGGGCTTAATGATGTGGTGGCCAGCCTCCAAGACGTCCCCTAATGATCCTCACTTTCTAATATTCGTGTCCTTGCATAGAGCCCTCTCATATTGAATGAGAATGACTTGGATAGTCAGTAAAATATTGAGAACGTGACTGTGTGATGTCCAAAGAGAGGTCATAAAACACATTGCTGTTCTACGTTGGGTTCTTGGATTGCTCACATTGGAGGAGACCGGCTGCCATGTTGTCAGGACATTCAGGCAGCCATGTGGATAGACTCGTGTGAGGAAAAACTGAGGCCTCCTGCCAATAGCCAGCACCAGCTTGCCAATTACAGGAGAGAACCACCCTGAGAGCGGATCTTCTAGTCCCAATTAACTCTTCAGATGACTGTAGCTTAGATCAACATCTGATTCAATCTCATTAGAGACTGTAAGTTTGAACCACTGGCCAGGGTACTCCCCAACTCCTGACCCTCAAAAACTGTGAGAGATAGTAAATATGTATTTCTATTTTAGGCCACTGTGTTTGGAAGGGATGTGTTTCATAGCAATAGGTAAGTGGTACACTGGGTTATCTGGAAGCTATTGATTCCTTATGCCCAAAGAGTAAGAATACATTCTTGGATTTCTGGATTTACAGGCCCAGTGAGAGAAATTGGAAGCACATAGAACTATCGAAGCCTCTCGAGGTTCTACCAATTAAATATAGGGAATCCTTCTACCACCTTGTAAAACTGCCTGACAGATCTACAAAAGGTGAATGGGTACAAGCCCTAACACTGAAAAATTCCACTCACGGATACGTATTCAACAGAAATGTATTCACCAAAGACACATGCAAGAATGTTTGTAGCAGCATTACTGAGAATAGCCAAAGCCACTCAAATGACCAATCAAGAATAGAATAGGTCATTAAGTGGTAGTATAACCGCTGAAACACTGCATAGCAAAGAGTGATGCAACAAAGCCACAAGCACAGGATGGGTGAATGTCTCAAACTTTGCATAGAGAGAAAAAAGCCAGGCGTAAGAATATCTATACCTGATCCTATTTCTATAAAGTATAAAAAGGTAAAATTAATCTATAATGTAAAATAGTAGTTATTGTCAGAGAGGAAATGAAGGGGCTGCTGGGGTGCTGGTGATGTTCTGGTTCTTGATCTGAGTGCTGACGACATGGACAGGATCCCTTTTGGACAAATCAGTGAGCTATAAGTTTATGATTTGTGTGCTTTTCTTTTTTTTTTTTTTTTTAGTATTTATTTATTTTTGAGAAAGAGAGGGAGAGGGAGAGTGTGAGTGGGGGAAGTGGGCAGAGAGAAGAGGCAGACACAGAATCCAAAGCAGGCTGCAGGCTCTGAGCTGTCAGCACAGAGCCCGACCCAGGGCTTGTACCCACAAACTGCGAGATCGTGACCCGAGCCAAAGTCGGTCGCTTAACTGACTGAGCCACCCAGGTGCCCGTTTATGTGCTTTTCTGTATCTGTTATACTTTAACAATTTACTTTTTAAAATTACTTTAACAAATGGCAAAAAAAAAATAAGCACAGCTGAGAGCAGTACAAGTTTAGAAAGGATTGTGCTTCATATCAAGGAGGAGGATGGAAAATTCCCGCCCTGGTATTAATTTGTGCTGGGGCTCACTTGCCTAATAATAAAATAATAGTTAATATTGATTATGTACCAACTATACCTGAAGTATTAATGAAGCAAACAAGTATGGCATTTTATTTAATTTCAAAATAATATTTCAAGACAAATCATATACTACTCATTTTACAAACATAGATACAAAAGTCAAGAAAAATGGAGTATCTCGTGCAGAGTTTCAGTGTGTGTCAATGACATAGATTGCATTTAAATCTGGATCTCTGGCTCCTAAGAATTTACTTTTCTTAACGATACCATGATTCCACTGAAAAGAGGGAGGTAACTAGGTAAGACTTGGACTCCTTTAGTACAAAATTAAGATCTATGCAAGCGTGAATCTACACTGCATATGTATATAGGTTTGTACAACCACACACAATGCCTAAATGTGCATGGGTGCATGTGAGTGTTCATGCAGTGAGTTACATACCTACGGTTCTATTTGTTTAGTGCCAAGATCTAAGGGAAAACTAAAAAAATATAAAGATGCACTGGGATGATTCCAACTGTTTGATTTCTGGCATCGGACGATTCAAGCATCTCAATAAATCCACTCTTTGCTTTTCATCCAGATATTTACTCAGTACAAATACAGTCTCAGGCTTAGGGACCCAACGAGTGAGTTGATCAGTATTCATTTCCCTACTGCTTTCTTGGCTTCTCTTTTTCCTGTTATTCTGTTATTCCTGATCTTGATTCATAAAGCTCCCAAACTGAAGCTGGGCACATGGTTACCCAGCTAGACACTACATTTTTTTCATCCTTCCTTGAAGTGTGGGGTGTGACTGAGAATAAGTGATATCCGGAGTGATACATGTATTATAAAGACAATACCCCTTACACAGGATTCACTGTTTTTCCTCCCTGCAGGCTGAAAATCTGTATAGACAGTAACCCAGCCACAGCCAGAGGTGAAGGTAATATTCTAGGGATGGTGCAGAAACAAGTTGGTAGAAAACTGGAGTGGTTTATGGTACAGAACCCCGTACTAACCCAGACTGTTTTCCTTTGGACTGTTAAAGAAGAGAGAAACTTGTTTCATATAAGCCCAGTGTGGGGGCTCCCTGCACTCTCTATAATGCAAGTAGATTTAAGGGGGCGGGGAGGGTGATTGACAGAGACACATGAACAAGCACCTTGGCCAATGGCCAATAGCTAGACCCTCAGACAGTGGACAACTGGGTCCCCAAGTGAGAGACTACTCTGAGAGGCAGCCTCAGATGGACTGATAGTGTCCCCTTCATAGCTTATAATACAGTAGCATGAACACCTTTTTATTGGATCCTCACCACAAATATATGGGGCAGGAATTAACTTTGTATTCCCATTTTGAAAAACCAGGTCTCAGGGCGCCTGGATGGCTCAGTCAGTTGAGCGTCTGACTTCGGCTCAGGTCATAATCTCACCGTTTGTGAGTTCTAGCCCCGTGTCGGGCTCTGTGCTGACAGCTCGGAGCCTGGAGCCTGCTTCGGATTCTGTGTCTTCCTCTCTCTCTGCCCCTTCCCCACTCATGCTCTGTCTCTCTCTGTCTCAGAAATAAATAAACATTTAAAAAAATAATAATAATAGAAGAAAAGAAAACCCAGGTCTCAAATAAGTGTCTTGCTCATGTTAATAAGTGACATAGAGCCAAAAGTTTTTCATCATTCCTCATCTCCCTGGAAAGGAGTTATAGGGAAATGAGGCCAATGAAGGGGTTCCTGACAGAGGCCTTTCCTTGCAGAGCAACAGAATTCAGAGTTCAAGCCTAGGCCTCATCTATAAGAAGATTTAATCATGCAGGAATTTCAGGAACCTTACTTTATATTTTTAAGGAAATAATTTTTTTTGAAATTTTATTTTTTTATTTTTTTGTTTTTAAAACTTTTATTTTAATTCTAGTGGGTTAACATGTACTGCAATATTGGCTTCTGGGGTAGAATTCAGTGATTGAGCATTTACATACAATACGCAGTGCTCATCCCAACAAATGCCCTCTTTTGTACCCATCACCCATCTAGCCCATCCCCCCCACCCATCTCTTTCCATCAACCCTCAGTTTGTTCTCTATCTTTAAAGAGTCTTTTATGGTTTGTTTCCCCCTCCCTCTTTTTTTTCCTCTCCCCCCCCACCCCGTCCCCTATGTTCGTCTGTTTTGTTTCTTAAATTCCACATATGAGAGAAATCATATGGTATTTGCCTTTCTCTGACTGACTTATTTCACTTAGCATAACACACTCTAGTTCCATCCACATTGTTGCAAATGGCAAGATTTCATTCTTTTTCATGGCTCAGTAACATCCCATTGTATGTAGACACCACACCTTCTTTATCCATTCATCCATCGGTGAACATTTGGGCTCTCTCCATAGTTTGGCTATTGTTGATAATGCTGCTGTAAAACATCAGAGTGTGTGTCCCCCTTCAAATCTGTATTTTTGTAGCCTTTGGGTAAATACCCAGTAGTGCAATTGCTGGATCATAGGGTAGTTCTGTTTTTAACTTTTTGAAGAACCTGGAGTCAGGTGATTTGGGACAGGATTCAAGGAGGCAGGGCCTGCTCTGTATTCAGTGCTATCGTGAAGCAAGAATAATTCTGATTGGATATCTTCATGAATCATATCTAGAAGGAGGTACTAATAGAAAGAAGCTAAAGAAGTAATTAACAAAGAAGGAGCCATCACTCGTGTTAGCTGGGAGAGGGGGACATTCCATATTTTTGTGGTTTCCACAGTGACCCTGTTTTTGTATGTGCTTAGAAAAAACGGTTACCTATTGTCAGGGGGTGAGGGGGGGTCTCCTTTACGAGGTTATTTATGTTTAGCAAGAGAAACACCACAGCTTAGCTGCAGATTCCAGGCCAGCACCTAACAACACGGGAGCCTTGCTTTTAGGGTGAATCCAGTTCACAGATGCCAGGGGCTGCTTTTCTCCTTCTCATTTACTTAATCTTCACCCCAAATTTATGATTCAGACTCTATCAGAATTATAGATGAGGAACGTGAGACACAGCAGATTTCAGTAACTGGCCAAGGTCACACAGATAACAAAGGGAGGAGAAGAATGAGAACCCAGGCAGTATGGATTACCAGGCTCTTTTACCTCTTCAGCCATTTCCCCAGGGCCTCATCCTATCTGCAGACCCTCAGCATTTGATCCCAACAGGACAGTGCTACCCACTCCTAACCACATGCTGTGGATTCTCTAGCCTGCCTGGATACTCGCGTGGCTGGATTCCACAGATCCACGGAGGCGTGCCCTCTGGAATTCCGGACCTGATAGCCTGCCGTGACCATGCATTCACTCCCAACCCAAACTCTCTGGAAACCTGCTCCGCCTGTTTCATTGGGCTCCCCTTCACCCTCTCACATTCCTCCCCACCCTGGTGAGTGAGGCTTATTTCTGGAGGGACTAGACAAAGGCCTACCCAATACCACGTGCCTGTTGTGACATCCTGAAAGAATCTGATGAAGGCCCTCTGGGGTGTTTGCTGCTGTCTGCAGCTTGGAGGCAGAGAGGTATAGAGGAAGGAGCTAGCTGAGTCCCTACTTGAGGGATGTATGACCTCCTGACAAGTTACTTAACCCCTCCAAGTTTCATCAGCTATAAAATTAAGAGCACTAGTGACCATCTCAAAGTACAAGGAAGATCAGATGAGACTATATACATATGTGTGTGTGTATATATATATATATATATATATATATATATATATATATATTTCGGTGGAAACTGAGGAAGTGATTAAGTTTCCCATATGAGTTGATATGAAGCAGACAAGAGAGAGCAAGCAAGGGAGAGCAAAGAAGGCATAACTAACCTGGGCAGGCAAACCTCTCTAGAACTATTTCTCTTCCTACTATGCACACAGCTCAATGCAGGGACAGGCCTGCCAGCGTGAGGGTCACCGGAGAATTTCCATCTCTGATGGGCCTAAGAATGCAAAATATTGACTCTAATAGAAAAAGTATTGAATTTAGCATAGGAGATCTGAGTTCTAGATCGGTGCCGCCATTTTCTGGCCTTGGGCAAATCACTTGACCTCTATGTTTTTCTCCTCAGTAGCAAAAGGGAAGTGCCTGTAAACCAAAGGTCAAGCCCTTTACTTTTTTTTTTTAATGTTTATTTTATTTTTGAGAGAGATGGAGACAGAGTACGAGAGGGGGTAGGGGCAGGGAGAGAGGGAGACACAGAATCTGAAGCAGGCTCCAGGCTCTGAGCTCTCAGCACAGAGCCTGACACGGAGCTCAAACCCACCAAGTGGGAAATCATGACCTGAGCTGAAGTCGGACACTTAACCGACTGAGCCACCCAGGCACCCTAAGCACTTTACTTTTATTAGTGCTTACCACAACCCGCTCCACTATGTAATATCATTATGCCCATTTTATTCAAGAGGAAACCCAGGATAAGAGTGGCCAAAGAGTTTGTCCACAGACACACAGCGGTGAGTGTCTGGGCTGTGAACCAGGCAGTCAGATCCTAGAGCCTGTGCCTCCACCCCTGCCGCCAGCAACACTCCCACTTGCTTATCTGAAACCCTGGAAGAAAAATCGCCCCCACTGCTTCCTCCAGGCAGCTCTGAGGATCAGATGGGCCCATGGGTGTGCCAGGATGTGCTTTAACTGTGGATGCACTGTGGAGACGTGGTAGTGTCTCATTCGCTGTGGCTTTGTAGGGCAGCATCAGCACAAAAGTCCTTAGCGTGGATGTTTCAGAAAGGCAGATTTCAGCTCAGAGTGAGGACAGGCCTTCTGCAGTGAGTGCTCCTGTGTGACCTGGGCTCTCTCTGAGGCAGGAAGCACGCCCCGCCCTCCACCAGCAAAAGAATCACCCCCAGATGGGAAAGCAGCAGAGGGTTTCCTTCATCACCTGTGGTAACTGAGGCTCCTGGCACAGGGCTCCGCCAGGCAGGGTACCCCATTTGGCGGGCTTCCCTCTCTTTCTGTCTTCTTTTCATGTTAGATGCTTCCTCGCCACCGTTTCCCCTTCAGATTTTGTGAATTCTCGTGTTTCTGTGAGGTCGCTGGAGCCCCACTTGACCTGAATGTCCTTTGCCAACTTCATCACCGCCTCTGGGGCTGGGGTGGATATGCGGGAAAACATTTTTCCTGAACTCTGGCTCAGAGTCCTTCAACATCTGTGGAAAACAAGGGAGTTTACCACACAACCCTCTCACAATCAAGTACTCAATTAATGTTTGGCTCCCCAGAACGACCTTTCTCAAGAAAAATACCATTTAAAACATTTTTTCTCCGCCTCTCTCCATCTTTCTGAGAGAGGGAGTTCTGAGGCCAACCACGGAGAAAGAGCCTTTGGTTTCCTCCATGAAAATTGTTGTAATACCCTGGCCAAAGCATGTGGGATGGGCCACTGAAAGTCCCCTGGCATGACCTCCACACTGCCTGGGTGGGGACAGAGCAAGGACGAAGATGAAGAGGTGGGAGGAGAGCAGTGGCTCTTTTATGGCTTCCTCTGTCACAGCTTCACCCTGAGAGGACAGGAGAGCCATGTTCTCTCAGGAACACCAGGAGATGGTATGTGTGTGAGACAGAGACAGACAGACAGACAGAGATGGAGAGACACAGAGAGAAAGAGAGACACTATGACACTGTTAGAAATTTTCCATCCCTTTGAGATCTGGAACCCTCTGATTCAAAGGGTGGTCCACAGACCACCAGCATCACCATCACCCAAGAGCTCGAACTGTCTGAAATGCAGAATCCCAGGCCCACTCCAGGCTGACTGAATCAAAATCTACATCTCAAGTCCCTCAGGCAATTCTCAGCTACGCTGAAGTTTAAGAAGCACTGATCTAGATAAGACTGCCTCAGAACGCCTAGGTATGTCCCATGGAAGTCCAAATCTCTGCCCAAATTGTTGGTTCATTCCCAGGGAATCTCTCGGGGGCACCCCTGGTGCCTGCAAAGGCACATTTACTTCCCCTGCAAAGGACAGTTGATAGCTTATTTTGCCCTTCTTTGCTCCCTGTCTCTGTCTGTTTCACATCAGACCAGATGGGAAATTTAATCCCTTCTTCAGTTTACACCAAAAAGCAACTCACACAGCATTTGTGTATGTGTGTAGGAAACGTTCCCAAAATTTGCTGAGTAGGGGGGATGGGGCGAAATAACCAATGTGACCACTTCATACTGAATGATAGACCACCCAGCAGTGGGAATTTCTGCCCTGGTTCCCGGCCCCAGGTGTTTGCTAATCTACCCCGTGACCCTGGGTCACCTCTCCCAACCTCTCCTGCTCGGTGCCTTCCCTCTATCGTCTCCCCATTTCTGTGAGGAGCAGAACTCCTCTCCTTTTCTCATATAGAGCAGGAACGACCTCCCTTCTGCCGTCTTCACACTGTGCTCTCAAGATCCTCCTTCTGTCCTGTATGTGGCAAAAAAGACAACTCTGCACACCCGTGTTCATAGTAGCACTGCTCACAATGCCACGGGGTGGAAGCAGCCCAAGTGGCCATCAACTGATGAATGGATAAACAACATGTGGTACACACATACAGTGGGGATGTTGTTCGGCCCATAAAAAGGAAAGAGATTCTGGTATATGCTACTACATGGATGAAGCTTGAGGACGCTTCGCTGATGAAATAAGCTAACCAACGAAAGACAAACGGTGTATGAAATTGTACGAAATATACAGAGTAGTCAAATTCACAGAGACAGAAAGTAAAACAGTGGTTGCCAGCGGCTGGGGGAGGGGGAAGAGGGGAAAGCAGGGAAAGCGTTGCTCAGAGGGTGCTAAGTTTCAGTTTGCAAGGTAAAAACTGGTACCCAAAAAATTTGGTGCCCAAATCTTCCCCAACCTGAATCCCTGGAGGTGCTATAAACCAGCACCGTCTCCTGAAAGGACGTAGCTGAAGCCACGTGGGAAAAGTGTTGGCCTCACAGGAAAGAAAGATCTGGAGGGGGAGTCCTGCCTTAGTCATTCCAGTATGTGAAATGGCAAGAAACTCACTTCATGTTCTGGGTTCCCTCTGGAGTGTCTTTCACTTACTCATGACCTTCCTACGGGAATCTACAGGAGTGAGTGCCCAGCAGCAAGGCCTGGGCACTGTGACCCTACTCCTTAACCACATTTGACCAGACTAGGGGAAGGCCCCTGACTCAAGCTTTTTCAATTGGGGTCACACTGGTAGTAATGGGGAATCCAAACAGAGAGAGGCAGAAGGTCAATCTCTTGTATGGTTGGCATGATAACTCGTGAGCTTGGAAACTGGGAGGCTGTCACACTCCACCCATTTGCATTGAGCTTCTGAGAAAACCGGGCTTCAGAGAAGAAAGGCAGAGGCAGCCGAGCAGCCACGTTGAGGAAAGGGGAGAGAAGAAGAAGGACCGTTTCCCAAGTTCCCTGCTACCTTCCTCTCACCAGTTCTTGTCATTCCTGGAGACCTTCCCCACGGCTCACTCACCAGCTTGGTTGCCTGAATCACCCCTGCATCTTAACATGAATTTCTCTCTTTAGCGGAAACTAGCTCCGTTTGGTTTCTGTCACTTACAACCGAAGCCACTTTGAGCAACTCACATTCGCCATTTTGAGGCTTAGTTTTTTTGGCTGAAAAATGATCATGAGACTGAATCACTGAATTGTTGACCACACGGATATTGTTTAAATGCCAGAAGAATAGAAAGGACAATTATTGCAGGAAGAGAGACATCATGGATGGAGAAAAATGGCTTAGATGGAAATTTTGTTCTGAATTTTTTGAAACATTGGTTTAAAAAAATAGAAAAATGATGACAAACTAATTAGGAAGATATCAGAATACATCAGACCCTTTTCTAAGTATTTTATACATACTAGGTATTTTAATCCTCATGTCAGCCTGGTTCTGCAGAGGCTCTGTTCTTATCTTTCATTTTGCAGATGAGGCAACTAAGCTATAAGAGAAGGTTAATAACTAGCCGAGGTCACATTATACGAGAGTGCAAAGCAACATCCCTCGCTTTTATATCTGTTTCCTCATCTGTAAAATGGCCCAAATGATGGATACCCCAGGGTTGTGCTGAGAGAATTAACTAAAAATGTCTTCACAATGTATATGACACCTAAGAACCGATTCCATAATCTCTTTCATAAGAAAACTCATCATTAATCTGTTTTGTTACTGAAGTGCAAATTAAGAAAATGAGACATGCAGCTATGAAGAGCTAACTTTCAAACGAATTAAAGGCAATTCTGTTTACACGATAAGAGTGGGACTCATAAAAGTCATACACCCAAGTGGGAAATAGGCTTGAAAATACGTAGCCCGAATGAATGAAACAGGGCCTAAGGCGGCCTCAGACAGTTTTCAAGCCCTCTCTTTCTAGGGGAATCAAGATAAACACATTCTGCAGCACCTGTTGACAATGCAAGCTTTTTTTTAATCTTCTCAACTTTGAGAGTGGCACGTCCCAATTGGATATGAGGTGGGGGGAGGCAGGGAAATTGAGAATGGCCACACAGTATCATATCCTGGGGGCTCTGTGGCATCATCTCAGGTTACAGATGGAAGGTGGGAGCTCCAGGAGATAAATAAACGTGCCTTCAGTCCAACAACCAGGAAGCCAAAGAATCAGATTTCAAATACAAATCTCTCTGACCCCAAAGTCCTTGCTTTCCTCCTCATACCTTGACATACCTCACCCAACTTGACACCTGTTGCCACTTAACACGTTACCTGAAGTCAATCATTTGAAGCAACCATAAGCATCTTATAGTTTCTGTGGGTCAGAAATTCAAGAACAGCTTAGCTGGGTGGTTCTGGCCCTGGGTTTCTTGTGAGCTTAGAGTCAAGATAAGATGGGCCTCAGCTGAGGCTACGGCTATCTACAGATTTGGCGGGGGCTGGTGGATCCGCTTCCAGTCCTCACTGTTGGCAATCTCGTGCTGGTTGTAGGAAGTGGGGCCTTGGTGCCTCTCCGTGCAGGCCTCTCCATTGGTTATTTGAGTCCTTGCAGCATGGTGGCTGACTTGCCTCCAAACAGGCAATCCAAGAGAAGTGTGCAAGGGAAGCTCTCCTAGCTTCAGAAGTCCCACGGAATCACTTCTATCACATTCTTTCAACTAGACTAAGACTGACCTACATTGAGGGGAAGGAAGTTTGGCTCTGACTTTTGAAGGGTGGAGAATTATGGATCTGTCTGAAGACCCTACACTTAGCAACCTGAGAAAGAATTGGCAGCTCTGGCCTGAGTTGCCCCACCTCTGCTTAAAAGGAGGCAGAGGCTTCCAGTACCTTGGAGGTTAAAGATCAAAATCCTCAACATGGCAGTAAGGCCACACATGTCCTACACACTGCGTGTCCCCAACTTCAAACCCGGTCTTTCTCCTTGATGTTATACACTTGGGCTTCATTTCCACTAAAATGCTACTCTCTCTCCTGCCTGAAGCCTCTGCACAGATGTCCCCTCAGCCCTCCATGCCTTCCCCTAACCTCCTGCCACCATGCCAAGATTCACTCATCCTTCAGATCCTGGTTCAAAGGTCACCTTTTCATCAAAATATCCCTCTTATCTCTGACCAGATCAGGTCCAGCCAGAAGCTCTTATAAATCGTTGAATTTTTTTTTTAATTATACTTTCTTCCTTTCCCATTAGCATATTGGCACAATCATTTCATCCATGTCTGTCTATCCCACTAATGTTCAATCCACATTGAGACCACATCTGGTTTTTTATTCTCTGATGTTTCCCCAGTGCTTTGCACAGTGCCAAGAGTGTAATGTGTACTCAATCACAAACGTGTTGCGTGAATGAATGAATGAATGCCCAGTCAGTGATCTCCTCATAGCTGGAGATGTGTAGGCAGAAGTGGTACCACCTCTATAAGTGTGTTTCAAGGAGGTTCTACATCAGATTGGGGTTAACTGCATGACTTTGAAGGTTCTTTTCCTTCAGGAGAATATTTGAGATGTTGTAGTTCTGTGATTCTTGGGTCTCCACACTCTGGCAAGCAAACTCTGCCTCCTTGGGTGACTCACCTGTGGCCTAAGTCTCAGGTCTTTTGGCTCCCAGGACACACCCTCTCTGGGGACAGCCTATCTCAGGCTCAGCTGGCAGCCTGATGCATCAGGCACAAGGAAAGCCTGTGCTGGAAATCTTGGGGAGCAGCTGCCCGGGGCTCGAAGGAGGCTCAAGTGATTGGGCCCTCCGTAGCTCCTTTAAGAAGTTTTACAAGGTTGAGGTTTGCTCTAAAAATAAGCCCACAAGGCTTTTTAAAAAGCTTCTAAAACCATATGTCCACAACAGCCATTTTTTTTTGAAGGGCCAGTGAGCCTTTAAAAGCTTCAAAAACCACTACTTGGCCTGCCTCCCACAGTAGAGAAAGTTCAATATGCGCTGTGTTGAAAACCAGACCTGCTTTTAAGTCTCCTAGAATCTGCCCCTGAAACATTCTGCTCCTATTAAAGGGGTTCAAGATGGAGATGGGGATATGTGAGGCTCGGGTACCCCAGAGGCAGCTTCTTTCCACTGTAAACAACTGCCCCAAATAACCACAAAACTGCCATTAGCTGCCTATAGAGACATTGTTTCAAGTCCTTCTTTCCTGTTTCCTCTCTTCTCCCATAGGTCTCTTCTACCTCATGCTGTGGATTGTTCTGTTAAATGCATACACACACACACACACACACACACACACACACACACACGCACACACACACACACACACACACACACACACACACACACCCCATGGTGTGCCCAAGAAAAATGTCCGCCCAGGTAGAGGGCCTACCAGGTGATGGGCAGAAAATGAGGAAGAGCATTTATTTGTTAAAATTTTCTCTCCTTTTCTTTCTCCCTTCCTTCCTTTCTTTTTCTTTCTTTTCTTTCTTTCTCTTTCTCTTTCTCTCTCTCTTTCTTTCCTTCCTTCTTTCTTTTTCTTTCTGTCTCCTGCCCTCTTACTTCTTTCTCTTTCATTTTTAAAATGAATGCATAAGTGCCTATTATGTACCACAAATTGAATATCTATATTTCAGGTGGGAAGAGAGCCATGGAGAGCAGTAGAAAGGGTACCTCAATGAATCAGAAATGCATTCTCCCCAAAGACATGTTACAATCCGTAGGGGACTGGAGAGGAGGCGTACAGGGTATGATGCACCATATTTCTGGCCCCTTGAGTCCTTCAAGCCTCAGTAAGGAATCCCTACTGACCTCTTTACATAAGGAGGAAACTGAGAGTTTAAGATTATTGCTCGTGATCCCATGGATCTATCAGTCTCCATGAACATATGTCTTGCTCCTTCCCTAGCAGAAGAAACACACCCGCCCATAAATAGCTATAGCATAGTAGGACAAGGCTCAGTGTTACAAGAGCCCTATCAGTCTAACATGACAGAGGAGGGCAGAGGAAAGAGGGATACCTTCCAGCTACAAAGATCAGAGAAGATCTTGATATGGCTCTTTGGAGCCACAGGAAAGTGGATTCTCTCCTCTCCAAACCAGGGAGTTCACTTCAGTCTTATTCACTTGCAAGTGAAATATCTCCAGTTTCTTCACAAACATCAAAGCACCTATACAGGTGTCCACCTTGCTTATGCCCACACATCGTCAGTGACAGGGAGCTCACTACTTCTTTTCTTTTAATGTTTATTTATTTATTTTTAGAGAGAGGGAAAGAGACAGAGAGTGAGGCATGCACAAACAAGGGAGGGGCAGAAAGAGAGAAAGAGAGAGAGAGAGAGAGAGAGAGAATCTCAAGCAGGCTCCAGCTGTCTGTTCAGGAGTCTGACATGGGGCTCGATCCCACAAACCGTGAGATCATGACCTGAGCTGAAATCAAAACTCACATGCTTATCCGACTGAGCCACCCACATGCCCCGAAGTGAGCTCACTACTTCCGCAGGCATGACAGTTCTGGACAATACAGACTATTGCCGAAAGCCGTGCTCTCTGGTAAAGCCACAGTGGTTCCCTATTCTGCAGTGTGGAACCACATCAAACTGGTTGACTCCCGTGACCATACTGGACTATACTGGCCCTGCGCAGGCATGAAGAAACTTTTCACATGCTCTTCAGATGTTTCTCTTCACTAACCCAGACTTCCTGGCTCTTCATACTGGTATCAAGAAGCACTGGGATGAGTTAGGAATTGCATGGGTTCTAGCAATAGACGACTGGGGTTTGAACCCTGGCTTCGCCATTCACTAATTGTAAATCTTTGGGCAGTTTACAGACCTTTGGTTTCTTTATCAGCAAAACGAAAATTATATCTACCATAGAGCATTATTGGAGAGAGAAATTGTAATAAGTCATGTCATGATCTATTATCACAATGCCTAGAATATAATAATCATGTAGAAAATGTTACCTAGTTTGAGAGGGTCCCCTTAAAAGTAATAAGTATTTCTTCACTGTTAGGGGACAGACAGGAATGAGCAGAGAGCTATCTTGAAGGATTATGGCGTTGAGGCACTCAGGAGCCTGAGACATCTGCAAACGAACTGAAATACATCAGGGGCATTCTGTATGACCGCAGAGAACAGAGATGCTTACGCCGTAGCATGCACTAGAATCTTCTGGAGGTCTTGTTAAAACATAGTCTGGGGTTGCCTGGGTGACTCAGTTGGTTAGGCGACTGACTTCAGCTCAGGTCATGATCTCACAGTTAGTAAGTTCAAGCCCCGTGTCAGGCTATGTGCTGACAGCTCAGAGCCTGGAGCCTGCCCCAGATTCTGTGTCTCCCCTTCCCTCTGCCCTTCCCCTGCTCACTCTGTGTCTCTCTGTCTCTCAATAATAAATAAACGTTAAAAAAATATTAAAAAACAAAACAAAACAAAACACAGAGTCCTGGGCCCAGCCCCCAAAATTTCTGATTCAGTGGGTCTGGGGTGGGGCCCTATAATTTGCGTTTCTTTCTTTCTTTCTTTCTTTCTTTCTTTCTTTCTTTCTTTCTCTCTCTCTCTCTCTTTCTTTCTTTCTTTCTTTCATAATTTGCATTTCTAACAACTACCCAGAGAAGGCTAAGGCTGCTGGTCCAGGGACCATACTTTGAGAACCCCTGATCTAGCATTTAAAGGGTGATAAGTAGCAAGTTAACCATGATTTTCCTGAGCACTATGCACATGCATTTACCTCTTAGCCAGTCCTCCTAAAGGTCTTCCAAGGCAACTATGTAACCAGCTCCTCTTCTGAGACAAAGAAATTGACCCTGAATGTTTGTAACTTGCCCTTTATAACATAGTCCGTGCCAGAGCTGGGTTTGAAATCCAAGTCTGATTGCCCCTGAGTCCATGCTCTTAATCTCCATTTAGCAAATGAGTAGACTGAGGCACAGAGAAGTTAAGTCTTGCTTAGGTCACATGTGTAATATGTAGCTGAATTAGTTTTCAGATCCAGATCTGTCTGACCCCAAAGTCTAAGGCCTTCACTCAAGCTTCTGCATAAAGCAGGGTACGGTGAAGGTTGTATGCATTTCAGCGTGGAGCCTGAGACCTCTTCCCTGGTGCATGAATTTTATTTTCTCCTTTCCTTTTTGCTTGGCTTCTCTAGATAATTGCCTCCTTTCTCCAGGCTCTTGATGGGGTAGATGTGGTCTTCCCGGGGATCGAATGACCACAGAAGGAAAATAACTTAGAACAGGCCGTTCTTCATTCTTCCTCACCAGTGTTTTTCCTTCAGAGCCTGGAAAGAAATGCGGCCCCTGCACACTTTAAATTGGGCCATCAATTATTTGGGTCCTGAATATGCAGCGCTCATTAGGGCTGTGTTGGCCACAGCAGAGCACCTGGGTAGACAGAAGTAAACTTGCCTCCACTGTTTCAGGCAATGCCCTCCAGCCCCCTCAAGAGTGGAGCCCAACCTGGGATTGCCAGGCATTAATGCGACCAATTATTTCTGTCCTCAGTTACTAGGTCATAAATCCTGCCTGGCACTGAGTCCCTGGTTTCCGGTGGAAGAAGTTTCAGCCTCTACCTTCAAGCTGTGCAGTGCTGTGATGTTGTGGTTAGGACTCTTGGGCTTGAAACCAGCGGGTTTGGGGGACCTCATTATGGCCTGTCAATAACCAGCTGTGTGTGAGTGACTGTCACATGCCCGTTCTACCTCTCAGCTGTAAAATCTGCCCAGTGCCTCCCAAGTGTGTTCAAGTGACACCGTGTTTGAAAAAAGATGTCAGGCATCTATAAGAGGCCACTGGGGATATCTAGGTTTATCTGAAGTCCCTGGTGTTGTTGCCTAAAGCAAAGGTTCAGAGTGAATCAGTTCCAGGCTTCTCCCCGCTCTGGGGCCTTTGCACTTATTACCTGTCCAGAATGGTCTTCCTTCAGCCCTTTGCCTACCTGGATTCTTCTCACTCCTCACTTACCTCCTCAAATGTCACCTCTTCAAAGAAGCCTGTTTCTGGCACCTATATAAAGACACCCACCCCTTTGCTCTCTGCACCCCAGTTATTGCCAGAAACATCAGCCTCTCCAGTATGAAACACAATCTCTACTTATCTTTTCTTTTCTTTGATTGCATGATCATTATCGAGCGATGTCATGTGCTACAGGTCATATTGTCTCTTTGCCATGCTCTGAATGAGAGTCTGCCCACCCCCTCTGTGAACTCCACTCCCCTGAGATTGCAAAGCTCACTGTTTAAAAACGATACCTTGTGACTGCTCATCTGGGCAAGTCAGGATTTTCCAAAGGGAACATCAACCAAAACCTCGCTCAGAAGTAATCAACCAAAACCTCGCTCACAAGTAATTGAGTGCTGAGCATGACACTTGATTTAACATGTTGGTATTCATTAACCCAGCTTTACTGTTTCTTATTCATGGTCCTTACATGTTATAAATTTGATCTATTGTTTTCAAAAAAACAGGGAAAACAAAATGACAAAAGACAATCCCTGCTTTGAAAGAACTCAAAGGAGAGATACACAAAGTAGCAGACAATTGTAGGGCCGTTTGCCATGAAGGTAATAAAACAGCATAGAGGCTTGTGAGGTGCAGAACGGCAGGAAAAAAACAGCCTGAGTGACATCAGGACTGAGAAATAGGACAGCATGTTCAGGGATTTAAAAGTAGCCCAGTGTAGCCTAAACAGGAGTGGAAGGGAGTAAGACCCACAAACAACCCCAGCGTCTCTCCATCCCTATCCTGATCTGGGGGTTCTGGCTTTGTGCTTTTATTGCCCGTCTGTCTGCTTGTCTGTAGTCTGAATCCCAGATTCCGAGTCCCCAGTACCAAGCACAGTGCCTTCCCAGAATCAACATTCATTTATCATTTGTTGAATAAGCTTTGAATAAAGGCTCAAGTTCTCAAGGCTTCCCAGCTATCACCCTCTCCCCTACTATGAAGAAAATTCACTTGGGAGTCTTCCTTTTCTCCTCTCCTTCTCTTTACAGAGGAAGATCGATTTTTTTTTAATACCTCCTCATTTCCAAATGATAAAAAAGTGGATGGGGGCTGGGTGTGGGGCTCACTGGCCTGGGAAGCATCCAGCTTGTTTATAGTACCTATGTATTCTGCTACCCAGCAGTCAGGGGGCTCAGGTTGGAGGACCAGCTCTACCTCTATACCAGCTCTTTACTGTGGACAAATGACAAATTGCCTCTGAACTTGACTTTACTCACCTGCGTAATGGCGATACTCCCCAGAAGAGCGGGAAGACCCTACGAGATGACTCCAGAAGACCTGGTTCATAAAATGCTTTCCATGTAGACTTATTATAAGGGACTTGGCAGGCACTCCCTTCTCCAATTTCCAGGCTTCCTCCCTCCTCCCACTGCCAGCTTCTACCCAGATTTCCCCTTGGAAGAAATGTATTGGCCTCAAAGACAATAACAACTTGAGAAAGGGATTCTGTGGGATAAGAGGAGGCAAGAACAAGCCTTTCATATTATGCAAGAGAAATCTTGAACTGCTTTTTCTTCCTTTCTAAATTACAGCTTATTTTGGGGTAACCTATTGGAAAGAACCTGTCTTAGAATCTTAGGAAAAGAGCTCTGCTGAGAACTCACTTTGTGGCCTTGGCCAAGTCACTGTACTCTCTGAACTCTGCTCTGTGCTAACAACGGGGCTAGACCAAGGGGTCCCTACAGAAGCGTGTTGTGTAAGAGAGCACACTCTAGCCAGACCTACCTGGCCTCCTAGTCCTATGACCAAAATATGTCTCAGTTTCCCCATCTATAAACAAGGTTATTAGATATAACCTAGCTAATGTGCTTTTTCTGCAGCTTAAACAAAATAAACCACGTAAGAGATTTAACAGTGTGTCTGGTTTATAGTATTTAAGAAAAGGAAGTGCTCGTATGATTAAAATTATCATCATTCGTACTGTTACTCTCAAACTGTTGGGATTTTAAGTTGAAGTCAATCTCAGCAGCAGTGTGTTTTGAACAGCCACTTTCTCCCCGGGGGCCCACAGCAACACCCCGAAGAGAGGGTGTCCATCATGCCTGACACATGACCTGGGAAGGGAAACCATGCCCTCCTGTGTCCTTTCCCTGGAGTCTCGTGTTTTCCTCCTTGCGCTGCCCGGTCTGGCCCAGGTCTGAGGGCTGGGGTATCTTGCACTCTGGGCCCACGCTGGTCAGGCAGCCAGGAGGGAAAGGAAACCAGAATAAACATGTTTTGCAAGAGCAGGGCTAGTTTAAGTGAAAGCAATTCTAAATAAGGACAATAGAGAGCCTGGACTGCCCGTTGGCCGCTTCCTGCATGCAGGGGTTTGCCATGGAAAACCAAAGGTCAGACTGATAAGCTGGGGGTATCTGCAGGCAGGCTGGCAGGGAGCTTCTGACAGGATCCCCTCACCCAGCATTTGAACCCATCACAGGCCAGGGGGTGTGGCCATAAGGACAGGTCATTCAAAGACCCAGCATGGGCTTAGCATGGGCTTCAATCTCAGTTCCTCAGCTGTGACTTAAGGCATATCCTTTTACCTTACAACACCTCAGATTCTTTATCTGTATTTTTCTAAAAAAAAAAAAGGGGGGGGGGAATAAAATGTGCTCTGGGTTCCCACGAAAAATTTTAAAAGATTGTTAAGTCAAGGTGCTTATAAACTATAAGGTGATTTGCAAAACTCAGAGTTAGAACCATGTTTTAATTCCACCTCCACTGCCTGCTAGCCTTTTGATCCCGGGAAAGTCAATTTATTTTTCTAAAACTCAGTTTCATATGTTGTGTTTCATACCTGCCCTGGGTCCAAATGATCCCAGGGGTCATCAAAACAGCAAAGTATGGTAACTTGGTGTGTTAGTTTCCTGCGGCTGTTAGAACAAACTAACACAAACTGGATGGCTTAAAACAACAGAAATTTATTTCCTCTGTGTGATCTGGAGACCACAATTAAGATTCTGTTCCTTGGTCCAGAATCAGGGAGGAAGTATTCCTTGCCTCTTCCTGCCTCTCAGGGCTAACCGGCTTTCCTTGGCCTGTATCCATTATCACTCCAGTCTCTACCTCCATGGTCGCATTGCCTTGTCCTCTTCCGTCGGGTTATCAGGTCTTCCTCTGCCTCCCTCTTAGAAGGACATTTGTGATTTTACTGAGGACCCCCTGGGATAATCCAAGATCACCTCCTCATCTTAAAATACTTACCTTAATCACATCTATGAAGACTTTGCTATGTAAGGTGACGTTTACAGGTTCCAGGTATTAGGACCTGGTACCTTTGAGTTCCATTACTCAGCTACATTTGGGCATATTGTAATAGTAGTGTACCTACTACACTTACTCGTGTCTCTCTGATTATTAAGGAGAAGGAGACTCTCAGATAAGTGTTGTGATTGAAGCTGAGAATTAGGGACTATGGAAGTGTGCCAGAAATAATAATGTTGAAATTCTTCATCTTGCCCTGCAAAGAACCCCATCTTAGTTATTTCTTTATCCCAAGCAAGTAACCCAGCAGAGACACTAATACAAGCTTGACAAATGGATAGATGCAAGGAAATATTTGCATAAATTTGAATTTCATTTTGGGTAGTTGTGTGCATAGACTAAAATCAGATGACTTGGTGCCTTCTTCTTTATTAGCTATGAGACTTTGGGCAAGTTACTTAGCCTGAGAAGCCATATATATATATATACATATATATATATACATATATATATACTATATATATACGTATATATATATATACGTATATATATATACATATATATACGTATATATATACTTTTTAATATACTCCCATATATAAAATAAAAATTATTATAATACCTACCACATAAGGTTTTGAAAGGAATAAGTGAGATGATCCAGATGAAGAAATTTTCATGGTTCCTGTCATGCCGTATGTCCTTGTGTAATATATATGTTAGATATTACTAATTTTAAAAAGTTTCCAAGCTTAATTAAGTCACCCTTTGTATATACCAAAAACTGACTAACGTGGGGAGGTGGGGGCTGGGGTGGGGACATGGTTAGTTTAGAGAAATGAGGGAGCTGGCAGTATACCTTCAGACTTACGTTAAAGAATTCCAATTAATTGTTTTCCTTCCCATCTTCAACCCCGATTCCCACAAGGGTGGGGCTTTGCCTCTGGGTTTGATTCTTCAGTAAAACACTCTGATGAGGTGAAGTCTTTCTTTCTTTAGGAATTCCTTCAATAAATCCTTTCTGAGCACCTTTGACCTAGAACCTTTCTGAACTCCTTCCCACTGGGGATGGGGAATAGGGCAAGGGCTTAACTGGTCATTGAGAGCTCCGTGGGTCCAGGGCCATTGTAAAACATGGTTCTCAGCCATAGCCGTGGCTCAAGGGATCAGATAGAATTGGGTAAGGGCACGATTGTCAATTAAAAGAATAATATCTTCATCCAGGAGAAGTAGAAGAGATATCTAACACAGGTGTCAAGGTCCAAGGTACCAGAGGGCCTTAGGAAGGTCAGAGAGTTGGGGGAGAAGAAACACCCAGAATATATGTTGTTGCTGCAGCTGGCTCTTACATGCTTGTTTTGTGTGGAAGAGAGGGCTACCCGGAAAGGACTTCTTTTGAAAGATTTCACATGCCACCAAGAACACAGATATTTACACAACAGGTCTAAGATGGACTGTAAAAGATGTAGTTTTAGAGGTGTTACAGGGCTACAGGGCAGAGAGATAAAGACAAAAAAGGCCAGCTCAAGGGAAGGGAAAGGGGTGAATTTGGAACACTGTTCCAAAGAAAACGGCATGACATTTCAATGGGTTTCACACTGCTTCCTGTAACCTCTAGCCCTCTCAACGCATACTTTGAAGAATCAAATACAAGAGACCTCAAGAGATTATCTGGTTTAGACCTCTGCTTTCAAAGGCTGTTTACCCCCATTTTATAGATAAAGTTGCTAAGGCCCAAAGAAACACAGGAAATGGTGGTGGGGAGAAAATAACGTAGATCTTTCTGCTTCTTAATATTCTCTACTTCTAGGCAGGATGAATACGGAGGAAGTAGAATTTTTATTTTCATTTTAATTGCTAGGTCCTTTGTATTAGTTAAAAATCAGTTGAAAGTGACAAAAATCCAGGGCGCCTGGGTGCCTCAGTCGATTAAGCATCCGACTTCGGCTCAGGTCACGATCTCATGGTTCATGGGTTGAAGCCCTGCATTGGGCTCTGTGCTGACAGCTTAGAGCCTGGAGCCTGCTTCGGATTCCGTGTGTGTGTCTCTCTCTCTCTGCCCCTCCCCCCACTTGTACTCTGTCTCTCTCTCTCTCTCTCTCTCTCTCTCTTAAAAATAAATAAAAACCTTTTTTAAAAAAAGAAAGTGACAAAAATCCAAGTAACAATGGGTTAAATAGACAGAAATCTATTCCTGTCGTGTGTTAAAGAAATCTAGAGATACTTGTACACAAATGTTCATGGCAGCACTATTTAAAAATTGTCAAAAGATAAAAACAACCCAAATGTCCATTAATAGATGAATAAATAAACAAAATATGGTTTGTACATACAAGGAACTATTGTTCAGTCATAAAAAGGCACAGAATACTGATACATGGTACGATGTGGATGAATCCCCCAAACATTATATGAAGCGAAAGAAACCATATGCAAGTGGTCAAATGGGATAAAATTCCATTTATATGAAGTGTCCCTAATAGGCAAATCCATACAGAATGAAGCAGACTGTGGTTTCTAGGGGCTGAAGGAAGGGAGAATGGTGCTGCTTAATGGCAGTTTCCTTTTGCAACAATTAATCTATCTTGGAACTACATAGAGGTAATCGTTTCACAACCTAGTGAATGTACTAAATGCCACTGAATTGTATAATTAAAAATGGTAAATGGCTAATTTTATGTTATATGAATTTTGCATCTGTTAAAAATAATAATAAAAGAAATCCAGAGCGGGGAAATTCAGAGCTGGTAGGCAGGTTTATGACAACCTCAGGGATCCAGGCTCCTTCTATTTTGTAGTTCTGCCATCTATAGTTTTCACGTCTACCTCATGGTTTAAAATGGCTGCTCAAACTCCAATGATTACAACTGCATTCCAGCTATCTGGAAGGAGAAAATAACAAAGAAGTGGAATGAGAGAAGGAACCCGAAGAATGGCATATAAATTGAGATTTGAAGAATGGAGTACAGGAATTAGCCAAGGGAAGAGCTTTCCAGAAGAAAGACTGGAACAGTGAAAGTCTCAGGTGCTGGGAGAAGTCCAGCGAAGCTGGCACGGGGGGAGTGAGGGGGAGAGGGAGACACAGACTGAATTATCGAGCCTGCCATCGGCTCTGTCTGGCTCTGGAAAGCTGTTATCTTTCCATTCCCCATCCGAGTTCTTGTCATCCAACCACACCATACTCCTGAGCTGTAAGGAAGGGGATTCAATAAAAACAATCACATGAGAGAAGAGTCTCTAGATGGCCTTTGGTACACATAAAAGCACATGTTTTATCTTCCAGTCAAGGACTTCTTGAAATTATTTACCTCTCAAAGACAGCTGCCGAGGACCCCATGACTCAAGGGTCCTCTCCTGCCTCCTGACAGCGTGTTTTACTGCTGCCCTTGCAGAGGTCTTCTCCATTGTCTCCTTCCTCCATGACCTCATTCTCAGTGCCAGTGAGAGCCAAGGTAAATCGCGTAGACTTATAGCCAGGGCAGCTGCTGAGATGTGAACTGGTTATTTGTCTCCCGAGGCCCCAGGGGACAGCATTTGGTAGAACAGGGAGGAGGTAGCTGTTGCCCTGGTCACCAGTGCCCATGGCTGTCTAGATTTTGGCTTTGATAGGAGGCGGGATTTTATGTGCCAAGGAGCACAGCTGGGGCCAGCCTGCCCCAGTGGAACCTCGCATGCCTAAATAAAGAAGGAAACTGCTGTGCTCAGCTGGGGCTCCAGAATGCTTTGGCATGCCCTGAAGATGCCACGGTTTGCTGTGATGACCGAGAATGGCAGAGCTGGAGGACCTGAGTCTCGGAGAGGTGAGGCCACTTTCCCAGGGGCAGACATTGAAATTCGAAACAACCTGGTCAGCTCAAGGGTTGCAGGTCAGATCATTAACTGTCTTGTGGCACTAACCCAAGAGGACTCCTTCCAAATTGCTGCATTTTGACCAGGAAAGCTGAGGACAGAGAGGAGACAAGAATGCAAAGATTAGTAGAGAATGAGGACTTTAATACCACTGTATCTATGAGTGTTTTCCTCCGGGCTCTCATCTGGGAATAACTCCTGCCACTTGACATCTAACTACGTGCTTGACTCTGAGTGCATTACATGTTTGAACTGATTTTGTCATTGCCCCAATGCTGTAAGGTAGTATGATTGTCTCATCTCACAGGTGAGAAACTGAGGCTCTAAGAGGTGACATAATTTGTCCAAAGTCACCCAGATATTAAGAGATAGAGCTAATATCAAAACCCAGTGATGTCAAGGTTCATGTTCTTAGTCAATATCCTTTACTGTTTCCCTTTAAACTCTGCTAGCCAGCATTTCCCTGTTCAGGCAGATGCAGAATCATTTTTCAAGCACAGGAGAAGATGTGAAGAAATCACCAGATCCCGATTTGATTAAAAACAGAAGCAAGGTAGCTGAAGACGTGAGATGCTCAGCTGAAGACTGGCTGTAGACAGAGAGGGGAGGAGGAGCAGAACTTTCTACCTCTCGCCATCTGACAGGGGTCTACAAATCTGATATAGACTGAGTAGTTTTCATTTGCCCCTGCAAATCCACTCTCCACTCAGTCTCTCTGGGCCTGGTGAGCCTGGCCTCTGTGGACCCCATCAACCTTCTGGCTCCCAGTTGAGTTTGGCAAATGGGAGACACTCTCAGAAGATCCAGGGACAAGAGAGAGACATCCGGTGTTTATTCCCTGTTCCCTCCCCTCAGGGCTGTTGGTTGGTTTGCAGTGGCTGTAGTCTGCTACCCAAGGCATCACCTCCTATCAGGTAGCTCTCTGGTTAAGCCACGGCACAACTCTGGCTTCCTCTAAGGACACTGGTACCAGCTGCCAGTGCTTCACCATCCCTTGTCTGTGTCCCTTAGCTCCATCCATACCTTTGTTACTAATTCCTTCATCAGACTCTTGTCAATGAACCCCATTCAGAGGAGCCATTTGTTTCCCGTTAGGACCCAGGGTAATTCAGTGCTAGAGTTTTAAGTCTGAAAGGCATGTCAAAATGGTTCTCAAACCTTCATTTTTACCTGCACAAGCCTAGTAAGAGCAATGATTGTAAAACCGATAAGGTTCTAGAAGGCCATGGAACCCTGCCTGCTCATTCTCCCACAAAATGCACTCCTCTTACTTGCCTCTCCACACCTGCTCCTTGAAGTCCCAGGTTGCAGGGAGCACACCCCATAACCAGCTGACCTAATCCAAATCCCTCGCTCACATGAAGAGAGGCAGTTGGCAAGGTTTCCAAAGTGTCCTTTGTTGGCCTGAGTGGGTCTGATTTATGTCCTGGGCCTTCATCAACAGTTTGCCTCAATATCTTCCAAAGTGTAAAGTCCCGTAAATCTTCCCTGGGAGCGACAATTCGACCGCCAGCCCATGTTATACAAACACACAGAAATGTCATTAAGGCAACAAACAGCCCCACTGGCCTCGGTAGAGGCCTTTTCTGCCAGGCTCAAGTTACCTAAAATCAATATTTGAACAAGGACAAAACCACATGTTTTCAAAACCAAATTAGAGGGGTCTAATACCAGCTCTGGAGATGTGGTTACATCACGCGCCTTCCAGCGGGTCCCCTGGGGCTCTGCCTTTGGACTTGACCAGGCTGCACAGGCTCCCACCCGCTTACAGTCACTGGACTTACTTATCCTGAGCGTCTGACCTCACTAGACAGGTGATGCCTGGGACAGAATGAGCCAGACATAGGAACGTTCCAGAGCCAGAGATGGGAACTCGAGTTTACAAAACAAAAGGAAGTTGGGTACGTTCTTTCATGCATTCCTCAAGCATTGATTCAGGATCTGTACCAGGCTCTATGCTGAGGTCTGAGAGTCCCAGAGTGAGTAAAATCATGGGTCTCTGCTCTCAGGAAACTCATACTATGGCATGAGAGGAAGAGGAGACAATAGGTCACTTTAAGGCCAAAGGACAAATACTAGCGATGCATGCAAGTTAAGGGAGCTTTGCAGGCACATGATGGGTAACCCAGGGGCCCTTTGGGGGCCTGTCAGAGAAGCCTTCCGGCAACAGATATGCTAACGGTGCTCTTAACCTATGTTTCTGACTTTGTATGCCCCGGGAGTGGGGCAGATGCGATGAGAGAAAACTCTGCCTTCTGCCAGAAGGGAAAAGTATGGGAGGAAGAGTTCTATTCCCTCCCCGGAAGAGTGCTTATCTGAGTGGAGGAGTAGGTTTGACACACGCCCACCTCAGCCTTTGTGGCTCCTGTCTGTCTTTTTCAGAACCAGCCTGTCTATGGTCACACCACCGCCACCACTCAGTCTCTGCTTGAGCGTGGGGTAAGGGTGGGCGGGGCTTCTGCAGCTGGGCCTGGCTGTGGACACCTGCCATGGTGGGGGAGAGCCTGGCTCAGAAGGTAGAAGGAAGGCCTTGTGCCTGCACATCTGAAGCCCTGTCACACCAGCAATAGAGCCAGCACCTTGCTTTCTATCTGCCTCCCGTGTCCCATGTCTCTATGAAGGGACGATTCTTTTTTTTTTTTTTTTTAATTTTTTTTTCAACGTTTTTTATTTATTTTTGGGACAGAGAGAGACAAAGCATGAACGGGGGAGGGGCAGAGAGAGAGGGAGACACAGAATCGGAAACAGGCTCCAGGCTCCGAGCCATCAGCCCAGAGCCTGACGCGGGGCTCGAACTCACGGACCGCGAGATCGTGACCTGGCTGAAGTCCGACGCTTAACCGACTGCGCCACCCAGGCGCCCCTGAAGGGACGATTCTTAACCACTGGTCCCTTCCAAGACGAAGAACACGTGAGGGGGCTCGTGGTATATTACTAATGAAACGGTAGCATACAGAATTGTTTTCCCATATTGTGTTTAGAAAATAAGTAAAATTGCCAATATATGAACAATGATTGTATTTACATGTGATGATACAAGGTTTTCTTCTGTTTTTACTGTTTATTTTTCAGAGAGGGAGAGAGAGGGCGAGCAGGGGAGGGGCAGAGAGAGGGAGGGACAGAGGATCCAAAGCCGTCTCTGCCGGCAGCAGTGAGCCTGATGCAGGGCTCGAACTCATGAACCATCAGATCATGACCTGAGCCAAAATTGCATGCTCAACCGACTGAGCCACCTAGGCACCCCCGGTTTTCTTTTGTTTTTAAAGATATTTTCCTTTTTCCTAATGAGTCTGTGCTATTTTTGATCCTGGGAAAAAGGGGAATAAATCCATGCAATAAAATGTTCTTTTAAATCTTACTAAAATTATGAGGGAAAGATGTAAATCCAGGCAAAGATGTAGGGGTTCCAGGCTAAAGCAGTTAAGAGGTGGCCATGAGGGGCGACTGGGTGGCCCAGTCGGTTAAGCACCCGACTTCAGCTCAGGTCATGATCTCACAGTTCATGGCTTCGAGCCCCACATCAGGCTCTGTGCTGACAGCTCGGAGCCTGGAACCTGCTTTGGATTCTACATCTCCTCGCTCTCTCTGCCTCTTTCCTGTTCACACTCTCTCTGTCTGTCTGTCTGTCTCTCTCTCTCTCAAAAATAAACATTAAAAAAAAAAAGAGGTGGCCATTAGAGTAGGCACTGCCCATTGTCATTTTCTTGTAACTTGCTAAGCAACTTTGTGTCCGGTGTGCAGTGCTGTAGGGACAGTAGATACTACCTCCTTAGGATTGTATTCTAGGCCCTCCATAGTCGCGGGAGCCTGCCATCTGTGCTCGTCGCTTGCCCGGCTCCACTGCGCCCTGTGACACATCTTTCCTCGACAAGCAAGCTCTACCATGTCTCTGTGCCTGTGCATACACTCTGCTGGAAATGCCTTTGCCTCACCCCCATGAGGAAGATGTGACCTTCCTTTCAGACTCAGCTTTAGTAGCCCTTTTCCCAGGACCCCTTCCCTGGTTTTTCCTACATTCCCCAGGCAAACTGGACATGTTCTGCTCTCCATGCTTGTTTAGAATTTAGCTATGAAATACTTGGCACTTTACGCCGGAACTGCTTATGTACTTACCTGTCTCTCGCTGGCATAGGAACCGCCTTCTGTTCACTCTCTTGTTTCTTTAACTATTTATTTCATTCAACTAACACTGACTGAGCTCTACTACCCGCCAGGTTCTGGGCACTGGGGGTACAAAAAGGAAAAGACAAAGATGCCCCCTCGAAGGGACTTATGGTCTAACAGAAAAAATTAATATTTCTCTTCCACAAAGTAAGGGATGTAAGGGAGAAAGACAGTCTTCATGGAGGAACATTTCATTTCAACTTAGTGGTGAAGAGTAGGTAGCATTTAACCAAGCAGACTTTTTTTTAATTTTCAAAGAAAGGAAACAAGAAAGAAAGAAGAAAAAGAAAGAAAGAAAGAAAGAAAGAAAGAAAGAAAGAAAGAAAGAAAACAAAAGGAAGGAAGGAAAGAAGGAAGGAAAGAAAGAAGGAAGGAAGGAAGGAAAGAAGAAAGGAAGGAAAGAAGGAAGGAAAGAAGGAAGGAAAGAAGGAAGGAAAGAAGGGAGGGAGGGAGGAAGGAAAGAAAGAAGGAAGGAAGGAAAGAAGGAAGGAAGAAAGGAAGGAAGGAAGGAAAGAAGGAAGGAAAGAAGGAAGGAAGGAAGGAAAGAAAGAAGGAAGGAAGGAAAGAAGGAAGGAAAGAAAGAAGGAAGGAAGGAAAGAAGGAAGGAAGAAAGGAAGGAAGGAAGGAAAGAAAGAAGGAAAGAAGGAAAGGAAGGAAAGAAGGGAGGTAGGGAGGGAGGGAGGAAGGAAGGAAGGAAGGAAGGAAAGAAGGAAGGAAGGAAGATCAATCAATCCAGGCAGAATAAATAGCAGCAGAGAGGCTTAAAATGGCCCATCTTTGTAGGCACTCTTAGGTGATTCCAGGTGAAGTGAGAAGAGAAGGAGGAGAAGCCTTGGAGTAAGGGGTAGGTCTGTGTCCAGTGTGGTGAGCTGTGTGTGCTGGGGTAGGAAACTGTGCTTTTTTCAGTGACCCAACATTATTGAAAGCTTGCAGAATCCTCATCAGATTAGTGAGCTAGGAAGATTATTCATCTCTGTGTTCTGAGTGCCGAGAATAATAGAAGCTTAAGAAACATTTGGTGCTGAATCTGAATGTCTCCGCCTATTCTAAGACAGAGGCCAGGCTACCTGCCAAGGGAAGGAGAAACACTCAGCTCTGGTGGCATCGAAACTACAGGCAGTTCTTGCCTTCAAAAACTTAAAGTCCATTCAACAGGCTGCTTAGTTGATGCCCGTTCCTCAGTCCTTACTACTATTACCTAGACTGTGTGCAAATCAGGGGAGCACAGCAAACACCTTTCCTTTCCCTCTCCCACTCTGTCCATCAGTTACCAAGACCTGTGATTTCCATCTAACTTCATCCCTCAGATCAGCCCTTTCTCAGCAACAGGCTAGACCTACCAGACTTAAGGTCTCTGTGAGAGGCAGCTTCTAAAGAGGCTCTCTGTGATCCCTGTACTAGCTGGCTGTCTGTCATAGCAAAGCACCACACAAACTGAGTGGTTTAAGCAACAGAAAATTATTGTCCTACAGTTCTGGAAGCTAGAAGTCTGAGATCAGGGTATTGGCAGAGTTGGTTCCTTCTGGGGGCTGTGAAGGATAGTCTGCTCCAGGCCCCTCCCCTTGTAGGTGGCTGTCTTAATGTTCACACAGTGTTCTCCTAGTGTGCGTATCAGTCTCCAAGTTTCCCCTTCCTATAAGGGTACCAGTTATAGTGGATTATGGCTCACCTAAGAGACCTCATTTTAGTTTTATTACCTTGGTAAAGACCCTATCTCTAAATAAGTTATACTCTGAGGTACTAAGGGTTAGGACTTCGACATATAAATTTGGGGATGACACGATTCAACTCGTAACATCCCACTGGTATTTAAGCCCTTATGTAATCCTCTCCCCTTGAGTGTTGGCTGGACCTACTGACTTGTTTCTAAAGAACAAAAGACAACAAAAGGATCGGGTGTCACTTCTAACATTAGGTTATGACAGAGTGTGACTTTTGACTTGTCGTTCTCTCTCTGGTCCTTCTTACTTGCTTAGATAAAGGAAACTGCCATGTTGTCAGCTGCTCAACAGAAAAGTCATGGCAACAAACTGAAGGCAGCCTCCGGCCAATAGTCAGCAGGGAACTGAACCCTGCCAACAACCATATGAGTTAGGTTGGATGCCACTCCTCTCTGAGTTGAGCCTCAGTTGACTGTGGCTCCAGCTAACACCTGACCGCAAATTTGTGAGAGACCCTGAAATGGAGGGCTAGCTAAGCCATCCTTGGATAAGTCACGCCTAGAGGAATACTGGTGTTTCAAGCCACTAAGTTTTGGGGTCATTTGTTATGCAGCAATAGCCAGTTGATAGATTCTCCATTCCCTCAGACTGGACCTCTTTCTGTCCACCTCCTCCCTGCACCCTTTGTGACTTCCCTAAATGTAAATATGACTGTGAAATTTCCCCAATTAAATATCTGCTATGGTTCCCCCATTGCTTTCAGGATAAAATTCAAATTCTTCAGCACTTCCAGGCCCCATCTTTACATGCAGGCTCTGGAAGTCTTTGATAGAATATCATTTGCTTTAAAGAAGCCAGAGTTGGGTTCCAATTCTGGCTGTGCTAGTTACTGTTGGTGTGGCCTCTGCGGTCGGCCCCCTCATCTGCAAAATCAGGATATGAATTTGTTATTTAACCAACACTTATTCAAAGCTCACTCCATATAGGATCTGTGCTAGGTACAAAAAACACAATAAAAAATAAGAAATGGTCCCTGCCTCCAAGGAACAAAAAACAAATTTTTAACAACTGCAGATGTGACACATACGATGATGAAAGAAGCATCAGGAATTAAAAGTTAATATGCGCTGAACAGTTCCTGAATACGTGGCACTTTAGATGTACTTACCATGTAATGCCACAGCAGTCCTAGGAGGTATGAACTACTACCTCTACATTACAGATGAGCAAAATGAGGCTGAGAGAAGTCAACTAACTTCCCTAAGATCACACGCATAGTAAGTGGAAAGAACAGATTCAAACCATGGTTTCTATCACTCCAAAGCTCTGTTTCCTACTGTGCTCTGTTCTTTGTTAATGGATGTCATAAGTGGGGTCTCAAGAGACAGACACTGAGACGGATTTGGGATACAAGGGGTTTCTTGGTGATGGACATTTATGTGAGGAAGGAGCAGGACTGGGCAGAAGAAGAAGTTGAACCTCAACACAGACCAAACTGGCAAAGGGCTCTGGACCCAATTGCCCAACAGCGACGTCTTCCATGAGGCTAAAAACGAAGATCCCTTTATGTCGCTGCCTTCCTCAGTACTGATGACTGCAGGGCTATGATTCCCAGGCAAAGTGGTTTTCTACAGCTCAGGCTCACCCTAGGGGAGCTGACAGCTGGAAATGACCTGCTGACCACACTCCTTTCTTGCAGGGGATCTGGGCAGCAGGTCCCTGTGTCTGTCACAAGGAGTGGACACACAACTCTTACAGAAGGGCATGTGAAAGACATCTAGGGGGAGGTGACACCGAATCCTAAAGAAGTTTGCCTAAAGGGAGGGCAGGGGCATTTGGAGCTGCTAGCTAAAATCAGGAGAGAAAAGAAAGGATTAGGGATTGGAATGGAGAGGAAAAGACAGGAAGCAAATAAGAGGATACTTACACCAGCATTTCACCTCCATGGACTTTCTCTGACCATCAGAATCATGGCAAGATAAAAGGCTTGCCTTTCCCGTTGCACCCCGTCCTCATTGAAGTCATTTCCATCAGGGTCTCCTAAGTGCTTCCTAGGGATCTTCTGTCCTGCACAACTCAGGCTTCGTGGATGTTGTGCCTAAAAATGCAGCAAGTTGGGCAGATGAGGGAGCAAATCTGCTCTGTGACCTTCTTGGCAAGGAAGGGGTGCATTAATAAGTAGATGAGCCTAGGAACATGGAACCCTGAGTTAGGAGACAATAGAAAGTCTGTGATCAACATCAGGTAGGACTCTGTAAATAACTGAATCCCAATCAGTGTTTGAGCTCAGGGCCCTGGGATGTGAGAGAGTGAGCAAACATGGGGAGCAAGCAGGAGCATGACAAGGACTGCCGTGCCAGAGGCCGGGGCCAAACCAAGGGGCATTTCATTTATTTATGTATCCACACATCCTGTCTCTCATTTGTTCATCCAGCCAGCCAGCCAGCCATTCTGCTGTACATTAAATATTTACATGAAAGACAGCGTTTGACTTCCCTCTCGCTTCCTTCTTTTTCCTGCCACTGATCCTTTGCAGAGAAGAGATCATTAGTAAGATCATTAGTAAGACATAAAGGTTGTGTCAGCACAAAAATATATTGAAAGTTGATCAGTATTAGGAAGAGAAATGCTGATTATGCTCATTGATGTTCCACTCTGAATACTTAGAAGGCCTAAGAGCTTTACAGGCTTACCATCTCCTAGTAAGGTGCTGGGTTGCCCAAGTTTGGCTCAGATTAGAAGGCTAAGGGCAGTTCTCACCCCTTTGGGTTGCAGCTAAGATTCCAGGCAGGGGATGAGGAAGTACATGCAGGAAATGGGTGGGAAAAAAAGAAGGGGAGAATCAAAGGAGGAACAAAGGTCCCAGATCCCAAACGTCTGTGTGAGTTGGACTCTGGCATGGGAGATGGTGACCTTTATGTACACTCTGCCATGAAAAGGATTTTCACTTTGATTATGAGAAATACCCACAAGCTCTTCCAGATATTTTGTTCCAACTAGGACCAGCCTTTCCAAGGTACTGGGGACACCAGCATGGATTAAGATGCAATCCCAGCTCAGGATCACTCACATCCTGAGGGAGACAGCAGACAAGCAGAGAAGCATTAACAGAGGACGGTACTGTTGATAAGACAGACACCTCTTCCAGACCTGTACATTCAGGAAGACTTCCCAGAGGGGTGTGATGGTCAAGAAGCTGAAACATGTGTTGGAGACACCCAGGCAAGGAAGAAGTAACAAGCATTCCAGACAGTAGGATCAACTTGTGAAGAGAGGCATGCAACTGATGTGTTAGAGAAAAGGTACGAGTGGGAAGGAGACACTGATATTAGGCCCAGAGCTAGATCATGAAGTACCGTGTATGCCAGGATAAGAGATTAAACTTTATTCTGAATGCTATAGGGAGCCATTTGAAGAGCATTCCATACAACTATGATCTTGAGTCACTGAGATGGAACTGTTGGAATTTCTTGGATGCCTTGAACAGCTTACCTCTGGGTCCTAGGCTCTGATGTCTGGCCTGAAATTCATGCAGCCTTTGGCTTCATTCTCTGCCCTGGGAGCAGGGACTGACACCCCTGGCCCAGATGATGGGCTCATTTCCATGGTATTGGGCCATTGGGTGGAGCCTCTCTAGGTGGGGCCTTCCAGAAATGAGCTGCAGGCCCATGATGTCAGAGGGGTGGGACATGGGGAATGGATGGGGCGGAACAGCTGCTATACTGTCCCTCCTCTTCCCTCCTGAGAAATCACAAATCAACTCCCTCCTGCAGGCTGCTGATCAAGAAGTCCTTGCACTTCTGGAGCAATTCAACCTTTTGTAAAAACGAATTACTCCTGGAGACTGTAGGGCTGTGAAAAGACCTCAAGCTTTATAGTCAAGTTGATCTATATTCCCTCTGTTACAAGCTGTGAGAGCTTCCACAAGTTAATTACTTTCTCTGAACCTGAGTTCTTTATCTATAAGATGGAGATAATATCTCTCTTGCCAGGTTATTAGGAGCATCAAATAACAAAATATTTATAAATTGTTGGCAGTATCTATTTAGTTCTGCCCAGATAATTTTCTGCTTGTGGAATGTTACTCATTGGTCATCCAGGACCTACTCAATTCAGCTTTCTGCCCTAGTAATAGAAATAGGAAAATATTATGTGAAAATATGAGTTCCATTGACCGAAATAAAGCATGTGGCTCATCATGAACTTATGTTGGGAAAATACACCAAGTCAGCCACCATGGATTTATGAAATTGGAATGCAAAGAACCCAGGACTCAAAGCAGCAAGACCTGATTGATCTTTCTCTATCCATGCGCTTGGCCAAGTCCCCTCTCTGGAAAATAAAGTCCCTTCTAGACTCGATGGTCTCCAGAACAAGATAATAAATTATTAGACTCACAGTAAGTCACACTTATGAGGGCGTTGAAGAACACCAAAGGGTGTCCCTCCTTTTTTTTTTTTTTTTTTTTGTCCCATGTAAGTCCTGTATGTTTCCATCCAGACCTGCTGCTAAGGAAGAAGCAATTCTTCCTCCGAAAAAGAGTTAAAAAGTTCACACTCCACGAATGAATCATAAACTATTCCGAGAATGTCAGAGAGAAACATGGCATACCCTGGGGGACCCCCATGAGGTGAGAGAGGAGAACAGCTGGAGTTGCCACAGGCTGAGCCCAGTCTCCAGTCTGGATCCAACCAGATTAATATGGTGCAATGCCAAGGTGGGACTTCTCTTCCCTTGTTTCTCTCCTTGTCTTTTGCAAACAGGAATCCTTTCAAGGGCACACCCATTGACACAGTCTCTAACTTCTGTTTACTAGATAAGGGAACTACCTTTGGAATCAAACATCTGGATAGCAAACCCAATTCTGCCAATTAATATGTGATTTTTGGCAAGTGAATTCCTTTCTCTGAACTTCAATTTCTTCATCTGCTAAACAGGAATACAAATATCTATTCTCTAAGATTTTTTTAAAGATCTTCAGCCCAACATCCTAGGAGGGGCTCCATCAATGGCAGCTAATATTTTGGAAGAGTGTAGCTGGGTGGAGTGGCCATGTGCTTCTGGATGGCTTAGGCCCTCTCTGAATCATCCTGAGTCCCAATGGATATGTACAAATTACAAGGCTAGCTTTGGTTTCCATCTACAGAGCAGAGGTCTCTAAGGTGCAGGAAGGGCAGAGACTTTTTGCAGCAACATAAAAGGTGAAAGAGAACTTCCAAGAGGCCAAGAGGCCAGGGGATCAGGCCTGGCTACTGAGCCTGAATTTGGACGTGTAGCTGAGCCATACTGGAGAGGTGGGGTCTAAGGGGTGGAGTAAGCTGTGCGCGAGTCATCCAGTAATCATTCGATAATTCTCTACTGAGCACCTACTATATGTCAGCCACTGGTTCTGGAAACGAGGGATACAGTAGAGAACAAGCCATTGTCCTTGCTTTCCTGGAGCTGACAGTCTAGTGGAGGAACAAAATAAATAACTAATATCTTTCAGGTAGCCACTTCAGGTAGTACTTCCCTCATTTAGGCAAGTCAACCCCAGGTTTCTGAATGGATGCAGAAGGCTTGATTAGGGCATAGAGACAGCAGCCTCTGTCCCTGGATGGGTATCAGGAGCAGTTCAGTTACTGGTGTTGGAAGCACAGGTTCTGAAGTCAGACAGCGCAGGAGGAAACCTCACTCCACCAGTTATAAACTGTGGGCCTTGGGCACATTAACTGACCTCTTGGAGCTCTAGTCTCCTGCTCTGTAAAAGAGATTAAAATGCAGTTTACCTCTGGGATCACTATGAGGATTAAATGAGATGATAGATGGAAGTGCTTAGCAAAGCACCGAGTTCAGAGTGAATACTTAGTAAAGGTAAGTCATTCATTAGATTGCTATTATCCTCTGAATAAGCATGGCCAGAATGTGCAGATTCATATGGACTGGGATCCCAAGAAAAAGAGTGACTGGGTACATGACAAAGACTTTATGACTGAGCCGGGAGCCTAGTCCTAGATCCAGAGATGAGTGCGAGAAGACAAAGGGCACTCAGGGTGGGTGTGAAGGGGGAAGAAAACAGAATCCAACGGTCAATGCCAAGTATGGAACCTGAGCCCAACTGGCAGCTGAGCAAACATAAAGAACTCACAATCTGGGGTACAAAGAGAGAATAGTATTCAAGCCAAAGAGTAGCTAGTAATACCGCATCTGGACTGAACACTTCTGTGTGCCAAGCCCTATGGAAGTGTTTGATATGCATGATGCCATTTAATAATTCAGCAGCTCTCTGTGATGGGCATTACTGTATTTCATTTTTACAAACAAGGAAACTAAGGCTCAAAGTGATAGTGACTTACCTAAAGCCAACCAGCCAAGAATTGGTCTTGAACCTGGGTTCAAACCCAGATGTACTTAATGCCAAAGCTGATGTTCTCAGACATAAGGTCATTCTGTTTCTCCCCACACCCACCTGGCCTCCTTCAGTTAGGTTTGTTACCTTAATTCAAGTGACAAACATGTATTAAGCATCACCTGTGGCAGCCATTTACGATGAGTTGACCTGTGTTAGAGTCCTCAATCACTCTTATTAATACCGAGAGGAGGGTGGCACAAAAGAGCCATGCCTCAGGAATCAGACAGATCTGGGTGACTGGTGGGGAGACACTGGGCAGCTTCTGACAGCCCAATTCCTCAAAACTCACCTTCAGAGACATAGAGCTAACACAGGCTTCAGCATGTTGAATTGCTCTGAAATGGTACTGTAGAATGAACCTGGGTCTCTGAGTCAGAAATGCTGGTCGCAGGTCTTGGACTAGTCATTTGGCCTGCCAGATCCTCAGTTTCCTCCACTGCAAAACCAGTATTTAAGACTAGGGCCTGAAAATAAACTTCTGGGATGACAGAAGGACCTTGATTGAGCCTTGAATTAAAATCCTTGAGCTCAAATCCCACATCGACTGTAAAACTACTCTGTGACTTTCAGCGATTCAACCTCCTAACCCCAGCTTACCTTAATCCTTGGTTTCTTTGTTAAATAGAAATAAATTATCAATCAATATTCAGCATGCCCCTCAAGTAGCGGCTGTTTTTTCTCCCACATCCTTGAATCACTGGGACTGGGACTTGAGATCAATTACATATCCTCCTTCTTGCATCTAGCTAACGGCTCCTTCCCCCCTCCATTCTACTTTACCCCATGTTGGCTAATACATTTCTGGAATCCATTGTATTGTCTTCTGAGGTTCTTTCCAGAGTGTTAGATCTTGTATCACAGGATAGTATTCTTATACTAATACATTTTCAGATCCCACTTTATGTCCTGCCTTCCTTGATTTATCATGCTTTGGATTCAGGTCCAAATGTACCCTCCCAGTTCTTGCTGCTTTGTGCTGTATAGGTCCTTCAGCTTCTTCAGAGTATAGCCCCTCCCCTCCCTTCGTGAGCCTGGCACTTCCTCTGCTTGGTTTTGTTTGGACTTGACATAATTACTGGTCTAATGGTCACGGGGATAAGTGTAGATGAATCCTTGGCAGGGGCATTTTGTCTTGCAAAGCATAGGCTTTTGTATCATCATCACCATCTTTTAACAAACATGAGTGCACCAATTCTACAGACCAAGAGGGTGTAGAGATATGTGGAGTCTCAAGGTTTCCACATGCAATCAATGTAGATGTTCCCACCCCAAGTCTCAGGATCCTTTTTATTCCCAATCAGATCTTTGGCCTTGGTTGAGTTGGCTCACTGTGGTTGAGGATTCAGGCTTCTCTAGAGCTCTGCTACCTTTATAAGTAAGTTCTGGGTCTGAGCCTCACTTTTTTTCTGTCTTCTGGCTAAAGTAATTGAGCATCTCCCTGGATGCTCTGATTTTTATGTTTTACCATTAATTGATGATTAAATACTCCAATCCTTCATATATTTTTTCATATATTTTTTAATGCACTAATTGTCCTCAACCATCCAATTCCATTGTCCTTATAATTCCTCTTTCCCCCTAAACCTCTTAAATGGCTGAAATATTGCAATGGCTAGTACATTTCTTTCCACTGGTCTCTCATTCTCTCCATGCACCACTAACTGAAGTGTCTACAACTGTATGGCTGGGGCATGCCAGGGGCTATCAGAGCTCCACATTCCTCTAGCAGTAGGGTTCTCACTGCCCACCAGGATGCCCATTCTGGGTTATCCCCCACAGAAACAAGGAGTCAAGTGTCTGTACCTCTGCTTCAACCAGTCACTGGATGTGGACTGCTCCTAGAGAGTGGGGCAAAATGTGGTCAAGTTAGTTTCTCCTGTTAAGGGAAATTTCAGGAGAGGGATGTAGATGTGGGCCCTCAGCAGCTTCCAGGAGCTGAGGGAATGAGCACCTTGATCCTGATCTGTACCACTCAACTCAACATTTTTTATGATCCCTTGAAATGATAGGAATACTCTTACCACCACCATCCACACTGCATGCGTCTGCTCAAATGTCATCTTTCCAGTGAGTCCTTTCCCTGGTCTCCTCTATTCCTCTTGCCCTTGTTTCATTTTTCTCCCCAGCACTTATCTCCACCTGAAATTCTTGTAGATTATTCATCTCCTATATTCAGATTGCATAGTGTAGACCTATGGTACCCCATCACCTAGAAGAGAGCCTGGTACAAGGTAGTCCCCAACACACATGAATAAAATACCAATATTGATATGTTCCTATTTCATACACCCACTGAAATTTTAGTAAGGACTAAAATAAGTCTATGGGAAAGAATCAAGCTCACAGTAGACACTCAATGCAAATAAATGTATAAAAATATAAATGTACATAAAGAAATGTTTGTAAATATATGTCTGTAAGTGGCATTGGGATAAGGAAAAAGATCTTTCTTCTTTGCAGAAACACATTGCCATTTGAGCAATTCAGCAGCCAGGGACAGAGACTCAACTTCTTACTCAGGGCTTAAGGGCAAGTCTTTGACTTCTGTAAGGTAGGGAGATTTAGAACTCACTTTTATTTCTTCCAGCACCAGCATTTAATTGCAGACTTAACAGCAGCTCGGGCCTATAAAAGATTCACCTTGTTTCTCTGAATGTATACATTATTTACCATACAGTCTATAAAATATTTACCCATTTCTCAGCCGACTGCACCCTGCTCAGTCTTAACTACCTCATTGCTGTTCGAAGCCGATCAAATAGGCGGCTGGCACCTCTCCAGCAATGGACCGAGCAAGCAGCTGGAAGGGGACCATATTTTATGCATTTGTCAGAGCACATAGCAATCAAGGGTGTTGAAAGCCTTTCTGAAAGTACTAGGGAGGGGTGTGGGTCCTTAATCCCTTCCCACCTCCACCCACCCACTCTAAAACATGACTGTCTTTGCCAGGCCCAGTACATTCATCTATTTGGGATATACTTACAGAGCACCAATTGTGTCCTATACGCCTCGGGGAGATAGATGGGAATAATGCACACTCCAGTGCCCTTGTTGGGGAAAACAAACCCAATGATAAAGACTCACAAGGAGCAGAGCTCCTAGGTATTGAGCTATCTCCCCGTGCAGCTGGTGTGTATGAAACACATGGCCTTGTAAGCCAGTTTGGGATTGAAACTCTGTCTTAGCCCATCACTTACAAGCGTATAACCCTGGGCAAGTTCGCTAAACTCTTTTGCCTCAGTTTCCCCAGGACATCATAGTAGTCCTAATTTCATGGGATTACTGAGCCCGTGGTGTCCAGCTCTTGGAAAGTACTCAGTAAAGGTTAGAGATGAGGAGGAAGGGGGGAGAAAATTCTGAGGACAGTTCTACGTGGTGAATATGTTATGATCCTCACTGTACAGAGGAGACACTGAGATTTAGAAAATTAAGGGGCGCCTGGGTGGCTCAGTCAGTTGAGCATCTGACTTAAGCTCAGGTCATGATCTCAGGGTTCATGGGTTCGAGCCCTGTGTCAGGCCCTGTGCTGACAGCTCAGAGCCCAGAGACTGCTTTGGATTCTGTCTCCCTTTCTGCCCCTCCCGTGCTCACACTCTGTCTCTCTCTGTCTCTCAAAAATAAATAAATAAATAAATAAATAAATAAATAAATAAATAAATAAATAAATTTTTTTAAAAAGGGGCACCTGGGTGGCAGAGTTGGTTGTATGTCTAACTCTTGAGATCTTGGCTCAAGTCATGATCTCACCATTCCTGAGTTCGAGCCCCACATTGGGCTCTATGCTGATGGTGCAGAGCCTGCTTGGGATTCTGTCTCTGTTTCTCTCTGCCGCTCTGCAACTTGTGTTCTCTCTCTCTCTCTCTCTCTCTCAAAGTAAATAAATAAACATAAACATTTTTAGAAAATTAAGTAGTGTGCCAAGGTCCGCTTATAATAAGTGGAAGAACCAGGATTCAAGCCCACGTCTGCCTAATTCCACTGTTGGCACATGTGCACACACCCACATTCCCTTATACACACTTATATGAAAATGTGGCATAACCACCATGTGTACCACAGTTTCAGTGATGCTCCCAACCAACCCTCAGTGAGTTTGGATATCCTGTTATTTGCCCTGACGGCATCTCTTTCATGGCAGTTGTCGTGCTCATAATAATTCATCAACCTGATCATTGTTTGCTGCTGTCTGGGTCCTTCCTTAAGCAATGTGCACACAGGGGTCGTGTTCGGCAGGTGTTCCCAGTGTCTGGGGATATGAATGCTCCACACGCACTGCCATTTCTTCTTTGCAACAATGCAAGGATGGAAGTAATATTGTTCTTTCTGTCTTATTGCCAGTGAAACTGAAGCTCAAGGCAACGAAACGACTCATCCAAGAACACACAGCTAAAAAAAAAAAAAAAGGGAGAACTAAGATGTTAACCTAGCTCAGTCGAATTCAGAAGCCCATGTCCCTTCCATTGGGCCGGCCGGCTCTCTCCTCGAGATGGGAGAAAACCAGAGGACAAGGGTAGAGGAACAAACTTCTATGTATGAAAGACCACGGTGGCAGGCATTCTGCTGAAGCTCTTTGTCAACACGATCTCTTTTACTCCTCATGACAAATTTGTGTTCAAAACAACGTTTTTGCTAAAAGAAGTTTTTTGCAAACTCAGTTGCAAACCTTGCTGGCGTAAATTGGCAAGGAGGAGAGGAGGCTGGCACTGGCAATGAGTAAGGGTAACGGACAAGGCTACAAAGCCCTTCAAGGCAGCTCTTCACTCCAATACTTCATGTCCAGAGAACAAGGCCAGCTCAGGTGTGACTCAAGCCAATGCCAATGTTGGAAGCTTGGTCCGGGGTGAGGAAGACAAAGCAGATGTTTGACTCCACTGATTTGACTCTGACTCATGCCGTATTCCCTCCCTGCCATACTAACACTCCTTCTCTTTGCTTTAAAAAAGAAAACACAGATACCATTTATCTTCTCAGTTTTTTACATTCGGTGGCTATTTGGTTCTTAATGAACACTACTGGTAGACATATTTGGCACAAAACAAAGTTGATAATGGATAAAACCACACATAGCATGATGTGCTTTTGACGATAAATGAACAGGAATGTCAATTCTTCTTAAACAAGAACAAATTTTCAAATGAATTTTGTGGAAGTAATGCTCACAAAAGAAAACTGGCAGTGGCAGAAAGCTTTAGTCTGTTCAACTTGACATGGGAAAAATGATGGATTAATAAAACATTCATTTTATTTTTAATATTTTTTAAATGTTTACTTGTTTTTGAGAGAGAGAGAGAGAGAGAGAGAGAGAGAGAGAAAGAGCATGAGTGGGAGAAGCAAAGAGAGAGGGTGTTACAGAACCCAAAGCAGGCTCCAGGCTCTGAGCTGTCAGCATAGAGCCCAACGTGGGGCTCGAACCTGCGAACTGCAAGATCATGACCAGAGCCGATGTCGATGCTCAACCAACTGAGCGACCCAGGCTCCCCTAAAATATTCATTTTAGAATTTACAAAGAAATATTTGATTCTAATAAAATTAAAATGGGAAAATCATAGTGAACTGTGCTACATAAAAATTCAACCAAAAATAGAAACTGGCTCGGGGTACATGAATGGCTCAGTCGGGAGCATTCCAACTCTTGATTTTGGCTCAGGTCATGATCCCAGGATCATGGGATAGAGCACCATGTCAGGCTCTGCATGGAGTCTGCTTGGGATTCTCTCTCTCTCTCCCTCTGCCTCTCTTCCCCACTCATACTCTCTCTCATTCAATTAACAAACAAATAAACAAACAAAATATTAAAATACAAACTGGTTCAATACAATTTGCTCCAGAAAAGAAATGTTTGACCTTACACTCATGTGAATATAATATAGATTAAAATAGTTGTTTCATGTAGTCACAGTTGAAATATCTTTAGGATTAAATCCAAGGTCTCCAAGCATCCTATTCATCACAGTCTAGTGCTGTGAGGGGACATTGTCTCTCATCTTTACAACACTTTGTCATAAGGTTGCAATCCTCCAATTTTTAGATGAGGAAATGGAAATTCAGAAAAAGTGAGCAATTCGTCCTGGGTAATACATGATTTAGTGCCAGGGACAGCACTATTTGTTGATTAAACCACAATAGTCTCATCAGAGTGAGGGTCACCTAGACTTCCCTTCCTGGAATTCAGGACATTTTACGAGGGGTGGGGTAACTTCTATCTTCTCCTCCTTTCCAGCCAGTAGGGTGTGGCTGTGCCTTTTTCAGGGTGAAAATGTTGAGACCCCAGGAAAGCAATCAACTAGCCTATGGTTTCAAATTGCATAAAAGACCAGGCCTTGGGTACCTGGGTGGCTCAATCAGTTTAGCATCGGACTTCAGCTCAGTGCATGATCCCACAGTTTGTGAGTTTGAGCCCCGCATCAGGCTCTGTGCCGACAGCTCAGAGCCTGGAGCCTGCTTCGGATTCTGTGTGTGTGTGTGTCTCTCTCTCTCTGCCCATCCCCTGCTCTACTCTTTCTCTGTCTCTCTCTCTCAAAAAAAGGAATAAATGTTAAAAAAAAAAAAATGTTTGTAATAAAAAAATAAAAGACCGGGCCTTTCCTGATCCCTAGTCTACCATTCTCTTTATTCCATGAAATGACCTATAGAATAATGCCATTTTTACAAAGTAACTAGAAGCAGAGAGCTCTTTGATCCAGGACGAGTAGAGTTGTGTGGAATGTGAAGTGATTTATTCATGGCTGATAGCATTCAGGGAGTTTTTCTCCAGGCCACCAATCCTCCTCCACCCTCACCCTGTCCCAAGTAAAACTATCCTTCAAAGATGCCCTAAAGAATATACCCTTCAAAAAAGAACCCATGGCTCTTGTACTTACTATTTAACTCTCAGAGAGTGAAGAGAAGGGGCTTAGCTTGGTCATTTCCAACATTATATCAATGTTTCCCCTCATCCCTGGTTTCTCACAAGGGGAATCTCTCCCATCTATTCGATGGCTATCTAAATTGGGGGGTTATGAAGAAGAGAACTGAACACGTTTCAGGAAAGAAATGAAATATTTCTAGTGTGATTTCCATTTGTTTAAGTCCAAATCAATAAAATCATAGTGAACTTCATTTCATGAGCCTGGCATGACACTTAATGTTCTGCAATAGAGGAGTAATCTTATAGGACATCTTAGGGGACCATCTAGTCTGGTTTGTCCAGGACTGCAGGGTTTTCCGGGATGCAGATCTTTCTGTTTCAAATCAGACACAGTGTCAGGCAAACCTGGATGGCAGCTTCCTTTACTTGTTCACCATGGTATTGCTAGCACAGAGGCCAGCACTTGGCACGCAATGAACCTCTCCTATGCCCACTAGATTTCTCAATGCCTTGACTTCCTTCCCTGAAGAATGGAAACAAAGGGGACTAACATTTGTCCTGTCTCATTCACAGGGTTATTATTCTGTGTAGTAATGTTGAGGGAGGACTGTTATTGTTACCTTTTTATTATGCCTCGCCAAGTCAAAGAGAATTTAAATAATCTCTGAAAAATACAACCCAGAGCATCAGCTTCTTGAGCCTGGAACCATGTCTTATTGTAGTGAAGCACACAACACAGGGCCTGGCAGAAAGATGATGCCCCAAACCCTGGACAGATAAATGAAAGAACGAATAAGTGGATAGTTAGATGAGTAACTATGAGAATAAGCATAAAGTGATCAAATTAACTAAATTTGCAGGATTCTTCTCTGAGCCAGGGTTTTACTTAATCCAACCCCTGCATTTTTTTTTTTTTTTTAGAGCCCACAGTCAAACAACTAATTCTCATCATGGTCAAGATTAAATCCGGGTCATCTTAATATATTAAAATATGGTTAAAAATTCCAACTAATTTTACTCATTTTCTCCAATGACATTCTCCTAGCTCACAAAACTAGTTTAAGCTGCAGTTCATAGCTCTTCTCCCAACAAAGCTGGAGGGCTTCTCCAATAGCAGAGCAGTTTGGTTTGAGTCTCATGACATGCCTCGTCTCTGCTCTCATTCAGTTATTGGTGAGCTTCAGTGATAGCTTGAAAGGAAGTCCTGTGGAGCTGGAAGGGGTTGTCCAGCAGCCTAGGTCATCAAAAGTCATTACCACCAGCATGAGGAAATTACAAGTTTGTTGTTCCAGAAGACTGAGCAAAGCAGGCCAGAACTCTCAACCTGCTTTCATCCTTGTTTTCTCCTCTGCCTTTCCAGATCCTAGCTCCTTCTAGACCCCAGTCAAATTTCTCCTATCTCTTTGGCTTTTGTCATAGTTGAGATTCCATTGGGACAAGGACTTGCTTTATTCATCTCTAGATCCCAGCACTTAGCAAAGTGCCTTGTACAGAGTAGGAGCTCAGTAGATACATGGATGAATGAATGAATGAATGAATGAATTTTTTGCCTTAAAATTCCAGAAGCTCCCAAAATTACAACTTCTGTGCCTAGGTTAAAGTGTGGTTTCAACAAATATTGAATAAATATGTGAAATAATGAATGAATGAATGAATGATATGAATAACTACCATGAATGATATGAATAACTTCCATGAATGGACTACTGATTATGTGCAAGGCACTAGCTAACAACATTTTATGGTATCTTTCAACAACCCTGCCTTATCTTTTTCTCCTTAGTACTTAGCTCTAACACACCATATATTTTGCTTATTTACCTTGTCTGCTATTAGTTTCCTCCATAAGAATTTAACCTCCATGAGGGCTGAAATCTTCATCTGTTTTGTTCACCACTGCTTCCCCTGTCTAGAAGAGTACCTGATACCAAGTATATGTGAAGTAACTACTCATGGCATAAATATTGAATAAATATTATTATACCTACTTTGCAAAGAAAAGGCTAAATTTAGAGATGCTTAAAAGAGAATTCCTGATTTGTGTCGAGCGCTCCAAATTACCATGCCTTCACTGATAACTGGTGAACTACACTGGTAACTACACTGTGAGATAGATATTATTATTCTAGTGAGGTGGACACTGAGACTTAGGCAGATGGGGTTACCCTGTTGAGTCAGAAAGCAGTTCATCTCATAAAGGGCTGAGTCACAACTCAAATCCAAGGGCTCATATGGCCTCAAAACTTGCTCTTCTCATGACCTCAACCCACCTTGCAATGAGAAAATGCCCATCCCAGCATCAGAATATTCATGGGGAAGGTGTCGTTGCACACCTAGAAAAAAGAGAGACAACTCATTACAACTCGAGTCAACTTAGAAAGACCCACTGAACAAAGAGCATCCTTTTAATATGAACAATGCAATCAATGCCGAATGCAGGAGATTAGGAAAACGTTATTAGGAGAAGAAAGACATGCCAATGACTTGAGCCCTTAATGAGATGCCCATCATAGCTAGGATAAGCAATTTTCCAGAGGATTATTTCATGTGAAAGGAATAGTAAAGAGCTATTCAGAGGCACCCAGACACTCCCTCTCACATACACACCTGCTCAGGGCCCAGCTAAAGACAGTGCGTAAATGTCTGGAATATTACATAAAAGCTGTCTGCCTAACCAGTCAAGGCTATTAAAATCCATCTTGCTGAAATGAACCCTGAGAGCAGGTCAAACAAATCTAATTTTTATTGTTCCTTAAGGAGATGGCTGTGTCGGAGACAGAGGAGAGAGGCAGGAGGCCAGTTAGGAAGAAAAAAAAAAAAAACCCTAAGAGGCCTTAAAAAATTAAATGTTCAAAAGAGCCGTGGCAGGCAAGATAAATGATATATTACAGCGCTGGTTTAAACCTAATTGATGACTAATGTTGTAATGCATCTGAACCTACACTGATCTATTATCCGTCTGGTCCAGACTGAAGGAACACTGCAAGGAGAAAAATTGCTAACTGTTTTAACCTGATGGAACTTTAAAAAAAATAACCAGCCCAGTTACTTTAAAAGATAGATGGCTGGGTGGTGACCTCCTAATGTATATCTGGGTCTTGCAATGCAAAATCAAATGTTAATTAAATAGAATCCAGTGCAGGAACGATGCAGAAAGAACGTGGTTTAGAGCTCAAGAGGCCGTAGGGAATTGTGTTGTTGGGTTTCCTACAAAATGTTTCAAAGAAACTACCAGTGGAAAGGCAGCAATGGCAGACCACATAGGAGTCATTGAAAAATCAAACGTACACACAAACACCATCTGGATAACACCTACATGTAGGTTATATAGAGTGGCATGTGGGCACAGCTAAATCACAGGTCATTGGAAGGACAGGGTCATCACCACCAGAGTCGTTTAAATTCACTGGGGTGGATCAGAGAGGCTTTATTTTCTTCATCTGCATCAACACAATCCCAACACAACCCTCAGAAGGAAAAACAATGTGAGATGTAAGATTATGTCAAAAGGATTCAAGAGCCAACTTGAGAACACTGTTCTCTTGATAGCCAAGGCTAGGATAATATTAGCCACAAAACAGTAAATGCAATAGGTTGTAACCAAAGACTAAAATAAGAACCAATAGGTTTATACGGAAACAGATGAATGAATATATGAATAAATGAATGAATGCCTGCATGAATGAAATCTCTTTGTTAGAATAGCGTTCCAAATCAGAAGCGTATGAGAAATGAGGAAAATAGAAAATGATCATTTGGCAACTAGCTAAAGTGATAGTTGTTTCAGGCAAGATTCTTCAATAGATAGCAAAATTATGAGAAAAGAAAAAAGATGAGAAGCAGTATTTTTACATAGTTCCACAGTATCTCCGTTTTGATGACAATTTGAGCAAGGGATCACAGTTGACATCACCAGGACAGACAAATGATCACCACGTGCCTCCTGGTGAAATGTATTGAGAAAGACTCCCCATCGTTTCTGTGGTATTCTTGATAAACATGCATAACCAGAATGTAATCATGTGAAAATATCAGCCAAATGGAGGAATATTTTATCAAATAACTTGTCGGTTCTCCTTAAAGGTATCAAGGAAGTGTATCAAGTATCCAATCAAAGAATTACTCAGGACAAGTCCCAGATCAAAGGAAACTAAGGAGACATAACAATAAAACACAACCTGTAATGCTGGTTTGGATGCTGGACCAGAAAAAAAGCATATGTGGGTTGGCTGGAGAAATCTATAATTAGGACAAATTTGCATTAGAGAGATTTACACCAGATACCGATAGTGTATCAATGTTCCCTTCATAATTTTGAGAATAGCATGATGGTTTTAGGGGGGAAAATGTTAACATTCGGGGAATTTAGATAAAAGGTAGACATTCTTTGTCCTATTTTTAACACTTTTCTTAAGTCTGAAATTATTTCAAAAGTTGAAAAATAAAACATTTGACACATAAAATGCCATTATTGTGCTTTCTCTGAGGACCTATGTCCAGCTTCATTTTCTCAGGAGCTGTTCTCCACAGAGGTAGGAGGAGCCACCACTCATTTGGAAAAGGAAGGAGCCAGGAGCAGAAAAAAGTGATCATTTTGACAAAGTTCATGAGAAAGGATCACATACCATCATAGACACGAACAACCGTAGGACAGCTTGGCCTGAATAGCTCGTGCCTGTGATGGTATCTGACCCTTTAGGTACAGAGGCTGCAAAAGGGTCCACTGAGCACAGCTCTTTTCTGAAGGTGATGCTTTATTGGTCTCAATGCTGGTACGCTAAACAGTCTCAACACGAGTGCAGACCACACCTGCCAGTGACTTTTTAAAACTACAATGAGGTTTGACCCATAGCTTAGGGTGAAAGTTGAAATGTCAGAAGGAAAAAAAAAAAAACAAAGCTAAAAACAAAAATGAAGAGTTTCTTAGCCAAGTATACAAGTATATAAGCAAGACTTTTGCAGGGCCATTTAAGGAGACCAGTGATTTCTAGCACTTAGGTAGAACTTCATTTCTTTCACACTAATCATTAACGGGCTAATTGCTACTAATACTCATCTGTTCTTTTGAGTCAACAAGTGAACATCTCGTGCGAGAAAACAGTGCAGGGCCTCAGAGGGATGAAAAGATCTATTGAGGGCAAGCCATGTTAAGATCCATCACAGGAAAATTCCTCCTTTTCCTTCTCTCTCTCCCCTTCTCTCTCACCCTTCTCTCCCTTCCTCTCCCCTCCCTCTCCTCCTCCTTCTCTTTCTCTTTCTTTTTCTTGCAAACTATGGAAACACAGAAAAGGGAGGAATTCATTTTAACTGGAATATTTAGGAAGACTTACGGAGTGAAGAGCCCTGAGAAGGTTGTTGAACAAGGAGCAGGACTTTGATATTCAGGGATGAGAGAAAAAGCTTTTCAGGCAAGGGACTCCGTGGAACAAAACTATACTGGTGGGGAAATCCAAGGAAATAAGAATTTGTGTGTCCATGAGATGATAAGGGTCAGGAGCAAGGAGTAAGGGGAAGGAGTAGTAGAACAGCTGGAGTAGTTCGAGGCTGATTCTGGAGAGACCGTGATTTACCTCAGCAGGAATTGGCATTTGACCTCCCGGACCAAAGAATGTCACTTGTGGAAGGAGTAACAGTTGAATGGGCAGACTCCTTATCATCATCCAAACCCTGAATCCAATTCCTGAAGGTCAGGCTCAGGAATCTGCATTTTAACACCCTAGGAGAGTCTTACAAACACTAAAATGACTTGAGAAGACCTCCCCTGCGGCCCAGTTTGTTATTATTGCATTCTTTTTAAGAACGAATTATATGTGTTGTCCTTAAAAATCCCTGCAATCCAAAGCCTTTACAAACCGGCTATCTCTCCGCTTTGTAGGAATCAGTAGGGATTGTTCAAAAGGAGTCATTTTCCATGATATATTTTGATGGAAGTAGACGATATGAGTGGCCAAAGGTAGCAAAATAAGAACAAACACTCTCGGGAAGAATTACTAGCTTCTCTATTAGTGTGGGAGCTGACAAACGAGCTACCCTGCACAGAGGCACTGGCCACCTTCCAGGCTGGCCATGACCACTCAAGCTCCCAGACCACTGGCTGGAAAGGTCAAAGTCATATTTTATGAAGCTCAGCTAGTTCAATGAAAACATCTTGTTGAAAAACCTCAAGTACTTTGTAAATAGATTTCTAGGGTTTTCTTGAAAGGTTTATGAGAACACCATGGCTTAGCACTAAGTTGTGTGAGTAAAAGGACCAGAATGCACCCTTTGAGGGGGTATGTGTCTCCTTGTAAATCTATGCTTAGCCACCCACATAAGAACACAAGCTTTTGGGTCAGAAAGACCTGGGTCCAAATCAGAGGCTGCACACAGAGGCAAGTTTCTTGATTCCTCTGAACCTCAGTTTTCTTGTGGCTATAATGCCTAGTTTTCAAGGTTATTTTGAGGGCAATTTCCCCTGCACCCCCCCATCTCAGATATCTGTATGACTCATGATCACACATCTTTGGGTCTTCACTCAGTTGTCCTTCTTAGTAAAGCTTTCTCCAACCTCCATATTTAGTACTACAAACACCGTCCCCCCTCCCGCCCCAAAACACTTTGCATCCTATCCCATGCTTTATTTTTGTCCTCAGTACTTATTACTATATGATACACTGCATATTTTACCATTTTTACGTTCTTTATCTTCTATCTCCAACACTTACATCTTAGCAACACAAGGGCAGGGATTTTTGCCTGTTTTGATCACTGTTATATCCCTTGTGCTTAGGAAAGCTCTTGGAACATAATAAGTGCATAAATATTTGTTGAATGAATGGATGAATGATTATATGGTTAGTCAACAGGAAGATTCCTGGCCCAGAAGTTCTGGTCAGTATGTCTTGATGAGTTCATGCTTCCACTGTTTTTGAGGGCCAAAAACCAAGAACTCAGAGATAAACTACAAAAAGAAGAATCTTAAAAACTTAATTGTGTTATGTAACAAGCTCCTATTAGGGGGAAAAGCCGGGTGGAAAGTATATGGCAACTTCTCATACTATCTCTGAAACTCTTCTGTGAATAATGATTTTCAAATAAAAATTTGAAAAATACTTTTAAAAAAAGAAAGAAAGATAAGCATCTCTGTGGCCACACCCAGAAATAGAACTAAAACATAGCACTTATCGGGGTCTAAAGGTATGGCCCCCTGGGCTTTTCACCTAGTCAGCCAAGATAGCACGCAGCTGAATTTCTGGAGCAAGGAGAAACAAATGTGGCAGGGAACCAGAGTGAATCTCATGAACTAAAACTGAGAGTCCGGGTAGGACTCTCCAATCCATGAAGGGAGGCTTAAAGTCATACCATCTGTTGCCCAGGGCTGTGGTTTGTATAAAGCTCCAGGAGGGAGCAGAACAGCTGTGCAACTAGGACTCAGGCCAAGCTATCTGCTATTGATTCTCTTCTAGACAAGAGTGGAGAGGCAGTACTTGAAAAGATAACGGGTGAGGATTTTTCAGCATGGAAGACAGACCATTGGGCTGAGACTGAAACTACCAGGGGGGCCAAAAGATAAATAAAAATAGAACAAACTGTACTTAGATAAAAAGTGCAGAATGTTATGGATTCCAAGAAAATCTTCAAAGCTACTAGAGAAAAAGGACAGATTATCTACCACAGAACAACAGTGAGGTGGTTGGCAGGTAACTCATAGCAGCGATCTTAGCCAGAATGCAATAGGTACGTACAACGTGCTGATGGGGAAAACATTTGATCTTGACTTCTCCGTCATATATTCCTATTATTCAGAGGTATATTGTTTGCCAAGGATGCCATAATAAAATGCCACAAACTGGGTGACTTAAACAACAGATATTTATTTTCTCACAGTTCTGAAAGATAGAAGTCCAAGATCTAGGGTTGATTTCTCCTGAGACCTCTCTCCTTGGCTTGCTGATGTCTGCCTTCCCACTGTGTCCCTACATGGTCTTTCCTCAGTGCACATGCACTCCTGGGTTTTTGTGTGTCCAAATTTCTTCTTCTTACAGGGACACCAGTCAGATTAGATGAGAGCCCACCCTAATGGCCTCATTTTAACTTAATCACCCCTTTAAAAGCCCTACCTCCAAACATTCTGATGTAGGGGGTCTAGAGATTCAACATTTGAATTATAAGGTCGGGTGGAGACACAATGCAGTCTATAACAAACAGTAAGAGAGATAAAGACACATTCAGATCCACGAAGGTAGAGCATTTATTACCTATAGATACTTGCTTGAAGAACTACCAAATGCTGTTTATAAATAAGGAGAAAAGACAATATTTAAAAAGGTAGTGATATTTACCTGCTACTCAAAAAGTAGCAATTAAGTTAATTATAAATGAATTAAATTTACCTATTAAAAGCTAGAAATTATCACATTGAATTTTGATAACATCCTGCTATGTGCTTCATGAAAGAAACATCCAAAACACGATGACCCAAAGATCGAAACAAGTGGGTAAAATAAGATATAAGAGTCACATATAAATCAAATAAAGCTGGAACAGCAATATTAGTATTAAACCAAAACCAGCTTAAGGAAAAAAGCAATAGTAGAATAAAAAAATATTAGATAATTAAAAGAACCGCTTTATAATTATAAAAGTCATAAACTCATATTCACCTAAAATTGACTGAAAACATGTAGAGCAAACAATGATATATCGATCAGCGAATATGGAATCATGAACAGAAATCTAAAATCCTCTCTCAGAAATGGTTTAACAATCCTGGACGTACATGCATTTACACACACACACACACACACACACACACAAGTATCTGACGTAGGAAATATGCACACTCCCCTGGAAAGTTTTCTCTGCCTTGTTAATCTGGCATATGACTTTTAAACTTCAAGACTGAATCCTACTTGGGTCTTTTAGGCTCACAGTAGTCATTACAACTCTGAGTTCCCTTAATATCTTCCATAAACTTTGTATAGTATGTATCTTAGTCGTTTTAAAGAAGTACCTATTTGTTTCTACTAGACTCTGAGCCCCTTCTTAGGCACCTATGGGCTAACCATCTCTCTGCATCTCCAATGCATGGCACAAAGTACATGGCTGGTAATTGCTTGTTGAATGAATGAATCCATAGTCCCTGCCCTTAAGAAGCTCACAATGTAGAATAACAACTGACATGCACAGGAAAGGTCTAGGTGCCACTCTTCCAAGTGCCTTACGGGTAGGATTCCACTTGTCATCACAGCAACCTTATGAAGCTAAGTGTTAGCAGTGTCTCCAGGGTGCCTGGGTGGCTCAGTCAGATGAGCGTCTGACTTTGGCTCAGGTCATGATCTCACAGTTCATGAGTTAAAGCCCCACGTCAGACTCTGTGTTGACAGCTGGGAGCCTGGAGCCTTGCTTCAGATTCTCTGTCTCTGTCTCTCTCTGTCCCTCCCCTGCTCGTGCTCTGTCTCTCTCTCAAAAAAAAAAAAAAAAAAAAAAAAAAAAAAAGTATCTTCCATTATAGATGAGAAAATTGAGCCCAGTGAGCTTTTGTAACTTGTCCAAAGACACATAGTTAATAAATGGCAAAAGCAGGATTTGGCTCCAAATCCTTTGATCTCAGGGTCTGAGTCCATCACCATCATACTTTTTTTTTAATGTTTATTTATTCTTGAGAGAGAGACAGACAGAGCATGAGTGGAGGAGGGGCAGAGCGAGAGAGGGAGACACAGAATCTGAAGCAGGCTCCAGGCTCCAAGCTGTTAGCACAGAGCCTGACGTGGGGCTCGAACCCATGAACTGCAAGATCATGACCTGAGCCAAAGTTGGACATTTGGCTAACTGAGCCACCCAGGTGCCCCTCTTCACCATCATTCTATGAGCCCTCCATCATCATATGAGTAGCAAATCACATTTTGGATATGAAAATCTAGTCACTATAATCACTAATAGAAAGTTTTGTTTTTTTGTGTTTTTGTTTTGTTTTGTCTTTTGTTAAACAACCATTGAAGTAAATAGAACATCTAATGTTATTTTAGTGAAAAGATTGGGCACGCAAATTCATGTCTTGACAAACTGTAAAAGTGATTCCAACGACTTTCCCTTTCCCTCTTCTCTGGAAATCATGTCTCTCTCCCACTTCTCTAGAAGGATATGTTAGGTGGGAGATGAGGGAAAAGCTCAACTGGTCAGTTTCTTCAGAGTTCAGCTTCTCTCTGAGTCTCTGGGTCATTCTAGAGCCCTACTGGCCACCCTACAATTCTACAGTCTCACCAGGAATTCCAAAGTGGTGCACCACGATTCTCAGATCTGTCTGGCTTGCTGCTTCTCAGTGTCCTTAAGAGGGACAGAAGAGGGCCGCCTGTGTGGCTCAGTTGGTTAAGTGTCTGACTCTTGATTTTGACTTAGGACATGATCTCATGGTTCATGAGTTTGAGCCCCTGAGCTGACATTGCAGAGCCTGCTTGGGATTCTTTCTCTCTCTGTCTCTCTCTGCCCCTCCACTGCTCGTGCTCTCACTCTCTCTCAAAAATATATAAACATTAAAAAAAAAAAAAAAAAAGAGGGACAGGAGAGATGAATGGTACTAAGGGCCCATGTAGATAATTGGGTGGCTGCTTTTTCCCCTCTTATTATCCAGAAAGTTCAGCTGTCGGTCAATAGATGGCTTCTGAGAAAAACCTGGAGCAGAAGAGAGTAAAAATCCATCTTCTTCTCAATCCTCATTATGATGAAAATATTATGAAATACTTTGTTTTTTGGTGCCTGGATCATATGGGTCACGCACTAACATATATACATATACAAGCATACAGATATACACAATTGACATCTTTGCTTATTCACACTGAGGTAATAGTCAAGAAGAAAATACTGCTTCAGTTGAGCAGATATATATCAACTTCTCCAAGTTCTGGGAGCCCTCATGCTCCATCCTGGTGTCACTGAGAAATTATTATATATACAGCTTACATTGTTCATTGTGTTTGTTTTATGGTACATTTGACCACAGTTTATGAGACAATTTACCACTGAATAATCGCCATCCATATGTGGAAGCTGGAGACAGTTTAATTCATGTCTAGCTTCAAAACTAAAGTGGTTGAAGGCTGTAGTTGATCAATCTAGCAGATGGCAGGGTGAGCCTTGTAAAGCTTTTGACTACAAAATTCAGGGTGTGAATTCCTGGCCAGCAATTTAATATCAGTGATCTCTTTAAGAAGTCATCTCAAAAAACTCCTCCAGCTTTCATGGCAGATCTCTTAAGGCCCAAAACTGGTAAGAGAGATCATAATCAAAATAACAGTACTTTGTTATTGGTAGAGAATGTTAGAGTTTTAAAGTGTATTACCAATTTAATCCTGACACAGATTTGGCTAAGGTTTTATTCTCCCCCACAATATGAGGAAAAGAAAGGTTCCAGAAAAGAAGCAATTCATCTGAGCAAAATTGCATAGTTGATAGGAAGTAGTAGAGATGAGACCTGGACCTAGGTTTTCTTGTCCAGTCCAACACCCTTCCCAGTATTTCAAAGTCCACTCCCTTGTACTTCACTTTGTAGTTATTTTTAACCACCTTCAGAGGTGGGTCCCTTAGCCAAAGAGCTGGAATCTCTGCTGTGTTTCACAAGGGAAGGACCATCAGAAGGTAGTTGAGCTGAGAAGGACCTTGGAGACTATTTGGTTCCATGTTCTTGCTTTAAGAGGAGAAACCAAGGCCCAGAGAAATGGGGATCACTCGTTGAGCTAAGACTGGAGTCAGAATCCGTCTCTGGATTTTCAATCTTTCTGCTAGTCCCTGACACTTCATCAGAAATATTTCACCACGAACTCTTGAAAAGTATTTATTTATGCACTGCGTTTGCTCCTCACTTGCTGTGGGACAGTTCTTGGTTTACTCTCTGAGAACACAAAGATTTATACCACAGGAACGCTTAGTCCTTCGGGGAAGGTTGATGCACACACAGTCAAGTTAGTCCGTTGGAGGTTTACACAGATGAAATGGATTAGCAAAGAATTAGCAAAGAATTAAGCCTGCGGAACAAGGGGGTATGTCACCAACAAAGAAAAGTCGAGTTTTCAAGAGGAGAAGCTTGCTATCCAGATCATGGAGAAGGGGGCTTCGCATGAAGAGAGAATTATTTGCATAAAGGAATTGGGGCTGAGAGCAACATGTACATCCTTCAGGGTGGGTCACTTGCAGGGGACGCAGAGGACAGTGAGATGAACAGAGAGCAGAAAATGAGGTCCCAGATGAAGGCTTCATATGGCATATCAAGGAGTATGAGCTCTCTTCACAAGGGGACAAGGAACTATGGGGACACAAAAGGCAGCAGAGCGAATTCGCAGACGGACTTTGTCAGATGAGTATGATTATCCCCAACTGTAGAGATGGGGCAACTATGAAGTTCACAGAATAAATAACTCCTCAGGTCACCCAGCATGTGCGTGTGTGTGTGTGTGTGTGTGTGTGTCTGACACAGAGAGACAGACGGAGACAGAGAGAGAGGGAGAGAGAGAGCACGATCCTAGACCAACGACCCGGATATTCTGAATCCAAACCTCAAGTTCCTTAGACATCACCATGCTGTCTCTTGTGAAAGAGAGAAACCGAGTCCTGAGGTCATTCCAAAGATTATAACATGGAGAGTAGAGAGGCCCCATATGCTTCCATCCCCGAGGAAACACCAACCTGGCCTCTGCCTCCCTCCCAGAGCCTTCTTTTTCTATTGGTCTGTAGAGTTTAGTTTCTCTTTCCCAACTTCTGAAAACCAAACAAAAACAACTTTCTGTTGTTTTCCTCCGCCTAAGACTCTTAAGGGATTTATGTTGACAGGATGGGCTGTCAGATGCAATGAGGGGAAGGGGCTGCTCTCTCGAGCTCTGCCCTCAAGAGAAGCACTCACCCCAGTAACAGAAAAGCCCTCCAAATTCATATTCTCTCTGTTTTTTTCTCTGTGTGTCTCTCATTATCTTCTCTTTGAACTCCTTCCTAAGAACCAAGGCTTCAAGTCCACCTTTTGTATGCGATTCTAGGGTACAAACAAATTTTGTCTATCTTCTGCTAAAAAAATGCATTTATTCTATATTCTGTTCCCTCGGTGATATACTTTCTGCTTATTGTGGTTATAGAAATGAGAGACAAAAAAATACCAGATCAGAGGAGCTTTTAACTAATATAACACTGTGTGTTAAATACACTGGGATTAAAATAAAAACTTAAATAAAATAAAATAAAATAAAATAAAATAAAATAAAATAAATTTCCTGGAGAAAAGAGAGCTTTAATAGCCACTCAGTCTCAACTACAGCTTTTGTAGCTCTTGTATCTACAACATCTAGTACAACCATTGAGGCTAATGCATTGATAACTTTGTGCCTGGCCCACAGTAGACACTCAATAATTTTTAGTCAAATTTTCCAAACGCTTGATCTCCTCTCTAGCATCTCAGATAAAAACTGGAAGAAAAAGTAAGTATAACAGCCATCCACGTACAGTTGAACAAATGTCTAAAAGTGTAGAAAATACAGTTAAGTAAATAATAGTCAAGGTCCAGTTCGAAAAAATAGAACCCAGACCAAGTAATTTGATGGAGGAGATTTAATAGGAGAAACTCATTTCATATGTCTTGGGAGAGCTAAAGGTGCAAACAGGGGGTGGAGAAGTAACCCAGGAATTAGCAGAAGCCCACTGTCACCCCTAAGGATGGGAGGACAAGGAAGTCCTGGTAACAGAGCCAAGAAGCAGAGCTGCCTAGAGGGAGGGCTTGCCAGGGAAAGGAGAAGCCACTGAGAGCTCACAGTCGCCCAGTAGGGCTGCCTGAGCAAGCAGAGAGGAGCAGAGAAATCCCTGCTCTCCTCTCCTCCCACCCCTAACCTCTGTCTGTTGCCCTCCACCGGCCAATCTTAACAGAATGACGAAGAGCCAGCCTGAATGCACGAGAAATGGGAGATGTAGTTTGCAGGTCTATCTTGCCACAATACAAAGATCATAGGAAGTAGTGAATGGGTGTGAGATCAAACAACAAATAAATGACAGAAACAGACATCTATCATTTCACTTTGAAGAGAGAGCCACGGTTTACCTCCTGACAGTTTTATTTTTCATTTTCTTTGGATGTATTTTTCATTTGTATAATTGAGATCATACAGGTCTTGCAAGGTGATGCCCCTCTATTTTTACTTGGTATTATTTCGTATGTATTTTGCACCATCATTTGAAATTTTATAAACTTGGTTTTTATGGATGTGTAATCTTGCGTTTTTTTATGGATGTACTATAATTTGTGCCATTTCTCTATCATTTTGATATTGAAAATTAAAAAAAAAATTTATTTTCAATAAAACTGGGTGGCTCAGTTGGTTAGGCATCCGACCCTTGGTTTCATCTCAGGTCATGATCTCACGTCTTCGTGGGTTCAAGCCCCACATTGGGATTCTCTCTCTCTCTCCCTAACTGCCCTTCCCCCACTCATGCTGTCTCTGTCTCTCTCAAAATAAATAAATAAACTTAAAAAATTTTTAAATGTATTCATGGAAGCAATTTTTAAAAGAAGAACAAAGTTAGAGGACTTCAGCAGATTTCATGACTCATTATAAAGTTATGATAATTAAGACAGTACAGTATTGGTGCTAAGTTAGAAAAATAGACCAACCGAAAGAGAATGTAGAGTTTAGTAATAGATCCCCACATATAGGGTCACTTGATTTATAACCCTGAAATTCAGTACGGAAAAGACAAATTTTTCCAAAAATGGTGCAGAGCACATTGAATATCGATGTGGGAAAAAAATGAACCTTGTTCTCTACCTCACAGCACGCACAAAAACTAATTCAAAATGGAAATAAAACCTAATGTAAGGAGTAAAACAATCAAGTTTCTAGCAAAACATATCAAAGACTATCCTCCTAACTTTGATATATGAAAGCTATATTAAATAGGACACAACAAAACCCAGCTTAAAAGAAAAAAATAATAATGGGGCACCTGGGTGGCTCAGTTGGTTAAGTGTCCGCTACGGGTCAGGTCATGATCTCACGGTTAGTGAGTTCAAGCCCCACGTTGGTCTCTGTGCTGATAGTTCAGAGCCTGGAGCCTGCTTCAGATTCTGTGTCTCCCTCTCTCTCTTTCTCTCTCTCTGTCTCTCTCTAAGAAAGAAAGAAAGAAAGAAAAAGAAAGAAAGGAAGAGAGAAAGAAAGAAAGAAAAATAAAATATATTATATTAATATTAAGAATTTCCATTCATCAAAAAGTGACTAGGCAAGCCACAGACTAGAAGGAATTGTGTATAATACATATATCCAACAAATGGCTGATACTTATACTATATAAAGAACTGCTTCTAAAAATCAATAAGAAAAATACGATCTTATTTTTTCAAAGGCAAAATACTTGAATGAGTACTGCACAAAAAAGCCTATTCAAATAGCCAAACACATGAAAAAGTATTTGATTTCATTAGCTATATGGGAAATTTAAGATAAGCCACAGTGATATATCATTTAAAACTCACCAGAGTAGGTACAATTAATCAGCCTAGCTAAATCAAGTGTTATCAAGGATGTGGGGCAACTTTCATACATTAGTGGTATCATTGTAAACTAGTTCAAGCACTTTATAAAACTGTTTTTCAGCCTGAATTAAAACAGTGAGGCAGAAATTCCAATCCTGGCATTTACTTAAGAGAAACAAAGGTACATGTTCACTAAAGACATGTACAAAAATATTTATAACAACTTATTCATAATAGTCCCAAACTGGAAACAACACAAGTGTCCATCAATAGGAGGATAGATTAGCAAACTGTGAAAATTTTAAATAGTAGAATAAGACACAGTAATAAGAGCAAGCTATTGATGGACACACACACAACATGGTTGAACTTTACAAACATTAGGCATAATGAAAAGTAATCACAAAATACACTTACTATATGGTTTTAGTTATATGAAGTTCTTGAACGGGCAAAATTATTGTTGGTAGAAGTCAGGATAGTGATTAGGATAATGATAGTGCCTATGGGTTATTGACAAGGAAGGCAAGTGGGAGATGGCAGGGGTATTGGAAATGTTCTATAGTTCGATCTGGGTGGCAGTGACGTGGGTCTGCATACGTATGAAAAAATTCATTGAATTAAACACTTAAGGGGCAGTTGGCTGGCTCAGTCATTTAAGCAGCCAGCTCTTCATTTCAGCTCAGGTCATGATCTCATAGTTCATGAGATGGCGCCCCGTGTTAGGCTCTGCGCTAACAGTTGTGAGCCTGCTTGAGATTCTCCCCCCCTCTCTCTCTGCTCCTCCCCTGCTCATGCTCTCTCTCTCTCTCTCTCTCAATAAATAAATACACCTTTAAAAAAAAACCACTTATGATTTGTGCACCTTACTATGAGTAAATTATACCTTTAAAAAGTATCAAAATCTTCCCTAGGATAAGTAATATGACCATGCACATCTTTGTTCAGAGATCGTAACCCATGTAACTTGTCTACATAAATTGAAGAGGCCACGTAGTGTGGTGTTAAGCTCTGAAGTCAGACCGCCTCAGTTTAAATTCCTGCTCGGCACATTACTGGATGTGCAAGTGTGAGCGTGGCATGTCAGCTCTGCCTTTTCTTACTTTTTGCCTCATCAGTAATGGAGACAATAGTATCTAACTCAGGGGGGTTCATGAAATTTAACTGTCCTAATACATGTATATTGCTTACAATATTTCCCGTATATGGTGTTTGGTTGTTGTATTAGGGTTCTCCAAAGAAGCAAAACCAATAGAAGATGTATCGATTGAGTAATTGATTTTAAGGAATTGGCTTCTGCAGTTTTGGTTGCTGACAAGCGCCAAGGTCGGCAGTCAGCAGGTTGGAGCCCCAGAAGAGCCAAGGGTATAGTTTCTGCCCAAATGCTAATAGGCTCAAGACGTGGGAAGAACAGATGTTTCAGTTCAAGTCCAAAGGCGGGAAGGAGACTTGATGCCCCAAGTCAAAGGCAGTCAGGCAGGACAAGCTTTCTGCAAGTCACAGGAGGGTCAGCCTTTTGCTCTTTTCAGGCCTTCAACTGATTGGATGAGGCTCACCCACATTATGGAGGAAAATCTGCTTTCCCTAGTTTGTCAACTTAAATGTTAATCTCATCCAAAAACATCCTCACAGAAACACCCAGAAGAGTGTTTGATCAAATATCTGAGCACCTTGGGGCCCAGTCAGGTTGACACATAAAGTTACAACCACCGCAGCTAATACAAGCTAAAATTATTAATGAACATCCTGGAGTAAAGAATACTGGCATTTTGAAAGTTCTTCATACATGTCACAAAACTTCTTTCAAATGGTTTGCACCAGTTTACATTTGAATCATCAGTCTGAGAGAGGACCTGGCACGCCATTTAATGAGGCAGACTATGTTCAGGTATTACTAAATATTCGTGGGAAAGAACAAATCATTTGGGATGGCAACAAGCCCCAAGACTTGCAGCTTTAAGTAAGGTAAGCACAGGACAACCCTGATGAAAGCGGGTTATCAGCTGCTCATTTTACAGACTCCATCTTGAAATTACCGTCACCACTCTGGTACTTGTCCTTCTCTCTGAGCCCCACTCCTGTTGATTTGCTTCCCCAACCCCACTCTGACTTTGGCCGCTGCTTGCCATCTATCCTCTTGTCTTGACCTGGCATTTTTCATATGCAGTTTCCACAACTCCTGTCAAGCAAGTTTCTTAGATGCTGGCAGATGGGGTTTCCAGACAGAGGAATGAGCACAAGCAAAGACACGGAGGAGAGCATTTATTAAAGCTGAAACATATGGTCACGCCCAGCAATTCCAATGCCAGGTACAGTAAAGCCTTGGTTTGAGAGCGTAATTTGCTCCGGAAACATGTTTGTGATCCAAAGCACTTGTATATCAAAGCGAATTTCCCCCTAAGAAATAATGGAAACTCAGATGATTCATTCCACACCCCCAAAATATTCATATAAAAGTGGTTACAATACTGTAATACAATGCACAATAATAAAGGAAATACAAAAAATAAAGAAATTAACCTGCACTTACCTTTGAAACCTTTCACGGCTGGTGTGTGGTAGACAAGACAGAGGAAGTTTATTGTGTAAGACGACTTTCACTATCACTAACAGAATCACAGCTGTCTATTGGCTCAACAGAATCTTGCTGCGTGGGGGCCATTACATAGGTTCACACAGATGTTGACTACAGTATAGTATTAAACTCTTGTCACATACTGTATTTAATGTAACTGGTAATAAGACAGCAGAGGAAAGGGTCTATATCTGCAAGCAGCCTGACCTAGAATGAAGCGAAGCATTCCTAAGCTTACTCTTGTATGGAAAAGCAAAGGATTGTCCATAGGTGCTTTGAAGTGACAAAAAATACACGAATGCCAGTTGTGGGCACCTTCCAACGTTCTGAAAAATCACCCATTTCTACCAAACACCACAGCCTGAGACCAAGCATCTGAGCATGGGAGACGATCACCCACAATCCTGCAGCAAGAGAGAGACCCACTGGCTCAGTTGTGATCGTGTGACATTCGGTGTCATACTGCAAGATATCACTTGTTTATCAAGTTGAAATTTATTAGACATGGTTGCTTATCTTGCGGAACACTCACAGAACAAGTTAGTTGTAATCCAAGGTTGTACTGTATTTACCTAAGAGAAATGAAAGCATATGCTTAGTGATGGTAAGAGGTCTGGTGGCCCTGAAATTCAAGGTACATGGGATGGAGACTCCTCTCCCACCCATCCTACCACTTCATCACCAACCCCCACCCTCCTGGGTCCTGTCTGTTTTCTTTGCACATGCGCTCACCACCTCCTGTATCACCATCCTCAATTGTTACCAGTTGACTGGCTCCTACTGCCCTCAGACTCATCTTGAGCATTACCGTATCTCCTTAAATCAGGATGGCTGAGAGAAAAACACATCCGGAGTGACCTTTCAAACCTAGAGAACCCTAATCAAAAACTTTGGATGATTCCTCATCGTCTTTAGACATAAAAATCTGGCCCAAAACAATCTGACACACCAGCTTCATTCTTTCAGACCTTTGAATTTGACACCTACTGCTGCCTCTGGGCCTTTGCACATGTGTTTATCCCATCAGAAACATTCCTCTCTCTGCCACTCACTCCTCTAGGTGAGTGAATAGGGATTTTCTGTTGACCGCCAAGTCTCTTAAATGTCACCTTCTCGGGGAATAGTCTCTGTACCCTAGACCGGATTAGGTACTTCCCCACCCAGCGTACTCCCAGGCCTCCTGACCTCTCCTTAACATAATACTCATCATGCTTTATGGCTTATTTACTTTATTCATCAGTTTCTCACTAGACTAGAAGGCCCATAAGGGTAAAAATGGTATTCATTTTGTTTACCCTTCACTTCCAAAACTAAATACGCTCCAGCAACTTTAATCTCCATGATTTACATGATAGGTAATTATAAGTGTTAGCTAAATAAATTAATGGTGGGTGTGTTTGTGCGTGCACACAGGTGTGCTAGTATGCACACACATACCTAGGCTCCCTGAAAGATTGTAGATGCCAGATGTGCTGGCTTGTCTGTGTTTGCCCTCTTCCCCAGATCCATTTTCTGTCCTTGTTTGCCTTGCTCTATGCTTCTGGAGGCTGACTCTGTCGGGTTATGTCACATTTGCAATCTGGCTCCCAGTTGGATTCAGTCAACGGGAAGCATCAATTGAAAATTATAAAATTAGGGGCATTTCTTCCCTGTTCCTTGCTTTGGTGCCTTTTTTCTGGCAGCAGCTATGACCGGCTATGACTACAGCTCCCCGTGAGAGGCTGTTTCTCCAGGGCTCTACTTCTTAGCAGACTCTGATACACTGTTTCTTCCTTTTACCCTCTGGCTCTAAGGTTGAGAGTAGCTTCTCACTTACTATTCTCAGGGAGCCCAAATCCCCTTGCTCTGCCCGCATTCTGGAGGTGGTCCCTTCATCACTGTCTCTTCATTTAAAGCACCGGAATGAGTTCTGGTCCCTGCAGGGACCCTGACATTGCACTTGACAAATGCAGATCATTTTCTTCCTCTATCCCAGCTGCCAGCCCTAGTTCATAGGGGGCTTCCTCAGTTTTCTAGCACTTACCACCGAGCTTTCTGATCTCTCTTTGCCACTGGATGGCTAGCATCCTGAGGGCAGAGAAAACCTTTTATTCATCTCTGCATTCCCAGGACCTAAGACAGTGCCTGATCTATACCAAGTACTTAATAATTCGCTGTTGGTCTCGCCTCATCTGTGAAATGGAACAATGGGGATGAGCTATCTCCAAAATCACATCGAAGGCTTCCTAAGCAAATGATGTAAAGAAAACGTTTTTTGGACTTCCCCTCCTGGAAGAGCTGCCCAGGAAGATGCAAATAGACTTGGCTTTTCTGGGAGATGAGAAAAAGCTGTCTCCAGAGGAGGAGACACCTTAAGAAGCCCATACCGAGCCATTTATGGTGGAGAAAAGATTTACCACAAAATATCACAGTTCAGATCAGATTTAATAGACCAATAAATGGCTGCTTAACAAGGACATTTGGTTACTGTTACATTAAGTTTCCTAAGGGACTTTGTTCTCTTCTACTAAAAGGCTGTAAAGGCCTATAAAGCACAGGCCTTCCAAATTTGATTAAAAAAAAAAAAAATCAGTCCTTTTTGGAAATTGTTCTTCTTAAGTGACAGTATGAAAACAAGTCTCAAACGTTTTCTTTTCTAGGCACTTCCTTCATGTATTTTGGAGAAAGTTTGGCCTGACTTACAAGGAAACCCCTTAATTGTCCCTTAAAAGTAGAATTGCGTCATTGTGGATAAGACATAGGGTTCAAATAGCTCCCTGGGGGCTGGACTCTTGGAAACTCAGCAGGATTTTAATTGTAAGCAGACAATTTGTTTTGGATTGTACGCAGAGCATGAAAATATGACTGCTATAGGATCTAACAACATATAAGAGGATTAAAATCTAGTATTTCTCTACTGCTCTGCTTCTTAAGCCTAGGCATCCTTGGAAGTGATGAACTCACCAACTAAGGTTATTCTGTGTCCTTTTGAAAATCTGAAATGTATTCATTATTAGCTCCTAGCACCTTGAGAAGCAATCTCGGTCTCGTTCACTCCTGTATCCCCAGTGCCTAACATTATTGCCTAGATCACCTGTGCTCAATACATATACTGTATTTCATCCATTCTAAGACCTACTTCTTTCCATTGTTTAACAGCTCCAAAATCAGAATATCTCATGTAAGCAATGGTGTGTCATTGATTAATCGGCTTTTCCTTTCTCAGCGGTGCCCCAAAATCATGATGCCAGTGACAATAGATGGCATCTTAGATTCAGTGAAATGTGAAATGCTGAGCACCTGTGGTGAGCCAGATTCTATGTCAAGTTGTCTAAGGCATCGCTCATGACACCATGTGATAATAACTCTTTAAGGTAGGTATTGGTATCTCCACTTGACAGATAAGGCTCCGAGGAGTACAGTCGATTGTCTGGAGTCACCATTTGTGCTTGGAAAACATAGAGTTGGCCTCAAACCTAAGTCTGATTTCAAAGCCCATAATCTTCCCATTGTGCTATGTAGTCCCAATGGAGACTTCAGAAACTATATGTTAAACTCTATGATGCATCATTGCTGTTTTAACTTTCTCTACCCTGGTTGTCCTTAATTCAAGCAGTAAATACCATCCCCAAAAGCTCTCAAGAGTGATCAATACATATGAATTCATCTGTATTCTTGGTAACAGAGTGACAGAAACCCATCCAAATTAAGCCATGTTGAATCTACCGGAAGCATCCATGAATATCTCACAGCTCTAAGGCAAGGTGAAGGTTCAGGAACCATTGGCAGCAGGGACTCCAGGGCTGACGGGACACTATCTTGTCTCTGCTTCTCTCTGAGTACAGTTTCATTTTTCTCTTTTACGGGAGGTTCATATTTTCTACAAAGCAAAATCATGGCTCTTGACAGCTCCAGAGTGCTACATCTTAGAACGTCAGGTATATGAGACAGGTTGATGCAACTTTTTCTAATCCAGACCTGAAATGTCTCCTTGGTTCAAGTATCCACCCTGCTCTGCACTGAACTGGGGTCTCAGGTGGAGTGACACAGAATAAAGCTGGCAGGCCCCACAGTGACTACGTGACAGGACGGGGTGGGGGGAGTAGTCCCAGAAAACAGTGGTGGTAGGCAGAAAATTCCTCAATGTCTGTTCTACAAAGCCCCTGGAGATGTGCAGAAACCATATTTATAGAGTGCCAGCAAAGAAGAGCAAAAGTATTTCCAACTGGGGAGATTGGTGGGACGTGGAAGCCAAGATGGACGTTGAAGGATGGCTATGATGTGAGCACTCGGGGAGATGTGAGGGGAGCGCTTTCCGGGTGGGGAAGCAGTATGACAAATATCTTGTGTCTCTAGGAGCAGCCCATATAACACAAGCGCACAACCGTGATTTAAAATTGGCGCCATGGGGGAAATACATATGAAGATATGATGATAAAGGAGGCTTGATCTTGAGGAGTGAGGGACAGCTTCCTTGAAAACCTGATATTCGAGCTGTGAGCAGAAGGAGGACAACATGGAGACCAGCGATGCTGGAGGAATGACTTCAGGCAGAAGCAAAACACATGCACAGGATCCTGTGGTGGGAGGACCCTGGCATGTTTGTGGAACTAGATGGACCAGCTGCTTCCGATCTCTTTCTGGGTCCCTGCTGAAACTCCCAAGAACCCTTGGTGCTACCCTTATCGGGTCATTTACACGCTTAAAACTCTACTGTTATTCCCTGTCATCTAGAGCAGCACTTCCCAGCTGCATCAGGGCTCACTGCAGTGCCACCAATGGCTTACAGGGGACTTGAGATACTGATCCACTTCTGGACCACTTCTGGACCACGCATCCTCGTCCATTTGCAGCCGTGTGCCACACAAAACCAAAACTACAGTAATTTCCTATGTATATCACGATGGGACAAAAGCTGGAAAGCGCTGAAGAGAATAAAAGGAAAATATCTAGGGACGCCTGGGTGGCTCAGTCAGTTAAGCGTCCAACTTTGACTCAGGTCATGATCTCATGGTTCATGGGTTCGAGCCCCACATCAGGCTCTGCTCTGACAGTGAGGATCCTGTTTGGGATTCTTTCTCTCTCTCCCTCTTTCTCTGCCCCTCCCCCACTTGCTCTCTCTCTCTTTCTCAAAGATAAATATAAAAATAAACTTTAAAAAAAAAAAAGGGCAGGGGCGCCTGGGTGGCTCAGTCGGTTAAGCAGCCGACTTCAGCTCAGGTCACGATCTCACGCGAGTTCGAGCCCCACGTCGGGCTCTGGGCTGATGGCTCAGAGCCTGGAGCCTGCTTCCGATTCTGTGTCTCCCTCTCTCTCTGCCCCTCCCCCGTTCATGCTGTGTCTCTCTCTGTCTCAAAAATAAATAAACGTTAAAAAAAAAAAAAATTTAAAAAAAAAAAAGGGCAAATATCTAGCTTACAACTCAGGTCTCTTCCCTAATTTCCCTGCTGGATATGTCCATCATAATCTTCCAATTCACCACCCTGTCCCCCCAGATACAAGGGAAGCATACGAGGCTTAATGGTGAGCTGGGATGAGGGAATTAGCTTGCACCCTCCCTCCCTACTTACTTTCAGACAAGCATTTTTAGGGGCCTCCATAAAACTGATCCTTTATGATACAGGCCTTTCTCTGCACCCTATTCTTTATGCACAGGAGCCCTAACACATTTCTTTAATATTTTCCCCAGCACTGCTTCCACAGTGCCCCCATCCAGCAAAATTGTGTCACACTTCTATGTTCTTGTACTTTCCCCCTCTTCCTGGAATGCCCTAATCCGAATCCCTCGAAGCCCCAGTGCTGAGTGGTACTAATAAGCTTGTGAAAGAATAATTAAATATGATCGCGGCCGTGAGCCAAGGAGATTAGGAAACCCTGGGTTGAAGGGAGTTAAGTGGTGACTTCACCACAGGATTTCTCAGAGCTTTGGGCATGGTGAGTTGCTCTGAGAATTTCTAGGAAGGGTAGGGGTTTGGTATCCCAGGTTTCCCAAAACTGCTTACATGCAGAGCCATTCGTGGTGGTACATCTGTGGGATGAGGAAATGTTCCCAAGGTCACGTGGATGGGAATATAAGAAATGTGGGGTTTGTGTTTAGGATGGCGAGAAGTCAAGAAGGAGCAGGAGCTGAGACAGGGAAGACAGAGGAGAAAAACGAGGAAGAGGAGGACAGACGTCTACGATACGGAAGTCTCCCCTCCCAAATCCATGGATTGGCCAGATTGCCCTTATCTACAAGGAATATTTTTTCCCTTGGCAGAGTCCCCAGAGTTGGGCTCTGTGTGGAGGGTAAAAATAAGCAAACAAAGCCACCTCCTGCTGCTAATCAGTGACCTGGTTAATAACGGTCCCTAGAGGATGTGGACCATGCCTCTCAACCTAGGTCAAGGTCCCAGCTGCAGGAAGGATTGTCTGCACTGGCTGTTAGGTTGTGATGATGCCTTCTGCAGGAGCCTTTCCTTCCTTGTCTCAAACAATAGCTCTTCTTGCACTGCTCAGAGATCGCTTAAGGAATGAGATCCAAAAGGCAGGTGGCTGTTGGCATTGTTCCTTGATTATTCCACCAGGACTGTGTTGACCACCCAGTTAAAATTAGCACTTTAACCACGACAACCAACAATATACTGATACTAATACTACTACTAATAATAATGTTATTGATCAGTTACCATATATTAAGCACCTTTTACGTAACAGGAACACTGCAAAACAATATGCCTACTGAGTATTCAAAGAATGGTAGCAAGATTGCATGACCTACTTGGTCAACATGGGGTACAAATCAGGCCACGTTTTCATTATTCAAAATTAAAATTAGCTTGACTCTCTTGGGGCACCTGGGTGGCTCAGTCAGCTAAGCATCCAACTTCAGCTCAGGTCATGATCTCACAGTTTGAGAGTTGGAGCCCCACGTCGGGCTCTGTGCTGACAGCTCGGAATCTGGAGCCTGCTTCGGATTCTGTGTGTGTGTGTCTCTCTGCTCCTCCCCTGCTCATTCTCTCTCTCTCAAAAATAAATAAACATTAAAAAAAATATTTAAGAAGATTAAAAAAAAAAGATTATCCTGACTCTCTGGTTCCTCTCTCTCTTTCTGCCTTCTCCCTTTGAATTGCTTTCCTAACCCAAAAAGCCAGTAATACTGCAAACACTTCTCAAAGGGGGAATAGGAGGTTTTGGTCTGTGTGTGAGTGACTCTGTTTTCAGTGGCTCTAGCTTCTGACACTGCTGCATGGGGTCATCATCACAGTCTGGTCCTGGCTAGTTACTTTGACCCTCGCTTCCCACCTCAGTGACACTCTTGCTGTTTCAGACACTTTCAAAGCTGCAGAGGTTTTTAAAGGAAGGGCAGTGATCCTTTCCCAATGTTACTCTCAGCCGGGCTTGCTCCCCATCTGTGCTCCTAACTGTGCTCAAAGTGGCCACACCAGCAGAATCACAGGCTGCACACCGGACAGAAATGACCCTTCCTTTTCGCCACCTAAACACTGACATTGAACCTGGATAATCAGTCCGGAAGTTTCCTCATGGGGAATCCCTTTTCAGCAACTCTTGGTGTCTTTTTTTTGCCAGTAGACTTCAGTTGGGGCCATCTCCAGTCACTGGAAAGATGTAATAAAGCTGAACATCTTAAAGGGAGTCCAGATCTCAACGCCTTTGGAGTCTCTCTGCACATTTTCCTCCTTCCACGTAAGTGACCTTCTTGAGTACCAAGGGAGGGCAGCCTCCCAAAGCCAAAGATAAAATGCTCTGCTATAGAATTCCCGTGGCAGTGGGTGCCCACTTGCCTTCTGTTTGCATAACTGCAAGGGGCCATCAAGTGAAGAGACATTTCCAGATCAAGGAAAGATGACTCCACTGGCTTTCAGGCTTTGTCCCAGACATACAGGCAATTTTTAAGTGGCAGTTTCTTTAAAAAAAATATTTTCAGACCTGTATACTCAAGTGGTCCACTATTTAGACCACTGTCCTTTCTCTATCTGGTTTGCTGGCTCTTCCTCTTTCTCACATGCTCTGAATGTGAGTTCACAACCCTTGACTTTTCTTCTTCTCTTGGATTCTAAATCTTCGCTCCAGCGCCCAAGATCTTGGTGACTCTTCAGTCTCTGTTCCCTTACCAGAGCTCTGTTCGGTACCCATCTGGAGCCTGGGACCTAAATGGTGCCCAATATATTTTTACTGAATAAGCTTCTATCTCTAAATGCCAAAGGATGTCTTCATTTGTATACCCTCCTTTCATCAGAAACGAAACCTGCCTGAAACTGCGTATTCCTTCCCATAGAGATGGATCTTCTCCAAGTTGCCTTCTCTTAGTTGTCAGTTTCTCAACCATGCTTGCAGCCTGGGGGCGGGGGAATATCTTGACCAATCCCTCCCCTCCATTGATTGCTCTACTCTGATCCATTTCCCCATCTGTAAAATGGGGATAATAACAGTACCATCTCGGAGGGCTCTTATGAGGATTAAATGAGATCCCATAGAAAAAGTGCCGACACACTCTCAACAATAGCCAAATTATGGAAAGAGCCTAAATGTCCATCAACTGATGAATGGATAAAGAAATTGTGGTTTATATACACAATGGAATACTACGTGGCAATGAGAAAAAATGAAATATGGCCTTTTGTAGCAACATGGATGGAACTGGAGAGTGTGATGCTAAGTGAAATAAGCCATACAGAGAAAGACAGATACCATATGGTTTCACTCTTATGTGGATCCTGAGAAACATAACAGAAACCCATGGGGGAGGGGAAGGGAAAAAAAAAAAAAAAAAAAAAAAAGAGGTTAGAGTGGGAGAGAGCCAAAGCATTAGAGACTGTTAAAAACTGAGAACAAACTGAGGGTTGATGGGGGGTGGGAGGGAGGGCAGGGTGGGTGATGGGTATTGAGGAGGGCACCTTTTGGGATGTGCACTGGGTATTGTATGGAAACCAATTTGACAGTAAATTTCATATATTAAAAAATTAAAAAAAAAATAAAATAAAATTTCTCAATGACACACATAAAAAAAAAAAAAAAAAAGAAAAAGTGCCGACATAGTGGCCAGACTACAGAAGGCAATAAATGCTAACCATTATTATTTTCACAGTCAGAAACCAAAATTGCTACATATGGTGTGACTGGGAACTTGTCGCAATCACTGTAAAGATCCAGGAGGACCCCCACCCGAATCGTGGTTGGTGTGTCAAGAATGATGATGGCATAGATCCACTAAGAGGATTATGATAAAAGGTTACTTGTTCATATAATGAGGCTTTCTGGGGAGAGTAGGGTGGCTTCCAAGCACATCCAAAAATGGCTTGAGAGAGCAGAGACAGGAGAGTTGGCTGGGGGTTTTATGGTGGTCAGGTGGGACTGGGGTGAGAGTTTCAATGCATGCTTTAAACTTCCCACTGGTGCCAAAGGACAGAGTCCTGGGCTTTCTTTTCAGCTTCCCCAGTTGTGGGGACGAAGGAGCAAAGAGGGAGGGTGAGGCTTAAAAGCTGTCAGCAAATATTTTTAAAAAATAATAATAATAATGGGATCAGACTCTTTATTACAGAGCTAATAGGGCAAGCCTCAGCCAATCAACTACCAAATCTTTTCAAGTTTTAATTTGAATTACCTCTAATATGTGTCTCTTCTCTCCCCCTCCCATGATGCTGAATGAACAAAGGCTCCAATCATTCTTTTTAAAGTTTACTTATTTTTGAAAAGGAGAGAGTGCGTGCGAGAGAACCGGCAGGGGAGGGACAGAGATAGAGATAAAGAGAGAGAGAGAGAGAGAGAGAGAGAGAGAGAGAGAGAGAATACGAAGAAGGCTCTGCACTATCAATGCAGAGCCTGACTTGAGGTTCGAACTCACGAACCATGGAGATCATGACCTGAGCAGAGATCAAGAGTCATATGCTCAACTGACTGTGCACCCAGGTGCCCCTCCAATCACTTTTTAACTTCAAGTAGCACAAACCCTCCTTCCTGGATCCCTTACCTCTATTTCTCATACCTCCTCTTGCCCTCTCTGTCCCCAACTGTCTTTTTGATAATGTAATAAGTCAAATGTGAGTATTCCTTCCCACTGTAAGGTTCAAAGTGGTTCCCCAGGTGACTTTTTAAAACATAGTCCAAAAATTCTTTGGCACTCTTCCCAAAAAAGAGATGGAGTGTATGTACCTCCTCCACGATGCTGTTTTAACCAGTGGGGCACAGCAGAAGTGCTGCTATGGACTTCCCAGGCTAGGTCACTAAAGGCCATGCACCTGATTTCCTTGGGATGCCTCTCCTGAGATGAGCCAGCCACTATCTAAGAAGCCTGACTCCCTGAGACTACCATGCTCTAGAGGCTATAGATAGGGGCTCCTGTTGAAAGCCCAGCTGAGCTGCTAGCCAGTAGCCAGCCTCAACTGTACCCAGGCGAAGGAGCCATCTTGGACATTCAAGCCAATGGAGCCTGGAGATGCCTATAGCCACAGCAGATACCTGACCATAACCATATGAGAAACCTGGGCAAAGACTTCCCGGCCCTTCCCAGAGACCTAGCCCACACTGTGAGTAAATTAAATGGATACGGTTTCACATCACTAATTTTAGAGTAATTTGTTATGTGCTAACAATAACTGGAAACTCTCATTTTGGCATTAAAAATGAGCGCCATCTACATAGAATTTCTTAAAATAAGCAGTTATAAAGTGAACACGTGTACAAGATTAATCTAAATCATTGAGGAAGAAACCAACAGATTAGTAAAAATCATTCAAAAAAAACCCCTCACATAAGACAGGAAGTATTTATATGTGCTGAAGAAAGAATAAAGCGTAAAACAAAAGTGGTTAATGTCCTACAGGGCAATAAAAACATCATCTTTGGGGTTATTATTCTTTCAAACAATCATTTTCATCTGTCCTGGGGAAAAAAAAAGTCTATAAGTCGTTACGTTTCTTTGCAGAATCTGGGCCTTACACAATAGTAACATGAGGTATGAAACAATAGAGAATTAAAAAATCTTAGGGTAGGCCTATCAGACAACACCCCAGCATGATACGGAAAGGACAAACCGCTAACGTTTTGTCTAAGGCTTCAGTAATTTTTCTTAATATGACCTATGCTAGAGCTCACCCTTTTCCTAAAGGTCTTGAGGTGGAAAACAACCAAGGCACCAAGGGAGGAGGAGTAGAACTCGGGTCTCTGCGACAGACCGTGGAAAGAGACAGTAAGGGAGGGCTCCGTCCTAGCACTTTTCAAACCACATTGTGTTGTTACCCGCCTCTTACCGCCTTGTGGCTGTCATTTAGCAAAACCTGTGGTTCACAGGCAGTATGTGGTTAGAGAACCAACTGGGTATTTTTCCCTTGGAAAGAATGGGGCTCTTGGTAGTGAAGATTGTGTTGGGGAATGTCCTGAATATCAGGTTTTCAGATTCTCTTAGAGGCTCTATCCCAGTGTGATAGGTTTCATTTAAGTAGGAGACACTTGTATGGAAAACCAGAACGTGCTCTGGACTGGAGTCCTTTTTCCAAGACACCCCTTACCAGCTGAATCACAATCTCCCTGATACCTGGTCTCCTGATCTGCAGAGCGAGGCTGATAATACTTACTTCCCCATTTCAGAGAGAACGTTGGAAATGGCACAGCTGTGTTCCCAAGTAAAGGATGATTATGATTACCTATTTTGAGGACACATATGGTGGAAAAGGAAGAAACCCATTCTAGCAGATTGCTAGGTCAATGCAGCCCCACCCAACTGGCTGGCCCAGAAGTTTTCAGTGCAGCTGACTATTACCCATGGAATTGTTTGGGCAAGCAGGTTGCTTTGACATCCCTGGCAGGGGCAGCTCAGGAAATCCCCTCTTCACCCCAGCAGTGACTCATAAAGCAGACTCAGAAAAACCAAAAGTGAGCTGGGGGGGGTCTCCTGAGCCTTGAACCCACTGGATCTAGAGGGAAAACTGGGCCTTTGAAGAGGGGAGGAAGTGATACTGCAGGCTTTGGATTTGTGGCGAATTGGGTTAAACCCGGGCCCCTTTGCTGGGTGGCACGGAGCCCGATGCGGGGCTTGAACTCACGGACCGCGAGATCGTGACCTGAGCCGAAGTCGGACGCTCAACCGACTGAGCCACCCAGGCGCCCCAACAATATTTTATTTTACCGTTAATGATGAGGATGATGAGGGTTACTCATTAATAACATGGTAAGAGTGTATTATGAACTAAGGGTTACAATTAATTCAATGTTATGCAATAACAACATAGAACTGGCACTCAACAACTATTCCTTCCCATCTCCTTGTCTCCTGTCTGAAGGTCTTCTTCTGGAAATGTTAAAAAGAAAAGAGCAAAGCATTTTCTTGGATGTTATTTGTTTTCTCCCACATGGAATACACAGTTCTTTGTCCCACACATCTTTATTTTTTTATTTTTTTTTGTCCCACACATCTTTAATTAAAGCTGAAAATTTTTGCTATAGCTCTGTTTAATAGTTTCCATCTTTGGAAACTGTGTTACTGATATAGCTGTTTGCTTCCTTCCCTTCCCTGTGGGTCCTTTCTAACTTCTATTTCCCACGCATGTTTCTATTATCATAAGGGGGAAATGCAATAAGATAGTTAAATAATTGAAAAGAAAATGTGTAGTACAGACAGGATAGAGTCAGGACCTCAGACCTACACATGAGGCTTTTCACAGTCTCACACCTAATTCAGACTCAGGCCTCAGCGTCTCTCCACTGCAGTCAAACCGAAAGTCACGGTGTTCGTCCAACATGCTGTTAACTGTTCAACCTCTGTGCTGGACCCTCCTGGACCGCCTTTACCCCTGTTTTTTGTTTTGTTTTTTGGTTTTTGGTTTTTTTTGCCTCTTGGAAAATTCCTACTCTTCTTTCAGAACCCCACTTAAATGTGACTTCCTCTGTGAAGTTTTCCTGAACACACTAAGGAGACTTTGTTTCTACGTCTTCTATACTTTCACCTTACTTGAAAAGCACCAGTATTTAAGCCCTTAATCTACAGTTATTGTAACTGTTTTGTCACATGTGGTCCCCCTACACTCCTGAGGAGGATCTATACCTGCAGCACCTCCGAAGTGTGTGGCACATCACAAACAGGCAGCTAAAGACTTGCATGGGTGATGGAGTGAGAGCCCATTGCAGTAAATGTTTCACACCCACTTTGTCGCTGGCTGCGGCAGCGTGCTGCTTGGGAGTGCTGATGACAGCCAGTGTCCAGGAAGGGAGCTTTCTTAGAGAAGGGGGCTTTATGTGGAGCCTCGGAGGCTCAGAAATACGGGGAAAGGCGATACCTTTTTTTGCCAATGCCACAGTTCCCTAGCTGTTACCTTGCACCCGGAAGACCCGTCTCTGTCCTAGTTACAGGGCTCCTGTGAGGCCCAGGAAGGCAGAAGATCGACCCTCTTGTGAGAGGGTTTCACAGGAAACACACAACCACTTGTAAACACAACTTTGGGTGGCTGGGAACAATTTCCAGAAGTGGAAAGTTATAGGATATGTTGATGTTACTCCTATCTCGTGACATAAATTCCCTCTTCTGAAAGCGTGCGTCCACGGAAGAGAAGCCAGCATTAACTGCATTACAGGTGAGGTCAGCTTGACATCGAATGGTGGTGAGGCCCCTGTTCAGTAGCATGTCCTACCACTCAAGGCCAAGGGTGCACATGTGCAAGTATTATAGCTGATCAAGAAAAAAAAAACAGTGGGGTGTGGTGATCAAAGGACAGGATTCGAAATTAGGCCTGGGCTCCAACCCACGTTTCATTTACCAACTTAAATATCCTTTGGACAAATTATTTAACTTTATGGATCATTTAGTTCGTCACTTTTGAAATGGCCAGAAAATAACATCGACCTCGCTGTTGGAAGTTTAAATGAGATGTAAAAACAATTAGCACATCAGAGGTGTTCAGTAAAGGGTGGCGATGATTATTACTCAAACTGTCAGAGTCTGTTTTCTGCAAGAAAGAGAAAGGGGAGGGGCAGGTAGATGTTCCCTAGTACCCAAGAGGTTTAAATGAAGAAGCATTTAGTAAAAATGGTTAGAATAGTGTTTAGCTCCTGACCCAGAATTCAATGAATATCGGAATCAAGAAAAAAAGATACTTTAAAGATGACGTAGTCAGTGTAAAATTTCTTAATTTTTTTTTTCTAGAAGTGTAATCAATCAGAAACTCTCTTTAATAATCTTAAACAGCTTTGGAGTATTTGATCAGGAAAAAAGCATATATGTGTATATACAATATGCATACATACTCTGAAATTCTAATAAAGTTGTAGTAACCCCCTGTATTTTATTTTAAAAAGTGGAGTATTTGGATCTCTAGGTTTAAAACCCTGATCTAAATAAAGTTATAAAGTATGGGTCAGAGGAAATGGGAACTGTATGGAGGGGTGATTTTTTTTCTTGGTTTTAAATGAGTAAGTCTATCATTCATTTTAAAAACTCTAGTTAACTGAGGCAGGCAGAGTCTTAAATGTAAATTAATAAACTCTTTTAGTGGAAAAAACAGGAAACAACAGCAAACATTTAATCTTTCCTCTTCAAAGTTGGAGTGGTTTAGTCTCTGCCCTTTTTGAACACACTATAGATTTTAATCCCCTTTTGGCCTTTTCTTTTGATTACAGCTAATGGAATTGTTCCCCCACTTACCCCCTCATTTTCCATTCCTCAACCTGTCTGGACTTTTGCCTCCAAAGGTTAACATCGCTATGAAGTAATGTAATGCATCATTACTATTTAGACAGATTTATTCAGAGCTCTCTCCCTGCAGATGTCTGTAAGCATGGGGACTCTGACATCCAGGATTGCCCAGTGGGGTTAGATATTATATATCCAGTATCCAAGCCCAAAACTGAGAAGAAAAAAAAAAAAAAAAAAAAAGAAAGAAAGAATTCTCAAAAGCTCTGTAACTTTGGATTTAATCACAATTAAATGACAATGTGTTTCAAATCACCGTCCCAATTAGGGTAGAAAATTCTTCTGAAGGCAGGAGAGTTGTACATTTGTCTGGCTACACATAGTGATAAACTCTGGTGAACTCAGTTTCAGAATTTTGCCTTACATCGATTGGGACATTGAAGTTAGCCTTACCAACAGTTCTGGGCTGGACCAAATAAGCACAGTCACTGAGTCACAGACCATAAGGTTTAGAAGGATGTCTAAAGGACAGCGATATTTCTCATTGACTTCTCTATGAGCAGCTTTTCCACAGAGGCCCAGGTAGCTATTCTGGTATTTCTGGTATTCTAGGAAATGCATTTGGGGCATAGCTTTGTCATATCTCCACACCTGAGACCTCGTAGCCTGTTCTGAGCTGGAGAGGCAGAGCTCTCCCACATTCAAGAGTCAAAGCCGGTCAACGCCATTGGGACAGATGTTCTTCCTCAAGAAAAACCACATCTAATTCCTATTCTTCTTGACTGACATTCGGCAAACTGGTTAATCAATTGCACCATTTACTATTTATTGAGCATTGACTATGCCCTAGGCACTGTGCCAGACACTTGGGGTATTGTGGTAAACAGGAGAGACCCCAGGACTCGCAGAACTTCTGTCTTGGCAGGGAAGTGGCTGATGGCAACTGTGATTCTTCGGGTCTACAGGTTGACCACTCACAATTTCATGAACACTTGTGTGCAGCAATTTCATCATTCTTTTGAGCCTCTTCCAAATTTTCTCTCCTTGGTCTAGAACCCTCGCAAAGGGTGGGACCTTAATTGAAAACCAGGAGGAAGGCAGGGGACAGCAAGACTTGTCACTACTCTCCTAGATTACTTTTCCCTGTGAATCTCTGAGGTTCTCATCATTATCACCCTTTCATTTGAGTCTCCCAGATGCTCTCTGGGGTAGGGGCTGAGGACAGTGGCTAGACAACGTGGATGGGAACGATCTGGAATGGGTGTCAGTATCATTCTGATCTGGGGTGCTCCCATTGTATGGCTACTTACAATTTGAGACTATAGACTCAAAGCGTTCTGGGTTTAAATCTCAGCTCTGCCACTTACTAGCTTAAGCAAGTTGGGCCAACCTTATGGGTGGGTGACCTGGGCAGTTTTGAGGGTGAGGAATGGGGGAAAACCATGCCCAGAGGGATTCTGAACTTAATATAATGTTTTTCTGTTGCCATTTTGAAATTCTTAATAGTTTCTCAACATGGGGCCCTGCATTTTTATTTTACACTAGGCCCTGCAAATTGTGTAGCAATCTTACAAACAAGCCATTAATCTCTCTGAGCTTTAATGTCCTCATCTAGGACACCTGTTGATACCTATTCCACAGGTTCCTTGCAAGCTTTAGATGAGACAATGTGTGTGCATGTCTGTCCCACAGTAAGCACTTCCCCTAACCAATGTAAGTCAATGGCATTGTTCTTTAGAATATCTAGCAACTATTCTGAATTCAGTATATATGCTGCCAAAATGGGCACTTCTAAATTCCCCTGTGCCATTAATCACCCTTTTTGCTACTCCTCCTATTCTCCTAAATCAATAATACATATGAGAGAAAGGGGAGTCAACTTTTTTTTTTCTTTATCGTGCATCTAATTTCTTAGGTTGCAAATGACTAATACTATCTCTAGGTAACTTACGAAAAGGGAAGTTTTGGAATGATCGTGTGACCTCAAACAAACAAAACTATAGTAAGGCTGCAGAATAGGGCTTGGAAATGAACAGGAACAGATAGCTTCGCTCTTAGGTGGAAGAGCCCTGGCAAAGGTGGTTTGCAAGAATGCCTACCATTTTCAGTCTCCATCACTCCACTAAAGACTCAAGTTCCAGAGAGCCCATGCCCATGACCTAGCTTGTTTCACATGCTCATGGCCAAGTCAGTGAAGGACAGAGCATCTAATTACAGTAGCATAGGTTGGGGGTGGGAGGAGGGGACTGCCCAAAAGGGAAATGGTGTGCTGGTAAGAAGGAGTGCAGAAAAATAAAAACAAAACAAATTTTCTCCATAGTGTCTGCTCTATGCCTGGCACTCTGCTAGGGGCTTTGGTATAGCATTCACTTTACATTACATACGATGCCTAGCATGCAACAGGCACTCTGTAGATATTTGTTGAATAAATGAATACTTGAATGAACTTATTTAACCCTCACATAACTCTTGGAGTTAGGTTATATTAGTTCCGTTTTACACAGGAAAGAATTGAGGCTCCAAGAACTTAAATAGCTTGCTCAAAAATCACACAACCAGTAAAGTGGCAGAGTTGGCAGAGTTGAGATTAGAACCTGGGTCTGTGTGACTCCAAAGCTTGTCTCTGTGCTGCCCCCCACCATGCTGCCGGCCTCCCTTGAGGTACGTGTACGTGAGAACCTTCTCTAGTACCGCCCCAAGTCACAGGAGCTCCCTGCATTATTGTTCATGGACAGATTCTGGAGAGTGTATCTGAGCTGGGAAAAGCTCATTTTGTGATTTTCCACTAATTTCAGAAAGGAAGTGATATAAACTGTGACCTTGGACAACATATCTTAGCCTCTTCAACATTAAAGGGTATGATAATGGTATCTCCTATAAGGCTATTACATGGTAGGTGAGGGGATGTTTGTAAAGCCTTTCGCACAGCTCCTGGTACAGAAAAGCCCTCAAATGTGAAGCCTTATCGAGAGTCTTAAAAGAATACAGAGGCACAGGAAGTGAGTGCTGGGGAGGCATAGGGTTTCACTATGGGATTTCATCACAGTTAAGATTACCAGCTGAACTATTATTTTACATATCTCTTGGAAAGAAAAGGCATTGCTGATTAAGCTATGATATGACACTTCCTAATTACTTCAAGTTTATTTTCTTTTATTAGTACTAAAAAATCTTTGAGACATAATTAGACATGATTTAGAAATTTTAACAAAAATCTCTGACTTATTTCGACATATTCTTTAAATGTTTATTTTATTTATTTTTGAGAGAGACTGAGGGGAGGGGGCAGAGAGAGAGGGAGAGAGACAGAATCCCAACCAGCCTCCGCACTGTCAGTGCAGAGCCTGATGTGGAGCTCAAACCCACAAACCCCAAGATGATGACCGGAGCCGAAATCAAGAGTTGGACTGAGCTTCCCAGGCACCCTTAGACATGTGTTTTTAAATCACATATTGCCCTTGGGTATATGTAACAAGGAAAATATAAGCAAAACATTGGTTAAGGTATTACTAAGACTTCTTCACATTTGGAATGGTTTACCTCTTCTGCAGCACTTTCTGACTCCATTGTTGATGTGTTTTTCTGCACAATATTGTCAACTGAGCCCTAGAGACAGTCTGGGAATGCAGCGTTCCTTAAGAGTGCTATTGCCTTGGAAGATGTCTTGGTAAGTTGGTGTCAGCCTACCGGTACCAATTTGCAAAGTCTGATGTTGGTGCCATTTTTCACCCTGCAAGAAGGCATGAGTAGGAGATTTCCAGACAACTGCAACTCATTTGCTCCACCAAAGGTCCACAGGTGGTCTTTCAACTAAACAGTCGGTGACTGTGGTTGCCAGTCACTTTGCCCCAGACTAATAGCCAAAGACCTCCAGGCAGGCAACGCAACTATGGCCTGGCCATCTGACGTCATTGAGTGTAAGGTGTGCCCTGATTCTGCTACTGCAGAAAGCTTTCAAGCATGGGAAGAGACCTTAAGAAATAATCTTGTTGAAAACTCTCACCTCACACTTAAGGCAACTGAAGGGCAGAGAAGGGTTGTGACTTAGATCATCCAAGGACACGATGAGGAGTTTAGCCTGATGGCAGTTTCTTCGCCCTGCACACTGGGCTGCGCTGATTCCTACGGGGGAAGGGTAATTTCAGAAGAGTACGCATCACTGGCTGTCTTGTGATGATGCCCTGTCACAGAGGTTCCTTGGTGTTCTCTAACGGTTCGCTGTCTATTCTGGGCATTTCCAACCACTTTAGTCCTTCTTGGCTGGTAACTCCCAAATCGAATATCCTCTCTTCTCAAATGCCTTTTCCGAGAGCCACTCTAACTCCTTGCTCCCACCCCCAACTCCCCTGGCAGGTAATTTCTCTAGGTTTTGTCGTTCCAGTTCCTATTTTTCTCATGGAAGTCATCATAGTGTTAAACATGAATTTATTTGCTTTTTAAAAACTCTTCTTTTATGGAAAATTTCAAACATACACAAAGTAAACAACATAGTTGAGTGACGTCCTATGTACCCATCATTCAGTTTCTGCAGTTATAAACATTCTGTCATTCCTGCTTTTTCTATACCTCCCATCACTCTCTACCCTCAACTACTTATTTTTTAATATTTTTTGTATTTAATGTAAATGAAATACACACTTACAAATGGGTATGATTGTATAACCCACACATCTATCAAGGTTTTGAACATTTCCATTACTCTAGAGAGTTTTCTCATAACCTTTCATGGTTAGGCTTCCTCCTAACCTCCACCCTTTCACCCTCCAGACCAACCCGAGCCACTTATTTTCCTTCATAAGTTAGTTAAGAACTTCACAGAAATGCACAGAAATGTACGGGTTGTACTCTTTTATGGCCAGCTCCTTTCACTCGATATACTTTCTATGAGATGCATTCATGTCATTACAGTTGTTAGTACTTTATTCCTTTTTTTATGACTGAGGAATATTCCACTGTACGGGCACACCACAGTTTGTTAATCCATCCTCGTGTTAATGGACATTTGGGTTGTTTCCAATTTGGAGCTATGAATGATAAAGCTTCTATGAACACTCCCTCGAAAATACTTTTTTGTGACTATGTAATTTCCATTTATCTTGGGTTAATACCTAGGAATGAATTGCTGGGTCATAGTGTAGATGTATGATTTTACAAAATGGTTGTACTATTTTACATTCCCACCAGGGATACAGGAGAGGTCGGCTGTTCCACATTATCTCCAACATTTTTGTCAATGTCTTTAATTTTAGCCATTCTAGACATTAGGTAGTGGTATCTCATTGTGGTTTGACTTTGCATTTCCCTGAGAACTAATGAATCTGAGCAACTTTTCACAGGTTTATTGGCCTTATTGGCCATGAAGTGTCCAAGATTTTGCCTATTTTTGCAAGTTGGAATGTTTTCTCTTATTAAAAAATACAAATGGTTTTACAGAGTTATATTTTATGAATATTTCTTCCCAATCTGTGGCTCGCCTATTCATTTTCTTAGTGTTGTTTAATGAAGTGTATTTAATCGGACTTTTATTTTGTGGTTATTGCTTTCTATGTCCCATAGTATCGTCTTGCACACCATTTCTATTGCTAGGCTGTGAATTCCTAGAGGAAAAGAATGTGAACACTTTTTATTTTGTACCCCCAGCCTTCAGCACAGATCCTGACCCATGAGTATACCTGGAAGTAGGGAGGAGAATATAAATATTCCTTTTCCTGTCTACCATCTCTTTGGGGAATCACCCTCGACCCTCATTATTCTGTTTTTCTGGTACGGGTGAAGGTTACCTCTTTCTAATCCATCCCTAGAGATAGATGCTTGACCAAAACTGGGCCATTTAAAGCTGTGTCCAGCATTCTTGCAAGAAATCGGAGCCTGGAGAGACACTCATCCACCTCCCAGCAAGATTTATAAGGACATTGTAAGGTTAAAGCAATTGCTGGCCATCTTTGCTACCCACATGAATTGCTGCTGCTTGAGTAGGAAGTCAACACAGGAATTAAGAAATAAAAAATGTAGGATAAAAGGCATCAATATACATAAAAGACATAATTTGTATCCCTGGATCCAGCCTTTCCTGAAGTTGACTTCCGTTTGGGACTGCCAAAATTTATGAGACAATACGTTGCCTTTGGTTTGTTTCTGTATATGTTATTTGCTAAATAAAGTCTGAGTTATATCTTTATTTCTTACAACCAAAAATTTCCTGTCTTTTATACTCCTTAATAATGTTACACCCTCACTGTCAAGTCCTCATATCCTTTTCCACGGCTCTAGAAGTCCTTTGGGAGGTGAAGAAGTTGGGGTAGACACCAATACTTGTGAGTTCTGAAAGTGGATAAACAAAAAAGTGGGAGTCATGATTCTGTATGCTATGTAGCAGTATTAAAAGTCACAAATTTTCCATCATGATATAAACTAAAAACAAATTAGTCTTACTAATTGTAAGACTCATATTATGAAAAGACCTAAGACTATCATTTCTGAGTGTACCACTCTTTCCACTATCATTTAATTTCTACATATTGTGTTTGCACGCTCTGTGTGTAGTGTGGATATATGGCTACATGTGTGTTTGCACAATTATGTGCGTGTGCTTGTCCTTTGACATGTGAGTCTGTGGATATGTTTGTGTGGCTTTATATGTATGTGTGTTTGCATGCTTGTGTGGTTGGGGCAGGAGAGAGGACAAAGCTACTAAAATTCTGTTTTACACATTGTGCAAATTAGGAAAAGTTGACCTCTCTGGTGGGGTACCAGGGCTTCACAGTCCTAGAGTGGCCAGAGGAATGGAGACTGGATTTCAGCCCCCACTAGCCCCCTCATCTGGTGTCTTGGAGAAAAGAACGGCTTGGCAGGGAAGGGGGACACTTCGGAGGGCCTGAAAGTTCATTCAGCCTCTCCTTTGCCATGTAGAAACCTTCCCACAGAATCTAGTCTGAAAACTACCCAAACCAATGCTCTCTAATGCTTTCCAAATGACATGATTCTAGAGAAGTTCGTGGCACAGTTCTTCCCATTGAAGACTGCATTCTTCACAGGCTCCAGCGGCCCCTGAGGCCTTGAGCATGCACTTCCAGTAGGCTGCCTCCCATCTCTCTTTTGGCCTCGTCATCGTCTCATGGCCCTGGACTCTCTTCTTCCACCTGTTGCCTTGTTGCAGAAAAACGCTGCTTGGGGTTTAGGGTTGCACATTGTTGTCATGGCTCATCACATAGTTTGCACTTTTATTAAAATGACTCATGGCCAAGAGGCTGTGGGCTTGTGATGGGGTGGTGTCAGGGAAGAAAGCTACAGATGGCATAGAACTGGTTTGATGGTGAGTAGGGTCTTGGAACTGGGAAGTGGGTGGGCAGCTCAAACCCAGAGGGGAAAACTGGGGCTGCGGGTTGACACCAGCGAGATTACTAGGACTTGCCTTCATTGGAAACTTTTCTATCTAGCATGAGCTTCTCTGCCCACTTTCGCTCCTCAGCAGAAACTCCCTCTTTGGCAGCTTGACATGTGGTCTTGTGATAGATGACCTTGGGGAGGCTGTTTCACCCTTGTGAGCCTTCCCTTCTTCAGCAGCAACCCCTCTCTTGACACATGGGAGTTTGGGAGGAATCACTGAGGCCGTGGGAGGAGGTGCAGAGCACAGGGCTCGGTGAAGGCTAACACAGTCTTTCCTCTCCCCTTGTACCCTGAGTCTCCTCTTCTTCTCATGGCCTTGGGGTGCCCACCATGATTCATCTCTGCTTTCTGGATAGTACCAGCTCTAGCCTAGCACTTAGCAAGTGCTCAGTATTCAGCAGATGTTTGCTGAGTGAAGAGATGAAGGCAGGCAGACAGAGGGCAGGGAATAGGTCGCAAGGAACTAATAAAGTAAGTTGGAGTGTTTTCCTGTCTTTGGAAACAAGCTACTGGCATCCTTCAGAGAGGCGGGCTGAACAGACTAATGGTTTTGTGTATAAAATATGGCTCCCGGTGGTGGCCAGAGTGGCGAGCTCAGCAGGCTCTTCTAGAAAGTGGTTTCCCCTTACTGACCACCTGTTTGGGCTCCAGCGAACTACAGCAGTTATTTTTCCTCCTGAGATGACAGTGTAGATTTGGAAAAGAGAGAGTGTGTATGCAGTGGCACCTGTCCCTGCTGGAGGATCAAGTTTAAGGGAAGTGTAAAGGAGTCAAAGTTGCAAAAGAGAGAAAGGAAGAAAGACAGGAGAAAACAAGTTTCATTAGTAGTGAGGGGCCCAGCGGGCAGGTAGGGGCTGTCACCGGCATAATTATATACCACTTAACATACCTGCTGTTACAGAGCATGGTGCTAGCTGCTGAGACTGTAGAGCAGAAGGCGTGGTTCTTGCCCTCCAGAGGCTTCCAATCTAGGGAATGGAATTGGGTAGAAAACTAAGCACTACGGAGCACTTACCATCTGTTTAGCACTGGGACAAATGTTTTAGGCTCTATCTCAAGAATATTATTACTCTCCAAGGAAACTAAAATACAGAGAGGCGAAGAAACTTTTTCCAGGTCACCCAGAAAACATGCAGAACTGGGAGGAGAGCCCCTGGCTCTAATGGCCTGTGTTTTGCTCCCAGGACCGTGAGCAAGGGCATTAGGGCTAATCTGTAAAAAAGATAATTCATTCTACAAGGTGTCCTAGGTTCACCGATAATGATTGTTCTAGGAGCCTAGAAGAGATGGATTGAGGGCTCAAACAGAGGTGGCAACTTTGCAGAGAAAGTAGGCCCTCAACTACACGCTGAAGCAGGATATGAACCCAGTAAGAGAAGAACGGAGGGAGCAGCTTTCCAGGTAGAAGGAGGCATAGCATGTGCAAAGGTGGCAGGCAGGAAAATTTCACCTTCTGGGTTTGTGAAGTATTGGAGAGAGCACAGCCTGCTTCAGACTTAAGAGCAGCCTTAGATCAGTCACCTAATCTCCCTGAGCTTCGGTTTCCCTGTCTGTACAATGGTTGTGAGAATAGCCACTTCACAGGGGTTTGCTGAAGACTGGAGATTATGTATGTAAAGCACCCATTTCCTCAAAATCATCAATTTAGGGGCGCCTGGGTGGCTCAGTCGGTTAAGCATCCGACCTCGGCTCAGGTCATGATCTCTCCCTGTTTGTGAGTTCGAGCTCCGCGTTGTGCTCTGTGCTGACAGCTCAGAGCCTGGAGCCTGCTTCGAATTCTGTGTCTCCTTCTCTCTCTGCCCCTCCCATCCTCATGCTCTGTCTCTCTTTGTCTCTCAATAATAAATAAATGTTAAGATATTTCTAAAAAAAAACATTAATCTAAGTTAGACCTTAATCTAAATCAGTTTCTTCTCTCAGGGTATCCTATTTCCCTCTCTATGTGAAACTGAATCAATTGCTTGCTTATTTATTGAATGTCTGTTTCATGTTTGTTTATTGAATGTCTATTTCATGATTGTAAGTTCCGTGAGGACAGGGACGATATCTGTTCTTCTCAACACCATCTCTTTAGCGCCTTGAACAGTAGGCACTCAATAAATCTTTGTTAAATGAATGAATACACAAATGTATGCATGAATAAATGAATTCATGTAAATGAATGACTATGTCTATTTCTGTGCTGTGACTCTAAGAATCTCAGGGAAAAATTGTCTTCTCTTTAACGAGAGGGGGCGGGTTGCTAATGCAGGAAAAGCCTTCAGAGAATGCCATTAGAGAGTCACAAGGTCTCCACGCGTCATCAGAGAGAGCACCAGGTCTCCTGTGTACCTTCTGGTGCTCTATGTAACTCTCTGAGCAGGAAGGAAATTACACAAACTTCCAGTTCAGCTGGTTCCAGGGTTTCACAACCCATTTCTTTCTGTCTCACTTACTTTCTTTCTTTCTGTCTTTCTGTTGTGCTGCGTCTCCAGTGTGACTTCTGATGTGCCTAGTGGACGATGACTCTGCATGATCCCCACGCTGCCCAGCAGTAACTGTGAAGGGAAGTCTAGATTGCCAACACTCAGTCTTCTGATCCAGTGCAACACCATAATTCCTTATGCAGAGTTGGGGAGGAGTTCAGGGGATAAACAGACACACTAATGATGACTAGGCATTTGATACAATCTATACATTTCATGATGGAGGAATGAAGACTGGGAACTCAGGGATACAGAGGAGTATATGTGGCTTTAGCTGACATGAAACAATGTGCGCACAGTTGGATAATAGTGACAGCTTTCAAAATATGATGAAGTGTATCATCTCATTTCAGTCTCCCTGCATCCATGGAAAATGGGGATGTATGAATAACATTTACATTGTTCTTCGTTCCTAATACATAGGGAAACTGAGGCAACCAGGGGTGGTCCAGGATATAGGCCTGGTTTCAGTGGCAGACATAAACTCACTGCCCAGTCTCATTCAGTATCAGCTTAGGGGTCTTTCTTCTGGACCACTCTGCCATGCACTGGCCTTTTACATCAGTCAACAGTGTGGATGTGCCTGCAATGTCACAATGTCACAATCCCCCACCTCTGTAATGTATTTCCAATGCACTTTTGTAATGGAACATCACGATCAAAAAAAACCCAAAAAACAAAAAACAAAACCAACAACCCTTTGCCCACTTTATTTATTTTTATTTTTTATTTTTTTAATATGAAATTTATTGTCAAATCAGTTTCCATACAACGCCCAGTGCTCATCCCAACAGGTGCCTTCCTCAATGCCCATCACCCACACTCACCTCCCTCCCCCCCCCCCCCCCCCCCCCACACACACACACACACCAACCCTCAGTTTGTTCTCAGTTTTTAAGTCTCTTCTGGTTTGGCTCCCTCTCTCTCTAACCGTTTTTGTTTTTTTTTTTTTCCTTCCCCTCCCCCATGGTCTTCTGTTAAGTTTCTCAGGATCCACATAAGAGTGAAAACATATGGTATCTGTCTTTCTCTGTATGACTTATTTCACTTAGCATAACACTCTCCAGTTCCATCCACGTTGCTACAAAAGGCCAGATTTCATTCTTTCTCATTGCCAAGTAGTATTCCATTGTGTATATAAACCACAACTTCTTTATCCATTTATCAGTTGATGGGCATTTAGGCTCTTTCCATAATTTGGCTATTGTTGAAAGTGCTTCTATAAACATTGGGGTACAAGTGCCCCTATGCATCAGCACTCCTGTATCCCTTGGATCGATTCCTAGCAGTGCTGTTGCTGGGTCATAGGGTAGATCTATTTTAATTTTTTGAGGAACCTCCGCACTGTTTTCCAGAGTGGCTGCACCAGTTTGCATTCCCACCAACAGTGCAAGAGGGTTCCCATTTCTCTACATCCTCTCCAGCATCTATAGTCTCCCGATTTGTTCATTTCAGCCACTCTGACTGGCGTGAGGTAGTATCTCAGTGTGGTTTTGATTTGTGTTTCCCTGATGAGGAGCGACGTTGAGCATCTTTTCATGTGCCTGTTGCTCTTTGCCCACTTTAGCAAATAAAGTTTTTTGAAACATAGTCACATCCACATGTTTACTATTATCTATGGCTGTTTTTGCACGACAAAGGTAGAGTTGAGTAGTTAAAACAGAAATTGGATGATTCACAAAGTCTAAAATATTTAATATTTGGTCCCTTAAAGGCAAAGTTTGCCACCCCCTAGAACATATGAGTAGAATGGAAGTAAATAGAAAAAAAAATAAAAATATTCATTTGTTTATAATAGGCAGTGGGTCCTAATTGAAATTGAGAACAAAAATTGGTCTAGAATCACATCTCCACCACTTGGCTGGATGACCTTGAACATTTTATTTATACTCTCTGGGCATCTATCACCTTACAGAATTGCTGTAGGTGATTTGTGTGACATAGGCTGTACATATCAGTTATGATTAGGTTTGGCCCCATGTGACAGAAAACACAGAATGAAAGTATCTTGCACAAGACAGCAGTTTATTTCTTTCATGTGGAAGTGGGCAGTGGCTGTTGGTCTGGTGGGGTATGGTGTCAGCCTTTTCACCTTGCTGCTTTGCCGTCTGTAGCAATCATTCTGAGGTTCTCTTATGGTACAAATGGCTTCTGGAGCTCTAGCCACAGTGCTATGATTGCTATTACTACTGATAGTATGATAGTAAGAGGAAACAAGCCAAAAATCAAATACAAAAAGCCTAGAAACAGAGACATACCTAAAGACCAGACAGCAAATCCACATTAATTGAAGTCTGGCCCAAATGACATGTCCTGCCATAGTTCATGAGACAACAAGTGTATTTCATGTATTCTGTTCCCGGGGTATAGGGAGGAAGATCTAGAAGCCACGTGTTACATGTATTCAGCATCTAACACTTCACAAAGTATTTCCATAACTATTACTTTTTGTTTGCTCTTCACAACCCTCTAGAAAGGTCAAGATACACAGGTCTTAATATTCTTATTTCTATTGTACACTATAATTCAGCCAGGTGCTAAGTATCAGACCCCAGTACCTCCTATCTTTCCAAAGAGTCCATGGTTAGATCTTTGGATATTTGTTGGAAATGAAAGGGGAAAAATTATGGTGTAGAAGAAAGAAAATGACCACCCCCACCCCTCCCAAAGAGGCTCCCTAGTAGATGTAGCTAATCATACGGCTTCAGCCTCAGCCAGTATGTACGTCTGCAAGACAAAGCGAAGAGCGTCTATTTTGGGGATGGTCAGGAGGACAGCAGACAGGGACTGTAAGGCACATGGCACATAGGCCAGTTCAATGGCATCACTGTTATTACCTAGGCTTACCTCTTATATCTGCTGTGGTCTTGGAAACTCACTTCCTTTTACTGGACCTCAGTTTACTTTTCTAGGGAAGCAAAGGGTTTGGAATCAGCGGCTTGCTGAACCATCTTCCAAATCTTCAGTCCCACCAGCCTGGGAACCTACTTTTTGAAGGGAAACAGCTCAGATTGGAGCCCAAATTGGAATTCTCTGTCTGGTTCCCTAGCAGCTAGCTGTGTGTTTCAGAACAAGCTAAAAAACAGATGACTCTTGCATCTGTAAATAGGGGCGAATACCGCCTAGTTTATTGGAAAGGCAAGAACTGTGAGGTTTAAATGAATTGGGTGTGTCTAGGGCCCACACATTGTAACTTCTGCACAGGCAGGGCCTACTTGCTTTGAGGATTTAAAGACTGTGACACCACTTCAGAGGGTTGGCCAGAGGATTACACGGATAAATTCCTGCAAAGTATCAGAAAGAGGACCTGGCACAAAGCAAGCATTCAGTAATTATTATTAATATATTATTATTATTAATGACATCCTCCTACAACGGTCAGTAAATTGCATTCAGTAAATGGTTGAGAAGCGGTTATAAGATGCGGATCTTCCACACCCAAGCGTCAGAGGCTGCGAAGAGTTTGTGCAGGGGACCTCCTTGCCTTTTTAAAAAGTCCCTAAGGCCCGTGGAGCCGGGGCGAGGCTTCGGAGGCGGAGGCGGGGGCGGGCACAAGCGGGCCAATCCTCGGCCCGGTTCAAAGGGCCAATCAGGGGGGGTTTTACAGGGGCCGCGTCCGGCAGGGGCGGGGCCGGGGGCGGGGCGCAGCCGCAGCCACTCTCTGGGACCGCTCTGCACGCGCGCGGTGCCGTTCCGCACGGCAACCTGCAGAGCCCCGCTAGCTAAAATCTAATTTCAGATTGGACAAGTAAGTGACCCTCCTCCCAGTCCCACGTGTGCAGCAGGGGCTTTTGCAGGCGCGCAGGCTCGTAGCGCCCACGTTCTCCAACCCGAGAGCTCACCCGGCCCAATCCTCCCCCACCTTTCCCGCAGTCACCGCCCCTTCCTCTTGGTCTTCCTTCTCCTGCCGCTTAAGTCTCAAGCTAGCAGGGCCTCCGCCCCCCGGGACGCTGTTGAGTTCCCTGTGCCCTCTCCTGGGTGAGGCGGCTGGCCCGTCGAGAGAAGGGTCGGCCTTTACTGCATCCCCAAGGCTGTTTATGATATGTCGGGAACCCGGGGTCCTCTGCCATCTCCGACCAGTTAACTGTGTTCACGCTCTCTATATTTTAGTCACTCCCTCCCTCCCCCGGACCCCTATTTTAGGATATTTTTTCCTGAACAGTTTTGAGATTTTAATACAAATCTGGCTGCCTAAGACATTTTAAAGGCCAGTGCTGCTTGTAACTTCAAACGCTTTCAGCAGCTTGTGATAACGTTTAAGGTGAATTTTAGTTGTGATGGTATAATGCTGTTTGGTTACAGTCAGCCTGGTAGGAAAGGCCTAATGTTATCCTTGCTTTTTAATTCATTTCCCTTCTTTTAAGGATTGGCAAGATGTAAAATGGTGAATTTCCCTAATCATTGGCTATTTTCCACGAAAGCACTTCTTAGGTCTTAACTAATAGCGTCCCTAACTTAAAGGGTCAGTCACTACCAAAACATGGAACAGCATTAGGTTAATTTTTTAAAATAGGAGATCTGGAGGGAGGAAGTGATTACACTTTTGAATTGTAAATCAGTGAGAAAGAAGGCAGGTCTTCTCTTGGTTTGTGGCTATTATACAGATGGTAGAGTTTTGCTTTGTTTTGTTTTTGCTTGCTTTTCTTTTTTTATGGTCCACCAAATATATATCCTGATTTTTTACTTTTTATGGTTCCCAGCTGGGTCTTGCAGCCTTTCGACTGCCTCCTGGTCTTCTGGGAGTCTCCTGTTAATGAGGCCCTCTGCCTGGCTCTTGACCTGATGATCACTGGCCTGGCTGTTGGAGGGATCAGCTGAGGAGGCCGTGTGAGTGGGAGGCCCAGAGGATTGTTGATTAAGGATGATAAGGGAAAGACCAGAGAGGGTGAGAAGGGCCTTGTGATTGATTTTGAGGGGAAGCGAGCTTGGGAGCCTCCCTTGCTAGATTTGGAAATCAAAACATGCGTATTGGGAGAAGGGAATAATCCTGAGGGTGGAGATCTGTATCTTTCTGGATGAAAGTAAGAAGTTTACTGGGAGGAGACTGGGCCTTCTTCCAGGCTGTGTTAATTTTTGCTGTGGACCTTGTCTTTTCCTGGAATCTGGTTCCCTTTCCCTAACCTTTCACTTAGTTCAAATCACAGTCAATTACCAGCTGGTTTTGAAAACAGTTTAGAGGTAATGAATCTTGCCCAGCCGGAATAGGGACCACCCCCCCTCCCCCCCTCCCCCCCAGCTCCCTCCAGGGGATTTGAAATAATTATTTTACCAGAATGTACTGCAGAGATCATTTAACCTCATCTGCCCATCTCTTTACACGGAGAAATACAGAATCAACCCAGGTGGTGGTATAAGGGTCATCCAAACCAGTTCTTCCATTCATTCATTTGTTCACTAATGGTGTGGCATGTATTCTGGGCCTGGTACTGTGGTAGGCTCTGGGTAGGTAAAGATGAACAAGGTTTGGTCTCTGCTTCCAACTTTCACTCAGTCTGCTTGTTATATCTAGTCTAATGAGGGAGATTATATGATTCTGAGATTAGTGTTGCGGCAGGGTATGAGGAAGATACTGGTAATTGACTGTGATTTGAACTAAGTGGAGAGAAGGGCAAATGGCCTAATGTGAGGTTTCGTGGAAGGCTTCCCAGAGGAGATCATACTCGAGCTGAGTGACAGAGCCTCAGTATGAGTGGGCTGGAGAGAGACAAAAGGGAAGGGGATTATTTGACTTGGGAACAGTGTGTGCAAAACTATATAAACCTGGCACATTGTTGACTCGTATGGCTGGATAGGAAAGGGTGAGGTGGGAAATCACCAGAAAGGAGGCTGCGGAAGGGGAAAAGGTCAGATCGGGGAGGGTCAGGTGAGTCATATTAAGGGAGTTTGAAACCTATCTCCAGAGCAACCAGGAGCTGTTGAAGTGATACAGATTGGTGTTTTAGAAAGTTAATTCTGGCCTCAGGGTGGAGAGAGGCTTTTATAATACAGGTGAGAGATGGGTTAGGGTGATAGTTCTGGACTGGAGAGGGAGAGAGAATACAGTTGACCCTCAAACGATACAGGTTTGAACGCAGATGCACTTATACGCGGAATTTTTACAGTACTGTAAATGTATTTTCTCTCTTAACATTTCCTTTAGCTAAATTCATTGTGAGAATACAGTATATAAGAATACAGTATATAACACACAAAATATGTGTTAATTGATTGTTTATATTTTTGGTAAGGTTTCTCATCAATGCTAGGCTATTAGAAAGTTAAGTTTTGGGGGAGTCAAAAGTTGTGAACAGATTTTTATGTCGCGGCAGGTCAGTGCCCCTTACCCCTGCATTGTACAAAGGTTGGCTGTGGAATGGTTAGGAATTAACAGCAATTGGATGTAGGGAATGGGAAAGGAGGGAGCAGTTACAGTGCCGTCAGGGAAAAGGCTTTCCCAACTGGGGTATTTTTCAACAGCTTTATTGAGGTATGCTTGACATATAATAAACTGTATATATTTAAAATATCTAATAGATGTTTTGACGTGTGTCTGGGTCTGTGAAACCATCATCACAAGTAAGATAAAGAACATCTCTAACATCCATAAAGATTACTTGTGCTCCTGTGTAATCCCTTCCTTCCTGGTTCTCCCAACCCACCCCCCCAGCAACCAGTGATCTGCTTTCTGTCAGTATAGATTATTTAATACTATTTTAGGATTTTATCTGTGGGGTCATACAATACGTATCTTTTTTGCATTTTGGCTTTTACTTAGCTTAATCATGTTGAGATTCATCCATGTTGAGCATGCACACTTACTTCATTTGGTGCATTGCACGAATATACTGTACTTTATCTATTTACCTGTTGGTGGGTATTTGGATTATGGGTTGCTTTTTGGCTACCACAAATAAAGGTGCTAGGACTATTCATATCCATGCCTTTGAATGGGCCTATTCTTTGATTTCTCTTGGTTAAATACCTAGAAGGAGGATGGCTAGTTCACATGGTAGGTGTGTGTTTAACTTTTTAAAAAGCTGTATTTCAGAGCGATTGTGCCTTTTTGCATTGCCTTCAGTGGTGCATGAAACTTCCGGTTTCTCCAGCACTTGGTGTGGTCACTCGTTTTAATTTTAACAATTCTGATAACATGGAGTCCTCTATCAGGGAGTTTTAACGTACATTTCCCTAATGAATAATAATTTCAAGCTTCTTATCATGTGCTTACTTGCCCATATATGTATCATATATCTTCTTGGGTGAAGTGTTTGTGAAATCTTGTGTTCACTTGTAAAAAATGAGCCGTTTATTTTCTTACTGAGTTTTGAGAGCTTTTATATACTCATTGCAAGTTCTTTATGTCACTTGTATGTACAAATATTTTCTCCCATTTTGTGGCTTGTTTTTTCATACATTTTTAAGCTTATTTATGAGAGAGAGAGAGAGAGAGAGAGAAAATGCAAGGGGGAGTGGCAGAGAGAGAATGGGAGAAAGAGAATCCCAAGCAGAACCCCACTGACATGGGGCTTGAACTCATGAACTGTGAGATCATGACCTGAGCCAAAATCAAGAGTTAGATGTTTAACTGACTGAGCCACCCAGCCAGCCACCTCTTGTCTCTTCATTTTCTTAACCGTGTCTTTTCATAAGCAGAGTTCCCAATTTTGATGAAGTCTAATTTGTGAATTTATAACTTTGATGATGACTCTTTTATCAATTTATTATTTTATGGGTCATGGTTTTAGTAATTTTATGTAAGAAGTCATGCCTAGCCAGGACTCTCATTTTCTATTTTTTTTTTAATGTTTATTTATTCTTGAGAGACAGAGACAGGGACAGAGCATGAATGGGAGAGGGTTTTGGAGAGAGAGGGAGACACAGAATCTGAAGCACCCTCCAGACTCCAGGCTGTCAGCACAGAGCGTGATGTGGGCTCAAACTCACGAACCGTGAGATCATGAACTGAGCCGGAGTGGGCCACTCAGGTGCCCCTCTCCTATTTTTTTAAAGAAGCTTCATTGTTTTGGTTTTACGTTAAATCCACAATCTATTTTCAATTAATCTATAGCATCAGATATGAAACAAAGTTAATTTTTTCATGTATGTCATTAACTGTTCCACTACCATTTGCTGAAAAGCCTATCCTTTCTCCATTGACTTGCCTTTGCTCCTTTGGTTAAAATCAATTGACTGTATATGTGGAGGCCCATTTCTGGATGTTTTGTTTTGTTCCGTTGTTCTCTTTGGCTGTTTTAATGCCCAATACTGCATAGTTTTGATGACTATAGTTTCGTAATAATATGATAGGAAAAGATAGGATTCAGTAGGCAGAGAGGGAAAGATGATCTGAGGTCCCTGGGTGGGGAAAAACATATTTTGGAACAATTCTGGGAGTGGCTGACTACAATAAACCCCCTCCGGCATAACGTTCCTCTGAAGAATGTAACAGACACCACCCACTCCCCCACCAGTTTCCCTCAGGAATTTGACAAAAGACCTAACTGAAAATAAGGAGTAGACCATAAAACATATGACCCACAAGGAATGATATGGCCATAGCCCTTATACAACAGAATCGAGCCAATCAGGAATGGACAACCCAGCACCTAGTGTTATCCAGCCAATAAAGGTAGGACCTGAGAAGGAACAAGGAGGAAGGGAAGGGTGGGTGTGTGACCAGAACCTTATTAAACAAGGACCCCTGTTGTATAGTCCACAGGTATTCACCTTTGAACGCCCCCTCTCTCTGTAAAGACAGCTTTCCTACCTCTTGCTTTCTAATCTTAAACTCTAATAAACTTTGCCTGCTGCTCATTCTATGTCCACCTGTTCATTCTTTGAAGTGGCCAGACAACGGATCCGGGTATTGAGGTAAAAAATCTTGCAACAATAAGTATTGAAGCCAGGTAGTATAGGTGGATTTTGAAGTACATCTTCAAAAGTTGCTTTGGTTTTTCTAGGTGATTAGATTTCCGTATTGATTTTACAGCCATTTTGTCAGTTTCACAAAAAAGACCTATTTAGATTTAAGTTAGAATGACATTAAATCTCTACATTAATTTGGGAGCCAATTGACATCTTAACAATTGAGTGTTCTAACCCATGGTTCGTATATCTGTTTATTTAGGTCTTCCTTAATTTTTCTCAGTGTTTTGTACCTTTTAGTAGGTAGGTCTTGCACATCTTTGTCAGGTTATCTGTAGGTATCCTATTTTTTTGATGCTATTGAAATGAAATTATCTTTTAAATTTTATCTTCCAGTTTGTTGCTGCTTGTGTATTGGTCACGTATCCTGCAATCTTGCTAAACTCCTTTTCAGTTCTAATAGCCTTTTTTGTGGATGCCATCAGATACTCTATGTAGGTGATCATGTTATCTGTGAATATAGGCAGTTTTACTTTCTTCCTTTCAATGTGGGTGCCTTTTATTTCTTTTTCTTGCTATAGTGCACTGGCTAGAATCTCTACTCCGTGTTGCATGGAAGTGACATCTTCTTTCTGATCTTTCTTAGGGAGAAACATTCATTTTTTCATCATTAACTATGATGTATGATATTAGTTGAATAGTTTTTATAGTAGGTTTTTATCAGGTTTAGGAAGTTTCAGTCTGTTCCTATTTTGCTGAGACATGTTGAAATTTTTGTTTTTGTTTTTAAATGAAAAATGAATTTTTTTTTTTTTTTTTTTGGTCAGGTGTTCTTTTCTGTAACTATTAAGACCTTTTTTTTTAAAGAATCTTTTTTTTTTTTTTTTTTAATTTTTTTTTTTTTAACGTTTTATTTATTTTTGAGACAGAGAGAGACAGAGCATGAACGGGGGAGGGGCAGAGAGAGAGGGAGACACAGAATCGGAAGCAGGCTCCAGGCTCTGAGCCATCAGCCCAGAGCCCGACGCGGGGCTCGAACTCATGGACCGTGAGATTGTGACCTGAGCTGAAGTCGGCCGCTTAACCGACTGAGCCACCCAGGCGCCCCTAAAGAATCTTGATGTGATGAATTACATTCACCGAATTTTTTTTTTTTCTTTTTTGAATGTTAGACCTTGTATTCCTGAGATAAATCCCACTTGGTCAGGACCTATTATCCTTTTTATAGTTAGTTGGATTCTATTTGCTAAAATTTTAATAATTTCTCCATTTATGTTAATGATAAATATTGATACAGTTTTCTTGTGTTGTCTTTTAAGTTTTGTTGTCACGATAATTCTGGTCTCAAAAATGAGTTGGAAAGTATTTCCTCCAATTCAGTTTTTTGGAAGAGCTTGTATAGAATATTATTTCTTCCTTAAATGTTTGGTAGAATTCACCAATGAAGATGTCTAGAGTTCTTTTTGTTTTTGGTTTTCTGTCAAGAAGAGGAAGAACTCAACTGATTTAACAATACAGGACTATTCAGATCATCTGCTTCTTTTTCAGTGAGGTTTGGTAGTTCCTATATTTTAAGGAATTTGTACATATCTTCTTAGTTGCTCATAATATTCCCTCATTATTTTGATATCTGTAGAATCTGTTGTGATTTCATCTCCCTCATTCCTGATACATAAAATCCTAATACTGGCATCTTTTCTTTTTATTTTCCTGGTTATTCTGTTCAGAAATGTATCAATTTGATTGGTCTTTTCAAAAAAACAGCTTTTGATTTTATTTATTTTCTGTAGTCTTTTTTTTAAACTTCTTGATTTTTCCTCTGACATTTATTATTTGTTCTGCTAGCTTTGGGTTCCTTTTACTCTTCTCTAATTTCTTAAGATGGAAATTGAGTTATTTATTTGAGGCAACTTTTCTATTACATGCTTACGACACTATAGATTTATTACATCAAGTGCATCCTACCACTTCTGCTATATTTTTATTTTCATTCAGTTAAAATACTTTATATTTTTTAAATGTCTTCTTTGATCCGTGTGTTAGAAGTGTTATTCAGTTTCCAAATATTTGAGGACTTTCCACTTATCTTTTAATTATTGATTTATAATTTAATTCCATTGTGGTCATAGAAGGTACTTTGTAGGATTTGAATTCTTTTAACTTCTTGAGACTATTTTTTGGCCCAGAATATGGTCTGTCTTGGTAAATGTTTGATGTGAACTTAAAGTATGTGTGTTCTGCCCTTTTTTGGATAGAGTGCTTTTTACTTATCAATATATCAGCTTTGCTGACTACTGTATATTACATCCTTGCTGATTTTGTGTCAACTTACTCCATCATTGAGAGAATTACCGAGAGAATGGTGTTAGAATCTCTGAGGATAATTATGGATATATGCATTTCTCTTTGCATCTCTCTCACATTTTGCTTTATGTATTTGGATGCACTGTTATTAGGTGTGTTAATATTTAGGACTGTTAGGTTATCTTGGTGAATCATCCCCATTATTATTTCTTAGTTTCTGGGAATATTCTTGACTCTGAAATATACTTAGTTATTAGACCTGTAGTGTTTTTGCTTTAAAATCTACTTAGTGTGATAATTATTTAGCTTTCTTTTGAATGCTCTGTTGTTGCATATCTTTTTCTTCTTTTTACTTTTAACCTGTGTGTTTCTTATATTTAAAATGGGTTTCTTATAGGCAGCATATAGTTGGACTGGATGATGAAGTGAGGCCTGCTAATTTCTGCCTTTTAATTGGAGTATTTAGACTATATATTTTTTTTTAATTTTTTTTTTATTAAAAAAAATTTTTTTTTTTTTACGTTTTATTTATTTTTGGGACAGAGAGAGACAGAGCATGAACGGGGGAGGGTCAGAGAGAGAGGGAGACACAGAATCGGAAGCAGGCTCCAGGCTCTGAGCCATTAGCCCAGAGCCCGACGTGGGGCTTGAACTCACGGACCGCGAGATCGTGACCTGAGCTGAAGTCGGACGCTCAACCGACTGAGCCACCCAGGCGCCCCTAGACTATATTTAATATAAGTATTCATATGGTTTCTTTTAAATTTTTAAATGTACCCATCTAGCTTTTTCTTTTCATTTCTATTTGTTCCATCTGTTCTTTGTTCTTTTTACACTTTTTCTGCCTTCTTTTGGGTTGTTTTTTTATAATTTCATTTTTTTCTCTCCTTTATTGGCTTACTAGGCATAGCTTTTTCTTTTGGTATTATTTTAATGGTTGCTTTAGGGTTTACAGAATACATCTTTAATTTATCAGAGTCAACTTTCAAGTGGGATTATACCACTTAACATATAATATAGGAACCCTATAACAGTATGTTTATAATTCTTGCCTCCTAGCCTTTGTGCTACTGTTATTTTATATTGTACATTTTATATCTACATAGGTTTAAACCCCATGATGTATGGTTATTATTTTAGTTTTAGGGAGTCAGTTATCTTTTTAAGACATTCAAGTAATTTTTTGTAAAGTTTATTTATTTATTTTGAGAGAGAGAGAATGAGTGAGTGAGGGGGCAGAGAAAGAGGGAGTGAGAGAATCCCAAGCAGTCTGTGCTGACAGCTGGGAGCCTGACATGGGGCTTGAACTCACCAGCTGTGATATCATGACCTGAGCCCAAATCAAGAGTTAGATGCTTAACTGAGCCACTCAGGTGCCCCAGACATTCGACTAATTTTTAAAAAGCCTTTATATGTACCCACATAGTTCCCCGTGTGCTCTACATCCTGTTTTGTTTTATAGATGCAGATTTCCATGTGCTATCATTTTTTGCCTCGCTTCTTATGGTGCAGTTCTGCTAGTAATGAATTTTCTCATCATTGTTTGAGTTAGTCTTTATTAATGCTTCCGTTTTGAATTGTTTTTCCACAGGGTACAGAATTTTAGATAGAAAGTTTTTTTTTTCAATACTTCAAAAATCTTACTCTGCTGTTTCCTAGCTTGCATTATTATTTCTGATGAGAAATCTGTTGTCCTTTCTATTTTTATTTCTTTCTTCTGTAATGTCGTCTTCTTTAATAATATTTATTTATTTATTTATTTATTTATTTTGAGGGAGAGTGTGTGAAAGGGAGAAGGGCAGAGAGAGGGAGACAGAGGATCCAAAGCGGTCTCTGGGCTATAGCGGAAAGTCCAATGCTGGGCTTGAACCTACGAACCATGAGATCATGACCTGACCCAAAGTTGGATGCTTAAACTGACTGAGCCAGCCAGGTGCCCCCGTATTTTTTTTTTTTTTTTTTTTTTCTTTTGGGCGATTGTCACCTCCCCTCCCCCCAAGCTGCTTTTAAGATTTTCTGTATCATTGGTTTTGAACAATTTGAATCTGATGTTGTCTTGGTTCATTTTTCGTCATATTTCTTTTATTTGGGGTTCATTGGTATTCTTGAATCTGTGAGTTTGTAGTTTTCATCAAATTTGAAATGTTTGTGACCATTGGGTCTTCAAATATTGTTCCTGACCCCTTCTCTGTGCTCTGCCTCAGGGATTCCCATTTCACATATATTGTACCACTTGTAGTTTTTCCACAGCTCACTGATACTCTGTCTATTTTTTAAGAATCTTTTCTCTCTGTTCGTGGTTAGTGTCTTATTGTTGTGTCTTGAAGGTCACTCATCTTTTCTTCAGTATTGTCCAATTCTATACAGTAAGTTTTTCATCTCAGATATCCTAGTTGTCATTTTTAGCATTTCAGCTTAAAGTTGCTTCATCTTCCATTTCTGAACTTTCAAGTTCAATCTCTCGCCTAGCTTTCTGACATACGAGATACAGGAATCATAGCTATTTTAATATCTGTGTCTACTAATTCTGTCCAGTGTGTCAGTGTGAGGTCACTGCCCATTGATTTTTCTCATTTTGGATAGTATTTTCCTGTATCTTTGCATGCCTGGTAAATTTTGATTGAACACCAGGCGTTGTGTATTTTACCTTGTTTTGTGCTAGATAGTTTTGTATTTTTATAAATACACTTGAACTTTGTTCTGGGGTATGAGTGAGGTATTTGCAAACCATTGGATTCTTCTGAGTCTTGCCCTAAGCTTTGTTAGGTGGGACCAGGGTTAATTCTTCTTCACTGCTGAGGTGAAACCCTTCTACTCTACTTAGTACCCTGTGAATTACGTTTTTCCACTCTGGCTGGTGTCAGTGGGCACTATTCATGGCCCCGTGTGAAGTACACCAATTCTGGGAGATTCTGGCGCAAATGGTTTCCTCACACGCATGTGGTGTTTGGTACTCTCCTGAATACTTGAGGAGCACCCTTTGTAGTTCTCTGGAATTCTCCCTCTGTGTAACTCTCTCTTTTCTTGTACTCTGCCCTAAGAAATGTAGCTTCCTGTTGTCCACAGACTCCTAGCTCTGTTTCCTCAATGCTGGCAGACTGCAGGGCTTGGCCTGGATTTCCTCTTCCTGTACCATGGTCCCACACATTAAGCTTCAGCAATTTCAGGACATTTCATTTTCCCTCCCCTTTCTGGGCTCACTGTACTTTCCTGCCTTAATGTTCAGTGTCCTGAGAACCCTCATTTCCTATATATGTATATTTTTAAAGCAGTTTTTGATGGGAGGGTAAATATGGTTCCTGTTACTTCATCTTGGCTAGCAGTGGAGGTCTTCAACTGGAATTTCTGAAGAAAATTTAAAGAAGGGACTATTTGAGGGTATGAGGAAGAGGTTTTGAAGTATCCAGGCACCAGTAATAATGGGACCACTTTTACTCCTTGATGTCTGAAAGGGCACAGTGCAGGAAGTAGATCAAAAGGAAATAGAAGACACCCTCCAATTAGGATAATTTTTTAGTAAAGGAAATATTTAGAGAGATGAGGGCAGCCTGAATCCATGCGGCTGAGAAAGTAGGATTGTTCTGTCCTATGTAAAGGGGTTAGGAGAGGAATGTTACCAGAACCCAAAAGGAGAAACTGTGCAGAAATCTGCCTTGAGAGGCCTTGTTACCTTTGTTCAAGAGATGCAGGTTGTTCGGTCCAAGGGAGCCTGGACCTTACTCTCCTTCCTTCTTGACGCCTTTTGCTACTGCTCTCCATTGTCCAAACCCAAGTAGAAGACAGAGGGTTGGGCGCCTGGAGATCCAGACTGTAGCCCTGGGACAGAGGGTAGGCATAAAAGGATTGAGTGTATGGTGGGGGAGCAGGCAGGCTGAGAATAACGTACACAGGAGTCATAACCTATAGATGCCTGGCAAACAGTCAGCATGGTTGGTGGAGCTGCTCACTGAGAGACAGGAGAGAAGGAATAGTATGTCTGGGAGAAGTAGGTTTGATGTGTGAGGGGGAAATGATGAGATTTGAAATCTTCCTAAACTAGGAATACTTTTTCCAAGAGACTCCTCTATAACATCCTCCCCCCACCCCCCTGCCCCACCCCCGCCACCTTTGCCTTCATCATCTTAAATTATTGAGGAGGCTCTTACCAACGTGGAGGAAGCAGACTTCATACAGCAGGTACCTATACAGTGATACACGGTGATGTACGTGTGGGGTGGCTTTAGGGAGAGTAGGGCGATGAGGTAGAAATCATTCAGGCTCAGTGTATTACCAGTCCCTTGGCCATCTGGAGTCGGGCCTCCGTTATAGCAAAGTCTGTTGCAGACCAGGCTGACAGCCGAGGAGCTTGTGTTCTGCTAAACCAGCCACAGGATGGAGAGATTAAGAAGGGACTCAGTTACTGGTGGGTTGTGGGGGACGAAGAATGAGAGGAAGACTGTGTAAAGTCAAGAGTGATTTCAACAGACAAGTCTCAGTGTATGTCGTTCACGGAATTCTGGGATGGTAGAACTAACTGGCCAACTTTGAGGTTAGAATGAGGCTACTGTTAGGACGTTTAAAAGTATTCGGTGACCTGGTGGAAGGGGCATAGGACTGAAGTCCTTCTCTGATTTTTACTGGTTCTGTGATGGTGGCCAAGTGACCTTACTGCACAGAACCTTAGTTCCCCCATTTCTAAGTATGGATCCCTCCAGGGTTGGGAAAATTAGCAGGGTCACGTCATACTGTGCACAGATACTGTGCTTGGCAAAGAGTAAGCCCTCATGAGATCCAAGGTGAGGATTGGCTCAAAATATAAGTATGTTTGGGAAACATTTGGATTCATGTGAAGATACATCTTGATAAAACAGTAGGAAGAGTAGGGTAGTTGACAAAGGCTCCCTCAGAGCCCTCCTTTGGAGACAGTTTGGGAACATATTCAAGCTCCCTTTCCCTTTTCTCCTGAACAAATTATTCTGCTCTTAGTGTCATTGGATATTGGGCCGCATGGGCCCCTGATTTGTCCCAGTATATGTTGCATCCAGTGGGTCTCCAGGCAGGTTTCCATGTGCTGGTAGTACAGCTTACCTGCTCTCCATACAACATCACATGGAAACGTGAGTGTCTGAAGATCATTCTCATTAAACGTATCAAGTGCGCCTTATCCCTTTTACTTTAGAAAAAGCCATGGCATGGAGGAGCGCTTATAGGAACTGAAAACCTATAGTTTTGGAGGAAAGAAGACCAATAGGAAGTCACTAGAATCATCGTAAAGCATTTGAAAGGGATAGCTCCCCTGAAAGGAATTAGGTGGTTTGGATGATCCCACGGGACAAAAATGAGGTGTGGAGGATGGGAGCCACACAGAGCAAAGCTCCACTCACTATTAGGAAGATCTCTCTTGTTACTACAGTATTAGCTGTTCATTGTGAACATTCCGACAGCAGAGTGGGGAAGTTCAAAATGTCCTCCACGTTTCCACCACCTTTCTTTTCCCTAGGTGTCACTGCAGGAAGCGGGAGTTGGTGTGTGCTTCCTGAATCTCGTGTGTTAGGTCTTAGTACAGTACGTTGACCCTCAAACTGTTGCATCTGTCAAGATCACCTGGAGGGCTTTTACAGTGCTGGCTGTGGAGTTGCACTCCCAGGGCTTCTGAAGCAGTAGATGTGGGCTGGAGGCTGAGAATTTGCATTTCGAGTGTTCCCTGGTGATGCTGATGCTGTTCTTCTGGAGACCACGGTTTTAGAACCACTGATGCTTTTAAAAAAAAAAAAAATTTTTTTTTAACATTTATTCATTTTTTGAGAGACAGAGACAGATTGTGAGTGGGGGAGGGGCAGAGCGAGAGGGAGACACAGAATCCGAAGCAGGCTCCAGGCTCTGAGCTGTCAGCACGGAGCCTGACGTGGGGCTCGAACTCACAAACTGTGAGATCATGCCCTGTGCCGAAGTTGGACACTTAACCCACTGAGCCACCCAGGCGCCCCAGTGATGCTCTGTCTTTAAGAAAAACAAAAAACAAAAAACAACAACAACAAAAAACTAGTACAAATGTAGTCTCTAAGAACTTGCTCTTTTATTTAATAACATACCATTAGCATTTTTCTTTAGCCCCTTTCTCATTGGTATTACTAGCTCCTTATGTATAAATTTCAGTAAGTCCCCTATTAGTAAACATTTAATTTGTTTCCAGGGTTTTTGTGAGTGTGCTTTTGCCTTAACGAAAACACGTTGTAGTGTATATTTTTAATGTATATCTTTTAGGTGAGCCAATCCATCAATTCTTAGAAGTTAAACTGTAGGGGAGGGGTGCCTGGGTGGCTCAGTCGGTTAAGTGTCCGACTTCGGCTCAGGTCATGATCTCACGGTTCATGGGTTCAAAACCCCGTGCATGGGGCTCTGTGCTGACAGCTCAGAGCCTGGAGCCTGCTTCTGATTCTTTGTTTCCCTCTCTCTCTGCCCCTCCCCTGCTCGTGCTCTGTCTTTCTTGCTCTCTCAAAAATAAATAAACATTCAAAAACATTACCAAAAAAACCCTGTAGGGTAGAAGGGGAGATTTCAAAAATGGATAGATAGTGCCAGATGGTTCTAGAGAAGGCTGAACCCCTTACTCTCCCACTAAAAGTGTGTGAAACTACCTATTTCCCCACACTCCTGCAGAAACAGGGTAATATCAAAGTTTTCTATTTTTGCCAACTTGTTACATGAGAATTTATGTTGTTTTGTTTTGCATTTCCTCCATTATTTTATTTGTGAGGCTGAGTGTTCATGTGTGTTCATTGTATTTCTTTTTCTGTGAACTGCAAGTTTGTATTCTTTGCATCATAGGAGGAGGGAACAGAATGAACACAGGTGCCAAACATTCATTTAAGGGATGGCTAGTAGCTCTTAGGGTTGTTGTATAGGGGGTTGAGATTGGGGAGAAGGGGTAGGGAGGTAGGGAGGTGAGGTTAGAGAGGCAGGTGGGCACTAGAGCTTTGAGGTCCTTGGGGGCCAAATAAAGAGCTTGGGCTTTTTTGGGGCAGAAGCAGCATTGGTTCAGTCAGTAGTTTGAGTTTGTCCCATAGCTGTTGGTAATTTTGACAGGGCATGTTTGCGAAATGGCACCACCCAGCTCCCCAAGTGTAAAATCTGACCTTCAAATAACTCGTTCTTTATGCCTTTCACCTTGGACCTAAAATCCACTTGGTCATGCTTCATAAATAGGTAAACACAAGAAGAGGCCAAAAACCTCGGCTTCTGGCTGAGCATGGTCTCTGGAGGAAGGAGTTTTGGAAGATTGTGTTGGGGAAGGGATTTTGTTTCTCTAGCTAATACTGCCCTGAGCCTTTCCTGAATTTGCTGACATCTGACAGCAGTCACTGAGGTTGGGGGTTCTTCTGTTGTTCTAATTTGAGTGACTTTTCTTGGAAACGCCTTGGATTTCAGCCAATATGCTAATGATAAGAGCCTTGCTTTGAAGGTCTGGTTAGTTCTGTAGAAAATCAGTTCATAGTTAATTATGTCAGCAAATCAACAGCCTCTTGGAGAAGAAAGTGACAGAGGGAGAGAAACTACATATATACTTAAATTATTCAGAACTCAGAGGTCAGGAATTCACGTTCCAAAAAGAAGAGTCCATGTAATAATAAATCACTAAGTTTGTGTACAGTTTTCCCCGTTACGGGCTTAGCTTGGTAATTGGCATATTGAGGTTAAACTATAATAACTTTGCATTTATAATCAGGTGCCAGCCCTCACCCTCTTTCTGCCTGTTTTGCCATTTTTCTGCTTCCAGGTTCCTGGCATGGGAGTGTGAGACTGTTGGGCTCACACTCTGAGTTTTAGTGAACTCAGTGTAAACTGGGTTTGTGGAAGATAGACCGACTCAGATGAGAAAACCCCTTGTCCAAGTAATTTCTCCATCTTCTCCCCCCCCCCCCCCCCCCATACAGGTGCCTGGTCAAGGAGGGAGATTATCCTGAGGGAGAATCCAGGGGCCTCACACGGAAGACAGGCTTGCCGATCGTGCTTCTGGAACTCTCCAAGGGCAGAGTCCCTAGAGACTTTTTATTTTAAAAGGTATTTGACTCTAGTATACATTAAAAATCTTCCCTCTCCCCCACAACCCGGTACTTGCCCCGTTCCTAGGTTACCCTACACTGTGTTGCCAGTAGGCAGGTACTAGGAAGTAGCTATTAGAACAAACAGTCCATTAGTATCTCACGTTTATTAGTGTAGCATTTATGGTGACATAGTGTTTCTGAATCAGAGCAGAGAGAAACCATTTCTAATGTTTGAGTGTCCCAGAAGATTTCACAGGATAAACAGACCCGGAAGGGCATTCTGAGTTTGCCCAGGATAAAGGCGCCTTGTTTAGCATGGAAAGCCACGTTGTAGCAGGGACAGCAGCAAGAGCCCTGCTCTGGCTTGGACAAACTTGAATTTGAATACAGCCTCCTTCGTCTCCTGGTTTTGTGGCCATCCACTGGAGATCGATCCTCACAGAATTTCAGCATCCTCGTCTGTAAATGGGAGACACAGCACATAACTTGGATGGGTGTTCTAAATGAGGTGTCCCCTCTCCCTTTCTGTGTGGAGAGAATAGCTTGGTGGGGTGTCATAAAAGGCTTCTAAGGAGTTGCTTTATCGGATCCCAGGGATTGAAAAGAAGAGAGAGTCAGCAGGGTTTTACAGAAGAGGATGTGGGAGATCCAAAGTTTCATCTGCTGTTAAGGCGGTGTTTGTTGTTGGAGTTTGAGGATGTCTCCTCATGAGTCAGATTTTCCATCCATGATTTCTTTAGGACCTGTTCTGTGCATTTGTCCTCGACATGGTTGGATTTTGTATTTGTGTCGGCTGCTGTGTCCTGCCTTGTGTGGCTTGTGGAGGGTGGTGGTTTTGGTCATCATCCAGGACTGGCTCAGTTTTGATCCTGTGGCTGCCACATTGTGAGGCAGGCATGGGGGTTTGGTGAGTTCTGACTTTTTTTTCTGCCTTTGGGAATCCAACTTTGAGTTGAAAGAACAGCCAGCCTTTCTCCTGTCTGATTTAATACTTTACATCTCCTTGGATACCTGGGGCTTGTACTTAAACATGGGCTTAGTTCAGAACATGAAAACTCTCAGTATCCTGACAAATACTGACTTTCTGATCTCGTGGTTGGAGCAGTGATGCAAACAGCAAACTGGTACTTCGTCTTCCAACCATCATCTCCGCATTCTGTGGAGAAAGGTGGTGTTGGGATAGGACGCTTGGTCCCCAGCGTGTGGCGAGGGTTCCGGCAGCAGCAGGAAGCTGTTTTATTGCCTTCGTGTGTTAGGTTTTGCTGGAAGCACAAACACCGGGAATAACTTGAGTCGTCACCATTTGATTTTCAGAAATCAGATTCTTAGGTTAGATTGTCAGCTCTAAAGCCAGAGATCCTGTCTCTTTCAGCTCAAGATTCCTAGTGTCCTGGCACAGAGAAAGTATTTAGCATTTGCTTCGTTTACTGGGATTTGAGCTGTTAGAGTGAGAACACCTGGGCAGGGGTGGGGTATATTGCAGGTGTCCAGAGGTGATCCGGTGTTGGAAGGGACATAATAATAGTCCTCACGATTGGAGCTCCTTACAGAGTGTGTGCCACACATCAGGTGCTATGCTAGTCACTTCATGAAGTTATATAATCTCAGTTAATCTCGCGAACATACTAGGAGATTGGAGCCATAGGAGACAGTTTTTCACCTTAAGAGGAAAATTGGCCACGAGCAACCTGTACTGTTTTCTCCCAGGGGTATTGTTGGTGAAACCACTAGGCATCCAGTTGTTATGAATTGCCAACTGTTATTATTGCCAAATGAGCTCTTTACTTCCCATCCGAAGCCTTCTTGCCATCTTACAGCATGCGAGACTCGTTTGAAGTGCTGTTCAGTTCTTCTGTTAGAGGGCCAAAGTGGACAGGCATACTCATTGCTTATCTTTTTCTTTCCAAACTTACCCAGCGCCTGCTTGCAATTTGACTAACCAAATAAATAAATTGTGTGGAACTCATGTGCCTGAGCTCACAGCAGAGTCCAGAGATCAAAGTTGAAAGAGGATATTGAGTTCCTTCTCAGATCCCTGGGACACTGTTTCTGTGGACACTGTCACCTAATTGATCCTGGCGGAGTGGCCTTTTTGAAGAAATAGGACTGAAGGTAAGCTCCTTCACTCTGGAGGATTGTAGTCATAGGAAACAATATTCTTGCTATTAGGTTGTATCGGGGAAAAGGAGGAGGAAAGATACAAGACAACCCCCAACTGAGGGGTTTTGGGCACAATATTTGTAGCCTTGACACCCTTCTTGGAATTACTGAAATAGTTTTGCAAAGAACTGCCTCCCATGTTCATGTCCCTCTTCCTTTTTCACGCTGCATTCGAACAACTTGAACATTTGTTGAAGAATCAGCCGTGAAGCCTGTGGTTTCCTGTGGCATATTTCTAATAATATTTACAGAAGCTATTATTTAATGAACCATCTAAATATTTATCATAGGAGCAGTCTTTTGATCATGAATTGGAGCTAAAAATGAGTCCCGTGCATACTGGGGGCTTGGACAGGAGGCTCTTTCTGCCCTGTGGAGGATCTTGCAGACTGAGAAGTTAGGTGGCCCAGGACTTGTGTCCAGTGCAACCTGAATTTCTCTCTTTTTCTTTCTCGTGGCCCCCACAGTCCATGTCCTCATTCTGCCTGCCTGTCACCCTCCCGGTATCCCTAATAGTAATCAGAGTTTTTAGAGCATTCATCTTTGCCTAAAAGAATGAGATGGCACCAAAGTTCTGACCCCCAGCATTCATAAAGTGGGCTTTGCAGCCATTCCAGCACAGCCTCCGGTCCCAGCTCCTCAGGTTCTATGCTATGTGACGTTAAACAGACTAACTGCTGAGAATCTCAGTCTCCTTAACTGGAACATGGGCTCACACTGTCCGCCTCACGGGGTTGTTACAAGGATTGGATGGAATCACAAAATCATGTGGGTGATTTGCAGAGCAGAGCTTAATCATTGCTACTTGTTGCTACATTTGTTGTTGATACCGTGATTGAAGAAGTTAACAAAGAATTTTGTTTTCGGTTATTAGAGGTTGTTGTGGAAAGATCCCCACGCTTGCTGTAGAGGCTGAGGTTCATATCTACAGCTCATGTGACTTGGACGAATTTCCCCGTCCCACTGAAGTACAAAATGGTGATGGGTTTACCAACTCGGTTGAGTTTCATTTGGAAGAGATTAAGGCATGTATGCAAGTGCCAGACACACAGGCGGATCCTAATCCCTTTTTTTTTTTTCTTAACAAATTAGAAAATGGAATGTTTTCAATTTTGCAGGTATTTTATTTTTTCAGGCAAAGGTGCACTGGATACAGTTTGGAGTATAGGACACAGCAGAGAGTACCTGCGACCCTGGAACAAAGGGCACAGAGCGGCAAGACAAGGGATCTGAGTTTCAGGGAATTCTCTGGCAGAGTTTTTAAAACTCTCAGGGTCGAGTTTCAGGGAAGCCGTCCAAGGGCTTGAACTTAACTTGCTTCCCTGCTTTCAGGGTCCAGGTGTGGAAACAATCACAAAGAGATCACTTAAAACTATAGTAATGGGAAACATGGTGAACCTGAAATATTTAATTAGGCTCTATTCCTTAGAAAAACATGAACTGGGAGGCGTGTGTGAACAGTGCCAGGAGGTATGGTGCCCTTGTCCCCGTGGGTTTGACTCTTTCTGACCAGTGCTTTGGTAATGTGGTCTAGAAACGGGCGGTTTGCCAGAGAGAGGCAGCCTGACATTGGGGAAGGGGCCTTCTCTGAAGGGGGTACCTTGAGTTCTGAATCAGCCAATCTTAGACAAAGTAGGCAGGGTCCTTGGCAAATAGGCATTTAGTAGATGGAGGAGAGTCAGGCAGTATAGCACCCCGAGAATGGTTAGAGACTTTGGAGCCACAGGGAAGGGGTTTGCTGTCAACTCTATTACTTACTAGTTACATGATCTACTGCAGCACGTTACTTGACCTGTCTAGGACTCAGTTTTCTCATCAGTAAAATGGGGATGATACTAGGAATTAACCTTGAAGGACTGATGTCAGGATTAAACGTGGTATGGTAATGTAAGCAAGCTGTTGAACAGAGCACTGGGGACACAGTAGACGTAGTACCTTTTATTATTCCCTAACGATAGGCTTTAAAGGTATCCACTGAGTCACAAAGACTCAGGTTCTTGCTGTGTGCCAGGCTCTGGGTTGGCACTGGGGGTAGCTGTGATCTGGGCAACATTGGAGTTAATAATATAATAGTAAAGCTCCACCCTTCTTAAGAAGAAGTAGGAGCTCTCCTGAAGGGTAGATTCTTGCCTCTTTAGTGAGGACATGGGTCCAAAAACCAGAACTGAGGTAGGTACGCCCTAGGTGTTTCCAGAGTGGAAATCTGCCTCTGGATTTTGCTGGAAATAAATTTGACTTGTGGGTGGTGGGTGATAAGATGTTGCACTCCCTGCAGGGGAAGACGGAGACAGAAGTGAGGAACCCAGGCTTGAGGAGCTGGGCTAGCAGGAATGGCGAGAAGCCTGGGAGATGGCTGGCCAGTCAGGGTGAGCTGGAATGGTTGTATAGACTCGATTTCCTATTTATTTCCTTGTTTCTCTCTGAAATGTTTCGAATAGCCTTGGGGAATTCTAGCCAAGGGCAGAGGGCTCTTCGCAAGCCAGGATCAGTGTTAGGAGCACCCCTGGGCCTTTACGCTGGGACAGTGAGAAGCTAAAAGGGAATTCCGAGTAAAGAGGTTGTGGTGTGGTCAGTAGCGGGGAGATGGAGGAACTGGCTTGGTCAGTCTTCCTCTTATTTGCATAGGAAGAAACTTGAGGTAGCTCTGAGCCAATGCAGGGCCCTGTCTTGTCCTCCGCTCATAGCAGGGTGCCTGTGCCTGGCACATTCTGCATTTCTTTGAATATCAGTCATGGATTACAAGATGCATTATTGTTTCATGCATCACCAAGAAAGAAAATGCTACCACTTGATTGTAAGATGCCACTGATTGTAGGATTCACTGATTTTAGAGAAGCAAAATGAAAAAAATGAGTGTCTAGAATTAATAAAATGTGGTTGTAGGCATTCAGTAAATGTTAATTGGATGAATGAAGCATACAGAGATTAGAATCAAGAGAAAACACTCGTCGTATAGGTACAAAATTAGGAATTCGAACTATTAAAGCATGAGGTTCATCCATGATTTCTGTCGATTTCACTGATCTAGCTGCTCATTCAGGAAACATTTATTGAAAACTGATTATATACTAGGAACTAGGGATACAGAAATCAATAAGTTCCTTTTTTTTTTAGGTTCAGGCCAGTAAGGGAGACAGACCTGGAACCGAAAACAAATCCTATTTCACAATGGTTAGGTTGTAAAAGAAAGCAGGGACATGGTACTCTGGTGGCAGCGAGGGACAGAGAAAGGCAAGGATGTCTTTCTGAAGGGGAGATGGTTGAGCTGGAAGCTTGCAGTGTGAGTCTGTGGCAGGCTCACAAGAGAGGAAGGTGTGAGGAAGGGAAGGGCAAGTAGGAAGCACTCGGTGGGGCAGCCCCGAGGCAGGGTGAGCCCTTGAGAACCTGCGAGGAGTCTCAGAATATCTGGGGTTGGTGTAAGACCTGGTGGGATTGTGTTAGACATGCCTGACAGCAAACGGGGAAGCTCGTGGTGGACCTGGGATGCCATGCAGGACACCATGCTGTATTTCAACCATCCTGGGTCCTGAGAAAGGGCCCCGCAGAGCGGTGGCTTCAGGGAGAGGTGTGGAGGGGGCGCTGGGCTGATCTTTGCTTCAAATGGAGCAGCTGCACTTTGACTTGTTTCACTTAAATTTTGTGTGAGTCATGGCTTGAAGAACACTAAGGAATGCGTAGCTTGATGTCTGGTGCTGTAGATCCTGTGTAGCTCCCAAAGCATGTAAGCGAGGAAGTCAGGCTGAGAAGGCGTGGAGGCTGGAGCCCGGGAGCTGTTCTTCGAAGCCCTGCTGAAGGTAGCACGTGTGCTGGCTGTGGCTCCCCAGCACCGCCCCTCCCCCCCACGCCTCCCCGTTTTCCCCTCCACCTGCCAGGGAGCCTGCTAGCCCAAGGGGGCAAACACCATTGGGAGATCACTGTGATTAAGTCAGAAGTGGTCACTTTTCATGAAGCTGTTTTTGAATGGGATAAATATCCAGGAAGCAGTAACTGAACATCTGCGGGCTGGCTGTGTTTTAGCATCCCCAAGTGTGGCTTTGCCAGGGAAACATTACCTTTTTGAAATTGACGGGCTCAGGCCACTTTCTCGGTTGAAATGAGATTCCCGGGTGCAAAGACTGCCCCGGGCTCACCTGGGGAGTTGTAGCCTGTTCACCAGCGCTGTTGTCTTGGGGGCTTGTTCTTGCTCTTGGAAAGGCTGATCTGGGAAATGAAAGTCGCTGGGAAATTTCTGTGTCATGTGGGCTAATCTGACCAGAGGGACCTAGAGTGGTGATGATGGCCAAGGAATTCCTGAGTGTTCTCTTGTCGGATTTCCTTGTAACTCACAAGGGGTCTGCAAAGAAAACAGCCGGTCTCACAAATTCCTGATCCTGTGCCCCAAGAGGCTCCTTCCCAATTCTCAGTCTCTTCGTGACTTGGCTGCAGTGTATTTGCCTCTTCTCCAAAGTGACCCTGCAGGCTGTTAAGAGGGAACGAGGGGAAGGGCATGCATGGGACTTGGTGGTATCAGATGGGAAGTTGTGGGTCCGGGCTGCCTGTGAATGATGCTGCTGCCTCTCTTCATGTCTCAGAGACCTGTTTCCCCATCAGTACAACGTGTGTCATTTACTCTTCCTAAGTGTGTGGACCTGCCTTTAAGAGAAAAGTAATGTATCTCTTGGAGTCTCCTCCGATGATCTGTAAATTCGGATGACTTAAATAGACTCCTTCTGGGGTTGCAGTGAGGAATACGGGAGGGGTGCATGGACTTTTCACAGTGCTTGGCATGTCACAGGTGCTCAGTAGATAATTTTTTGAATGAATGGTTGACAGGGTAGATGAGGTTCCTTTTTTGTACTGTGGCCACTGTCCTCATTTTGATCCAAATTTAATGAGAATAAATACATATCTGTTAGCTCTAGATTCTCTGGATTCCACACCCCCTATTTACATGTAAAGCACTTCTTACTCACTGGGTATCATGCCTCTGCTTAAAGAATTGTGAGATTGTAGCTGCTTCACATCTGACTTCCTTCCAAGAATGGAAACTCCATGTCTAAGGCCTTGCCTGTCTCGTTTACCCACCACCCAGCTCAACGTGTCCATTAGCATTCTGTGACCACTCTGCATTTTTGTCGGGTGAACGAGGAAGCAAATGACCACCAGTCAGCTGCACTCCTTTTATTTCCACTTTCAAGATGTTTTATGCCCAGTATTGTAGACCTACTTGGTCTTAGTGTGGTTTTTGTCCTTGCTTGATCTCTGCAGGTGGAGGGACCGCAATGCCCGGGGGAGGTCAGGAACCAGGGAGCTACTACGTGGGTGTGGACGTTGGAACGGGCAGTGTGCGTGCGGCTCTGGTGGACCAGAGGGGAGTCCTTTTGGCTTTCGCAGACCAGCCAATTAACCAATGGGAGCCTCAGTTCAACCACCATGAGCAGTCCTCGGAGGACATCTGGGCCGCATGTGGTGTTGTCACAAAGGTATGGCCACAGCTGTGGGATTCTACCCTTGTAGATGCTCCCCTGCCCTCATCTGCTGAGCATGTCTCTTGTACACCTGGTGTCAGGGACAGTGTTGGGGTGCTTTTGATACAGGCGTTACCTTACGGGAGCTCATAGGCTAGTGACAGAGATCAATAGACGGCTAGACTATGACTCAAGTAGGTGCTAGGGGCTAAGTGGCTATGGCTGGAGCTGAGGAAAGGGGATCTCGGGGACAGGTAGATGGGACAGATGTGGAGCCTGCAGATGATCTGGTCACGTGTGACCGAATGTGGAGGAAGTCATGATAATCATAGCTGACACCTGCTGTGCCTTCAGGTGTGCCCAGTGCTGTGTAAACCGTGGTAGCATGCATCGTGTATGTGAATCCTCACAATGACCCTATGAAGGTAGTACTATTACGACCCCTGTATTATTGAGAAGGAAATAGGCACAGAAAGGTTAGGTGACTTACCCAATGGTGAATGGTTGACAGGGTAGATGAGGGGACTGGATTCATGGTGGGACTGGAACCGTAAGCAGGCTGACTCCAGAGCTGCACCCTTAGTCACTGGACTGTCCTGCCTTCCAAGTGGACAGGTTGGGGAACCTCATTTTGCTCAGTGGCAACAGCATGTGCAAAGGCGCAGTGGCATACACATATGTGTTTTGAGAAAGCAAAACTTTGAGTTGTGCCAGGCAGATGTTGATGTTGAGTGGCCTTGGATTGCAGTCAGCCTGCTGGTGATCAGGAGCGACAGGGATATTTTTGTCTGTTTTTTTTGTTTGTTTGTTTTTTGTTTTTTTTAGAGGGAAAAATAAAGTCCTGGTTTCTCTCTTCTTTCTGTTCCTAGTTTTGTTCCTTAAATATTCATGAAGCGTTTGGTAATTTGCAGATGGACAATTCACCATTCTGTCCGTATTGATCAGTCTGTTTAAACTTTAATGAGCTCTGGGCTGCTGTTAGTGCCCCCAGAGAAGACGGCAGAGAGAGGAGGTGGGGGTGGGCAGCGCTGGAGCATTCTGTAGGAATAAAACTGGGGGCATGTCTCTTCTGCCTGTTTAATTTTCCTCCTCCCTCCTCACTCTCGGCCCCCGCCTTGGTGAGAATCTTCTACTCTTTGCCCTTGGGTCTCCTTTGTTCTTCTAACATATAGCCTTTCTTGCCATTAAGGAAATTGTCAAGAAGAAAATATAATCCCCTGATGAAAAGCTACTTTAAAAAAAGGTCTCGTCTAAGTACAGCTTGGTTTAATGGTAGATTTTTAATCATCTCCCGGTGCTGGCCAGCTCATCAGCTGTTTGAGCACTGTGAGCCCCCATGAGTGCCCTGGGCATTGGTCCTTAGTGAGACTATTGCACTGAGGCTATTGGGATAAAGCTCTTGGGTCTCAGGCTGTCCCCTCACCTAGAGTATGGCTGTGTGACTGTGTGCCAGAAGCCATAGGATAAGCATGACACATTTACTCGCAGCTCATGGCTGGTATGAGATTTAGAGAGGGAAGCATTTTTATATTCAGGAGTTAGCACACCATAGGGCACAGATTCTGGAGCCAGACTGTCTGGATTGACATCCTGTTTCCGACATTCATTAGCTTGTCTTCTTGCACAGTTTACTTCATGTTTCTTGCCTGAGTTTCCTTATCTGTAAGATGGGAAAGATGATTGTACCTTATCTGCAGCGGGTTGTTGTGAAGGATCAAATGAGTTAATGCATATACAGTGCCTCGACAGTGCCTGGAAATGAGGAAGCACTGTGTTTTCCTGTGGTGGTGGTGATGGTAACAGTAACGGAAATGGGTAGATGGTGCAGGACAATGAAGTAAGATAAAACGCTGAAGCATCAGAGTCAATTAGGGAGGTACCTTTTGGGACTATCCGCTCACTCCCTGTCTTTAGGGTTCTTTGTATGTAAGATTTTGACAAGCGCTGGTATAGGGCAAAGAGTGATGTAAAATACATCCTGTCTTGTGTCTTCTTTTTCAAGGACTTCAGGGAGTTAAGAGCTTGAGAGCAGTTGTTCTCAAGCTGGGTCGTTCACACTGCCTGAGATGGTTTGCCTCTTAGTCAAGTTAATAAGGACAATAACAACAACAACAATAAGATGATGATGATGTTGATGCAACTACCATTTCTCGGGCACTAATTATGATCCAGGTACCATGTTGGAGACTTCACATCCATTTATGCACACGACAGCCTCTTGACGTAGTTTTTATTCTGTTTCAGAGCTGGAAGGAATGAGCTTTGAAGGGTTAGGTAGTCAGCCCAAGGTCACATGGTTAATATGAGCAAGGGGTGGACTGCAGCTGCCCCCTCATGCTCTGCCCTTTGCCCCTGTCCCCAGCCTCATTCCACTCCCCATGCTCCCTGCTTGGAAATCATATTAAACTACCTGAAGTGTTTTGAATTTGCCACTATATGGGGAACCTTGACCTTACCCTGATTGTTATCTTAACCATACTGAATTATAAGTGGCTTTACCTGGCTGTCTGCTTATGTGAAAAATGTGTGCCCTTCGCAGGGGTCATGTCTTGTTGATCTAAATTTCCCTAGAGTTCCTTGCCTGTGATGTGCCCAATTCATATTTGTGGAGTGCATGAATGAATTAAACACCTCTGTTCTTTTCTTTTCTTTTTTTTTTAATGTTTATTTTTGAGAGAGAGTGCGAGTGGGGGAGGGGCAGAGAGAGAGGGAGACAGAGATCCAAAGTGGGCTCTGTGCTGTCAGCGCAAAGCCTGACGTGGGGCTCAAACCCACAAACCTTGAGATCATGACCTGAGCCAAAGTTGGACACTCATCTGACTGAGTCATCCAGGCGCCCCTCTGTTATTTTTACTATCTGACATGTTCTTCTTTACCTGCCCAACTCCACAGGTGTTTATAAGGTAATCTTAAGATTATTTCCTCCTGGGAGCCTTCCTGGATGACCTCTGACAGCCACTGCTCTCCCTTGCCAACCTCAGAGGAAAGAGAGGCTGAGAAACCCCTCTGTGCTGCCCTAGAGCCCACTGTCTTCACCTGTCCTTGCCACATAGCGTTTTATCTGGTCCTTAACAGGTTTCATTGTACTTGATGACGTGTTGGGTCGCTTTAATACCATCACCCCTGTATTTCCAGCATCTAATACATTGCCTGGCACAACTTTGTTGCTCAATCAATGGACGTTGGATTAATGTTACTTAGAGCTACAAAGAAGTAAACTCTGGCATCCTTTATCTTGCTTAAATGTTGCAGTGACTGTGTGAGGTAGACTGCCATTCTTTGTTTTTGACACATGAGGATATTGAGGCTCTGAAACTAACAGGTATTAGAGACGGGATGAGACCCCTAAGGAGGGGACTCCAAACCCTAGTCTCGGTTCTCCTACTCCCGCTGCTCCTAAAATTGGTGGGTCTTTATTGGGTCGGTACTCACATATCTAAAAAGTGCTATGGAAACACACAAGTCCTAGAGGTATAGACTGTCCCTGATTTTAAGGGCTTAGATCTCTTTTTGGAGCCACAATCTTAATCCTCCCAAGGAGGTGAGAACATTTCAAGCTTGTGTATGATTAGTACCAGCTTCCATTAGGAAGAAGGAAAAAGAAGCTGCAGGCGTCAGTCAGCCAACAGGCATTTGTTGAGTGTTATTTAGTATGGACACTTTGTTTGAGCACCTGCTATGCGCTATGATTTTTGCTAAACTGGAGTGTGTCTAGAAGAGGGCTATAACGAATTCTCTGCCCCTAAGGATGAAATGGTTCAGTTGCATGGAAAAACCCAGCACCTAGGAAGCCAACAAAGTATTGTTTTGTTCTAAGTTGCACTAGTTATATGAGTAATGGTTGGAGGGAGAAGGAGCAGAAGAGGGAGTAGCCCATGTGGGATTGAGCAATAATGTTAACCTTTTACATTTGTAGAACCTGCGAGGTTTACAAAGCTCGTTCATAGCCACTTGATTGTCATACAAGGTAGGTGGGGCAGGGGCGGTTGTTCCCATTTTACAGTTGAAAAGAAAAACTGAGACCCACAGAGTTAAGTGACCTTCCCTAAGTCACCCAGGAAGTTGGTGATAAGCCTGAACTCAGGTCAGATCTCTGCCTTCTTTCCATCTCCAGCACCACATACCTTTGTTGCTTGTCTGGATTAGTGTGAGAACCTAACTGATCTCATGTATGGGCTTCCCTTTCCCAATCCCGTCTCCTTCTCGGAGCTGGGATGATTTTTATTTTAAAGTTTGTATATTTTTTGAGAGAGAGTGAGAGAGTGGGGGCGGGGGAGGGGCAGTGCAGAGAGAGGGAGAGAAAGAATCCCAAGCAGGCTCCGCACTGTCACCACAGAGCCCGATGCGGGGCTCGAACTCACTCACCGTGAGATCATGACCTGAGCTGAAATCAATAGTTGGATGCTTAACTGATTGAGCCACCCAGGTGCCCCAGGAATGATTTTTGTTTTTTAATGTAATCTGATCACGGCATTCTTTTGCTCACCACATTTCAATAGCATCAGACTACTATTTGGATAGAACTCCAGGTTCTTAACAGGGTCTTCAGGTCCTGCATGGTTTGGGCTCCACCTACTTTCCTGGTCCATCTCATGATGCTTCTCTCAGCTCCCTGCATTCCAGCCACACTCTCCTGTCCTGCCCTCAAGCATGCAGTGGTCCCTCTGGCCTCAGGACTTGTACACGCATCCTTTGTTCGTTTTTGCCTTCTGCCAGCATCTCTAACCCCTCTTCATCCTTGGATTCATGCTATTCAATAATACAGTAGTCTCTAGGCACATGTGGCTATTTAAGTTTGTTAAAATAAAGAACAGTTTGAAATGTGGTTTCTTGGAAGCACTTGCCACATTTGTGATGCTCTGGAGCCATGCATGGCTCATGGCTACTGGATTGGGCAGCACAGAGACAGAACATTTCTATCACTGCAGGAAGTTCCGTTAGGATACCTTTACACTGAATCTTAGTTCAAAAGTCAGTCCTTCCAGGAACAAGCCTTTTCTCTCAATATCCCCTCCAAACTAAGCTCTATATTACTTACTGAATGTTGTCACAATACCTTGTACTTTGCCTTCAGAGAACTTCATATGGTTGGGGAATCATCCACTTATGATCAATAGTAATCAAATAATAAAATCATTATATAATCAAGTAACATAAATGAGGTAAATATCCTACATTTTTTTAATTCATATCTGTCTTAACTCCTAGATTTGATGTTTCAGGGGGGTGGGAACTGCAGTTTGCTCGCCCAGGTCCCAACATCCAGTAGACTCAGGAAGTGTAAGAAGAATGAATGAGTATAGAAATTGGGACCTCCCTACTCTCAGTGAACTGAGGAAGGATGAGATTGAGGAAGGGTGAGGGGATGGCAGCTGAGGGACTCTGGAGAACTTTGAGAGGATCTTCAGAGCTGAAGGAATGGCATGGGCAGATGGTTTCCAATAGGAGGAAGAGGGGAGACTGCAATCCATGAGGAGGCATACCCAGAGTAGCTGGTTCTGAGGCCAGTAGGGAGTCTTGTGGAATCATCCTGAGTGTCACATTGACCAGCTGATTGAGGATGGCTTGGAGGGAACAAAACTAAATTCAAGGATGCCTGTTAGGAGGTGGTTTCTTCTAATGAAATGCTAGAGGCTGGGATTCCTTTGAACTATAAGCTCTGGGAGGCTGGGACTATGTCTATGTTGTTCAGCATGTATACTCCATGCTGGCACATACAGGTGTTTGATAATTTCCCTTTAATAATGAATGGCTGGATGAGAATGTTGGCAGAGGGATAAATGGGAGTGACAAGACTGACTTTGGAAGGAAGATCTGACAGGACTTAGTGGGGAGGAAGGAGAGGGAGGCACTTTCAGAGTTTCCCTTCTTAGAAGCCTGTTGGTGTCCCTGACATAAATGGAAGTGTTTGGTCTCCATTTCCCTACTTGGTCTTCAAGGGACAACACCACACCTAAGCCAAGATGCTGTGTAGGTCATGGTCCGGGGTTGGATTTATGCATTTTACTAGTCACTAGGGTCGATTTTGTGAAATAGAGTATTTCCAGGGCTCTTGCAGGTAACCTGCTCCCCACACAGGCTGTATTAGCCTGGTCGCTGTTCCCATCTCAGGGCCTTTGCACTGGCTCTTCTGCCTGCCTGCAACGCTTTGCCACCAGATTTCCACAAGGTCAGCTCCTCAGGTCCCTAAAGTGTCTGCTCAGACCTCATCTTCTCAGTAACTGCCTTCCTCTTTTCTGTCACTCCTGATCCCCTTATCGTTTTCTGGTACGCTATATGTACACTCTATGCTTTACTTGTATCAGCTGTTGTCTGTGTTGTCTGTTCCTAATAAAATGTAATCTCCAAAAGAGCAAGGTTGTTTTTTTTTTTTTTTTTTTTTTTATATCTTATTCTTCATTGTTTTCCAAATACCCAGAAGAGTGCTCAGCCTGACCCTGGAAGAGGCTTGATTATGTTTGCTGACTGATTGAACGTGTGAGTAATTGAATTGTGTAGGCAACAGGGAGTGATGAGCCTCAGGGAACCAGGGATTTCATAACCCCACACACCCTCAAGGCTGACAGAGGCACTCAAATCAAGATTGAAAAGAGTACGGTACCAGCCACAAGACTCAATTGCAAGCTGCACTCTGTCTGCGAGGCCCTAGGCTTTGACCCTGGCTCCAAATAGAGCTACAGAAAAAGCCAGGTATGCCTCTGCTCCTCCAGTTCTCAGTTTGTAGGGTTTCAAAGGAAGGCTTGTCTCCCCACCCAGTATGGCAGAGCCTGCTGATTTAAAACACATGCAGGATTGAACTGGTTCCCACCAGCAGAACAAAGCGATGCACAATCCCTTCCCCAAATATTTGTTTGCTGCCCCATAGCTACGAGTTGACAGTTGTGAGACATGGACCAGGTTACCAAATGAAGTTGCAGAAATCTGCTTCTCTGGAAATTCTTTAGAAGAGCAATGTGCTTTCTCTCTAGCTGGGGAAATTCCCTTGATGCCAAGTCTTTGGGTGAGTTTATTGGACTGCTTTCTTCCTCCATTAATAAGAGCATTAAAAGGAATCCTCAGGTCAGCAGGTCAAGTCCCAGGGACCTTCTGGGTAATGTAGCTCTGATAGTCATCTTTCTGGGATGGTTTAGATGGGGGTGGGGTGGGGTGGGAATAGGGTGGTCCTGCTCCTGGATCAGCACGATCATAAGGCATTTTTGTGTAAGGCTGGATGTGGCTACCTAACCAAATCAGGTTTATTTTATTTTATTTTATTTTTATTTTTTTAACATGAAATTTATTGTCAAATTGGTTTCCATACAACACCCAGTGCTCATCCCAGCAGGTGCCCTCCTCAGTGCCCATCACCCACCTAAATCAGGTTTAAATGCGTATCACAATTATCCTTCTAGTTCCTTGTGATAGATTTCTATTGTAGAGAGAAGAGGTTGAGCCTTTGTGACTGAAAGTCCATGAGTAAGATATGGTACTCAAGTAGGACTTGAGAGGGGTTCATAAAATAGATTGAAGAGAATAGAATACTTTCTTTGGTTCTACTGGAAGGTTACTCCCACCATAATAATTTTAGGAAGATTTGAGTTTATTCAGTCTTTTCAATCACTCTTCCCTTGGCTTACCATTTTTATATGTGCTTACGTGACACAGAGTGTGCTATGCTTCGTACGTAACAAAGATTCCATGAATATAGTTAATAAGGCATTGAGTGGGTTTTCCATCCTACAAAGGTTTACTGGTTCCGAAGCACTTTTAACCCAGTTAACTCCTTTGGTCTTCACCTGGGAGATGACTCTCACTCTCAGGAAACTGAAGGTCAGAAAGGTGTTGCAATTAGTGTAGGCTTTCCTGATCCGAAGATGGTGGAGTTGAAACTCAAAGCTGGCTCTTTTGATACCATATCTCATATTCGTTTCTATTCCGAAATCTTCCCTATGGTATTGAATTTTATTGTCTTCTGCATATTCTCACCCATTTCCCCTTTTGACTAACTGCAGTCCTGTGTGAGTTGGGCCTGCACTCTCGGCACAGAGGCCAGTAGGGCCTCATGGCAGGTAGAAGTTAGGGCTGAGTTATCAATTTGTTTATTGAATCCACATGAGTTCAGAGAAGATTTGAGGCAGCTGATTACTCTAATAATAGCTGCAAATTATTGTACACCATAATGCCAGATGTTAGGCTAGATGTTAAGCCAATCATACCTTATTTTGCTGAATTCTCATAACACAATTAAGAGATGTAGGTAGGAGAGCCCAGTGGCTCAGTAGGTTAAGCTTCTGACCTCGGCTCAGGTCATGATCTCACAGTCCCTGAGTTCAAGCCCTGTGTCAGTGGGCTCTGTGCTGACAGCTCAGAGCCTGGAGCCTGCTTCAGATTCTGTGTCTGTCTCTCTCTACCCCTCCCCTGCTCGTGCTCTCTCCCTCTCAAAAATAAATAAACATTAAAAAAAAAAAAAAAAGAGAGATGACTTTCTTTGTGCAATGAAGGAGGCTGGTTTTTTGGCTTCCCAAAGTCCTATCAACTAGTAAGTGGATGAGCCAGGTTTCAGACTCAGGCGGTCTGCACCCAACATCATTTATCTTAATCATTGCCTGAAGATTTCCAAGCCAAGTTGGAAATGCATTCCAGGAAGAAGAAGCCACGTGCCTATACATGCTATGGCGACTTGACCCAGCAAGTCAGGAGAGGGATTGGAATGGCTGGAATTGTGTGACTCACACTCAGTCTCATGGCCAGAGTGGCAGAACTAGGGTCTGAAACCAGGACTTTGTGACTCGCCACGCGGCCATGCTGGACAGGGTTTGGTCCTCTCTTGTAAGTGTAGATCAATCAGTGTCCTGAAGGCATGCAGGGCATTCAGCTCCTGCTGTGTGGCAAAGGTATTGCCACCAGTCACAGATGGGTCACTCACTAGCAAATGTTCTCCCCCAGGATACTAAACTATAAGTCTGGGGTTCTAAAATAGGGGAAGGGAAGAATTGTGTATTTTAAATGGGGATGGACACTTTTGAGTGGACTTTTGTGGGATTTACAAGGCTATCATCGTGTTTTAAGATAATGGGAAACCATGATTATGGTCAGTCATGCCTTTTCAAAAAAGGAAACTGTATGGGGTGCCTGGGTAGCTCAGTCAGTTAAGCATCCGACTTCGGCTCAGGTCATGATCTCGCGGTCTGTGAGTTCGAGCCCCGCGTCGGGCTCTGTGCTGACAGTGTGGAGCCTGGAGCCTGCTTCGGATTCTGTGTCTCCCTCCCTCTCTGCCCCTCCCCCGTTCATGCTCTGTCTCTCTCTGTCTCAAAAATAAATAAACGTCAAAAAAGGAAACTGTAGAAACAAAAATAAGAAATAGAAATAATAAATCTATTAGTTTATAACTTTAAAAATTATATAACAAAGTAAAAAATCTGTCTCCTCCAACTGTAGTTTCTGCTCTCAAAGGCAATCACTGCTAACAGTTTGTTGCATACAGATTGGTCCCTGGCTTATGATTTTTTCACACTATGGTGGTACCAAAGTGGTAGGCATTCCATGGAAACCGTACTTTGAATTTTGAGTTTCGATTTTTCCTGGGCTAGCGATACATGGTATGATTCTATCTCATGACGCTGGGCAGTGGACCCTGCAGTTATGAGTGTAAAGAACTAATACACTTCATACCATTCTGTACCCATACAGCTGTTCTGTTTTTCATTTCCAGTACAGCATTCAATAAACTACATGAGATATTTAACACTTTAGTGTAAAATAGGCTTTGTGGTTGGTGATTGTGCCCAACTGTAGGCTAATATAAGTGTTCTGAGTACATTTAAGGTAGGCTAAGCAAAGCTATGCTGTTTGATCAGTCAAGCGTATTAAATGTATTTTTGACTTAGACTATTTTCAACTGAGGGTGAGTTTTTCTGATGTAACCACATCCTAAGTGGAGGAAGATCTATATACATTTGACCTTATTTAGCACATATCATGGATATCTTTCCATTTCATCTTTAACTCAACCTTTTAGAAATATTTAATGGCTTAAAGTATAATTTACATACCATGATGTCCATCCATTTAAAATATATAATTCAGTGATATTGAATTTGCACATTCGTACAGTTATCACTTTAATCCCATTTTTGGACACTTCTGCTACTTCAAAGAAGTTCCTCTGGGGCTGTTTGTAGTCAGTCCCTAGTTCCGTTCATAGATAGCTGTTTATCTGCGTTCTATCTTAATAGCTATTCTTCTTTAGAAATTTCATATAAATGGAATCCTACAATGTGGATTTTTTTGGTGTGACTTCTTTCATTTAGCATAATGTTTTTAAGGTTCATCTACGTTGTCGTACTTAATAGAAGTTTGTGCCTTTTTCTTGCGGAGTACTATTGCATTTTGTGGATATGCCACACTGTTTAATCAACTGATTAAACCGTGATGGATATTTGATTCGTTTCCAGTTTGGGGGTATTAAGAATGATGCTCCTATGAATATTTACATATAAGTGTTTATATTGACATACACTTTTTAATTTTTTACTTTTTTATGTTAAATATAATTTATTTTCAAATTGGTTTTCATTCAACGCCCAGTGCTCATCCCAACAGGTGCCCTCCTCAATACCTAAGAAATAAAATTGCTAGGTTGTGTGGTAAGTTAATGCTTAAAAAACTGCCAAACTTCTTTCCTAAAGTGGCTTTATTTTACATTTCCACCAGTGATGTATGAGACTTCCTCTTTCTCCAGGATTTTCTAACATTTGGTATCATCAGTCTTCTCCGATTGTGATTTTAGTTCTCATTTTCCTAATGACTGATGATGTTGGGCATTTTCCATGTACTTTTTGGGCATTTGTTTGTCTTTTTTGGTGATGTGTATATTTAAATCTTTAGCCCATTTTGTCATTGGGTTGTTTGTTCTCATTATTTGAGTTATAAGAGTTTTTTATTCTATATATAGGTCTATTATCAGATATATGAATTGTAAGTATTTAATCTGTAGCTTATCTTTTCATTTTCTTATGGTTTTATTTGAAGAACAAAATTTAAAAATTTTGATGAAGTCACATTTATCCATTTTTTTTCTTTAGGAGTCTTGCATTTTCAATTTTTTTTTTATTGTGTATTCATTTTTGAGAGAGACAGAGACAGAATGCGAGTGGGTTAGGGGCAGAGAGAGAGGGAGATACAGAATCCGAAGCAGGCTTCAGGCTCCAAGCTTTCAGTACAGAGCCTGACGTGGGGTTCGAACTCACGAGCCGCGAGATCATGACCTGAGCCGAAGTTGGACACTCAACTGACTGAGCCAACCAGGCACCCCTAGGAGTCTTGCTTTTAAAAATTCTTTGTCTAAGTCATGTCACAAAGATTTTCCTCTACAAGTTTTATAGTTTTCATTCTTATATTTGGGAACATGACACATTTTGAATTAATTTTTTTGTGCATATGAGGTGCAAGTCTAGAAGTTTGTTTTTTTTCTTGTATGTGGACATTTAGTTGTTCTTGCCCCATTGTCAAACAGACTGTCCTTTCCTCATTGAATTAATTGTCTTGGTACCTTTATAAAACTAATTGACCATAAATGTTTGGGCTTATTTCTTCTATTTCTCTTCTCTTCCATTATATCTATAAATTTAACCCGTGCCAGTGCCACACTGATTTAGTAATGATAGTTTGTAGTAAGTTGAAGTCAGGAAGCTTAAGTTCTGTCCAATTTTGTTCTTTTAAAGTTTTTTGAAGTTTTTTTTTTAATGTTTATTGATTTTTGAGAGAGACAGACATCATGGGCAGGTGAAGGGCAGAGAGAGAGAGAGAGAGGAGACACAGAGTCTGAAGCAGGCTCTAGGCTCTGAGCTGTAAGTACAGAGTGTGGCACGGGGCTCGAACCCACAAACTGTGAGATCATGACCTGAGCCAAAATCGGAGGCTTAATCAACTGAGCCACCCAGGCGCCACTTGTTCTTTTAAAAAATGCTTAGGCTCTTCTATATTTCTTATATTTCTACATAAATGTTAAGAGCAGCTTGTCAATTTGTAAACAACAACAACAAAAAAAAACCCCAAAACAAAAACCTGAAATTTTTATTGAGGTTCTATAGAATCTGTAGATTAATTTTGAGGACATTGCCATTTTCACAATGTTGAATTTTTCATTTCATGAATATGGCATATTTCTCTAATTTGTAGTTTTTTTGATAGCAATGTTTAGTAGTTATCAGGGAATAGATTTTGAATTTCTTTTGATAAATTCATTCCTGAGTGTTTTTTTTAATGTTATTCGGAATGGAATTATTTCCTTAATTTCAATTTTGATATGTTATTTGCTAGTATACAGAAATACAATTGATTTTAATATGTTAACCTTATATCCTTTGATCTTACTAAACTTGCTTATTATTCTAGTAGCTTTTTTTTTTCTTTTGGTAGATCCCTTAGAATTTTCTGCATATGAGATGATGTTTTCTGCAAAAAAAAGATACTTTAACTTCTTTCTTTCAATCTGTGTGCTTTAAATTTCTTTCTTGCCTTATTGCATTGGCTGGAACCACTAGTTACAGGGTGAATAGAAGTGGTGCAAGGGACATTTTTCTTTGTTCATAATAGGAGGGAATCATTTCATTTTATCATGAAGTAAAATGTTAACTATAGGTTTTTGTAGATGCTCTTTATCTGGCTGTAGAAGTTCACTTGCCTCTGGGTTTATGGATTGGTTTGTTTTTCTCTCTTCTCTTCTGTTAAGATGATCATTTGGTATTTGTGCTTTATTCTAGTAATATATGTACTACATTAATTGATTTATGGATATTAAATTACCATTTCGTTCCTGGGATAGCTCCAGATGATCATAGTTTATAATGCTTGCTTTGTAGTTAGTATTTTGTTAAGGATTTTTACACTTATTTTCATGGCAGATACTAGTCTGTGGTGTTTTGTTCTTTTGATGTCTTTTTATGGCTTTAGTATGAGAATAATTCTGGCCATGTAGAATTTGTTTAAAAATATTCCCTCCTTCATTATATCCTAAACAAGTTTGTATAAGAATGGTATTGTTTCTTCCTTGAATGTTTAACAGAATTTCCCAGTGGAGCCATTTTGGTTCTAGAGTTTCTTGTTTTGTTTTATTTTGTATTTGTGGGAATGTTTTAAGTATAATTTTGATTTTTCAAGAACAAATCCTTCTCAAAAATTAAATGCTTTGATTTTTCAGGAATAAATAAATGTTGCTTTATTCAAGTTTCATAGCCCCCAAACGGTTGTTTTTGATGATTTTGTCCAGCTTGATACTTTTATTTTGCAAAGAGGTTTTGCCAACCTCTACAAAGTACCACACTCAGAAGTTACTTCTCTACCTCTTTTTAATGGGTGTAGAATATTCCATTTTGCAAATGTACCATAATTTAATGGGAAATAGTTTCTCTAAATTTTAGATATATTCTTAAGCAGTGCTACAGTTAACTTTCATCCACATATAACTTTACTTATGCTAATAATTCACTAAAGTAAGTTCCTAGAAGTGGGTTGGCTGGGTCAAAAGTTATGCTTTTTTTTTTTTTAATGTTTATTTTTTGGGAGAGAGAGAGCAAGTGAGAGAGCGAGCGCGCGAGCAGGGGAGGGGCAGAGAAAGAGGGAGACACAGAATCTGAAGCACGCTCCAGGCTTCGAGCTGTCAGTACAGAGCCCAACATGGGGCTTGAATCCATGAACTGTGGGATCGTGAGCTGAGCTGAAGTTGGAAGCTTAACCTACTGAGCCACCCAGACACCCTTCATGTTTTTAATTTTTTTTTTTTTTTTTTTTTTTTGACGTTTTTTTTATTTATTTTTGGGACAGAGAGAGACAGAGCATGAATGGGGGAGGGGCAGAGAGAGAAGGAGACACAGAATCGGAAAGAGGCTCCAGGCTCCGAGCTGTCAGCCCAGAGCCTGACGCGGGGCTCGAACTCACGGACCGCGAGATCGTGACCTGGCTGAAGTCGGACGCTTAACCGACTGCGCCACCCAGGCGCCCCTCATGTTTTTAATTTTAATAAATACAGTGAAATTCTCAAATTTGTACTAAATTATTACACTGTTAGAATAATGTAATAGAAGGTCTACTTCTCCCTAGTTGCCATTACTGTCTACTGTTAGTCTTATACATGATTGCCAGTGTGAAAAGCAAAGATTAGTGTGTTTTTATTTGCATTAATTTATTTATTTAAATGGAGTTGGGAATCTTTTTATATGCTCTTTGACTATTTCTTTTTATTTTATGAAGTGACTTGCCATGTCCTTTGCTTTACTTCCAATTAGATTGGTTGTCTTTGCCTTATTAACTTACGGGATCTTCTGTTATTTTAATTATATTGAACTTTTATCTATTTTCTGTTGTAAATATTTTTTCTGTTTAGTCATATTTGTTTTAGTCATAACTGTTTTCAGTCTTTTAAAAGCCTGCCTTGTAATTTATGTTTCTGTTTATTTGTTTTAAAACAGAAAGTTGTACAAGGGATCGATGTAAACCGAATCCGAGGGCTTGGGTTTGATGCTACATGTTCTCTGGTTGTTCTGGATAAGCAGTTTCGTCCTTTGCCAGTAAACCATGAAGGTAGGACCATCTCCCTCTCTTTCCCTGGTGGTGGGAGACTGGTTGGGCCCCAGGTGGAACATGAAGTCAGGTGTCTCTTATTGCCAAGGATGAGGTTTAGAGGTGGCACACCGAGGCCAGAATCATGTCCCGGAGGTTACGAGCTTCGAGAACAGTTGGTAGGAGTGGTGACATAGGGGCCGGTTTAGGGAGAGACTTGGTTCACTAATGCGAAAGAGCCACAGTGGGGAGCTCACTGAAGGAAGAACATGGGATCATTAGCTCTGAGTGAGCAGCCCTTGAAACAGGCGAGTGGTCTGGGTGTTTTCTGGGAAGGGAGTGTCCATGCCTGCAGTTGCTTTGTGTATGAGGCCCCTGTGGCGCCTTCATTTGAGAAGGTGAGCCAAATCCATTTAAAGGAAGTAGAATTGGGCAGACAGGACCACACGTCACACACAAGCAGGAAACAGACTGGCTTCTCTATTTTCAGTACTCAGACCAAAGGCATTCCTACTTAATGGTGCTGTCTTAGCAGAGACTTGTGAGTACAGTGGTGAGCTGTTTGAATTGTATGTTCCACTTGGGTCCACCATTGGAAATTTTTCATGGGTCGAGATCCACCCCTCTTGGGAGAATTTAGCCAGTAGCGCTACCATTCAGGTTGCAACCCAAGTCTATGGTAGGCAGGTAATGACAATGAGTAAAGTGGGCCAGGTTTGAGAACAACCAATAACACATCTGTGGAGATGAATTGCAACTGATATTTAATCTTGAATGAGCAGAAGACATTTGGGAGTGGTGGAGGCCACGGAGAACTAGAAATTGCGTGTTCCATCTAAGGAGTGTGGTTCTAGGCATCATCGGTTGGTTGTTGCCAAGGCAGCGATTGCAGATGTGTTTTGGGAAAGATTGTGTCTGAGAACCTTCAGCAGCGGACACTGCCGTAGTAGCAGCGCCTTTCTTAGCAGATGGCCGTGGACACTAGGGCACACTGGGACACCCTGGAATTGGAGTCAGGAAGGCCCCAGATCATAGCTCACCCGATGCTAGGCCATGACACCTCGAGCGAGTCACTTTGCCTCTGTATTTTGTGAAAAAATTGGAAGAATGAGCCATAGCTTTGCTGTGAGGATGGAGAGCCTGATACTGAACACTCAGAAATATTTGTTCCATCCGATTATGAATTCCTAAAAACAGACTGTGCCACACTCACTTTTATGGACCTAATGCATAGAACAGTAACTTTCATAAATTCCATGTGCTGGAAAAAGTTTGCAAGCGGATGAATTGTTAGAGCACAGTGGTAATGATGCCCATCTTTACACACACACACATACACACACACACACACACACACACACACACACACACACACTTTCCTCCCTTTTGGTCACCTTTATTAGCACCTCCCACATACCAACCCCTGTCTTATTAAGTGTTGTGGTATCAGAGATGAATATGAATGTTCCTTGATCTCAGCGGCTGATCACTGGCTCACCTGGCATCGTTCTGGCCCAAGAGTGCGGGACAGCCTCAATCCGGGCCAGTTTAGAAAGCACAAACCAAAGGAATGGGGCTGGACTAACAGACCTCAGTTCAGCAGCAGCAAGAACTCCATTTATGAGATATGGGCAGCCATGGAGCTGGCCACTTTGGGAGGCTGTCAGCACTTCCTTGATTGGCTTAAGTAGCGATGAAGTGATAGTCTCTCAGGGATACTGTTGGATGAGTTCACATTTGGGGTGGGACTTGAGCTGTTAACAGCCCTAGGTTTCAAGGACGCTATACCTCTGGTCTGCTAACATATATGGTTTTTAATTCAGGCCATATATTACAATCAACCCGGGATCTTTCAAAATTTCCCATTTGTGAGCCTCACCCTCAAGATTTGTATTCAGTGGGCTTGTGGTGAGGCAAGGGCATCAATGTTTTTAAAGTTTCCTCCATGCTCTGATATGTGGAGAATCACTGGTGCAGCTGAATGGAAGCTGAAATACTAGGAATAAGAGCACTTGTTGTGGAAGAAGAGAGTTCCTTGTTAAACCTGCTTACATATGTACCCTCTCCGGGTGCCATCTTTTTTCTTATTGTAGGTGGAATTGTCTCCTGTTAACAGACCTTCTGTTAAAAGGGTAGCTAGCTTACAGCCCTAATGATAAGTGTTGAAATAATTTTATTTCACCAAAAAGGTTAAAATGTACCTGTTCATCAAATGTGTCCAGCTGCCGGTACCCCTCACCAGTTTCTTGTCTTTCAACAGGTTCTCTTAAGGTTAGATTTTATCTGAAATGGATTATCCTGTCCTAGAAAATTACATTTGAATTTTAAAGGTGATTCACAGGTTGTTTTAAAGACTTCTTAGGCCTACATGGCAGTGACCAACTCTTGATTGGCTGACTGGAGTGATTGTGGGGAGCAGACAGTGGGGTCAGGAAATGAACCATCACCATTAAAGCCAAACCCACAAAACTGGCAAAAATCTAAAGATGGTAACAACAACAACGACAACAACAACAAAAGCCTAAGTAAATTAAGTACAATAGTTTAAGAACACTACTCATTACTACATGATAAGATATTCTCATTTTAGCCTTTTCTTGCTTGATCTTCTTTCCTTTTTTTTTGTTTTTTTTTAAATGTTTATTTATTTTTTGAGACAGAGAGACAGTATGAGCAGGGGAGGGGCAGAGAGAGAAGGAGAGCTAGAATCTGAAGCAGGCTCCAGGCTCTGAGCTGTCAGCACAGAGCCTGATGCGGGGCTCGAACTCACAAACTGAGACCATGACCTGAGCCAAAGTTGGATGCTTAACCAACTGAGCCACCCAGGCGCCCCGATCTTCTTTCCTTCAAAGGTCAGACAGCCCCCCAGTTGGACTGTGCTACCACTGCTGTGTGCTCCCTACTTTGCAGGCTCCCCCTAACTCAGAGCACAACTCTGGTTGGGTCATCGCAGCCACAGGAGCTCTTGGGAGCAAGAAGAAGTGCAGGTGAAAATTCAGGATCGGGGAGGGAGTTACCACTTAGGCTACTCTGCAAGAGAAACCTAATATTTAGATGTTTTTGCTATTTCATAGTAATTTCCCTCGAGTGTGCTTGGCACACCTCCTGTGAGGTGTTCAGAATATTGAGTGGATGAACACATGAATGAGTGATCTCCCTGTCGGTAAACTGACTGTATAACCCAAATTCTGCCCTAGCAATCGCTCCCAGTTCTCTCCAAACATGACACATGGTTAGGTCTGTGCTTTGTTTCACGTGCTGACTCTATTGTGTAGGCCTCCTCGCTCCCCCTCTCTTCACCTGGCTAACTGGCGGCCAGCCCTTTTCAGAACTATGTGAAAGCTTTCCTGCCTCTTGGCAGCTCCCGGTGTGGCCTTGGGCTCGGCCCTCCACCGCCCTCTCTGTGCTGCTGCTCCTCTGGGCTCTCTGCCCCACTGTGTTCGGGCTGTCAACGCTGGATACTCTTTTCTTTCTTTTTTTTTCCTCAATCCGGCCACCTGCTCCCGGCAGGCAAGACTGCGGCATGTTCTCAGTATCCCAGCACCTACCACTGTGCCCGGTGTGTGTAGATGCTCAGTGAAAGGTTAAAAGAGCTGTCAGTGGAATCATTGATTTGTGACTTTTAAAAATATTTATTTATTTTGAGAGAGAGAGAGAGAGAGAGAGAGCGCGTGTGCGCAAGCAGGGCAGGGGCAGAGAGAGAGAGGGAAAGAGAGAATCCTAAGCAGGCTCCGCACTGTCAGCATGGAGCCCGACACGGGCTTGATCCACGAACCTGAGCTGAAACAGGTTAACTTACTGAGCCACCCAGGTGCCCCCATTGTGATTTTCTAGAAGAACTGACAAGATGAACTTCTTCTTTGGTGTCCACAATGCAACTTATTAATTAATAATCATCGTCTATATATAATCTAATTGATTCTCACAATTTGAGGGTGTCGTTCTGTGTTGTAAGAGCCTCTTCCTTTAGAGGCAGTAGTAACTGATGGGTCTGTCATTCCACTTGAAAGTTTAGCAGCGGATACATTTATACAGTATTTAAAAAGCAGTGCTCACATTGTCCCCGTTTTACACCCCCCCCCCCCCCAAATGCATGCGTGCGTGTGTGCCTGCACACGCACATTCTGACTCTTTGATGGTTCTGGGATGGGACTTGGACATCAGTATTTTTTTCTGAAGTTTATTCATTTATTTTGAGAGAGAGTGCGAATGGGGGAGGGGCAGAGAGAGGGAGACAGAGAATCCCAAGCAGGCTCCTCAACGTCAGTGTGGATAGAGCCCGACATGGGGCTTGAACCCACGAGACCATGAGATCATGCGTGACCCGAGCTGAAACCGAGAGTCGGATGCTTAACTGACTGAGCCACCCAGGCACCCCCTGGACATCATTGGTTTTAAAGCTGTCCCAGGTGGTTCTAATGTGCAATGAGGGTTGAGAACCGAAGCTTTAGGTAGTGATGTTATACAGTATAATCACTCACCTATTTAAAAACAACTCTTAGATGTAGCTCTGGAAGGTCTCATGTACTTTCTCTTAATTTCAAAGTATTACTGTTGTTTGAGGAGCTTTTGTGGGACCTGAACCTTCTCCAGGCAGGCAAAGCAGAGACTGAATCCTTGCCTCATCATGGTGATGATGACCTGATTTAGATATTTTCCTAGGTGGGCATTTTTTCTTTCAGTTTTAAAGATTTTTCTTCAGAGATACAGCAAAGTAAGGAAAATAAAATTCGCAGCCTTCTCTGTCCCCACTACTGAGGATAAGCCGATGGAAATTTGCCATGTCTGCCACAGACTTTTTTTCTATTTTGAAAGAGAGAGAGGGTGGGGGGGGGGTGGAGAGGCAGAGGGTGAGGGAGACACAGAATCTGAAGCAGGATCCAGGCTCTGAGCTGTGAGCCCAGAGCCTGACGCAGGGCTTGAACCCATGAACCTTGGGATCATGACCTGAGCGAAGTCGGACACTTAACTCACTGAGCCACCCAGGAGCCTCTGCTAGACTTTTTCTTAAAGGAGGAACTCCTTGAATCTTCAGCCCACGCCTTTCCCCTCTGCATGGCAGGTGACCACGCTGCTGTTGACGTTCCCAAACACATTGTTTCTGTGTTTTCACCACATACGTGTATGCCCTCAGCAACAAGCAGTATATATGGTGTTTAAAAATATCCCAGCTGGTATCGTTATTCATGTTGATAGGCATAGCTTGAGTTTAAATTTGTTTCACGAATTTATTTATCCGTTCCCTGCACAGATCCATTTCAAAGCATGCTATATGCTTTTCCAAGCTGTGAGATAGTAGGCAGGTCGTAAATCTCGGAGTCAGCGTGTCATGGAAAATGACCTGGATCAGAGAGTTGTTATGAGGATTAAATGAGATGATGTGTATAACATGTTTAGCACAGGGCTTGGGGGACACACACACAAACACACACACACAGAGCTTTATAAATATTTGCTGTTAGCAAAGATACATCATTGCTGCAGTTCTCCCGTTAAAGAATGTGTGAAGTGCCTGGTTCGGTTACTGTTGGGCTCCCCTTTATCTTTCCCTTTTACTATCTCCCAGTTTGTTCATTGCTGATCTCTGCATCTTGCCATCTGAGGCAGTGGAAGACTGTAAAAAGAATATTGGCTTGCCTGTTAGTACCCGATGAATTAACGGAGGCCGTGGAAGGGAGAAAGGGGCAGTTAGCTCCTGTGTGCGCTGCAGGCTGGTAGAGGTCAGATGTGAGGGGCATGCCTATGCTGTTTTTCTAACTGGCTTTAAATTCTGTTTCTTATTTCTTTTTCTCTTTAGAGCCTACTACGTGATAGGTACTTGCCTTTATGCGTGGTATCTTGTTCAGTGAATGAAAAATCCCGGTTAACCCTTATATGCTATTAAGTGTGGTTATCCCTGTTTTATAGATGATGATACTTAGGCTAAGAAAACTTTAATGACTTTTTCAATGTATCTATGCCTGTAACTGAACTAGTGAGCATTCCCCAATAGGTCTGCCTGATCCCCAAACTGAAAAAAATTCCAGTGTTTCCCACTCCACCAAAGCATCTGAGAGGAAGTAAACACCTAAGTTAATTAATTTTCATTAAAGTGACTAGGAGAAGTGGGAATATAAGCAGATAAAAGCCATTGTATGGATGTGGTCTGTTTGTTATGCTGGATGTATTATTCCATTGAAGTGCTTGTCCATTTTTAACGGAGACAGATCTTAAAAAGCCAAGTATTGTTTTAGGCTTACTTCATAGCTCTTTTCCTAAGGTTAAACCCAGGGAACTTTTTCTGGAACAGAAGGGGTAGGAATAGGAAAGGTGGGGAAGAAGTTGGGAGCGAATCAGTGAGAATCTAATTAATTGGTAGATCTTGACTGCTAGTGTAGACATTTAACCCCGGGGGCTGCATTGTAAAGGACACCTCACTGGAAGGGACATCCAAGTTTAGGGTGGAGTGTACTAATTCGTGATGGTGGTGGCCCGTTCACTTGCTGCCATCTACGTAGGAAATTGTCGTACTTGTGCAGCTTTGTGCCCTTGGGACTGTGGAAGTGCCTCCAATTCAAGTATGTGCGTGTGCCCTCATCTCCCTTGTTTCTGCTAGGGGATTCCCACCGAAACATCATCATGTGGCTGGACCACCGGGCGGTCAGTCAGGTCCACAGGATCAACGAAACCAAGCACGGCGTCCTGCAGTGTGTTGGGGGTGTGATGTCAGTGGAAATGCAAGCCCCGAAGCTTCTGTGGCTGAAAGAGGTGAGCACATAGGGTGGAGAGAGGACACTAATTACGGCCAAGGATTTCACTTATCGTGGATCTGCCTGTACCAGGCACCATGCTGAAGTGTGTTACATTTGGTTTTTCCCAGCAGCTCTCTGAGGGAGGTTGATCCCAATTTGTTGATTCAATTATAGCTAAATCATTCCTGTTTTTAGGTGCTAACCTTATGTAGGCATGGTAATAAGCGTTTGGCAGATTGTCTCTTTGAATCCCAGCAGCAACCTTATGAAAGTAGAGGTTGTCTCTTTTTTGGGTGGGGTGGGGGGGCGAAGGTTGTCTGTAAACAAGAAAACTAAAGCTAATAGAGATGAACCAACTCCCTCCAAAGTGACCTAAGTATGTGGCAGAGCCGGGGTGGAAGCTGACCCCAAAATCAGTTCTCTTAATATCCAGGATTCTCCCAGAGTTCAGGAAGGCTGCTGATTCCCGTTCCAGATAGAAAGTGGCAGAGCTGGGATTGAAGTCCAGATCTTCTGACCAGAATCTTCTTTCTCTATGCACTTTTATCTGAGGATTAATCTGGCCTTGGTGGCATGTTAGGATACTCCTTTCTCATGTCACCTGAACCTGAGTTTCCATGTCCTTGTGTGATACCGTGATCTCTGGACAGAGCACTTGCAGGTGGTTCCTGTTTCCAGATGTTCAGATCCTTTATGAAGTGTGGAGAATGGTGATGTCAGCTTAATGGTTCCCGGTAGAGAGGGATGTGGGAGACAGTTCAAGTCCTTTGGGAACCTCGGACTTGAAGGTCCCTAGGTAGTCTGGTGAGGAGAGTATCTGTCTAATGAGTAAGACCTGGTGTGATTCATATACTGGCTCTGGGGTTTCAGGTGGTCTCAGTCTTTGATGACTCAAAATGTAAATGGGGCTTGAGGGGAATGTAAGGGTGCTGAGAATGTGTCCTTGGATTGCCACAGTGGGCAGAAGAGAGAGAAGCAAAGAGGGAATCCGTAATCAAGGCGGGTTTGGCTTGTTATCTGTTTAGTATATGGAGTTGTTTTGTAACCTTTAATTTGCAAAAACGGCTTCTGTATTTACTAAGAGTTTGAAAACACACTGCATTGTAGAAGCCAGGAGTTTTTGACTCCACTGACCATCACCTTGTGTAACTTTGAGCAAATCAGTTCGCATCCCAGGCCTCGCTTTTTTTTTTTTTTTTTTTTTTTTAAGTTTATTTTTGAGAGAGAGAGAGAGAGAAAGAGCTGGGGAGACGCATTGAGAGTGGGAGACACAGGATCTGAAGCAGGCTCCACACTGACAGCAAGAGAGCCCTATGTGGGGCTCGAACTCATGGACCGTGAGATCATGACCTGAGCCGAAGTCGGATGCTTAACAGGCTGAGCCACCCAGGTGCCCTAGGCCTCACTTTTTCTGTCTATAAAGTGAGAGAGTTGGTCTGGACCAGTTTGCAAACCTGATGTAAATGTATCCTGAAATACAATTGGAAGATACAACTACTTTGCACTGCCCCACTCTCTGCTTTGTGTTCTGTAGACCTTAATTGATTTAATCTTAACAAGCTCTGCCTGATGGACAGCATGGGAAACTGAGGCTGACAGAGTTATATGATTGTCCTAAACAGATGGTAGAGCCAGAATTTAAACCCACGTCTACTGGGCTCCAGATCCCAGCTCTGCCCATCATGTGTTGCAGCACTGAAATCCCTCTGTAAAGCATTGCTGGCCCGCAGACTTATAAAATCACTTCTGATTCTAGAAACTGCCCTTGTATTCCGAAGAACACCCATTTATGGAGAATCAGGAGACAGTGTGTTCTTTTGAATGGGGCTATGGGAGATGGAGGCACAGAGAGGTTAGAGTGCTTTCACAGAGTCAGAGTCAGAGCGTAAGACTCTGTGCTAAGCTCACTGTGCTGTCATGTGTTTATTCACTCTTTAATTTGCCACATATTAACCGAGGTTCTCCTGTGAACCAGCAGTGTCACAGGCACTGGGGACGCAAGCACAGAGAGAATGGGGCTGACCCTTGAGGGGCACAGAGTCCCCTGGGGCAGTGGTGGGGAAGCAAAGGAGGGGGCATGGAACCAGAGCTGTCAGAGGACGTGCTAATCACCTTGGTAAAGGAATATACAAAGTGCTTTCGGGGGAAAACAATTTGCTTCCAGGAGGAGTTCTCTAAGATGAGTCTCAAGATATAAGTGGAGGTTTAGCCTGTAGGAGAAGATGGGGAGGAAATTCTAGAGCAAGACTATGGTTCATTTTTGGTAAGGTATGTAAGTCCTGGGACAAGAGCCCGGGATACTTTCCTGAGTGTAGTAGGAAATGAGGCCCGGTGGGTAGCCTGGGCTTGGTTTGTTCAGGGCTTATTTGGTGGTCAGTGGTTCTTAAGCAAGGGGGAGGGAATGTCTGAGATCCCTTTGGCAGGGATGAAGAGACTGGATTAGGGGTGAGAAAATGTGTGTGTGTGTGGGATTAGGAACTAGTCTTCATACTTTCCTGATCACAGTGCTTTGTTGGCTTTACTTTGCTCTTAAGATAAATCCCCAGATTTGTAACATGGCCCAGAAGATGGTGTGTGACGTCATTTTCACCTTACCCTCTCTGCTTAGGTGTATCCCTCCTCGTCTTGCTCACTCTGTCCCCAGGAATGCAGTCAGGGCATCTCAGACACACTCTGTTCTTTGCCACCTCAAAGAGGTTGGCAAACTCCAGGCCATAGGCCACATCTGTTGTGCTGCTTATTTTGGATGTTTTGAGAGCAAAGAATGGGTTTGACTTCAAACGGTTGAAAAAGGATCAAGAGAAGAATAATATTTTGTGACTTGTGCAAATTATGTAAAATTCACACTTTCATGGCCCTAAAAGTTTTATTGAAACACAGCCACCCTCATTTATGTATTGTCTGTGGCTGCTGTTGCATCACAGTGACAGAGTTGAGGAGTTGAGACATAGACTGTGTGCCTGCAAGGCTGAAAATATTTACTCTGTGGACCATTAGAGAAAAGTTTGCTGACCCCTGGTCTTGATGATGTCGTGATACTGTGCTTTCTGCCCCTGAGTATTCTTTCCTGTGCTCAACACTGATCCTAACTCATCATTTAGGTCTTAGCTTTATTGTCATGTCTTCAGAAAAGACTTCCCTGACCCTCAAATAAATCAGAGGTCTCTTGTCACAGTCTCTTACTTCATTGTATGTTTTCATAAATTGTCACGATGTATCATTTTGTATGATGATTTGCATGGTGCTTGGGTCTTCCAACCATTGTCATCCATCTGGGGAGGGAGAGCCTGTCCGTTCTGTTCCTGGCTGTTTCTCTACCCCTGGTCAAATGTCTGGTGTATAGTAGGTAGTTAGTAAACAGTTGTTGAATAATTTGGGTGGCTCACTAAGGGGGGTGTTGCAGTTCTCCAGGTGAGAAGTCATGAGGTGTGAAGTAGGCACTGTGGGGTGGAGAGGAGATAGGTTCCAGGATTTTTAGGGGCTCATTTCAGCAGGACATCGGGGCTGATCGGCCGTGAGGGGTGAGCTAGATGGCAGAGTCGGAGCTGACTGCTCACCTCAGTACTGCTGTCATTCACGGGCTCCTTGCCCTTAGCCTGGAATCGGATGTCAGAGAGAGTCGGACAGAATCTGGAGTTCAGACTTCCCAGAAGACACAAGTGATATACTAGGACCACCGCAGCTCTTGGGCAAAGTCACTTGGGTCCTGGTTCTGCCATAAGGAATTTTAATCATGTCCTTTACATTTAAGGTTTGTGTGTTTCAGGTTGACGCATGTCTCCTTAATAAGAATTGTCAGATAAAAGGAAAAATGCCATTTGAATTTTTCATAACCCCCAGCAGTCTGGCTTTTCCATTTGGTCTCAATGATTCTGACTCTCATCTTAATGAAGGCCAAATGTAAATTAAGTTCTGTCAGGCTGGAACAGCTGGAGTCTCCTATCTTTATAAACATGAAACATTGTAGGGTACAAGGTGCAGACTGAGGGAGGTCAAGAGAGTTAACGGCTGATGCAGATTCTGACAGCTCAGTGTTAATGGAAGATAATTAACTGGCTTGTAGGGGCTGCATGGAGATATTCCAACCCGACTTTTAACTCGTTTTCTCTTTTTGCCATTGTCAGCAGAGCAGAAAGCTAATCATTTTAGTTTGAGATTTTCATTGTTCATTCCAACTGGAACCAACTGGGCTGGAATGTCAGAGGGTTTTATTGACGGGTTTAGAAAATACATCTGCCCCTCCCATCTCCACAGTCCGTGCCTCTCTGCTTCTGTTCCCCTGATAATGTACTGGGAAACTGAAGAAATGATTCTGTGCTTCTAATGTGCCTTTTCCTGTGTGTACAGATTTCTTGGAGCAAGCTGGGAGTTGGCATGCCCAGAGAGGTGGTTTGAGAACTTCGTGCTAGCTGTGGAAGAAATCAGTGGAGTTCTTTACAGGAGGAACTATTGGGAAAAAAATACAAAAAAAAAAAAAAAAACAAACCAAAAAAAAAAAACCCAAAAAACTGTTGGAGGTCAGGAAAGCCTGGTTCTAGTCCCTTCTGTGACATAAGAGGCTTGCCTCAGCTGTTTTAGTGCCTTGTCTGGCTTTGTTCTTCCATTCTTCTTGACAATGTAATAACATTTGTTGTCTTATTGTAGATTTCTTCTTGTCTTGAAACTTTGTGAAAGATAATGTTCAAGTTCCTTTCTTTGAAATACACCATTTCTTTTTTTAATGGCAATTATGGTAGGTACTATGGTCTTTTTCTGTTAGTTATTCTGGCTTGAAGTTGCATGTATGGATCTTTTACTGTTCACCTACATTCATCAGACCTTAGCAATGGACCTAATACAAGATACTGAGGAAATTTGGCAGCTAAAACACAGTTCTATAACAAAGGTACAGGCTTTGAAGTCGGGCATACTTTCATTTAAGTCTTTCTCTGCCCTTTACCAGTTTGGGGACCTTAGAAAGGTAAATCACCTTCTCTGAGTCTCAGTGTTTAGCTGTAAAAGGATAGTAATATCAGCCTGGTGGAACTATTGTAATTTAGTCAGATATTTGTAAAGCATTTTCTGCAAGCGTATATTCAGATAGTAGTTGAATCTTCATTTCCACTGTATTTAAAAATGTTTGTGTCAACTGATGGGCATGTCAGTAATATCCTATCACCAACTGAGAGAATTTTAAACACTAGAATATCTCATTTCGCGTAGCTGGCTGTAATGAGTGGTATTTTTCCTGTTTGACTAATAACTAAGGAAAACATCTAAAAACCACCATGAGTTTGTCAGAGACCATCATAGACAAAATCCAGTACCATCATACAAAACATATTTTCAGAGGCATTCATTTATGTGAATCATCCACATCCTATGTGTAATACCTATACCAGAAGGCAGCCAGCTTTGAACTTGAAGCAGATTTACCTAATGCCATCTACTATTTCCCCTAAAATTCACCATTGCCTCCACCATCAGCATTATTTTATTTCACAAAGATTATTTTATTTAATCTTCACACCCGTCTTGTGGGGTAGATACGATCTTTTTTTATAGATGAGGGAACTTAGGCTCAGAAACGTCAAATGGCTTACTCAGAGTCTCCTACCATGTGAGCAAACCTGCGTCGGGAGCCATACCACTGGTCTGCCCCCATCCCCATCCTGTGGGGCCTCTGTCATTCACTGTGAGAATCCAGAAGTGGTCTTTGCCTTCAAAAAAATCGCAGCGTGATTGGAGAAGAAAGATACAAACTCATCTAAGCAATAGGAACAGAATAAGGCAACAGGTGAAAAGAGTAGCCAAAGTGTATGTCGTGCTCATTTTACATCTAGCACTTTTGCAAGCATTTTATCCGTGTTAAACTCCGCTAATCCTCACCTCGACTGAATGAAGTAAGTATCCTCTCTTACAGATGATAAAATGGGCTCAGAGATGTTATGCAGCTTGCCCAAGGTGACTCAGCTAATAAATAGCTAGGATCGGAATCTTGGCATTTCACATGTAGAATATAGGCTTATCACCATTTCTCCCTACTGCTTTCCTCTTCCAGTGTTGGCCTTGCAGGGTTGGATAAATTAGTTCAGGGAAGAATTTGTAAGTGATAACTTCAGGAGGGCCCGAGGCCAGGAACGATGGCTGGTGGGTTCTTTTTTTATTTTTATTTTTTTTTCCTTTAACCAGTACTGTTTATAGTCTCCCATGTGATCGGCACTGTGTTGGGCACTGGATATTCCAAAGTGAACAAAACAGGTGAGAGCCCTGAGTAGGCTTCTGAGAATTTAGATTCTAGCATAGAGAAGCAGAAAATAGACAAGGATATATCCATAAAGTGATTATATTTTCTGGTAAACGCTGTGAAGGAAAAACACAGATAAGCAGATTTGGCATGGCTGGTGTGTTCTCTCTTGGGAGGTATTGTTTGACCTGAATGATGAGGTTTTCAGGAAGAGAGGGCAGCAGGTTCATGAGGGGAGGAAAGTTACCTGTGAGATTAGCAGAGGAGGTCAGCGGGGCTGCGAGGGTGTGAGCCAGGCAGAGACTAGTGGACAGTGGGTAGGGGCCAGCTCCTGCATGGCCTTGAGGCCATGGGCAGGAATTTGGATTTTATTCTAATAGCAGGGGGAAATGTTTGATGGCTTTGAAGCATAGGTATGACATCTGTTTTATGACTTAAAAAATCACTCCGGCATAGTACAGAGTAGGTAATAAATATTTGTCTAACAATAACACACTTGACATTATAATGTTAAAAGGAAAAAAAATACAAGACTGAATGTGTGGTCTTATGAATGTATTTGTTTTAAGAAATGATCAGTAAAAAAAACCAAAAAACAAAAAACAAAAACCTGGCTATGTATGCAAAAACCACTAATAATGGGTCACCATCTATGGTTGGAAGAGTTTGCTACTGTGATAGCACAGTGCTCATGCTTTTATTACTTATTAGTAGCTTTTCATTAAAAAAATAATCTTCTAGACCTGGCTAACCTTTCTGGTTTATACTGCTTCATTATTTAGCATGGCATTTTTTTTCTTCTTAGGCTTGTTTTCCTTAAAAACACTGACACAGTATTATTATCCCAATATACAGATGAGGAAAACAAGACCCAGAGGGCTTACGTGGCTTCCCCAAAGCTACACAGCAAATAAATGGTAGAGCCAGGATTCTCACCAAATGCGGCCTGCCTCCAGCTCCAGCCTGCCTTCACTGCCTGTTCTGAGACCGCTCGTTTCCCGCAACATGCCAGGGGCTGCAGGCTGGCGGCCCACAGGCTGAATCTGGTCCCCAGATGGGTTTTGTTTGACCTACCCTATGCTTGAAAAAAAAACTCTCTCTCTTTTTTTTTTTTTGGAATTGGTTTTCAACATTTAAAAACTAAGAAATTTCACATAAAAATCCAGATTTTCTGCTTCTTTAGAAGAAATAACAAAAGGACTTGGCAGTCCTGGGCCCGCATTCCCATGTGGAAAGAATTGGCCAGTGCTGAGTATGGGCTGCCCCCTTCAGAAGGGGCAAGTGTCCTTCATTTCACAGCCATCCCCACCCAGCTTGCTTTTGCTCATTTCCTTTTCCAGCACTACCCTCTAGGCGTTTGGATTTGAGACCCAGGCTGTGGGAATTTGTTCAAGGAATCCATCATTACTTTTCCCATAACAAAATGCTTAGAGAAGTGGAAAGATTTTCCAGATGGCAAACTTCTTGGTCAGTGGCTCTAGGGATGCTGTACCCATATTCACACACCTCTGAGTCTTTGCTCAGGGTTTTCCTTTGCCTGGCAAACTTACTGTTTCTTCCTTCACTTGGAAAAACTTACACGAATTCTTCAAGACTCCAGGAAGCCTTCCTTGGCTTTCTCCATCGAGTGTTGATTAGGGTCCTGCCCTTTGTCCCCCATGGCATCCTCCCCTTAAAAATGCCCTGGAATTTATTACACCATATTACGTCTCATTTATCTCCGTGTCCCTAATGCCTAGGGCACTGCTTAGCATCGAACACTGATCACTCAGGAAATATTTTAACAGAGGGATGGATGAACTGGTGAACGAATGTACCAAATTGTTTATCGTGCCATTTTTGATTGTTGTTTACATCTGACCATCTGTTCCATTCCCAAGTAAAGATCTACTGCAGACCAAACGTAAGTTCATTTTCTCTTCCCCATTGTGGAAAAGGAAGTTTGGAGTATTACCACTCCTTTCCACCCCAGAACCACCCCTTGGCTGCAGTCGTGTTACTTTGAGTCATAGCTTGTTTTGTGTGTGAAGTGAAGGCCTCACATTGAGGCAGTGACTCCTCCAGGCCTCTCTCCTGTGTCTTTGTGTCTTGAGTGCATAACCCTTGAAGTTGCTTCCTTTACCCTGCAAGAGAATCCAACACCTATGTACTGAATCAAACAGCCTCTCTTATGAGTGTTTATACTGGGGCCCTGTTACATTCAGACCAGATTCTTTCCAGCCTTTGAGCAGTGTGGACAGTGTTGTCAGCTGTTGTTAGGGCCTCTTTTGTGGATTTTCTCTCCAGGGTGGTCTGCCCATCAACTAGGCTTGGAACTAAATAAAAATGGAGTGTTAAGGCTGGTGCCCTGCCTTCATTTTATTTACCTGGACAGCGAATCCTTTCCTTATCATCCTGGCATTTGCATTTTTGACTTATGCCAAATATGTATTGTATTGTTTTATAGTCCAACAAAGTAATTCTAAAAAGCAGACCAACAATAACAACAAACAAAGGGCTTGGTCTGATAACTAGTAACATTTAATAGATGTCAGCTATTATTACTTAAACATTTTTTTTCAATGTTTGTTTATTTTTGAGAGAGCGCACGAGCAGCGCAGGGGCAGAGAGAGAGAGGGAAACACAGAATCTGATACAGGCTCAGGCTCTGAGCTGTCAGCACAGAGCCCAACGCGGAGCTCGAACTCAGGAATGGCAAGATCATGACTTGAGCCAAAGTCACCCCAATGTCAGCTATTATTATACCAAATTTTGTATTTTACTTTATGGCTTAAGGCAGACTCATGTATATTTTCTTTTCTTCTTTTTAAAAGAAACTTTTTTTTCTTTTTCAAATGTTTATTTATTTTTGGGAGAACAAGAGAGAGTGAGCAGAGGAGGGGCAGAGAGGGGCAGTACAGAGGATCCGAAGCGGGTTCTGCACTGATAGCAGCAAGCCTGATGCGAACTGCGAGATCTTGACCTGAGCCAGCGCTGGACGCTCAACCGACTGAACCATCCAGGTTCCCCAGTGTATATTTTCTTTATTTGATCTATGGTATGGACTTGTGGGATAAATATTACTATTTGCCCCATCTTACAGATGAGTACACAAGCCTCAAAGAAATGAAATGATTGTCCACAGCGATTAGGATTGCATCTTCAGTGAAGGTTCACATGGCTCTAAATTGTGTCTTATTTTTTTCGTGCTCTACCATGTTCCTTCTCGTTTGGGTTGATGGATTTTTAGCTTGCTAAGAGCAGGGACCAGATCTTTCTATCCATACCTGGCTGTTGTATCCCTAGAACCTAAAACAATGCTTGGCATGGAGATCATACTCTATAAATACTTGCTAAATGAACTCATGTTTCCTGGTCAGAGCCAGACTTAGGGCTGGAGCAGTGAGGCCCATGTGCCTAGCTTTTCTGCCAGTCTTCCTGACCACTGTGCAGGGGTGTCTGCTACATCTAGGTGTTGCCAGTGTAATCAGAGAGGCAAGACCAAGATTGCTAAGTTTGGCTGCTTTTATGCCCACATGGGATGATTTGATATAAAACAAAAACTGAAAAAAAAAACCTCTTTTGTCATAGTGGCTAAAATGCACCTGTTGAAGGGAAATACTGTCTTTAGAAAAGACACAAAAAAAGACAATGCATTTGATGTGTGTCCTGATAGAGGAACTCATGAGCACCATCAGCCTCATTGAGGTAAACTGTCACTTTGGAAATCTGGAAGCTCAGGGTAGATAGTTGATTGAGGCAAGGGAGGAGGCAGGCCAGAAGTTAGGAAAGATGATAGATGGGCTTCTTCTGGAAAGAGAAGTCAACCTCATTTCTCTAAACATATAGCTTGGTTTTACTTTTTTTTTTTTTCTCTCTCCAAAATGAGAATAACTGTTCTGTTGTTGTAGGGACATATTCGTTTAATTGGTGAAACACACTTTTTGTCTGGTAACTACTATGTAGAAGACAATGTCCTTGGTGATGAGACAGAGTGGAAGCCAAGAGTGTCCTTTATCTCAAGTTGCTCCCAAGTCAAAGACCAAGGAAGAGGCTGTGAAAGCCATTTTCCCCAACATTTTATTACAATCTTCAGACATACAGAAAAGATGGAAGAATTTTATAGTGAATACTCAGAACCATCACCTGGATTCTGCCATTAACATTTTACTATACTTGCTTTAGCATGTGTATGTCCATCCATCTGTTCCTCTGTCCATCCATCAGTCCACCTTAAGTTTTTGCAGTAAGTTCAAACATCATTACACTTCTGAAAGCAGTTTGAAATGTTAAAGACCCTTTACCTTTTTGAGATCCTTAATTCTGCTTAAGATATTGACCCTGTTTGATTGCTATCTGTAAACATCGTCAACACCTGTACTTTATTTTTATGTTATGTTATTATTTTTACTTATCCTAGATATTTATTAAATATCTACCATGTGCTTTTAAGTTTGCTATCTTACTTAATTCTTATGAAATTCCTGTGAGGTAGATGTCATCACTTCCTTTGCAGATAATGAAGGTGAGGATAAAGGAAGTTAAGTAGATTACCACTTACTGTTGCATCTAATACAGATGAGACACTTGGGTAGAAAGAGCTAGTTCTCCTAGTTCAGGTTTCAAATCCCAGATAACAACTTTGATTGAAATTTTGAAGTGAAATATGAATTTTACAATGGAAAGTTATCTAAGTTGTCCTTAGATAGACTCACAATTAAAGACCCTCCTCCATGCCTAAGACCCTCCACTGCACAAATTCCTGCCCATTTCTCTTCATCCGTGTCTCGTACATTAGATCCCTCTGAAAGAGCTGGCCTCTTCCTCCCCTTGGCATTCATCTTAAGCGTTTGTAGTTCAAAAAAATGAGTAAATGATGTAACTAGTTCCTTACCTCGTTTGAACCTGAGGGTCCCGGAAGCATCTCTTCGGCAAAGACCTCGTTCAAGGATTATCTCTGTGCACCATGCTGCAGCCATTCTGTTGGTTGAGTGATCATGCAATTCAGGGATCTCCTTAAAAGCCCATGTCTCCTGAATCCTTCTGACCTCGGTAAGGAAGTCTGATCTCAACTCTGCAGCCCCATCAGTACCCGTACGCACACCCTCTTAAAAAGCTGCTTTAGTTTGGCTTCCAAGCTTTGTAATCTCAACAGTCAGTGTCTACTGGCTCAAAAATGCAAGACTAGGGAGTGTTCAGAGGGAAGGAGAGGGCTGCCTGGATTCATGGCTCTGCTTTCCCTGGCCTCTCTCTCCCATTCGGGCTTTGCCAGAGGGTCTGAACTGTGGTGCAGAGACATTTTCTCCCAATAATGATACGTGTATGTATAGAGTATTGGAGCTTGCCCAAGTAAAGCAAAGCAAGCAGTTAGGAAATAAGATCTCTTTGCCAATTAATTATTCATAATATTTTCAATAATGACTTATCTTCCCTAATATAATTATTATTATTGCTTCACCATTGATTCGTGAAAATTATTGGTCATGGACTAGCACCAGTCCATGGTCTGGCATTTGGGAGCACCTGGGCTCCATGACCCCTGAAGTCCTCCTGCAAAGCTGGCATTCTGTGGATCTGAGATAGATGAGAAGAGAATCAGGACCCGAGTGAACCCTGCTGCACTTGGCTTGGCATGAGGCCGTGTGGTCTGGCTTTGGCTGGGGGTCAGAGACAAGCCCATGGACCTGAGAAAGAGAGTGAATCACTGTGCAAGTATTTATTGAGCACCTCCCTTGTCCTGGGAAGCAGCAACTGGACAGTAGTGTATTGGCCTTGGAATTCAAGTGGCCGGGGTTTTACTCAGGCTTTTCACTTACTCTCTGCAATTCTCTTCACTATGGGCCTCCTGTTCCTGTCGATAAAATGGTGTTAACGGCAGTATTGTGTCTCTGTGTCTTAGAAGGTATTTGGGAAGTTGTAGAGTGCTGGTATAGTGATGTATTTTTTGTTGAATATGACACAAGTAGAATGGAAATTAGGTCTGTTTTTCATATACTTATCTCTGGATGCAGGTAAGAAGGCCAAGAGTGAAGGGAAAAATTCACATTGTTTTGGGGCAATTCACATTGTTTTAAAAAAAAAAGCCGGTGTGCTTAATCTTTACTGACAGCTTGGGGCACAGGTATTACTGTCCCATTTGAACAGGTGGCAAGAGGCTGAGAAAGTTCACCTCCTGCAGCTCATGAGTGGTCAAACTGGGATCTAACTCAAAATTTTTCAAGTGTGTGCTCATAACAGCTCACAGGCCAAGCCCTGGGGAGAGTGTAAGAGCCTGAGAGAGAGTAAATCCATCCTCAGAGGCCCCTAGCAGACGTTTCCAGAGCAGTTTCACTGACGCTATTGTTGGTGACTTATGGGGTCTGGTCTTCAGCAACAAACATGCTCAGGATGATGACTATGAGTACACATTTTAGTTTATTTTTTATTTTCTTAATTTTTTTTAAGTTTTTTTATTTTGAGAGAGAGAGGGAGAGAGGGAGCGAAGGAGGGAGAGAGAGAGAGAGAGAAAGAGACAGGGAGAATCCCAAGCAGTCTCTCCATGCTGTGAGCTTGGAGCTCAAGGTGGGGCTTGATCTTGTGAATTGTGAGATCATGAGCTGAGCTGAAATCAAGAGTTGGATGCTTAACTGATTGAGCCATCCAGGCTCCCCAAATGAGTACACATTTTAGAAGTCTAAGAACGGGGTGTGCTAATCTGTTCCCACCAGAATCAAACAGGGACATTCGTTCATTCAGCAGACATTTATTGAAAATGGACTTTATTCCAGGTACTTTGTAAAGTGCTGGAAATACAGCAGTAAACATTAGAGTCCCTGTCCTTAAGCTGCTCATTTTCTAGCAAAGGGAGAGGAGGGGCAGAAATAGAGTCACAGTGCACTTTAAGTTGGATGGAATTTGGGTCCCTATGAAAGTACACCCCCCTTAGGGGAGGCGAGTCAGGAGGAGGTGGTGTGTAAGCTGAGGCTGATGGTGGAGAGGCTGTAGGTAAGCACTTAGTGGGCGGTTTGCAGCAGGTAGGTCGGGTAGGTGGACTGATGCTGGAGAGGTGGAAAGGAGGATAGAGGACGGTAGGAGGAAAGTTCTCCTGGGGCTACAAGTACAGTACATGGGAAGGCAGTTCAGGGAGTCCATCAGAAAGCACCTTTTGAGTCCCTTCTGTTTATTCAATGCTATTCATGATGGGAGTTTCCCTTCTGCACATGGATAGATCCCATGTACCCCAGCCACGGTCAGAGAAAAGCTGGAAACTATCTGCCCCACCTTTTCTGACTCTTCCATCTCAAGGGCCTGGAGGTAGAACCCAATGCTCACATGGCTGCAGTGTCCTCCCTCGGCAGAGGAGAAGTGTCCTCATTTCTGTCACATCAGGACCAGACTAGACAGCGCCCCAGAGGATGAGGCGTGAATTAACCCCTCATGTCCAGGAGGGTGGGACTGAACACCAGGCAGGGGCTCTTTCCACCTCTCCCTTGGTGGGTGTGTGACTCAGAGGCGGTGACATCACCCATGACTTCATTCGCCCAGAGGAGAGACAGTGTGCAGACCGAGATCAGGCTCTGGCTTCTGCCCTTCCTTCTCCATGGTTTGTCTCGTCGGGGACATTGCCATGGTCCTGCTGTTGTTTTCCACACATCTTTTTCATTTTTCTTTTTGTTCTGGCTTTCTCATTGTATTCATTTCTCATGTGTTCCCATGTGTTTACTTCATTCTATCTCCCCTCTCTGTCCTTTTGCTTCTGTCTTTATTTTCTTTTCCTTCCTCTTTTACTTAATCTTTCCTGGTTTTTTTTTCTTGTTCATCTTCTCTTTTGCCTTCATCTTCCTTCCTTCCTTCCTTCCTTCCTTCCTTCCTTCCTTCCTTCCTTTTCTTGTGCTTTCTCCTGCTCTGTCTCAGAAATGGCAAAGTGGTCCTCCTGTCTCCTCTCTCCTCCAGATTCCCACATGGCGTTCTGTCCTAACCTTTCTAAAACTGTATTCACAAACCACCCCCACCCAGGACTGATGGTAGCTCCCATTCTCCCCTGACCTGAGTGTGTAATATAAATTCAGATTTCTTTTTACTGTACTTCAACATACATCACTCAGGCTAAACTTCTCAGGATTCCTTTTCCATGGCCAGGGATATATATAGCTGATGCTTCTCCTGAACTTTTCTCAGCCAGTTGTGCTGGCTGGACCACCGTCCTCCCCCATCTCCCGTGATCTTTGCCTTCCCTCCACACTGAGGTCAGACACTCCTCCCACATAACACCTTTCCCTTGGCTGCTTGCCCACAGCCGTCTCTTTCTATCATGACTATGCAGCATCCTTAGTTTGTAACAGGCATTGTCAAACTTGAATTATTCTATACTATTTATACACCTGCTGAGGGTTCACATGCAGACCCTTTGCTTCACCTACTCAATAAGCAATATGAGGATCAGATCCAGCATACGCCTGACTTTTCATGCAGGGTCCTAGCACACCTGACCACAAACCAGGGCTGATGGACAGATTGTAGCATGGCCAATAAATACTTCATTTGAGAAATAATTATTTCATGTGCACTGTAGGGATACAGCTGAGTAAACAATAGGCCTCCCCTTAAAGGAGCAAATAGTCTTGTTGGAGAGACAGGCTCCCACATAATTTGAGGAGAGTAAGGAATGTGGAAGAAACAAATAGTTACTGGGGATGTGCCAGGATGAGCACATTAATATGTATAAACTCACGGAGTTGAATCCTACTGACAGTACTAGAGTTAAACATTGCTGTAGATGAACATGAGACCCATGGATATTAGGTGACTCTTGGCCAGAAGTAACACAAGTTTTGGTAGAAGAACCAAAGTTTGAACCAAGATGTGTCAGTCCCTGAAGTTCCTGCTCCTTACTGAAGATGGATACGGGTCGTGCTGTTGACATTCTAATAATGAGAACAGTCATTTAGGAAGTACTTACTATGTGCCAGATGCTTTAAACACTTCACAGACATTGGCTCATTTGTTCCCTCATCAACTTTATGGTGGAGGTGGTGTTACTGTTCACTCTAATTATTATGGGACAAGGGAGTGGAAGTGAAGAGTATTTAGCTTTCCCAAAGTCCCATGGCTATGAAGTATTAGAGCCAGGATCTGCACCCCTGCTGTCCGGCTTGTGGGAAGAGGCGGCAGAATGTTCAGGGGCACCTCCGTGTAGAACAGCATATTGCAATTTTTAGAACTGCCAATGCATCAGTCCATTTGGAGAATCAGGGGTGGTGGGGGTGCTGAGAGGTGAAGGTGTTGAGAGGTGAGGCTAAAGAGGGAGCTGGATCCGGGTCACAAAAATCAGAGAGTGTCCAGGGCCCTCTCCTACAACTCTTCACCAAAGATGCAAGAGATGTTCTTTGGAAGGGATGTTTTCTGTGGTGTTGAGCTATTCAGCATCCACTATAAGGAAGAGGCTATGAAGTTGTGCTCTTTTTCTACTAGTTGAGTTGTGAAGGGATTTCTCTGTTGTGGACCTCGTCTGTGCCCTGTAGGAAATGACAGTGGCACTCTGTAACAGGAAGGATATATATGACCAAATAAAGCCCAAAGAAATGCCAAATGGAATGGTAAAGCACACTGCCCTTTATGGTTTGGGGATAGGTAAAGTTTGGGTTGAAGGAAATTTGGGGAAGAAAGAGGAGGGGGCATTCCTGTCAGCCAGCCTGGACCTGTTACCAGCTTGTCCTCAGGTGTCCTGGTGCACTGGACTTTTGACGGAGCGCTGTTCCGGTCTCAGCCCCCTTTCCAATGATGCTTGGCAGCCATTCAACATGGTGTTGCACTGACCCAGGAGTCCAAGCCAGGAAGTGAATGAATCCATTTTCCAATTAAAATGAAACTTCTCCAAAGACCTGCTCACCCCAAGAAGAGAAATTTATCTTCCTGGCATTCTGGCTTGGCTAGAATGTCTCTGCTCCTAAGTCGGATGGTGAAAAGCCATTAACTTGAATGAGGAAAGAGAAACTGGGACAGTTCTTATTCACAACCTCATTCATTTATCCATTCATTCCTTTTTCCCATTTCCACAAACTCCTGTTTAGTTTGTACATCTCTGCTCATGTATTTTTTCATCCATTCTGCTAACGTTATTCATCATCTATGTATCAGATACTATCCTAGGACCTAGGAATAGAGAGATTGAAAAAAACATAGCCCCCCTCCCTTCCCCCTTAGAGCTTTCAGTGTAGTGAGGGAGACAAACACATGAATGGATAGGATGGGAAGAGCCATGATAGGCATATTCACAGGGTACTAAGAGGGCATAGCCTGGGAGCACCTTACTCAGCTTCGGGGAATCAGAAGATTTTGCGGAGTGGATACTATCTGAGTTGAGTCCTAAATGATGAGTCCATGTTGGCCAGGTTGAAGAGGGGTGGGTATTCCAGATAGGCTACACTATGAATGAAGATATAATGGTAAGAAAAAGCACAGTATATGTGGGTGATTCTAATATAGTATCTCAGAGTGATCAGAGATGAAGCTGGTAAGACGTGGGTTGTATATGCCATGTTAATGAATTTATTTTTAGCTCCAAAGGTAGTAGAAAACTTTGAAGGACACAAGTATATTAGATTGAAAACTCCCTGTCGGTGGTAGCTCTTATTGTTTGCTCCTTTCCTAGCATTGGGCACAGTACTTGACATGTAGACGATACCATATAAATACTTATTGAATGAATGAATGAATATGTTATTTATATAGTTAAATGTACATGTTAAATAGGCTATTCTTTTTTTTATTAAAAATTTTTATTTTACAGAGAGCATGAGTGGGGGAGAGGGACAGAGGGAGAAAGAGAATTTTTTTTTTAATGTTTGTTTATTTTTGAAAGAGAGAGACAGCGTGAGGCAGGGAGAATCAGGGAGAAAGGGAGACAGAGAATCTGAAGCAGGCTCCAGGCTCCAAGCTATCAGCACAGAGCCTGACATGGGGCTCGAACTCAACCGCAATTCATGACCTGAGCCGAAGTCTGATGCTTAGCCAACTGAGCCACCCAGGTGCCCCATGAAAGAGAGAGAGTCATAAGCAGCCTCCATGCTTAGCACGGAGCCAGGTGTGGGGCTCAATCCCACAACCCTGAGGTCATGACCTGAGCTGAAATCAAAAGTTGGATGCTCAACTGACTGAGTCACCCAGGTGCCCCATACATAGACTATTGTATTCTAATTGGCTGTGTAGGTGGTGGAATTGAAAGGGGGTAGGATTTGAAAGCATTAGGGTGGAAACAAACCACCTCAAAATTTAATGGAGGATAAAACTAACCATTTATTTACTCCATAATTATGCAGGTTGCTGATTTGGGATGAGCTAAGATAAATGATTTTTCTGGTCTCGACTCTTGATTCAAGAGTAGAGTAGATTTCTGGGGTAGGGTTTCCTGATCTTGGCTTTGCTCAGCTCTTCAGCATGGCTGGAGCCTTGGCACAGGTGGTTCAAGTAGGAGAAGTTCCCTCTTACTCAGCCTTTTTGATCTACTGAGGTCTTCAACTGAGTGGATGAGGCCACATTGGGGAGGGCAATCTGCTTTACTCAGTTGACCGGTTCCAATGTTAATTTCGTCCGGAAACACCCTCTCAGATACACTCAAAATAATGTTTGGCCAAATGTCCTTGTGTTCTCTCGTTGTCCAGCAGGCCGGGCTGAGCTGCCTCACCTGGCAGCAGTATATTCCAAGAAGACAAAAGCAAGGTGTTTTGAAGCCCATGTTCAGAAGTAGCCCAGTGGCACCTTTGCTCCATTCCAGTGGTCAAAGCAAATTGTAAGGCAAGACCAAGTGAAGTGGTATAGAAACAGATTCACCTCGTGATGAGAAGAGCTGCAGGGCTATATTGCAAAGGGCATTAATACAGGGAAGGGAAGAATTGTGGCAACTTCTAGAGTATGCCATAGGTATGATAGCAGTAATCTGGGCAATGGAGTGTGATGGACTGAAAAAGGATAATGATGATACGAGGTAGTCTGATGGTTAATTTTATGTGTCCACTTGACTGGGCATCAAAGTGCCCAGACATTTGGTAAAACATTATTTTGAATGAATGATGTTCCTTTTTTTTTTTGTTCCTTTTGGTTGGGGTGTGTGTGTGTATAAATAAATAAATATATCCTTTTGGTTCTCTTTGTCTGGAGAACCCTAATACTAATAAGAGGTGGAGACCTCATCATGAATTAATTGGGAGTTTAAATGATATGGATGATTGGATGTATGCAATGAGAGAGAAGGAGAAGTGGAAGATGCCCATTTGGGTAAGTGTATCAACTGACAAATCAAGGGGGAGGAAAACATTTTGGGAAAAATAACAGATTCTTTCTTGCACATGTTGCATTAGAGGTGCAATGGAACATCCAGAAGCCATGTCTCAGAGGAGAGCATGGGGTTTGAGATTTGGCAAATCAGTCATTCAATTTGTAAGTTAGTTGGAATGGTAGGAGTAATTGAGATTGCCCAGGCAGCATGTGAGTAGTAAGAAGAGCATTTGGGTGAGGGAGGAACTCTGGGGAGTATCCACGCTTAAAGGGCAACTAAGGAAAAGGTACTCAAGATGGAAAAGCAACGAGGTGGTCATGAAGGGATCCAGGAGAATGAGGTATTAGGCAAGGCTTCCTCACCTCTTCACTTGTCCAGATCTTCTGCTTTCTTTCATGTCTCTTCCAACACCTTCTTACCCATTCCAAAGCCTTCTCTTCATATTAGGACTCCCTCCTTCGCTCCCTCCTGTAGACAATACCACCCACAAGGAATTGTGTTCTCTATCACCGTAGCATCTCTCCTCCTGGTGCTTTTGCGTTTTATTAATGCTTTAGGGAGGTGGGCACCTGAGCTAGCACTGGGCTGGTCATTAGAGATCTCCATTTTAGTTTGTCTTACACTTATCTGTGTGTGACCTTAGGACAGTGTGCTCCCTTTCTGGGTTTTAGTTTCTCAACTTTCAAGGTGAGGTTGATAATTTCTTGCCTTCCCTGCCCTGCAGAATTATACAGAGCAGATGAGATCATGCATGTCAAGAGTGTTTTCAAAAACATGGAACTCTGTGGCAGTAATTAGAATGAAACTTGTCGACTTCTCAGGCACTCTACATTATTTCATTTGTTTCTCACAACATGTTTGGAGATAGATGCTAGTAATACGGCACTTGGGGAAACTGGGACTTAGAGAATTAATTTGCCTAAAGCTACACAGCTGGGAAGTGGCGAGGCCAATAATCACACTCAGGTCTGCCTGATGTTCTTAGAGCCCATATTCCACAGCCTTGTCTTCCTAATGCGTGTGGTGGTGTCACATCCCTGGCAAAGTCAGCTTTACTAAATATGATCAGTTTTCATGAAAATGAGAATGTTTTTTAATGGTTGGGAAATCAACACTAGTGTGGGTTGTTAAGTTTGCCTTTTTGTACAGTAGTTGAGCCTTAGGAGAGATGGTGGGGGAGGATGCATATAAATCTAGTTCTTAAGAATGAAATAGTTGAAATTATACAATGGATTTATTTTGTTTCACAAGTAAATTCTATGATGGTACAGTTAAATAAATCCTTCTCTAATGGGGACAGTCCGGCCAATTCAGACTTTCGTTCCTTGGGTTTCGTTCTCAGTGGTGGCACAGATACTTAGTCTACTTGACCTCTAGGCTTCCGCTCAAATCTCTTCCCCATGAAGCTTTTCTGGCAACCCTAACCCCAAAGCCTTTTCCCTCCTCTGAGCCTTGTCTGTGATTACTCATTAGAGGCAAATATATGGCCACACACAAAATATTATGATAAAGTTATGAGGCTGACTCACCAAAGCTGGGTATCAGGCTCATTACGTTATTGTCATACATCATCTTATTAATTACCTTTTCCTTTGCGCACATCTTCCTCTAGCTCTGCTCTAATTTTCTTTTGAAAGGTCTTGATTTGAAATTTCTTTATACCTTCTGAAACTTTTTGCATTTTTTTTTTTTCCATGTATGAGCTGGCTTTTGCCCTCCGAGAGTTTGTCATTTTGAGGTGGATTTAGGCATGTGTATATATAACTGGGCTACGACGAGGGACTGGAGGGATTCGCTGAAAGGGTGACATTTGAGTTGCATATGGATCAAAAGTAGAAATTTGGTTGTGGGAGAAGGTGGGGAAGTCAATCAAAGTAGAGGCCTGGAAATGGAGAGGAGCATAATGCATTTGGGCAAAGTGAAGGCAATGAGGTGAGTACCGGGTAGAGCATGCTAGGAGATGAGCCCAGAAGGATTCATCATCATAATGGCCAGGTTGGAGCCAGGGTGTTGAGTGTCCTGAGAGCCATGCCAAGGAGTTCAGTGTGATTCGAGGCCAGGAGGAGCTGTCGGACCATTTTAAACAAGGGAATGTAATGGTAAGTTTTCAGTTTTTAGCAAGATGCCTCTAGTAGCACAAACATCTCAGCATATCTGCCTGTCTGACTTGAAATAGGTCCGGTGTTTGGTCTTTTTCTTTGTGGACGGGAGGTTGAAACACACAATTGTTTCATTCATTCTGGGAGGTTTCTGGCTGGGGATTATGACCCACTCCATGTTTTCAGCATCACTTTTCTCTTACGAATGACACTGAGGATTACATTTTCTCTTTCTTCTCTGGCCTATCAGCCTGTGCCCTAATTTGGAGTCGTGAAGGTAGAAGGAGGATAAGATGTTGCTTTCTCATGGGTAGTTATGCTAGAAAACAACATCATGAGTGCTTGGGCTCTTCAGGAAGGATCATTTACTGGGTGGGGAATCTTCAGAAGGTAGAAAGAAATTTCAAATCAAGACCTTTCAAAAGAAAATTAGAGCAGAGCTAGAGGAAGATGTGTGCAATGGAAAAGGTAATTAATAAGACGATGTATGACAATAATGTAATGAGCCTGATACCCAGGTTTGGTGAGTCAGCCTCATATCTTTATCATAAAAAGGGGAATCTCCCTTTTTGTTTTTTTGTTTTTTTGTTTTTTTTCCACTGCACACAGCAGATAGCCTAGACAGAATCCTTGTGCAATTAACAACAAAATACTTTTGAGTTGCTCATCTCTACCTTCTCATGCCGCTTCTAGGCCCTGATGTCTCCTGACATACGCTGAGGGACCTGCTTTGTGTCCCCTATTAGTTCTTTCAACATCGAGCATCCAGGGGATACCTCGCTGCCTCCCTGGACATCACAGAGAGAGGGCATGGGAGAAATTCCCATCTCTATGCCCTGAGGCTGTCAGGGCGGCTGCTGCCTAGCTCTGAATCTTGGATGTATGGCTCTGCCTCCACCCTCTGCTGAGCCCCGCCACTGTGTACGCTTTGAGTTGTAACTTCCCCCCAAGAAATGCTGTGGTTTCATGAAGTTATAGGTGATTAAAAAAAGGAAAAAGTTGTTCTCTTTGGTTGCTTTCACGCCTGGGGGATTGCTGAGCTCAAAAGGATCGTTATTGGAACGCAGAAGCCTTTAGGGCCAAGTCCTATACCCCAGATCACAGCTGATTTCTTTTCTTTCTTGAAAAGACTCGTTTTTGTTAGTTGCTTGGTAACTGGAGGATAGGCTGAACTCGTTCAGCACAGAGAGCTTTGAGTGTGAACTGGCTTCAGCTGTCACATGATGAGATAGGGCTGAAGTTGGTATGTGTTGAGGGCCTGCTCTGTGCTCTCTGTTTCTGGTACACCATCTGTGCGTGGAAGGTGTTACTAGGAAGTTAAGTGAGCTGCTTGGGATTGGAAGTGACCTCTCTGAAAATTTTTATTTTTTTAATGTTTATTTTTGAGGGGGGGGGAGGGGCAGAGAGTTGGGGGCACAGAGGATCTATCTGCTGATGGCGCAAAGCCCGATGCGGGGCTTGAACTCCTGAACTGGGAGATCATGACCTGAGCCAAAGTCAGTTGTTTAACTGATTGAGCCACCCGGGCACCCTTGAAAAATTTTAAATTGTGTACAGAAATGTGTTGGAAAGGGCTTTTGTTTTTTTCTTCTGTAAAGAATGGCTATAGCTTCCATTATGAATCTCCCCAAAGGCCAAACCCCACATCTCTGATGGGTCTGGGAGGCCTCAGAGTGGTGACTGTGACATAGTAGAAGAAAGGAGCACTCAGCTTAGAGCTAGAAGTCCCATGTCACTTTGGCGTAAGTCCTGTCTGAAACTGTTTGTACATCCTTAGTATGAGACTGCCGTATATTCGCCTACACACCTCTGAACTGCCCTGAGAATCACATGAGATGAGGCATGCGGGGGCTGTTTGTGAGCTGTGGACAAATATAGGAGTGCAATCACGGTGTCTTCATGCAGGCCCAATGGTTACAAAAATAGAAGTAATTCAGTAAGATTGAGGCCCTCAGCTGGGACCATGTACTGGAGAGTGGGATGGAAAGAGAGATTTTCCCACAGAACTGGATTAAAAATCCATCCATGGGGCTACATGCTCTTGGCCCATCTGGCATTTGATGACAAAGCACTTGTGAATCATGTAGCTCAACATAAAAACAGCATGAGATCGTCACAGATAGTCTGCCAGCATCTCAAAGTAAGAGATCAGGCTTTAGGAGACATTCCCTCTCATCCTGGCAACCTCTGCCCTCTTCTCTTTGTTGTTGTTGTTGTTGTTGTTGTTTAAATTTATTTATTTTGAGAGAGAGAGAGAGAGTGAGGCAGACAATCTCAAGCAGGCTCTGCCCTGTCAGCACAGAGCCCAACGCTGGGTTCCATCTCACCAACTGTGAGATCGTGCCCTGAGCCGAAATCAAGAGTTGGACCCTTAACCGACTGAGCCACCCAGGTGCCCTTGCCTTCTGTTTTCTGGCTAATCTCCAGACTGCTTTTGTAGAGGAAGCGGGGACTGCTGGTCTCTGTTCCTCCAAGACCATGCCTATTCTTAAGGATACCTCATACCTCTAATTAGATGCTTCTGGCTTCTCATCCTATAGAGAGAGGTTGGACTGGGGTCTGTGGCTTTGGTAGATGAAGTTGGCATGGTTTCGAGAAGAAATGATGTTCCCTGGCTGCCTCATGCCTCCTGCCTCCTGCCTGCAGCGTCTCTTTTTTTGGCAAGAAGCTTCAAGTTCTCTTGGAGACATTTGCTTGGGTCCCATTGTCCACAGTGGATGTCCCTGTGGCTCCACGCTGAAAGCTCTCATTATGCAGAGTCTTTAATGACCGTATACGAGATCTAACAGAAGCAGTTGTTTTTGGAGTTTAGGAACATTGTTCGGCTTTGGCTTGAAGCACTGGGTGTTGCTGCCGTGGTTTAGTGGTTCATTTCTGGTGACTGGCCTTGGATTTCTGGAGCCCATAGAAGGAGGCTGCGTTTTCTCTTTCTCCCTAGAAACTGATCACTGAAACCACAAAGCACATGGAAAGAGATTTTGGGGACTGCCCCGAAGGCATCCAAGTCGTTTGACTCACACAGTTTCAGACTACCATTTTCTGACTGTGACCTATCAGAGTATGAAGATACTACTAAGGCACAGCAGTGTTAGGCACATTCGGTCAGCTTTAAGTTTCACTTTGTTTACTTTTAACGTGTATGGGCATTCAAAGAGCTTAGCCCTTCCTAAATGTAAGCTTTCACCCCAGTGCTTTGGAATTTAAAACAAATAGACAACAACAGTAATAGGAAATTGGCTTCGTGCTGCCATTTACATCTGAACCCTTTTGATGTTACTGTCATTTTAATGCGACCCTGTACCTGGGATTATACTCAGTTTCTCTGTTGTGCACAGATAGTCCATATAGTAGTGATAGGGAAGGAGGAAGTAGGAACTCAGAGAATTTGAGGGCAAAGGTAGATAAAGGCCAGTAATATGTCTGTAAAGTAGTCGTAATAATACTCAGAACTTTCCCTCATTCTAAGGAGATAACACATGCGGAATCCACTTCTAAACTCTGAAGCATTACTCACATGACAGAGATTGGAAGGTAAAAATGAGCAGTTTGTCTAGTTGTTCAACAAATATTTATTGAGCGTCCACTGTGTGTCACCCTCTAGCGGACAGTGGAATACATCTCTTTGGGAACTTCTTCATCGTGGTCCCCTGGTTCCCCCAAGAGCCCTGTATGCTTATGATACATTCCTTTTAGTTGTAGCCACTTGGGAAGGAAATAATTGAAACCAGGACTTGGAGAGTTGCCTGGATGGTAGGAAACCTTTCTTGCTACCGCTTCTGTCTGCTTTACTCTTCTCTTTGTGAAGTTCTGCTTCTCTAGGTACTTGGCAGAAAAGGGCCACTTCAAGTTTCCAAGTTTATCTCCCCTCCAGTTCTATTCATAGGCAGAAGTGAAATGACTCCGTTTGGATCCTGAGTCTAAATTCATGGGAGAAGGAATCTGATTGGCTCAGTTAGGTCACATGTCCATCCCTGGTCCAGTTAAGTGTGTAATAAGCAGATTGGAAGCAGGTGGTTTCTACCTCATAGCTAATTGTCCAGTCCTAGATAGGGGGAGGAGAGGATAAGGTTGTGGGATATATTATAGTGCATGAAAGGGACTAGGCTCTTTGACATTGTAGAGCTTATAATCTGGTGGGAAAGAAAGATAGCATGCAAATAATTGTGGGATGGTATGGGTTGTAGGAGAGTCAGACCCACCCTGAGTAGGAGATCCTGGAAGGCTTCTCCAAGGAAGGGTGGATAGGGTTAACCAAAGGGGCAGGCGACTTGGGTCCTGGGAAGCCACAGGGGGGTAGTTGAGGAATTCCAGACAGAAGTGGCAGAGGAAAGAAAAAGCCCAGTGGCAAGAAAAATTCTGACCACATTGGCACTATGGAAGAGACTGGAAGAAACAAATGTTTAGGTATCTTGTAAGAATACCTTGGTTCTGTGCCATTCTCATTGGCTTAGACTGGAAGTTCTTTGAAGGCAGGGACCAACTTTTTTATTACCTTTGGAACCTGTTGGTGTGGGGAGAATTTTACATGGCAGGACACATTCTCTTCCATGGGGTAGTTTCTTAGGGTGGTTTTCTTCCCAACTTAAAACTGTTCAGCTTTGAAATCTTACTGGATGCCTTGAAGTGTATCCTGTGGCCCTTAACGAGGAAGATAGATTGCATACCCCCACAGAGTGTGCATCTTCTCCCTCTGGGTTGGCCAAGGGGATAAAAGGGAGATGATGGCCATTTGGGGAAGGATCAATAATTGCCAATTTTTCTTTCCTTTATAGGTACTACTTTTCTACCATCCCTGCCCCCTGGCCCCCAGCCCCTTAACAGATGTTTTCTTGGACATTGTTGGCTATGCTTTTGTTTTGAAAAATTTGAAACATTATTGAAAGAGGGGAGGGGTAGAAAAAAAGCCCATAATTGATTCTAATATGTATTTAATTTGGCAGAACTTAAGAGAGACTTGCTGGGATAAGGCGGGACATTTCTTTGATCTCCCAGACTTCTTATCGTGGAAGGCAACAGGTGTCACAGCACGGTATGTTAATTACAAGTTGGATTTTATTTGCGCTCATCCATTCTCGGGTGTCTGTATATATATTGCTTTCTTAACTCGCTTTGACTGGACGTACTATTTGTACATCTGCATGTGATTTTACATACTTGAAACATCTTGAATCCATCTTCCACGTCCACTGCACATGCCCAAACACCATTGTTCCCATGCAGCCTGGAATGTTGGTATCCAAGGTGAAGACCATTCATTAAAATTGGACACATTTGAAGGAGACATGAACAGTTCGTCATGAAATGTGACTGTTTTTCTAAAGGTGCTTTTTACATGGTGAATAAAAGAAAAATATTTTTTTTGGCTCCTAAAATGAAGGCAAGAGATCTGTTTTTCAAGGAAGTTGATTTTAACTGGATAGCCCCTAAAATTGAGGCAAAAGATATGTTTTTCAAGGAAGCTGATTTTAACTGGATGGGTGTGTTGCTTTTTATAGTAATATACCTGAATCACTGCAGAATGTAGACGTCTGTATGTTGAAGTCACAATATTTTTCAGTAAATTCTGAATATTATAAATAAGTATGTGCTACATGGCAGAGACAATTTAAAAAATAGTGTAAAATAGCAGCCTGCTGTAATTAACAGTGTGTGTGTGTGTGTGTGTGTGTGTGTGTGTGTGTGTGTGTATTTAACAGAGACAGGTTGGACATGAAATCACAAAGTATGCAAGTCTATTGTCATCCTGGCCTCAGATTTCAGGAGATACATACGGAGGGGCAGTAGGGCAGGGTCAGGGATGGGTTTTCTTACCTTGAAAATAATTTAGATAATTTATGTTCAACAAATCTGTGAGGAAGGGGATCATTCCCCGAGGACAGATAAACTATGTATATATATTGTGTGTGTGTGTGTGTGTGTGTGTGTGTGTGTGTGTAAATAATTTAGATAATTTATGTTCAACAAATCTGTGAGGAAGGGGATCATTCCCCGAGGACAGATAAAACTATGTATATATATTGTGTGTGTGTGTGTGTATATTATATGTATATATTATATATATACATATAATATATACACTATATATATTATATATACATATATAATATAGTGTATATATTATATTTATATTATATATATACTATATAAGCTATATATAGATAAATATATACTAAATATATATAGATAAATCTGTATGTACTAAATATATATAAATATATACTGAATATATATAGATAAATATATATATACTGTATATATATACTAAATATATATAGATACATATATATATACTATATAACTATATATACATAAACTATATCTATATCTATATATCTATATCTATATATTTAGGGAGAGGCAGGTGTTGAATCTTAAAGTCAGCTCCTTCAGGGAAGGCTAATTGTCCCCATTTTCTTTTTTATTCAAAGTCAAGAGAAGCTGGGACTACGAGTGCCATTTTCGTGTGCTCTTCCTGTCTAGCTCACTTTGTATGATTTAGAACTTTTCTTATAGAGAGTTGATAAGAGTTCAGCATTAGGGGCTTCCAGAAAGGAGATAGTAGAGGACATGTTTCGCAGGCACATCATTCTTCATCCTTTGCACACCTCAGGTACTTAACCCTGTCTGGGGGAGCAGGCTCTTGGGGATTGGTGTGAACTTTACCTCCAGAAGGCACAATTGAGTCACTGTTACACTGCAGTCACCAGTGGGGATGTCAGTGTGTGGATTTTAAGATCTCATCTGGGGCATTCCTCTTTTGGTGTGACATTAATTGTCAGAAGTTATTTCTGGAAGGACCTTTCTTCAGGCTTTTTTCCTACCTTTGTGCAGTAGTGAAAGAATTATTTCCATCATTTTAGCCAAATGGACCTATTCGTTAAAAGAGTGCTAATAGTGGGGGTGTTGGAAATACCCCATTGGCCTGCAAAATTTGGGGACTCAAAAATAGAACTACGCATAGAGGAGAACCTTGCTGTCCTCTTTTTCCTTGAGTGTTATTCAACCCAGGGCATTGACTTCTTCCCTGGTTCTTTTTGATGGTGCTGGATAGTCTACACTCCCATTTCCTGGTCTCTGATGCCATATTTAAGACCCCAAGGAGAGGACTTCTTGAAGCTGACTCTGGCTCAGATTTAGATGACATGCATACCCACTGTGGAGTCACAGTGTGATGTGTGGTTCTACATTCTGCCAGACAGGAGTTGTGTGACCTTGGGCATGTCCTTTCCTTCTTTGAACCGTACTCTCCTTATGTTTAACATGGGGATCAGGATACCTACCTTGAAAACTTGTTGAGAGGATCCTGTTAAAGTAGTCTTTCCGAACTAGCCTGAGTATAGGAATCAGCTGAATCATTTTTCCAAAGCACAGTTCCCCAGGGCTTCCAGTTTTAAGCATATCTCACCTGGGATGCCTGGGAATTTATATGTTAAACAAGTGCCCCAGGTGGTTATATATGATTAGGTAATTTTGGACAAAAATGCTTAACAGAATATACATGAAAGTGATAGATGACACTAAGGTGCTTCACACCTGTGAGGGATTGAAAGTATTAAAAACAGTTAAAGGACTTGGTAAATTTCAAATGGAGAACTTCTTGGCCCATCAGAATGTTCTCGGGGGCTTCTGTCCCCACCCACAACAGTCTGAAACCCTCAGGAAGCAGAAAGGTTAATGCTCAGAAATGATTTATTGGCTGTCCAGTTTCCCTGCCATTTTTAAAAAATTGACTGTGACACCCATGAGTCATTCTCTTTTAATTACTACAAATTTGCAATTCTCACTTCCTCCTCCACCCTTGCCCCGTACTTATGAGTACCTTCAGAGATCTCCTGTCCAGTTTCCCTCTCCTAGAGCAGGGTCTGTGGACCTTGGGCACCAGGGATTGACTTTCTCTTGTGAGGTGGTTGCCCTCCCCCTGGAACCCCTGTTTCTTACATCTATCTCTCCTGTTCATTCCTGAGTCTCTCAGCTCCTCCTCCCTTCTCTGTTTCAGCCTGTGCACTATTAGGATGAATCAAGTAAGCCCTCTGAGCTCTCTCGATTGTAGAATTGGGACAGTGACAACAGTCCATGGGATTATTGTTTGGGCTGACTAAGGTCACAGAAAAACTTCCAGTGCAGTGCTGAGAAATGTTTTGAAGGAATTAGCTATTTTATTTAGTTCCCTTTCTCTATCGATTTTGGCAGGAAGTCTTTGCATTAAGTGTCTGGCATAGTGGAAAGAGGGAAATCCTTGTAGTCAGGCTGACCTGGGTTCAGTGTCTCCACTGTGTACTGTCTGCAAGAATGTGGAGTGAATTGTTCCCCCCACTGAGCCTCCGGTCCTCATCCGGATGTGTCGTCTTAGGATTATTGGGGGAGTTAGAGGTACTGTGGACAACATGTGTGGTACGCAGTATTTCAACACTGCATGGTTCTTTTAATGGAAAAATCCCCATCCTCTGTCCCCTCTTCTCGAATAAGGAAGATGAAGGTCTGGGTTTGAATGTGCCAATGCCAAAAAACTTTGGGGAGTGAAACATGAACTTGGCATCCTCTGGGCCAAGGAGAGGTTCAGATTTGGTGTTTATTTGGCTCTTAATGTGATTGTTCTGGGAGACTTTGGGGAAATGAGTGCCAGAAAGACCAGAGGGTATTTTTTTTTCTTTCTTTCTTTTTATTATTCTAGTGGAGTCAAGGCTAAAAAGTGATCGGATTTCACCTTGTCTTAAAGCTTTCAGACTTGTTTTTGGCAGTGACGCTGTGTAATAAGTCCTCCCCCTCCTTCTCCTCTTCCCCTATCAGATTTTGTCCTCCCCTTTCTGCCCTCCTGCCTTTAGTTATTGTTCTCACCCCCCTAAATGTGGTAGCGACTCTTGTTTATCTGGGTCACTGAGAAAATCACCACCTGGCTTGGGATTAATTTGTAACTCAGCTCCATCATATGAATGCAAATACTGATAGCTGTTTTTGTTAGTAATAATAATGCTATCATTATCATTTTCAGGTGCCTTCTCTCTGTGCTAGGCATATTAACAAATGTGAACCCCATTAGTCCTCATGACCCTTAGTTAAAGCAGATGGTGTTCGCACCATTTTGCAGTTGAAAAACTGAAGCCAGATGCTTTAGTAATTTGCCCCATTCTAACCCATGAGTGGGTAACTATCCAGAATTTTGGTGATATGAGAAATGGGAAGTCAGAAATTTGAACAATGTAATTTTTTATAATCGGACAAAAACATATTCACATATGTAAATCTTCCCTCTAAAGAGATTTGAGCCACCTGGGTGGCTCAGTTGGTTAATCATCTGACTCTTGATTTCAGCTCAGGCCATGATCTCACTCATGAGTTGGAGCTTGGGATTCTCTCTCTCCCTCTCTCTCTCCCCCTTCCCGACTCATGCTCTTTCTCTCTCTCTGTCAAAAATAAATAAACTTTAAAGAAGTCACCGTGCACAGCCCACATTTAAGGAGTAGGGAGTTATGCTTCACCTCCTTGAGGGCAGAGTATCTACAAACATTATTTTGAGTCATTCTGTATGTGAGATGTGTCTATTTTCAATTCACTTGTTTTTATTTCTTTGGACTGAGAGAAATTAACGGTCAGGCTCTTTAAGTACAAGAGACACATTGGTAAGTTTGCCTTAGAATTTACATGTTGGAATTTCTGAGACTTTTCGGGGCGCCTGGGTGGCTCAGTCGGTTAAGCGTCTGACTTCGGCTCAGGTCATGATCTCACGGTCCGTGAGTTTGAGCCCCGCGTCGGGATCTGTGCTGACAGCTCGGAGCCTGAAGCCTGCTTTGGATTCTGTGTCTCCCTCTCTCTCTGACCCTCCCCCATTCATGCTCTGTCTCTCTCTGTCTCAAAAATAAACATTAAAAAAAACAAACAAACAAAAAAAAGAATTCCTGAGACTTTTCAATGGCATATGAGAAAAGAGGGCTGATGGCTAAAATCTCAGGTTGGTTTTCCCCTTAGCTTTCATTGTGTGAAATATTTATTTCCCTTCTCTTTCCTCTCTGCTGCAGTGTATAGTTCTGTGTAAGTTGTCCATAAATATTCTGTCTTCTAGTTTATAGAGGTGAATTTATGATTTTGAGAAACTATATTCCCTTTTAAAATAACAATTATTTTCCTGATTTGCATGGTTCTCCATTTTGAGTTTGTGGGAGATATTATTGTACTGTTAATTTTTTAATGGTTATTTACTGATCTGTCAAGAGAAGATTATGATCAGATTGATTATCGATCCCGATCTGTAGTCATTTTCCAGATATAATTTCAAGGGTTTCAAAAACAGTATCATTATTTAGACTTTACTGTGTGTTTTTTAATTGTAAATCTACTTTGTACAATTTACTTTTCATATATTATTCTATTTTCTATATCAATAAATACTATCTGAAAACATATTTTTGATACCTGTATTATATTCTGTCCTATGTCGGTATAATGCCTGTGTCAGTTTTGCCAAGTTTTGGGGATTAAAATGGTGTCTTATTTTAATTTTTGGCTGTTAAATGCAGTTAGTTTTTCATATATATTTCAACCACTGGTTTTATTAATTATGTCAGTGGCAGTTATTAATTATGTCTATTAGTATTACGTATGTCAGTTGCTCATATTGGATTTTGGTGTTTTCTTAAATACTGGTGAGAACTCTATGTCATTGATCAAAAGCATTGAATTTTTGTTTTGGTATTTTTCCCTACATATTATTTTTGAAAAAAAAAAAAAAAAAACAACCAAAAGTTGAGGGCATGGTATACTGAACACCCTATCTTTACCTACATTCCTCAACATTTTGTTCCATTTGTATCTCTTGCTCTGTCTCTAATGTGTTTATTTTGCTGAGCCATTTGTAAATGAATTGTAGACATCATCTGCTTCCTCCTCAATTATGCCGTGTGATCACATAAGAGACCTGACAGTCTCCTATGTAACCACACTGCCATTATTTCACTTAGGACAATTAACATTAATCTTCATTATTTGAATTCCTAACAGGTATCCCTGTTGTTAAGGGTTCAAAGAGTAACTCACTCTTGGTTGCCACTGGGGTTCTGACTCATAGACACTACATGAAAAGCATATTAGCTAAGTGAAGAATGAAAACCTACCTCATTATTTTAGAAAATGACACTTTAACCTCTAATATGTAGAGCTTCTGGCATACTGGATGGAAAATGCAGCCCAGAAGTGCGACTGAACCAGCATCTTCATGTTCAGGTGTATGTGTACATATATGGGGGGAGGAAGACCGGATATGTCCAGCAGAGCTCAAGTAATAGAGTCAGCAAGATGGATGTAGACCCTGAATGTTCAGGTGTGCTTACCTGAAGCCAAAGCATGCTAGTTGCACTGGGCATAGAAAGGGAAGGAGTGCATTTGATGTTGTTCTATGCATGACTCATCACCTATCTTTCACACAGTCACCCTTAAAACATGGCTTAATATATTCCAGTCTGTCACCAATCAGATGAGCCCTTGCCCCTTTGGAGGAAATTAAGTAAAGGGGATGAGGTGCAAAATCAGCTGTGGTTCTTCTGGTGCTGCTCTGAGTGGAGCCAGCAGGCTGGGTGGCAGCCGCCTCCTCCCTGGGGGCTGAGACAGCAGCTTGGTGGGAAGAAGGCAGAAACTTCCGCTATTGTATCTGCCTCTGGTAACATACCTGCAGTTCACATCCCTTCCGTAGTACTTCACTTCCTGATTGCCTTTTGCAGTTGCATATATAAGACTTGATTTTTAAAAAATAAACCAACAAACAGCTTTGCTGAGATGTAATTCACACGTTATGTAAGTCACTAAAAACAGGTCAGTGCTTTTGATAGATTACATTATTAATTTTTGTGAATTGTAGTAAAGAATATATATAGCAGAAAACTTACCATTTTAACCATTTTGAAGAGTACAGTTCACTAGCGATAATTACATTCATGGTATTGAAGAACCATTACCACTGTTCATTTTCAAAACTTACCCATCTCCCCAAACAGAAAACTCCATAGCCTTTAAACCATAACTCCCCATACCTCCCTTCCCCCAGCTCCTGGTTACCTCTAATCTGCTTTCTGTCTCTATGAATTTGTTTATTCTAGATACCTCATGTAAGTAGGGTCATACAGCATTTGTTCTTTTGTGGCTGGCTTATTTTACTTAGCATTATGTTTTCAAGATTCATCCATGTTGGGGCACCTGAGTGGCTCAGTCGGTTAAGTGTCTGACTCTTCATCTTGGCTCAGGTCCTGATCTCACGGTTTATGAGATTGAGCCCTGTGTCGGGCTCTGTGCTGACAGTGAGGAGCCCACTTGGGATTCTTTCTCTCCCTCTCTCTCTCTGCCCCTCCCCTGATTACTCGTGTGTGTGTGCTTTCTCTCTCAATATAAATAAACTTAAAAAAAAAAAAAGATGCATCCATGTTGTAGCATATGTCGTAATTTCCTTTTTATGGCTAAACGATACTGCATTGTAGGCATATACTGCATTTTGCTTTTCCATTCATCTTTTGATGGACCCAAGATGAGCAGTTGGGTTGTTTCTTCCTTTTGGCTATTGTGAATAATGCAATCAACATTGAAGTATGAGTATCTGTTTGAGTCTCTGCATTCATTTCTTGTGGCAATATACCTAGGAGTAAAATTTCTGGGTCAGATGGTTATTCTGCATGTAGCTTTCTGAGGAACTGCCAGATTTCTCCATTTTCCATTCCACCAGTAATGTATGAGGATGCTCATTTTTCTACCTCTTCACCAACACTTCATTTCCTTCTTAATTTCTTTTTTTTATTATAGCTATCCTTATAACTATAGACTCTCATTGTGATTTAAGACTTGATTTTTTTAATGTTAGAAATCTGAATGAAAGTAAAATTGATTGAACCTAGATCATGGTAGAGGTAACATTTTTTGACCAGACCTTGGTTGAAACTGGATAAGGATTCTCTAGAAGTATCATAAAATTAAAGAGTTCTGGGGAAAAAAAGATCACACTTGTTCTTGACGTGATGAATGCTAAGGCTCTTTGACTAGCATTGTTTTAGTGTTGTATTGAAGGACGAGTTCCAGAACAATGTTTCTAGGTTCTAGGAAGAACAATTCCATCATCCTCTCACATCAACTGCTCTTTTCTTTTCTTTTCTTTTCTTTTCTTTTCTTCTTTTTTTCTTTAGTGTATCTAATAGGGCTGAGAAATGGCCTGTAAGTATTAGCTTTACTTTATCCTTATTTTTGGGAAAGAAGAGTGTTTTCACTCTCTACAGAAAAAAAATATGGTATTTATCTCTTCACGGATAAATAATAGAAATAATAGAAAATTCACACACACACACACACACACACAAAACAGTTGCTTAAATGCATAAGGGGTTCATTCTCTTCTGTAAGTAAATGGAGACATATGGAGTCTTAGGCTACTGTGTCAGCCTGTGAAGTCATCAAAGACACTAGCTCTTTTGATATTTTTACTTCACTTCCATTAGCCCTGATTTCCATTCTCAAGGTCACCCCATGGTCCAAGTTGGCTGCTGGAGTCTCTGTTGTCCAGTCTACATTCCTTCTATCAGGAAGAAGGAAGACAGGGGTGTGTAAAAAGAAAGTGCCACATACCTGAGTTAGCCTTCTTTAAACAACATTTGTAGAAGATCTACATAATACTTCTGTTTGTATATCATTGGCCAGCCCTCAGGATTATGGTCATGCCTAGCAGAATGGAGCCTGGATGGACTAGGCTTGGAGCTGGACACATTGCTACCTGAATGACATTGGGTTTCTCTTACTACTAAAGCAAAAAGGGGGAATTAATATTGGGCAGGTAAAAAGATAATCACAGAATTGCAGTTTCTCAGTAAATTACATTACCGATATCCCAGATACCAATTTATAATCCATCTATGATAGTGATCAGGAGGAGGGGGAGGATGGTAGTAGTCATGGGGGAGGTGATATGTGGTTTGAAGCAACTGTGGCTCATAGTTTCCTTCATTCAGTCATTCATTTATTCCTTGCATATATATTAATAGAGCTCCTAAGAAAATACGATCTGTCTAATCTAGCACCGGGTAGGTACATATTTGTTTGAACTATTCAAATACACATAAAGCCTGGGGCCACATAATTCTTAACCCGAAGCTTTGCTCTCTCATTCATCAGCTGGGTGAATTTGGGCAAGCCAATTAATCCCTCTCAATCCCAGTTTCCTCTTAGGGTTGAAGGAGGACAAAAAGTACCTCGGTTTGCTTCATGGAGAAAGGGAAACAGCACGAGGAAAACCTCTAGCCGGTACTTGCCACACAGAAGTGCACAAAAAGTGCTACTTCCGTTTTCTTTCTCTTCAGTTCTTGTTATTTTTATTTTAAAATTTTAAGGTGGACCTAAATTCTTTTTAAATAGCTTATGCATGGGGTGGGGAGGATGGGCCAGGTAGCAACCAGATAACCTGTTTGACAGCCTGTCTGTCCCATTTGGGGGTTTTGTCTTGGCTTCCTGTGATGTGGTCAAAAGGTTTAGCATGTCGTGGAGTGTGACGGTCAGCAAAGGTCTCAGCTATTCTGGGCAGAAAGAAATGGGTAGTTGTTGAGAGACCGTAGGCAGGTCAGTATCTAGAGGCCAAAAGTCCAGGTAGGCAGGAGAGAATGGAATATTCTGGGTCCGTCAGGGGGCAGGAGAAGGCCTTTCATCTGTGCTTATCAGAGGTGCCAGAGTTGAGACACAGATCCTCCATAAGTGGGAGTCCTATGGATGCCCTACGCTGATGCTTTACTCTGGGATCGCTGACTATCTTTTGCTCTTTATCTGGTAGGTTGAGACTGTGCCAAAGAATGAGTTTCTTCCTTCACTTTTTACCAATAAAGCAAATGTGGCAGAAAAGGTTAAGAATGTGCACGTTTGTCCTTTGGAACAAAGGAGGTAAAAATGTGTGACCTTGGGTGGGTGGGGTGTCTAGGTGGGTCAGGTTAGGCTTCCAGCTCTTAATTTCAGCTCAGGTCTTGATGTCACGTTTCATGAGATCGAGCCCCAAGTCAGGCTTTGTGCTGACAGCATGAAGCCTGCTTGGGATTCTCTTTTCCTCTCTGCCCCTCCCCTACTCACACACACACTCTCTCTCTCTCTCTCTCTCTTTTAAAATAAACATTGAAAAAATCAAAACTTATAAAAAAATATATGACCTCGGGTGGTTATGCTGTCCGTGCAGCCTTCGTTAAGAACTGCTGGTCTGAATTTGTTCAGTGTCTATGAACTTTTTTTCAGCTGTCTGCTGCGTACATCTAGACATGAATTTTGTATGCCTGAAAGATGATAGCCAGTATGACTGTGATTTTCCAAGCGAGCAGCAATATAGCATTTCCTTTACCTAACGCTCTTCACTAAGACCTTGCATCACTTTGAGAATATAATCCCCTCTGCTCTTTCTGGTGTGGTGAAGTAGAAGGACCTCTGAATATGATTCCTATTTGCAAATAGTGTGATGGTCTGTTCTGTGCTGGAAATGGCTTGAAACTATGAAAGTGTTAAACAGAGATCTCATTTTCCAGGTGACATGACTGAATCCCAGCAGGGTCTCACTCTGCGGGGGTGAAACCAGTGGCTGCAGTAGTGGTTAGGTTTTGAAGGGACATCCCCATATTACACCTTGTTTTGGGGTCCTTGCTCTGACCTGAGAAGGCGTCTCAGAATGGACAGGGCACTGTGGTCTTTGTGGACTCGGACGTTTGTTTCCTATGTAGGGTGTCTGCCTCGGTTGGACTGCTCTTCTGTGAACTCTGTTATTGAGTATATTGGACCTGTGTGATTCTGGGGACCTAGTTTCAGCCACTGATGAAAGGAGTAAGATTCATTCCTGGATCCCATGCTACTGTAAAGGCTTGCCAGTGTTCAGGACCTACATCATAAGATACACATGATGGCATGGTTGGAAGGCTAGTGCCTGGTGGAACCAGGTGACCTTGGACCTCCTGGCACTCCATTTCTTCATCCGTAAAAATGGTGGTTGGATTAGGCGATCCCTTTAGCCCTCCTGGGACTAAAGTTCTCAGTCTGAGAGAGGTAATGGTTTTGACCAAAGTCTCTCTTTGGATTCTTTCTTAAAACTCATTCTTTTGTAAAGAGTACCGTTAAACTCTACCATTAAAATTCAACCCTTTGGGCTGGAATTTGGTGTCAAAATGCTGTATCTTTTTCTTCGTTTCTTCACCTTTCTTTAGTTTCTTTTTTATGTATAACGGGTTTTTTCTTGTTTTCTTCATTTTCCTTTCTTCCTCTCTCTGAATTATTGTCAAGGGCCTTTGAAGAGAATTCTTAAATGTTATTAAGAAATTGCAGTCAGGGAGCCCTTTGTTCCCAAGCCATTTAGAAGATTGCTTTTCCTTTTGTTAAATACAAAAAATTGTCAACCTGTGTCTTTAAAATGTGCCAAAAACCGCATTCACCAATAAAAAGTGTCAGCTCTCATTATTGCCCAGATATTATTCTTTTCAAAAGCTGAGCGCTCTCCCCAGGCTTTCTAAACAACCTTCGGCTCATTCATCTTCCTGGTTTCGTTACATTTTGAACTTCTCTGGGTCTATATAGGGTGGCAGCCTGTCTTTTAAAAATTAATGGGTTCCAAATGCCATTCAGACCTATTTCCGCCTCAACCTCTCGCTCCCTCTCCAGCCCTGCCTGTTAGGAGTCTTATATTCTGTGTAAATATTGAGCTGGAGATAGTTCCTAAAGAGGTGTTTGGACTTTTAATTAACACTGACAGCCTGTGTGCTTGGGATTTTGCTCTGCCGTCTCCATGGAAAAGTCAGGCAGGTCAGTGTGGAGAGGGGAGGGAGCCTCCACAGTGGCTATGTTCCTGGCGGCCGGCCCCAGAGACACTGAACTCTGAGCCAACCATGAAGTCATTTTGAATTTAAGGAGTCTTGCTAATCCAAGGCAATGTGTCTTAATTTGACAAAGTAAAGGCTGCCCGATAAGCAACCTTAACTACAAGTTCTGTGAAACTGGGGGTGTTTGTAAGTTTAGATTGTGCTAGAGAAATGTGGTGATGTGGAAGAATGGGCTCATTTTCTTCTGTTTACTCCTTTTCCCACCCCATCCCCCCTCTCCTCTCCTCTCTCTCTCTCTCTCTCTCTCTCTCGCTCACTTACTTTGGCCCAATTCAGCCCTGCAGTCTGGCCTCTGCAGTGGCTTGATGTGAAATTTGAGAAACATATGTAGTTTTCTATTTCAGGAAAATGATCTCAGGGATTGAATGTGTTTTTTTGTTGGCTGTTAAGCTCTGATCTTGCCCAGTGTGGTTTTTTGATGATGGGAAAGAGGCTTCGAAGTGCTTTTTATCAGAATTTCATGTAATAAACCTTAAGGCTTGGTTTCTTTAGTTCCTCCCCCAACCCCCTCCCCAGCCCACGACACAATGTCATCTATTCTGTCAGAAGTGGGAAGAAGTGCACATTGTTCGTATTACAATCAATTCATTGCTGCTGGCACACATACACAAAAAATGGCCACTGTGTCTGTCTTTCACAAAAGCTATTTTAAATGTAGTTCAGTGGAGGACCAGGGGTCTGCATACTATTGCTCATAAAGGAACAGAGATCCGTGGGGGAGAAGTCTGCCTTTGTTTGGCCTTGGAAGGGCCAGTATTCTTTGTTCTAGAGGTGAGTGCCAACAATGGGCCCAGTGCCCTGTAAGCCAAACTACATCGATCCCGCCACGCAAAGGATGTACAGGCCAACATCGCTGGGGCCTGTCGGGAGAAGGTCCAAGTGGAATCAGACGAGTGGGCTGGGATGAGGCTGGCGTGGGCACCGGCTGAGAGGTGGGAGGTGAACTCGGTATTTTCAGTCAGGTCCAGCCTTCCTTGTATCCAAAGCATGGCTCCAGCCCTTGCAAGCATCTCATTCATGGTGGAGAAAGGCTCCACGACCGTGGTTCTCCACTAGACGTGAGTTTCCTGCAGACTGTAGTGTGTATTTTCATCTTTGCATCCACGGAGTGCTTGCTGAGTTAACAAGACAATGATGTGCTTCCATGGAGGTCTCCATGGGATGTGCTGGGGATACACAGAGGGGATCCACCTACTCACCCTCAGACATGAGGTGGGGTAGGGAGGATGAAGCAGAAGGAAGCACAGGAAAGGCATATCCAGAGGAAGAGGGGCTGATGTTCCTGGCAGTGTGCTATTCGACCCTTACTCGGTATCATTTTTACAGATGAGGAAAGTGAGATCCGGCGACGTCAGACCATACACTCAAGCTCACACAGCTGCTGAGTTGCAGAGAAAATCCGAATCTAGATCTCTGTGGCTCCGAAGGTGTAGTTCTTGCTGTGGCCCATCTTCCCAGCAGGGGAGAAAGGATAAAAGCCCTAGTTCCTCTCACACTGAACTTGGCTCTACCTTCTTTTTGTCTTATGGCTGAACTGACCGCCTCCTTTGGTTCTCAAGATCTGGCATTTGTTGCAGTAGGTTGGAAAAGTTGAAGAGACTTCTGGGCAGTGGCAGAGGTGGGCTTCCCACAGAGTGGGTGCAGTGAAGCTTAAGCCGAACCCTCACTTGTGGGGGCCCTTTTGAGAGCTGGTGTTGTTGGGGGTTGTATGGTGTTTCAAGTGGGAAGAGGTTGCTGTAGGAAGTATTGCTACTTAGGCAGTGCTGATCTCTGAAAAAAAAATGGGACTTAAATCCCCAAAGCTCTAGTTATTTGTTTTTCATTTTCTTTGTGTTGTAAATATTCATCATTACGCCTGACTTTATATTCATAATTTTGTATTCCTCTTTTTAAAGAGTCCTCCCCCCCCCACCGCATATAAAAGTTTTCAAACCTGGATTTGCCCTGGGAAGTGGTATGAGAGGATAGAATCCTTTGTGGAGGAAGGCGTGTGAACTCAAGGGTAAGAGGTTGAATTCAGGTTCTGGGGTAACATGAGAGCCCAGGAACTGATTGTGTGACCTTGAGCAAGTTACTTACCTTTTCTGCACTTTATCTTCCTCCTTTGTACCTCACGGGCTCATTATGAGGATAGAAAGAGTTCGTGAACCTAGAGCTTGTAGTATATTCTGCTAAGAACTCAGTAAATGTTAGCTGCTTCTGCTGCTGCTGTTCCACTTGACTGAAGTAGATGGAGCTTAACACTACTATCTGCCATTAAAACATTGACCTTCTGTATGGTGTAGTGCAAATAAAGACTTTCACTTAAAAACCTACAGGGGCGCCTGGGTAGCTCAGTTGGTTAGGCGTCCAACTTCAGCTCAGGTCATGATTTCACATTTCGTGAGTTCGAGCCCCGTGTCGAGCTCTGTTCTGACAGCCTGGAGCCTGCTTCGGATTCTGTGCCTCTCCCTCTCCCTCTCCCCCTCCCCCACTCTTGTGCAGTCTCTTTCTCTCTCAAAAATAAAATAAATACACAATAAAAAAAAAATTTAAAAGCCTACACATTGGGGTGCCTGGGTGGCTCAGTTGGTTAAGCATCTGACTCTTGATTTTGGCTGATGTCATGATCTTCCAGTTTGTGAGATTAAGCCTCACATTGGACTCCACGCTCACAGCATGGAGCCTGCTTAGGCTTCTCTCTGTCCCTTCCTTGGTCATGTGTGCACACGCATGTGCTCTCAAAAATAACTGAAAAAAAAATATATATATATATAATAGACTACAGATGATATCACTTTATACAATTTCCTTGCCATCTTCCACTGTCATCCAAGTGGCTTCAAATAAATTTTATTATATGGAAAACTGGTGATGCTTTCACAGAACTGAGCTATGAGCGGCCTTCGTCTCCTGCCATTCTTCATCACACACCAGCATTCCTGCCCCATCTGACATCCCGTCCATCTCTGGGCCTCTCTTCAAGTCCTCTTGCCTTTGCACATACTGTTCCTTCTCTCGAGAATATCCTTCATGCCCTTTTTTCTATTTGGTGAACTGTGGCTGTTGCCGTCTTCAATGTCATGTTATTTGTGAAGCCCTTCAGATTCCTCAGGACTTCTGTCTTACACACTTGACCCTTGACCAATGTGGGGGTTTCTGGCACCGACCCCCATGTGATTGAAAATCCACGTGTAACTTCTTACTCCTCAACAACTTCTAATAGCCTCCTGTTGTCTGGAAGCCTTACCAAAACAGAAACAGTTGATTAACATGTATTTTGTATGTTAAATATATTATATACTGCATTCTACAATAAAGCAACCTAGAGAAAAGGAAATGTTATTAAGAAAATCACAAGGAAGAGAAAATACATTTACAGGACTCTACTGTATTTATTGAAAAAAATCCATGCTTAAATGGACCTGTGCAGTTCAAACCTGTGTTGTTCTGGGGTTACCCGTAGTGTAACTGTCAGCACAATTTTCTCCTGCTAGCCTAGGAACCTTTGGATGAAGAAACCACAGTTTAGTCCCCTTCGCAGCCTTTAGTGCAGAGTTCATGGCTCTGTGTTAGGCGCTGAGAAATTTGGTGGTGTTGATTGGAAAGAGTTTCTCTTGTCATATCATTGTTTTAGAAGTCACAATAATACTTTGTTCCGAAAAAGCTATAGGGTGTGATTACAGAGAATCCTATTTTTCTGTTGGTTTATGCTCCAATTTAAGGAATGTTCTTGATGCCTGATTGATCTTCCATTTGAAAGGACTTTGCTGTCTTTTTTTTTTTTTTAATGTTTATTTATTTTTGAGAGAGAGACAGCATGAGTGGGGTTGGGGCAGAGAGAGGAAGACACAGAATCTGAAATAGGCTCCAGGCTCCGAGCTGTCCACACAGAGCCCGACGTGGGGCTTGAACTCATGAACCATGAGATCATGGCCCGAGCCAAAGTCAGATGCTCAACCGACTGAGCCACCCAGGTGCCCCATGTAGTCTTTTCTTTTCCCTCCCTGCTTTTAGCTTCTGATTAAAATAGATAGTACAGTAAAACCTCGGATTGCGAGTAACTTGTTCTGCGAGTCTTCGGCAAGACAAGCAAACATTTCTAATAAATTTTAACTTGCTAAACAAGCGATGTCTTCCAATACGTGTAATATGTGATGCCGAATGTCACATCATCACAACTGAGCCGATGGTTCTTCTCTCTTTCTCTCTCTGTCTCTGTCTCTCACTGCGGGATTGTGGGTGATTGTCTCCCATGCTCAGTCTCAGGCCGTGGTGTTTGGCAGAAATCAGTGACTTTTCAGAACACTGGAAGGTGCCCACAACTGTCACTAGTGTGTTGTCACGTCAAAGCACCTGTGGACAGTCTTTTGCTTTTCCATACAAGAGTAGGCTTAAGAATGCTTTGCTTCATTCTAGGCCAGGCTACCTTCAGATATAGACCCTTTCCTCTGATGCCTTATTGCCAGTTACATTAAATACCGTATATGACAAGAGTTCAACACTGTACTATAGTCACCATCCGTGTGAGCATGTACAATGGCCCCCATGCAGAAAAAGACTCTGTTGAGCCAACAGACAGCAGTGATTCTGTCAGTGATAGTGAAAGTCGTCCTACACCATAACCCTCTTCTCTCTTCTCTCCCTCACACCAGCCACGAAGGTTTTCAAAGGTAAGTGCAGGTTAATTTGTTTACTTTTTGTATTTTTTTTATTATTTTGTATTATATTACAGTATTGTAATCCTGTTTATGTGAATATTTGGGGGTTGCGGAACGAATTACCTGGGTTTCCGTTATTTCTTACAGGGAAATTTGCTTTGGTATACAGTGCTTGGGATTACAAGCATGTTTGCGGAACAAATTATGCTCACAAACCAAGGTTTTACTGTAGTGTGTACTGTAGTGTGTAAACAACTACTTAAGTTGCCTTCCTTGCCACACTCTTAACTTCGTGAGTGCAGGACTTTGTATGTTTGGTCCACAGCTCCATCTTTAAGTACTAACACTGGGACTGGCATGAAGTACTAGTTACAGAGGTAGAAAAAAGTATAATATTACTTTTGAGTATTAAAAAGTAAAATACTAAAATCATTATTTAATTAGAAAGAGTGGTTTACACTAATTACAGGGTACTTGACATGTGCTGGCACATTATGAGCACTTTGGATACACTAGCCCCTTCTATCCCCCAGTATCCCTATATTATATGTACTGCAATTATCATGCATGTTTTGTAGCTAATAAAACCAAGGCTGAGAGAGACCCAGAACTTGTCCAAGGTCACACAGTTAAGGTAGAACTGAATTTGAACCCAGGTAGTTGGTTGTAGAATCCAGGCTTTTTACCGCCATGGTAAACTGCCCCTGATTACAGGTACTAATCAGCTCAATAATGTGTTTTTTTTTTCCCCCTAACTATTAATGGAATCTAATAAGACCTGTTTTCCTAAAGAGCTCATTTGTTAGGTGATTATTCTCTTAAACCAGCGGTTCTTCAAAGTATGCTCCTCAGATCACAGAACATAGCCTGCGAATATAATAGAAATGTGTATTTTCCAGCCTCACCCCTTCCTGCTGAATTAGAAGTTTGGAAAGTGGGACCCAGTAATCTATGTTTTAACAAATCCTCCAGGAATTTCTGAGGGATGCCAAAGTTGGAGAACCATTTTCTAAGACTAAATTATTTTCTCTGGAATTTTACTCCTTTTTTATTGACTTTTTTTTCCTTTCTCTCTCTCTCTCTCTCTTTGTTTTTTTTTTTTTTGGGGGGGGGGGTTTGAGGGTAGAAAATATAGACTTTTTTTGCAGGTTTATTGAGATATAATGGACCTATTACATTGCGTGCTTAAGCTGTACATTGTGCTGATTTGCTAATACTTATGTATTAGAAAATGATTACCGTCTTAGCATTAGCTAACACCTCCAACACATCCTGTCATTGTTTCTTTTCTGGTTGAGAACATTTAAGATTTACTCTCTTAGCAACTTGCAAATATGTAATATGGTATTGTTAACTATAATCACCATGTAGCACATTAGATCCCCACAACTTACAACTGGAAGTTTGTACACTTTGGCAAATATTTCCCATTTCCCCAAACCTACATACAGCCTCTGGCAGCTACCATTCTACTCTGTTTCTATGAGTTAGGCTTTTCCACATTCCACTTGTGAGTGATATCATACACTATTTGTCTTTCTCTATCTGACTTATTTCACTTACCATAATGCCCTCAAGGTCCATCTGTCTTATTGCAAATGGCAAGAGTGCCTTCTCTCTCATGGCTAAATAATATTCCATTGTATATATGTACCACATCATCTTTATCCATGCCTCTATCCATTGATGGACATTAAGATTTTTTCCCATATCCTGGCTATTACGAATAATGTTGCAATGAACATAAGAATGTAGATATCTCTTAGAAATCCTGCTTTCGTGTCCTTTGGATCTATACCCAGAATGGGAATGTTGGATCATATGGTAGTTCTACTTTTAATTTTTTGAGGAACCCCCACACTGTTTTCCATAGTGGCTACACCTGTTTACATTCCTACCAACAGTGCACATGGTTTCTAATTGTCGGTACTTGTTATCTCTATTTAGGTGATGCTTTGGCTTTTTTTCCTTTTTTTAATGTTTTATTTATTTTTGAGAGAGAGAGAGACAGACAGCATGAGCAGGGGAGGGACAGAGAGAGAGGGAGACACAGAATCCGAAGACAGGCTCCAGGCTCTGAGCTAGCTGTCAGCATAGAGCTTGATGGGAGGCTCAAACCCATGAACCATGGATCATGACCTGAGCCAAAGTCTGATGCTTAACCACCTGAGCCATCCAGGTGCCGCTACTTTTGGCTTTTCTTAAAATAAGTCATATGTTTGAATAGCTCATCTCTGTGTACCTCTGATTTTTGTGTCATTTATATGGGGACCGAGCTCCAATCTTAATGAATGTTTTTGCTAAGATCTCTTGATCTTAATGTTTTGCTAAGATCTCTTGAGAGCTCTTAATGTTTTGGGTGTGTCTGTAGTTTGATGATGGGTTTGTTTTAGTGCTGATAGATTTCAGGATGTGAGAACTTTAAGAATATCTTTCTCTCCAGCCCCGCTCTTTCAGGTTCCTCTAATTGGAGAGTGAAGAAGGAGCCCAGAGATAACTGGGACTACAGAGAAAGGGGCAGTAGCAGAATCAGGAACCAAGTTTCATATCATTACACTTTCCAGAAATATCTGTGGCAACTATAGACCCTAGGTTTACACATGGTAGGAAAAAAGAACACTGGACTCTGAATTGGACTTGGAATCCTGGTTCAGTTTTTTTACATATGTGATTTTAGGAAAGTGACCTTGCTGAACAGCAATTTCTTCATCTGTAAAATGGGGATAATATACCTACTTGATGATAATGGTATAAGAATTTATTGAGGCACATGGTGAGCATTTAAATCCTGCTAGTTGAGAGGAAGCAGTAAGAGCTAGATTTAGTCACTAATGTCTTTACCAGGGAGTATTCTGAGAAATAGATTGTAGGTTTTGCTGAGCATCAAGGACTCTAAAGTATTCCAAAATGGCTGGTATTCCAAGGAGTTCTGGGAGGTCCAATACCAGAGAAAGCCAGGCACCAGGTTGAACGCCTTATGTCTTAAATCTTTCTGTTTTCAAAAAGGTATCTAAAAGTGATTTAACAACGTCAGGATTTAGACATACATTTGTGTGTGTGTGTGTGTGTGTGTGTGTGTGTGTGTAATAGGCCATTGCTGCAAGTCAAGGCCTAAGGACTGTAAAAATATTGATGCAACTGTCAGAGGTACATGGTATTTGACCTTCTATTAATAAAGACAAATTATTGCATTTCTGTGATATTTGAGTCTCCAAGAACTTTCCTTAATTCCATTGGTATTCCATTCCACAACTACTAGGGCTGTGGGGACGAGGGACCTAGGGTTGTGTTTCTGATTAATGAGGTGGAATATCAGTCTGATTTACTAAACTGAAAGAGAAGGTTCAGATAACAACATAGCAAAATTTCCTGAGTGATAACAGGCACAGAAACCACTTGAGTGTTTGGTGGCACAGCAACAAGTTTGGCCAGAAGTTACCCACAGAATAAAATACACGTCATGGAGGAAAAACAAATAGGTAGGCACAGATAATCAAAGAGAGGGCAAGGCAGATACTGAGCAGATTAAACTGGGAGCAGAGGGACTTTGGGGGGAGATTCTTCATGGATCTGCAGGATGTAGGCGGTGGTGTCCACCATGGCTGTCTGCTGACGCTCTCCCACTGCGTGGACTTCTCCTTTTTGACCCAGACTTTAATGGCGGGTCACGCCCCACACAGGAAGGTAGGGAAGTACACTCTGCATTACTTAAAAGAAGTCTCAGCTGACACAGAGCAGCGTGTTTGTTTTTTATTGTCGCCTTTGCTGCATTTACAGACAGCGCCTCGGAGTCAGCTAGGGTGAGCCTCAGACTTTAAAGGGAGCTCATTCTTGTTTGACAACAGTCACATCCACATCCGTTTTTTTTTTGTTTGTTTGTTTTTGTTTTTGTTTTTGTTTTTGTTTTTGCCAACTCTCTGACCTTCACAATAATGTGCACTTAGGTCTGACCTGTCAACTCTCTATAAAAATCCATCCACATCAAGGACTCCGTATTTTCAAGAGCACATCTAAAGGATGGGGTCCCTTCTAATTTTGCTCCTCTAGGACTTGTTTTGGGAGAAACCAGCTGCTGCCTGTAGTCTTAATGAGATGTGACTGTGGAAGGATTGAGTCTGTGGGGCCTCGACTTACATTATGATCCTGTCCCCTTTTATTACAAGTTGCACATGATGTTTTTAGCCACTCATGTCAGCATTTTTTAAACTCCAGCTGCAGTCAATTTTATCTAATTCTTGTTGATCGTGATTATTGGACTGTAAAAGTATAAAAAGAAAAAAAAGTCTTTCCAAAAGCCATTTGTCATGGGCAAAAAGGATATGTTGACCCTTCTACATGTGTCTATTTGGGGACTTTTGGCCATAAAGGTCAGTTCACATGTGGCTTTGGAGACCACTCTATGGTGTGTTTCACACAGTCCAGATGTTGTCAAATTTTGCAGAATGAGAAAGAAAAGCTAGAAAGAAGTCCAGTTTGATTTAACCACATCCTGATTGGCTAATTAGGACAATAAAATTCCTGATGCAGTTTGTTCGTGTCTTTGCAACATAGTAATAAATTACTTTATTTGACATTAGTTTACGTTTATATAGTTCCCATATTCTTAAAGAACTCAAAGCAGTGTCCCTTACTTTATGCCCTCTGTTTCTAAAATATATCTGAGATGTTGTATACGGTTTCCAAATGCAGGCATGTCGTCTTGAGGGATGAGTGCAATGGTAGAGTGGGAAATACCTGAAATTGGGCCTAAGGACAGCTGGTCAAGCTTCCAATAGCTATGAGGCATTTTTGTATCTCAGTATCTCAGGGATACCGATATATCCGATTGCTGGTATATGGGCTATTGTGAACATGTGATTATTATCTCAGGAATAATGAAAGTCCCTGTATCATAGGGTTATTATGACTTGTGACTGTGTTAATACATGTGAAGCATGTACATAGTAATTTTGGCACATGGTCAGTTTTCAAATGGTCTTAAGTGTTAGAATTCATCACATATGAATTCAAATGTCTGCTCTGTCACTTATTGTGTAGTCTTGGGCAATAACGGTAACAATCAAAATGGCTGCCATTTATTGAATATTAATTTACGATGCCTGGCCTGATGTCAGGTACTTCATATACATTATTTATCTCTTAATCCTTTTTTTAACTCTCTGAGGCTGGTAAGATTATATCCATTTTATAGATGGGTAAGGTAAGGTTTAGAGTCATCCAGGATCTTGTTCAACCTAACAGAGCTAGATTAGTGGCAAAGCTGAATCTCTAAAGTTCTTATTCTTAGTTGGCTATTTAGGTTTTCCGAGCCATAGTTTCATCATTTGTGAGAGGAATAACAATAATTTTTTGTAGGAATTATATATATATCAAAGTATTTGGCACTTACTGGGCACTATTGACATGATGCGCTGTGATATTATCATTTCTTTTTTTATTTAATTTTTTAAAAAATTTACATCCAAATTAGTTAGCATATAGTGCAACAATGATTTCAGGAGTAGATTCCTTAGTGCCCCTTACCCATTTAGTCCATCCCCCCCTCCCACAACCCCTCCTGTAACCCTCCATTTGTTCTCCATATTTATGAGTCTCTTCTGTCTTGTCCCCCTCCCTGTTTTTTATATTATTTTTGTTTCCCTTCCGTTACGTTCCTCTGTTTTGTCTCTTAAAGTCCTCATCTGAGTGAAGTCATATGATTTTTGTCTTTCTCTGACTGACTAATTTCACTTAGCATAATACCCTCCAGTTCCATCCACGTAGTTGCAAATGGCAAGATTTCATTCTTTTTGATTGCCGAGTAATACTCCATTGTATATATATTCCACCTCTTCTTTATCCATTCATCCATCGATGGACATTTGAGCTCTTTCCATACTTTGGCTATTGTTGATAGTGCTGCTATAAACATGGGATGTATATGTCCCTTCGAACAGCACACCTGTATCCCTTGGATAAGTGCCTAGTAGTGCAATCGCTGGGGTCATAGGGTAGTTCTATTTTTAGTTTTTTGAGGAACCTCCATACTGTTTTCCAGAGTGGCTGCACCAGCTTGCATTCCCATACTATCATTTCTGATTAGAGATTTCCACACAATAGAATTTTGTTTTTCTTTTTTCTGCTTCTCATACTATGTATATGTCTGTGGGGATTGAAAGAAAGTCCTTAAGGATGGGTTCTTGCATTTCTGAGAACTTCAGAATCGTATGTATGATCTGGTGGTGTATACACCTGGGCATCTATGTGTACATGTACTTTCCATCCCATCTGGAAGTGGATGAATACTAAATCTGGGTGCTATGTAAGGAAAAGCACAAGTGTTGGTGGACTTGAACAGGAACATGTCTTGGCCTCAACATTTTTCTTCTCTTTTTATTCTTAACGTTTTTGAGGAAAATGGCTCAGTTAAAGCCAAGCACCTGGGAATCAAGTAAGCTTGGATGGTAGGGTGGAGTCAACATTATACATACATTTTTGGCACTCGGGAGCAACAATGGTCCTTTAGACTGCTGCGTACAGATGTAATATTCCATGAAGTTTTAGCTTATGTGTCTTACCTTAGTAAGTGAAAACATACTATAGAATTGGACTCCGGACCACCGCCCCTTTTCTTTCCTCTCCTGCTATCGTGAGATCTTCCATACGTAGAATCAGCTCCCACTTCCTTCATTTTTTCACTTAGTCTTTTACTTCTTAACCCCCTGCATACAGCAGCATCCTTACCATCCACTGCAGAGAGCACCTGTAATCCCCTTACTGTGTTTTATGGCATAAACACATCCCAGGCATTTCTTCTTACCTGAGTATCAGCCCCACATCTTCCAGAGATACAAAGTTTTAAGGAATTATCCTTTTATGACATATTTTAATGTTTTTAATTGTAAAGATGAGTGAGCAGGAACAAAGTAGGTTTTGGGAATTTCATTTTTCTCTCATACTTTCATTTTACACACTTTATAGTTTTTAAATTTTTGTATCAGACAATTTACCACTAATGTTCTTGTGTGTAATGTTGCAATTTTGCTTCTTTGTGAAATTTGGAGATTGTAAGGTTGATATTCTGCTTTTAATTTTTATATAAAATATGAAAAATTCCTCAATAGAACTTTTTCTTGAACGACTTTTTGACTCAAGTGGAACTAAACAATCAAACATTGTACATAATTCTGTATTGTTGTTTTGCATTATGACTATTGGAACCAAGCAGTGTCATGATCTCATTTTAGTAGTACTTTGCTTTGGGGCACCTGGGCGGCTCAGTCTGTTGAGCCTCTGACTTCAGCTCAGGTCATGATCTCACAGTTGGTGGGTTTGAGCCCCGCATCAGGCTCTGTGCTGACCACTTGCACAGAGGCTGGAGCCTGCTTCAGATTCTGTGTCTCCTTCTTTCTCTGCCCCTTCCCCGCTCACACTTTGTCTCATTCTGTTTCTCAAAAATATATAAGTGTAAAAAGAAAGAAAAATTAAAAAAATAGTACTTTGCTTTATGTTATTTAACCTTTTTGTATGGATTCATAGTCTCAAAAAAGACTGTTCTTTGTCAGTTCAAGTAGGTAATACTCTGTCTCTTGATGTTATCAATCTATTATCCTATTAAGTTATTTCACAGTTTTCAATAATTGATTTGGGAAATGTTAGCTGTTTTCAAAATCATCATTAATAACATTTTGTCTTCATAATAATATGAATAATGTTATAAAATACTTATATTCAGCTAGTTGTTACATCTTCAATATATACAGCCCATAAAGAATTTTTTCATCCCAAGTTGGATCTAAATCATTTACATATATTTAGAAGGGAATATAATATTAACAATAAATCCCAAACTGCTTTGTATTACTGACTGTTGTTATACTATCTAGATATGGCAGAGACCCTTGGTCTAATCACCTGTCATTGATCACACATGTTAAATAATGCCAGCATGGATGTTGAAATAAGAATGCCAAAGACTGAGGCCAAAAAATAAAACTGATAGTGATTATGGGTAAATACTGTTGCCATGCTGGGCTTCAGTATATTCCTGATTGATCCCCATTTTAGACATGTAGAAAATGTTGAGTGTGTGAGATATTAAGTAACCTGCCCAAGGTCATATGGCTGGTTTAAGTACTCGCCAGGACTCGAATGATAAAACTCATGCTTTTAACTACTATTAGTGCTGCAAGCCATTCGACATGTATCTGTCTGTTAAGGCAATCCATGCCCTCAAGGAATTGATTCTAGTGATGAAGATAAATAATCAAGTCATAAATCATAAGTCGATGTGAAAACTGTGGCTGCAGATTGAACAGCACAATAAGAAGCATATGAGTGGCAATAAATTGTGGTGGGACCTGGGAAAGAATGAGGGGAGGATCGGGAAAGAGTAGCATCTCCGAGAGGAGGCAGCGATACTGGGTCCCAGTCCTTTCCTTAGAGCTTTCGCACAACCCACATGCACTCCTGCCATGGGACATACTATGTAGTGTTTTGACTTATTTACTTGTCTTTACCCCCCAGTAGACTGTAGGCTCTCTAAGGTCAGGGGCTAAATCTGTACCTTTATCAGATGAGTTTGACAGTGTAATGATTATGGAATGATGAGCGAAGGAGCTGTGTTTGCAGGGTGAATACCGCGGACAGGTGAAAACAACGTGACAAAGGTATGAATGTTGACGAAGGTGTGAAAGCTTATTGCAAGTTCAGGGAACAGTGGGCAGTGTAGAGTGGATGGAGCATGCAAATGTAGACTGATGTCTTGTGAAGAGTTGGGTCAGCCATGTATACTGATACATCATAATAAAGAGTGATCTGACTAGGTTTCTGGGTGCGTGCTTTTCCCTAATGCGCCTTCATCTCTTCAAGGACAAAGACGGAGGACCCAGAGTTGGGATATATTATGAGAATTAAAAAGATTTGTTTTCATCTCCCACCTCTGCTGCTCATCAGCTGTGTGACATTGGGCATGTCACCTAGCTTTATAGTCCTACCTGTCACATAGTAGATAATTGAAAAGATTTGTTGAATGGATTAATTAGCAATAGCTTCTTGTAGGAAGGTTTTGAGGCATCTGAGATACAGTTACAAATACAAGACCTAGTACTCTGCCTGTTGCTTATTCATTCAGTGGGAGATAAGTCTTAGGGACTTCTGGGCATGAGGGGCAGTGCGCGTTGACAAGGTAGCAGCTTTGTAGCTCAGAGTGGCTGGTCTACCTGGAAAAGAACCAAGTGGTAGAGGGAGGTCAAATTCCTTCGGAGGTGGATTATTTGGCAAAAAGAAGCAAGGCTCACCCAGGCTCATAGCATCAAGGAAAAGGCTCCGTCTCAGTGTGGCCCTGGAGTGCAAATTAAGTAACACATGAGATGGTCAGTTGTTCAGACCTCACCTGGTGGAGAGGCCAAGGTCAAGGATGCCTGGGCATGGCGGACCAGTGCCCCTGAGGCCTTGGACTGAATGCTGGGGTGCAGGCAGCACAGTCAAGTACAGACTGCCCTGTGTGGCTGAGTCTCAGGCGACTGTTTTGCCCTTGCTGTGGTCTGGATGGGGCTTGCCTTAAGGGTTGTAGGGTCCTGCAAGAAAGGAACTAATGCATGTTGATAGTTAAAAAGTAAAACAAGCTCTGAGATACCAATGAGCTGGATGCTTAAGTATTCTTTAGTTTTATAAAGTAAATTACATTTTTCTTACCTTCCTCTCTATAAACGGTACCAGAGAGTAACATTTTTCTTTGTACTGACTTCGCTAATGCTCTGTACATGTCCAGTGTAGATTGAAAGAGCCATCCATTTCTTTATTCTTTATACATGCATCAAAGTCCTGCTGTGTCCTCTGTGTCTAAGGGATTTAGGGATGAAAACAGAGCCCTCCTCCCCCCCCACCCCCAGTTACTTGGCAGTGCTATTAGCACCTAAAGGAAGTCCGGTAGGTTCTAGATTCTGCAGTAGCGAAAGAGAGAGTGATCAGTTCCATCCAGTGAATCAGATGAGGCCTTACAGGGAGGAAATGAAGGATGAGTAGGAATCTACCAGATCGATGATGAGGGCCACCTGGCAAAAAAGGCAGCATGTGAAAAGTTATGGGTGTGAAAACCATGGTACATCTGCAAAATTGTGAGCATGTGTAGGATTTGGAGTGAAGAATAGAAAGTTGTCCCAGGCTCTACTCAGGTTTTGGGCTTTAGAAGTGGTTTTGGCATGGGCTGTGGAGCCAGAGCGCGTGGCTCTAAACTCTGGCCCCACTGCTACATGCCTCTGTGGTCTTGGCCCAGTACCCCAATTTTTCTGTCTCTCAGTTTCCTCATCTGGGATAATAACAGCGTGGTTGTGAGAATTGGAATAATAACATAAAGAACTTCGGGCAGGGTCTGGCGTATCAGTTATTATTAATGACATTATATATAATTATGTAACCAGCAATTATTCTTAAATGTTAACCTATGGTCGGAGTGGAACAGCCTGGTGGGGATGATGCTTGGAAAGGTAACTGTCCACCACGTGGGGTGGAGTGGGAATTGGAACTGAGCACCGAGGCTAGAGATAAGGAAGTACCATGTATTCACAGGGCTCTCAGAGGGCTCTGCTCATGTGGCTAAAATGGAAGTAGATCTGGAAGATGCTAGGAAGACCCATTGGATTTTGGTGGAAGATTAGGGAGGAGGGGGAGAAGCCTCTTCTGTCAGTATTCAGGAGTCCCGCTTGGTGGGTGCTGATGTCCATACTCTATCGAGGTACCACGGTGGCATTTATGACCACTCCGCTCATTGCGCTCCCGCCAAGCTCACATGCACACTGTGTATGCTGGGCAGTGTTCGCTTCATGATGGTTTCAGCTGACTTAAATGTAACCCATGATGATGAACATATTTACATAATGTGCGGCTGGTGAAATCATGGAAGATTGGAATTTCCCACTTTAATTCCATTTTAAAGATGCTTGTGAAGCAAAAGGATATAATTCATTTTTCAAACTGCTGAAATGTTGTTTTGGCCTCTTGAATCAAAGGCATTCCGCAAGTGTTTTCTTTATTACATGCCTTAAACTTTAATTAGAATTTAATTATAAGATCCTGAAGGCATGAGTAAGAGGAGCAGATGGGACAGTAAAAGCAGCTTAGTGAGGGAGGATTAAAGATTAAAAGTCGCTCGTTAATGGCATAAGGAATAACAGAGAGTTAAATTACTGTGCTTTTGTGCTATTCTGATGCTTTTTCAGTTCTGAAACTTAGTTTTATTCCTGGTTTGAAGCTGAAGATAGATCAGGTTTTCAGGTTTGTGAATCTAGAATAAACTCCGTGGACACTTTTCTAAACCCAGAAGGATCCTTTACTGTTGGTGGATATTTCTGAACACAAAGGAAGAAGTCAGAATCAGGGTGTATTCATTCTTTTCTCCCTCTCTTGCCTCAAAGTACATGTGAAGAAGTTGGATGGAGGTTTCAGGGGTTGTTTGTACAACTGTGCTTCTAGAACTTGGCTGGACTCATGTCATTTTATTTTTATTTTTATTTTTATTTATTTTTTAAATGTTTATTTTTGAGAGCTAGAGCACAAGCGCGGGAGGGGCAGAGAGAGAGAGAGAGAGAGAGAGAGACAGAGAGACAGAGAGACAGAGAGACAGAATCCAAAGCCGGCTCCAGGCTCCAGGCTCCGAGCTGTCAGCATAGAGCCTGTGTGGGGCTTGAACCCACGAACCGTGAGATCATGACCTGAGCCGAAGTCGGCTGCTTAACCGACTGAGCCACCCGGACACCCCTGGACTCATGTCATTTTTATAATGTGCACCCTGGGGCATGCTTTAGTGTCAGCGGGTTTGGGATGGCAGAAAGACCCATTGTGCATGAAATGCATAGAAACATCACTTCACCTCTGATCCTCTTTGTTTACCTGTGTATGTCATTAAAGAATTCCTACTTCTGTGTTGTTGTTAGGGATTTATTCTGAGTATAGTAATTCTTCAAGGGTTATTGAGGGCCTTTTCTCAAGTTGAAACACCAGAGTGGAAATAGACCAATATATAAATCAAAATAATGTGATATGCTATAGTAGAAAATATATATACATAATAGTGCCAGAGGGATACAAATTATTAACACAGACACTTAGAGGCAGGAGATAATAAGTATACAAGAATTTCATAAATATAAAGTGCGTTATACATTTAAACCATTTACATATATAACGTGGTGCAACCAGAGATGCAGACCCTTTGATTATTCACGAAACGGGTAGAACATGATGTGTGACAAAAATGGCCTTTTATTCATTCCAGTAGTCAGTACAGTGGTTTGTACATAGTAGGAGCTCAAGTCATAGTTGCTGAACTGAGACAAGAGAGGTTCGCCTCATCTCATTAGTAAAGGTCAAATGAGCGTAAGAGAGATTCTGTTAGAGCTGGATCAGGCAGGTGTGAGTTTCTGACTTCAGGCTGTGTTGTTTTCTGGGACTGTATGCGATCTCCTGAGGAAGTCAGCGTATATGCCCCTCCTGTCTGTAGCCTGCCCTTTGGTCAGCCTTTGTATTTTGCCCACCTTGAGTCACTGGCTGGAGGAGTGGGGACGCCTTGCGACCACCTAGGTGTGTGCCTCATGGGGCTGTATTTGGGATGATCCCCTGCCGAGTGAAATGATTCTGCTTTTTAATGGCTGTGTCCCTTGTTTTTCTTTACTTTTTGAAATCATACGTTTAGAATCCTCTCCCTCCTTAATTGCAGTCTTAACGCAGACTAGACAACATTTGAGAATAAAAAGGAAGAATAAATAAATAACAGGACAAATAGCATTCCATTTTGTACCATTCAGGGACAATTTTTTTTTCATTAAATATCTTGTGGATTCTAATTATTTGTGGATTCCATATGTGCGAACTCCTGTACTTGTAAAATTTTCTTCGTAACTCCCAAATCTATGCTTGTGGGCCTTTCGCGGTGATTCTCCTACATGTTCAGGGCGCAGAAAAATGTCCGGGTCGCCTGGTGCACACGTTCCCACCTGAGGTCGAGCAAGATTAACCCCTGCCTTCTTGTTTCTACTCTCATACCACAAACACTGTCCTTTTTGTGGTCTTTTATTGCCAAATTTTTCTCATTTTTGTGCCTCTTGGGGTGATTTCAGTTTTTCAAATGGCCCCCAAGCGTAGTGCCCAAGTGCCGTGGTTCTTTCTGAGCGCAAGAAAGCTGCAGCGTGTCTTAGGGAGAAAGTACCTATGCCAAGTAAGCTTTATGTAGGTGTGAGTTAAGTGCCTTTGGCCATGAGTTCAGTGTTAGTGAAGCAATGGTATATATTTAATGGGGTGTTTTTAGACAGAAGCACACATAAAGCAAGGTTGTGTATTGATCTGTTGGTGAAAATATAACCAGCAGCTCACAGGAACCTAACCTTGTGTTTCCTTTGGGAACAGTGGTTCAGTATTCACTAATGCGGCATTTGTGGAGACTCTCTAGAACATTACTACTGCAAATAATGAGATTTCTGCTTTCCGTTTGCTCTCTTTCTTAATTTTTCCATCCTATAATACCTCAATCTCCGTATTGTATATAGTGTGTATATATTTGCCTAAATCACATATGCATCCATTTATTGATGATGACACACTATTTGAACTGATCGTTTGGGTTCGCCTTGGGCCTGTTTGCGCTCAGATCCATCTCCTATCCTTGTCCTGCTCCGCTGTGCATTGCAGCAGGTCGACCCCTGTCTCTGACATTTTGACGGTCACGGGAGATGGGAGGGCAGGAAGAAGAGGGAGGCCACAGTGTTGGTCCTGGGTAACGTTGTTGGCAGTGACCACATCCCCGCGATGGCTCTCCCACCCTCGGGGCAGGCTCCTGTGGCTCCAGCTTCTAACCGATGACTTTGGCTCTTGGGGTCCAGCAACTGTACCTCCTTCCCTTGTTCTGTCAGCTTCCTGTTGTTGTGGATCTCTGAGTTTCTTCCCCGTCCTCCGCGTAAAGCTTCACCTTCAAAAGCCAAGGCAGGACAAAAAGTGAGAGACCGGTAGCAAGAGTCCCACACCGTACCAGAGAGACGGAGCGGGGGCAGCCACAGGCCATATGTGTTGAATGCACAATGCGGGAGCTCTGCCTGCACAGGTTAGCTGAGATACTGTGGATGGCTGGAACGCAGCCAGTGCCTCTCATCCGGAGCTTATTTGTCTGGAATATGATTCCCTTAAACTTGACTAGCTCATCCACTGAGGGAGAAAAAAAAAAAAAAGTCTATTTTGATAGTTATTCTGATAGGACTCTAACTGGCCCTCTTTCCCCAGAGTGTATATATGTATATTTCTGGCTTCTTTTTATTCCCTCCTTCTTCACCTTAGGACCCTTTCTCCCAAGAGTGTGTGGTCCCTTGTGATTCTTACACTACATGCAGAGCCTCTTGGGTTGGCACAGCCCTTATTAAAAATGCATTTTCTACGAGTCTTGTGTGCACCCCCGAAGTGTGGGTTAACAGAGAGGCCTTCAGAGCTGAAAGACGTTTTCGAAGAACCACTATACCAGGTGGCATTAAATATTTATCACCTGCCACATGTAAATTGTTCATCTTCTTGCTTTAATTCTTGGGGCAGAATGTTTCTCGTCTCTTCTCTGCCAAAGTAGAGATCACAGTAAAGCTGCCTTTTACCTCGCTGTGTGCTGTTTGCCTGTCCAAGGAATATGGGACATTTCTCTGTCCTCATCGCAATACTAGGAGACTGTCTTTTTTTTTTTTTTTAATTTTTTTACATTTATTTATTTTTGAGAGAGAGAGAGACAGAGCACAAGTGGGGAAGGGGCAGAGAAAGAAGGAGACACAGAATCTGAAGCAGGCTCCAGGCTTCGAGCTGTCAGCACAGAGCCCGACATAGGGCTCAAACTCATAAACCGTGAGATCATGACCTGAGCCGAAGTCTGACGCTTACCTGACCAAGTCACCCGGGCGGCCCGGAAAGACTGTTTCTTAATGGTCAGCATTTCCTTGGGGGAGGGTCAGCAATGGGGAATGATGAGGGGAAAAAAACAGGTCCTGGGGGACACAAAAAAGGTCTCTCACTTGCAAGCTATGTGGGCTTGGAAATCTGATATTTACCATCTAAGCTTGTCGTGTCAGTAAAAAGGAGGCAATGCACACACAGCACTGAGCATGATTCCTGGCTCCCTGTGGGGCTGCCATCAAACGAATCTCTCTCCTCACTCTCCTTACTTCTTAGGTTTATCTGGGACTTTCCAAATACATTTCTAAGCAACCTAGAGTAACACATATGCTATTAATAACAACCCAAAGCACCCAGTCTAATCTTATCAAACAAAACTGAAATGTTAAGGCACCTTTCCCTGTTTTTGGAAGGTTTCTGTAAAAAATCTTGATCTCGCTAAAAAAACTACAGGATCTCAATGGCTCGTTTCAGCCCTTGTTATTTGTACCGGAAAACATCAGAAGTTTGGATAATTTTGGCATATATGTGTGTGTATATATATATATATTCTTTTTCTTTACATCTGTATGTATGGGCAGGCGCACATATATAAGTCTTTAAGACTCTAGTGTTTTATTTTCTTAAAGTCTGTGCTTCACATCATATTTCCCCCCCAGAACTGTTTATCCTCACTCCAGACATGACCGTTGGAAGGTGGCAGAAAAAACAAACGGCTGGTGTGCTTTGGGGCAGTCTGCGTTCCTTTTAACTCTGTGAGACCAGGCTTATGCTTGGGCTTTCAACCTATTTGTCGTGGGGCCCAACCATTTTGATTCGCTTGAAAATTATCCTGTTGTTCAAACTCACGAGGGCCGCCACAGAGCTTTCTCGGGTTCGCAAACTGGAGTTCTATGAAGTGTTTGATTTTATTTGTAACTTTAACCAAGGCAGCCTTCACTGGGCTTTTGTTTCCTTACTTAACTTTTATCCTTGTAACCGTAACCTGACTTATTTTGCAAATCTCCATCCTCACCCATCCCACAATTCCTAATCCCTCTTTTGTCCTCAGATTATCCTCCAAAGGTAAGAGAAGGCCGTTTAAATCCATCCTGTAGGAAGTATATGACATGCAGTGCACATGCAGAATTCTTCTGGATTTCTCAGGAAGATAAACAGAGGTATTAGAATGTAGAATTGGAAAAGCACTGATGGGGGTTGGGGTGCAGCTTTGGACTGGGCGGGGGTGGATTTTGGAAAGCATTGGGACACTTCTACTTGGCCTTCATAAGACTTTTACTTCCTCTTTGAGGGGCCCAGGAGCCAGGGCTGTGGATGGCTTAGACAGGAAAGGATTGAAGGGATAACTGCTTCCAGACAATGACCTTGAACACTTAGCCATCACTCAGGCTTGTGAGAAAGGGGGCAGGAGACGTGAGTGGGCTTGGGAGTTCCCGCATGACTCCCCTCAGCCCCAGCTTGCTGGTGGTGATCTCCACGGGTGTCCCTGACGTGATGGAAGATGCTTGCGTACCTCAGCTAACCCCGTGACAGCTCTGTGAAGGAGAAGGTACTTATTTCTCTTTCACAGGTGAGGAGACTGAAGCTCTGGGAGGTTAAGGGAATTTAAGGAATAACCAGCATTACGAGTCTGAATCACCCAGTTAGTGCATTTTCTTTCTCATCAGATGTTTTCTTCCTTGGTTTGTATGGCCCTTCTTCGGAGATTTCCTTCTTGCGATCGCTCAGCCCAAGGGAGGCACTCAGATCTGTGGAGTCTCTGTTATGTGTCAGACACTGTTTTATGTGATATATGCAGCGTATGTCCTAATAATTTTGCGCATGGGTGATATTATCCCCATTTTAGAGAGGAAACCCTTGAGGATTAGAGGAGTAGGTAGTTTGCTCAAGGTCACACAGGACACAAGAAGTGACTCCAGGATTTGAGCCCAGCTGTGACTCCAGAACTTTTGCCGTGTCTGCGACACCAGCTCTCCGTATGAAGAGGAGGGTGTGAGGCCACTCACGCCAGAAGTGGTGGCTGTGAGGCCATCCATGCAGAGGAATTGTGTTTCATGCTTTCTTGTGATCTCAGTTTATCTCTGGCATTGTGGGGACTTAGGGCAGGGCTAAACTTGCTTTTTCTAAGTCTCAGTTTCCTTGGACACAGAGATGATAACAGTGACGATGGGTATTGCTACCGTACGTGAATATCTGTGTGTATCAGACAAAGAACTTAGTCTTGATGCACATCCGTTCAGGTTGACCTTGTAACAACACTGACATTTTCTCTTATTTGCTTATGTGTAATCAGGGAAGTTGAGTCACTTGCCTTCCCCTTGTCACACTGTTAGTGAGGAGAGGAGTAGGGATTTCAGTCTAAGACTTCTTACATCAAAACTACAGTCCTTCTCCTCAGCATATAGGACATCCTCTCCTGGGAGCATGTATGGGGATTTCAAGTGACCCGTAAGATGATTTACAGTAGTGTAGGGACAGCTGTTAAAGAACATTGACTCACATGGTTGAAACGTGACTCTTGCCTTTTTATTTTTTCATTTATTTTTTTAGTTTATTTTTGAGAGAGAGAGCATGCTCGCAAGGGGAATGGGTGGAGAGAGAGAGGGAGACAGAATCCAAAGCAGGCTTCAGGCTCCGAGCTGTCAGCACAGAACCTGACGCAGGGCTTGAACTCCCGTGTTGTGAGATCGTGACCTGAACCAAATCAAACACTTAACTGTCTGAGCCACAGGAGCCCCTGCTCTTGCCTTTTTAGATGTCTTAAAAGCCATCTTACTATATCAAGGTGAGAGTCTTAGTTGGGTGCCAGTATGCCTTTTACAACTTCCTAATACTTGCACTTCCCCGCCGCCCCTTTTAAGCAAGAAAGAACAGGGCTCAGGCTCTGAGGCTCAGTCAACAGAATCTAGAACGTAGTAACATCCATTATATTTTCATTGTATTTTTTAAATTTTCTCTAATTGAAAACTATGACATGTTTGTACCTATAAAATATTATAGTGCGTATATAAAGTATAGGGAATAATCTAATGGACATCCATGTACTTATCACCTACTGGAGACTAATTTCACGTACTCTTGGGCCCTGCTGTGTATGTCTCCCCATCACATCTTCTTCCTCTCTCTCTCCAACATTTTATGTAATCGCTCTGCAGTGGTCCGAGTCCAGTGATGAACATGTGTGCTGCTCTATTACCTAATCTACAGACCTCATTTTGGTATTGTCAGTTATCTTACTAATGTCTCTTTCTGGGTCAGAATCTAACCTAGGATCACACGGTGCATTTAGTTCTTCTCTCATCTTTGTCTCCTGTAGTTTGGAACAGTTCTTCAGTCACTGCTCGTCTTTCATGACCATGATGCTTTTGAGGCATCACACAGTTACTCTGTGTCATGCCTCTCAATCTGCTTAGTGCTTCCTCAAGATTAAATGCAGGCTATGCATTTTTGGCAGGAAAACCCCTGAAGTGATGTTGTGTTCTTCCCAGTGCATCATATCAGGAGGCACTTTGTCCTGTTACTGGTGTTGTTAACAGGTGATGGCACTTGCTTAAGTTGATGTCGTTCAGTTTTTCCACTATAAAGTGACCATTTTCCCTTTTGTAATTAATCATTGCCTTGTGGGGAGATACCTTGCGATTATGTAAATATCATGCTTCCTGTCATACCTTTGCCTACTAATTTTAGTATTCATTATTCTTGCTTGTAACAGTTATTCCTGTGGTTCTGCCAGATGTCATTTTTCTGTTTATAATTCCTTCTCTATTTATTAGGATCTCTTCTGTAAGTGGCTTTCTCATTGTCTGTCTACATTTATTTATTACTTCGATTATTTATTTATATCATTATGTAGTTATGAATTATTATTTTCTTTTATTGGTTTCAATCCATTGCTATCATTATTATCTAGCTCAAGTAGTCACAAAGGTAACCATCAAGTTGGCTTCTGTGCCCTTTTGATTTTCTTTTGGAGCACATCTTTACTTTCTGGCCCCATGGGATGTCACTTAGTGCTCTCCTTGCTCTAGTCCTGGAATCTGCTAATTCTCCCAGGAGCCCTGAGAGAGGCCTTCTCTTGGTGTTCTGCTTCCTTTCCTGCAGGTCGCACCTTCATCCACTAAAATGTGATGTACACTCTTCCCTGTGTGCTGTTGCTGCTGCTGTTAAGGTCACTGCTAACGTGGTAGCTATTCTTGGCTCTTCTATTATTGCATATCATGCACTTCTTATGTCCTGTGTTACATTTTCTCAGAAGGATGGTAGAGAAAAGTTGGATCATTTCTTGATCCAGCTGCCATCGTGGCAACCAGGTTTGCATGGACTGTGCAAGACATTCTCCAGGTATAAACAGCGCCTCACCTTGTGCTGTGTGCCTTCCTTGCATGCCATCCATTGTGTGGAATGAGGTTTCCCTGTTGATGGATCTCACTGTTTGCCCACATGAGTGCAGCGTAGATGTGTGGAGAATTAGCATTCCTTTTTTCTCCATCATGGATGGTTTTAAGATAGAGGTAACATGGCTTGGGGGATTGGAGTGTGGAGGGTGTGGATGGTTCTATGGATGGAGAATGAATCACTCTTGTGGAATCAGCTTGATAACGCAACTACATCTTGCTTCTCCCCCTCCTTATTTGTTTCACTCCCTTTGTCCATTGCTCTGCTCCCTGGAATTATATTTCCTACTGTAGCGCTGCTACACAAACCCTCTTACCCAGAGTCTGCTTTCTGGGGGATCTGGGCAAAGATCTGCTGTGTTTAATACCCATTCTCTATAATCCCTTAACTTCCACAGTATCCCATTCATTCATTCATTCATTCATTCATTTCTTCATTCATTTAAAAACTTACCTATTGGGACCATCTCTGTGTGAGGCATTGTATATAGGTGGACAGAATCGTCAATCACATAGAACTTACTGTAGTGGAAAAAATAACTAAATATACAAATCATCAGATATAAGTGTAGCTGAGTGATACGTGCTCTGAAGAAAATGCAGCAGAGAGAGGGGCTGAAAGTGGGTCAAATGAGGAATGGCATTGAGATGGTTAATAAGCACTTTTGAGAATGTGACCTTTGAATGGAGAAGGAACCAATGAGGAGAAATGAGCTGAGGAAGAGTGATCCCTTCAGGAGGAGAAGGAAGTTCAAGGGCCTTCAAGCAGGTGAATGTGCTTGACCTGTTGAGGAGCAGAGAGGTAAGCATGACTGAACACAGTGAGAGGAACCAGTTGTTGGAGATGTAGCCAGCAGAGGTAGAAAGGGATTCTCCTCATGAGACCTTATAGGATGTGTTTCTGGGTTTGGGTTTTTTCTTTATGTCCTGGGAGGATACTGGATAGTTTTGGCAAATGGCAAAGGAGTGATGTGCTCTGATTTACATTTTAATGAGCTGTTTTTAGCTGCTGTCTGGGGAAGTGAATTTTTGGGGTGATAAGAGTACAAACAGATGAGAGGTGATTGCAATAACCCTGGTGAGAAGTGACGGGGTTTTGGACAAGCGTTGAGATGTGGGGTGTATATTGAAGTTGAGGTGGGAAGGACTTGCTGGACTGGGGGAAGGGAGATGTCCAGCAGAGCCATCAGGGATGAAGGTGTGACCAACCTGTTCCCTTGACTTGAGGGTACCGCACATGCTCTCACCTTTCTGGTGCCTCTTTCCAGGTCTCATTCAGAGACTCCTCTTCTAGAGTCTCTCTGTGTTGGTTTTCAGTTCTCTGCTTAGTTCTCTGCTCTTCTCACTCGCCGGTGATAATACAACAGAAGTCAAAGGCTCACATTCCTACCGGATTGCAGAAGGGAGCAAATGGGAGGCGCGGGCTGAGATAACGGGGCACGCCGACCCCGTGAGAGTGGGGGCAGCCATGGTGGGCTGTGCAGTATGAGCCTGATTTTGGGGGGTGGTGGCGCTTGCTGAAATGAGCTCTAACGGAGTGTGTTACCCGGAGCAGGAATGTTGGCGCCTGAGATTGCAGAATCTTCCGAATTTTCAAGACAAACTAGAAATCCAGACTTTAAAAAAAATCCCCAGTCTTAACATTTTTTATATGTTAGCTGAAACTGTTTTTAGAACTCTGGGTGGTGGGGGGGGGGCAGCAAACAAAACAAGTCTGTGTTCCAGATGTGGCCCTTGGGCCACCAGTTTGCAATTTCTGCCTAAATATTCTTTTTGGGGTAACTCAGTATACGTGGCTTTGTTTATCTATTTAATTTATGGGCCAGTGACTTCCGAATCTGTATCCTTGCTCTGTTCTTTGAAATGTCGCTGGCCACTGGACATAGCTCTGCACCATTGTGCCCTACCAGCATGTTCCAGATTTAGTTTTCCCACCACCTGGCCCCTCTCCTGCCTGTTCCTGTGATGGGCCATCTCTTCCCAGGGGTGCAGGCTGGAATCTGCCCTCATTCCTGTTGCCTGCCCTGCTCACAGACTGCATATTGAGAAATCTATCTCTCCGTCTTGTTTGTGTTACTTTCTAAATATTTTTTTAACATGCTGCCTGCCTCCTCTCCCTTTCTGCTACTGCCTTAATTTGGTTGTTCAGCTAGCTTTATAACTAATATGGCTAAGTCTGCATTATCATACCCACTTTACAGATGGTGAAACTGGAGAAAACTTGTAGTTTGGCCAGATCACACAGCAGCACGTGTCTGAGTGACAGTTTGAATGCAGACAATGTTATGGCACAGTGTGAACTGTTCATCGGTACACAATAATAAATTGATGGTCTGTATCACAGGGATGTATTCCACAGTTTATATGCATATCCAGTCATCACCTTGTATGCTTTAAATATATACATTTATGTCTTTCAGTTGTTCCTTAGTAAAGTTGGAAAAAATAATTCAGTGGTGACAAAATAAGAAAAAAAATGACAAATGTATACAGAGAGCTGGAGGTCATCAACCAGAATCACCTAGAATTGCTTATAGCAAACCCCTTCTAGTAAGCTGATAAAAAAAAAAATAGATATCTTTAGTTACAGTATCATCGAGATAAGAAACAGTGCTTGCTAAATCCTCAGAGGGTATTTGATAACACATCTTTCTTTTACAGATTCTTAGTTCTTTCTTGTTTTAGGTAAGTTTGCTTTATCCACGAAATCGGCTGAATCACAGAGAAGTTCAGTAAAAGTTGTGAAAGTTTGATGTTCACATCGCAAACATTTTAATATCATTTACAAATATGGCCATGTAAGGAGGTCCAGGTTGTGACAGGAAACAGTATTGACTCCTCTTCCTGGAAGCCAGTTGCCTGCTCTCCGAGTCCCGGTTTTCGATGGGCTCTCCAGAGATGGGCAGGCCTGGCCTGCCTCCAAGGGGGGCATTCTGCCTGCTACCATCTCCATGGCATTTTCCCGATTTTATTCCTTTCCTTTTTTTTTTTTTTTTTTTTGATAATGGAAAACCGTGAGCCATCTACATTTGGATCGTGTGGGTAATACCTACCTAGTGGTTGTTTTTCTGCTCACTTCAGAGGGTAGCTTTTATTTTGGGAGGACAGTTTTTAGTCACCCCCAAGCGAACAAGTTTCTGCCTTGGTACACTGATGCTCTGGGTTCAAACACGACCAAAAGGCTTTTTGTGTGAGAAGCCCTCAGGGAGTTTTCCACCAAAAATATAACTATAATGGTTAAGAGTTTATACTTTGGATTCAGACATTCCTGGGTTGGAGCCCCAGCTCATTTCTCTGAGCCTAGTTTTGTTCTGTAAAATGGGAATGATAGTTACTGCATGGGATCATTATGTGACTTCAGTGAAATGCCTGTGAAAGTGTCCATTGAATAGTTGGCACGTAACAAGCAGGCAGTAAATTTAAGTTATTACTGTTGTTATTATGATAATTATTTTATTGTCGTATTGGCTCATGTAACAGTTCTTCCGTTAGCTCCTATTATGCATTCTCCTAGTATAGCTCACACGTTGAAGGGGCTGCTTAACTATGGTTAAACTGTGCTTGGTCAGCATGCCTTCCTGTCCGGTTTTGAATTAAGTAATTACACAGAATGAGTATTTTCTCTGTACCAGGAACTGCACAAAACCTGCACACATAAGAATGGTGTGCAGTGAGATCACACCCCTTTTCATTCCCTGTTTCAAACCGAACCCACGTTATTGTGGTTCCTCTCTCTGCTCTACCTTCACACTTGGGTGCAGAATGTTCCTATGACTTGGAATGCCTTCTTTCTCTTAGCAAGCTGGCAGATTCCTATCCTTTGCTCAAATCTTGTCAGAAGCCAGTTTGACTCCCCCAGGGAGATTGAAGTGTTTTGTTTTGTTTTTTCCTATCGTCTGTGTGCTGTGCTTTGAGTACATTGTTCATTTATGATATTCTCAGGAGTGTACGCATCATAATTGTTTGCCTCTGTCTCTCCTCCCTCGACTAGGACCATTTTGAGGATAGGGACTGTGTCTGTTTACTCTTGTGTTCTTAACAAAGTGCTTATAGGGACTTAATTCTGTTTATGGGTGAGTTGGATGGAAGAATGGATGGGTAGATGAGGGAAAGAAATCATACGTGGATTAAAATAAGTAAGTGAAAGGACCAAGGAACGATACAGGGACCTGACCTTGAGATGTTGTCACACTTGTAAGTAAGGGAGACGGGAACGCAAATGCTCTCAGGGTACTGTGACAAATGCTTAAAGATGCGTAGAACTTAAATAGCAACTAGGAGGTTCTGCCTGTAGACTCGTATTGCCTCAGCCAGTCAGTGTTTATTTACTTATTTATTTATTTTTAAATCACTCAGGCAGCAAAAATAAAATCCAGACCTCCCGCTTCCCAGATTTGCTAACACTGGTCCCATTCTCCTGCGTGAGATGGCGTGGTCAGGAGTTAACGCCAAGGCAGGGGCTGCTGCTTGTGCGGGCATGTGCTATGCAGTTCCCCGTCCTGACCCTCGAGCGCCCTTGGGTTTGAGACCCTTACTGTAGGGGGTGATTTGGAATTTCTCTACCTGGGGAAGTGAGGGAAGGGGCAGCCGAGGGTAGAAGGGGGTCACGGCGAATGGGAAGGCCTGGCGATGCAAGTACTCCATGGGATACTGGGGGACTGGCGTGGTGCCCATCCACCTGGAGCACACAGAGCTCAGTACTGCAAAGAATTGGCTAGGGTGAGAGAAGCCTGCAGGGCCCAGTGACGGGGCCTTTTCGTATTTCTTGCTAATTTTGGATTTCACCCTAGAGTAAATGGGGAGTCGATGGTAGTTTAAGCTGAGGAATGACACGGTCTCACCTTCCTTGTCCTAAAATTAATTTGATCTATATTGTTGCTGTGGGAAATTCAGCTTTTGAAGACCCTGGGAGAGGATGAGGGTAGGGAGGAAAGGAAAGGTGATTAACAGTTCCCTGGCAAACTACTCAGCATTGGAAAAACAGTTGAAGTTCCAGATCTTCACCCAGAATACTGCTTTACTCAGATTCTTGTTCTGAATGTTCATTGTTGTGTGTCCATTCAGGGCCTACAGATGAGGCAGGACTCAGAAGAGTGGGATGACAAGTATACTCTACCTCCATTTCTACATAATGATGGCTGTTCTTTATCTTTCCTTTTTTTGGAAACTGCCGTCATGGAAAGAGAAGGCTCCCCTGGTCTTCCTCCAGTACCCATTGGAACACCTGCATCCATTCTCTTTTGTCAGTGTATCAGCCAGAGTCCCTGCAAGAAACAGGTGGCACACTCAGATGGGGTAATCTGAGAAGAGTGGGTAAGGGTAGGGAAACCACAAGGGGTAGTGCAGGACCTCTGGACTACCAGAATTGGCGATGAGACCAGCTCTGAGCCTCAAGGTCAAGGAGCGGGTATATTGCCAGGTCCCGAAGAGACTATTGTATGGACTTTTATCAGCATGACCTTTGGTGCAGAGAACTACAGCCAAGCTGCATTTTCTTTTTGCCTGCTGATTCCCCTCTGTACTCATTGGCCAAACCCTGCTCAGGGCCAGAGAGTGGTGAGCCTTTGGGTATGCTCTATTCTGCTCAGCATCCTGGGGCAGAGAGCAGGGTGGAGAAGGTTCAAGAGTGAATGCAGAGAGGCACATAGAACATGTCTGGGACATTTGGACATTCCTCCTGATTGGTTGGCTCTTGTGGTCAGATATTTGTGGAGGAGTCAGGTGGTGATGGGGGCTGTGCTTGGAGTCGGAGAGTCTGGTGCAGAATCACATCTGCTTCACTTGCTAATTGAGCGATTCTCAGGTCTTTTCAGTTCACCAAGCCCTTATTTTCCTCATTGGAGAGTGGGAGAAGGGTACCGCCTGCATCAGAAGGCCTCAGCGAGGCTCAAAACTGAAAATATTTCAGTGCTGTTGACAGTCTTGGAAAAGGCTGCAAGAGGATAGGGTAACATGTGAGCAGTATACCTCAGGAGAATTGTTTTGCTGTATAAAACAAATATAGCTACGTTGTGAGATAATAGTTGATTTTTCTTTTTTTTCTTCATTACATTTCTGTGTTTCGGGTTTCTTATCATCAGAATAACAAAGACACCCATAAATGCTATCAATAAATACGTTAGTACCGTCCCTCTCCCCTAATGATTGTTTTTGCTTCATATCGTGCTCTCTGGGCTGAATTATGTAAATTAGCAGCCATAGCAGAGCTGGCTTGACTGTGGTGACATGTACCCTGTAGTGACATGTGTGTCATTTCTTGCGATGTGGCCATAGTCCATCCCCAGGAAACCTCTGCTGGCCCTTCTAGTGCCTCCCCTCTGAGCTCCCATAGTCTGGGGCAATTCCCAGGACTTAATCATACTGTATTGCAGTTACTGCCTCAACTACTGTGATCTTCTTCACATGGTTTATGTTTATGTTTATGCTTTATTTATCTCCGCATTTCCAGCATTGTCTTGTCTCTTGTTGGTGAATGCTGCCTTCATTCTTGTTGCCCGGCTTCCTCCACGTGGCTGCCGAGAGCTCTCAGCCTCACCTACCGTAGCTGCTACTCCAGAGAGCAGTTGACCTGTGCTTTCTCTTCTTTCGAGTTCCAAAGTCCCAGGGAAGAATTTTGCTTATTTGCACGTGGCTCAGGTCCATATCCCTTATTGGATCAACTGTATCCGTGGGTGTGACATGTTCTCGTGATCTCAGCTTTGTAGTTAAATGCCCACATTCCCAGGGAATCTGTTATGGCCAACAGGGTGGGATCTGTACCATCAAGACAGGTCCAATTTAAATCAGTTGGTTGCAGTGCAGGAGAATGAATCAATTAGGATTGCATTCAGCTGCAGTGACAATACTAAGAAACTCTTACCTTTTAAATCGGTGGGTTGCCCTGGGGAAGAAGCATGTGTCAAGAATACATTTGCAAGAGGGCAAAAATTGGTTCTTGGTGGATGACAGGATCTTATTTAGCTATTACAGTGGTTTGTAGCCTCCTAAAGCTCAGTCCTACCTAACAACGTAAATGAACAGAGAGGTTTTAAACTAGCATGGGGGCAGGGATAAGGGAAGGAATGTTTGAAAAGATGTTTCAGTGAGGTTGATGTTAAAAAAAAAAAAACACACACACAACAAAACAGTTGAGAAGCACTAAGTCATTATGACAATAATAATACCTAGCTGTCACATAGGGCTTACTACGTGCCAGGAGCTGTTTGGAATGTTTTACTTATATTATCGCATGTAACAATCTATAAATTTATCAGTGGCTTACACAAATAGACCTGACTTCCCATTCTCTCACCCCTAAATAACAAATCCAAAGGGGATGTGATCATGTCAAGGCCAGCGTATATCTTATTCTTTAGACCTTTCCTTGTTAATTACCTCATTGTTGCAAGATAGTTGCAGTAGCTGTAGACATTCTATCTACCTTTCATCACCTTTAATGCTGAAGATTGAGGGAGAAGTGGAGAGAACAGAGTCTCCCCCCCCCACTTTTTTTTTTTTTTTTTTTTTTTAGCATTTATTCATTTTTGAAAGGCAGAGAGCGCAAATCGGGGAGGGGCGGAGAGAGAAGGAGACAGAGAATCCGAAGCAGGCTCCAGGCTCCGAGCTGTTAGTACAGAACCCGACGCAGGGCTCAATTCCAACTCAGGGACCGTGAGATCATGACCTGAGCCGAAGTCGGCCGCTTAACCGACTGAGCCACCCAGGCGCCCCATTTTTTTTTAAAAAATGAGAAGAGGAAGTTTTCTCAGAGGGCTGCCTCCTAAATTTCTGCCTGGGTTCTCACATGGCTACTTTTAGCTCCCTGGGAAGCAGGGAAGGTAGAGAATAAGATAGTCATGGCCGGTTTAGATCTATACATACAATTTAAGATCGGTAGCCACATGTGACTATTCAAGAGGGTTGTTTTTTTTGTTTTTTTTTTAATCCAGATACAATTCACATACTATGAAATTTACCACTTTAATTGTACCTTTTAATGGTTTTTAATATATTTTCAGGATTATAGGGCCATCATCACTGTCTAACTCCAGAACATTTTCATCACTCCCAAAAGAAACAAGTACTTGGTAGTAGTTAGTTCCCCTTCCTTAACCCTACCTTCACCCTCTGACATCACTAACCTACTTTCTGTCTCCCTGGATTTGTCTGTTTTGCACGTGTGTCGTATAAATGAAATCATACAACATGTAGCCCTTTGTGTCTGGCTTCTTTCACTTGGCATAATTTTTTCAAGGTTCATCTGTGTTATAGCATGTATCAGTATTTGAAAATATCAATTCCTTTTTTATAACTTTATGATAGTTGACTGCATGGAGGTGGCACGTTTTGTTTTATGCATTTATTTGCAGATGGACATTCCAGTTCATGGACATTTTAGTTACTATAAATAATGCTTCTGTGAAAATTCACGTATAAGTTTTTGGATGACCATATTTTTATTTTTCTGTCAGTTTTCTTGGGCAAATTCCTAGGAGTAGAATTACTGGATTATTTGGTAACTCTAGGTTTAATCCTTTGAGAAAATGACTGACTTTTTCAGAGTGGCTATAGCATATTATACATCCTGATGGGAATGAATAAGGGTTTCAATGTTTCCACATTCTTACTAACACTTGTATTTTTGTTTGTTGATTTTAGCCATCCCAGTGGATGCGAAGTGGTATCTCACTATGGTTTTGATGTGCATTTACATACTCATCACTAATAGTGAGCATCTTTTCATGTGCTTACCAGCTGTTTGTGTATCTTTCTGGAGAAATGTGTGTTCAGATACTCTGCCCATTTTGTAACTGGGTTGTCATTTTATTATTGAATAGTACTGGCTATTGTAATAGATTCATAAAATTAAATAAAGTAGGAAATTCACTTCCTCAGTCACACTAGCCACATTTTAAGCACTCAGTTGCTACATTTGGATAGTGGCTGCATTACTGTCCAGTTGCATATATAAAGCATTTCCATCATGGCAGAGAGTTCTTCTGGACAGCACTGGTTTAGACCATCAGGAGTGATCACTTGGAGTTGCACATGGCCCCAGTCTAAATAAAATCAGCTTGGGTAAGCTAAGGAAGGAAGGACCCGAGAATGGATATGGAATACTATTACAGAACGTTCTTCAGAAAAAGTTAGATGTCTTGGTCCCCAAAGAGACGGATGTGCTTCTTCTCTCCTAAAGATGCATAGAAGTTTCCCAAGGGAAGAACTGGGGCAGGAGGTAAGTGAGAATTCTAGACCAGGGATTGGCATACTTTTTCTGTCAAGGACCAGATAGTAAATATTTTCAATTTTGCCAGCTATACGGTATCTGTCACAGCTCTGCAGTTTGATCATCGTAGTGAAAAAGTATTCAGAGACAATACATAAACGAATGGGCCTGACCATGTTCCAGTACAACTGATTTACAGAAATGGGTAGTGGGCTGGATTTGGCCCACAGATCGTATTTTGCAAGGAACGTTATATAGAAGGGTATGAAGCTTACAGGGGCTAGTGTGCTACGAAAAAAGATATGGTAACATATTTGGTATGTCTGGAAAAACAGGCTTTCAGGATAATGGTGTACAGAAGGTGAGGAAGAGAACAGAACCAAGTTTAAGGGTCCTCAGTGCATGTCCAGATGGTTTTGTTATGGTATTTGTGTTTTTTAAAATCTTGTAGGTGACAAGAAGCCATCAAAGAATTTTAAGTCAGAAATCATACAATTACATTGACTTTTTAGACAACCCTCTGGCAGCATTGTGAAGAGTGAAAGGTTAAGAACACCAGTTAAGAAGGTGGTGAAGGGCCCAAACAAAAGCAGTATTTTTAAACCGAGTAATTTTCTTAAGAAGTATACCTGTTCCTAATCCTGCTAGATAATAATAGGCTGTGCACAGTATACAGTGATTGTGACACAGGTCAAGTCTGTCTGTCCTGGATTAAAATAAGGATCTGGTCATTGTCATGCTAATTGCATCAGCATTGATGCAAGCTGATAAATCAGCTAACCCATTGGAAGTGAGCTGGGCAGGAAGCCATATTGACTTAAATGAGGCATTAAGAATGGGACCAGACATGGTCTTGTCCTGTCCCAGGACAGTCACCTGGAAGCCAGGGAGTTGGTGCTAAGGGTTAGTTACCCTGAGAACGCCAGTGACTCGAGGGGAGCTGGGAGAAGGAAGTGGCGTGGGGGAGAGACTCACTATGGCCTTGGAAGTAAGCTCATTCTCCACAACTCAGTTCTGAAAGGCCATTAGATGGGGAAAGAAAGCCTTGATGAACTATTTTATGAAGGTCTTGAGTTAAGCACAACATGGAGGTTTGACTGAAAGTGTTTTGCCATCAGAAAGATGAATTATCCACACGGGGTCAGGAAATTGTGAATTCATTCACATTCTGTCTCAGTGGATCTTTTTCTCAACATGGTACTCCTAGCCTGTGAGTACACAACATATATTCTAAGCCAGTCTTGCAGGCTGAATAATCAGAACTCTACAATAAAGGTTACTAAACCATTGACAAATTGGTTTTCATACCTGTAATTGATTCTTTTAGTACAGAATTCTCTGGTGATTAATTCAAGGTGGGGTAGTAAGTAGTGATTTCTGACAGTCTTCATTCTGTGACCATACTTTTCAAGAAAGCATTTTGGTTTATTTGCTCCTTAAATCCTCACTGATTCCTAAAATTAGGAAATACAAATCCAAAGAAACCACTTTGGGCCCTTCACAAGGCACAGTTGTACCTCACCCTAGGAATGAAAATGAACGAAGCTCTTGCATACATAGCTTTTTACTCTCTGGATGTCCTGACTCCAAATGCTGTGAGCATCAGAAAATGTCTCCTGATTCTGATTTTGAGTCGCCAGGCCTATGACCATTGGGAATTATGAGTGCTTCCAATGGTGGGGCAGACAGAGGTGATAACATCAAAAGAGACTGCCCCTTGGACAAGGCCTGCTTCCTGAAGTCATTTCCCCAGGGTGGGTGGTGGGTGGGTGTGTACTGTGCAGGCTGCTCTGGAAAGAGCTCTATAGCTACTCCGGGAATACTCCCTGGGTGGGGCCATGGCATCCCTTGACCGTCAGTCTTTCACTTCGTTTTTTGTGGAACTGTTATGAGAGCAGTGAGGAAACCTCAAACATTTTCTGAATCCAACACCCTGGAACAGAAGGGACAGACTGGATCCAGGGCACTTGGGGTTCCCTGAATTCATCGAATTAGTTTTTAATCTTGGGTTTAGGAGTTGCCCACATGAATTTGGCCAAGTGTTTGTACACTGAAGTCTCTTAAAAGCCATGTACCCTGGGGTGCCTGGGGGGCTCAGGCGGTTAAGCATCCAACTCTTGGTTTTGGCTCAGGTCATGATCTCACAGTTTCATGAGTTGGAGTCCCATGTTGGACTCTGTGCTGGCCACACAGAGCCTGCTTGTGATTCCTTCTCCCTCTCCCTCTCCCACCCTGCTGTGCTCTCTTTCTTTCAAAATAAATAAATGTATTTTTTAGAAAAAGAGCCCTGTACTCTGTATATTTCTGATTCGTCTGCCCTGAAATAATCAAAATATTGTACTTCTGAGATCTCTGAAGTCCAGAAAGGTCTTCTGAATTTTTAACTTTGATTTTTGTGCTTTAATGAAACTAACAGATACAGGTGATCCCAGTGACCACAAAGAGGCCTCCATGGGCCCCTGACTTCCTGGCCACCAAGAAGCTTTGGGCATATGTATTTTCTGGGTTATTTATGCCAACGAGTGTTCTTGGGCATATTTCTGATTTGATACGTATGTGATAGAAAATCTGGGTTTAAAAAAACTGTCCAGCAATAGTGTGTGTGTGTGTATTTACTGTATATGAAGCTTCTCAAGACTTGTCTCTGAAGAGGGAGATTTCTTTGTAACATAGGATAAAAAACCCTCCAGCATGAAAAGCTAGTTAGGTGATCTCATTTTTCCAACAACAACAACAACAACAACAACAACAACAACAACAACAGCAGCAGCAACAGTAACAGCAACAACAACCACCAGTTGCCAGGGAATTAAAAGAGAGATGGAGGGGGAGCTGTAGTGAACTTTGGAAGTCCTTCGCACCACTTGTGAGCATAGCCTTTATCTGAACCCTCCTGCAAAAAACAACTGTTAAAAGAAGAAAAGTAAAACATGAGGTGAAATATGAACACAGAGTGGCTATTTGGTGATAATGAAGATTTTTTTTAATTATTATTAATTTTCTTATGTTATTTTTCAAAAAAAAATTATTTATTTTGAGAGAGGGAGAGAGAGAGAGAGAGAGAAAGAGAGAGATGGAGGGGAAGAGAGAGGGACAGAATCTGAAGCAGGTTCCACTCTGCCATCCCAGAGCATGATGCGGGGCTCAAACTTACGAACCGTGAGATCATGACCTGAGCAGAAATCAAGAGTCAGATGCTTAACCGACTGAGCCACCCAAGTGCCCTGAAGGTATTATTTTTAATTATGACAGTCATATGGCAATTACTTTTTTAAAGCTCTCTTAAATTTTATGGATGCATGCTGAAATATTTGCAGAAAAATAATGCAGAGTTTGGAATTTGTTTAAAAAGAATTAGAGTGGGGGGTGCCTGGGTGACTTAGTTGGTTAAGCATCTGACTCTTGATCTCATGCTTAGTGGGTTCCATTCCCAAGTGGGACTCAGAGCTGAGGGTGGGGAGCCTGCTTGGGATTCTCTGTCTCCCTCTCTCGCTCTCTCTGCCCCTCCCCTGCTCACACCCTCTCTCTCACAATGAATAAATAAACATTTAAAAAAAAAAAAGAATAGGAGTGGGGTATAGATGAAACAAGATGGCTAGGAGTTGAAATTATCTGAGGCTGGGTGATAAGTACATGAGGATTCACTTAACTGTTGTTTCTAATTTTGAATGTGCTTGAAATTTTTAATTTCAATTTAAAAATGTTTTAAAAAAGTTAACAGATTGGAATCTCTGGAAGCCTTGGATTCCTAAGGGTAGTTTTTTGGTTGCCTTAGCTTCTATTCCAAATCTTCTTTTCCCCAGCCCAGGGGTATTTTCCCTCCCATTTTCTATTTTTCTGTCTTTCTGTCTCCTTCCTTCCCTACTCTCTCCCTGTCTGTTTTTCTGTCGTCTTCCTTGTCTTCCCTTTCGTGTCATTTGGGCTGACAAGAAAAAAGAGACACATGTTTTGTATCAAGTTGCAAATATACTTGGGGTCTATTTTCATGGCAACACAAAGGCCAGGCAGTTCTGGAGACTTCAAATGAGTGTTGTAGACTGCCCGGGCCTGCCTGACCCGTAAGAAGTCTTACTAGGCTGAGGTCAAAACTTGACTAGACCATCCACCCCACGGTGGGTTGCTGCAGCATGCTTTTTGTTTTTTGTTTTTTGTTTTGGTTTGTTTTTGCTTTTTTTGTTTTTTTAAATTTTGCCTTGATTAGAGGTACATGGGTGGCTCAGTCATTTAAGCGTCTGACTCTTGATTTTGATCATGAGATCGAGCCCCATGTCGGGTTCTGTGCTGACAGCCTGGAGCCTGCTTTTGAGATTCTCACTCTCTCCCTTTCTCTGCCCCTCCCCTGCTTGCATGCCAAGTTTCTCTCTCTGTTTTTCTCTCTCTCAAAATAATAAATGAACTTAAAAAAAGAAAAGTTTTGCCGTGATTAGAATTTGTAAAGGATTTGTGTTGAAGTTACCTTTTTATCATTAGTCTGGATTTGCAAAGGGGAATGTTAGGATCCCGTTCTTGGTTACTGTCTGTGATTTGGAATGAGTTCTTGTCTTTGAGATTGTACGGTGAGATTGGTCTGACCTAATCCTAGCCTGAGGAGACAAATATTAGGTCACTGGATCGCAAACCATCCTCGGAAAGTAAGTCATGATGGCAAGAATGACCTGAAGAGATTGTTAATTTTTCATTTAAAAAAAATGTAGCAAAAATGCTTGGGTAACCCCTGGGAATTGATAGGCCTGAGTGGCAACAGAATCTAAAAATGTGCAATTTTATCTCATGTGATTCTCATGTTATTAGGTTGGAGATCTACTAGATTTAGTGGTTTTTAATAGAGTGGAGGGATTCTCATTGCTCAAGGAGCAGATTGAGATTCTGCCTTGTTACAACTGGTGTGGCATGTTTTCACTGGTATTGTTCTTAATTGTTTTTATGTAAGACAACTTGCTTCTGAACAAGGCCTTGTATCTGGTAGTTATTACATAGGCACCAGCAAATAAATGGTGAACACAAAAAGGAAAGGCAATAGGAAACTAATGTTTATGAAGTGCCTATTATTATAGTAGACTTGCCTTCTAATTTATATTTTCTCCTTTAAGTTTTGCCACAGCATGAAAAGTAAGTATTATTACCCAGTTTTGCATTTGATGACATTAAAGCTCAGAGAAGTACAGCATTTTATGCAAAGTCACACAGTAAACCTGTGGCAGAAGGAGTATTTGAACTCAGATGTGACTTTCTCTTGTGCCATGCAGCCTTTCTGAATACTGCAGACCATTTCTGTGTCCTTTCATGGCCCCGGACGATTGTGTAACAGAAGGGGAAATCTGTGTAAAGGTCAGGAAACCCGACCAGTGGGGTAGGCCACCAGAGCTTCCTTTGACCAGGCTATACAGGCACGTTTGTTTTTCTCGGTCCAGTATTGGGTAAAGGTCCCACTGAGAGACGTCGTCACTGCTGATCAGTGTGTCATGCCTGGGAACTGTTTGGCAAAGGAACGTGGCAGCTGAGGGACAGAAGCGTTTTCTAGGTGATTTTCCCATATCTTCCCATATTTGCTTTGGCACTTTGTAACAGGCCTGAGAATGTGGGAGTTTTGTGCTGATGTGGACACCATCCAGCTTGTTGGCGGTCTTGGATAGTGCGAAGATCAAAATGTCAGATGGGAAGGAAAACTCCCCCAGTGGATGCCAGGCCCTCACTTTCACTCTCCTGGCATATTGCAGCAGTCTGTGTACTGATCTTCCTTCCTGGAGCCTACCTGCTTTCCAAGTCACTTTCCTCAGAGGGGATCCTTTTTAAAAAGCAGGTCTGATTATGTTTCTAGCTCGTGAAGTTCCTTCAGTGACTCTTGATTCCTTGAGGAAGAAGTCTGAGTCCCTGAACATAGCACAGGAGACTTTTCTGGGTCTGGGCCTGTCTCTCCAGCTGCATTTCCCACCCCCTCCCACTTCGCAAGCAGCCAAACACTTGCACTTGATGGCCATGCAGCCCATTTTAGAGAGGGAATGGAAAAGAACCCCCAGAAAATAGATAATTGAGTTCTAACTTGCATGGTGCCTGGCAGTGTTTGATTTTTTCCACTTTTGTTGTCTCTTTCCTCCTGTACATAATCTCCCTGAGGGCAGAAGCTTTCTCTATCTGCATGGGGCACAATGCCCAGTGCCTGGTGGGTGTGTGCTTACAGGATGGCTCAGTGAATAAATGAATGGTGGGCAGTATTTAGTGCTTGCTATTCAAGGCCAAAGGAAGGCATGATCAGTGTGGGCTGGAGTGTTCAAGAAGGCCTTCACAATAAGGTAAAGGTTAGGCTTTTGAGAATCAGCGGGAGAAGTGGTTGTGAGCTTTAGTCTTGAGAATCAGAGCTTTAGAAAGACTCTTGCTATATTGGAAAGAATATAGGTTTTAGAACCAAAGTGATCTAGGTTCAAATTTGGACCCTTTCATTACCATTTCATTATGTGACTTTAAGATCTTTTAAGTTTTAATTTCTTCACCCATAAAATGAGATTCATATTATTTTTCGTAGAGTCTTCTTGTGAGGGATAAAAATGGTATCATATATAAAGCATGCTGCACAATGCCTAGCATATACAGGCATACCTGGGGGATACTGTGGGTTGGGTTCTAGACCACTGCCGTAAAGCAAATATCACAGTAAAGTGAGTAAAATGAATTTTTTGGCTTCCCGTTGCCCATAACACTTATGTTTACACTATACTGAAGATTATTAAATGTTCAATAGCATTGTGTCTAAAAATTCGGTGTAATGTCTTAAAGAATCATCTGAGCTTTCAACAAGTCGTAATCACTGATCACGGATCACCAGAACAAATACAATGAAAAAGTTGGAAATATTGCAAGAATTACCAAAATGTTACACAGAGACATAAAGTCAGAAAATGCTATTGGGAAAATGGCACCAATAGACTTGTTTGACAGGGTTGCCGCAGATCTTCACTTCGTTAAAAACAAAAACCAGAAACCATGTCTGAGAAGTACAGTAAAACGAGGTATGCCTGCCTGTACAAGGTTCTAATAAATAGAAGCTATACATATACAGTGTGACTAACAGGGCTGAGAAACAAAGATGATTTAGATGAGGTTGTTAAATTTCTTTAAAATGACACAATTATGCTGGCTTAGAACAGAGTTATAATAGATTTCACAGTTTTTGTAGCTGATTTCATGTAATATGAAGAGTTCTTTCACGTTTCTATACTTTCTTTTTAAGCTTTTAGAAATTAGGGGTAAGTATGTACATACCCCATCTCCGTCCTACTAACCTGATACATAGATCCCCTGTCCCCTAACACTGGGGCCTGTTGGAAGGCAGGGGGCACCTAATGTGTAGAAGAAGGAACAGCAGTGATCTTTCTGTTTACTCTGCCAGGGACACACCTGGTTTTCCTTCTGCTGTATGTATGCGCCTGCATGGTTCACTGCGGATCTTGGTGTTCGAGTTTCCCCAGTGGTCATGATTCTGACCTCTGCCTCATTCTTCCACTCCATCTTATGCCTTCTCACTCACTCTTTCTGTCTCTCTCTCACTGTTGTCCAGCCACAGCTGCGTCTTTAAAACCCCTGAGCATACACCTCTTTTCAGCCTTGAGTTCTTTGACTCTACAGTTCCCTTGGACTGAGATTCTTTTCCTCTGTTTCTTTCTATTTTTCGGAAAATCAGACCCCTTGTCCTGGATTGGTATTGGAGCAAAAGGACGGAATTGGTTTTTTTAGTGTTGATTTGACATAATACCAAGCAATAATACTATAAGGGTGTTTGTAAGTCTTCATTTTTTTCCGCCAGAGAAATTTAATACATTTCAAATACAAAAATGTAGGCACATTCTAGGAAGCTTTCCTTTGGGTGCTTCTGGTGGTACTTCTCTTGGTGTCTGTTCCCTGTGTCTGGGCTTCTTATAGAGCTACTGTTTCTGAAGCATGGGGGGTGTCAAACCCTGCCACCCCCACCCTGCTAGAGCTCCCAGCACCACCTCCTGGGGTGCACTTCCTCTGCCTTAGTCTAGCCCCGGTTTTATTCCTCTCCCTGCTAATCCTGAAGGGATGGCCCCACTTGGGCACCTAATTCCTCCTCTCCCCCAGCAGGAAGTGGGCCAGGCAGAGGAGTCACCCCAGCTGAGTGGCAAACAGGGGCCTGGAGGGCTTGTCAGTAGCATATCCAGGATGGGTGAGGAGGCAGAGGAGGGAAAGAGAGAGGAGTGGGTTGGGAAGAGTCCAGAAGGATGTGAGAAATTGCTGACTGATGTCTGAAATAACAGTATTACAGCAACAAAAATAGCAGTAATTCAGGACTAAAAAAATAGCACAATATGCTTTAATATCAGAACATGGTAGTATGTTTCTAATTCTCAGCCAGCGGTCTCACTTCACAAGTTACTTCTGCAGAGAGGCCTTCTCTGTCCCCTGTCTCAACTGGGCCTCCCCTCCAGTACAGGTTTATGTCCCCATGGCACTTACTTTTCTCTGGAAGTCTATCGTTCACTTTTTTGTCTGCCTCCTCCAAATATAATCTGAGTTCCATCAAGGCAGGGGCCTGCCCTCTTCTCACCAGGGCCTAGAACTATGTCTAGAAAATAGTTGGTCCCACTAAGTATTTGTTGAACGAACGCATGGGGATTATCATGGCAATCCAAGCTGCTGTGGAGGAGACTAACGTTGGGAGAAGGAGTACAGTTGCCTGCAGTTCTGGAAGCCCAGTCAGGCAGTGCTTATACAAGCTTGGCTATTATTGTCACAATTATTATTTTGTTTCAAAGCCCTTTTAGGATGCCAGGCATGTTGTGGAATTGAGGGAAGTAAAAATCTTGAACAGATGGTACCACCTGCAAAATAGGGATAAATCTATTTTTTTTTTTTTACCCTCCCCTCCTCTCTCTATCACAGATATGAATAAACAGCAACAATGAAAAACCTGTTTTTAATTCTGCCTTGAGAGGTACGGCACTTATAGTATTCTGAGTCAGGCAAGGAGAGTCTCTAGCCACAAGACAGCTGGGAACTCAGGTCCATGGAGGGCGCCCAGCACAGAGGTGAGGAGAAGGCGCCTCCTTGTCTGGTGACAGCAGCTGGGGCCCTCTCCGCTTCCCTCCCCACAGAAATCCAGTTGGAACCAGCGCATGCTGGGATGCTGCGTGCCCGACAGAAACAGATGGCCTCAGGCTGCCGCTGATCTGGTGGCATGGACCGCATAGCTCCTGCTTTACTCACGGACGAGTGAGACTGGGGATGGCCTGTGTGAGGGTCAGTCGCCCCACAACCCCTCCTCGGTTGCAGTGACTCACTTGGCTCTTAGCAAAAGTTTCTGTTCAGGTTCTCTGGACTGGAAGAATCTCTAATGTTCATGCTCCTGAGAACCAAACACAGCCAGGAATAGGAATGTTTGTACATTATCCACCTCGTCAGTCAAAACATTTGAAAGAGATAATTAATTCCCGCCACCTTTCTCCTCCTTCACCTGCCACAGAAGGGGGTTTGCTGGAATTAGATTATAAGTAGTTTGCTACACGCACTGGTCCCTCTGCAGCTCTGAGGAGGATGACCAGGAGAGTGTCAGAGTGCCTTGCATCATCTCCCTGAAGATGGATCAGCAATCCGGAGAGACAGAGGTGGAAGGCACCACATGAGGAGTTAGGTGATGTACTTTCTGGGCCAGGACTGCCGTAGAAGTCAGACCTTGTGGCAGGTCGTTTAAACCTCAGTGGTCTTCTGCTTTCCCTTCTCTCATATTGGATAGTGGGACTGGATTGGAAACAGCAGATAGATTAGCTCTCATGCTGGTTGCTCTCGACTGGAAATTGCTGTCTGGAACAGTGTAGGGGGACGTCTGTCTGGAACAGACTGGGAAGCCAGTCTCAGCTAAGCGAGAAAGAGCAATTAGCTATTACTGTCTGGCAAGTATGTGGACGGGCAGGTAGTGGCTCGTATGGCAGGTGCTATCTGACTGTTGGTCATTTCTGCCTCCGTTATTTTATGATTCTGTGTATCCTACAGGTGATTCTGCAGGGATCATGATGTAACATTTTCTAGCCTTAATAATTGCATGGGGCTTTATGAATGACGATAAGGAATATACACAGAATGACTTTTATTGAGGGTTTGAGAATCTTTACTTTAACCCTCATCCTTCACGGAGAAACTGAGTCTCCTGCTGACTAAATGACTCACCCAAGGTCATCCAGCCAATCAGAGATAGAGCTAGAATTCCGACTCCTATCAGTCTGCCATCAGAAAACCAAGTGGTCTACCACCATCCTGTTCTACTTCCCAGTAGGACAATACCTCAGTGCAGATTATAATTAACCGTCAGGGTGGATAGCATTGCCTGTGAGCACACACAGATCAGAAAGGTGCTTGAAAGATGTGTTAACGGATACCTGCACAGCTCATTTGAGCTTACAAAGCACTTTCCAAAGGCTGTGAGCATGTACTGATTGATGGCGACATACAGGGCCTGGTGCTGCATGCTTTACCTGGATTATCTCACTTAAACGTCTAAAGGCACTGCTCTATTTTCCAGATGAGGGAACAATCACTCAGAGAGTTAGGCACCTTGCCCCAAGGTCACGTGGCTGGGATCCCAGCCAAGGCCCACCTACTCTGGAGTCTGTGGTGGCATCTTTTATACTGGTGAGTCCTCGGTGGACCACCCAGTGGAATTAGAGGCTCCTTCAGTATAAAAGGAGGGGGGGGGGGTTCAGGATCCCTGTCACTTAGGTGTGTTCCGTGCTCTGGAATTCAGGGACAGCCGTGGCCCTTAGCCCTGCAGGAAAGGGAGAAATCAGCACATGCCGCCTGTGCACCTTCCTCTGGAGGGGCCTGGAGAGCTGCCCTGGTCTAGGAGTGCCCCACAGGCATGCTGAGCAGCATGTCACTGTGTGAGTGACGTCATGCAGCAGACGGCGCTTCACTGTCATGAAAACTGAAAACAGCACACCTGATGTATGGCCGCACCGAAGGCAAGGGACTAAAGAGAAGTGACGTGCTACACAGGTGACCTGGAATAGACCTAGAGAAAAGTAAAGCCCCTCGTGGCTCTGATGATGTGAATTTCAGTAACGGCTTTTTAAAATTAATTAATTTATTTTTAAACTGGTTTAGAAACTTAGAGGTTAAAAGATCAGGGGCGCCTAGTGGCTTCGTTGGTTGAGCGACACACTCTTGGTTTCGGCTCAGGTCATGATCTCATGGTTTGTAAGTTTGAGCCCTGCATAGGGCTCTATGCTGGCAGCAAGGAGCCTGCTTAGGATTCTCTCTCCCGCTCTGCCCTTCCCCTGCTTGCGCAAGTGGCACTCTCTATGTTTCTCTCTCAAAATAAAGAAACAAACTTAGAAAAAAGATAACCGTACCTACTTAAATAAACATGTAGAGTTAAAAAAAATTTTTTTTTACTTTTATTTATTTTTGAGAGACAGAGACAGAGCACAAGTGGGGGAGGGGCAGAGAAAGAAGGAGACACAGAATCTGAAGCAGGCTCCAGGCTCTGAGCTGACCGCACAGAGCCCAATGCGGGGCTCGAATTCATAAACCGTGAGATCATGACCTGAGCCGAAGTTGGACATTTAACCGACTGAGCCACCCAGGTGCCCCTATACACGTAGAGTTTTAAACCATGTGTGAAAATGGGGATTTTCACAGGAGGGGTGGAATATCCCTTAGTGCTTCAATGGTTTCTCCTTTAACTTTTTTCCTTGGGGAAGTTTCCATCTTTCCAGTCAACTCAAGTCATTTGGTACTCTTGCTTTCTTTTTATGAAAATGATTAATTCTGGGATTTGATCAAAACAGACTTGAAAATACCACCCTCAGTTGGCAAATATCAGGGAATCCGGAAGTTGCCTTTTCTAGGCTGAAGTAATTTGCTGGTGAAATTTGCTCACTTGCCCCCGCCTGTACCCCACAATGGTAAGTCTCATCCTCTTCCAGCCCCCCACTTCCCAGTCTGTTTCTGGCACCCATGTACACATGTGTGCACACACACCTTTGCACACGTTTATTAGTGAGTGCTTATAGGTAAAAAAAAAAGGCCAGCATCAGCCAGGCGGGGCCACAGGCCTGTCTGGTTTAAATGTAAACTGCCTGGGAGATCTGGGGTAATAAGTGAGTGACAACAGGTGCACATTTCGTTACACCCTCTGAACCCAGCCCATAGTTCTTTTCTTTGATTCTTTTCACCCAACACCCTTGCCTGAGTTGTGTCCAATAAATTTTATAGCTGCATGATCTTGTTTCAGAGCTGAGGGGAGATTTTTTTCTCTCCACTTGACTAAGGGGTGCTCAAGTCAAAACCCTGACTTCCTGTCCCCTACTCCTTAAGAAATAGTAAGGAATAACCCCAGGCCAGAAGCTACTGGGTTCAGTATCTTCAGCCTTGCACATGAAGAGCTAATTTTCTGGGCCCATTTTAGAAAAGCCAAGAATGAACTTGCAGAGAATTAGCTATAATTGGGGAGAAAATAATTACTTGGCTTTTTCTGCCCTGTGATGACTGGAGCCCTGGGCAGATCTTTCATAGCAGTGTCCACGCCCACGTCTATTTAAAACAAAGTATTGTGCCAGGGGCCTTGAAAACCCAATCTCCTGTTCTCAGGGCTACATTTTTTTGTGCAAACCACCCTAAATGTTGGCGTCAAAAGGGGATTTGTTTCATGTATTTTTGGTGCAAAGTCCTAGGGCAGTGATACATTTTACATCTTATTTGAAGAGGTGAATGGCTTTTGCAGGTGTCTCACATGTTCATAGGCCCTGCGTGTAAACTTAAGGTTGGGCCAGATCAGGGTTCCTTCAGGAACAGGCAGTGGTGTGAGAAGGGAATTGTTTCTGAGAAGGTCCTGTGTCTTCTAGACACTTCTAGAAACTTGCCTGGCTGCCTCTATTCTCCAGTGTGTGGACTTAAAAAAAAATTTTTGGGGGGAGCGCCTGGGTGGCTTAGTCAGTTGAGTGTCCGACTTCAGCTCAGGTCATGATCTCATGGCCTGTGAGTTTGAGCCCCGCGTCGGGCTCTGTGCCGACAGCTCGGAGCCTGGAACCTGCTTCGGATTCTGTGTCTCCCTCTCTCTCTGCTCCTCCCCCGCTCATGCTCTGTCTCTCTCTGTCAAAAATAAATACACATTAAAAAAAATTAAAAAAAATTTTTTTTAAGTATCCTGGCTCACAATAAACATGTAGAGGAGACCCTAGACTTAGTAATTAATTATTGGAGGTGACCTGAATACAGTTTGTCCGATAACTTCGTCCCATCAGAGTACAACAAAATGTCATACCTCCCCATCATTTAAATACCCACTCTTTACTGATGACCTCACAGTGTAAATGTTTGTCCTCCACTGCTGTCCTGAGCCTCAGACTGAGGAGCAAACTTATCATCAGCCTTCCTTCCTGCTTTTCCCCCAACTTCTACCCCACCTCACCTTACCACTCCTCACTCCTCACTCCCCTACCCCCGCCCAACTGATACTCCATCCACCTTATCTTTAAATGTGGATCTGATAATACTTACCTATTGGAATCCCTTCAGTAGCGTCCTGTGCCTGTAGGATTTAGGTCTTAACTCCCTGGTGCGGCATATGAGAGGTCCATCGTAATCCAGCTTCTATCGGATGCTCCCATCTCCTATTCCATCACTCTCCTAGTAGGTGGGATCCAAAGAGTGATCCCTTTATTCTCTCTCAACTTGATTCTCTTTCAAGTCTTTGTATTTTTGCATGTGCTATTTCCACTGCTAGTAATGCCCTTTCCTTAGCTGGTCCACTCAATCACCTTCTTTACTTTTGTGTTATTAGGTTATAGTATCATTGGTGCCTTAAGTGAGATAGCTTCCTTCTTTCTCACATGGCAGTGCAGACAGCGATACTTTCTATGACATCCTCTAGGAACACAGGTGGCTTCTGTGTTGAACCATCCATAATATGATGCCCTTGTCTACATGATCCGGGGTGGCCTTCAGCCTCAGCCTCTTTCCATGGATGACAGAGAAACATACCTTCTCCCTTTAAGGGCCCATTTTAGAAGCTGTACCATATCTCCTTCCAAGTCCTTCGTGCCTCCTGGCTCTCTGCCCTTCTAGCATCAGCGGCAGTAATGGCAATGGTTGTAGTAGTAGTAGATCTTCAGTAGAAATTGTAATAGTAGCAGAAAGAGTAGAAGTAGGAGCAGAAATAGTATCATAATTTCCCATTCATAGCTTCAGAAGAAACTGAAAGGTTAAACACCCTGGCCAAGGTCACACAGCTAGTAAGGAAAGAGCAAAGCCAGCATTTGAACCCAGAACTCTCTTCTAAGTCCAGTATTAGGCGGTGGTTGCTTTCAGTCCCTTCACACTGAGTGACCATTGTTTCTTTACCTGATTATCTCTCCCACTAGATTCTGAACTCCTTGAGAAAAAGGGCTTTTCCAGTTCACCTCTGTATTTGCAGAGCTTAGCACAAGGCTGAGAGCATCCAGTCATAACTCAGTAAATATTTCAGACATCGAAATCAGGGTTTCTGAAGCTTTGCACTCTTGACATTTTGGACCAAATAATTCTTTGTTCTGGGGCTCTTCTGTTATACGCTGTAGGGTGTTTAGCACCATCCCTGGCATCTAGGCACCAGATGCCAATAGCATGCGCCCCTACCCCCCACCTCCCCAAGGGAAGCCCAAAATACCTCCAGACATTGACAGCTGTTTCCTGGGAGGCAGAATCCCTCTGGTTGAGCATCACAGATTGAAATTAAATGTTGGCCAAGAAGCCACAAGTAGTACTCACCTCCAGAAAGGACGTCTTCGGGATTGGTAAGGCTGCTGGGTCTCTCTAGGATAATGATGTCTTTTCCAGTCCCGTGTGTGTCTGGAGCACCACGAGTAGGCTTGCTGCACTCACAGGCTGTCATGGAGGCAGCTGTGATGATCTTCTTGAGTGTGCCAAGCCTTCTTGGGAAATACCAGAGAGGGTCCCTCTGGAAGCAGATCTCGCTGGGCCATGCAGACCTGCTGTCTGGCATGGCACCACCTGGCAAAAATCTCATCGCCTTAACCAAAAACACACTTCTGAAAATCTGGCAAAACAGGGGCCATGTTCTGTTCCCTGATTTCTCGTCTATTTCCAGATGTGTCACTGACACATGGAGCCCAGCGAGAACTCTGTGGGGAGCCCAAGTCTCTTATTCTTTGCCAGCTCTGTTGTCATGATTTCCCTACCGTCTCAGCCAGTGGAGGTTATGTCACCCATGTGCTGGGCAGTGCCTGAATATCATTTCTCACCTTTCCCTTTCTCAGGCCCGTCGCATGTCGCAAGGAGAAAACTTTATAGGTTATCTCACTGGTGGGGTTAACCCTGCCCCGCTTGCCATGCCTTTATTAATGACGGGAGTCGGGAATTCGAGATCCACCATGTATTATCTGTGTCTCTTTGGGCTCTACACTTAGCTTCTTTGACCCTTCACTTGCCTGCAAAACAGAGTAACCTCCTGTCCAAGCTACCCCCACAGAGTTACAAGGGCAGAATAAGACATCTGTGCAGAAGGTTTAGACTCTCTAGTATGATCAATTCTTAGTGGGCCTTTTGCACCCAAGGAGCCTGCAGCATCCGCATTTGTGGGCACCGGGTTATAGGTTCAGTTAAGGCAGACTCTGTCTGTCTGTATCTCCAGTTCCCAGGACCTAGCAGGCAGTCAGTAAACAAACGACGAATGACTGTCTGAAGAAAAGTGAGAAGATCGGCCCTGTGATCCGTTGCTCTGGTGGGGGCAGGAGCAGGGAGGGAGGGTCATTTTTTAGTTTATGTGCCACTTATATTTGTGACACACATAAAGAGTCACATTTGTAGGAGATCAGTGTTAATGGGGGTCCCAGACCTAAGGGCCTGTAGAGGCAGTACACACGTAGGAGAGTATGAGACAAGGTGTCGTGGGAGGGACCCGGGATACTGGCGAGGGTACATGCGTGCATGTGAATGTCTTATTCACATGCACATGTTTTGAAGTCTCTGCATCAGCCAACAAAATATGTCTCTGGGCAAATTTAGGCCTTCAGTCAACAAGTTGCAACTCCTGATTTACAGAGTACCTAGGATAAGCAGTGGACAGGTGCTGGCAGATAAAAATGAGGAGCCTGGACTCCTGTAGCAGAGATGAACAGGAAATGAACCGCGAGAACAGCCAAGGTGCATTCAGAGCTCAGCCAAGCGCTGTTCTACATCCTTTACAAATGGAGACTTGTATTTAATCCTCACAGCAGCCCAGTGAGGCGGGGGTGTTATTTTATGGATGAGGACAGTTGAGTTGCTTGCCCAGTGGTGTGAAGCCAGTAGCTGGCTAATAGTAAAGTGTAATGTGCTGTTTCCAGTGATGAGAGGGAGCACAGAAGCCCCCTTTTAGATCTCACTCCCTCCACTCCTGTCCTCTTCCTGGTCCTCCTCCACACGGCAGCCTGAGTGACGTTGGCACGTAGCTGAGGTCACTTCACTCAGCAGCTCACCAGGTGGCACGGTAACACCCCCACTCCGCGGAGGCCCCGTGCCCTCTGGATGCCCCCTCCCGTCACATCCCAGTCTGTGACACAGCGGCTGGCACAAAGTACATGCACGGTAAAGAAAGATCTGTTGGCTGAAGGAGGAGGCCCATGGGCAGAAACTAAGCTCACCCGGTAGAAACAGAGAGGCTGGGACTTACCCAACGTGATGTAATAGCTAGTGGCATAGTCGGGATGTGAGCTGATCACCACAGTCCCTTGGTCGAAAACCATCGTTGCCTCCCCCCTGGTCTCAGCATCGGATAGGACTCCACACCTTGATGTCTGGCCCTGCAGCCCCTCTGGCCTCGGCTCTCCCACTTGTCTGCACACCCTCACTGTGGTGTCACCCCATGACAGTCCCATCCCTCAGTCAGGCTACGTCCTTTCCAATCCATGCCCTTTGTCAGGTTCTCCTCCTACAGCCTTTGTAGTCCTTACAGTTTCAGCTTAAACACGCCTTTCCCAAGAATCGTTCCCCAAGCGCCTGTTCTGGATCAGGGGCCTCCTCAAGTGCCCTGCGTCGCATTTATCACAATTGCTATTATCTGTAGTTATTTGTATGATTTACTGCCTAACTTCTGGGTCTTCTGCCTGTGCCCCAAGAGTGGCAGCCTATTCGTCCTACTCATGTCTGTGGGCTCAGGATCTCCTCCTGGGTCTGTTCTGTGGCACGTGCTAAATAAACACTTGTCAAGGGAATGAATACGTTAATGGATAAATGAAGAGTGAGTGAGTGAATGAAGAGCTCCTAAATCTGTTCTATCCCACCTCCCTTCTCTGGGGAGCCTCACCCAGGATACGATTTCCCAGTCCAGGCAGGTGCTTGCTCCTCGCGGATGTCTGCCTTTATCTGCTGACGGAGAAGTTGAACGATGGGGGCAAGGGAGCCTTGCATTTGTCTCCTCACAGCCCGGGAAGGGGAAGAGCTTCGGCTTTTACTGTTACAACTGGGACCAAAATTAGCCCGCTGGGGGTGATCTTTGTTTACCACGGCCTGAGGCTGTGGTGCTTGGAGGAAGGTCAGGAGAAACTGGACAGGAGGTGGCTGTTTACAAGTTCTGTCCAGTCTGTCTCATAATACCACACCACAGGCCCTCATTTCTCTGACCCCTTACTTACGCAGAGCTGAGGAGGCCACTTGAGGAACTTCAGGTGTTGGTTTCTGTCTTTGAAGAAGGATCCAGAACCCAGGGCATCATCCTCCATGCCCAGTGTCTCACCAGGATGCCTCCTCCTTAGCTGATTTTTTTCTTCCTCATGACCTTTGGAGGGATGGGGCAGAAGGCATGGGAGTCAGAGTTCTTTTGTTGCCTAAGGAGCTCTGTGGTCTGATTGGGGTTCTCTGTGAAGATTTCTGCCATGATCACCAGATTGGATGTTCCCGTGGATTGGTGGTTGGGAGCCAGTTCCATACAGAAATTCAACCAGAACGGAAAAGGTGGGGGCAGAGATAAACCCACCTGTGCCATAATAACAGTGATAACACCACCTACTCTGTGGTGGAGCTCTCTCTGCAGGTCAGGTAGTCGCTAAGCACATGGTTTGCACCCTTCTCGACTGGCCATTCTCAGCCGTGGTATGATCCAGCGACAGTTTACTAGTTCACCTTTAGGTCTTCTGTACCTTATTAAAACTTGGAGGCACACAAACCCTGTGTTTTTTTTGTTGTTGTTGTTTGTTTTTAGCTAATAAAGGTATTTGAGACCTAGAGCTTCATTGGTTTCTAATCCCACCAACACGACTACCCATGTATAAACATCTCACTATGTACTCACATATAGGGGGGCACCTGGGTTGGTTAGTCAGTTAAGTGTCCGATTTCAGCTCATGATCTCGAGGTCTGTGGGTTCGAGCCCTACATCAGGCTCTGTGCTGACAGCTCAGAGCTTGGAGCCAGTTTCAGATTCTGTGTTTCCCTCTCTCTCTGCCCCTGCTCGCTCTCTCTCTCTCTCTCTCTCTCTCTCTGTGTGTCTCTTTCAAAATAATAAATAAACATTAAAAAAATTTATACTCACATATAGGGAGTTATAACACATTAATGCAACTGGTATTTGCTGGGAGCATCTGGAAAGGGAATGACCATTGCTGATATTAGTGAATAATTTCGGCTTTGCAACTTTGCATCAATTACTTAGTGTAATTTATTTTCCTCTCATCAGGGCTATTGGGAGGCAAAAAATCAGATAAGTCAGAAGTGCCCAACAGGTTGCTAGGCTCAGAGCTGACATGACACCATTTGTTTCTTTGATTAGCATGGCTTTCCCCTGGTTGGGACCCTCCCTCTCCCTTCTTCCCACTTTATTGGAAAACCCTGATTTATCCTTCAAGTCTCCTCTTTAGAGTCCTTCCCTGACTCTTGGAGTAAATTCCGCCCCTCTTAAATGATTCCATGGTACCCTGCACTTTTCCCACTTAAAACCATTGTAAATATTTATGTAATTATATGTTAAACCCTGGCCTCTCCTTCATTCTGAGTTCAGGAGAGTGGATACCATATCTATCTTAATTCCTTCTGTGACTGGCTTTCAGGCTGTGAATAGGCATTCAGGTTGTCTTTCACTAAGGTCAGCATGAGAGACCTCTATGTTATTCAGTCCTTTGTTATTTGTTTCTACTTTTTATTGGCAAACATTCCAAAGGCAGACAACTATAAACAGGAAAGAAATTTCATGTACCTATTACATGTAGTGGCTGAGGACATATATGCCCTGCATTGTACTTCCTAAGTGATGGGTCTGGTGACTGCTTTGGTAGGTGACTGCTTTGATACGTGTTAACACTGATGTTAGAAATGTGAGGCGCGCTCTGGAGAATATGCCCGTGTACACGTAAACCTATGTCAGTGATTGCTCTTAATGGACTGGTGTCAGGGTAGATTTTTAATTTACAACATTCCAGTTTGTAGTTTTTACATAAATTCCACTGAAGACGTGAATATTTCAGACCCTTTCTCAATCTTGAGTGGTATTGGACTCTGGGGAACTGACCTACTCTTTGGGGGGAATCTGAGCCCATTGACAAGCTGACAAGAGATTTGTGTAATGATGTAAAACTTACCTATTCCACATAGTCTCCCTACTGGTGAGGGACAGATCTTGGGATTTCAGAAGAGACTATTTAATGTGGAGATTTGATGCAGATTTCAGAAGTACCTGTGCATGTATGTGTGTGTGAGCGTTTAACTGTGGTAAGTTAAGATGAAGAAATATGAGTGCTGCTAATAAGAGGTATTATTTATTGAGGGCCTGTGTGGGTCACTTGCTACGCCAGGTTTTCTTTTTACAGTATATCTTTTCCTCACAACGACGTTTTAGGTTCTGTGTCCTTACCTTTACCTTAGATGGGAGAAAATGGAGAAGTTCGGAGAGTTGCCCAGACCTAATCAAATACCAAGTGGCAAAGCTGGGATTTACATCTAGACCTGCCCATTTCCAAAGCCTTTGCCTTTTCCATAATATTACACAGCACCCTAAAACATTCTGTTTATGTGAAAGATAAGTACCAGTTGGGAACTTACTCATTTATTTCATTGGACAACCCAGAATGCTTTGCAACTTCTGTAGAAATAGCTAGCCCTAAGGTTTAGGCATTTCATAGATTTTTTAAAAATGGCTGACGTCGGTGTTTCTCTGCTTCTGGCTTTTGGAAAGCTTTTCCAGAGTCGGGTCTCTATTGTGATAACGTCTTTAAACCCTTTCTAAAAGTTCCAAGCCCGTCCCATTAGCTGTCTTCTACTAGGCAATCAAATCCATATTGGTCCCTTATGGATCCGTTACAGTGGATGAGAAGCCAAAGGTTTTACATATGTTTGGCAGTTCTCAGTTAATTGCCTAAATTGTAACTTTTCAATATTAGGATTTCTGTTAAAAAATAATATTGCAATAAATTTGGCCCAATTGAGTCTAGCTGAGGAGGGGGGGAGGTAATTAGGAAATGAACTTATTTTAATTCTGGGATAATAAATATCCCTTGCTTCACATTTGGAGGCTTACAGAGTGGGTCACCTACGTGACTCAAGCCAACTTTCAAGTTTTTTATTTTTAATCTCCCAACACCTACCTTTGTTCAGATTAAACAAGGACATTGCCTGTTCCCAGGCATGATTCAAATATTCGTACTTCTGTGTCTTTGTTTATAAGGTTTATAGCATTTACCATCTTATGAATTTTTAATACCCACCTCATAATCATCTTCTTCCTCAAATTTTTTCCAGCACTTGACAGCCTGCTACACACTGTCTTTTTTTTTTTTTTTTTTTTTATTTTATTTTTGGGACAGAGAGAGACAGAGCATGAATGGGGGAGGGTCAGAGAGAGAGGGAGACACAGAATCGGAAACAGGCTCCAGGCTCCGAGCCATCAGCCCAGAGCCTGACGCGGGGCTCGAACTCACGGACCGCGATATCGTGACCTGGCTGAAGTCGGACGCTTAACCGACTGCGCCACCCAGGCGCCCCTACACACTGTCTTTTATTCTTTTTACTCCTTGGTTACTTACATCATGATAATTGATGGGCTCGTTTTCTCTCCAGCGGACTGAGGACCAGGACTCATGTTTTATCTCCATGCTCCTGACACCTTGCACAGAATTTGCACTTCATAGCCACTCAATATAGTTTATTAAATTGAAATTTAAAAGGAAACTTGTGTGCTCTTATTTAAATAAGGCCATAAATTCGGCACGACTGTCTTCATGAATTTGAAATTCTCAGAAATGGTGTTCTTCAGTATTGTTCTTTTGTTGGAATCAAAGAGGCCGGCTTTACAGTCAATGAAATGAATCACAGAATCTTCAAACCAGAATCCTAACAATAATAACGGTAAAAACACTAGAAATCATCTACGTGATGCAGTCCCTTCTCTTCGGTGCAGACAGTTCCCCAGTCACCTTAAACTGGTGGAGGCTTTCCTCTCTGAAAGATCCCTTTATTTATTTTTTTATAGTTTTTTAAATGTTTATTTCTTTTTGAAAGAGAGAGAGAGAGAGAGACGCAGAGAGAGAGGGGACCAGAGGATCTGAAGCCGGCTTCATGCAGTAGAGAGCCAGTGCTCAAACCCACAGATCGTGAGATCATGACCTGAGCTAAAGTTGGACGCTTAACCAACTGACTCATCCAGGAGTCCCTCAAAGATCCCTTTAAAGAAGACCATCTTCTCATACCAACTCATCATGTCTTTTGGCCCTGTAAGTTAGGCAGCTTTCCCTCAGTTAATACGAACCCTCCCTTTCTGAAATTTATGCTCTTTGCTTTCCTAGAAATGAAAAACAGCTGCTTTCAACTGAAAATATTTCCCTTCCTAAAGATGGTTATTCCATCATTCCATATCCTTCTCTTCTCCTGGTATAATTCTCCTTTCCATCTGACAGTCTTCTTTTTCTCTCCATTTCCTAACTATTGGAATACTACTCTCTTAATTTATTGGTCTTCTACTTAAAAGAAAAAAAACCCTCAGGCTAGGTATGATTAGTAAGTGATCGTTGATTTCAGGTGTCTTTGGAAATATGTCTCCCACCATTAAAAACAGTCAAACCCGCCAGATTGGTGGGTGACTGAAATACTGTGACCCCGAGTGATATATGATGGTATCTTTTTAAGCCTGCCATCAACCGTTCCCATCTCCGTTTCGCCAGTTGCTTAATTTATAAGACATGATTTATTTGTCATAAACTGCTGTGCAAGGTTCAAAAGAAACAGAAACGATGCACAAGGGAAATAGAGCAAATTTAGGCCTTTTTTTTTTTTTTCAGATCTGGTTTATAAATAAGCCTTTCTCAATTAGAAAAACACATGCTAATTCTACAGGAGATAAAAAAAGATCATGGTACACTGTAAGTACACTTGTACCTTTTTGTATGGTTTCTCAATTAAGAAACCCCACAAGCTCCTTCATGCTGGTTATTAAGAAGGATAGCAAACGGGTAACTTCCTTTAGTTCAGCAAGGATACTGGTTTACACTTGAGCAGAGGCCTCTGGTCCCTTTTGTTTGTTGGTTGCTTTGTTTTTAACATGAGCTCTTTGCAAATCTCCACATCACGGACTGAGTTGCCCTGGTAGAACTCCACTTCAAAACTCAAAGCAGATGTCCTCTGCGAGGATGAAATTGTATATTTGTATGTAGCAGTAGGTTGAAGAAGACATCAGAGATGGGTGTCGAGTCTACAAACATTTATGAAGTATCTGTGGCAGCCTTACTAGGAAGCTGAGAATGCAGAATGTACCATCCTCGTGGTTTACGGTCCAGGGTGGGAGAGAGAAGGACTGTTGACCCAGAGATTAAAATGCAGTAGATGCTACAATAGGGAGTACTGGAAGCACAGTCGTCCACATGCTTGGGACGAATTCCCAAAGGAACTGCCATCTGAAGATGATGAAGATTTACCAGGATAAGTAAGGTGAAGGTGTTTCAGGCAGAAGGAACTGCATGACCAGGCACAGATGTGTGTGTGTGGCGGGGGAGGTGATACATCACCATCCAGGAAGCTGCAGGTTTGTTTTAGCCAGAGAATAGGCAAACCAGGGATTCCCACATACTCCTTACCCTGGGTTCCCTAGCATGCACATCTTAGGTTTTCATTTCTTTCTGGTGTTTCATCGAAGTTTCTAGAACTTCCAGAGTTAGTTTCTCTAGCCTTCTGTGCTCCCCTAGACCATTGTATATTGTTTTTATTTTTATTTTTTCTTCATTTCCCCTTGTGTGTCTGCCTTTCCCTTCTATCCTCTGCATTATTCCAGGGAGGAGATCTTGTTCTTCCCTCTCCCTGTCTGTGGTGCCATGCTCAGTGCTGGCAGAAATATGTTTGGGGGATAATGAATCACTCCACGAATGGGTGGAGTGTTCTGAGTGGCTTTGCTCCTAACTTTGCAGAGGGGGACCCAGTTTGGGCCCTGTTTTGGTATTCACATTTAAGACGTGCACCAAGAATTTGGTTTTCAACTCAGTTTTATGTTGAGTTGATAAAGGCTGCACTGGTGGCTTATGTCATTAAGTTCATTTAGGTCAGACAATGCTCGTCAAGATAGAGCTGAAAACCCATATTTGTCTGTAGTATTCTTAGCACTGGGTCAAAGCAAGTTTTCATTTGAATGTTTCTCTTTCATTGATATTTTCTTCCTCAGTGGTAACTGTGGGATGATGCTGATGCTCATGTTGATGAAAAAAAAAAAGAAAAATTACTACCTTTTGTTGGGCCTGTGCCAGGTACCAGGGACTGTGCTACATGCTTTATGTAGATTAACTCAGTTTATTGAATTTATGAGGCAAGTTACTATTTATCTAGTACCATTTGTCTGGTACTGTGAATCTCCTTAACAGATGGAGAAAATGAAGTACTGGGAGGACCTCTTGTCAGTAATGAATGACGGTATCACCATGTCGAACCCGAACCCGTAGTTCGTTCATGTGCAGTAATTTCTTATATCAGCAGTCAAATCAGAAGACTGGAAGAATCCTTGGGAGGTCAGCTAGTCCATCTCCCATCTGGAGACAGGCTCATGCTTGAACTGAATGCCTGTACATACACTGCCTGAAATGTCTTCTCTGCAACCTTTGTCCACCTGGTAACTCCTACTCATATTTCGGGACTCACAATTCAAACTTCTCCTCCTAAGGGAAGCTTCCTAATATTCCCAAATAGAGTCGCTCTCTTCCTCTGGTGTTCCTCTTTGTTGTTGTTGTTGTTGTTTAAGTTTATTTATTTATTTTGACAGAGTGAGAGGGAGTAGAGGAGGAGGAGGAGAGAGAGAGAGAGAGAGAATCTCGCCTTGATGGTGCGACGCCCAATGTGGGGGCTCAATCTCACGAACTGTGAGATCATGTCCTGAGCCGGAATTGAGAGTCAGATGCTTAACCGACTGAACCCCACCCCAGGCACCCCTGGTGTTCCTCTTAAACACTTTGTATCTCACCTGTGAAATTCCCCTGTCATACAATGGGTATGTGCCTAGCTAGAAGTAGTGTGTATAGTAGTTAAGGGCATGAGCTCTGAAGTGAACTGTTAACCCATGTTAATGGGTGATCATAGGTGCTCTTCTCCTCCTGAGAGACCATGAATCCCTTGAGTCCAGAGTGATGATATTTACTATGAGTGTCTTAGATGGCTAATTAAGTCACAAAATTGCCATATTCTTGACATTAATTGCAAGCCTGACTGTATCTTCTTGAAGTGCAGACACTGTTTCTGCCAGTTTCTGAATCTTGATCCTTGAAGGACATTGAGAAGTGAGATTGGTTGGTTGATTGGTTGTTGTTTTCAATAGACTTCATTTTTTTTTCCTATTTATTTATTTATTTATTTACATCCAAGTTAGTTAGCATATAGGGCAATCATGGTTTCAAGAGTAGATTCCAGTGATTCATCCCCTATGTATAACACTTACTGCTCATCCCAACAAGTGTCTTCCTTAATGCCCCTTACCCATTTAGCCCATCCTCCCACCCACAACCCCTCCAGTAACCCTCAGTTTGTTCTCTGTATTTAAGAGTCTCTTATGGTTTGTCCCCCTCCCTGTTTTTATTTTATTTTTGCTTCCCTTCTCTTATGTTCATCTCTTTTGTATCTTAAATTCCACATGAGTGAAGTCATATGATATTTGTCTTTCTCTGACTATTTTTGCTTAGCATAATACGCTCTAGTTTCACGCATGTTGTTGCAAATGGCAAGATTTCATTCTTTTTGATTGCCGAGTAATACTCCATTGTGTGTGTGTGTGTGTGTGTGTGTGTGTGTGTGTGTGTGTGTGTGTGTATATATATATATACACACACCATATCTTCTTTATCCATTCATCCATCGATGGACATTTGGGCTCTTTCCATACTTTGGATATTGTCAGTAATACTGCTATAAACATTGGAGTGCACATGCCTCTTGAAAACAGTACCCCTGCATCCCTAGTAGTGTTATTGCTGGGTCGTAGGGTAGTTCTATTTTTAACTTTTTAAGGAACCTCCATACTGTTTTCCAGAGTGGCTGCACCAGTTTGCATTCCCACCAGCAGTGCAAAAGAGATCCTCTTTTTCCGCATCCTCGCCAACATCTGTTGTTTCCTGAGTTGTTAATTTTAGCCACTGTGACTGATGTGAGGTGAATAGACTTCATTTTTTTAGAGAAGTTTTAGGTTCACAGCAAAATTGAGTGGAAGTTACAGAGATTTCCCATATACCCCCTTCCCTCACACATGCATTGCCTCCCCCATTATCAATATCCCCCACAGGAGTGGTGCAGTTATTACAGTTGAACCTACGTTGACACATCATAATCACCCAGAGTCCATGGTGTACGTTACTTTTCACTCTTGGCATTGGTTACTCTATGAGTTTGGACAAATGTGTGACATGTATCCACCATTATAGTATCTTACAGTTTCATTGCTAAAAATCCTCTGTGCTCTGCCTATTTATCCCTCTAGAATCTAGTTTTAGGCTGTTTTTCTCTTTGCTTCTTTTCCTTTCCCATTTCATTTTCCAGTTCTTTCTCTTTCCTTCCTTTTCTTAGGGACAGTGTGTCTTGAAAGTTTTGAAAACCTCATGTCTATTCCCTCTCCCCACTGACACTTGCTGGCTTCTGCCTCTTCTGCTCCATGTAGGCTAACCATCCATCTGATTGACGTATTCTTTCCTTAGCCATCTGAATGCTTTCTATCGGCTCTTTGAACTCAGAGTCCTGCAACCCACTGTGTCTTTTCATGATAACTTTGCAGTTTCTACTCTTACTCATTGTGGGTGGACTTCACGGCTTGAACTCTTGAAAGCAGTGTTCATTTTTGCACCTTCAGGGAGCATCTCATTATTGTCCCTGTGTCCTGGCTTATGGAATGCGCCTCTTGAACATGTTAAGTTTTACCAGAACGTCTTCGCAGGCAACCTAAGGCAGCTACTTATTTGCCCCCTAGATCTCCGTATTTCTTCATCTGTTTTTATTATTATGTTTTTCCTTTATTAAAGAAAAGCGATAACAGACAAGGTAAAACATAGAGAAATCAAATATCTCAAATTTATTACACTATTTTCATGCCCTAATTGATTGTAAATATCTTTTCTTGAATGGGTGTGAATATTTAACAAGTGTAGACTTTTGATTGATCAGGCCAGGATTTGGACTTCTGCCTTGCTCCTTCCTAATGATATGACCTCAGATGAGCTACCCAACCTTTCAGAGCCTCAGTGTCCTCCTTTGTTGAATGGGAATACTGATAGCACCCTTATCAAAAGTCCCAGGCACAGTGCTTGGCCTGAAGCACAGACTCATGACCTGCCTCTAGTTTCCTTCTCTTCCCCCTTTACCTCCCCCACCTCTCATTTTGCCTCTATTCATTATCATCCTCATTCTTGAGGAGTTAAATCCAAACCCATGAGTCCAAGGGCTTCCCCAAGATCTTGGAATGTTTTGGCAGGGACTTTAGGGTCTTTTGTTTTCTGACTCTTAGATCTCTTTTTTCTTGGGAGCATGGGAAAACTCCCTGAGCTTGATTATTTATTCAGTTCTTTCATGCTCCCCAAATTGTCACAGCCATGTTTAAACCATGTTATCGGCAAGTCTCACTGAAAAGGCAATTTAATATTGCCCTGTGTTGCATCATTGCATATATTATTTCGGTCTGTCATGGACCTGTCAGCAAGTCTTGATGAAGTACAGAGCCAATGGTAACAAGCCTGAAATCTGACAGGTCTTTCACAGAAGCAGCTCCAATCGGTGCAGTGGTATTTCTTCAGAAATAAGGCCCTCTTGGTGTCTTTGTTGATAGAACTAGCAATCTAGCCCCAGTCATATCTCCCCCTGAGCTCAGTCTTCAGTGCTGGCGATTCAGTCTGTTGTATGGCTTAGAAAAACAGAGCCATCACAGGCCTGTGATATACTGAAGGCTGCAGCCAGGAATAGCTTGGTAATTTATCCCCACTCTCGGGCTCTAATTATTCTGTTACTCGCTAGCTTGTTCGATTGACACTCTCCAGGTTCTGCCTTACCCAAGCAGAGAACAAAAGGCTTCCCTTGAAAGTGGGGGCCTGGCCATGTCAATACAGTGAACTGCATATAAATAATGCAGCAGTGCTGGCTTCATTTTTATAAAGTCTTGTTGAGAAATGCATGATAATGATCAGGCCTCTGGAACCCAGCAGGCGTGTGCTTTTGATGTGTGCCTTGCTCTGGGTAAAAGCAGGAAAGTCAAAAGTTCTTGTGCTTGCAAAGGCTCCTTCGTGGTCTCAGGAGAAGTGACACTTTCTTTCCTTTTGTGTCCCTCAGAGGTGGGGGGTTCCTCCCTGCCTGGAAAAGTTCTGGTAGATACACAGTGGGCCCACAGTAAATAGTTTCTGTATTAGTGTGTTTTACTACGATGATGATGATGATGGTATCAGTTACCACTATTCACCATCAAAAATGGGTCTTACTTATATTCTGCCATTTTAATCCTCGTAGGCCTAGAGTGGCTTATTGTTTCTGAGAATGCCCTCCCAACTAGCCTTAGGTCTTTGCTTTTGTCTGCTCAGCTTCCCCATAAACGAATCTTCAGGGTGTAAACCTGGCAGCCAGAGCTCCGGGACTTGAGTTGGGGAATGGATGTTGAGGGCTTACTCTCAGAGAGAGAGGCATCTCCTTACTTTATCTCCCTGTTCTTGTCAAGACGATCCCTTGTAGCTGGGCCTTGTACCCTACTCAGTCTCAAGTGAACCTCCGTCACCTTTCATGGTGCAGGAGAGGGAGTCCCCGGTTGCTCATAATGACGGTGCATGGGGTTCTGATTACTTCCTATGCAGCTTGCAGCCACCTTGCTGTTTTTAGCCCCACTTTTAAAAAAAATTCCCACTTTCAGAAGCACCTGGTGCCACTACTTCCTGAACTTTTTTGGGTCTCTGCAGGGAAGTCATTGTGATTCTGGGTTTTTCACCCTGCTACTTAGGTTTTATCTTTCTGAGTCTCCCAAGAGCCTTATTCTTGGCTCTGTGTTTTCTGCCTTTCAGATTTCTGTTAGTGTCCTTGCGTGTGTTATCTTTGTCATTGTGGGCTTTTGCCTTTTTGAAACATTCTTATACTGCCATTGTGTTAGAATTTTTAAAGGGAGCAGAGGTCAACGTGTGTAGTCAGTCTGGTATCTTTAACTGGAAGGGTCTTTTTGTTTTTGCTTTTTTCAAGGAAGAAAAGAAGATGTGTTAGAGATTTGGCATGTTTTGGGGGAAGTAGGCAATGGGAGGGAGGTATGTGAGGTAGGCGAAATGCATTTCCATAAGGTGCATAGTTTGTGTAAGAAACCAGTGTTTTGCTGCTGCTTTTGGTCGCTCCAGGGATCAGAAATCTAGCTTTTTCTCTTCTAGAGTCTGCACTGAGAGCAGTTGCTGAAGATCTGGGCCATATAATAGAAACAATTAAAAAGTGATTAGGGACCTGAAAGCTTCCTCTTGTAACTGACATCCTAGGGTTCTCATACATTACCTCAATAAACACAGATTGAACTCTCAAAATTTGCCAGGGAGGCACTGTGCCTCGTGCTGGGGAATGGCATGATGAATAAGGTACATATGGTCCCTGCTGTGGGAGGTCATGGCCAGACTTGAGGTACTGAAATTCCAGAAAGGCTAGACAGAGAGCCTCAGGAAATGAAACAAAATAACATTCTTTTATCATAAAGCGGTAGATGCTTTAGTACCTTCTGACCTTCCCCACTCATACATGCTTTTATCTAAAATAGTATAAAATAAGGGCGCCTGGGTGGCTCAGTTGGTTAAGCGATTTGACTTTTGCTCAGGTCGTAATCGCATGATTCATGAGCTCGAGTCCCGTGTTGGGCTCTGTGCTGACAGCTCAGAGCCTGGAGTCTGCTTCAGATTCTGTCTCTCTCACTCTCTGCCCCTCCCCCACTCTCTCAAAAATGAATAAAACATTAAAAAAAATAGTATAAAATACAATAAGCCCAGAGTTCTGGACCCCTCCAGCCTGTCAGACCTTTTAGTCAACATGGGCTCCTGAGACTGCTGAGTCTCAAATCTGTGTAAAAAACAAAGGCGACCTCAGGTGATCACATCCAATTACTCTGTCGTGAATCCTTGATTTCGTGTACATGAAGTTCTGAGCTACCACAAAGAGAAAAGAAATATAACTCCAGCTAAGTTCAGGTTGCCATTCAATTACAATTTCTTTTTTAACCCATAAGTCATCTTGGTGAATTGACACTTTTAACATTACATAATGGACTTATTTCTGGTAATATTTCTTCTTCTGAGGTTTACTGTGGAATACTCATGTAGCCCCTTGAACTTGTTGATTATTAGTGTGTGCATGGCATATCTTTTCTCTCCTTCCACTCTTGAACCTATTCTGCATCTTTATATTTAAAGTAAGTTTCTTACAGACACCAGAGTTGGATTTTTATTTTTTATTTTTTATTTGTTTCCAGCCTGAAATTTTTTGCCTTTCCAAGGGAGTTTTTAGGTGAGGTTTCAATCTACCATCTTGCCATTTGTCTTTTATTTGCTCCGTGTGTTCTTTATAATTTTCCCCTCTTCCTACCTTCTTCTGGATTACTGAAGTATTTTTAGTATTCCCTTTTATCTCCCAAATTGGTGTATTAATTTTATCTCCTTTTTTACTGGTTCCTCTAGGATTTATAAGATGCATCTTTAACTTATCATAGTTTGCCTTAAAATATTTTTATACCCTGCTGTATGTAGTATCTTTCATATCTCCCTATCATTTGTTCTATTATTGTCATTTTTTGTACATGTGTTATAAGCCCCACAGTACTTTGAATTTTTTTCCTAATTTATATTCTAAAGATGGAGAAAAAGCCAATTATCTTTTAAAGAAATTTAAAAATGAAAAGCTGCCCTTTGTATCTACCCACATATTTACTGATTCTGATACTTTTCATTGCTTTCAATTAACCATCATTTATCAATTAACATTTCCATTTAATGCCATCCTCCTCCTCCCTAAAGAATTGCCTTTAACATTTCTTGCAGTGCAGGTTTCTTGGAAATGAGTTCTGTTTTTGTTTGTTTGAAAAAGCCTATATTTCATTACTCCTTGTGTAAAGATCTTTTTTTTTAAGTTTATGTATGTATTTTGAAAGCGCATGCTTGATGGGGTGATGGGGGCAGTGAGAGAGAGCGGGGAGAGATAATATCAGGCAGGCTCTGCACTGATGGGGCTCAAACCCGTGAACCCTGAGATCATGACCTGAGCCAAGATTGAGAGTCAGACGCTTAACTGACTTAGCCACCCAGTCACCCCTGAAAATCTTTTTTTCTGAATATAAAATTCTAGTTTGATTTTTTATTTCTTTTTAAAATTTTTCAGTATTCTAAAGATGTCATTCCACTTTCTTCTGGGTTGCATTATTTCTGGAAAAAAATCTGCCTTTTTAGGACTGTCTATTACCTGTCTTTCCTCTGACCACTTTTAAGATCATCATTTTTAAAAAATAATTTGATTATATAATATGTCTTGATGTGGTTTTCTTTGTCTTTATCTTCCTTTGGTTTCTTCCAGTGAGTGTGGCTCTGTGGGTGATAGCTTTTATCAAATAGAAGAAAACATTTGACAATTATTTCTTCAAATATTTTTTATTGGAAGCTGATATTGTCAGTTATTTTCTGTTATCCAGTGTCTGGGTTTTACTCTCTCTCTCTCTCTCTTTTTTTTCCTGCTTTTTCCGGTAGGCTGTTAATGTACTTTTGGCTTAGTTTTATTTTTTGAAATCTTTCTAAACTTTGTTAGTGCAGGCTTATTGTAACCTTTACACAGGAAGGCTCAGTTATGCTTCTAGGCATTCTTTGGGGTTTTCCACTGAATGCCCCAAGGAGTCAGTGAGGATGGTGTGCTCAGATGATTCCCGTTCTCACTGTGAGCCCTGAGAACTGTTCAGCTCACAGATTTCCAGTCACTTCTCACCAGATCTCCTGGAGCATCTGTGTGCATATCTGCATCTCCATAAAGCTTTCATGGGACTCTTGTGCAGATTTTCAGGACCCTCTTCCTGCATAGCTACCTCCTCTTTGGAAATCTGTGCCAGCACAGCTTCCAGCCACCTCAAAATCCTTGAATTCTGATCTCAGTCTTCTCGGTTTCATGAACTTCACTTGTTTTCCTTGGCATCCTTCTTTCTGCTTTGTGGTCGGGCATGGGCTTCCTGGCAGAAAGCCAGAGCAATCTTAGGGCTCACCTCATTTGTTTCCTTCTCTCCGGGATAGTTCTGTGCTGCCTGTTGTTCAGGCTCTAAGAGCAGTTGTGTCACGTTTTTTTTTCTCCCCCCTTTTCTAGTTTCTTAAGATGGGAGCAGGGCAGGGGACGGGGAGGTAAAATCTAGTCTCTGCTACTCCATCATGGTTAGAAGCAGAAGTTTCTATTGTTGTTACTTCAGTAAGAGTTTCTATCTAGATGTGGCCTTTAACTTCGTTACGTATTTTTCGTTCTTCAATATGAGTTGGTCATTTCTCTCCTTTAAAGAAAAAAAAACTGTGGCAAAATATATTCATAGATCTCTGATTAAAATGTTTTGGAGTATTATGCATGATGTATTTTTTTTTCTCATTTTTATTTTGGTCATGCCTTGCTTAGAAATTTTATGCTCCCATTCATAATGTGAGAGTGGCATCTAATTTTTGTTTCTCATGCTGTCTTTGTTTGGCTTTGTAATATAGTTATCCTACCTTCATAAATAACTTGGGGAGCATTTCTTCTTCTTCTAGACTCCGAAATAATTTGGAGTACTTTGTTCCTTGAACATTTGGGAAAACTTTCTAGTATAGCCATTTGGGCTGAAGTTTTATTTGAGAGATGATTTTTAGCTATTGGCTCATTTTTTAAATAGTTTATTAAGGTTTCATATGTTTTCTTGAGTCAGCTTTGGTAAGTTCTGTTTTTCTAGTAAATTTTCCATTCCGTCTAAATTTTCAAATTTGCTAGCATAATGTTACTTACTTAATCTCTTTTTTTCTTTTAAGGTCTGCTTTATCTATAAGGATGTCCGTCATTTTCATTCATGATATTTGTTATTTTTCTCCTACTCTTCTTTTTCCTTCCTTACTTTGACCAGAGGGTTTTTTTGTTTTGTTTTGTTCTTTGTTTTGTTTTGATTTTTGTATTGTCTTCTCCTAGAGCCACATTTTGGATCTCTTGACTGTCTGAGTTTTGTCTTGTTATTTTATATCTTTCATATTCTTTTTTCTTTACTATTCCTTTTGATTTTTTTTCAATTTAATCTATCTTTGTTTTTCCTAATGTTTAAGTTGGCTGCTTAAGGTTATTAATTTTGAGACATTCTTTGTTTCACTTTTTTTTAAAATGTTTATTTACTTTTGAGGGAGAAAGAGAGTGCAAGTGGGAAAAGGACAGAGAGAGAGGGAGACAGAGTATTCGAAGTAGGCTCTGCACTGAGAGCCCTTTGCAGGGCTGGAACCCACAAACTGTGAGATCGTGACCTGAAGCGAAGGATGCTTAACCGACTGAGCCACCCAGAAGCCCCATCAAGTGCCTTTTGTTTTTCTTTTTTTTTTTTTTTTTAAATCTAGGACCTCTTGTTTTATAGATGGTCACATTATGTTGTTCATTTCATAAAATTTAATGAATGGTAACATTCTTTATAAAAAAACCCTTTGTCATATTAAAAAATAGGTGTTGTAAACCAGATAGTCCTCAACTTTAACCCCAATGTGGATAGTATTGTCTTTCAACCAATTGTGGAATTCAGCCCATTCACATTTGTTGTAATTAACCGAAATAAGCAATTTTATTTTTTCTATGGTATTTTTATTTTCTATTTACATTACATTACCCTCTTTTGCTTTCCTTTTTGATTTAGTTTGGTTTCACAGACTTCTTAACTTCCTCTTTATTCCTTTTTAATTCCTTTTTATTTTGAGACTTCTGCTACGCTTTTTGATTCTGTTAGAAATTACCTTTTCATCCTGCACATTATTAAACTTATGTCCGGCCCAAACACACAGATATACACATATGCCTATTTTTCCTGTGTACGTCTTCTTCAATTTCTGACTTTGAGATTTTGCTAACAGTATTTTCACCTCCGGGCCATTAATAGATTTTTTTCCTTCTAATATCCCAGGAAGGTGTTTCAGGAAAGCTTAGTATTACAAATTCCTGTTTCATGGTTTATCGTCATCTTTGTAGACTTAAACGTGTGTGTATGTACCTATGTACGTGTGTGCACACATGTACACGTGCCTATGTGTGTAAGTGCACACACATGCATATGGAGAGAGAGAATGAACATCTCAGCGCTCACCACCACTGGTTTCCCTAATGTTGAGTCACTTGTTTTTTTGCTTAAGTTCACGCTCAAGTATTGCCTTCACAGCACGTATATGGGAAGTTTTCTTTTTTAATCCTTGCATGTTGAAAATGTTTTTCTTCTCCCCTGACAGCTGAATAATATTTTGTCTGGGCATAGGATTTTTGGATCATTTTTCCTCATAGTCTGTACACTGTTCCACTGTCTTCTACATTCCAGAGGTGTAGATGAGAATTCCTTAGCCGGTCTGAATCTCTTGCCTTTGTAAGTAATTTACTCTTTCTGTCTGGAAGCTGGTGTAATTTTCTGTTTATGCTTGAAACTCAAGTATTTCCTGGATTCACTTCCTGGACTTAATGAGCGTTTTAATCTGCGGGCTTAAATCTTAAATCTTGCTTCAGCTCAGTATAATAACAATAAAAAAGATCTGGTAGTGTATTCGTTTAATTATAGCATCTCTTTCATCTCTCTCTCTCTCTCTCTCTCTCTTTTTAAAGTTTTCCTTTTCTCCTTGGAAAAAAAAATCCCGTGTGGAATTACACTAATGCTCATGTTATACTGCCGTGGATCTGCTCTCTTCTTTCTTCCCTCATTATTTCTCTTTTTGTGCCTTTGCTCTGGGTAGTTGGAGATGTTGTTCATTTGGTCTTCCCGGTCATTAATAGGCTTCTCAACGGTGCCAGCGATTTTCCCTTTAGTCCTTCTGCAGAAATTTAAAAAATTTTAAATTTAAAATCCGTGTGTCTTGTTCAGAAAGGCTTTCTCGCCGCCTTCTGCCCTCTGGCTACTTCCATTATTGATGTTGAGTTCCAGGCGTTGTACTGTGATCTCTTCAGAGACACCTGCCCTCCTATACATGTTCTCTGAGACCTACTCTCATATCACCTGGTCCCCTAAGTTAGTATGGTTTTTGTGCTGCCTGCTCAATGGTTGTTGTTCTTTTGACCTGGCTATAGGATTTTATAGTCTCGTCAGTAACAAATCTAAAAGCGAGGAAGCTCCAGCACTTTCTGCCCTGGTATTCTGGCTGGCAGAGAACAAACAGCCAGTGACCCTCTCTCCCCGGCGACAACACTCCTCCCTGGCTACTCATCTTTGAAACAACCCAGCCTGCTAGTGTAGCCCCAGCCTTTCTCCCCTGTCTGCGGTTCTGATCCTATAGATTACACCTTCCACCCCCAGTAGGCTGGTAGGTCAGCTTGCCTGATGGGGAACAGCTATTCTGGGAGTTGCAAGTTGCTCAGGAATACCTCAGGGAATGGCAAAACCCTGGTGTCTTAAAAAAGGCCTCAAGGGGAGGGAAACCTTTTGTTCTGCTACTGGTACCTTGCCTTTACTCACTTTCTGTCTCTCCTGGAGAGTTCTGGAGAGCTGAAGGCCTCAGATCCACTCTACATTTTTCCAGTTCTGCTTTTGTTTGTTCGTTTATTTGTTTTTAATGTCTTAAAAAAATTTTTTTTAAGTTTACTTATTCAGAGAAAGAGAGGGGGGAGGGGTGGGAGGGGAGGGACAAAGAGAGAGGGAGAGAGAGAGAGAGAGAGAGAAATCTCAAGCAAGCTCCAACTGTAGCCCAATGCAGGGCTCAAACTCAGGAAAACTGTGAGATCATGACCTGAGCTGAGATCTAGAGTCACATGCTTAACCATCTGAGCTACCCAGGTATCCCACCCCCTGCTTTTACACATTCATATTACCTAGGAGTTGATTTAAAGAGATCCAAATGAAATGGACCCTAATAGTGTTTGAATAATCCTGAGGAGGGTGGGTGGAGTTGCCCAAGGCATCTGCAGCTGTGAACCTCTCTGCCTCCTGGGCTTAGTCATTCTTCCTCAAAGCAGGCTCTCTGGCCATTTATTCTAACGTGCTGTGAGGACCCAGACATCCCTCTCCTTGCCCTTACTGGGGGGAAAACCTGCTTGGGATAACATAATTGTGCTGTAAAGTGTTGAGTTGTTTAACTGTTGCTCTGTTACAAACCACAGCGAGTGCTCAGTAGTTGAGCACAGTAATCCATTTATTTGGCTCATGGTGTTGCTCGTTCAGACTGTGCTCTGCTGGGTGGTTCTTCTAGTGTTAACTGAACTCACTGCGTCAGGTCTTGACAGCCTGGGATGTGTGATGCAGGCCGAGTCTGGTGGTCATTGCCCTGCTGTACACATCTCTTCTCCTCCTTGCACCACTGTGCTAGCCCCATGTGATTTTCTCTAGGCTGTGCGAGAGACACAGGAGAGCAAGCAGAAACACATGATGCCTCTTGAAGCTTAGGCTTGAAACCAGAATGCTGTCCTCCTGACTTATTCTTTTGGCCGAATCCAGCCATGTGACAGAATCTGAAGTCTACACTTAGGAAAGGAGGCCCTGTGGATAGGGTGGAGATAGGAGGGGGCGGGCAGTTACAAATCACATGGCAAGAGATGAACATATATAGAGGCTCGGACACTTTGGACCGTGACTCCAACCTTCCACCGCTGTTAAGAGCTAGAAGGCAATGTTACCAAGTTAGAATGCTGCCCCAGAAGAGGGAGCAATGAGTTTAGCTTGGAGCTAGTGGTGGGGGGTGCCATTGGAACTGGACTATAAGGAGGACTTGGAGTTGGCCAATAGTTAAGAATGAGTGGAAGGAACAATAAGCAATTAAGACAGAAGGAACATTGAGAGCAGAGGTATAAAATTCTGCAAATGGCTGGGGCATTTGGAGAGTGAAGTGCTATTCTGTGTGGCCAGATCATTAGACATCATCTGTCCGCACCGTCTTCGGTTCCATAGCATTGAGCCATCAGAGCTTCCAAAAAGTTGGAATTCCAGGCTTTGTGCCAAGAGGATTTAGCCTGTTGTATGTTATTCGGAATGTGCTACGCAGGTGACTATCTTCTTGATACCTCAGATTTTGAGAATTGTCTTTTATAAGGTGGAGGATTTAGCATGTGTGTGTTACATTTCTGTGGACGCTAGCACTCCTTCAGTATATCTGTCCCACTTAGCTTCCTTAGCTCGAGGTGTTCTGCCCTCTCCACCATGTCTAGAAAAATCCTGAATGATAAATAACATGTATTCGCTTTCAAAAGACTTTTGGGTCTCACAAAAGGTCGCTTCCTGTATGGAGCCCTTCTTGCTTGATACTTTCTCCCCTTTTCTCCCACCAGGTTATATCAGATTCCCTTGCTAAAGGTTTTCGTTTTTTTCTCTCCCTCCTTTAGAAATTACTGTTAGTATGTGATTTGAGGTGTGATTTATTAATTTCTGTGTCCCCCAGTTTGGCTGTCAACTTTTATGCAGGCAGGGGACCAACTCTTTTGCCTACCACCGGTTCCCCAGGGCATCACATAGTGCCAGGAGCATAGTAACTGAGTACTACCTACTTCTTGAGTGGGTGAGTGCATGAGTGAATCAGTGTGAATGACTGAATGAGATGCACATAGACTATTGACTCTAAGAGATAGTTTTAGCCTTAAAACTGTGTGAGCTCCCCAAGTTTATCACTTACCTTTGCTGAGGCGGATAGACCATATTCGATTGTTGGTGTGGCCATTCAGTCAGTATGCATTTTGGCTGAGTGCGGACTACGTACTGGAGGTAGAGCTGGGCAAGGCTGGTTTGGCTCTGAAGGCTTAGTGGGGGAGACAGGGAAGTGAATGGGCAGAGACAGTTACCATGGTAAATGTTACAGGTATGTCCAGGTTGAAGCTTAGAGAAGAGGCTTTGGACTCAAGTTTGCCCTTCACTGGGGTTCATGAAAAGGGATGAGTCATGAACGCTAAGTGGTAAATATGTAACAATGAAGAACATCCTAGGCAGAATGAATAAAGGTTTCAGTGCCCAGGGAAGTGAGGAATCAGGCCTGCTAAGAGAGACTTCAAATAATACCATTCTGGACAATGAAGAAAGCAGGGGTCGGAAAGGCAAGACAGGAATCTGGAGGTTGGCACAGTCCTATTACTAAAGGTGGTTTAAGCCCAGCTAAGGGATTGGATTTTTCCTGAAGGCACTGAGGAGCAGTTGAAGAGTTTTAATCAGGGATTCATATAATCAGATTTAATTTTGTAAGGTTTGCTGTGGGCACACCATGAAGCATGGGTTGGAAGGCAATAGCAGTGTTGGGAAGGTACATAGGAAGCAGTTAATTACACAGCACTTTAAGGGTGACAATAGAAGGTATGTTTCACGTTCCAGGAGTTCAGAGGAGCACCTCTACCCAGAACTGGGGACTCAGTTGTCAGGATGAAGAAGCTGGGAAGAGTTTCCAAACAAGTAGGAATAGGGCAAAGACCTAGAAATGTGCACAAATATGTTTTTCACCCCTCACCCCCCCTTCAGAGAATTGCAAATGATTTGTTATTGCTGAAATGTACAATACTAAGGCTGAATGTATGAGAAATGAAGCTGGAGAGGAAAGTACCTTCCAGCATTCAGGTCTTCCTTCTATTAAATATTGCTTTAGACTGAAGCAACCATATGTATGCCGGTCACTTTTTGAATTTTTTTACTTTTTTATTATAGAGAGTTTTGAACATGCACAAAGCAGAGTAGAACACCCATTTACCCATCACTGAGCCCCACAGCCACCAACCCATGGCCAGGTACAAATGGAGACTTTGAATCTGAACAGGGGTGTGTAATTACTTAGTTTGACTTATTCTACTTCGTTAACATTGCGTCAGATATCTGGGGAGGTATTTGGCAAAATATAAAGGAAGCCTCACTCATACTATTGGTTCTGCCTCTGTCCCATTTTCTTAGGTCTCTCTGCTCCCTGGTGTGCAAATGGACATACTCGGCAGAGAAAGGCTGGGATGACAGTTTCTGGAAGCTGATTGGCTTGGAAGATTTTGTTGCGGATAATTACAGCAAAATAGGTAAAATCAAAACAAAATGAAAACATCTGGAAAGTGATTATGTGTATGCGTATGTGTATGAGGATATTGGTTTTTTATTTGTTTTTGTATGAATTGAAATGCAGAAACTCAGCCCTGTTTTCCTAAGAGGGATGAATCCATTACTGTGGGTCGACCACGACTAGTGGGCCCTTGTGTTGGGACTCATAGGACCTGAGTAGAGATATAGGCTGTGGAAGTCAGTCCTGAAATACAGAATTGTAGACATCGGGCTAGATTGAGGAAGACATTTGCAGGGAGTTGCTGGGAATAGCATAATCGAGGAAGTACATATAGATTGTTTCCCATGAGTACTAGGAAGATGTTTTATGAATTAGGTTCAAGGAACCACACAAGGCCATGAACAGAAAAAAATAGTTGAAGACATCAAAATTAGAAGAAACAGGAACAAGACAAACTAGGACATGAGCCATTGGTCCATAAGGCCATAGAATCCCAGACTTCCAGTTTTATGTGGCAATGAGAAGGCATTAAAAGCATGAGTTACTAGTAGGGGTTTACTTGGGGGAAGAATTTAGATGCTAAGTACAAATCACAGTAGCTCACATTTGAAAGTTTAAAGTTTGCACGGTCATCTCAGAGAGAGCTGTTTATTTCCTTTCGTTACTACTTAACAGTTCTAGTTGAATGTTTAGGCTAAGATGTTGTAACAACACAAGGGAAAAAAGTACAGTGGGTTAAACAAGATGGAAGGTCATTCCCTTTGTAATAGAATAGAGGTAAGTAACTGTCAGGCCAGCTCGGCCATTGTCACAACATTACCTCCAACTTTGGGTCCAAGGTAGTTACTCCAGTTCTCATCAGTTCCCAGCCGGTGAGTGGGACAAATGAAAAGGACTGAGAAATCCATCCATGTGAGCCATGTCATTTCTGATCGCATCCCACTGACCAGCCCTTGTTCATAAGACCCAGGTAGGCTTTAGGGGTGGTTGGGAAGTGTGGTCATTGGCCAGGCAGCCATGTGTCCATGTGCATGACCAGCTAAAACTTGAGAGTTGTGTTATTGAATATTGGCAAAAAACTGGTGTCAGCTACACATTCTGACTGCCCTTAATAACTGAGTCACACAATAGGTTTTTCCACTTTCACCTTTCTCTGGTGTGGAGTCCTCATGACCCATCTATTAAAGTTCAAGGATAGGGGCGCCTGGGTGTCTCAGTCGGTTAAGCATGAGGTTAATGCTTAGGTCAGGTCATGATCTCACGGTTCGTGGGTTCGAGCCCTGCGTCGGGCTCTGTGCTGACAGCTCAGAGCCTGGAGCCTGCTTTGAATTCTGTGTCCCCCTCTGTTTCTGCCCCTCCCCTGCTCATGCTCATTCTCTATCAAAAAATAAATGTAAAAAAAAAAAAAATTTAAAGTTCAAGGATAGAAACATGAGAGACTCAGGTAGCCCCTGCACTACCATGTGGTAGGCAACATACCTTGGTTGTCTGTGGTCTGTTCAACTACAAATTGCTAAGTCTGGGGAAAAAGAACAGTCATAGTAGTATGCACAAAGAGCCATTCTGGAATTGCTGTGGCTCAGTTGAAACCATCTCTGGATCTGAGCTGGTGGAGAAGGGGAAGAGGTCAGGACCAGGGATGAGAGGAATACAGCAAAGCAGCTTTCTTCTTCATCAGCTACATTCTGAGTCCTTTGGTAGGTGACTTATATACATTATCTCATTTGGCCCTCACAGACCTAGTAGTGTAGCTAGCTCTTCCCATTTTATGGGTGGGGAGACTGAGATTCAATTCCTTGTCCGCTCTTCAGTTGTCAAGTCAGTATTAGAACTAGGGTCTCTAATTCCACACATCCCTACCAAAGCAGACTGCCTATGGGATACATGAGATGGAGGCAACTGGTGTGGGTATATGGTGGCCTTCAGAAGGATTGGGCAGCAGTCCCAATATTGAGCACCCAAAGCCAACATTAAGTAGACTAGAACAAGTGTGCCTACCTGGACGGGAGTAGGGTGTGATGGGGTCTCAGTGGAGTATAATTTAATAGGGTGTAAAAAAGAGTATTTTAAGTATTAATATGACTAATACGATGGTTGGCTTTAAAATTCTGGGTGGTTGGGCCATTTGGAGGCAGCAGCTTGGACAGTGATGGGGACCAGGGTCGGTCTTTTATGGTGGGGGCTGAGTGAGCTGGCTAGAGGGTGGCATGTTGGGGCTCCTGCCAAGCAGGCGGGGGTTTTAGACAGTGCTTCCTTTTCCCAAGGAGAATGGGCAGCCGCACAGAAGCTGATGCTCAGCTGAAAGCTTCTAGAGGGCAGGGACCACTGTGCCTTACCCTTAAGTGTCTTGGCACAGGCGTTACTGATAAATGGATGCTGATGGAATGTGTGAGACACAGGCAAGGCTGTTAGAACCGAGACAGGTGGCAAGAGTTAAGAGAAAATGGCGGCAAAGAGCTGTCCCGGGTCCTAGACCACTAAAGCTACTATAACAACACCGTAGGCTGAGCGACTTATAGCAATGGAAAGGAACTTCTACCCTTCTGGAGACTGGGAAGTCCAAAGTCAAAGTGCCAACAAGGTAAGTTTAATGCTGAGGCCTCTTTTCTTGGCTTGTTGGCAGCTGCCTCTCACATTTGTTCACATGACCTCTTCTTTCTACATATGCAGAGAAAGAGTGTGCACAAGAGAATGCTCACTGGTGTTTCTTTTTCTAAGGACACAAATCCTGTTGGGTCAGGGTCCCACCCTTTGACCTCATTTTACCTTCATTACGTCCCACCCACCATATCACCAGGTATAGTCACCTTAGGGATTAGGGCTTCACCATGGGAACTTGGGGACACAAATTCAGCCCATAGCACCAGGGTATTAGTGTACTGGTCATTAGAGTTAAAGCAGGGCCATCAGGTCCTGAGTTCCCAATCTTTTGTTCGAAAGGCACCCCATGAGCTTGCTACCTTGAAGAACCTTTAGGACTGAGTGCTAGGGGAGGGTGTTTTGTCGTCTAATTGAGGGGTACAGGCAAGATGGGTCTAAAACACTGAACTGGGAGCTAGGGCAGTTCTAGTTCTGTCACTGATGGTTTCAACTTAGATAAGTCTAGTAATGTTTCCATATCTCTACAGTCTTACCTGTGAAGACAGAGTAAATGGTAGCAATTAACACTAATAGCTTCCTGCTTCCCAGACATGATACTGTTGTATTACAACCCTTATCCTGTTAAATTTTTACAACTGTGTAACAGAGCTGTTTTATTGTATTTTCTTCAGCTGAAGAAACTGAGGGTCAGAAAAGGGAACAGTGTTTAAATGATGGCCGTATAAGTTGCAAGCGGTAGAAGCGGAATTCAGACCCACGTTTGAATGATTCCAAATTCTGCTCCAGCCGTTTTGCTATCTTGACTTCCCATTAATATTCAGTGGGTGCCTATGAATAGTAAGCAGCAGATCAGTACCAACCCTGCTTCCCCTTCTGTATTTCAAGCACATGTCTATGTGCTTTCTCATACCTTGTGGCATGTAATTCTCACAGTCAGTGACAAAAATAGTGTTTCCCTGTTTGCAGACGAGAATTTGATAAATAATCTCATTTAACCACATGTAGAAGCAATAAATGATAAGTCAGGATCAAAGACCTTCCAATGGGAGGCCCTAGAAGGAGGTGATATCATATTGGAACACAAATTTCAACTTCTTTTACTCATGCTCCCCACTGTCCCTCAAATTTGGTTGTTCCTTCTGAGTTTTCCCATGGTATATTGGCCATATCTTATTATAATACACGTTGGTTACCTGTGTGTGTCTTGATTCCATGCTAGATTGTGAGCTCCTTAATGTCAGGATTTTCACTAATTTACCTTTGTGTCCTCAGTGCTGGCACAGGGCATGGCACAGTTTAGTAGCTCAGTTACTATTTGATTAATAAGTGGATAAATTTTACTATCTGATTAGTAAGTGGATAAATTTTACTATTTGATTAGTAAGTAGATAAATTGAGATGGCTGGTCCTGGTAGGTTGGCACTTCTTGCTTTTAAAAGCTATAATGATAGGCGCCTGGGTGGCTCAGTCAGTTAAGCATCCAACTTCAGCTCAGATCATGATCTCACAGTTCATGAGTTGGAGGCCCTCGTTGGGCTCTGTGCTGACAGCTCAGAGCCTAGAACCTGCTTTGGATTCTGTGTCTCCTTCTCTTTATGTCTCTCTCTCTCTCTCTCTCTCTCTCTCTCAAAAATAAAAGCTATAATGATTTTTACTGATTTTTGTAGTATCTTTGGCAACTTGGGTCTAACTTCAACTATGTTTTTTTGTTTTTTAATGTTTTGGTGTTCCCCCAACCCTGACACAAAACCCGTGTTTAATTGGTATATTCAGTTTGCTAATAGAGCAATACCTACAGGAAATATTCGTTAATAATCCATAATGTTAATCTAGCAGAAAATTTCCAGAGTAACTTTATTGGATTTAGCCTGTTAAGTTAATGGATTTTTAATGGATGTCCTAAGGAGACGTATCATTAACCAGAATATTGCCATACGTGGATTAAAACTTACCCATTCATCAAAATTAATTATGTGATGTTTCCTTTGATTTTCATTTCTGGTGACTTGAACTTGTAGTTTCGGTGAACCAAAAGTGGAAGATAGTAAAGAGGTTGTTAACTCTCAGTTTTGACTTTGAAAGATTGCTCTGGAAGATACCTCCAGACATTCTTCAGTAATTCTTGTAACAATGAGAAATTAATCTGGGAAGCCTCCTTATGAAGTGTTAAACAATTCCAGTGGACTCATTGCCCGTCAAGATGTGGGCAATAAAGTGCAAAACCTTTCAGCAGATTTGAGTAGAGCTTTGTGGATTTGAGCATTAATTCAATTACCATAATTCGCTCCATGCGGAGCTTTTAGCCAAGTCTTTACCAGCCTTCCTGGGCTCATGCAGTAAATAAGTGCTTTCCCCGAAAACCGAACACCTCAGCAGCTGATGGTCTTACGGAGGGATATTTTTGAAATGAATTATTGATGAAGTGTAAGTTAAGGATCAAATGCAGTATTTATACGGTGCATCTGAAGGACAGGGGAAGAAATTTACAATGTTGTAAGTAACTTACATGCAAATTTCCAAAGCTAAAATATTACTACCTAATGCCTTCTTTCAAGGAAATATTTGGAAGATTTGATTTGGGAACATGATACAAAGTATGGGGGAAAAATCCTTTTGTGAATCAAAAGACTACAGTAGACATTTCTTTCTTTTTTTAAAAATTTTTTAAAATGTTTTTTATTTATTTTTGAGACAGAGAGAGACAGAGCATGAGCAGGGGAGGGGCAGAGAGAGAGAGGGAGACACAGAATCCGAAGCAGGCTCCAGGCTCCGAGCTGTCAGCACAGAGCCTGACGTGGGGCTCAAACTCATGAACTGTGAGATCATGACCTGTGCTGAAGTTGGACGCTTAACCGACTGAGCCACCCAGGCGCCCCATAGGCTTTTTCTTTATAATTGAAACTATAGTAATGAAATGAACGTTGAGAATTGATGGGAAACACCCAAATCCAGTGTTTTGGAGGCATCATCTACCCATAGTCCAACAAAAGTCTGTTCCAGTAAATGTTGACCTTCAGTTCCATGAGAATCGCTCCCTAGATCACCCATCTGATCCTAAATATCTATCAAGGAAGAGATCGGTGAGGAGCAAGGACGCTTAGGAAGACACACAGCATCCCATCTGCTGTCATCCATTTTCCAGGATCTCTTTCAGCACTTCCCAGTTGCCTTTTTACTTCCTGGGTAGAGTGCTTAGCTGTGTTGCTGGGGCAGGCCACTTTGTGGAAACTCATGTGCGCAACATGGCTTAATGATTGAGTGATGATTTGCATTGCAGAGAGAGCTTTGTTATGTAAGAGGGTTCAGTGTTAGCTTCCAGATCATTCATTATTTGGGGTCAGGAAACCCAGGCAAAAAAGAGACGTAAAGCTCAAGTACAAGGAGTTACTAACTGTTAAGTGAGAGGCAAAATTGAAGATACAGCATATGTGAAGGAAAACACTTCCTTAAGGGGAGGAGTGCTGTATTTTTAAACTTCATTTCTCTCCCTCTGGGAGACACACAGGACACTGGCTACTCTCTGGCACGTGGTAGATACTGATGAAGTACTTGTTGAGTGAGTGAATGTATGTTTGAATGGAGGATTTGATAAACAATTCCTTTTTTGGCCTCAGTTGTCCGAAATACGTAATGTACTCCCCATAAAATTGTTTTGAATTATTTGATATCACTAGGCGACAGTGATTTCTTTTCGTAATTTCAGTGTTCACAGTCCTTTCTTCACGAATCGATTTAACACTTAGGAAGGGACTCTTGGAAAGACACACCCGAACCAGAATGATAGCGGCAGTTCAACCTCATTCCTGTAACAGAATCTCTCTGAGACTTTTCCATGATGAGAAACATTTCTAACTCCTTCAGAGCAAACAAAACAAAAACAAACAAAATCTTATTTTAAGAAGATTATGAATATCACTTTTCCAAAGAGTAAAATAAACCCGCAGTTAACTAAAGCTACATTGTAGGTATTTTTGTCATGTAGGCTTCACGTTGTAGGTAAAGAATCCTGGCTAATCACAAGTATGTGTTGAGGACATAGCTGGGCCAGGATTCACTACTGTTCTGTCCTAAAGTCTAAACAATTGATGGGGCACCTGGGTTGCTCAGTCAGTTGAGCGTGTGACTTCAGCTCAGGTCATGATTTCACAGTTCATGGGTTCGAGCCCTGCGTCAGGCTCTGTGCTGACAGCTGGAAGCATGGAGCCTGGAGCCTGCTTTGGATTCTGTGTCTCTCTCTCTCTCTGCCCCTCCCTCACTGGCCTGGGTACAGGTGGTTCAAGAAGAGCGACACATGCCAGGCCTGTGCTGACTCCATTTCAAGGCAGTGACTGTACTTCCTTTTTAACATGGCCCCGGGGAGGTTGTTCCCCACCCCCCCCAAGTCTCCTGGATGAGCTAAGCTATCCTCCTTCTCATGGATGGAATAAGTAAGAGTATACAAGCATGAATGATTGTTCACATTAATGCTTACGCCATCCTGAGGGAGAGAAGAGGAAATCCCTTTGTAGAAACATACATAAGGGGTTTATATTAGTAATATGCATCGTGGCCAGTGTTGGGAGCCTGAATGCAGGGATCTCTTATCATCCATAGTTGTGGGTATTATAAAATCCTTTTAAAGCTATTAATACCCAGTGATCAGGGACTTGGCCAACATGGTGGAGAAGTAGGGGGATCTGTACGTCCTGCGTCTCCCAAACAAAGAAGGGCTAAAGCCAAAGGACTTTAATACCCAGTGGTCTGAGTTCTCCCAATAGAACTAGACATGTTTGCAAGGATTTGTCCGTTCATTTCTTAGAATGTGAGACTTTTCACATAGAGTTTTGCTGAACTGCTGTTCCATCTTGGTATCATGAGATGTTAGTGCTTTTTTTAGTAATATATTTTGGAAGGTCTGTAGACATCTTTGGCCACAGGTAATCCCAGCATTTTCTAGGCTCTGTGGGGTCTTATACAATACTATCTCCCATGTCTTGGGGGAGACCTTCCCTATGGGTGTTTTCGACTGGGCTTTGCCTTTGCCCATCACCCTGAGCCTTTAGTCTTATCCCACTTTCTCTTACTACCCTTTTCACTCCTGTCCAGGTGATAAAACAGGGTGTTTTCAGTACCTGAGACAAGTTCATATCCTCTGAGTATTGTACTATCTTATTTTATCCTTTAAAATCAAATTTCTGCCTGATGGAGGATGACCTAGAAGTCTTCTTGTTAGTTAGTGATCCTTCCAATCATGCATCCATCCAAACAGCCACACTACTGAGTGTCTCCTATGTGCCAGGTGCTAGGTTAAGTACGAAAGAAAAGTATATTCACCATGATCCATGCCCTTGGGCATCTCGTGTCTATTGAGCAGAGAGGGGAGGTAAATAAAACAATAATCTCAGTGTTGTTCTTGTTTTTCAGTAAGTCTAGACATACTCAAAGTACTATGGGGCAGCAGAGAAGGAATTCACAATTTGAGGTGTTATCAAGGAATACTTTGACACCTCATAAGGAATTCTTATGAGATGGCATTTGAGATATCTAAAAAATATGAGTAGTAGTTTTTTAAGCAAAGCAGGTAAATGATTTTCAAGGCAGAAGAAACAGCCCAGGTGAAGATATGGAGGCACAGAAGACTGTAGGTGTCCATGAATTGTTGGACGTGGCTGGAGCATAGTGGATCTGGGGTAGGAAAGGAGAGGGGACTGGGTTTAATTTCTAATTGGGTTTCTATCCTTCCTTAGAGAGGGGGCCCCTGGTAAGAGACCCAATGTCACAAGATTGGCTCCCTTCCTCTCAAGAGATGGTTCCAATTATTACTTCTACCAGTGCTGTAAATAACACGGTGGGCAGTTTTAGAAGTTTTGTAGCTCCTCTGAAAATGGTTGTGCATGCACACATGAGCACCCCAATCTGTTTCTTTCCTCTAATCGCTATACAGTACCCACTGCCTACCTCTATACCATAAAGGTTTGTTACGGAGCTGAAAGGAGGTATCAGACGTCATAGTTCAGTGTGGCTTACAAAGCCTGTAGACCTGTTAGTTATCATTTTTTAAATATATTTTGGCACCATTAGGGCAACAGTCTTTACTGTCTCAACACTGTTCCCTGCCTGTTGAGCCTGAAAAAAGTAGTTGTGCTCCCCCAACCCACCACTGCCGCTCTTAGATTCCCAGAAGTACCATTTCAGTTGCTGGCCCTTCCAGGAATAGCCCTGCAGAGCCAGGAGGGCAAGGGAGCAGTGATGACCACATCATGCTGTAACGTAATGGCTTTTAGAAGTCTCACTGTGTCTAAGGTTTCATGGAACAGCTATTCCTTTCACTGTGGCATCTGGAAGATAATTGGAAGCCCCCCCCAAAAGTGAGGTCGGCTTCCAACTTCTCTTACTACTGCTGGGCAGTTCAGAGAATAGCCGAGCTGAAAGAGATCATAGAGATTTTGCTCTCGCCCTTTTTTGTTGATGAAAGATTCAGTGAGGTAGGGTGAACTTCCTTGGTCTTGGAGCACTTTAGTGACAGAGCTGAAACTGGAAACCAGGTCTCCTGAGCCTCCCCCAGTCCTGTGGTTGTTCCACTACTCCATGCCACCTTTCCTTGTCATTTAACCAATCTGGTTACTGTCATTTGAAAGGGACTAAGCACTAGAAGGTCACTGAGGGACAGGCTTACATACGTGAATGCACCGAATCCATTGTCCAGTCTTCAGCCTTGCAAATGCAGGAATTGGACTTTGTCCAAGCAACAAGGGATAGTTGGATCTAGGAATATTAGCTGTTGCCTATTTTAAGGGCTAAGAGTTTGGTCACCAGTATCAGGCCCGAGTTCAGTTTTGCCTCCGTTATCTGCAAGCCATGTAGGCTCTGCCATATTGTTGGGTGAGCTACTTGATTTTCCTGAGCTTTAACTGGTATATTAGGAGGACTGAAAGAAATAATGCAGGTAAAGATCCTAGCACACAGTTAAGTCTTCAAAAAAAAAAATGCCACTTCTTACTGTCTTCATAACTGTTCAGTCTCTTGAACTCAGATTCTCACGTAGGTGATAGATCATGTCTGCCAAAGCCAGTACCCCATGACTGATCCCATGTAATTACTGCCAACTTCTTCTGACTTTGGGGAATGCTTTTCTTAGTTCTACCCTCAGGTTCACACAGCTTTTCTTCCAAGCAGCATGTAATAAAATAATCAGACTTCTGCTTCAAAGTCATCATCACATTGAAGTCTTACCTCCTTGAGAGGTTATCTTAACCAGAATTATAGGATTTCCTAAATTCTTCAGTCCCATAACTGGTGATCTTTAGCTTTTTCTTATGAACAGAAGGGCACATATCCATAGGCAAAGAAAAAATACAGGATACATAGGTGATAATTAGCTAAGAAACTCAGTGACTAATGTTCCTATAGTGCTTTATGACTTCAAAAGAGTGTTTCTTTTCATGCATAGTCACACTTACTTTCCCACTGGAGCAAAATAGTTTTTACTCCAGATTTACACTTGGAGAAACTAGAAGTTAGAAGTTTTTGAGTCAGAAAGACCTATAATCAAATCCCAGAATCACCACTCATTGACTATACGACCTTGGGCAAGTCACTCAGCTTCTATGAACCTTGATTGTATCTATTAAACAGGTGTAGGAATACCTACCTTCCATGGGCTTCGTAATGGAGTGGTGATGTATGTAAACTGACTCCTGGTAAGACCCCAGTTAACAGTAGCTAACTTAGCTGACATGAGAAAATTCAATGCTATGTAAAATATCATAGTGATAAAGGAAGCTAATATTGGGCTCCCCTAATACCAAATTCTGTGGGCAACCAAGAAGGACTTTGGATAACTATATTCACATGAAGAAAGACAAGATTGGGTTAATGGTTTACAAAGATCAGATCATATTTATGATTGGATAAAAAGACAGAGGAAAAACTCTTATATTCCTTCTTTGTTCTCACTCATTAACTTAATGCTTGGCATCATGCTCCCTGCTGGAGAATAATGATGAACCAAAACCAACATGGATCCTGCCTTCCTGGAGTTTTTAATGTAGTAAAGAATGCATAAGCCAATCAATCACAAAATTGGCACTGAGGTAAATGCTACAGGGAATGGTAAAGGGGGCATTAAGAGTGTATAATAATGGGATATGGCCTTGTCAGGGAATCTAGGGCATGTTTGAGGAATTGATATTTAGACGAGGTTGATATGCACGGACTCTGTTAAGAGGTTTGGGAACATTGTTGCTGTTAAGGAACACCATTTGCAATGACTGTGGCAGGAGGGAGCATGGTGAAGGAAGACCATTGTGGCCAGAGCTGAGTACATTGAAAGCGAATGGGATGCAAATTCCCTGAAATCATTATCTCATAGAGCTAGCTTCATCAGACTGAGTGTGGTTGAGAGAAAGCTAAGGGAGTATTTTGACTGTCCCAGTCAGCTTTGTATATTCATGTTCAGCTGGGCACCTACAAGTAGGAAAGTAAGCTGCAGATGTGATCTTGGAGGCCCTGAGAGCAAGGTTGAATTGCTGCTCAGGTGAGGTGCTGCTCCTAGTTTTCCAAAAATTTGATCCCTAAAAACCATTGACCTATGTGCTTCCTGCTAATGATAGATCTTGGTTTTGATGATTTTGCATATGATTGTAAAGGGGATGTCATTAGGAAATAGCACAGGTTCACTATGAATGAATTCTGCTGACCTAACCTTAGATGTTGCCTGTTCTGAAACTTCCTTTCTCAGTAACAGTCTCCTTCTTTAGATTGTTGGGCATAGTCTAAGCTCCAGTAACACCTAGTGCTTACATCTTGTCTCTCTTCTCTTGTATCCTCAACTGGACTCTTCTTATTGTCTCCTCTGCCCAGCATCACCACTAAGTAAATGCTGGATAGATTGGTGGATGGGAGAGATTGAGATCCAACACAGAACTCTTGATTTGCCCACACAGCCCAACCACCCAACATGCTCCTCCTGTGGTGTCCTCTGTCTCCGTATAAGGTACAACAGTTCTCTCGTTCGGTGAGGACCCAAACCTCGAAGTCATTCTCCACGCTTCTCTTTCTCTTACCCCTTGTATTCAATTTGTCAATAAATTCTTTTTGCTTGGGTTCAAAATGAACCCTAAATTAGATCATTCCTACCCCTCTTCACTGTTACCATCCTAGTTCAAAGTATTTTCATCTTTTGCAGGATTAGTGTACCAGACTCTTAATTGGTTTCCTTGATTATGTTCTTTCCTCTGATAATCCATTGCTACAGCATCTGGAATATTATTTTAATAATGTAAATCAGATCATGCTATTCTTATTCCCAAATTCTTCTAGTGGCTTTCCATTACACTTAGAAAAAGAATCTAAATTCGTTGACATGTTCTACAAAGTCCTACACAGTAGCTCACTCCTTCTCCCCCCTTTCTTTTATTGCTTGCCATGCCCCCACTTATTTACCATCCACCATCAATGATATTCTTTCTGTTCTTCAGACATTTCTAGCATACGTAGCCTTTGCCTTAATTCAGCCCTCTGTCTGGTTTGCTCTTTTTCAAAATATTGGCATGGTTATCCTTTTCTCTTTGTTCATATCTCAGCTTAAATGTCATTAGAGAAGAGCCTTCCCTTACCTTCTGAGCTACCACTCTGTTCACTGCTCTAGCAGTATTCTATTTCTCTCTTGTATTTTCCTTTTAGTACTTGTCACTGTCTCATTACCTTATTCTTGTATGTATTTTTTTCTTGACAAAATAACTGCTCATTGAATATTATTGAAAAAATAAATGGGTTAATTAGAATTTTGAGAACACTACTGATCAATAAAATGGCAGAGAAGGAATGTATCTTGTTTGCTATACATTTTTGAAGAATTTCTAAGAGTTTTCTCGTAGTTAAAATAAGGGAATTTGGAATTAATTATATGTTCAGAATATATTCCCAAATGACTGAGAAACTATCTCAAAGACCATTGATAAAGTACTTAATCTCAATTCATTGTGAGTCCCTGGTGGTATGACATGCAGCATTGCATTTTAACTTGCCCTTGTTAATATTTTCAATCAGCAAGTTAGATAACACATAGAGGACTTGCTGAGTAAATATGTAAGTGATATAAAACAGGGAACCCTAACTAATACATTAAATAACATAATCCAAATTTCTTTTTAAACAACAGATTGGAAGGGTAAGCTAAAATTAACAAGGTGAATTTTTATCAGGGATAAATTCAGAGTTACGTCTTTTCATTAAAAAATACAAGGAAGGAATGGGCAAAAGATCTGAATAGACATTATAAAATAGAAAATAAAATTAAACAACGGTGTATCTTTTCTAAAGAAGACATAGGGATGGCCAAAAAGTACGTGAAAACATATTCAACATCACTCATCACCGGGGAAATGCAAATCAAAGCCACTGTGACATACCACTTCATGCCTGTCAGAGCAGCTAGTGTCACAAAGATAGGGAATAACAAGTGTGGGCAAGGATGTGAAGAAAAAGGAATCCTCGTGCACTGTTGGTGTGAGTGTAAATTGGTGCAGCTACTCTGAAAAGCCTGTACAGAGTTTCCTCAAAAAGTAGAAATGATCCCCCCAATTCCACTTGTGGGCATTATTATATGCCCCCCTGTCATGTTTACTGCAGCATTATTTATAATAACCAAGACATGGAAGCAACCTAAGTGTTCATCAGTGGATGAAGGGATAAAGAAGATGTGCTGTGTGTGTGTGTATGTGTGTGTGCATACACACAATGGAATATAATTCAGCTACAAAGAAGAATGAAATGTTGCCATGTGTGACAACATGGGTGGATCTTGGGGGCATTACGCTCAGGGAGATGAATCAGAAAAAGACAAATACCATATGGTCTCACTCTTAAGTGAGATCTTAAGAAGGAAAAAAGCAGCTCAAAGATACACAGAGCAGATGGTGGTTGCAAGGCAGGGTGGCAGGTGGGTGAAATGGGTAAATGTGGTCAAAAGGTACAAATTTCCAGTTAGAACAGTAAGTCCTAGGGATGTATGTATGGCCTGGTGAGTATAGTTAATAATACTATTTGAAATAATATATTTCATATATTTAAATATATCAATAATAAATATATATTTATAATATATTTGAAAAGTGCTGAGAGAATTGATCTTAAAAGTCCTCATTGTAAGAAAAATTGTAGTAAGGTGACAAATGTTAACTAGACGTAATGTCATTATTTCACAATGGATACAAATTTCAAATCATTATGTTGTACACTTGATACTAATATAATGTTATATGTCAGTTATACCTCAAGAAAAAAAAAATAGCTTCTCAATGACGTACGCGTGATCTCACTAGTAACCTAGATTTCATAGAGAATGCTTGATGGCTAAGGAGCGATGAGCCAAATATTTGTTGAGTACTTCTTATGTCACTCTTATATGCTTTATAACTATTAACTTATTTAATCCTTTTAGCCAGTCTAGGTAGGTACTATTGTACTTTACTGATGAGGAAACTGAGGCACAGAGAGTTTAAATGAGTTGCAGGTCACACAATAAGGAATAGAGCCAGGTGGGTCTTCTCTAGAGCCTGCATATCTGACCACAAGGCCGCAGAGCCTCCTGGGGCAGGGCCGTGTTAACATAGCTGCAGTGTTCAGGTCACCATCCTCAAGAGCCTCAGTTCTGGTCAAGATTACATCTAAAGTCCTGTGTCGAATTCCAGGCCTCACATTTATGAAGACCACTGACCACCTCCCCCGCCCCCCTCAAAAAAAAAAAAAAAATAGTGCATCTACAGGAGAATGACCCAGATAAAGAAGATAATTTAGATCCAGTGAATGTGGGAAATAGTTGGACAGTCTGGGGTTGTCTAACATAAAATCGCCTGCCACAAATCCGAAACGTTAATAAACGATGGAGCTAGATTCTAATCCAGATCTTTGACTGGATTGCTGACTGAAGGAGATCACAAAAGGTGCAAGCCCATCTCAGAGGCTCCTCCTCCCCTTTCTCTGAGTGTAGGGAAAAGAGGCCTGTAGATACGACTCACAGAGGATCAGAATGATCTTGGCTTTTCTGAAATCCCAGGAGGAGAATCAGTGGACAATATGACTCTTGCAAAGCCGCGTGTGTTTCATTCACATTAAAATTCACAGGTCAGTTTTGGATTTTTCCCTTCTTTTGAAAGTTATTAACCTGAGACTTGCATCTAGACCCCACTTGGACCTCTGACCTTGTGCCATTATTGTCAACCATTTAGAGGTCATCTAGTTCAGGGTTCTTGGAAAGCAGCCGTTTCCAGTGGCCGCTCTTCGCTGTTGTATGTGGCCTGTCAGAGCTGCTGCCTCTTCTACCCAGCTTCTCTTGGTCATGCAGCTAGCCAGTAGGTGTTGACCTTGGTTTCCAGGGTGGCCCTTAGCCCTGACTTCCTAGCTCCTCTGCGATGCCCTTCATCCCACTTCTGTGGATTTTGATTGTGCGATACTCACGACCTTTTCAGTTTCCCAGCATAGGCTAACCTTTCTGAGAATACACATCAGAAGGCCGCTGTGGTCAGGTTGGCAGGTCACTGGTTGACTAATGGCCTCTCCAAGGTTTGCTGGCAGATACTGCATTGTTGTGAACCCTATTGATCCCAAAAGTTCGCCTGCTGCACAGACAGCCTCTGCGGGCATGAGGAGGTGGTGAGTCATGGCCCTACCACCCCTGCCACCCATCTGTTCTCACGGCAAGGAGAACAAAGATGATCTCTTTGTGGTATCGTAAAACCTAGAAAGACATTAAAAATTCCGTTAAATTTTCATACCCTTTTAGCTGCTGAAATGTACAATCTATTAGGAGGGGAAAAAAGCCTCGTGCAATTTTTTTTCCCCATCGCCCTTACTTCAGAGGCTACTTAAGGGACCAGGTAATGATTTTACGATGTTTATTAATACTTCATGTTCTGCTTCCCTCCCCCCCCCCCCATTCTTTTCTACCAAGGACCGTGCATTTGTCTTTAAATTGAAAGTACAGAAGCTGCCAGGGGATCTTTCAGATACAGAGTTTTTTGCGATGTCATAGGTTGCCCTATTATGGATCTTGTATGTAGAGATCTTTGAGCTTCTGGGTGAGGGATATTCTTGAAATGCACTTTGGGGTAATAGAAAGAAAACAGGTTTTAGAGCCATACTAGATAAGAGTTTGAATCCTGATGCTGCCATTTATTCGCTGTGTAACTAGTATCACGCAAGTCACTTAACCTCTGAGGGTCTAAGTTCACCTACCTGCCACACTGAGAGAGAAATATCTGAGTAACACCTGGCAATTAAGATGACCTCACACACACACACACCTCCTAATGTAGGCCGCCTGGGAAAAATCTTGTCTGACCCCAGTCCTCATACTATTTTCAGTTTATCCTAGTTTTTCTGAATAATTACTTGATTTTCTAGGTCTCTCTTGGGCATCATATTGACTAAGTGGCAGGATGTTCCATATCCCTTCAGCTGCTTGAGGACTTAAAGCAAATTTGAGACTCATCTGTAGAGGTGTATATGTTGAACGCTGTCTCACTTCATTTTGTTCCCATCTGGGCTTTTATTTAATCTTCAGTCCCACTGATGTTTTCCCCTCCTTGTGTACTAGTTATAAGCTCCCTCCAGTATTTTTGAAGACACGCTAGCACACAGAAGAAAGTCTGGAACATAGTAGGTGCTCCATAGATACGGCAAGTGAACGAATGAGTGTTGGAGGGTACATTCAGAGACAGACAGATGCTTCAGAGGGGAGTTAAAACAAGTAAAAGAAGGTGAAGGTCATGAGTTCACATCTCCAAGATCTCTGAACGAAGACCTGGAGAAAGCAGTGAGAAAATGGAGCTAGGAGGCTAGAAATAGGGATTTGGAAGTTATCAGCGTCGAGGTACTTGGGGCTGTGGGTATGTGCGGAGGACTCCAGCAGCAACACAAAACTGGAGCTGGGAAAGAGGAGTCTCGGCAGGTCAGGTGATGTGGTGGTACCTGCTAAGAAAGCTAAGGAGTAATGGGCAGGGAGATGATAAGGCAATGAAGACTGAAAACTGGCCATTTGCTGAAGTGACTTGGAGACTCAAGAGCCACCCACTTTATTATATTGTAAAAGGGAAGGCAAAAGATAAGGGTTGAGGAGCAAATGATTCAGTAAAAACTACAGCAAACATGTACCAGGCACTTATTAGATGCCTGGTCCTGTGCCAGGTGTTTAATACGGATTAACATATAGCAACACCAGCGTTACGAGGGAATGTTATCCCTTTCCCCTCTTTCACGGAAGAGGAAAATTGAGGCGCATGAAGTTAAGAACCCAAAGTCACACAGCTGGCTAGTGTGGATTCAAGCCGCAAGTCAGATGTGTAGTAAGGTTTCAAGCCAAGACAGTTGGATGCCAGACTGAGAATAATAGCTGAGAAAACAGCCAGCAGATTTAGACAACTCTGTAAGAAATTTGGTTGATAGGGAGAGAAAGAGAAATGGAGAAGGTTGGTAGAGGAGGAAGAATAGTTGAAAGTTGCTTGGTTCGTTGGAGATGAGAGAGATTGGCTTGAACAGCTCTACTTGCTGACAGGAAGGTTCTGGTAATGAGTGATAGATTGACAATACTAGAGAGAGGAAAGAGAATTGATACACTGAGTTTGCCGAGAAGGCAGGAAGAATGGCTTCTAGAAAGAAGTGGGGAGATAGTCGTTCTGTTGCTCTAGGAAGAAGATGATGAGTGCAGACCTGGGGAGGAGGGTATGCTCAGAAGGGAAGTGAGGGGAGCTCCCTTTGGGTGGCTTCTGTTTTCTCTGTGAAGTGGATGAGATGATTATCTGAGAATGTGGCAGAGAAGTAAGGGAGTCTGAAGCCTGAGAAGAGTGGGAAAGGTTTAAGTAGAGAATGGGGGAACAAGAGGGGTGGAGAAAACTTGGAGGGTTGTTGAATGATATTGCTAGCCTTGCATGAGTTTATCATTAATCTGCCCTGTTGTGTGATGTTTCCCCTGCCCTGCACAGCCTTCTGGTCGCAAGCACAGAGGAAGGGGCTGTTCGTTTGCTTTTTTGTTAATTGTAGTGAATAGTAACACTACCCATCCAGTTCTGCCAGTCCATGACACTTCCTCCCTCATCGCCTAAATCTCAGTTACCAAGTGCTGGCAGTTCTCTGCCCCAAATATCTCTGATATACGCCCTCTCTCCATCTTAAATGCTTTCATGTTGAGGTTCCTGTAACCTCCCACCCGGACTGTTCAGCAGGCTTCTAAACTTCTCACTGAATGGAAACTTGCTTTCTTCAGCCCATTCTGCACACTGTCACCAGCGTGAGCTTTTTACAATAAAAATTGAGGTGTGCCTGGGTGGCTCAGTTGAATAAGTGTCTGACTTCGGCTCAGGTCATGATCTCACGATTCATGGGCTCGAGCTGCACATTCAGCTCTGTGCTAACGGCTCAGAGCCTGGAGCCTGCTTCAGATTCTGTGTCTCCTTCTCTCTCTGCCCCTCCTCTGCTCGTGCTGTCTCACTCTGTCTCTCAAAAATAAATAAATGTAAAAAAAAAAATTTATAATAAAAATCCAATGCTGTGTCTTCTAGCATAAACCTTCCCAAGTTTTCCCATTACTCTTGGGGCACAAAACAAAAGCACTCCCATGCCCTCCCCTTTTGGCATGGGAGGGGCATGCCCCTCTGTATACCTTTACTCCCCTGTATACCTTCTCTTCCCCTCGGGCATGGGAGGGCATCTCCCCTTTGATCTCTGTCCTCCAGTTGACTGCGTTTCTTTTAATTCTCTGCACCTAACCCTCTCACCACTGGGCTGGCTGTTTTGTTTGGTTTTACTGTCTTGCCTTCAGTATCAAGTCTATGTCGTAGGCAGAAGAAGGACAAGCACAAAGGGCAAAAGTGTGTGTGTGTGTGTGTGTGTGTGTGTGTGTGTGTGTGTGTCTGCTTCCATTTCAGGATGTTACCTTTCATCGTAAGGCCAGAAGTATATTACATGAATACCACTATCTGTAAGGGAAGCTGGAAAAGATAAGTTTTTTGCTGGTCACACTACCACCTCCTATAACATCTGAGTTGGGGCGCCTGGGTGGCTCAGTCAGTTAGGCATCCGACTTTTGTCCTCAGCTCTTGATCTCGAGGTCATGGGTTTGAGCCCGCATTGGGCTCTGCACTGGGCATGAGCTTACTTAGAAGACAAACCAAAACAAAAAAAAAACCCACATCAGAATTGTGTCATTAAGAAAGATGAGGAGGATGTGCGCTAAGTAGGCATCTTATACTCTCTGCCATAGATGAGGAGTTGTTTTTCAGGTGAAGAGCTGAGTGAAGGACATTGCTGATGGAAGTAACAGCCTAAGTAAAGGTTCAGAGCTGAGTAATAGGGTATGTGCAGGGAAGGAGTTTCTGGAACATTGAGTTTGGGGTGGGAAAAAGACGTGAAGCTGGAGAAGTAGGCAGGGACCAAATTATAATGGCTTTTCTGTGTCATGATGAGTCAAACTTTATCCTGTGTGTTCTTGTTCTCTAGATGGGATTTTATGCCCCAAGTGATGTCAAGTAAGGTGGTCCAATGAGTATGGAAAGACATTTAGGGTTTATATTTACCTTTATTTTTATTTCACTCTTTAAAATTTTACCTTTACATGTGTTTCACCATACACACATATAACTTACAAATCTAATAGCACATACATATCATTTATAAGTAATACATATGTTGGGAAATCATGATAAGACTTTTCTAGTGGCACACACAATTCAAATGTTCGGAAACCATTGCGTTAGGCATCTGGGAACTATTGAAGAGTTTTAAACAAAGAAATGACGTGGTCCATTGCACCATTCTTTCTCCTTTAGAGTATACAGTTCTTTAATTGTTTAAAGAATAATTTCAGAATGTTAGTGTTTGGAAAGGAATATAGAGAACGTGCACTTTGTTTTACAAGGATGATCCCTGAAGGTAAAATAATTAAGGATGATCTCTGAATCAGTTTGGGGCTGAGCTGGGTCTCAAACCCAGACCCCATCTCCTAATGGTCCTTTGTGTGTGTTCCCTACATGATTCTTTTCCTGATGCCCATCCTCTTTCTCTGCAATTATTTTTCCTTCCTCCTTAGAACCATGGACATGTGGGCACCCAGAAGTGAGTAAAGGTATACATTTTTCATAAACATTAACACCAACAAATTAGAGTTTTGTGGAAATGAATTACCCGCTTCGCTCAGGATTCTGTTAACTGTTCTGCCGTTGATTTGAAGTCTCGAGGCACAGATTCCCACAGGTTCTATTTCCATGATGGTAAATTCATCCGCTCACTGGAAAGCCTTTTGACATTGTGCTTGCAATGCTAACAGTCTAAGTAAGAGATCGCACTGAATAGATTTCTGACTTGGGAAGAGAGAGGCTTTCCAAGGGGTACACTGCTCACTTTATTGCAGCTCTGTGCATATGAAGAAACACGTGCTCCCATGGGGATGTGTCTGTGTTTGGATATATTTCATAGAGAGTATCTTGTAAAAACTGATGGGGAAAAATGTCTGATTTATAGAATCCTATTTCCTGATGCTGTGAATGCTAGTTCAGGTCTCTGTTAACTACTTCTTGGCCAATGTAATTGATTTATTTCCACCATGCCTCCACCAGCCCAGCTCTGCAAGTATGGGAAGGACAGGGACTCTGATGACCAGGTGGTAAGCAAGATCTTTACTCTCCTGGGTATGCTAAACTATTCAGAAAAGTCAGTTTATAGGGGTACAGATCAAGGGTTAGATGTCTCCAGACGAATGTGTTTGTCAAGTTGATGATCATGTTTACCAAGATCCTTTTATCACCAGCTGAGTCCTCTTTTAATGGCTTAGGTCACCCCGGAATTATTTCAAAAAACAGCTTGATGTTAGAACCTCTTGCGGGCTTGCCAGACACAAATGTAAAGTGAAGTCTGTAGTCTTTTTGGTAGCAAATGCCAATCTCAAGCCCACTTGTGTGAATCCTGAACAAATGTTTTCATATTTGATCAATTATTTCTTGGCCTCACAAAAATGACCATTTATTTTAAAAAGAGAGTTGTTGGATGTAAGAATCTTGACTGCATTTCCCAAAGAGAAAACTTTTATATATATATATGTGTGTGTGTGTGTGTGTGTGTGTGTGTGTGTGTGTGTGTGTATGTTATATGTATGTTTATATATCTTTAATATATACTATAATAAATAATATGTTTACACTATTATAAGTTATTAATAATTATAAATTATTATATTATTTATATAATATATAATATGTATAATATATAAATGTATATATATAAGTTTATGTATCTTTCTGTTTACAGTGAGGAAACTGTAGCTCAGAGAGGCAGAATGATGGCACAAAGCCAAGAAGTGGTAATTTTGGCATCTTTTAATTGTCCAGTTATTACAAAAGTTAATTCTGGAAAAATGACTGATTTTGCCTTCCTGGGCTTCCATTCTACGAGGACACTGAACTCTATCAGCTATTCTCAAACTGGCGCACATATCAGAACACCAGGAGAGCTTCTAGAGATGCTGATTTCTGGGTCCCCCTTAGAGTTTCTGATAGAGAAGATCTGAGGGCTCAAGCACTGGCATTTCCAACAAGTTCCCAGGTGATGATTCCCAGCCATACTTGGAGACCCTTTGGAGTAGATGGTCTCTCACATTTCTTCCAGGTGTTACTTGCTGGAAGGCCTGCAACCTGGCTAGTAGCTTCATTAGACCTGAATTGGTTGGTGATCAAAAACACTACTGCTTCCAAAGTGCTTTGACCAAGTTTGGTGGTTATCCAGGAAAATTGTCGACATGAATGGAGGAAAATGCTGATGAAAATCACCCCTTCATGTATTAATTTGCTCATTTGTCCAACAAATATTTATTGAGCATTCGATGTGCCAGGCATTATCCTAGGTACTGGAGATACAGCATGATTAAGACATACCTGGCCCCTGCCTATGATGTGTATATAGACTATGGAAGAAAACAGATTATTAATTTATTGTCATTACTGAAAGACTGTGAAGAAACAGATTATTAATTTTTTGTTATCACTGAGAAGGAAATGCATGGACCTATAAGAATAAAATACTCTACTCTGAAATTTGCGATTATAGCTAAACTTTACCAAAGGAGGCTTATTTTCTACTGTGGTCTTAAGTCATAAATTGCCTACTTCTCTCTATCCACTTTGACTTTCGTCCTTTGCTTTTGGAGGAGGTATTTCTATTGTGCCATCTCAGTAAGTGGCATTTTCATTTAATTTTTGCTAACCCAAACTTTGCCTTCCTGTCCTATATGAAACCTTGGCTTTGTTCAAAATTTGCATTTTCATTTTTAGCAGATAGTGACAGTTTAAATCAACAGCAAGAGCAGAAACCCTTGTCTAAAGCAATTTCCTCACTATTATTCCTCACTTCAATGGAATTAGAAGTCCTAGGGTGATGAATTCCAATAGTCCTCTCCACCCTCACCTGTACCTCCAGCTGTTTACCTTTTTTTAAAGAATAAAAGATGAAAGAAGGTTCTTGAAAGAAGAAAATCTATAACGAGAAGGAAAGGCAATCTTGTACTGGTAATGGTGATCATTTGTACAGTGTGTATTATGAGACAGGGACCACTTTCAAGCATTTTATGTGAATTATCAGGTAAACTTCCCAACAAACCAGTGAGGTGCAGGTACTATTATTATTTCTCTTTATAGATATGGAAATCGAGGCTTGTAGAGGTTAGATAACTGGCCTAACTCTCACACTTACCGGATGGGGGAGTAGGAATTCAAAACCAGGCCTGTCTGAATTCAGAAGCTCATGCTTTTTACCAGTAAATTAAACCTCCAGTCATTTCCATGCATTTTTCTTAGGGATGGTGCTGAATCATTTGTCTTACTGGTTTTCTGAGTCATCTCAGTGAACGGGGCCAGATCTGATGTATCTTCTGCACTCTGTCTTGTATCGTCTTTATTCCTGTCCTTTTTTTCTTGGGCAGTCCACCTGCTCCGTCATCTTTCTTCCCATTGCCTTAAAGAAGTAGCTTCTTAAGGCCTGTTTCTGTGATGCAGGAGAAGTCTGGTAAGCTTGCCAGGGAGTAAAAGTGCATTTATTCAGGCCTGTGATGTTTATTTGAAAGGGATGTTCAATCACAGATCTGACTTTTTTATGAGCCCCGTTCTATATCCTTGTGATTGGAAAAATATATCAGTAAGTACTGCTTCCATGATGAATCATTATCATGTCCATTATTTTAAAAGATTGGCCAATACAAACACTCAAAATATTGATAATCCGTGATTAATATGAAGTACATAACATGCATTTTAAGGTGAAATCTACCATGATAGTGATAAGAAGATGAGTTCTTGTTTGTTTGTTTGTTTGTTTGTTTGGTAAGCCAAAGACTTATAAAAGCTAGGTTGTCTATCACTAAGGAATATGTAACCACATTTATCTGGGGGTTCAGTTATTCTCTTTTTATTGGTGAAAACATGATTCTGCTTTTCAAAAGAAAGAGTTAGTGGTTTTATTTTTTAAGCTCATTAAGATAGTTCAAAAAGTCTTGGCTAGCAAACACCTATTAAAAAAATCCATTTTTCAATAATTTAGAGTGAATCAGACCCATATAGTTACATTTCCCTTAAGGGGGTTGTGCTTTCAAAATAATTAAAATAAGAGCTAGCATTATAGATCTTGAGCTTAGAAAATGTCTTGATTTGGTAAAATGGGACAGGACTGGAATCACCTTTCCACCTCATCACTAGCTAGTGGTACATGACCAGTAGTACAAAAAGTGCCAAGTGCCCACCTGATCTTCAAACTTTTATCCTTTTCATTAACAAAACTCAGACTTTGAGCTGTACACGGGGCTCTTAAAGACCACACTTCCCAGCCTCCTTTGCAGCTACATATGCTCATCTAAGTTTTGCCCCATGAGATGTAAGCAGAAGTGGGATTCTGGAGAAGTCCCCTTTAAGGAGAAGGTGGAGGGAGTGTGGATGTATTGTTCTCCCTACCTGCATGCCTGAATCAGGGAGGTTGTCTGGAGTTCTTGCCGCCATTTTAGATGAGACAAAGGCCATACTCCAGGGATGGCAGAACAGCAAGCTTTTATGGCGCTACCTTACCAGCCTTGGATCTGCTATCTGTGGACTTTACATAAGAGAAAACATTTCTTTTTCTCTTATGTCACTATTTTGTGGATTTGTAGTTACATTTAGTCATAACTAATAAAACAGTGACTCATCAAGTTTGGGAAAAGAGCAAGTGCATTGATGTAATTATTTAGCTATCATTATTGAGTACCTTCCATATGCCAGGAACTGTTTTGAGAGTTTGATTTCCAATAACTCACATATCACACTTTATGGTCTTGTAAGAGACTATGATCCCCATTTCACAGAGGATGAAACAGAGGCATAGAGAGGTTGAATAACTTGTCCAAGGGCACACAGCCAAGCCAAGAGTCAAATCCAGTTCGTCAGCCCTGGAACTTTCTCTAAATCACTGTGGGAGAATGACTTGACAATATATTAAAAAACAAGCAAAACCTGTACACCGACTCTAGCTTTTCCCCATATAAGAGAATTATCCCTTAGATTGGACTTTGTCACTGATTATGTGAGGGACTTCTGACAGGCACATCACTTACCTTCCCCGTGCCTCAGAATTTTCACCAATAAGAGGCATATGACAGTCCCTCACCATGTCTATGGGGCATCCTCTCACCCTGGCACTGTGCCAGATACAGAGACGCGTTAGTGACAGCTCTGCCCAGAAGGAGCCCACAGGTTGGTCAAGGTGACAAGGCCTGAACGCTTGAGAAGAAGGCAAGGGACAAGGGAAATACATTTTGCTTCCTGAATCCCGTGCACAGTTGAATCTGTGTGTCATGTCTGTGCAAACCACAAATCTTCTGCACTTCCTTTTATAGTGCTTCTTACATTTGAATTTTTCGCAAATTGTTTTGTAATTATGGGTTTAATGTGCCTGCTAGAGTATACATTCCGTGAGGGCAGGGGCCACGTTCCTCTCTTTACCTGCTGTGGGCCCCGCATCAGAACAGTGCCTGGCACACTTTTGGAGTAGCTCTGTTCCATCTGGCTTTGTACTTCCCTGCCTTCAAGAAGATCCACTCACCTTCATTTGCGGTCAGTAGGTGCTGAGGCACTCGGTGAAGCCTCGGGTAGAGATCGAATCTGCCTGGTCTGCTGCTGCTGCTCTAATTCTACAGGAACCCTCGAAACTGATCATCACGCAGAGATACCTGGTATATCTGAAGGCCTAAGGAGTCTTGGACCTCCTGGGCTCGTTATCACCTCAGTATGTACTCCCCTCACCTCTAAATGGTCTTCTCCATTTCCATGCTGGTCCCAAGCCCTGGGGCTCCTCCCCAACATCACTTTGACTGAGGCCTGTTCACAAGTGAACTTCACAGAAACCCGATCTTGAACATATGTCAGCATTGGTCTCTGTGGACGCTATCCAATAACAGCATCATCACCTTTTTAAATTTTGTCTTCTATTTTGAAAAGAGCGTAAATGTAAAAAAAAAACAAAAACAAAAAAACAGCTAAAGAAAACTCATAGAGTAAATGAAAGCAGAAAACAGTTTCACCATTCTACTTCCCCAGTAGTTTTAGTTAACTTTGCCTTTTTTTTCTGGCTGATTTAATACGATTGAAACTCTACTTTTTTTTTTTTTTTAAAGTTTATTTATTTTGAGAGAGACAGTGTGTGCACATGAGTAGGGAGAGGGACAGAGAGAGAGAGAGAGAGATGGAGAGAGAGAGAGGGAGAGAGAGAATCCCAAGTAGGCTCTGCACTGTCAGCACAGAGTCCACTGTGGGGGCTGGATCCTGTGAACTGAGAACTGACAGATCTTGACCTGAGCCAATATCAGGAGTCACATTCAACCAACCGACTGAGTCACCCAGGCACCCCAAAGGTCACTTAGGCCTGTTAAATCCATTACTATACATCATTCTACTTTGACTTCCAAAATTTTGTTGCTGGTGTTACCGTTTCTCACAATTTTGGCTTTATTAGTTTGTATTTCTTAGACCCCTTCTACCTCATATCCTTAGGTTGGCTGCTAACAAAACCCCAGAAAATAGCTTATGTTGGTGAGGATGTTGAGATATTGTAAGCCTTGTGCACTGCTACTGGAAATGTAAAATGTTGTAGCCACCATGGAAGACAATATGTTATTCCCCCCCCGACCAGATTAAAAATAGGATTATCGTATGATCCGGCATTTCATTTCCAGTTATATGCCCCAAAGAATTGTAAGTAGGTTACCTGAAGAGAGATGTGTATATTCATGTTCATAGCAGTGCTATTCACAGTAAAGTTTCCAGTGACAGGTGAGTGGATAAACAAAATATGGTATGTGCAAACCATGTAACATTATTCTACCTTAATAAAGGAAGGAAATTCTGACTGAGCCTTGAAGATATTAATGTAAGTGAAATAAGCTGGTCACAAAAGGGCAATTACTATATGATTCCACTTATAGAAGGTACTTAGAGTTTTCAAATTCACAAAGACAGAAATTAGAATAGTGATTGCTTACAGGAGGGGGGAATGGGGAGTTATTGCCTCATGAATCTAGAGTTTCAGTCTTGCAAGATGAAGAGTTCTGGAGATGGATTGTGATGAAGATTGCACGATAGTGTGGATGTACTTGATGCACGCTGAACAAGAAATGATTAAGATGGGAAATTGTTGGTATGTTCATTTTACAACTGAAAAAAAAAATACTCCTTCACTTTTATTTCATTCCCATCTTAAAGAAAGAGAGAAAAAATCTGATCAGCGTGTTCAGTCTATTACTTAAAATAGAAGTCTGTTATTTCCTGTTTTACAGGAAGCCTTTGGAAGTTAAATGACTTATCCTGGTCACAGAGCTGGTCATTGGCAGGCGAGGATTTGATCCTGTTCTAGAAGGAAGGCTGACTGTCGTACCTGCTGTGATACATAATTCAGTTCAATTCGTTCTTTCAGTAACCAGCAAATACTCATTAAGCATCTTGTTAGGTTCCGGAACTCTTTTATTCTTTTTAAAAAATCTTTATTATTTAAACATAGTTGATAGACATGTTTCAGTGCTCTTGATGGTAGCAATGAGCAAGAATGTTAAGGCTGTATTACATTACGGTGTGAGCTGGGGGTCGGGGGTTCCATACCATAGGCAAGTACGTACATAAATAAGCAAGACAGGGGCCCCTACTGATGTGTGTTATGGTGAAAATAAGATGCTGGCTGAAATGTGGGGAAGACTTGTGGGTTGAAACCTCATCATTCAGATGGTTTCAGCGATGTGAAATGTGGACAGGAGTGTTCCTGGCAAAAAACAAACAAACAAACAAACAGACAAACAAACCCAGCATGTGCAAAGTCTCAGGGAGGTGAAGAAGCTCGGCATGTTTGAGCAAGGAAAAAAGACCAGTTTAGTAGAATGCAGTCCAAGAGGGGAATGGCAAGGGAGGGGGTAAGGGTTTTCAAAACTGTGGAGCCTCATGAGCCCTGGAGTAAAGCATCCGGATTTTTCCTAAGGGTAATAATAGAACGCCGCTGGAGAGTTTTGAAAAGGGAAATGTGATGTTAGCTTTTTTATTTTTTTTCATTGTTTTAAGTTTATTAATTTTGAGAGAGAGAGAAAGAGAGAGCAGGTGCATGTGCACATACGGGGGAAGAGCAGAGAAAGAGAGGGAGGGAGAATCTGACCGCGCAGAACCTGACGTGGGGCTTGAACTCACCAACTATGAAATCACGACCTGAGCCCATATCAAGAGTCGAACGCTTAACCGACTAGCTACCCAGGCACCCCTGATGTTAACTTTTTAACACGCAGCTGGCTTTCAGCAAATATGTACCATATAGCAAGTGCTTATGTAATACCAGAAATGCTATATTGAACAGATACTGTTGCCCACAAGGAAATTACAGCCTGGAAAGTAGGAAAGCAGACAGTGTCAGTAAAAGATAGTAGTATAGCTCATAACGTGCACTCTGGATCTACAGGTGGTTTTTAGGAGAAGAAAATTCCCGTGATCAAATCGGATTGGGGATTCATATTTCATACTTCCTTAGAGATTCTCATTGAGCCACTAGCATGGTAAAGTCTCTGAGAATTGTTGCAGTGTAGAAACCTGTCTTGGTTCAGCTTGGCATTTCCCAAACTTATTTGCACCAGGATCCGCATTTAAAAATAGCAGCAGGTTTTTGAAGTCATTGTGTGTGAAACACACTCTGGGAAACACTGAATTAAGGAAATGTGGCAGTTAAGTCATATGCTAGCTCTGATGGCTGTCCCGAGAAGGGATCCAGCACGATTCAGATGCGGAAGAGGCAGGGATTCAGGGTGGCCTTCTTGGAGAGGGTGACCTCTGAGTTCTTAAGACTGAGTAGTGGCTAGGTGTGTGAAGAAGCAGGGAAGCATATTCCGTGGAGGAAGAACAGCCTGGGCAGACATGGGGACCCCCAAAAAGCACATTATCATCCTAGGAAGATAGATTTACAGATTTTAGGCAGGAAGAGGACAAGTTCGCTTCTTTTGGACCTTAGGAGAAATCATTGTTTTGTAATGGAGACAGAGTAGAATGCCATCTTCCTAATCTGGATTTTAGTATGAATGCCGATTTTGTTTGTTCACTGTTGCCACAGTCTGACACCCCCCCTCCCCCCAGTCTCCTTTCTATACCTTTCTCCTCCCTTGGCCTGCACATGCTGCATAGCTGAGTCTCAGGAAGGCCAGACAGAAGCCCCTCGCTGTGCACCTTTGTCCCCTGTGTCACACGGCTCAGCCTCCCTGGAAGCCTGGGTTTCCTGTCGGTACCTCCAGCTCTGTCGGCACCGCTGTGTCTCTTCACGTTGTTTTTGAATACTCTCACACTGCACCCAGTTTTTCCTTCCACATCCTTGCAGGTTCATTTCTGCATCTGATTTGTGTGAGGCAGCGTCATTAGAGGATGTCACACTTCCCTGCAAGAGATCGTCTCCCTCACTGTGGGACACGGGAACTGGAAAGGCTTGCAGGTGCCACAGGGTCTCCCTCCTGTGCAGCACCCCCCCTTCCATTTGATATAATAGAGGTTCTTTTACATGGGTTGTTTTTTCTTCATTCTTATTGGGCGGTTAATAACAATAGCCCCCACTTAACTTATGGTCTACTGTGTACCAGGCACGATACCGAGCATTTTACATTATCGTTTTCAATTTCACACTCCGAAGTATGTGTTATGAACTCTGTTTTACGAATGAGAAAGCTGGAGAGTAACTTGCCCAAGGTCATGTAGCTAGTCAGAAAAGAAGCCATCATTTAAACCTCGGGGGCGGTTGTGAAGTTCGTACATTTAGTACATAATGCCATGACATGGTCGAACTGTAAAAGCCTTTCTTTTTGGGGGAGTCTGTGCTGACGTCTGGGGCACCAGGATCACCAGGGAGTTTTTAAAAATAAGGATTCTCACTTCATAACCAAAGTCAGGACTGGGGACCAGGTGATCATGCAGGGATTCTCATCAGAACCACCTGGAGGGTGACTCTGCCCCCACCCCCCATCCCCAAGTTTCTGCCTCAGTGGGTCTCTGGTCCAACCTGAACTGCGCTTTCCTGACAAGTTCCCAGGAGCTGTTCACACTGCCTGTTGGGGAGCTCACTTTGAAAACGCTGGTGAGAGAGGAGGAGACAGGCAAAGGGACAAGAATGGGAGAGTTAGTGTCAGGAAACCGAACACTGATGCCTTTTGTGTCCTTTCTTTCCTTGTTTAAGCCCTTGAGGTTTTATTTGGTTTTGACCAAATGGGTCAAACATAGGAAAGGGTGATACGCTGGAGTAGGATATGGAGTCAGGCAGCTGGTATCAATTTGTCAAGGCTCTGAGCTTCAGTTTCCTCTGCAGAGAAGCAGAGATGCTAATAGCCGCCCCCCCAGGCATTTAGTAAATGACCTCTCAGTCTTCATCTCTTCCCTTCCCACTTGCCTCAGGGTAAGAAATGTGAAAACCCAGAGGCTTTACTTTTTGTCTTTGGTTCACAAGGTTATTCGTGCTAGGGAAGCTAGCTGTGGTATGAATTCATTTTGTGAATTATTTAGGCTGGCGTAGCTGATTTCCCGTCGCCCTCTTCTGCATGCCCCTCCGTTGTTTCTAAGAGGAGCTACAAGGTGGAGGGGGAGGGCGGCAGGAGGATCCTGGAGCCTCTGCTCCATAGTTTGCTGGTTTGTGCCCTGGGTCATTGGCTCTCGGCCCCAGGGCAAAGCAGGACCAGTTTCTCACTGGAGAGGGAGGTGAGAGGTTACCTTGGTGAGGGAGTAGGCAAGTGCAACGTTAAGGAGACGGTAGTTGTCCCAGTAGAACTAATAGCCATACCTGAGCCTTGGGGCGATGAGTACTTTCCATTTGGCTGACAGAGAAGCAATGGGCTTTAAAAACCAGAGCAACTACCCTCCTAACTCTAATCCTGAACTCACTTGGTGGTGGGATTCAGACAAGTTACAGGTCCATCCTGTGTTTGGGTTTCTTTCTCTACAATATGGGGATGGCCTCCCTTCCCTCACAGGATTAATGAGTTTCACAGAGATCTGAGCTGTAAAGCAGCATGTCGTACTGTGCTTGGATGTCAGCTGGCACTTGGTACAAAATATAGTCCCCTTCCCTTGTATCGTTATTTCCTCCTATATAACTTGCTCTTTGTGGGGAGAAAGAGAAGAAAATGAAATACCTCTGAAGCATCAGTTCAGTGCCATGCAGTGTGCTGGGTCCCCTTATGTTCATCATGTCATTCATTTTGTTTAGCATCCCTTTTATGTACTGTTCTTACTGTATTATACAAGGAGAAATAGAGCAGTTACATAACCCAAATTCTTAAGGCTGGTAAATGTTGAAGTGGATTTGAACCTGAGCATGCCTAAAGTCAACACTTGGGCTAGTTCTGGTCTATCCTACTGAGCAGGGAAACTGGAGAAGCATCCATCCAGTAATGAAGGGGGTTCAGATGGTTTCAGGTTTGATTTTTCCAGCTAGAGAACAGTGTTCATACTTTGCCTTGTTTTTCTAGTTCCTTAAGGATGTGAGCCCCTGGGCTGGAGGATATCAGGCATGTATTTATGGCTTCCACTGCTAAGTGAGGGGAAACAGAGATGCCATTCCTAAACTCGTCAAAAAGGCTATGATGCCATGCGGGCAAGCATGGATGTTCACGGATGTTGTTTACAGTATTCTTCATACTAAGAGTAATTGAATGACAGTGTTGAGTTTTACTGAGCCCCGTGCTCCTAGAAAATAGTGAAGGTTAGTAAATGCCACGTTTTGTGCTCCGGGAAATGGTCTACAGCAAAGAGTTACTCTTTTCCATATTCGTTTTGGTTAAGCTTCCAACTTTTGGTTTCAGTTCAGGTCATGATCTCACATATTGTGAGATCGGGCCCTGCATTGGGCTCTGTGCCGACAGCAGCAGAGCCTGCTTGGGATTCTTTCTCCCCCACCCTTCTCTGTCCTTCCCCTGCTCTTGCACTCTCACAATAAAGTCCTGCACTAGTCAGGCTCTCCAGAGAAACAGCAATTTGTGTGTGTGTGTGCACGCGCGTGTGTGGGCATGCATGCATGCATGCACATATTGTGTGCACATGTACATCATAATGAATTGGCTCATAAGTTTGTGGAGACTGGCACGTCTCAAGATCCCTAGGGTGAGTCAGCAAACTAGAGATCCAAAAGAGTGTTTCAGTTCAAGTCGAAAGGCAGGAAAAAGTCCCATGTACCAATTTGAAGACTGTCAAGGAGGAAGGATTTTAGAGGCTGAGGGTGGGGAGAGATGTCAACCTTTTTGTTCTACTCAGGTCTTCAACTGATGAGATGAGGCCCACCTGTGTTATAGACAGCAGTTGGCTTTACTCAGTCTATTGATTTAAATGTTAATCTCAACTAAAACACACTCACAGAAACACCCAGGAAAATGGTTGACAAAATATCTGGGACAGAATTGCAGTTTTATGACTCTAAACTTCCAGACAAGGTGATACATAAAATTAACTACCACAGGTTCCTCCCTCAAAATATACTGACCCCAGGGCAAAGTACTCTCTGATCTATTTTCCAGTCACACCACGATTTGATTCCATTTCCCTGCATTCTTTCTCACCTTATAAAAGACCCATTTTATCTAACTCTTGAGACACTTGCAGATCTTGTGGTCCCAACATCCTCCATCTTGTAATAATTCCCCTCCCCACCTGCAAAAGCCCCTTTACCTCCTTACACTAATCCTTCCTAAGTCTTTTCTTACTAAGTCTGGATGTGTTTTTATTTTGCCAGAAATGAGCTAGCTGTCTAGTACTAAGAGAGTGGTTAAATAATGTAGTACATTCAAATTATAGAATAGGATATATTTTCAAGAAGCATGAACCATACCCATTGGTGAGTAAAGATGTCTAGGGCATACTACTGAGTTCAAAGCAGAATATAAAATTACATACTTACATGATCCCTTTTATGTAGAGTTAAATACATGTGTATCTTAATATTTTGGAATGATGGTCTTTAATAGTTTCTAATATTTCAGCGGTAGTTATTTCTGGGAGGAGGAAAATTGAGGGTAGGGTTTTTTCTCCTGTCTTTTTGTACTGTTTGAATTGTCTGTAGTGAAGCTGTGTTGTCTTTGTAAACTGAAGAAAAACTACAGTGAGTAATAGCTTCATGATCTTGATTTTTCTTAAAAAAAAAAAAAAAAATCAATTCTGATCATACAGGCCCTAGCTCTGTGGGCTGGCCTCACAGATGCCCTTCTCCATTGGCACCCTTGGTGTCCACCCTTGATCACCTTCCAGAGGCTGTACAGTCCCAACGTCTTTCCTTGGAAACAGCTCCAGAAGGTGGAGTCCTGCACAGTTTCCCTGCTCTCAGCTCCAGGCACTAAAGCCTATTGGAGGTTGGGTCTCCCTCCCTCTACCCTCAGTGCTCCCCCTGGAAATGACATCTGTAGCCAGCGGGAAAGGCTGTGGTAGCTGGGGATGGCTTCTGGGTTCTGGGCCAACCTTCCTTTTCCATTTTGCCTAAGTCCCTCATTCTCACAGGTCTTATGTCCAAAGAACAAGAGACTTAAGAACTGGAGAAATTAGGGGACACCTGGGTGGCTCAGTTTGTTGATCATCCGACTTCAACTCAGGTCATGATCTCATGGTTCATGAGTTCAAGCCTTGCGTTGGGCTCTGTGCTGATGACTCAGAACCTGGAGCCTGCTTCGGATTCTGTGTCTCCCTCTGTCTCTGCCCCTCCCCCACTCACACTCTGTCTCTCTCTCTCTCAAAAATAAATAAACATTAAAAAAAATTTTTAAAGGACTGGAGAAATCAGATGCTGTTTCATTGACAAAGCTGGAAGCTTCCATCTTCTTGCTCCTTGAGTATTTTCCCCACAATCTGCACGAGGCTCCCTACTTTGTACACATATACCCTGGATGACAGAGATGGAGATTTAAATGATGTTAAGTGAGAGCATCCTTTTTGGAATCTTCCCCTGCTAAATTCCCATGGCAGTGTGGGTGAACGCTTCAGCGATTTTTCCCTGACATTTTGGCCAAATGCCAACCTGGCAAATTCCACTCCTTTCCTTGGATGCTGTAGTGCCCATGTCCTCCTTCACCCAGGATGAGGTCATAGTCTTTGTCATTAAATAGTGGACACTTTCTGCTTCTTCAGCTTCTGTGCTACAGGAAAGCCTAAGAGAAGGGGCTTCATTTACAGCCCCAAACTTGCATTCCTCTCCTCTTTTGTGTCTGCAGATTGGCAGCCTTCACCATAGATTAAATTCCAGATTCAAACCCATGTTCATCAGCCCCCACCATCTGGGTGTCCCCCAAGTGTCAACGCTAGAGCACATCACTTTTGGACATTTCCTCCTTTACTTGATCAGATTTACATGCCAGCGTTCTGTGAAAGATTCCTTTTAGGGGGGAAAAAACATGGTCCTTGGAAAAAAGTTTAAAAACCACAGCCACATTTCAGTTCTTCATATATTTGAGAGGTGTCTGATCTTTGGTGATAAAAGAATCTTAACTGGTTAGGATAAACAATAGCAACAACAAAGTTAGCCCTTTGTCTTTATGTGCTGTATTTCTTTGTAGCCTGGCTTCAGAAATACAACAGCTATTCAACCACACAAAAGTTCTACGTGACAGCCTTTCCTCGCCCAGTTGAGCTCTCTAAACACTGCTCTCTCCTTTGTGTGTGTAAGTTCATATCTCCGTGTTTATTTCCCCTTGAAGGATCTCAAACACAAAGGCCCTGGTCTTCTGAATATTGTCTCTGTACTGTTGAGTTTTACCTACTGAACCTGACTGAAGGGATACATTGTCGTCTGCTTTCCATATTCTGTCTAGTAAATGGTTGGTTGTCAGGACAACGGCATAGAAGGTGGAGGGTCATTGATAACCACATGAATTCTTTAAACAAACATGATGAGAGCAAATTCCAATATGTACTTGAAAGCAATACAAGAAGAGGAAAGGTTTCAGACAGATCTTTCCTTTTTACAAACTTGATACTCCCTTTAAAAATTAGTTACAGTTGAAGTTGCTCATACTTTTATTAAAAATCCTGAATAAAAGCGTTCATTGCTTTGTTGGACAATATGTCGCCATTCAGGATATGGAGCGCGACTTTTCTAGCATGCCCTTCGGAGCACCTGCCTGTGGTCTTGACAGAGCTCCCAGGGGGCGGCATGGTAGCTCTCTGTCATCTCTCAGTGATGGGCACAGAATGAGTGCCTGACACGTATCATAAGAATGAGTGATCTCAGGTCTTCATAGTGTCATTTATAGGTGGATTTAATGATTTATAACTGCAAAGGAACTGAATTCTGAGACTTTAACTTTTTCCAGGACCCTTAACAGCTTGGGAGTGGGGGTATGCACAGAATTAGAACCCAATTCATCCTGACTCCTAAGACCACACTCTTTTCATTACAGCACACTGCCTTGCAGTAAAACACTCAGAGAGAAACATTTTAAAAGACAGAACGTTTCTGAAATGAAACGTATGCTTTTCAAAGCAAGAGTGGAAAACCTTTTTCAAAGGTAGAATAGTGGAAAAAAAGAAGAAATAATATGTAATTTAGTATTCATTGAGAATAAGCAATTAATTCTGCCCTCCAGGGGTGAATTTATGTCTAGCTTATTTGCACATGAAAGTACAAGATTGGCTTCATTTATATGAAAGTAAGACATCTGGTTGGGAAGTGAAAAATTTGGTCAATTACCTGAATCATGTTTGGTCTACATGATAAAAAAGCCCCAGATGTCTTCAAATCACCAGATGTTTGGCGTTGTGTGGTGAGCACTGGACCTGCTGACTTTCTCTACGTGAGAGCTTGCAGTTCAATATCCTGTAGGTTCACCCATTGTTAGGAGGTTGTTAGCATTTTGTAAACTACCAGTTTGCAAGCAGTAGTCTAGACTAGAGGCCACCACTGGCCCCTGACAGAGGGTGGGTGATAGGAGGAGAAAATAGGGTCATAAGAGGGCATTGTATTTAATTGTTTTTAATGTCCTTTATTTTGAGATCATCTCCTTCCTATCTTTTTGCTGATAAAACATTCTGTTAAATGATCCTGATTTTCTAATGTTTGTTTTTAATGAATCTACCGGACTAAAGAAAAAATGGAGGTACCTTAGATAAGTCCCTGGTTTTCTATATGTGTCTTCTCTACTAGACTGTGGGGAAAACAAAACAAAACAAAACAAAACTGTGAGGACAACTGCTTTAACCCCGGTAATATCTTCAGCACAATGACGGCGAAAGTATCTCCCAAATATGTCTTTCCCAACTGTCTGTGGCCAAACTGTTTGCCTGGGTCTTAGAAGCATTGGTCATCATAACAGTCAAGAGTTTTGCTGACAAAATAATGATTTTTCCTTCTGAAACAAGCATTTAGTCCTTAAAATAACTCCAAAGAGAACACCTTCTGCACTTTTAAAACATTTCACTCTGGAGACACGCCATGGAGACATGACTACAGGGAGACTCTTTTTGTGCTGGAAAACTGAATTCCATCACTGTGAATATTTTAACAACTTTCACAGTTTCTGTGGTTTGCTCTCATGACCCCAAAAGCATATATCTCCACATGCCGTAACATCAAGGATCCCTACTCAAGCTTTATAAACTCAGCCAGAATGAACTGAGTAATCAGTATAGGCCATGCGATATCCGACAGACCGGGAATAGGGAGTTGTTGTACCATGATAATATCTCATATTAATTGAGTATTTGCCACGTGGCAGCATTCTAAGGTGCTTTATTTGTACTACCGTGCGTGATTCTCACATAACATAATAGCATTATTATAACCGTTTTACAGGGGAGGAGACAAGGAAGGCAAAGAAATGAAACCACTTGCCCTCCATCACAAGCCTGCTCACCTCCTAACCTGAACTCCTCCTAAATTGCATGCTTCCTACAAATACACCTGTGAAAAGACCTCTACCCTCAAGGTGGTTATAATCTAAAATGGAGGAATGAAGAACAAGGAAAAAAAGCCATTATGTAGAACAGAATGATGTAATTCTAAGAAACATGCTGTGGGGTTGTAGAGGAAAAAAGTGACTAATTATGATCTACCCAGGAAAGGCTTTTGGAGGTGGCCTTAGGCTAGGTGAGAATAAAATAGGGCATTGGCAATTATCTAGAGAATTAGGTCAGTGTGGGTGTCAGAGTGGATGATTTCAAGCTGAAAAGCCTGCACTATATGCTCGGAATAGTTCAGAATCGGCAGCCAACGCCGTTGGAATCCACTGGATTTTTGTCTACTCTCTTGTTCACCCTGTGACTTGTTCGTCCTGGCTTGGATGAGCTTCTTGCTCCAGATAGGGGCAAGTCCAGGCTGGTACTGCCACGGCAGGCGGTGTGGAAAAGTTGAGTCCCTGGGCTTCAGTGTAGATGCTGCCACCACAGCAGGGTGGCCCCAGGGAAGTCACCTCCCTCCCTGGGTTCAGTTTTCTCTACTGAAAAAGGAATACACTGAAGTCCACGGTCTCTCTGGGCCATCTGAAGTCCAGAGTCTCTGTTTTTGGAACCTGCCTAGGAGAGGAAAGGAAAGAGCTAGAAGATTGAGCTGCTGGATCGCATGGGTCTTGGGGTTTTGTCCTTGGACAGGATCTACCAAGGGAGCCTTTGCAAATGAAGCTGCCTGCTTTTCTACCCATGACCCCACACACACTGGAGATTATTCTTCCTGGGTCTAGTATCTGGCTCCTCTAATCTACATGGTACAGTTGAGAAATCCTAGACTTTGGAACCTGGCAATCCTGGACCACAAGCCTAACTGTGCCCCTCATCACATAGGTGACTGAACAAATTAAATAACCTTTCTGTGCTTTTGTTTTTATGATTACAATGTAGTGATTCTAGCACCAGCCCTGTAGGTTTGTTGCTGGCATTGAAGGTGAGAGCAACTGAAAAATGCCAAAAAGTGACAGAAAGCCTGTAGGTTTTGATAAACAGGTACTGTTACTATGATATTGATCTTCCTGAAACACAAGTTGTGTGAACCATTCCTTGGCTCACTGACCTATAATAGTTACCAGTTGCCCGTCAGAACAAGTCCGAACGCCTTGGCCTGGCGTCCATCCTGCCTTCCTCAGACCCACTTAGCAATGAGATCTGGGGCTTTTCACCTAACACGTTAACCACCATCCACTTCTTGATTCAGACTTGACCACGCAAGGAGAATTTGAGAGTCTCTACTCCACCAGGTGGTGATAACCATAGTGTCTCGTCACAGTAGCATCAGTGTGCCTAGTGAGAAGCTTGGACCTGCTGGTCACCATTTTCTAGGCACGTGCATAGGCCTTGAGACCTTCTGTTGTCCCTGAGTTTGAGAGATGAGGGTATGATACTGGGAGGATTATATAAGGAAGCATGTTCCTCTTCTCTTTACTCTCCTAGCTGATACTCAGCATCGTGTGTGTGTATGTATGTGTGTGTGTGTAATCTGTTTGTCTAATTCGATTGATCTGCGTGGTCTTCTCTTTTTATTTTATTTATTTTAATGTTTGTATTTATTTTTGAGAGAGAAACAGAGCAGGAGCAAGGGAGGGGCAGAGAGGGAGGGAGACAGAATCCGAAGCAGGCTCAAGGCTCTGAGCTGTCAACACAGAGCCTGATGGGGGGGCTCCAACCCGTGAACAGTGAGATCATGACCTGAGCCGAAGTAGGACGCTTAACCGACGGAGCCACCCAGGTTCTGAACTGTGGTCTTCTCTTTTGAAAAGAAAGCTGCAAATTCAGTTGAATGAACATCACCAAGGACTCTTGTTCTAGACACTGCTGTGTGCTGGGGGGAAGGGTACATGAATGCAGAGATAAATAAAATCATCTTTGAGTAATTCTCTGTTTAGTAGGAGAGAGGGGAAGAGAGAAACGTGGGGAAAAGCAAAACTTAGCACGAGGGTCATTCAGAATTTGATTTAAAATATGTGATATGTTAGGCATCTGGGTGGCTCAGTCAGTTAAGCGTCTTGACTCTTGATTTCAGCTCAGGTCATGATCTCACAGTTTGTGAGTTTGAGCCCTGCTTTGGCTCTGCACTGACAGTGTGGAGCCTGCTTGGAATTCTCTCTCTCCCTCCCTGCCTGCCCTTTCCCCTGCTCATGTTCTCTCTCTCTATCTGTCTCTCTCTCTCTGTGTCAAAGTAAATAAACATTAAAAAATAAAATATGTGATATGTTTATTAAACAAATACCTACCATAGGTCAGAATACAAGAACGGGATATAAAGATTTATAAATAATAGCCCAAACCGTAGAAGAGGTTACAATATAAAATATTTACAAGATATAATTCAGAAGAGGTATTGGATGGGAATTGTATGTCTACTGAAAGTAAGCCCTGTAAGTAAAGGCAGAGAACTTCTCTGTCTTGTTCCTTAATGCATTTTCTGCATTACAGCAGTGCCTGGCACATAGTAGGTACTCAGTCAACATTTCTGTAATAAATAATGAATGAATCAGAAAGTTTCACATTTAGTCAATAATTTAAAGTAGAGTTTAATTCCTAGTTAAAGTGAGGTCATTTTTAGGAGGCTAATGAAAGGCAATACTTTGGAAGATGTCTTTCAACAGATAGCGGGGCATATCAGGTTTGAGTTTTATGTTAATTTCTCTGGTTGAGTGAATAGTTCTGGGTGTATGTGACTCCTCTGCAGGAGCAAGAATTACCAGAATGTTCTTCTGTCAGTCTTGTATCAGTTTTGGTTCCAGAAAGCTCCCTGCTCTAACCTGTCTAAACCGAGGTCTCTGCAGAGGAATTTAGGTGCTGGGTATTGCTCAAGCCCCTAATATTGGCAGCTCTTTTAATTTTTTTTTATTTTTTATTTTTTATTTTATTTTATTTTTTTAATTTTTTTTAACGTTTATTTATTTTTGAGACAGAGAGAGACAGAGCATGAACGGGGGAGAGTCAGAGAGAGGGAGACACAGAATCTAAAACAGGCTCCAGGCTCTGAGCTGTCAGCACAGAGCCCGACGCGGGGCTCGAACTCACGGACCGTGAGATCATGACCTGAGCTGAAGTCGGCCGCTTAACCGACTGAGCCACCCAGGCGCCCCTTAATTTTTTTTTAATGTTTGTTTATTACTGAGAGACAGAGAGACACAGAGCATGAGCATGGGAGGAGCAGAGAGAGGGGGAGACACAGAATCAGAAGCAGGCTCCAGGCTCTGAGCCATCAGCACAGAGCCCAACACGGGGCTCGAACCCACAAACCGCCAGATCATGACCTGAGCCAAAGTCAGACGCTTAACCGAGTGAGCCACCCAGGCACCCCTCAGCTCTTTTAAAAGTATCAATAACCAGTCTACTGGCAGCCATATACACATGATGGTATTGTTTTCTTTGAGGAGGGTTCATGCTAATTTGGGAGCTCAACCAGAGTCGGAGCAGGTTGTAACCATCTTTAAAATCATGCCCATACTATGCCTGCATGAAACAGCAAACTTACATACACCACCACATGCTCTTAAGATAATTCCAGCCTATCACTGGAGAGTACAAAAGGATAATTCTGTTTTTGTTCTCCCACTCCTAAACCAGATTGACAGTGGATTCAGTCCCGCAGCGCTCAGAGAGCCTCTCTGCTGGCAGGGCAGGTGAGAGCACCGTTCCAGCCAGTCCAGTTGGCCTGTTGACCTTGGCAAAACTGAGCAGGAACCAGTGCCCTTAGTGGCAAACACAGAGGAACCAGGGTCTCATGCTGCCCATGCCCAGACCTCTTTCTGACATTTCCAAGGACTTTGAGCCCACTCTTCCCCTGGGTTTCATCCCCATTTGTAGAAATACAGAGGAACACTGAACCTTCCAGTTAATACAACACCCCTCCCCCGTCTCCCTCTTCCTGGAGAGGATAACAGTTCTGTTGACCATTATAATGCATTTTCTGTCTCTCAGCAATCCACACAGTCATTAATTTCTGCTGCTGACGTCAGGAAAGAGGATTATGTGTGTGTCTGAAACTGTTCCCAAAGTGCTCATTAGTCATAGATAATTGAAAAACTGGTAGGGAAAGATTTGGTGTAATAGTAGCCCCTGCCTGTGAGGAGGGACCGCAACCACCAGATAATTGTAGGCTCCAGCTTTTGACCACTCGCACTGAATCTGCCCGTCTGAATAAGAGTTCAGTGGACATGAGCCCACGAACCCTCAGAGCGATTGCTTTTTTATACCCCAACATGAGAGTGTGTTCACAGGAACAGAAGCCAGCCAAACCAAGAAAATAGCTGAAGTGTCCTTGTCCTTGGGCCTCTCCTGCCTTCAGGCTGAGGAACAGGGTTTGGAAAAGGTGCACGGTATTCTTCTTAATTTTGCTTTTCTTTTAACTTAGTCTAGTTTGTTTTGATCACAAAAGAAATTTAAGGTCACGGTATAGAGGAAGCCCAAATCCTAGAGAAGAGTGTCCTACGCTGGGTCCCCATCCCTGCTGTTTAACAACATTCTGCATGTTTTTCTAGGATTTTTCTGGAAATATACATGCTTCCATTCTTGTGTACTTGAATAAAATGCCCAAATGGTATCACACTGTGAACACTATTCTGTGTCTTGATGTTTTTGCTAAATGTATTTTGAACTTCTTTCCGAATTCAGACCCTGATTCTTCCTCATTCATTTTAGTGGCTTTGTAGGAATTTTCTGAATACATGTGCCCTCATTTATTTACCCTGATTTAAAGGGAAAAACACCTATAAAAAAAATTACACAAGAAATGTGTGTTCGAGGCAGAACAGTTAGAAAGTATAGGTTGGTAAAAAGAAAAAAAATAATAACTTCTTCATCCAGGAAGAAGCAATTTTCTTTCTTTCCCCCTAGGAATGTATTTTTACAAATAGTCCATCTACCCTCTTTGTTGTTCTTCTTAAAATGAAGTCATACTCTACATAATGTTTTGCAGCCTGCATTTTTCAGTTGGCTTGATTGTTTTAGAGATAAAAAACTATTTCCTATTCTAGCCTTTCCCCACTGCAGGTTTATCTTCTTAAAAAACAAATCTAAGTGCTCAGAGCTATTGGCTGGCAGGGCCTCATTGCCTTAGTTGGAGCTCCTCGCCTTGCCTGAGGTCCCCACTTCACGGCTCCTCCCTGGTGCCCTTTTTGCCAACATACTGACTGCCTCTGTGCCCCTCGGGGCTGCCTGCAGTGAACGGCTTTTTGCTCTAATGGCATCCATTTCCCCTGAGCATTCTAGCTCTGAAACCAGCAATCCGCCACCTGTCTTACCAGACTAGGCTCAAATGTCACCTTCATCTTGATTTCCTGCACTCCCAGGGCCAACTCACAGTCCCCTCCTTCCTTGGCGTTCTCGGAATACCATGTACATTTCACCTGCAGAGCACTGTTTGAGGGGCTGAGAGCCTTGGTTAGCAGAGACCACTGTGTGAGTCTCAGAGGTGCCTCTTTCACATACACCCCGGCACCTCAATGTTGCCACAGGGTGGGCAAAACTATATGGGGCCACCATTGTTCTTGAATGTTTGTGAAGCTGTGTGGATGAATGGCTGAACAGAGGCTAGGAGAGACAGCCAGTGGTGAGGCTGTGAGGTCTTGATTAAGTCTGGGAAAATGGATGCTGTGATTAACTTAATTTTATGGTCAAGGAAGAGCCGAAAGGAGGATTATTTCCAGAAAAGTTGTCCAGGCGCACTAAAGCTTGCTTCTGACAGCTCCACCAGTCCCTCAGATGTAACCCTGGCTGGTAAGCCTAAAGCATGATCTGATGGGGTGATTTCTCAGAGATTCCCACCTTTTCCATCATCTTCTCTTACGCCAAGCTGTTTGTTTTCGGTCTCTAAATAAACAAAACTTCTTCCTGCTTTGGGCCCAGATGGACTATTCCTGAAGGCTGTGTTCCAGTTCAAAGGAGGATGTTAAGCTTTGTGCATATTTATTTTCATTCCTGGACCAGTGGGCTGGGGAGAAGGCCTGGCCTACTGCCCCCGGTTGGGTTCTCCGGCAGCAGATGCTGAGACAGATTTGAGGGTCTCTCTCAAATTATTAGGGGTTGCCATCTGTGATAAGAAGGTGAGGAGAGGAGAATGGGGCAGAGGGAGAATTTGAGCCGTGATATAGTCCCATGCCCCTTGCCCAGCCCAGCCCAGCAGAGTGCTCTGGAGTGAGTGGTGCCATCACAGTCCCTCTGCTCTGTCTCTGCTAAGTCATCAGGTGTGGCTGTCCTTTGGCACAGCAGCCTGAAGGAGCTGGCAGCTGGAAGCTGTCTGCTGCCCTTACTGCCCTTACTGGGCTGCAAGTCTGTCCTTAACAGGGATCCAAGCCGGCGTCTCTCTATCAGCCATATTTCCCATATCCAGGCAACTGCCATGACCTGTAACTTGCTGCTTCACAAAATCTCTTCTGTTGCACATACCTGTCCCTGCGACTCTCTTGCCCATACCTTGATGAAGGTTCATATCTTCTCTCTTCCTGAAATAGCTTCACAACTGTTCTCCCTAACCCCTTTCTGTCTTCTGCCATGCTGCCCAAGAGATCTATAGCAATGCTTAAATCCAGTCACCTCACTGCCTGGCTTACTGTTCCTCCAGGGGCCCTCCGTGATCTTCATGATGAAGTTCAGACACCTGAGTCTGGATTACAGTGTCTGTTTTGTCCCCGCTTCCATCTCCAACCTTATCTGCTCCTTCCGCCCCCTGCTGGGTCCCAGCCAGGGTTCTGTTCCACTTTACTCAGCCTTTTTGGCAGTCTCCCATGTTTCTTGGCCTTTGCTCAAGATGCTGCCTGTGCTGAGAAATCTACCTGTGGTCCACCAGCATATGATTTGAACCTAGATCTGGCTGCAAACCCTGGACTCCCTTGTACCTGGCCAGCCCAGGGTTCTTTCTGACCTGCTGCCCAGAAGATTTACGAGAGTTCCCCATCTTGTTAATCCTCCTTCTGTCCAGAACCTTTTTTTTAATGAAAATCATGGCCTTTATGTTTGTGAAGATCGGGAAGAAGGTGAAACCATTCCCATTTTTACTTTCCTATCAAAATTAACCCTTTAAAAAAATCTGAAGGTAGTGAGCATGACTTCCAAATGATGCTACTTTTTTTTTTTTAATGTTTTATTTTTGAGAGCAAGAGAGACAGAGCATGAGTGGAGGAGAGGCAGAGAGAGAGGGAGACACAGAATCGGAAGCAGGCTCCAGGTTCTGAGCTGTCAGCACAGAGCCCGACACGGAACTTGAACCCACAGACCGTGAAATTGTGACCTGAACTGAAGTCGGATGCCTAACCAACTGAGCCACCCAGGAGCCCCCAAATGATGCTACTTTTTAAACCTACATAATGTTTGTTCTAAAAATACTTCTCTTGGAGCACCTGGGTGGGTCAGTCCGTTAAATGTCTGACTTCGGTTCGGGTCATGATCTTATGGCTCATGAGTTAGAGGCCCCACGTGGGGATCTATGCAGACGGCTCACGGTCTGGAGCCTGCCTCGGTTTCTGTGTCTTCCTCTTTCTCTGCCCTCCCCTGCTCATATTCTCTCTCTCTTAAAAATAAATAAACATTAAAAAATTTAAAAAAAAATTGTTTTCTCTTGTTTCTTTAGTCATTTCTTCTCTTGTTTTCTTCACTTAAAATTTTTTAAAAACAGATCCACCAATATGTAATTTAACCAATAAGAGCACAGGTTTGCATCGGTTGGAGTGGAATCTATGGCTTGTACTCCCAACATTTAAGCTGTATGATTCGAAGGAACTTACTTTCCCTTCATAAACCTGACTTTCCCCATCCATCTGTGGCATTATGTGACAATGAACTGAGAAAATGCATAGCAAATCCTTAGCACTGTCTCTCTCACAGAAATGCTCAGTAAAGGCAAATGCTGTCTTTTATGTGCTAGATACTAGATACAGTGACATACTCCACATAGTGTCCAGAGACAGATTGTCTACCTTGAAGGGCACCACTCTCCTTTAGGATTCTGCTGGCTTAGGTATTCAAAGCAGGCTAGAAGCTCTCCTTTCTCTCTGCCCCAACATTGGAGCATCTTGATTTTGTCTTCCAGACCAGAGCTGTCCTATAGAAATATAATATGAGCCACACACACAGTTTAAAATTTTTTAGTAGCCACATTAAAGTAAAAGGCAATAGGTGAAATTAATTTCAATGTAATATAATCTAATATGTCCAAAATAGGATTCCAACATGCATTTGATATAAAAGTGATGAATATTTTACATTTATTTTTTTCCCATACAAAGTTTTTGACATCTGATGCATATTTTCTGCTTAGTACCTCCTAATACATACACTAAAACTTCATTGTAAATATTTGATTTAGATGTCCTCAGCATTCAAAAAGTAGATTTGCACGCCACAGTGGTTTCAAACATCCTTAAAAAGTTTTTCAGTAGCTGACTTGAGTGTCAGTTTTTAAATTGAAATGAGTTAAAGTGAAAGTAAGTGGAAAATTAAGGTCCTTGAGTTCTTCCAGCCCACAGTTCAAGCGTTTAGTCCACACATGCCAAGCGGCTACCAAATTGGACAGTGAAGCTCCAGGATGCATTGCAGTGGTTTCAGTCTTCTTCCTCTTGATTTTCTTAGCAGACTTTTTTTTTTTCCAAATTCATTTATAGGTGAAGCTCATTACCTAAAATGGATAAAAATGGTGCTGTGGAGGGTTTTTTGTTTCCAATTAGAGGAGATTGGTGAGCCATTCACCCTCTGCCTCCCTCAACCCCCACCTTCCCCTTGACCCCAAAAGTCCCGCAGCACCTCAGCCTAGCCCTGGGGCTCCGTGGAACAATGAACAAGTGGTAGGTATCTTAGCATCAAGCAAATTACTGAGCATACATTCAGAATCTTAGAATCTTGGAGCTCAGAGAGGTCTTAGCATATATGTGGATCTCCCCCAACCCCCTCCTTGCGGTGCACAAACACTAATTATGAATTTCTTGGCAAGGGGAGGGGGAGGACTCAGCCTCTGCTAAACACCTGAGAACAGATGGATTTCTTCATTCTGTTCTGACTTACATGGCTCCTTGTGTCCTGATCTCATCTCCCTAACTAGGTTGGGGGCAAGGACTGCCTTTTACAGCGCCACAGCACCCACACAAAGCAAGACAATCAATAAATTCTTAACTGAAGGCCTGACTGACTGCAGGAATTCAAGGTCACTTGAAATATCAGGGTCGCTGCATTGCACAACTCCAAAGAACACCATTCAGATGTATTCTGTGGTTGTGCAAGTAGCAGCCTTGTTAAGTTTGCAAGGTTTAGACTGGGCTCTCGTTTCCAACTGAGAAAAACTTTGAAGAGATTTTTTTTTTATTGGAACAAAATAATTCCCTCCCTTATCCTCTGACAGGAAGCAACTACACAAGTAAAGGTTCTCAACTTCCTTAGGAATATATGTTAACCCAGGACTGTGTATGGATGTGTATGTGTGCGTAAGGTATGCTGTCAGGGCTGCTGCTGTGTTAGGAAGCCCGTTTGGAACAGTTTGACTGTTTTAACTGGTCTTTAAGAGGCCACTGTGTTTATATCTTTGGAATTTCCCGTGAATGGAATCTTTCTCCAATTTGAAAGGTACCTTAGAGCTCTTGATTTTGTAAAGTACCCCAGAGCGTGACCCACGGGAACCAAGGACATACACCTAAGTCACCAAAGGAGCAAAGGGACTCTTTGTGGGTGCATGGTTTTTATCTTCATGAGGTTGAGAAAATGCAGAAGAGAGGGGCGGGAGCAGAGAGGTTCCCTTAAGAAAACCCTGTGTTTGCTTTTGTGTTTTTCAAACTGACAGGTGTTTGTTGTTTCTCATGTCTACTCAGGAAACCAAGTACTGCCTCCTGGAGCTTCTCTTGGAAATGGGCTCACACCAGAGGCAGCCAGAGACCTTGGACTTCCTGCTGGAATTGCGGTGGCAGCCTCACTTATTGATGCCCACGCAGGAGGCCTAGGTAACCTCCCACCCTGTGTCCATGACCAACACTGTGTTCAAACGGAATATTCCTTGGAACCTAAGACACTCCTTTCCTGTTTTTAAAGCAGGGATCAAGGGCTGGTGGTTCCAGGTATAGTAAGGAAAAGTCTTTTTTTTTTTTTTTTTTAAATTTTTTAACATTTATTTTTGAGAGAGAGTGAGAGAGCGAGAGAGCACAAGCAAGGGAGGGGCAGAGAGAGAGGGAGACACAGAATCCGAAGCAGGCTCCAGGCTCCGAGCTGTCAGCACAGAACCCGACACAGGGCCTGAACCCACGAACCGCGAGGTCATGGCCTGAGCTGAAGTTGGACGCTTAACCGTCTGAGTGACCCAGGTGCCCCAGGAAAAGCCTTTTTACAGTTAGTCATTTGGATAGAATTATCAAACTTTTAATCAAATGTAGTATTTATAATCTTGTTAATTTTTTCAGTACAGAATAACAAAAAAAATGGCCTGAATCAATATCTGGATGGTTCTTTGGTTTACGGAGAATTTGAAAGAGATGTGTGCGCTTCAGCTAGCACGTATGATGGTGGTACACTTACCTGTACAGTTTGTTCTAAAGGTACTCTGAAACCCTCACAAGTCTAATGGATTTATTTTCATACTTTGGTTTATATTCTATATCCAGTTAGGTGGGTGCAGTCTTGATTTTATCTCCTAAATAATTCTCACATCTGGCATTCAGGCGTTTATTATTTCAAAGGCCCATTGAACACTTAAATGTGTCCTAGACATGGTGCTTGGGGACGGTGAATTTAAAACTAAGCCAAACCAGTGTGTCTTCTCCATAAGTTTTAGTAGGAAGGCGGGCAGTGAGACAAGGACTACAGGAAGGTGTTGATGACTCTTACCCCTTTCTTCATCCTTATTACAGTTTTCCTTCCTCCCTTCCCCTTCTCTTTCCCTTCCCTTCCCCCCCTTCCCTCTTGTCTCTTTCTTTTTTCTTTTCTTTTCTATTCTTTTCTTTTCTTTTCTTTCCTTTTCTTTTCTTTCCTTTTCTTTTCTCTTTTCTTTTTTCTTTTTCCTCTCCTCTCCTCTCCTCTTCTCTCCTCTCCTCTCCTCTCCTCTCCTCTCCTCTCCTCTCCTCTCTCGTTTCTCCTCTCTCCTCTCTCCTCTTCAATTCTCAATCTCTCTCACTTCCACTATAGTCATATTTTTCCCTAGACTTTCTTTCTAACAGTGTTTTTGTTTTTTTAATTATGGCTAAGACTTCATGCTATCAATTCGGTAGGTCATGACCATTGGATTTTCAGAGTAGAATCAACTGGAGTAGAAAACATCAGAGTACATCTCACATAGTAAGGGTCAACACTGTTTTTATGGGACTTATGTTTATATTTTATGTGTAGTGAACGTGGACACTGGACCATGAAGAAAATGAATTTCTTACCTTGGATCATAGTCAAAGGAGTTTTGAAATATATTCTAGTCCATACTTTGTGTTAGAACCAAGAGTTATCTTTCAAATACTTAAATGGACTTGTGCTCCCAGAATCCAGTTTGTATAAATGCATGTGTATTTCTCTTCCCAGATTGGTTTATTGGTCCTCTCCTTCTCCCACTGCCTAATGTCTACTTGAAATTGAAGACTCATAGCAGACGCTTTGTTCTTTGCATAACCTTCCATGGAACACTCAGATTTATTGTAAGATTCTCCAGAGTTGTACTTCTTTCAACACTTTTATCTATCCCTAACAGAGAAATAATCACACTGGGTTGTAATTACTCATTTATCTGCTTGTCTTTTCCAGTCGACTCTGAGCTCCTTGAGGGCATTATATTATTATTCTTGTATCACCTATGCTGAGCCCTGGATCAGGCTCCTATAAGTGCTTGATAAATTTATTAAATGAATACAGTCATATTAAGGCAAGAATAAGGTGAAATGGCCTTAACCTGTAGAGTGGAAGTTAATGTTTCCTTATGCAACAGGATAACAAGCAGTATCTAATTCTTCTACGTAGTCCATGGACTTCCGGAGCAGGGTAGTGCTTATCAGTTTATGAATGTGTCTGCCTTGTTCGCTTTTATGTGTCCAGGATCTAACACAATGCCTGAGAAATTATAAGCAGCCAGTAGTACCTGTGGGTCGGTGGAATGGCAGGCAGGTAATACTGAGTGTAGGAAAGGGTGTTTCTCTCCCTTTTCAGTGTGTTCTTTTGATGGGAGTGGCATGATTTTGAGCAGGCACAGAAAGAACTCGGGATCTACATAGATAGGGAGTTTTCCTGTCCCCTTGTAATCCTGACATCCTGTGTTATGTTTGAGGCCAGGGAAGCTTTCTCCATCGTGCTTTTTCAATTATCATGCTTTTTCAATTCGTTTCAACCATCCACCCCCAGCCAGGTGATAAGGACTTGGCTTGGACCACTGCCTGCTGAAAGAAAGCCTGCACCTTGCAGGGGCTTCAGGACTCCAGTTTCCTTGTCAGATCCCCAGACCTCCCTAAGGGACGAACCAAAGCACCCTTTTTCACTGCTGCCCAGCACTTGCTGTGCCCCATATGGTACCTGCTATTTGTAGACACTCAAAGTGTGGGAGCTCCACGGGGAGGAATCCAGGCCATTAGAGGGACCTCCCTCTTTTCCTAAATCAGAGATGGTTCTGTGACGGGAATTTTACCCTTCGAAGCTTTAACTCAGGCTTTTTGATCCTTTTAATACTCTTCAGTTAATGAGTTTCCCTTATGTTTTCCAAAAGTAAGCTCTTTACGTGGAAAGGTAGAATAAGGGCCTTGGATTCTTTAAGGGCTGAGCTTAGGGGCTGGTGGTGGCTGGAAGGGCACAGGAAGGGGGGCTTCTCAGCAACTGCAAGACAGTCAAGATCATAATTTTGACCAAGTTTTATCCTTCGTATACTTTCTTATGCGTCCTCCTCTCCTCTTACAGTCATGACAGAATTAGGATGTCTGGTGAAGAGAGGAGGCCTGGAAGCAAACGTTGCCTCTTGTTTCTCACCCTGCCGGTGCCCTGTGCAGGCCTGAGAGTCTTGAGAAGGTCATTGATGCACCCAGCTGCCTAGTCACTAAAGAGACATACTGAGTACCTGCAAACCTGCCAATTACTGGTCTAGTCGCTGGGGGTTATAGTGTGAACAGAGCAGACAGAGTGCCACTCCTTCCGAAGAGAAAATTCTGGCTTTTCTTTCCCGACCTGCGTGTTTATTGCTTAACAATACTGGTTGGAGACCACTGTTGTTATGATGCTCTAATAAGGGAACTGAATGTGGAGTCTGAAGATGTGAGTTTAAATTCTTACTCCCTCTACCTGTGTACCTTGGGCCAAATATTCTCTCTCTCTCTTCACTCCTGTGTTTCCTCTTCTGCAATAAGAGATAGCAATGCACCCCCCCCCCCACCGCCCCCCCCCCACCAGGGTTGTTAAGAGCATTGGTAAAGCAGAAAAGCAGCGAAGGTAAAGCAGCTGGCACATAGTAGGCACATAATAATGAGGCTCCTCTCTTTGGTTTTCTCACTCTGAAATCACAACGCCTGACCAAAGTAAAAGCTTTTAAACTGGAAGTTCTCTGAGTTACTGTTGTAGTAAGGTGTGTACCAGGACAGTGGTCTTCTTTTTGGACAGGCAGTTGGAGAAGAACCTCAGACTTCTGGATTCTGTCAGTCTTCCCTGAATGTGCCCTGATTCTCCTTGCCCGGCACTTGGGAACAGAATGCAGGATTCAATGCTTTCGATCTTGTACAGGTTGAGATCAGAAGCAGTCTCAAGAAATGGGTAAATGAACTCCATGTTAAGAGGTTGCTGAATGTCAGGTTAAGAATTCAGCTTTGGAGGTCAGAATTGGAGGCCATCCAAGCCTCCCTCAAACAGGCTTCGACAGTTATGGCCCCTTCACGGGCTGACCCGGCATGACCTACCTTGGACCCTCCGTTCTGACTGATAGGAGGGGTCAGCCCTCTGCTTTGGAGAAATCTCCCTGGGCTCTCATTCTCAAGGGAGCCTGGGACAGGAGGATGAAGATCAAAGAGGCAAGTAACATTCAACCCCTGCTTTTTCCAGTTCTGGAAAAAGAGGAGGAAGGACTTTGTGGGAATAAAAATCAAAGATTAAAGAACATTTTGTTCTTAAGGTGCTGGTTAGTAAGTTCTGCAGCAGACAGCCAGAAGATAGGACTAGCTTTGTTTGCTCTTTGCGGGGGTGGTTCTGGCCAGGGCTCCTGCTGCTGATATTTTTCTAGCTTATAAAAATAGTATTAACTTTGTTCCAGGTCTGTTCTTGGCTCCAGCACCCCAGCTGTCCTGAAAGGCAATAACAAGCCGATTTCTGTCTCAGGCTCCCTTCTCTCAGTTGTTCTGTGTATCACACAAACTTCTGATTATCCCTCAGATCTTGAATCCGGTTGATTCACCTCCTCTAGGAGCCTTCCCTGACTCCCTCTAGCTGACTTAAGCATTCCTTCCTCTTCCCCTGTGTATCTTGGACTTGCTTCCATTTTACTGCATGTGTCACCCAGTTTTGTGTGTACAGCTTGCTCTCATTCACCAGTTGTAAGCTCTTTGAGAGAAAATACTGTGTCACTTCATCCATATATCCCAGCAACCCGCACAGTGCTTTGCATATGGAGGACCCCTAACACATGCATGTTTAGTGAATGACTGAGTGAATAAATGAGTGTTTTTTCCTCCCTGAGGGATGGATGTTACAACTGAGAGAGAGCATAACTTCTCATTACAGAGGCAATTATCCCTACGCGGCAGGCGTACCAGGCTCAGTTCTCCATGAAGCAAGAGAGTTTTGAGCGCTCCCTGTGGAAATTGGTATCATTTGTGTCCCATCATGTTAGCAGACTCTGTGCCTATTCTCATTACAGAGGCAATTATCCCTACGCGGCAGGCGTACCAGGCTCAGTTCTCCATGAAGCAAGAGAGTTTTGAGCGCTCCCTGTGGAAATTGGTATCATTTGTGTCCCATCATGTTAGCAGACTCTGTGCCTAGGTTTAGCATTGCTCTTTGTTTCCAGATACTGGATTTTTTGCCAGGTGTTGAGTTGGCATAAATTGTTCATCGGAGTTGCAGAGTCAAACCAAAATGAGGACATTTGAATCCCTCCCTCCCTCCCTCCCTCCCTCCCTCCTTCCTTCCTTCCCTTTCTTCCATTCTTGCTTTTTTTCAATAGCAGAAGAATTGGTTCACCTAGCCTTACAAAAAGAGCTTCTGATGCATGCCCTCCTGTAGCAGTTCTAGTTTATTCCAGTGAGCTAGAATATGCCATTGTCAGTGGTCCAGAAGCAGCACTGATTCTCAAAGCCACTTTATATATATACACTACTATCGTGTTCCCATTTATCAAGTAAAACAGTGAGGCTCACAGAGACTACCTGACTTACCCAGAGCCACACAATAAGTGGTAAATCATTTAAATCTACTCCTTCTGATTCCAGAGCTCACATTCTTTTCGTTTTAAAGTGTATTTATTTTGTGAGAGAGAGACAGACCGAGCATGAGCCGGGGAGGGGCAGAGAGAGAGAAGGAGAGAGAATCCCAAGCAGGCTTCGTGCTTTTAGTACAGAGCCCAGTGCAGGGCTCAGTCTCATCAACTGTGAGATCATGACCTGAGTCAAAATCAAGAGTTGGATGCTTAACCAACCGAGCCTCCTAGGCACCCCCTAGAGCTCACCTTCTAATTACTGTGCTATATGGAATGGTGTATCTATTAAAAGGGGATCCTTTGAATTTGACCCTTAAAAATGCCATTTGAGCAAATAACCAATATTAAAAAAAAGTATTTTAATAAATTTTTATTGATGACCAACTGCTAGTTGATGGGAGCATCGGGTGGATATGAGAGAGAATTGGACCTCTGGGAATCTGTGGTCTAGTAGAGAAAATAAACATTAAATAAACAATGATAGTTATATGTACCAAGTGTGGAGAGCCTCAGAAGAATGTAGATTATACCTCGAATTGAGACTAGAAGAACCGTAAAAGGATTCCTAGAGGATGTGGTGTCTGCTAATGGAATCATAACATTTCTTGCCCTATTATGGCTTCTCGGCAAAGTAGAACTTATTTATTCATTGTGTCTTTTTAACTTCACTTAGGCTTTATTCCTCATAACACCAGCAGTGACAACATCAGCATTGTTAATTTAAAAAATATATATATATTGGAACCACTACTCTTATCAGTACCTCTACTATTTTGACCATTTTTACTGCCTTCTCTGTGCTAAATACTCTGGCCTGACCCTTTGCCTTTACCTACTTTCTCTCTTGTCCCTCCCAATAATCCTACTAGGTAGAGGTTATTTCCCGTCTTGTACATGAAGAAATTCCAGTTCTAAGCAGAACATTTCCATAATCACGTAACTTGTGTCCTGGCGAGATTTGAGCTTGAGTCTGAGTCTGAAAGCTCTCCTGTTTCTCTACGCCGGTGCTTCTCAACCAGGGATGATTTTAACCCTACCCCTACCCCAGGGGACACTGGGCCATGTCTAGAGATAGATTTTGGTTGTCAGACTGGCACGTGGAGACCGGGAATGTGGCTGAACATCCTATGATACTCAGGACGGCCTCACAACAAAGAATGACCCGCCGTGGGTCTCCGGTCAGTCGGGCAGAGGATGAGAGGCCTGCTCTAGACTGAAACACCCTCAGTGGTGTTATTTCTCTTCACTAGCTCACTTCCGTGGAAGCCAAAATGCAGCCCCGAGTCAGGGTTTTGCTGATATATTAGTAGTTTGTCAACATGTATTTTGTGCAGTTAACTCGTAAGTGAAAATAGCTATGAGGTAAGAAAACAGAGGTGAAGAGTGAAGAGCACGGGGTACAAGGTGACTGCTACCCCATCCGTCTTACTGAGAGACAAGCCACACCAGCCACCCACCCTCTTTCCACACATCATGCACGTTCTGCCTCCTTGCCTTTTTTCCTCCTGCTGTTGGCTCTGTATGGGGTGGTCTCCTCGCCACCTGGGCGGTCCCATTTAGGCGACAGCACTCAACCTTAACGTTATTTCCCCCATAGAGACTTCTCCAAGGTTAACCCCACTCTTAGGAAAACTGAATCCCTCCCCATCTGCAACACTTTGCATCTATTTCAGATTTCTCACCAAATCACACGCACCTTCCAATGCCCGTCATCTGGTATAGGACCCACAGTGTCAGTCAGTCAGTCCTCAGTAAATCAGTGAATTGATTACTATAAGAACTGAGAGGATTTTGAAAAGTTAAACAGAGATGGCTAAATCTGAGTGGGGAATCTTTAGAAAACAAACAAACCTATTCCCAGGCCCTACCGCACCGTGGATTCTGAGTCTGAACATCAGGCAGGACCCGGGAAGCTGGTTATGAGGCAGAAGGTGTCTCCCGGTACCCAGAGGTGACAGCCTGCGGGACGAGTCGGCACTGGGCACACAGGGTCAGAAGCAGTGGTGATGTGCGTCTGCCAAGTAGACAAATCAGACCAAACCAGCGCTGTTGAGGAGCCAGGCCCAGGCTCGGGCCCAGAGCCAGGCAGGAGGGAGCATATCCAGGTGGATCCAGAGAGGCAGCCCGTCTGTAAGACATGGAGGGGGAAGGATGAGCAGATACAGTCATGCTGGGGAATCTGGAAGGAGAAAAGCAGTGTCATTGAGCACACAGAGCAGGGGCAGCTCTGGGAGTTCCTGGATGTGAATCAGAGGATGGAGGAGGAAGTTGGTAATATGAGTTCGAGTTTATTGTTTTAAGCTGAGGTTTGGGTTAATGAGAACCACTGCTGCCTCGGACCTTAGCAGCTGCAGGAGCCACAATGAGGGGCAGAGGGGAAAGAGGGGGGGATAGTAGTTTTGGGTTTCCTGTCCCCAGGCCTCGAGGCTCTCTTGGAGCGCTGTGTTCCTCTGGACTGCGAAGCACTGGTCTTAGCTGGGAGACCAGCCTTTTCCTCCATGGTCAGAAAGTGAGGGGGATTATGGGGCCTTGGGGCCACAGCCAGCTCAGCCCATCCTACCCACCTTGTGCCTCGCAACTCAGGAGGTACAGCCGTCAGCCTGTGCTGAAATGGTAACGTCTTTACTTTGACGTCCACACTCCTCTGGATAATGGGTGATTATATAGGCTTTGAGCTGAAAGGTTACTCAGAGATCCTCTACATCAAATTCTTCAATTTGCAGATGAGCAAACGGAAGCCCAGAAAATCAGTGAGTCATCCAAGGTTACCCCGACAAGTTACCGTCAGAGTTGAGGTTAGAAATTGGGCCTCCTAATTCATCTGCCAGTGCCTCTTGCCCTGTTTGGCCACACAGTCTCCAAATTAGGAAAAGGGAATGATTCCAGGTGTCAGGGACTGTATCATTTGTAGGGAGTAAAACCAGACTTAACCAGGCCAGGAAAAGAATGGGCATATTCGCCCGGTTTATGTGTGTTATGTGTACATATACATATACAGTTGTGTCCGCATTGCATGTGTATACATATGCTTGGCTATACTCATGTATATGTATTGTGGTATATGTGTGTATTCCATCTTATATGTTGTATCCCACGTAATGCTACTGTCCGTGCTACCGGTGACTGTTAAATAAGTAAACTTGTTCTAAGCCACCTATGAGCAGGTTGCTTTGTTTTGCCATCACATCCCAGCCTTGCAGGGAGCTGCCATTGTTTTCCAAATATAGCATCGGGAAATCAAAGTGCAATAACTTGCTCAAGGTGACATTTTAACAAATGATGGAGTAGGGTTCTAGGTCCAAGGCTTTCTTGGACTGTGAGCTTTCTCCTACCTGCCCTGGCTTCCTTATGTGAGCCTACACTCACGCCAACATATGTATCTATAACAAAAGATAGAGCTTCTGTTTCACATTCTTCCAGACAGGTGTGTTTCTGGATCCATTTTGTGGTTGAGAAAGTCGAGGCCCAGAGTAGGGAAATGACTTCATAATGAATACTTAAAGCTGCACAGGTTTCTAGGGCTCCATCAGTCATGGGGAATAAGACCAGGCTTATAGGAGCAGCCTAGCCATTTTTTGACTGCATCATGGAGGGATCAGTAATATTAAAGGGCATATGAATATTGTTGATCAGTTTTGCTGGTTAGTTTTGGTGATTCGTGTTAAAATTAATGTTGGTATGAATTTCGTCTGTGTGGTGACTTTCCAGTTTCAAACTACCACCTGGTATTTTTACCTCCTTTAATCATTGAGCAAATGGTCACTTGGAAAGAAGGGATTTGCCTAAGGTTACAGGATCGGAAGGGTTGGATCTGAGACTCAAACCCTGATCTGTGGGTTTTTTCCCATGACTTCACATTGGCTTGGTGCAGTCTTTGCATCAAACAAGTACTACCTAGTAAATAGAGCAGAATGTCATGACCCAGCAAGAGTTCCTGTGCTCAGAGCCCCCGAAGACGAGCAGATCTTTACCGACTCATTAGCTTCAGGAGTTTATCTGGTTTTCGGAAGCTACCGTTTGTTCATCCCACGTACTCATATATGACTGAAAAGAGAAGTTGCTGGTTTCCTTTGCTGGGCTTGGGAACAAAACAAGATCACACTGAAGAGCCAGAGCCAGGTTCTGATCCTGCCAACCACCTGTTAGGAGGACAGTCCAAATTCTAAGGCAGAAGATTGCTAGAAAAGTGTTTGGGGGCCCAGAGTCTAATCACTTGCGTCACTGGGGCAAGAGTAGGCTTACCCCGAGGGTCCACTGTTTTTCATGGCACAGGGACTGAACACCCGGTGCTCCACATCAATGGAACATTTCTGAGCACCACTGTTTACTTTAGGGCTTGCTCATCGGCAGCTGCTGGGGAGGAAATGCACATCTCCAGCCATCACCCCTCAGCGGCAGCCTTGCATCTCGCTGCTGGTTGCTTCCTTATCATTGGTCCATAGGTCTGGTTAATTTCCTCATTCCAGTTTTCTCTTAACCATCCATTCGTATAAGTTATTATGAAGAGCAGGGAGGAAAAGTCTTTGATTTCCTCACACCGGGGATCTTGAGGTTTGTCTCATGGCACTGTGCAGCCAGTGTAGATGTCTGGAAGAAAACTAAGAAAGGAAAGTTTTTGGAATATAGAAAAAATCGCAGTAGTCTCCAGTTATATCAGTTCACAACATGGCTCCCACTCCAGCTTTCCATAACTTGGTCCTTATTATGCTGTGTACTATGACTCTGATGTAAGAATTTGGCCTCTGAAAACCATGAAAATCAAAGATATGGAGGAAACCCAGTATAGTAGTTAAGAACACATAGCTGATTCAAATCCTGGTTCCACTTGCTTTTTTTGTCACCTCGGGAAGTCACCTGACACTCTGTGCCTCAGTTTCCCCATCTATGAAATGGAAATAATAGTACCTACCTCACAGAGTTGTTTTCAGAATAAATGACCCATTATCTATAAAGTACTTAGAACAATGCCTGCTGGGGCTATGTATATTTATCTGTGATTAATGTGACCTCAACAGATTCACGTTATGAATGATAGCAGCAGGCAAGAGAAATTTAAAGATTCTTTTATTTTTTTTTTAAAGTTTTATTTATTTATTTGAGAAGGAGCATGCATGCAGGAGTGAGTAGAGGAGGGGCAAACAGGGAGGGAGACAGAATCCCAAGCAGGCTCCATGCTTTCAGTGCAGAGCCAGACGTAGGGCTGGATCCCACGAACCGTGAGATCTTGATCTGAGCCAAAATCAAGACTCGGACACTTAACCAACGGAGCCGCCCAGGCGCCTCCATTCCATTATTTAACAAATATGTGACATCCTTCTTTTATGTGTGAGGGCTTGTTGTAGGTGTATTGGATATAGGGGCGAACAAAAACAAGGTCCTACTCTCATACAGCTTTTATTCTTTTGGGGGAGTTCATAAACCACCATATAAACATACATGGGTGTGTTTGTATGTGCTGCATGTATGCATATCTCTGCACACACATGTGTTCATATACATGCACGTGTATCACACATCTGTGCACATGTATTGTACATATGCGTACATGTGCGTGCTTATGCATGTGTTCATAAGTGTGCCTTGTGAATAGGTGTATGTTTGCATATATGTAAGTGTATGTGTACAAGTACTCATGTGTATGCATGTGTCTCCTTATATGTGTGTTTACTTTGAGTGTGTGTGTGTGTGTGTGTGTGTGTGTGTGTATAGGCATGCATGTGTATGTATCAGGCATTGCGAAGTGTTATGAAGGAAAGGTTTATACGAAACAATGGAAAGTGTCAGGAGTTGCTACCAGTACAGAGAGTTCTGAAAAGTTGAGTCCAAAGAGACGACATTTGGGGACACAGACCTCAGTGAAGTGAGAGAACATTCCATGGTATAAGAAAGAAGGTAGAGACGAATTCGATGAGCAAATATATGTTAGGCCCACCCTTGGTCTCAGTTATTGCACTGGGCATGGGGCATATCAAGGTGCTGAGGACTCAGTCCTTTGTCTGGAGGAGTCCAGCACCTAGTGGGGAAGACAGAAGCCGTGCGGCAGGGTGTGGACTCTGGAGGTCCCAGGTTGCCACTTATTAGCAGACCACTTCCCTGTGTCTCAGCCTTCTCTTCTGTGAATGCGAATCATATGGCGGCTCCTTGGGTGGTTGCATAGAGGCCTTCTCTTGACACATGGTGAGTGCCCATCCAGTGTTAGCTCTTCCCGGTCAGAAACTCCGTTGTAAAAGTCCTTGAATTCCAAGCCAAGGAGTTGGGATGCTAAAATTAAGTTGGATCAACCCTATCTATTCAAATAGCTTCCTCAGCACTGATTGTCATATGAAAACTATGTCAAGTGTCCTACAGCAAGAGTTTGCCTTTGGGAGTGCAGCTATGATTTTTAATACCAGTGGATGATACTCCAAAAGAACAGTAAGACCAGTAAAAAAAAGATACCGTCTCATTTGAAGCTTAAAGCAAAAGCTCACGTCAATAGAATTAAGCAGGCATATATTTTTCCAGGCTCTGGGGATTCAGGAAAGACCCACTCCCTGCCAGGGCAAGCCCACTCCACTGTTAACAACTGCACTGTTAACAACTCTTCACCCAACCTGCAGAATTGTGGCTGGAAGGGAAACCGTGTTCCCCATCTCTGACTTCTCCCTCTCAAGGTGATTGTTCCCCATCCACTGGGTCTGAGACCAGGCAGTGCTACTTTTCGCTGTCTCCTACCTCCTCTCATCTCTGCCACTGTCTTTTGTGCAGGGAATTTTATCTCGACTCCTTTCTCTTCACATTGTTATCTCGTCCCTTGCTTCATGTCCAAACAGAGAGTGCGCATAGTTCACCCGCATTCACTGTAGTCTGAGCCGGTGGGAATTCTCCGGGAGCCCTTAAGGAATTCTGTGCCCACACTTCTAAATGTTCTACTCTCATTTTGTTGGTGGCAAGACACGTGTTCCCACATGGTTTCTCTGTTCCCATTTTAGTTAGAAAATACTGTTTACGGGAGACAGAGAATGGAAAATAGATGGGGGAGTGACACGGAAGAATGGGTTATTCAGATTATTTCCCATCATTCATAGTAAACTGAATTCACAGTGCGGTGAATCCAAAACAAAAGTCTTTGAATTTAAACTTAGAATGATGTGTAGGTGTTTTTAAAAACTATCTGACTTCTGTCCTTATTTATTTACTGTAGTGGTTTTCAAGCTGAGTATGCATAGTCACCCGAGGAACTAGCAAGGGTACAGATTTCCCCACAACCACCACCACTACTGAGTTAGCTCAGCAGACTCCCCTGGGGGGCCTGTATCCTCCCATGAGCCCGACAGGCTATACCACTGGGATCTTAAAAGACGGCAGGAGGGGCAGCCTCACCTCCGTTTGGTCACAGTCAAAACTTTTCTGTCTGTAGTCCAGGAAGAACAAAATTAAATCCAGGCTAATTGAAAGAGTACATTTAAAAATTTTTGTTTCAAAAGCAGAACATTGAAGAGCTCTTCGATCTGGCGTGCCCACCACAAGCTGGGCACTACCTAAGTGTTCATAGAGGCAAGTGCTTGGTGTGGACACAAGCTCTCGGCTGTGCATGTTCTTACCACTGCCATGTAAAGGGAGAGATGAGACTTACCTAGACTCCGGCAGCTAGTCTGGCGGAATTTTGAGAACCTTGGTCTGTCTGACTCCACCTGTCTCTTGTCTTACCTTTCATAGCGTCACCCAAGCCTGTGTTAACTGAGTTAGCCATAGGCAATATTATTAAAAATTTTCAAAAAATAGAAAACATGGAAAATCTTTGAATCACATGCACAGGTCTAGCACAAGCCTCGGCCCTTATATTTCGTTTAAGTAGAATGTGTTGGATTATTGATCTGTTTTGCTGCAGGTCCCTGGGCTGAATTTAGCTTAGGGAGTTAAAAGTTACCAGCCCGTGACTCACCACTGTGAAGCCTGGAGGGGTCGGGACTCTCCCACCAGTGTCAGTAATAGGAGTGAAAACAACTCGCCTTCTATATTCAGGCCTCTCACAGCTCAGAGTTGTAAAGAAAAACCCACACAATTCAATTCTGTGAAATATATTTAATATGCCCGACTAATGTGGGTCTGGTTCGTACATTGTCTGCTCTACTGTTGGGTGACGCTGTTGTTGTCCAGCCTAATGCATGCGGCCTATTGCCTTTTCCCTTGTGCCTGTCTCTGTCATTACAGGTACCACATAGACAATAACATGGAAACACTTAAATAGACGATTACATTACTGTCTCCCCCACATAGACTGTGAGCTTCTTGTGAGCTGCGGAATCTGGTCGTATTCATCTGTGTAACTTAAGACCCCAGCAGTTAACTCAGTAAATGGATGATTATATACATTAGTTAATGGGTTTGTTTATAAACAACATGCTGAGTGCTGTACTAGTTACCGTGGCGAAGACAGCGATTTAACAAGATGGAGATAACATGTGGGCCAAGTTGCATAGGAATTTGAAAAAAGGGAGAAGGCTCTTGCAATCGAAACAGGCAGGGGAAGGGCGAAGACACTGGTATTCGTTGAACGGCTTCAGTTTGACATAAATGCTGGCTTATCTAAGTGTCTAATTGTCACGTCTACTCCAGCAGCTTGCTCTGGGTCACACAACTAGTCACGATAACCCCCTGAGTATCAGCCTGCCACGGGCCTTGAGGGAAGCGGGAGATGTCAGCCTTAAAAATAAAACAGCCAGTTATGTCACTCGCAGCCTGAGTTTACTCTGGAACAGCAGAGGAGTTGCACGTTGGGATGGGAAAACTGTGGCGAACCATTGACAAGTCTGGAGAGCAAAGGAGAGGGGCTTGTGTTTATAACAGGAGGGAGGGTTTTGGGGGGTGTGTTTTGAACAAAAGTTCACTGGAGAACCAGAGTTCGAGGTGTGGCGGTTTCTCATTGACTGTAAACAAGGGTAAGTGTGTGGTTGCTGGGGCAGGAAGGGATCTCCCTCCTTTTTCTTAAAAGCAGGAGATGGAATTCCTATGTGAAAAATATCTTCTCTTCCAAGATAATTCTTACCTTCATCTTCCTTCTTTCTGCTGGTGATGCCGGCTGCAGCTGGTGGCCCGTGTGTGAGAGCTCCCCCTTCAGGGGGAGGGCTGCCCCACTCCATTTTCAATGGCGTTTCCTTTATTTTCACAGAAGGGTCGCTTTGAACTGAGCAGAACATAATAGGTGTTTTCTCCATTGGAAGTGATGAAATGTAGAGTATTCTGAATGGAGAGAATAATGTAAGTTAGGGCACATGGGGTTGGGACATGATAAGCTTTACAGTTTGGCCCAAACCTGTTATGTCTCTAAGGGGTTCCTGGAATACGGGGCTGTAAGGATCAAATAAAGGCACAGATTGGCAGCCCTTGAGCACCATGTTGAGAAATTTGTACTTCTCCCCCGTCCCCCAGGCAGTTGCAAGCCATTGAAGGGGGGGTTTAAGCAAGAGACTCATTTCTGCAGAGCTTTATATAATTCTATACACAGTAGTTTGGGGAGAGGGAAGAATAGTGGAGGAGTACCCTGGAATAGGAATGCGAAAGGAGGACAGGGAATTTGACAACTTTTCTTTCTTTCTAAACTTATTGGTTAGAGAAGAGTTATTTAAAATTTTAGATTCTCTCTGTACCTTCTAGCTATTGCTGAATTAAACACATGGAAGTGACTTCTTTATTTGAAATGTTCCATCTCATATTCGGAAGAAGATGATAAATAACTTGTTAATTTCAAGTCAGTCAGTAATTCATCCAGTTTCTAAGCCAGGCATTCATTCAAGTCCCTTATCTTCAGTGGAGATATCCAGTTAGACTCATCCACTTCAAGCAGAGCTATGTAGAGTTAAATAACCAAAACAGAAGACCTCCAAAAGCTGAGAAAACACTTGTCAGAGAGTTCATGCACTGTAGGAAAGTCCAAGGACCATTTCTCAGGCTCTCACCCAGCACTGTTGACTTAGAATTTTGGTAAAGTACAGCAGATTTGCTGTAAATACTGTGGCTGTGAAAAAGAAATATTCCTTGCTTTGACCTTCAACAACAGGTAACGTATCCTCACTAAGTGCCAGGCACTGTGCAGGAACTAGAGATACACATATGAACAAATGAACTCCATACTCTCAAGGAGATCACATTCTAATTGTAGAAATGGACAAGTAAACTGTCAAAATGCGGTGAAGGAAGTTGATAGAAGCATGTGTGGCTTATTGCAGGAGTCTTAAACTCACTTTGCCTGAGTGGATGAGGAAGATTTCTTCGTCAAAAAATGGTACTGATTTGACACTTGAAAGATGAACAGGAGAGAGTAAAAGGAGTTTATCAGATGGATAAAGTGGGTGTGGGCAGTCAGGGAGAAGGGGAAGAGGGGAGAGGGAGGCCGAAGGGGACAGCATGTACGAAAGTCCAGAAGCAGGAGAACACCTGTTTTGGCTGCACAGTACTGAGTATAGCTATTGTGTGGTCTGCATATGGAAACAGATGTGTGGAAAGATATGTGTGGGGCAGGTTTTCAAGGACCTGAATGCCACTTTCAGGAGTTTGGATTTTTATCCTTAAGGTAATAGCTTTTAGGTAGAGACTTTGGAGATCACGAAGTTAATGACAGGGGATAAGACAGCACTGAGGGTAAGAGACGTTGAAGGCTGAGGCCAAGACAGAACCAGTAGCAATGGAAAAGAGGGAAAGATTAAGAAATTAAACAAAAAGAGGCTGATGAACAGTGATAAAAGATGGTGGGTGTGTTAATTGGATATTAATATGAGAAAAATTGAATTTTGACTCTTAGCCTGTACATGAAAAGAAATTCCAAATGGATTATAGGCCTAACATGAAATGTAAGGGCACCTAGGTGGCTCAGTTGGTTAAGCATCCAATTCTTAGTTTTGGGTCAGGTCATGATCTCATGGTTCATGAGTTCGAGTCCCACGTTGGGCTCCGTGCTGACAGTGCAGGGCCTGCTTGGGATTCTGTCTCTTTCCCTCTCCCTCTCTCATTGCCCTTCCTTCACTCATGTTCTCTCTTTCAAAATAAATAAACTTTAAAAGAAAAAGAAGAAATGTAAAATACAAAGTTTCTAAAAGACAGTATTTAGGAGAAGATCTTCATGACTTTATGATAAGTAGATTTTTTTTTTTTAATGTTTTTTTTTCTGAGAGAAAGCGAGCATGAGCGGGAGAGGGACAGAGAGAGAGAGGGAGACACAGAACTGGAATCAGGCTCCAGGCTCTGAGCTGTCAGCTCAGAACCCAATGCGGGTCTTGAACTCATGAGCCACGAGATCATGACCTGAGCGGAGGTCGGATGCCCAACTGACTGAGCCACCCAGACTCCCTGATAAGTAGATATTTCCTTAGTAGGACATCAATATAAGCACATCCATAAAGGGAAAGGGTTGATACATTGGACTACATTAAAATTAGGAAATTGTTTTCATCAAAAGATGCCATGAAAGAGTGGAAATGGGAACCAGGGAATGAAAGATGCTATTTGCAAGACATATAACAAAGGACCTGTATCCAGATTATACAGAGAATTTCCATAAATTAGTAAGAACAAACAAACAAACAAAAACCATAGCCATGCTGCTAGGAAAATGGTAAAAATGATTGGGCTATCTTAGCAGAAAAAATTATATGAAAATGAACAATAAAATAGGAAGAGTTTCCCAACCTCACTAGTCATTAGGAGAGTCCAAATTAAAAGTACAATATGATGCCTCTGTACTCCCACCACACTGGCTAAAATTAAGCAGATTGAGAATACCAAGTGTTGTTGGGGATATGATGCAGCTGAGGTACCAAAGCACTACCACGGGATGAGGAGTTGGTACACAGCCCTGGAAGGAGTTTGGCAGTGTCTCCACACGTGCTGATTCAGCAGTCCTGCTTACACATCTCTCCAAGAGTAGTGTGTACACTACTCCCCCCCCTCCCCCCCCGCCAAAGCATGCAACAAGAATACAGAGAACGCCATTATTTGTAATAGCCAAAAACTGGAAACAGACCTTGAATGTCCATCAATCATGGAATGAATACATAAATGGTTGATATATTCATGCAGTGGAATCTCGCTCAGCGATAAAAACATACATAGATCGCTGCATGCAGCAACTGGGTTGAATCTCACAAACACGGATGACAGGCTCGCACAAAGAAAACATACGGAATGGTTTAAAAATTAAAAATCAGGGAAATCCTATGGTCTAGACATCCAGATAGTGGTTTTCTTTGCGGGGTGTGGTGTCTGGAAAAGGGCATGAAGGGAATTATTTCCTGATCTGGGTAGGTGTGTTTACTTTGTGAGAATTCACTGAAGTGTATATGTAAAATGTGTGGCCTTTTAATGCATGTTATACTTCATTGATAAAGTTTATTAAAAATTGCAAAGGGAAAGGTATTAAGCATTGGCATCATGCAGCCTTGCACTAAGTGCTGGGAATACAGGCAGGGAGTGACCTAGTCTGGCCAGCAGCAGTGGAGTTTGGGAGGTGAGTGGTTTAATATTTAATAGGCAATCAGAAGTAACTTGATAGGCGTGAACTCAAGGTACATCGGTGCACAAAAGAGGAACTTATAACTCAATACTGGCCTGTGTTAGTTGTTTAATAAAGTTAGTTCCTGCTTCCACCTTGGTATACTGAGAAGTCATCAAGAAAAGGGAAAAATTATCTTAAAAATCCTCTTTTTCAGTGCACAGTACATGTTGGGGATGAAGGTAGTAACATATTGTTCTTTTGTTCATATTGTTTGAACAGTAAGCTTTCCTTACCAACATGCTAAGTAGAATTCCAGCCTCCTCGGCTGAAATCAGATCATCAGTTACTGCTCTCTCCATGGAGTGTTAATACAGAAACTTTCTCTTGTATATTTAACCAAGGACTCTGAGCCCTTTATGTCTCTACCTTAGACCGTGCTGTGGATTGAATGTCGGTGTCCCCCTAAACTTTGTATGTTGAAATTCTAACCACAAATGTGATGGCGTTAGGAGGCGGGGCCCTTTGGGAGATAATTAGGTCATGAGGGTAGAACCTTCATGAATGGGGTTAGTGCCCTTCTAGGAAGAGACTTGGTGCGAGCTTACTATTACTCTGCTGTGAGGACACACTAAAAAGACAGCCATCTGTAAAGGCAGAAGAGAGCCTACGCCAGAACCTGCCCGTGCTGGCCCCCTGATCTCCATCAGACTTCCAGCCTCATGAATTGTGAGAGAGAAATGTGTATTGTTTTTTTTTTTTTTAACATTTATTTATTATTGAGAGACAGAGAGACACAGAGCATGAGCAGGGGAGGGGTAGAGAGAGGGGGGAGACACAGAATCGGAAGCAGGCTCTGAGCTGTCCACTCAGAGCCCCATGCAGGGCTCGAACTCACAAACTGCGAGATCATGACCTGAGCCGAAGTCGGTCGCTTAACCGACTGAGCCACCCAAGTGCCCCAAAGAAATGTGTGTTGTTAAAGGCACCTCATTTATGCTGCTCTGTTATAACAGCCTCAGCTAAGGCCACCCAGCCCCGTAGAAAGATCACTGAGTGAAACAGGAGGGAACACCTGCTGGCCTGCCAGAGTTTAGGCTGCAGGTGGACAGGCAGATGGCAGGATGGAGGGAGGGCATGGATGATGAGAAGGACTGGCTAATTTGGGGGGGCAGTGCCCAGGGAATGGCATAGCAGGTGCGCACGGGCCATTGCAAAGTTGGAAGGCCTGGCATGGTAGTTGCGCATGGTAGTTTGCAATGGTGCACAGGCCATTGCAAAGTTGGAAGGCAGTGGTAGCTGCTTCACATCCTCTCACGCATCACTGCCTCTGGGCCACCCTGAAGGAGACTGCCGAGTCCTGCTCCAGCCAGCTCCGGAGGACCCAGCACTGACTTGGCCACAGGCTGGGCTTGGCCGCAGGTGCTTTGAGGTGTGGACTGGGAGTTACTTTTATAATCACTGAAAAGTTCTTCCCTGTGAAGTTCAGAGGTTCGAAAGAGAGCAGAGAACGAAAAATAATGTGGATATCCAGCATATATCCAATAGAAACATGTACCAGTGTGTGCCCAAATCATACATACCATTCCTACAGCCTCACGGTTGGGGAGAAAACATGATTCCTGGAGCCAGACTGAGGTTACATTCCATGCCATCACCTGCTGCTCCCTGTGTGATCAGGGGTCAGTTACTTAACCTGCTGGGCCTCTGTTTTCATCTCCAAGGTGGGCACCATAGTAGTGATTCGTTACATAGTAGGGGCTAACTACCATAGTAGCAGTTGTGAGGATTAACTAAATTAATTCGTGTCACACACTTGGAACAGGGCCCGGCATGGGGAGATACTACGGACATAGCGGCTGTGATGATGTAAAGTGATGTGAAGAAGCGCTGGGGCGCCTGGGTGGCTCAGTCAGTTGAGCGGCTGACTTCGGCTCAGGTCATGATCTCGCGGTCCATGAGTTCGAGCCCCGCGTCGGGCTCTGTGCTGACAGCTCAGAGCCTGAAGCCTGTTTCGGATTCTGTGTCTCCCTCTCTCTGACCCTCCCCCGTTCATGCTCTGTCTTTCTCTGTCTCAAAAATAAATAAACGTGAAAAAAAAAAATTAAAAAAAAAAAAAAAAAAAAAAAAAAAAAAAAAAAAGAAGCGCTAAGGCTTTTGACAAAGGCTGTGGCAGGACCTGGAGTGCAGGAGCACGCAGATCGTCAGGGCAAAAGAGGAAGAGGGCTTCCGTGAAGAACGCCCCAGCCCCCACGGGCGAAGGGGGGGACTTCTTTCCGCCTGCCAGAGGCTGGTGCTTCCGTTGCAGACACTATCAGTCCGCTGTGTCCTAGCGTCCTTGGCTCCCACAAGTCTGTAAGCTCTTTGAGGACAGTGCTGGTGTTGTTTGTTTGTTTTAAGTATTATTTCCTCTTCGGTGCCTAGGACAGCACTTGACCTCGAGTTGCGCTAGGTGAATGTGGCTCATATCGAATCCTACTGAGTGCAGGAGGCAGAGAATATTATTCAGGGCCTAACGTGTGCCAGCACTGTTCTGTCTAACTACGGTTGTATTTTTACACTTTCACTTTGAAGTCGTCACTTCCCCTTTTACAGATGAGTTATCAGAGAATCAAGGAGCTCGGCTCATTTGCCTGAGATCATCCACTGAGTCACCGGGGTGCCTGGAAGTCTCTTGCCTTCTGGCTATCGCCCATTACTCCGTGGAGCTTGGATGGGCACAGAGGAAGGAGAGCCGAGCCTGGTTGGGGCTGTGGTCCCAGGAAGGTGGACAATCAGGAGCAGGTGCATCGGGAGAATAGGAGGGCTGAGTCTTGATCTCTGCTGAAGCAGAGTTGTTGTTTCAACTACAGTTTTTGAAAAATGCCAGTATATTCCTCGTGGGATTTCCTGTAATTCATTTTTGCTCTCATCTTCCACACTATTTATTTACCTAAGCTTTTGTTCTCTTTGAAACGATTTCAGCCACATGTCATTCATTGTGTTAAAACCCTGGGCCCTTCATCCTGCTCAGATTTTGTGTTTTTTTTTTCCCCCCTCTCACCAGCTGCTCTGCATATCACTTTTAATTCACTGCCGCTCTGGCCTGACTTTTGTCCGGTGCTGGGAATTGCCTTACACTCCCACTCCTACTCTCCCGGGAATGGAGCTAGGGGTGTTGAATCAGGATCCAGCCTCAGGATCTATTTTTCTTTTTTGTCTCCTTGTTGTCTGAAGCTTGGGGCAGGGGTAGATTAATCAGTCTAGGTGTGGTGGAGCCCTGTGACCCTCCGTGGGGGAAATCCTAGCCCCATAGAAACTTGGCCTGCCTTTGGCTCTCAGAGTGAATTCCAGGCTTTGAAGAATCTGTCAATGTTCAACTAACCCCACAAAACCTCTGGAAGTTTTTGATGGAACCGAAACTCACACCAAAGGAGGGGGTGCTGAGCTTGGCTCAGCTTGGCTGAGCTTGGTTGGGGAGAGCTCGCCTGCCAGCTGAGATCTTTTTCTCTGAGATTTCAGGCCTTGCCCCCATACTCTGAGCGTCCTACAAGCTGTCTGAGCAAGTCCTGTGTCCCTCCTAGTGTGTTCCTGAAACATCTCACTGGTCTGCGCTGTGTCTTTGAGGGGTTTATCAAGGCTGCTGGGTCCTCTCTCCACCTTTTTGGAGCCATCAGAGAATTTTATAAACGAGACCATTTGTCTAGGGACAAGACAAGGTTGCTGAAGGAAACTTAGTGTTACTTTACCTTCTCCAGGAAGAAATGGGGCACATTTCCTAGAACCCAGGCACAAAGTGACCAGCCATTCCAGTTTGGTCAAGACTGTGGGGAGGTGTCTTGGGACACTGGATATACAGTGCTGAAGTCAAGAATATTGACCCTGTACAGCCAATGCCATTATTGCCACCTTGCAACTGGGAAAACCGAGGCTTGAAGTTAGCTGAGGAGAGTTAGCTTATTGAAGGTTGCTCAGCACCCTTGTGAACTGGGTCCATCTGATTCAGACTTAGAGCTTTACACCAACCGAATTCTTCACAATATAAGACTCTTGTCTCCTTCAGACCGTGTGGCTCAGTGACCTTGTGTCGTCTACTTCTCTTTTTTATTTTGTCTCAAGTTCTACCAGAAATTCCTTTCCCTCCCTATCTCCTCCCCATCCTGACTGACATAACTCCTGCCTCACCTCCTTCAGTAGGTCCTACCCTACTCTCCAGGGTAGGTCACGGTCCAGGGCTCCATACGTCCGTTAGACCTACTCAGATCTGAGTCCTCGGTTGTTCCCTACTGTCTTATGAGTGTCTGCCTATATATCTCTCCACCCCTTACTAGACTGGGACCTTGCAGAACAAAAGGAAACAACTTACATCTATAGATTTCTAGCGTGAAACGTAGTGCCTGGCTTATAATTGGGAATCGGTATATAGTTGGTGAATTAATTTAATTTATAAGATAACAGAAGGAAGCTGTGTGATTTAGAGGCACAGTTTCAGATCTGCTTAAGGATTTGTGTCATAAGATACATTTGTTATACTTGGGCCAGTCCTCTTTCTTTTGATTTCTGTATTTTAGAAAGTAACGTTCATGTGTTACCTTGGCCGTTTGCATTGGATTGCAGCCTGACCCTTTACCATGTCTAATGCCTCAAAGTGAAAAATTGTCTCTTATGAGGTCATATATGAGAATGTCCCAAGTAATCTGGAGGCTGTATTGAGGTTAGAAAGAAAGGAATTTCTGAAACCAAGTTTTTGCTTTGTCTTTCCTGTGGATTTTGCTAGCTCTCTGTAAGGCTCAGATTTCCAAGCTATTACATACTAGTCTACCTTCGAGATTTGATCTTTCTGGCTAGAAGGGAGGAACAAGGAAGGGGGACCCAGTTATCTGAAGGTCAGTTCTTTGTTCTCTGGGTTCTTGTATTGGTTTCTGATTGGTGCAAGTCAGGGAAGAGTGCAGCGTTTAGACAGAAATGATAAATGCCATCGCCACGTTGAATTGCAGTATGAATAGTGCTACATGTTATTGTGGCTTTTAGAGATAAAAACAGCTTTTGGTTTATTCTCAGCCATGTTCAAAATGTTAGCCTGGATTGTTGCGGCTATCTGGTACCTTATCTTCCTTATTCCCCTGGGCCCCCCGTTATTGTGTCACCAGGAGTGTACTCAAGGACAGAAAGGGGAAAAAAAAAAAAAGGTTAAGTCAATCCAAATAAACCCAAATAACTCAGACAAAGCACGCAGCACGCTGAGCACATGTGCCTGCCCTCTCCCGCCAAGCCCTGCTATTAGCACCAAAGATCGAGAGTTGTCATTAGTCACAACAATGGCAAAGATACCGAGTAAACTATGTTCCAGGCACTGTTCTTCTCCCTTAATTGTCACAATAGCTTTATGAGTTAGACATGATAATTTTTCCAGTTTTATAGATGAGGGAACTGACACACAGGAAGGTGAAGTGATGTGACCAGCTTGTCAGCCTTTAAATCAGGGAGTCCATTTCTAGAGCCCTTGTTCTTAACCATTCTGCCCTGACTAGTTCAAATATCTAGTGAAAGTCTGTCCCCATCTCATTTCAAATATCAGTGAAAGTCTGTCCCCATCTTCCATATTATCTTTCTGGTTCTGTGGCGGGTGTGGTATGGGGGCGGGGGATGATGGCTCTGTCCAGGTGTGTAAAGTTTCTTTGTAGACTTACTACATAGGGCTTTTGGTTTTTTGTTTGTTTGTTTGTTTTGTTTTTTTAAAGATAAGTCTATTTCAGGATTTAGATCGGGTGAATTCTAAACCACATTTCTTTCAAAGCCAAGGTGATGTTTCATCAAACACTAGGATCACAGAAATCTTTTCAGCTGTTTCACTCCCCTTCGTGTGTTGGGCTTGAGATGAACCCTTTGGACTGCTGCAGTGGCATTATAACAATAAATCCTGAAAGGGATCTGAGTTCAGCTATGCCAAGTGTGAATACTTCGCATTCCTGCTCATAGTTGAAAAGAAAGGAACTTGTTTTTTTGCAGACGCCATAGGATTTAGAGTTGGGTAGATTTGCATGTGATACCCTCTCCCCGACTCTCTCACTCTCTCGCAGTGAGGGACCTTGCACAAATTACTTGATAACCTTGGTTTCATTTTCCCTGTTAGTAAAACAGTGCAGTAATAACTACCTCTCAAGATCGTTGTAAGAGTTTAATACAACAATTTTGCAAAATGTGAGGCACAAAGCTATCTTTCAGTAAGTATAAAGATCTCAGGGCCTTTCCTCTTTACCAATGATTTTGACTCTTCTAAAGGAGGTATGTTGTGAGGCTCCAGTAATAATTTCACTATTACCCATGAGCTGTCGCTCAAAACTCTTCAGTATTTTTCATCATTATCATATTTAAGACACAGAGCATTTTTTGCATGATTACATTTGTTCCTTTTATCTAGAAAACCCCTTGTGCTTTACAAGTATCCATCTTAGGCCACATCCATTCATTCATGTATTGAACAACAACAGCAACAAAAATTACTGAGCCACTGCAGTGTCAAGGCCTGCCTTGCCCTCAGTCTTCTCATAGTCTAGTAGAGGAAGACAGGTGTGCACACAAAGAAATTATAGATACACGGATAGAATCTGGACAGTGTCAGGGAGTGGGGTGTAATGAAAGAGGATCTGTTGATTTTCCCTGGCTAGAGTTCCTGGAGGGATGGGGAAAGGTGTGACCAGAGAAGGCTTCTGATGAAAGAGTTGAATCTTCAGAATGTAGCCCTTTGGGGCGCCTGGGTGGTTCAGTTGGTTAAGCATCTGACTTCAGCTCAGGTCATGATCTCCCGGTTCCTGGGTTCAAGCTCGGCATCAGGCTCTGTGCTGACAGCTCAGAGCCTGGAGACCGCTTCACATTCTGTGCTTTCCTCTCTCTCTGCCCCTACCACGCTCACACTCTGTCTCTCTCTCTCTCTCAAAAACATCTAAAAAAAAAAACATTTTAAAAAATGTAAAACGAAGCCCATGTTCCCCAGGTAGATTGTTGGGAGTGGAGCGTATTATAGAAAGAATGTTCTAAACCAGAGAACAGCATGAGCAAATGATCAGTGGTATGAATGGGCAAGACACATTCAGGAATAAAGTGGAAAGACTGTTAAACTTGCGCTAAGCACTTCTATAGGTCCTGGATTTCATAGCTCTTATTTGTTGAGTGCTGGTATGTTCCACGTGCATCTCACCTTATTCCCACAGCAGTTTTGTAAGGTAAGTGTTGTTGTTCCAGAATCTTCAGATACTGAAATTGAGGTTCTAAAGATGAGGCATTTGCCCAAGGGCATATAAGTGAGGAGTCAAGGCTCTCAGTCTGAGGACAAAATAACTACAATAATAAAAACACCAAGCCAGTCATAGAGTGCTGGGCATGCTTTGACCTGCACTGTCTAGTACACTATCCACTAGCCACATGTGGCTATTTAAAATAATTAAAGTTGAATAAAATAGTGTTGTGCTATCCACATTTTCAATTGCTACATGAGCCTGGTGACTACTCTAGGGGACCGTGCAGATAGAGAACATTTCCATCATCTCCAAGTGTTCCCTCTATTGGACAGCACTTTGCATACATTAACACATCTAATCCTTGTAACAATCCTAGAAGAGGATACCGTTATTCATATTATATAGATGGGGAAACCAAAGCATAAAGATTAGAAACGTGATTAAGGTCACATGATGAACGAGTCCATTCCTTGAAACACAACACTGTAATGCCAACCCCATGGGTAGTACTCTATATAACATGAATGAGTATTAGAAGAATAGAATTCAGTGCTTTCTTGCATATAGACTAGTGTTTAGTCCCCTGCAGAGCTAATGTCTTCGATATGGTTCCTGCCCTTCCAGGAGCTGACAGTTATTGGTACAGGTTTTGCATATGTGAGGCTGGTGGTTTCTAGAGAGCCTCCTCCCCAGGGATCCTGTCAACCTCTTAGGAACAACTCAGCTTGGTAGAACCACACATTTGATGGAATTTGTCACTCCATTCATGCCTCTAACTGGCCAAGTCTGTAATCTAAAGATGATACAGTCTTAGGTAATGCTCAAAACCCTTTTCGTTCTTTTTCTCTTTGGAGAAGGTGTCTGAGGCTGTTATTTCAAGAGAATCTTTTTCAAGATGCCAACACATCTGTAGCAGATCTTTTATTTTCAAACATGGGGAAAAAAACTGCAGACTGGGAGGCTGAAAAACCTTAGTGTGAGCTGTAGCTCTGCCTCTCAGTAGCTAAATAAACTTGACTAAGTGACTTCACGTCTCTGAAATTCAGTTTCTTCGACTCTGATCTGGAGAGAAAATAACATATCGCAGGATTTTCTAAAAGCTAAATGAAGGGTACAGTGTTTGAGGATGCTTTGCAAGTTATAAAGTACTTTATATAGCTGTCAAGTATGAGATAATTCTAACACAAATGCTGGAACTTGAGATGCTTTTCTTCCATATAATCCTCTAAAGTGTTCAAAGCAGTGTGGCTTGATAAATTACAGGATAACTTACTCTTAATTGTAACATTTGCCATTTCTTTTTTCTTTTACATGAATATTGTAGATATTTTAAAGATGGATGGAAGGAATGATAGATGGTAGATAGGGGAGAGGGAGAGAGACAGCACATAGGTTAAACAGGAGAGTTGTACAAGAGGTTTTAATTTTTTCTTCTTAATTTTGTTCTAAAACATAATCCTGATAGGTACTGTGGTCTGTGTATGTGGAGGAGTAGGGATCATTAAATAAGACTTGCATTGATTCATTGACTCAGCAAGCTTGTTTTTCTGATTATTTTTTTCATGCAAAAGTTTATTGAGTGACTACCACCGCTGAGCGTTATGCAACTTTCAGGGAAAATACGATTGAATGTCTCACTTTGTGTGTGTGTGTGTTTGTGTGCTGATTTCTTCAGCTGCTCATTTTGCCCTTTAAACTTTCTGCTTTAAAGAAGCTGATACTTGATCGTCATATGAAGGGCCCCAGCAGTGTTGAGGGCTGTGCTTGTCAAAATCGTGTCTCGTGAATTGTTTCCTGATGTACGAGTGCAGCCTGTGAGTCCTCTATGGATTGTGAAATGTATTTATTCAGAAAGAGAAATCTCCTTCTGCCCTTTGTTGCTTTCCCTGCTTTGGGCCTCTTTTCTCAGGGAAGGCCCCTCCAAGCTCTATGTGGCCAAAGGAAGAATGAGATATGTCAGCTCTTGGATTCATGTGGCCTCACAGCGGGCATCAGCTACGCACTGCTATTGAATAGGGTGGACGTGAGGCAGGGTTAGAGGGCCTCTCCTGAGAGAAATTGGACATGACCTGCCTCTTACCCATGTTAGACACGCCTGACCTGAGGTTATGCACATCTTGGAGCTTGAGAATGTAGGATTTGGGGATGCATTTTTCTGCCTTCCTGTTGCCAGGAAAGGGGAAACTTGACTTGGTTGTTTGAAGAAGCACCGTGTGTATTGTGTACTGAGAATGGCTGAGAAAGGATCTCCATTTATGATCCATGTCTTCCGTTGTGAATGTGATGGAACAGTTCAAACTATGATGTACTATGGCAGAATGTATGGCTAAAACTCAGATTTTCTAACTCTAAACCCATGGCTCTTACCAATGTTCCATGGTGTGCCAACACTTAGAAAGGTATTTCCTTTATATGAGACAGTCTAACATCAAAAATTGGAGTAGAGAAAGAACATGGGCTTTGGAATCGGGCAGGACAAGGTCAAATCCTGACATTCCTCCTTCTATCTGTATCACCTTGGGCCTGTTACTTGAACTCTCTGATCCTTTCCTTCTGCATATGTTGAAGGGGGGGGAAGAATATGTATGCTTTATGGATGTTGTGGAAATTAAATGAGATAACATTTAAAGAGCTTAGCCCAGTACTCAGCCGATCTTAGATGTCTTACATGTTTGCTAGAAAGACACGAAAGGAGACCACTATCTCTTGGGAAATAATTCAGATGATGTTGATGCTGATGATGAGCTGGTGCTGGGGTCACTGTGGTAGTGGTGATGGAGACATAGCTACCATTAACCAAACTTTTATTTTTAAACATCTGCTCAGTATCAGAGCAACCATATGACATTGCCATTTTCTTCATTTTATAACAGGTCTTCCTGTCTCCAAATTACACTCCTCTCCTATACGACACCCTAGTTCTCAGAGTCCAAGCCTAGAATATCAACAATGAATCTACTGGAGAAGAAACAAAGAAATATTTGTCACAGACTTCTTTTTTCCCCCATTTTGCTATTTGAAACCCCGTGAGATATGCTTCGCCTGTGCTTTATGTATGTGGAGCCAGTAAATATAGGTCATCATCAGAAATTCCTTGAACTTATTTATAACACTGTGGATCAGCAGTGGCTATGCTCTCTTCTGTCAGGGATCTCAGCATCAGCATCTTTAAGACATCAGTATTTTGAGATAGATAAGTAAATATCAGCCACTAATTATTGGGTTTTTACCTTGGAGAAAAAGCCCAAGAACCAGCAGTTTGAAACCAGACTACCTGGATATGAAGCCCAGCCCTGCTTCTTGTGAGCTTTGTGAAGTTGGTTAAGTTACTCTCCTCATTTGTAAGCTTCCATTTCCTCATCTCTGAAATGAGGTTGATAACAGTTGGAAGAATAAAATGAGACATGCATGGGGAGAGCGTGTGTAAAACGAGCTCAATTCATACTAGCTCATATCTAGGGTTTCTTCCTGTGCAAAAGCCTTTGTGCCCTGGATGGGGAGCTCTGTTACTCAGGGTCCACCCAGAAAAATGTAAAGTGCTCTAAGTATTTAACAAATAGAATTTAGTACACATAAAAAAGGTGACCCAGATCATGAAGGGGCCAAGAAGGGCTATATCCCCATAAAGCAAGCTGGAAATCAGCGAAATAGAAGCTGCTACTACCCCTTTAGGCTAGAGGAACAAAGGAAACAGGTTACCAGAGTCCAAGGGTGGCAGACACCAGCAGATGTTAGAGCCATGCGGCCGTCAGCAGGGCTGAAGTCATCATGCAGGAGGAGACATGCTTTGGCTCTCCGCTTCCTGCAGCCCTCAGATCTCCCAGCCGACCTTGGCTCACTTGGAGTCTGGGAACCGCAGTCTGCAGGAACCCACGGTACTGAGCAGAGCAGAGGACTTGATGAAAGCCAATAGGAAGTCTTACAGGCTCAGTCTCGGACCTCAGTTGCCTGATTGCTGAGACCTCACTGCTGTGATAACCACCACGGAAAGTTCGAAAGAGTCTTACTCCCCCCTGCTGATGGGCCTCTGATGAACAATGGCTGAGGTTTTCAAGTTGCTGTGCTTGGGAAGGTAGAATTTGGAAAAAGCCTTGGAAAAACCTAGAAAGTTGTTGGAATGTAAGGGCCTGTCTAGATCCTGCTTTCTGGAAAGGCCTGCTTGCCTGGGCAGCCAACACCTTTAATATCTGGGGATTTGTGGTCCGAGGAGACACCCCCAACCCCGCCTTTCCCTGGGCCGATTCCTGCAGAATGCAGCAGCGTAGACCCACTTCCTGGAGAAACCTCCCTGAACCCCTGCCTGGGAGCTCAGCTGTCCTTGTGGTCCCCACGCCCTGTCTGTCCTGACCCCCTGCATTGAAGTGCTCCGTTTAGGGCTGTTTCCATCCCACCACACTGTGAGTACCCCCGAGGACAGGGAGTTGTCGTCTTTATCCCTGCACCCCCACAAATCGGTACTTTGGCCTCCTGGTCTGCGCTAGCGACTCTGTGGAGGCTCCACTGCTAAGCATGTGGATAAGGCAGGCCTGTTTCCAGAAGCTTTTATTATAGAAGAGGCAGGCAGTGGAGGGTTCTTAAAACCACCAGTGTCTCGTATGCCAGGGATGTTCAAGGATGGGTTTGAATATTGAACAGGGAGACTCCATCTTTCCTGGAGGACCAGGGAAGCTGCCTGAGGAAGTAACATTGGAGTGAGGAATGGACAGGAGTTAGCCTGGCCAAGAAGTAGGGGAATGGCATCTGAGGTAAGGGAGGAACAAGTGCAGAGGTCTTGAAGTGGGAAAGAGAGTTGAGAGTGGGGGGCGAGGCTGGCACTGCATGGAGCTGGGGAGGTCAGCGGGAGCCCAGGCTCGGCCCTGCCTCAGCGTGCGCTACGTCCTGCCTGTATTGTCCTGAGGAATGTTTGCAGCTCCCCCCTCACGACACCTGCTATATAGCATTGTGCATAGGAGATACTTGCTGGAGGGGCGCCTGGGTGGTCAGTCCATTAAGCATCGGACTCTTGGTTTCTGCTCAGGTCATGATCTTGAGATTTGTGAGTTTGGGCCCTGAGCTGGGCTCCGTGCTGGCAGCAGGGAGCCTGCTTGGGATTCTTTCTCTCTCCCTCTCTGCCGGCCCCTCCACCACTCACAACCCGCCGCACCTCAAAATAAATAAATAAACTTTTTTTTTTTAAAGAAGATGCGTGTTGGCCATTTTAATAAATGATGCGCAATTCTAGGGTCTAAATAGTCTTTTTTTTTTTTAAGGGAGAAAAACTCAGGGTGCCTGGGTAGCTCAGTCTTTTAAGCTTCTGCCTTCGGCTTAGGTCATGATCTCATAGTTCATGAATTCAAGCCCCACGTTGGGCTCTGTGCTGACAGCTCAGAGTCTGGAACCTGCTTCAGATTCTGTGTTTCCTTTTCTCTCTGCCCCTCCCTGGCTTGCGCTCTGTCTCTCTCTCTCAAAAGTAATTAAACATTTTTAAAAACTTTTTAAAAAAAGAGAGAAAAAGTCATTTAATTGTATCTACCAGGCAATCTTTCAGTACAAAACAGAGGTACAATTTAGATCATAGCTTTGACGGTCCATTTTGTGGTCTGTTATGAAAACTCTAAATTTTGAGGATACAAAGGCAACATAAGGAAGCAACTGCCACAACATTGTTAGGATTAATTCAGCTCATCTGGCCAGTTGTGTGAGCTCTGGGTCATTGGCCATAAGTACATTTACCGAAAATCACTTTATCTACATAAAGGCCAAGAGGCTGAATTCACTTTAACTCTTTAGTTGATATTTACCTTCATAATAGCATATAAAGGAATGTTCAGTTTGCTTGCCCTAACTCTCTGCTACTGTCACAAGAGACTGAGAGGCAGAGAAAGGAACAACGAGGCTTAAAGTCTTCAAAGTCTCACTGATAAAGAATACATTCGTTGCAATTATATTCTTTTTTTTTTTTTTTTTTTTTTTTCATTTAAATCAAAGCTAGTCAGTGTATGGTGTAATAATGATTTCAGGAATAGAATTTAGTGATTCATCACTTAAGTGTAATACCCAGTGCTCATCCCACCCAGTGTCCTCCCTAATGCCCCTCCCGCATGTAGCCCATCCCCCCACCCAACACCCCTCCAGCAACCCTCAGTTTGTTCTCTGTATTTAAAAGTCTCTTATGGTTTGTCTCCCTGTCTGTTTTTATATATTTTTTTGCTTCCCTTCCCTTATGCTCATCTGTTTTGTATCAAATTCCACATATGAGTGAAATCATATGATACTTGTCTTTCTCTATTTTCACTTAGCATAATACATTCTAGCTCCATGCACATTGTTGCAAATGGCAAGATTTCGTTCTTTTTGATTGCTGAGTAATATTCCAGTGTGTGTGTGTGTGTGTGTGTGTGTGTGTGTGTGTACATACATACATACATACCATAGCTTCTCGATCCATTCATCTGTTGATGGACATTTCGGCTCTTTCCATACTTGGGCTATTGTCGATAGTGCATCTCTAAAACTTGGGGTGCATGTGCCCCTTTGAAACAACACTCCTATATTCTTTGGATAAATACCTAGTAGTGCAATTGCTGGGTTGAAGACTAGTTCTATTTTTAATTTTTTGAGCAATCTCCATACTGTTTTCCAGAGTGGTTGCACCAGTTTGCTTTCCCACCAGCAGTGCATAAGGATTCTTTTCCTCTGCATCCTTGCCAACATCTGTTGTGTCTTCTATTGTTAATTTTAGCCATTTTGACAGGTGTGAGGTGGTATCTCATTGTGGTTTTGATTTGTATTTTTCTGATGATGAGTGATGTTGAGCATCTTTTTATGTGTCTGTTAGCCATCTGGATGTCTTCTTTGGAAAAGTGTCTATTCATGTATTTTACCCATTTCTTCACTGGATTATTTACTTTTTGGGTGTTGAGTTTGGTAAGTTCTTAATAAATAGATTTTGGATACTAACCCTTTATCTGATATGTCATTTGCAAATATCTTCTCCCATTCTGTCAGTTGCCTTTTAGTTTTGCTGATTGTTTCCTTTGTTGTGCAGAAGCTTTTTATTTTGACAAAGTCCCAATAGTTCAATTTTGCTTTTGTTTCTCTTGCCTCTGGAGACACGTGGAGTAAGAAGTTGTGGCCAACATCAAAGGGTTTGTTACCTGTTTTCTCCTCTAGGATTTTGATGGCTTCCTGTCTTACTGTTAGGTCTTTCATCCATTTTGAGTTTATTTTTGTGTACGGTGTAAGAAAGTGGTCCAGGTTCATTCTTCTGCATGTTGCTGTCCAATTTTCTCAGCACCATTTGTTGAAGAGACTGTCTGTTTTCAATTGCATATTCTTTCCTGCTTTGTCAAAGACTAGTTGGCCATATGTTTGTGGGTCCATTTCTGGGTTCTCTGTTCTGTTCCATTGATCTGAGTGTCTGTTTTTGTGCCAGTACCATACTGTCTCTATGATTACAGCTTTGTAGTATAGTTTGAAGTCCGAGATTGTGATGCCTCCTGCTTTGGTTTTCTTTTTCAAGATTGCTTTGGCTATTTGGGGTCATTTCTGGTTCCATACAAATATTTGGGTTGTTTGTTCTAGCTCTGTGAAGAATGGTGTTATTTTGATATTTATTTTGGTAAGGATTGCATTGGATATGTAGATTGCTTTGGGTAGTATCAACATTTTAACAATATTTGTTTTTCAGACTCATAAGCATGGAATGTTTTGCCATTTTTTTGTGTGTCTTGTTCAATTTCTTTCATAGGCTTTCTATAGTTTTCAGCATATAGATTTTTCACCTCTTTGGTTAGGTTTGTTCCTAGGTATTTTATGGGTTTTGGTGTAATTGCAAATAGGATCGATTCCTTGATTTCTGTTTCTGCTGCTTCATTATTGATGTATAGAGATGCAACCAATTTCTGTACATTTATTTTATATCCTATGACTTTGCTGAATTCATGTATGAGTTCTAGCAGTTTTTTGGTGGAGTCTTTTGGGTTTTCCACATAGAGTATCATGTCATCTATGAAGAGTGAAAGTTCGACTTCCTCCTTGCTGATTTGGATGCCTTTTATTTCTTTGTGTTGTCTGATTGCTGAGGCTAGGACTTCCAATACTGTGTGAGAATGGACATCCTTGTTATGTTCCTGACCTTAGGGGGAACTCTCTCAGTTTTTTCCCACTGAGGGTAATATTAGCGGTGGGTCTTTCATATGTGGCTTCTATGATCTTGAGGTGTGATCCTTTCATCCCTACTTTCTTGAGGGTTTTTTATCAAGAAAGGATGCTGTATTTTGTCAAATGCTTTCTCTGCATCTATTGAGAGAATCATGTGGTTCTTATTCTTTCTTTTATTAATGTGATGTATCACATTGATTGATCTGTGGATATTGAACCAGCCCTATATCGCAGGTATAAATCCCACTTGATCGTGTTGAATAATCGTTTTAATGTATTGTTGGATCCAGTTTGTTAGTATCTTGTTGAGAATTTTTGCATCCATGTTCATCAGGGAAATTGGTCTTTAGTTCTCTGGTTTTAGAATCGAGGTAGTGCTGGCCCTGCAGAATGAATTTGGAAGTTTTCCATCCATTTCTATTTTTTGCAACAGCTTCAAAAGAATAGGTGTTCCGTCTTCTTTAAATGTTTGGTAGAATTCCCCTGGAAAGCCATCTGGCCTTGGACTCTTGTTTGTTAGGAGATTTTTGATTACTGACTCAATTTCTTTACTGGTTACGGGTCTGTTCAAATTTTCTATTTCTTCCTGTTTCAGTTTTGATAATTTATATATTTGTAGGAATTTGTCCATTTCTTCCAGTTTTCCCAGTTTGTTGGCATGTAATTACTCATTATCTTCTCTTATAATTGTGTATCTGTGGTGTTGGTTGTATACTTTCCTCTTTCATTCGTGATTTTATTTATTTGAGTCCTTTCCCTTTTCTTTTTGATCAGTCTGGCTAGGGGGTTATCAATTTTGTTAATTCTTTCAAAGAACCATCTCCTGGTTTCATTGGTCTTTTTTTTTTTTTTTTTTAATTCGATATCATTGATTTCTGCTCTAATCTTTATTATTTCCCTTCTTCTTCTGGTTTTGGCCTTCATCTGCTGTTCTTTTCCCATCTTTTTTAGGTGTAAGTTAGTTTGTATATTTGAGAACTTTTTTCCTTCTTTAGGAAGGCCTGGATTGCTATGTCCTTCCTTCTTATGACCACCTTTGCTGTATCCCAGAGGTTTTGGTCTGTCATGTTTTCATTTTCATTGGCTTCCATGTAGTTTTTAATTTCCTCTTTAATTTCTTGTTTAACGCACTCATTCTTTAGTAGAGTGTTCTTTAATTGGAGGTATTCATGGTCTTTCCAAATCTTTCTTGTGGCTGATTTCGAGTTTCATAGTGTTGTGGTCTGATCTCGATCTTTTTATACTTGATGAGGGCTGATTTGTGTCCCAGTATGTGATCTGTTCTCAAGAATGTTCCATGTGCATCTAAATAGTCTTCTTAGCTCTATCATCACATTTATAACTTCATTTATCTGGGAGGTATCAACAAATAACAGTCTGGAGAAGAAGCCTGAGCTTATACCGTTTATGAGAAAGTCTCCGTTATCTCGCATTCGTTTAACAGAAACTCGCTGTCAGTCACCCTACCCTTTACATTGAGAGTTCTGTGATGAGTAATTGTAAGAATGGGGACCTAGAGAGACCAAAAAGATTGAAACAGCTCAGGTGCCTTCTTTGAGATTGAAATGTGTTGTGCTAAATCAGGTCCATTCAGCTCTGCCCTTTACTAGCAGTGTGACCTTGGTCATGTCACTCAACCTCTTCGTACCTCCGTTTCTCCACCAATGTGTGTGGCATTACTAATACGAACTTGAGACAGGGTTAATATAAAATGAGATCGTCCATGTGAATATGCAGCATGGTGCCCTGGTATTTCCTGGGCACAAAATCGCCAATAGCTTCACCTTTTATTATTCTAATTACAGTTACTATTAATACTACAATGTTAGATACTATACATTGACCAGAATCGAGCATAGACATAATGTGCTTCCTAGCTTCTTGGTGGCAGGCAAGTATGTTCTGTTGGTTTCCATTTGAGACTGGCTTACACAGGAATGCTTTCTTAACATTTAGTTATAAAAAAGAGTGTTGTATGCTTGTTCTTGGCTTTCTTTTCTCGTTTTTTTTAAGAGGGTTTTGTTTTATTTTGCTTTCTCGCAGGAGTGATTGGAGCAGATGTGAGAGGGCATGGCCTTGCCTGTGAGGGACAGCCAGTGACGTCACGGCTGGCTGTCATCTGTGGAACATCTTCTTGTCACATGGGGGTGAGTCTGAAGGGCTGAGGGCGGGGCCACCACAGGGGATGGGGGGGGGGGCAGCCCAAGAGGAGATGTAAATGGCTGGCCCCTCCTTTGTCCTTCAATTCCTTCCCTTCCTGCTGCCTGCCTGCTCTGTTTACCACAAGCCCAGCCCTTCTTCCAAAAGCTGTGTTTAAATTTGCCAGATCTTTCTTTTCCCCCTGAGCTAGATTCTTAAAAAGTATGAAAAGGTTTGAGTCTGTCTTTGACATCAGCCTGGTTAGAGAGCTCAGGCGTGAGGGGTGAAATTGGATCCAAAGATGGCAATGCCTTGCTCCCAGGCTGATCTGTCCCTAATGGGTCTCTGAGTCTCCTCTGCACAGGGGTGTCTGTTTTCCTTGGCCACGGGGCTCTCTCCCAATCAATATAAATCCATCTCCCTAGAAGCAGCCTGATGATCTATAGAATTAGGCTGCGTATCATGACTTCAAAAGAACACTGATAAGCAATTTTCACTTTGTTAATTTTTCTCCATGAATTAGTGGAAAGGCGTTCTCCAAGATTGCAGTTAAAATTTAGTGCCTGCCCTAAAATTTATATCTTCTTTAAATGCATGAGTCTGAAAGCATTCCATTTCGATAAGTACCCATTTCTACCATATTTTTATTTAAAAGTCATTACTCTGTTAAACTTAGATGGACGACTCCTTGGATGTTTCCCAGATGAGTAAAATAGAGAGAGGGCGGGGGGAGGAGGCGGAAGGCGGGTGAGGATTAGAGTGGACACAGTCCGGGGCCGAATCTCTGTAGCCATGGAAGGAATCATGTGCCGTGTCAAATGTGGGGCCTAGTGACAGTAGGGCCTAGTGAGCCTTTTTTTTTTTTTTTTTACCATTAAATATTCTGATTGAGTAAATAGTGATACATCTACTTACGTATGGATCCCCTCTTCTCGTGTCCAGAGCTGTGCTCGGCCTTGGGGACGTGAGGGTGACATGAAGGCTCCTGTTGATGAGGCATGGTTACAGCAGCCATTACAATACAGTACAAGGCCCCGGGGTATCAATTTGGATTGAACTTGTGATCCTGAGCATCTGCGATATGCCGACATTGTGCATGGCTTCCCAGCGCAGGGGGATGATGGAGCCAGCCCCATTGGTTTCCAGTTTTAGTCCCTGTGCTTACTAAGTATGGGCCCCCTGGCAAGGCACTGACCCCCTCCAGGCCTCAGATTCCTTATCTGCAAAATGTGGAGATCTCTAGTACATGGCTCCTAGTGTTATGATCAGGCGATGAGGCTATGTGATGTGCTTCCCATGAAGTAAGTTCCTCACAATAGTTAGCTCCTGATGACTAGCACTGATGCTGTTGGGCAAAAAGGAGACAGTGACTGACTCTGTCCAGGAATGGTCCAGGGTTAGGGACACCTTCCTGAGGGGACCCTTGTGTTAGACCTTCATGTCATAGGTTTCCTTGACCCTGCCTTTCTCCCGGCCAAAAAAAAAAAAAAAAAGTTTTCCTTTTATTTGTTTCTGTGGACAAGGTTTTAAGTGGGACTTCTTTTAAAAATTTTTTGGTAACGTGTATTTATTTTTGAGACAGAGAGAGAGCATGAGCAGGGCAGGAGCAGAGAGAGAGGGAGACATAGAGTCTGAAGCAGGCTCCAGGCTCCGAGCTGTCAGCACAGAGCCCGACACGGGGCTCGAACTCACGAGCTGTGGGATCGTGACCTGAGCTGAAGTCGGACACTTAATCGACTGAGGCACCCAGGCACCCCTTTAACTAAGTTTTCAAAACCCCAGCCTCTTTGTCCCCTTAGCAGCCCTAATTGTAGGGCCCAGCTGTCCCTGAAGGAAGAGATCTGCAGAGGCCTCAGGCTGCCTCAAGCAGGAGGCACCCGTTAGGGCGGCTGGTCCTTATTTCCCTTGACACGAGTCTACACTGGTTAGCCTGTCTTAATTGAACACTGATTGAAACCTATTTAAATCATCCCCCATTTTCACAGGGACACATCTAATCTGGTTTCTCCTGTGAAATCTGAATTTTAGGCATTTTTACTACACTTAATTCGGATTTCTGAGCAAAAGCAAGTCCAAATGAATGTGAGGGACTCTGTCAGGTCTCCCCCCGCTCTCATTCTCCTTGCCTATTAATGGGGATAGTACTGCCTTTTCGTCTAGGATCCATTTTGCAAGTTAGGCAGCCAAGGCATAGAAAAGTCCAGAAGTTTTCCCAGGGCCACAAGCTGTTAAGTGAGAGCTGAGAACTCAGACCTAGCTCCATCTCAATCCCAAACGCATTCTGCTCAGTGCCTCGCTGCCTTGAGCACAATTGTAATGTCCTGTAAAGACGTGGAGACGGCCTGGGCTTCAGAGCTGTGAGATTCAGGTTAAAGCCCTGCTCGTCCACTCTGTGGTCTTGTGACCTGAAGGGAGTTACTTAACTTCTCTGAACCTCTGAGCCTTCCTTCATCCCCTTGGGGTGGTGCTGCCTGTTTCATAGTGTTGCTGGTGAATGTGACTTGTGGACGTACATACCTAGTACATAACACTCAGAAATGGTGGAGATTCTTAGTGCACTTGCCTAGTGATATACAAGGCTCACTTGAAGCATCTGTTTGGGCTTTAATGAGTTTGATGGGCAGCTGCAGTTGGTTGCAATGAATTAGGGCCATAAAATGCCAGTTTATTATGGTCGTGTTGTGCTGGAAATAAAGTCCCCACCCCCACCTTGCTTTGTACTTGGGAGTGGGAAGGGACCTTCGGGGCCAAGGGTATTAATCATCAGCTTTAATGTTACGTGGTGAGGGCGAGACTGTGGTCATGCTGGCATCAGAAAGTGGCTTTGATCTTCCTCAGGTGCTGGGCGCCCAGGGAGCCAGCAACAATAACACCTTTGTGAGGTCTAGGAGAGGTACAGGTCTAAGGAAACACTCCCAGGGAAGCTCAAGGACCCCCTTTGTTGTGGTTCTGGCAAACAAAACCACCAACTGTCAGGAAAAATTCACCAAACAGAACACAGGGACCAGAGGGGGCTCTGGGCTTTTCTAAAAGTGGTTTTCAACCTGGCCTTAAGGATTCTGTTTCTTCTTGTCTGCACACTACTGACTTTTTTGATTCAGTAGGTTGATCGAGCCAAAATTCCCAGGAATATTTTGTGCTTGATCCAGGCTGCCTCTTTCTAGATATGAATGAATGGATGGATGTCCAAGTAACCAAATGTTGATAAGTACTTGGAAATTCCTCACCTCCCAGTCCCTGTTACTTCTAGGAATCTAGAGAAAAAGCTTGAGGTTGAACATAAGACTTACTAATCAGGTCTTTGATATTTTGAAAGATAAGCGTGTGGGTTGTACATTTATCTTCCTTTAGATGTTTTAATTAACGGGAAAAAAAATACGTGTTCTTTTTCTTAACTCCACGAAAGCAGGGCTGCTTGTTCAGAGTTAATTACCACCAAGTCACCAAAACCCAAGATAATACACAGCAAGGGTTAGCCAGGGGTTGAAAAGTCACGGGGTCAGATGGAGATTGATTCTTGCCATCGTTCCAGCACCCCTTTCCTTGACTTGTCAAGTCGGGTTGTAACTTGGCACCTTGTCTTGCAGTTAGCACGTCAGATGACAAGAGGACCCTGGGAAGTGGAACAAGTGTTGAGGAGGCAAGATTTGAACAGAACAATAGTTGTTGAGAGCTGGGAATTCTATCCGCATCTTAAATCACCCAGAACCGAAGCTTTTTCAAGGGCTTAGATGAATGTGGGGATGGAGGTTCTCTGTCAGTCTCAAAGATGTAGTAGGCTCCTTTGCTGGTCCCACTGCCTACTGCGTTTAGGTAAGATACTTCACCTTTTGCTACCTCAGTTTCTTCATCTGTTAAATGTGGGCAATACTCTTTACCCATAGAGCTGTTTTGAGGGTGAAATGGGGTGATCTTTGTAAGCAGCTTGGCACTGTACCTAACGCAAAAGACCAAATATAGTGCTGTCATTAAAAGTGATCCATTGAGGCCGGAATGATCCATGTGGAAATGGATTGAATTGGGGGCATCAGAGTGAACTCATGTGTAGCATAATATAGATTACAGATGGATACATATAACGAGTATTTATAGATGCATGTAGGTATACAGGTTAGTAAACATACATATCTCCTAGCTCTGACAGCTCAGAGGCTCTAGAAACAAGGACACCTCAGCAACTTGGTGTTTGTTCCAAGCCTAGCTGGTATCCAGATCATGGTTTCTAATACCTTTCTCCAATAAAAAGAGCCTAGACTCCATGGAGAAATGGTTGATTCTAAGACTGGAGAGGAAATAGAGGAGATAACCCTGGAGCATCTTTTAGTGCCAGAAAGCAAGGAAATGCTCAACAAACAAAACAAAATAAAAAAGGGGTATCAGGAGCCAACTGAGGGTGCTGCCAGTGACCAAAACTGGAGCAGTGTGGGCAGCAAAGTAAAGTAGTATTATATAATGACCCGAAGTATAACATAAACATCATGAGTCCATAGGGATATACCTGAATGAATGAATGAATGAATGAGACAAATCTCTCATGCAGAGATAATTTTATGTCGGTACTCCCCCATCAAGGTACTCCAAATAATTTATGTCGGTACTCCCCCATCAAGGGGGTGGGGCATCGCTTCCCACTCCTTAAGTCTGAGCTGTGTTTAGTGACTTTCTTTCAGAGAGGACAGTGTGAGAAGGGGAAAAAGTATAATTTTACAGTGGAGCAGTCTTGACAAACGCTACCTCTGCCAGGTGGCCAAGGTCATCAGCAGCAGTGATAAGCCATGTTGATAATATGTACCGTTGATATGATGTCATGAGAATGGCGCTTTATCATCCTCCCAAAACCTATATCCACAGTATCCCCCTAAGGAAAACATCAGCAAATCCAAGTTGAGGGACATTGTATGATATGCCTGACCAGTACTCCTTGATGCTGTGATGGCTATCAAAAAACAAGGAAAGTCTTAAGCAATCATCACCGCCAAGAGGAGTCTAAACAGATGTGGCAACTAAATGTGACCTGGGATTCTAGATGGGGTCCTGGAACAAACACAGGACATTCAGTGAAAACTCCGCAAATTTGAATAAAGTAAGGCGTTTAGTTAGTAATAATATATTGATATTCTTCTTTAATTGTAGATATACAATAGGTATACCTCATGTGGGATATTAATGATAGGAGGAGAATCTGGGTGTGGTGTATATGGGGACTCTATACTATCTTGCAAATCTTCTGTAATCTCAAATTAGTCTAAAATTAAAAGTTTTTCTTTTTTGAGAGAGAGCACATGTTAGTGGGGAGGGGACAGAAGGAGAGAGAGAGAGAATGAATCTCAGGCAGGCCCCACACCTCTAAAAGTTTATTTTTAAATCATTTATTAAGTCATTCATTCATTAAGAAAGAATTTTCTTAAGGACGCCTGGGTGGCTCAGTTGGTTGAGCATCCAACTCTTGATTTCGGCTCAGGTCATGATCCCAGGGTCGTGGGATCAAGCCCCACATCAGGCCCCACACTGAACATGGAGCCTGATTAAGATTCTATCTCTTCCTCTTCTCCTCTCCCTTGATGACTCTTTCTCTCTCTTTCTAAAAAAAAAAAAAAAGAAAAAGAAAAAGGCATTTCCTTGTACTTGCCTGGCTAAGTGCAAAATATGATGAAAGTATCATGCCTGCCTTAAGACAAAAAGGAGAAAACCACAACACAGATGGAAATTGCTGTGGTAAGTGCAACACTGGAGTATGGTGGGAATAGGGAGAAGGTCCTGCTCAAGTCTTGAGTAGACAAGGAAGTTTTCCTATAGGATGGGACATTTCCCTGGTCCCACTGGGACACCTCCTGCCAGCCCAGTTTCAGGCCCCGAGCCCTGTCTTCTTCTCTTCCTGACTTTGTTTTTCTCTTCTGTGTCCGCAACGCCATGCAGGTGACTTCCTCTGTCATCTGGATGGGATGTGGTTATGTATAGGCCCATCAGGAGGGCACCATAAGAGGGGTGAACAGCCATGTGCCTTTAACAAATGACCTTCTGTTAGTAGGGTCATAGCTAAGAATAGAGTGGGCAGGTAGGACCAGTTTCTCTCTCTTGGTCTTTTTAGCAGGTGGCATTGGCAGAGGTCATTGAGAAAGGTAGACAGGGAAGGGAGTCCACTTGGTGCACATAGGACCACTGTTAAAGCTAACAATGGAAGAATTGGGGGTCTATGCATGAAGTGGCCTGCGCCCTCTTCATTCACCAGGACCTGCTGCTGTCAGCCTTCCAGGAATGACTATTCTCAGGAGACTGTCCTGTGGAGACTGGCCCAGGGACCCACAAGCACATTTATTGAAAATAGAATATATGTTGGGGCGCCTGGGTGGCTCAGTCGGTTGAGCGTCTGACTTTGGCTCATGATCTCACATTCTGTGAGTTTGAGCCCCGTGTCGGGCTCTGTGCTGACAGCTTAGAGCCTGGAGCCTGCTTCGGATTCTGTGTCTCCCTCTCTTTCTCTGCCCCTCCCCTGCTCATGCTCTGTCTCTCTCTGTCTCAAGAATAAATAAAAACATTTAAAAAAAATTAAAAAAAAAAAAAAAAAGGAAAACAGAATATATGCTAGACATTGATTTGTCAAGGAGATGGTTGAGGTGGCTCCGTGAGCAGTAAGAGACAGATAATGTACTCAGGAAGCTTAGGGTTGTGCTTTTCCTGGCATTTGAAACTAGGGCAGTTCTACACTATGCTGGACAGAGGATGTTTAACGTCTCTGGCCCAGCCTCAGTCATTATGAGACAGACAATAGTATTAGCTGCTGCCATCTATCAAGCACCTACAGTGTACCAAGCTCTGTGCTAAATCCTGTCATGTGATGAGCAATTCGGTGAGATAGCCACCATTACTGTCTTCATTTCACAAGTGAGGAAACTGAGGCCAACAATAGTTCAGTGGGTCATGCCATATTTGAGCCCTCTAGGGGACTGACCCTAGAGTCCTTGCTGTTCCCTTTCAGTGAAATAGCTTCTTGCAGAGGTCCAGAGGAGAGGAAGAACAGGCTCAGTGAAAATATGGGCAAATGTTGGCACAGACATCTTACTGAAACAAAGGTTTGAATGATAGGCCCCTGAGAAGATGCTCAGCATCATTAGTCATTTGGAAAATGCAAGCCCAAACCACAGGAGGTAAAGTACACTTACTGGAGTTGCCGAACTTGGGGCGAGGATGTGGAGCCTGAAACTTCCACGCTGCTGGTGGGAATGTGAAATGGCACACCCAGCTTGGAAAATAGGTTAGTGGCTTCTTACAGAGTGAACCTACACCTGCTGTGTGATCCAGCCATTCCACTCATGAAAGCCTATGGCCGTTCAAAAACTTGCACAGGAATGTTCACAGCAGCTTTATTTGTAAATAAATAAAGCTTTATTTTCCAGCCCCCTGCTGGAAACAGCCCAAATGTCTATCATTGGTGAATAGATAAATCCGCTTCTGGTATGTCCATTATAATGGAATACTACTAAGCAATGAAAAAGGAATGAACTGTTCATATAAGATACAGTATGGATTAATCTCAAAATAAATATGCTGAGTGATAGAAGCCAACCCCCCCGCCAAAAAAAGTACAAACTAATATAATTCCATTTATTTAAAATTAAGAAACACAAACTAACCTTGAATGACAGAAGGCAGATCAGTGGTTGCCTACATTGGGACAGCAGTGCAACAACAGCTAGGAGGATGAGTAGAGCACAAAGGGCACAAGGAAACTCCTGGGGTTGGTGGATACATTTGCCTTGATTAGGTAACATCTTCACTGGTGTATGCCATGTCCAAATCTAGCAAATCCGACGTTTGAATTATATGCAGCTTATCACATGCTAGTTACACCTCAGTAAAACTTGTTTAAAACACAGAAAAGAAGGGATGCCTGAGTGGCTGGGTCAGTTAAGCGTCCGACTCTTGATTTCAGCTCAGGTCACTATCTCACAGTTTGTGCGTTCAAGCCCACGTCAGGCTCTGTGCTGACAGCGTGGAGCCTGTTTGAGATTCTCTCTCTTTCCCTCTCTCTCTGCCCCTCCCCCCCCAAAAATAAATAATAAATAAACTTTAAAAGAAAAAAAAACAGAAAAGATAAGAAAAAACAACACCAGTAGTATCTGCAGTCACTTATATAGTGCTTACTATATTTCAGGCACTGTTATGTCTACAGAAATGATTTCATCCTCATTTTAAGAATTGTGCAATAAGGAGCACCTGGGTGCCTCAGTCGGTTAATTGTCTGACTTCGTCTCAGGTCATGATCTTGCAGTTCATGAGTTCCAGCATTGGGCTCTGTGCTGACAGCTCAGAGCCTGGAGCCTGCTTCAGATTCTCTGTCTCCCTCTCTCTCTGCCCTTGCCTGCCCATGCTCTGTCTCTGTCTCTGTCTCTCTCTCTCTCTCTCTCTCTCTCTCATAACTAAATGTTAAAAAAAAAAGTTGGGGGGACTGGGAGGCGCCTGGGTGGCTTAGTCGGTTAAGCATCCGACTTCGGCTCAGGTCATGATCTTGCCATTCCCGAGTTTGAGCCCCACATCTGGCTCTGTGTTGACAGCTCAGAGCCTAGAGCCTGCTTCCAATTCCATGTCTCCTTCTCTCTCTGCTCCTCCCCTGCTCGCTGTCTCTCTCTCTCAAAAATAAATAAACGTTTAAAGAAATTTTTAAATTAATTTTTTTAAGTTGTACAATAACTGTTAGTTTTCCTGTATTTTCTTTCAACCCACATCAGTTCTCTAGCTACTCTGACATGTTTTATTATTTTGTTCTTTTGGCCCCTAGCACAGACCAATAGTTATTTGTGTTTTACTGGTACCGACTTGTATCTCAGATGAAGCTGTCTTGCTTACTGAGTCCGTGTCTCCTGTGGCCCCGTTTGGCCCCTCCTGTCCAGTTTGAAGCTAGGGCTAGGTGGATGCTTAGTGAGTGTGTGGTCAGATTGCTTCCCACCCACTCGCCCCCCAACCCCAGAAGTGTGCAAGTGCTTGGATTTTCCTGAGTGCCTTCTCACTCCTTGCTGATCCAGTGGTGTTGCCTTTCATCATCTGTCTCCACTGAGTGGGGCCTGACTGACTGGGAGAAGCCCCCTGTGTGATAGTTAATGGCAGTCAGTTGCCCACACCACCTTACCAGAGAGATCTGGATGTTCATTTGGCCTCTCTGGGAAGTAGCATTTTCACTGAACAGTGTTAGTGGGACCTGGGAGACACAACCCAGCCACAGCTGCTTTCTCTTCTTTCGTCCGCCATGACAGTCTTGCATAGCTTTCCATTCCCATGCTCTGCACCCGCCCCCCACCCCATACACACACCCTGTGGCCTTGGGAGAACATGACCCCCCCCCCATGCTCCCCGCCAGCAGCTCATCAGGATGCATTTGGGCTCACAGTCGTTCTGCAGCCTGACATTTTTTGTCTTGGGAGAAGATTGTTCAGGAGCCCTAGGCTCTGGGCTCTAACCAGAGAAATGCCACCCATCAGATGGTGCCATGTTGTTAGAGCCATGCTGTTTGGGTGATTGCAGTGGTGTGGCTCTGTGGCTTCCTCACGTCATCCAGGAGGAAGTTACCCTAAAGCAAAGCCTGTGGCCTGAGCTTGGGGCACCATGGTTTACTCAGGCCGGTGTTAGAGGAGGTGTTAGAGGAAATGATGCTCCACACCATTTCTTTTAAGGGAAATACAAATTTAAACCACCATGAGAGCTACAGCACACTTTTAGATTGGCTGAACTTGGGGTGAGGATATGGGGACCAGAACTCTCTCACGCTGCTGGTGGGGATGTAAAATGGCACAACTGCTTTGGAAAATAGTTTAGCAGTTTGTTACAAAGTCACACCTACCATGTGACCCCCATTCCACTCCTATAAAAGCTGGGTAGGGCTGTCCAGACCTATGTTAATGGAAGGCCACCAGGAGCACAGCAAGGTCGGGTGACCCAAGGCCTCTCAGAAGGTCAGAAACTAAAGCTTCTGGTGGGAGTCTATCAACTGGCCTGAGCCCAGCTTTCCACAAAAGACAGCAGCTTGCCTGGAGGTATGATCAAAGAAGCAGAAGAAAAAAAAAAAAATTAGCAGCAGTAAGAGTAACACCTAACATGTACTTCATGCTTATCGTGGGCTAAGAAATTTAAATTGTATGATCAAACCATCCTAATAACCTCTTGCAGTTATCAGAATTATCCTCCCCTTTACAGGGATGGACACTGAGGGTCAGAAAGACAGAGTCCTTGCCCAAGATTACATTGCTAGTAAGTCCTAGAGATCTGTTTCCCATGCTGCTCTTTGAGTCCAGAGCAGATATTCTCAACTCTTAGCAGAACGGTAAGACAGAGGCGGTGTGGCAGGCGCACGCGTGTTGTATGGGAAACGGGGGTGGAGTGATTACAAGGTGGATCTTTTCCACAGCCTGATGAGAAGAGCCAAGTTAGACTTGGATCAAAGCTGAACCACAGTACTCTTGTTTTCCCTTCTTCCCAGTCTTTCAGATCACCGCCTTTCACGAGGCCACCCGTCTAACGATAACAATAAAAATAAACAGCCTCACTTGTCACCATCGTCCCCTGGGAGGAGAATATTTATGAGACTCCTTATTTAATCTTCCCTGTTTCCCTGCTGCTCTGTGGTCAAGTACTTGAATAGGCACTTTGAAGACATGAGGCCAACCTCCCACTCATGAAGATGTTTTTATATTTGTTTAGAAGACCATGAAATGAAAACCACATTGATTTTTTTTTCCCCTTTTCCTATTTACTACTCATCTGCTGTGTGGGTAACTCTGGTACTGTGGCGGCTAAGGGTGACCTAGCAGTTGTGGAAGTGTTTGTGCTTTGCCGGTGGCTCAGTGCGCATGAAAAAGATGCTCAAGGAAGCTTGGGTGGCGCAGTCAGTTAAGTGTCCGACTTCGGCTCAGGTCCTGATCTCACAGCTCGTGAGTTCAAGCCCTGCGTTGAGCTCTGTGCTGACAGCTCAGAGCCTGGAGCCTGCCTCGGATTCTCTGTCTCCCTCTCTCTCTGCCCCTCCTCTGCTCGTGCTCTGTCTCTCAAAAATAAATAAACGTTAACAACAACAAAAAAATGTCTTTTTTAAAAAGATGCTGGAGGCGCCTGGGTGCCTCAGCTGGTTAAGCATTCGACTTCAGCTCGTGTCATGATCTCACAGTTTGTGGTTCAAGCCCCACATCGGGCTCTGCTGACAGCTCAGAGCCTGGAGCCTGCTTCTGATTTTGTCTCCCTCTCTGTCTCTACCTTCCCCCCCCCCCCATTCTCTCTCTCTCTCTCTCTCAAAAGTGAATAAGCATCAAAAAAAGAAATTAAAAAAAAAAAGATGCTGAAGACAGCCTTTACAGAGCCCTCTCGCCAAGGATCAAGTACTGTGCCCATGACCTCAACACCCATCAGCTCACTTCTACATACATTTAGTTCAGGGATTTTAGTAATTGTGCCTTGTTGATTTTCCCTTAGTTTTTCATCCCTTTCTCCCACTCTCCTTATATGCTCTCAGGGCCTCTTCTTTCGTATTGTCATTAAATTTTTCTACTTTTTTGTTCCCCAGAGCCATGGTAAGTGTAGAGTAGTTTTTCTTCTAATACTTACATGGTGTTAGAGCACCAGGAGCAATAATATCTAAGAAATCAAAGGTCCCAGAAGACCCCATGAGAAGTTGATTGAATAGTCAAGACTGTCGGATGCAGGCTGAGAGTCCCTTCCTAATGAATAGTCAGTGGCTCCCTGTTGCCAATGCAAAAAAGTGTTCAAAATGGAGAACCAAATGGACATTTGGCCATGTTGTTCAACATTCAGATTACATTCAATTAAAGAACAATTATAGAAATCGTAAATCCAGAGGTGGTGAGAGTTACTTCAGTGCCATTATGTATTTTTTTTAAAGCTCTTTTAATGAAAGATGATTCACATATTATAAAATTCCCTCCTGCCATGTGTTTTCAAAACCTCTAGAGAGCTGAGTTTAGTGATATTTGAGAAAGAGGAAGTTTTACTGTCCGTCTTTTAGGTTACACTATGAAATGATAGCAGCATGTAGCCTTTATTATTTAGAGAGGGAATAGAAAGATCATCTCAAAGCAGTAAATTTCCACTTATTGTGCTTAGCACCATACCTGACACACAGTTTGGGACCAGTATGTGTTGCATTGATAGTTGGACAGAAGGACAGGCAGAAACATACTGGATAGCCAGTATATGATATACTAGATATCCATTAGAGTTCACTGAAGATCAGATCATGCCATACCAGTTTGATTTTCTTTTTTTGGTGGATTTATGGGCTATGCTGTGAGAGGAAGTTCCAGCATGTAAGCTGCTGGTCTTCAGTAAGGCTTTAGGTTCTTTCTTTGATTAACAGAGTCTTCCCATGTGACACAAGGCATTGGTCAATCCACTCACAAAATTTTGCCCACTTGAGAACTGAGTTTTCATTGTATTATAGCTTGAAATAGGCCAAAAGCAAAAACGTGAAAGTAACTGAAAAGTATCCACGTCATCTAATTGCCGAAGTTATGTGTGGGCTTTTCAGACATTGGTTTTGGCCTTGTGTGGAGCCAGGACAAGACTGGGTGTTGGTTCTCTGTGTCAGGAGGACATTTAACTGGAGGGAGCTCCTTGACATAGACCAGTCATGGCGCCTCCCTGACTTGGGCACCTATCATCTGCCTGCGTGTTAAAACTTACTTAAAGTTCCTTAGGTATCCACGTAGCTCCTAGCTCAGAGATTTACTGTGATCTTGGAATGCAGGGCTAGGGTTCTCTGGAATTGGGGAAATGGCCTATGAAAAAGAAGAGAGAACCTAAGAGAAATAGGTCAGTAATATTAACATATGTATTTGTTTTTCTGTGGTGTGCAAGACACTAACTTGCATGGACCTGACTACCCTGATAGACTCCCAGTGAAGATACTCCTCAATGTGAAGTCTGATAGCTTCATGGCCCTGATGAAAATCTCCCAGTGAGTCTCCTGAGTCCTACAATCCTAGCTGGGCGAGGGGGCTCTCCTGTGATCTGGGCCCTACCCACCTCCAGTTTTATCCCCCACCATCCTTTACTTTTCATCTGCGGTCTAGCAGGTATATGCACACACATCCTTATCTGAATTGCATGGGGCCAAAGACGTTTGAGAATAGAGAATATCCATATTTTAGAAAGTTAATATTGGTGTGTGCTCAGTATACAACATTACACAGCCAGGCAGGTCTGGGATAGCACCCATAATACAACACATTAGTATTTCTGCAGTAAAACTTACTAATATTCACACCAAGCCTGTTAAGTAGATTCTACATAGTTTGATAAGTTCAGATCAAATTTGGCCAGCAGAGAAATCAGGGAAAAACTTGGTAGGTGGAATGCTTTAGATGAATACAGACTTCTATCCAGTCTTTGGGAAAAGAGTCTGTCTGCCCTCATTTAAGTGCCCTTCAGGCAGGTGTTTTCTCTGTGCAGAGTGGCTCCGTCTCTCTTCTGTGTGGTGGGTACCATCATCACCAGAATCATCATCACTGTTATAATTCACATTTATTGAGCATGTTCTGTGTTATTTGATATTCACAGCAAACTCTGGGATGGTTTCTTATTGTGTTATGGTGAGGAAACTGAGGCTTGGAGAGGTCACAGAGCAAAGAGTGGAGCTGAGGTTGTGCTAAAGCACAGGGACCTCAGAGCCCATAGTCCCGGTCACTGTGCTGTGCTTAGTGTGTGTGTTCCCCAAAGTTCCAGTTTAGATGTCTCCATGGGGCTCTCTTTTCTTTCTCTGCCACGTTGAGTTCACCATGCCCCCTGCCCTTGGCCTTCATAGCTCTTCTGGCACATCTCCAGTACAGCACGTGTCATTCTCCGTGTCTTCCCCATGAGCCTGGGCTCCTTGAGCAGTTGGGGAAAAGTCTACTGCATGCTCCATCTCTAGGGCACACAGTAGGTACTCAACATACTTTATAGTCAGGTTCACCCAGAGAGATACGCTGACAGCAAATAATCTGTATCCATGAAATAGCTATTTAAACACCAAACCCCTAGTTTAAAGGTGCAAAATTTGGTTCTAAAAAAGAAAAAGAAATATTCAAAAAGGAAAAGGCTACTCGGGTTCATGCATGGTGTATAAAGAAGAAGAATTTGTTAGGGACAACATGTCAAAAATGAGCAAGGAATATGTTTACATTAAAGGATAATGATAGCTAGGATTTATTACATATGTACCATGTGCCAGTTCTGCGGGAGGCAGTCTGTATATAGCATTTCTAATCCTCACTGTTATGATACGTTAAGATTAATTTAAGAAAAAGAAAGATGTAGTAGCCATGTTTTAGATCATAATAAAAGGTAATACTAATAGATTAAACAAAAGGTAAATGTCACTAGAAGTCAGTAACCTAAAATGACCCAAAAGGAGTACACTTCTCCATCTAAGAGATGATGGAATTAAGGTCAAAGAGATCAGAGAGCTAGGACATGTCAAGGGAAGCCAGGTCTGGCTGGGCTCCTGACTTTTATATCCATTCCTTGAAAATGTTAACATGGCATCACGAACGTATCCTGTTATCCTACCCAGGACTGGGTCCAGCCTTGAGCTTTGCTTTGAGAAAAATGTGCTGGAACCTGGAACCTGGAAAGAAGCATATAATCCACAACTACAATGTTTAAGAGATACTGGCCCCCACTTTTGTTCATTTTTAATTTTTTTACTCAAAAATGATTTCAGACTTCCACAGAGTTGCAAAAGTAGAATTCTGTATACCTTTCATCTAGATTGTCCTAATATTTTGCACAAGCATTCTACCCATATTTTATATGTGTGTGTAAATTGTTTTATCTGAATCATTTGAGAGTAGGTTGCAGATATAATGCCCATTTACTCCTAAATACTTCAGTATGTGTTTTATGAAAACAAGGATATTCTCTTATATAGCCATAATGCAATTATCATATCAGGAAATAAACACTGATACGGTACTAGGGGCACCTCAGTAGCTCAGTCGTGGGCATCGGACTCTTGATTTCGGCTCGGGTCATGATCTCACATCAGAGATCACGATCTCTTTGTTGTGAGATCGAGCCCCACATTGGGCTCCGTGCTGAATGTGGAGCCTGGTTAAGATCCTCTCTCTCTTCCGCTTTCTCTGGCCGTTCTCCATTTGCGAACATGTTGTACTTTCTCTTTCTCAAAATAAACACTAAAAACAACCCAACATTGAGGGGGCACCTGGGTGGCTCAGTCAGTTGAGTGTCCTGCTTTGTCTCAGGTCATGATCTCAGGATTTGTGAATTCAAGCCCCACATCAGGCTCTGTGCTGACAGCTGGAGCCTGCTTGGGATTCTGTGTTTCCCTCTCTCTCTGCCCCTCCACTCCTGCATTCTGTCTCTCTCTGTCTCTCAAAAATAAATTAAAAAGTTAATAGTTTTTTAAAAAACCAACACTGAATACAAGTCTATTATTTAATTTGTGTACCTTATTCAAATTACATCACCTGTCCACACAATGTCATTTACAATAAAAGAAAAGAAAATGTTTCTCAGAGTTTGGGATGGTTAGAAGATGGGGTAGTTCTGACTGCTTGAGAGAAACCTTAGGGGTTGAATTTGTTTTTTTGTTTGTTAAAGCTTTTGTGATGATAAAATGACTAACTTGTTCTTGGTGCTTTGGAGTTTGTTGAATGCCTTGTGGAACTTGATGGAATAACTAAGTGAGGCCCAGTGTTTTCTTTTTTCTTTTTTTCAAATTCTTATTTAAATTCTACTTAGTGAACATACAGTGCAATATTGGTTTCAGGAGTAGAATTCAGTGACTCATCACTTACATTCAACACCCGGTGCTCAGAGGCTCAAAGAAACAGTGATTTATGCAGCATCCCACAGCTAGCAAGCGATAGGGCCAAGGCTCAGATACTGTCTGAGGAAACCCTGAGCCTGTCCTTCTGCATCCTTAATCAATTCATCCTTATTTGCTCAAATTGAAGGATCAGGCAGTAAGAGCTCCTGATTCTCTCTCACTAGCCCCATTGTGATTGGAATTCTCCTCCGAGCGCAAGCTGTTAGTTCTCAGTTGACATGCATAAAATGGACCTGAGGAACTCCCTAAAAATGCAGTTCCCCAGGTCCCACTCCTGCAGGGTCTGAGTAAGTGTGACTGGGAAGGAGTGTATACCAATGTGTACTTGTAACGTGTGCCCAAGTGATTGTAATGTGGGGCTCACAGGAAAACCACTTTTACCTTCCCAGGAGCAGCAGTTAGATGTATCGTTGCTTCCTCAGTGCTTTGCAGAGCATCTTGTACACAGGAGGACTCTGAATTTACACTTGATGAATGTAAGAGTGAAGTCAGTGAGTGTGAACGACTAGAAACTGAAGGAAATCAAGTTGGACCGTCAGTCCCTGTGGGTTTGGGACACTCTAGGGGGTTCCTTGAGTCCTCTCCCTTTCAAACAAAGTCTCTCTTGGTGGGCTTAGGGGCAGATGGCCTGGGAAGTCTGGACTTGGATAGAGGACCTGGCAGAATCTGCCAGCAATCAGAGACTGTAGAAGTCTTCTTTTCTCCTGAAAAGCAGAATGAAGTGAAACAGTGAGAGACCCCATTTGCAGCTCTGGGCACACAAACACAGAAACCAGAGCACAGACAGGATGCAACAGGAAACCACAAAGGCCTAAGATCTCTCAGGGTAAATAGGAAGCCAGAGTTTACTTTCGAACCCACAGTGCCAAGCCGAAGCACGGAGTTTAATCCAGTTCTGTGCCCAGCCCTTCCTGGACCCCTGGCACAGAGGAAAGCTGATGCCACCTGGGTGAAAGCATTTTAAAATGTTTGTTCTCATCAGGCTTGGAGGAAGCTCCTTTTGTTTGTGCTGGTGAATAATTTGGGACACAGGTGCAGCTTGGACTTGAAAGCATTAATTGGTCTCCCTGGTTTTCCCTGCATTGATATCTGAAACCCCGGTCTTCCTCTACAAAGTAATCTTAATCCACATACATTTGTGAGGCATTTGCCATTGACAGCCAGCTTTCATTCACTCCATCTGTGGACCTCTGCGTCCAGGTGCCTAGTGGTGGAACACTGCTGGATGCTTAATACGCATTCTGTGTTTGTTGGATTGGCATGCGTAATCTCACTCCATTGCTGCCGTTACACTGGAAAGTAGTAAGTAGGATACAAATGATCTTCACTGTTTTGAGATAAGGAAAATACAGCGTGGTAGAAAAGACATGGGTTCTGAAGTCAGACCTGTGCTCACATTCCAGATAGTTAAACTTCCTTATCCAGAGTGCCTTCTTTTATTCAGTGAATTTTGAGCATCTCCGATGTGCCGGGCACTGGAGGGAAAATAACGGGCGCAAGTAGAAACTGACCTTACAGAACTAGTGGAAGGGAAGGATATTAAGCAAACAGTCACAAAAATATATGATTATAGACTTTGATAAATGCTCTACATTCCTACCCTGGTGGTGGGAGTACGAACTGGTGCAATCACTTTGGAAAACAGCATATATGAATATATGCATACAGCCCGCATATATAGCCATATATGAGTATGTGTGTAGCCTGTGCTGCACCAATTCCATTTCCAGGTAAAAACCTAGAAAAACTATTGCTCCTGGGTGCCTGTATGTACCCAGGGACAAGTACACAAGTATTCATTGCATTATTTCTCATAGTAGCCCCAAATTTGGATCAACCCAAATTTCCACCCATCACAGAATGGATAACTCTATTGTATTATTTTCCTACAGTGGTATACACATTTAAAACGAAGGAACTAAAGCTACATGAACAACACAGAGGGATCAATTTTAAGTGAAAGAAACAGGATATGAAAGAAATACGGAATCACTTTGTTCATAGGCAGTTCACAAAGAGGCAAGAGAAACCATGCATTTTAGGAATGCATATATAGGTACCAAACCTAGAAAGTCAAGAAAGGAAATGACTGCTACAAATATCAGGACACTAGTGGATTACATGGCTGGGGGTGCTAGTTGTTGACATAAAAAGAAGCCATCTGGAAGGGACCTGGGGAGCTGGCATTTACTGGTGAAAGATCCATGAGTACTTATTATCAGTCTTAAAAATGTACACATATGTTTAATATGCTCTTCTGTATATATGATGCTATATAGTATATCATATAGCTATATATATACCTATATGATATATATAGGTGCTATAAAGCGAAGGAACAACCATGAGAGCATAAAGCCAAGTGACTGATACAGTTTGGGTGGTTGGCTTCTGTAAGGCAGTGATGTTTGAGCTGAGGTACTTTGATTAGGTAGCTAAACAGAGCTGAAAGGAAGGAAGGAGGTGCCTGCCTGGTGGTGATTGAGAAGAAAGTGGTCCAGAAATTGCGGCAGGATAATGGGAGGGAAATTGGCAGATTCCAGGTGGCATAGGAGAATGGAGAGGCATCTGCTAAGGCTGGAGAAGCAAAAAGGGGCAGAGCTGGCTGGATTTATAAGCATAATGAAGGATTTCGGTCTTTTAAGAGACAGTGAAAGACTTTAGGCATTGTGGGTAACATAATTGGATTTACAGAGGACTCAAATAATTGCAATTTGGAGAACAGGTTGGAGAGATACCAGAGTGGATGATTAGAGGACCAGATAGAAGGAGATTAGGGGTCCGGTTGAGAGGCGGCATCATGGCAGTTGCCTTGGATTATGGTGGGGGAGATGGAGAGAAGTGGATATATTGGAAAGATGTTTAGAAGATGCAATCAGTGACCCTTTGTGCAATGAAAGAACACCAGCATCACAGGATGGATGCAATGCAGGCTCTGTAGGTGCGTCCCCCAGCCTTCTGTGATCAGCTACTGCCTAGTGAGCAGAGGTCAACAGCAGGGGCTCAGGCATTCCTTGGGCAGACTAGACTGACAGGAGAGGAGCTCTTTGGTTAATGTCAGCTGTGTTTCTTTATAAAAATTAAATGTTTTGCCCTGGGCTTTTAGCAAAGGTCTTCCCAAGATGTAACCGTGTGAACACAGTATCACTTCTGTGGGAGTCCTGACAAAAATACCTAACCTGAATCTAATCATGAGGAAATGTCAGAAACCCAGATTGAGAGGTATTCTTCAAGATAACTTGCTTCCCCTCTTCAAAAATATCCAGGTCACAAAAGATAAAGGCAGAAGGGTTCCAGATGAAAGCAGACTAAAGAGACATGACAGCTGAAGGCATTGGTGGTCTTGCGTTTTTTCTTTCAAGGTAAAGGACATTTTGTGGACAGGTGATATAATTTGAATAAGGTCTGTAGATTAAATGATAGAATAGTTTCTGTGTTTATTTCCTGATATGATAATGACAATGTAGGAGAATATCCTTGTTTTTATAAAATACATACTGAAGTATTTAAGAGTAAACGGGCATTATATGTACAACCTGCTCTCAAATGATTCAGAAAAAAGAATTTATGCACACATATAAAATATAGGCAGAATATTTATGCAAAATATTGACAGAACCTGGGTGAAGGGTGTACAGAATTCTACTGTTTTTGCAATTTGTAAGTCTGAAATCATTTTTGACTAAAAAATTGAAAAATACAAAAAAAAAAGTATTAGTCATGTGAAGGCCGTGCCTGCATTTGCTATACCCCTGCTGATGAGTTAATATGTCACTCATTTTACTCCCTCCAAAGTCCTCCTGGAGAATTTTAGAATTTATATGATTGGAAAAGTGATGTTTAATCTGAACATCACTATATTTTCTTTTTCCAGTAATAAAAGCTATGTAACTGATCACCTTTTTCTTCCAACCCTGGAAACCAGGAAGCTCAGAGTTGAAATTGAACACTCAAGCTAAAATATTGAACCTTCTGTTGGCCATATTTCCATTCTTTTTTTCATCAGTCTTATATTACGTATGTTACTATAATATCTGTGTGTGTGTGTAGGTGCACACATGTGTATTGAGGCAGTATTTAAAACACGTTCAGTATTTATATTAGTTTCTTATTGGCTGTTATAACAAATTACTACAAATTTGGTGGGTTGAGACAATGCACATTTATTTTCTTAAGGTTCTGGAGACCAGGAGTCCGGAATCCATTTCACTAAGCTGAGATCAGATGTCCTTAGAGCCTACTCCCTCTCAAGGCTCCAGGGTACAATCTGTTCTTGTCTCTTTGCAATCTTGGTGGCCGCTGGTCTTCCTTGGCTTATGGCCACATCACTCACCTTGGCCTCCATAGTCACATTGCCTTCTCCCCATCTGTGGTCAGTCTCCCTTATGATTACATTTAGAGCACACCTGGATAATCCAGGATTCTCTTGATGTAATCAAGATGATCCAGGATCCTTGATGTAATCACATCTACAAAATCTTTTTTTTTTTTTTTTTGCTTTATAAGGTGACATTCACAGCTTGGAGGGATTTGGACATGGGTGTGGTTTTTTTTGTCAGGGGTGGGGGAACATTATTCAGCACACCACACACACCCTTTATGAAAGAAGTGACAACATAAATCCCTTTTTAGGAGTAAATAAAAATAAAATACATTAGTTTATATTTCTACGCTAATTCACGTATAGCAGAGGAACACAGATAAAGCAAAGGAATCAGATTCTTATATTGTAACTTTCAATCGCTTTTATGAATTGCATTTAGTTTTTGTTTTTTTTTTTATATTTCCTACTGAGTTATTGCTGGAGTAGAGAAATATATTTTATTTTCAAACATTGATCTCATATCCACTAACCTTGCTAAATACTCTAAGTTTTAAAATGTATATGTGTTATGCACTGTCTGCATGCATAAGATCTTTCAGAGTAATTTTTAAACTATAGAGCTAGGTGATCTAATGTGGTTTTGATGGTCAGGGAAGACTTCTGTAAGGCACTGACATTGAACTATAATATTCTGGTTAGAAAAAAGAGTGGTCCAATCAGAGGGGCCAGTATGAGCTGTAACTGTGAGATCATATCACCTGCAAAATTTTGTCTTTCTTTCCTTCTCAGTACCTCTTGTTGTGAATGAATTTTTGTCTGGTCGTGTTTGTCAGGACCTCCAGTATTTTGTTGAGCCATTAAGATAATAAAAAGTAACCTCATCCTGGGGCACCTGGGTGGCTCAGTTGGTTGAGCATCTGACTTCGACTCAGGTCATGATCTCACGATTTGTGAGTTCGAGCCCTGTGCCGGGCTCTGTGCCGACGACTCAGAGCCTGGCGCCTGCTTTGGATTCTGTGTCTCCCTCTCTCTCTGCCCCTCCGCCACTCACGTTCTGTCCTTCTGTCCCTCAAAAATGAACATTAAAAAAACAAAAGTAACCTTAACTTGTTCCTTATGTTAGAATGTATCTAAAATTTCTCCAGTAAGCATGATATTTGCTGGAGATATATATATCTGGAGGTGTGTGTGTGTGTGTGTATGTGTGTGTGTGTGTGTGTGTGTATACACACACACATACATATGTATATATATACTTACGACATTAAGGAAATGATCTTCTATAGAATTCAGGACAGATAATCAGTATCCTGTGCTTGAATAACCACTAAGGATTCGTTTATTTGACAGTCCAATTCCACAGCCACAGAGCTCCATCACTGAACTTCATGAGGGCAGTGACCATTGACTCAGTATGATATCCTCAGTGGCTGGCACAGTGCCTGGGACTTAATTAGGCATTCATTATTGAATGAATGAACGAATGAATGAATGGAAGATGCTTAATACGTATTTGTTGGATGAATGAATTGAAGTTAGCAAATTATTATTTAAAGGGAGCCAAAAATTGCCCTACTTTCCAAACCCCTCATAAAATGAATTGAGTTCATGGTGCTGCCATTCTTACATCCTCAGCACCTGGCACAGTCAGCTAGTCATTTGACATATGAAGGGATAAATGAGTGAGTCAGCCCCAGAATATTCTGCCAGTGGCCATTAGACTTTGCCCCTAAAGATTCACATTTATTTGAACTGAAGCCAGGTGGCTAAAGATGATTTAATCAGGACAAAAATTAAATGCTCTCTTTAATAGGATAATTGCTTATTTCATTTTCTCCTTAAAGTTGGCCATTCATCTCATGCCACTGTCTTTGAATTTATATATGTTGCCCACAAAGTAATGAAAGTGATTATTCTGAATGAAGTCAAAAGAATTCACAAAGGGCTGTCTTCTCATGTGACCAGAAAGTTTGGAATTCCAGAGAATTGGAGAGGGGTTAGGTACAGTGGCAGGCTTAAAGTTTACATACAAGAAGACAGAGTTGAACACTTGAGTGACAACAAATACAGATTGATTGGGGAACAACTGAGGGAGGCTGGTTATCATAAAACAGGCAGGCAGTTAGGTAAGAATGTCTTAGTAGTTTAAAATACTGGATGGTGGTGGTTTTAATCCTGTGTGTACTTCCCATTTCAAAGGGGAATTTCATTTAGTAAGTTAGTTAATGTAACACCTGATATTACAATGTCCGGTGTCTTGAAACTGATACCTTTTCCTGACGTGGGACTCTGTTCAGAAGCCTTTGATGATACCCTCTTGCCTAGAAAGTAAAGGTCAATTCCTTTAGCCCTCTCCAGCTCTGTCCACCTCCTCTCCCAACATACTTTCTGCTCCAGCTTCATGTAATGGGACCTTACAACAGGGGTCTTCTTTACCCAGAGTTTTTGGAAGAGGCCCCAGAGTCCAGATCAACTATGCGGGACTTGTTAAAAGACGGTAACACTCACCCTGAGGATATAAAACACAGATGGAAGAAGTCAGAGGTGAGGACTAAGGAGAAGAGCCTGAGTTGGACTGTTGTGTCTGGGATAGTCAGCAGAAAGTGAGGGCTGCTTTGGGAACCGGATGTATGTCCACTAAAAACAAGGCAAAGCTGTAGGTGTGTTCATGACAGGGGAGCCAGCTGGGCAGATCTTAAGTGGGACCTCATCCAAAAGGTTTGATTGAAGGAGCAGTGTGATCCCAGTAGATGGGTAAGCCACCTGAAGCCCAGGACTGAAAGGGAGTCGGGAGTAGAGCAGTGGACAGAGGAGCAAACTGGCTTCAAACATCCTACTGTGGGGAGGTAGAGGGAGTCCCCGGGTACACATTGCAGTGAATCACCAGGACCACATGACCAGCGAGTCCTTATCGGATAGGCACCCCACGTTGAGGACGTATGGAAGTCCAACCATGACCATATCAGTCAAGCAAGACCTTCCTTACACACCCCAACCCACACCACCCCAGCTAGCCCGTGGAGGGGAAGGTGAAGCAGAAAAACCAGAGAGGCAGGATAGCACCCCCCCCACACCCCCCGCGTCTCCAATATGCTTCTAAGCCTGAAATAAGCTGTAGCTGTAGGAGGGAGAATTTGTAATTCAGTGATATGGAAGTTTTGGTTATTATAATGGAGTGCACACATTTAATGCTTGAAGATGGACAGTGGACTTGTGCTCTTTAAGAGTTTAGGAGTACTATGGATCCACCTAAAATTCCATCTCAGGACAATGAAAACTTCACAGAACAAATTTAACATGGAGTAGATAAGGGAATACAGCTGTTTTCCCACCGTACACCTACCCGTACAGATCCTTCAATAAATTAGAACATACGCAAGGCTCTATCCATTCTCCCTTCCCCCTCCTGCACTGACAAATCTCTTTCTCGACTTAATCAGTTAACATTACAACATGCTATGATAGCTGTCTTCTAAAGAACCAGAGGGCAGGAGGGAGAAAAAAACTCTCTTGACCCCACATCCCATTCTTAGACCCCCACTTATCTGCTCATCTTTGCTTTTCTACCCTCCTCTGTCACTCTTCTTGTTCACACCACTCTAGCTATACTGCTTATGTGAGATAGCAAGCACATCCCTGCCACAGGGCCTTTGCACTTGCTCTTACCATTCTGCGTATGTCACACCAAACTGCATGCTTCACTCCCTCACAGTCTCTGCTTAATAGAGCCTCATAATTAAGGTCCACCCAGATCACCCTGTATTAAAATAACAATGCTTGCCCCCACCATACTACTTAACCTCTCTCTCTTGCTGTATTTTTCTAAACAGTATTGTCACAGCTGACATATATATATTTGAATATTCGTGTGTTTTTATCACTCTCCACCAGATTATATGTTCCATGAAAGTGGGATTTTGTTTTCTCATAGCTATGTTTTTCAGACCTTGAACCATGCCTTGAATATAGTAGACGCTTGTATTCAAGAAATACTTCTTTGTTTTTTGATCTTTTGGTTTTTATTTTTGAGAGAGAGAGTGCATGCAAACGGGAAAGGCAGAGGGGGTGGGGGGTGGGAGAGACAGAGCGAGAGCGAGAGAATCCCAAGCAGGCTCCACACTGAACCTGGAGCCTGACGTGGGGCTCAATCCCACAAGTGGTGAACATGACCTAAGCCGAAAGCAAGAGTCAGATGCTCAACCAATGGAGCCACCCAGGCACCCCATGAAATACTTCTTGAATGAAGGAATGCTTCCTAACTTATTTTAGCCTTTCCACATGCCGTGCCTTCCATCATGAAAGCTTCCTTTTACCCCTTTTCCTTACAGCCCAGCCCCAGCTGAGCCTGTTAAATTCTGTGCAGGCTTTGAGAATGCATTTCCATACCCCCTCCTCTGTGCCACCACCGCAGCCAGATTTAATTTCTCTCCCCAGAACTGATAGCTCTCTGTTACATTTCGCTTTAATCAAGTTCATGCTCGTAACCACTGCATCGTACTGCCTCTCAGACTTCTATGTTCTTTCTTGATTTTTAGGTTTACAGATGACTAATGCAGCAAGTACAGGTGCTTCTCCCATTGTAAAACTGGGAAGTAGCTGTCTTTGAACTGCAGGCAGCAGTGTGCGTCCTCAGTCTAGAATCATCCTCAGTCTGAACATCCTCCTCCTTTAGCCCCACCGCATGTATTTTCCCTCCTCCTTCTCTGTCTCCTGTTAATATTCTTCTTCCTCTTCTTCATCATCACGTCCATGTGCACATTACACATCAACCATTTCCCTCAAGCTTCTTTCATTTAATGTTAATGAGAAAGCCCACCTCTTCCACGGAGTGTCCTTCCCTGTGACTATGGGGAATGAGAATTCTTTCTCTCACTTGACCTTTGTAATAGCTGACACACGCCCCTGGCCATTTATGATATAATGCTAAGTGGTGGTCGTCGTTAATGGCTTGGATTAAATTTTTGTCTGGTTCATACGTGGGGGAAATGACTTTGGGCTAGTGACCACACAAGGTCATTTTAGATCTTCCTTGAAAAGGGTTTGCTAGGCGAGGCTGATCAGTCGCCACAGCTCTGTGCCTCCCCGGTAAGATCCCATTAGGGTTTTGGTCAAGAGCATGGTAATATTTCATGACACAACTTGGAAAAGTTAAAAATTTACAGACCAACTAATGTTTTGTGTTTTTTTTCTCTCTCTCCTCCTTTTGCCTTATTCATTATTGTTTATTCCCTGAGACCATTTGCATGAGGAGGAGGAGTTTCATTAGAATCCCCAGCTGAAAAAGTCTTCATTGGGCACAATTGGACCTAGAGAGAAAACGATCTCACAACTTGTGTTGAGTGAGACATACTAACTAGGATCTTACGCAGCTTGTTCGTAAACTGTTGGTAACCGACTTAAATAGAACCTCTTCCCTAAAGCTTGGCCTGGGCTTCCTCCCGTGACCCCAGGCAAAAGTACCCTCACCTTCCTTTGCGTTACTGTAGCGTTTGATTCGTAACTGTGTTGTTCCACTCATTGGATTTTATAAAAATGTATTAAATGTGTGTCGCTGCGCTAGACCTGTAGCTCGCAAGGCCTGCAGCCATGCCTCATTCATCCCTGTGTACTCGGGCCCTTACATGTAACATTCGTGCAGTACGAGTTGAAAAATACGCTGAGCTACAGTCTGTCTAGGCCAGTTCATAGAGTCAGTGGACATTGGTTGAGTAGCTGCTTGTGTGCCAGGTATTTTAACATATCTGGTATTCTCTGTTCCTTACGGTTTCTCTCCCTCCAATGTATTGATCTCCCTGTGTTATAGATGAGAGAGTAAAGGGATTTACCCGGTCACGTAGTAAGCGGCAGACCTAGCTTTGAATTCAAGTCGCTTGAAGACACATCCAGTGTTTCTACTCCTTCGTTAGAGCTCAACACCTTTTTCAGGCACCCATCCATAGTGTTTGGCTACCAAATCTATTGCAGCATGAAAAATGTTTCTGTAACTGTAATCATCCATTTGATGACCAGAACGGGAGACTCAGAAGGAATGTGTGAAGATCATCTAATTCAGGACTCTCATTTGCAGATGACAGAATGAAGTCCCGGAGAGGAAGCAGGTCTTAGCCAGAATCTCTCCTACCAGTTTGAAACATGTTATCCTTCTCTTTCCCATTGCCCCTAAAGGAGTTATTAGGAGTTATTCTAATTCCTTAGCATTCTTTTTTTTTTTTTTTTTTTAATTCCTTAGCATTCTGATGACCCTCTGCACGGCATGGCCCATGATGACCAGTGAACTCAACATGAAACTATTCCCCTTCACACTCTGTCTCCTTCAGCCCTGCTCCAAGATGTCCTGTACTCCCTGATGCCTCTCCCTTTGCCTCCTCTCCCCTGTCCTGTCTAACAACTCTCGCTTAGCCTTCCGATCTGAGCTCAGGGGTCACCTCTTCCTGGAAGCTTTCAGAATCACTGAGATGGCCCCATGGCACGTGCCTCTGTCACAGGGCATACTCCTCCCTGTTGCTAGTTACCTGGGCCTGTGTCTTCCTTGTTCACATGGCTGTGAATTCCTTGATGGCAGGTGTTGTGGCTCCTCCGTTTCTGTATTGCCAGGATCTAGTACAGTCCCTGGAACGAAGTTGGCTTTCAGTCAGTTTTGATGGACATGGTCACTCAGCAGGATCCCACTGTCAAGTGATGTGGTGTGGTGAGTGCTCGCCGTTTTGAGATCTTGAAGGTGAACATTCTTGAAGACTCTCCCAGTATCAAGGATGCAAAGGAGGTCATCATTTCTTAATGCCACAACTATGTCTTGTTGTCCCTAATATTTGAGGGCCGTTGTTGAGTGCAACCAAGAACTTTGGTAGGAGGGTCTGGCGTGGCATGTGCGGGAGAGCCGCTCATCTAATACTGATGATCTCATAGTGTCTGTTCTCGACTGCAACGAAGAAAAAGAAAATGTGTCCATGTCCTTTCTGTTTTGTGGTACAACTGACTACAGGATGAGTCCCTATGCAACATCTGTCTTCATACCAAAATCAAAGCTTTTAAATTCAGCGAGCGAGGCTCTCCTCTGGTGCGTCATCCTACAGGAGACCAGAAGGATGATGGCTTTGGGGGGATATAAAGGTGTTTCTGACTTCTCTGAAATCATGTACATCCACTCTCAGTATTAGGCCAACGGAGAAATTACTGACCTTTGAAATAAAAAGAAGGGTCTTCATGTTGACATTGACACTTTGTGTCCAGGTGAATGAGAGCGATTCATTTGATTTTTCAGGGCTTCCTCTCTTTATCGAAAAAAAAAAAAAAAAAAAAAAAACTTTTCCTACTTCCTACAGGTATCAAGCATTGGTGGAACTAGCGACAGCTGTCTGGAAACCCTCTGTAGCACAGAGACATCTTAGGGGCATTGAGGCCCATTGGGAACATGGGCTGTCGAATGGGGAGCATATGTGGTGTGCGGTGTTTCCTCCATGGAAGACTACCTTTACCCTTGGCCGTAGGCAAGAGTCCTTCTGTAGGGTGTGGGTACCAGGCTGGTGTCCTCAACTGAGTCCACTTCTGGGTGATGATCCTAACCAAGACTTTCAGGGCAGGGAGAGCTAGTGGAGTGCATTTTAGCCAAAGTTATTGGGGAAAGCCAGGATTTGGAAGACTAAATCCAGATGCTAGGCCCTGTGGAGCAGGCATGACATGGATGAGGGATGGAGCAAGGGTCTTGGGCCAGATGTTAACTGAACCAGGGCAGAGTCAGCTGGTTTCAAAGTGCAGGTCATGGGGCACCTGGGCGGCTCAGTCGGTTGAGCGTCCGACTTCGACTCAGGTCATGATCTCGCGGTCTGTGAGTTCGAGCCCCGCGTCGGGCTCTGTGCTGACAGCTCAGAGCCTGGAGCCTGCTTCAGATTCTGTGTCGCCCTCTCTCTCTGCCCCTCCCTCGCTTATGCTCTCTCTCTCTGTCAAGAATAAATAAAACATTAAAAAAAAAAAAAGTGCAGGTCAGATGTGCTTGGGCTTGGGCGGTTTAAAAGCCCAAGATCAAGGTAGCACTTTGGGACCGTTTAAAGCATAGAGGGGCCAAAAGCTGTGGGAGGGTGAATCAGGACAGAGGAGATGGATAGAATGAGGTGAGGCAGTGAAGGGCTTTTGGATAAACATATTTTGATGGAACTGTTGACTTAGCAAAATAGAAGAAACCACACACACTTACACACCATGAAGCTGATCTGCAGCCCCGAGGCTCCGGGGGGCCAGGGAAGGCCCAGCTCTGTGTGGGACACTTACGTAGCCTGTGGACCACAAGAACTTTGGGGCAATGTAACAGGTGATTATCATCCATTATGCATTCAGTTGTGAATCAGAGCAAATTAAAATGAACCGTCGTGCAAGTCCAACTCTGGTAATCCTGAATGTGTGCTTGAGAGGGGACGGCAGTGGGTTCGTGGGCTTCTGGCTACAGAGTAACCAAAACGTAACTTGGGACTATTTCCCCATTGCCTTCAAGAGAAAAATCCCAATTACTTAGCCTGTCATGATAGAGCCTTCATGATCTAACCTCTGCCTGTCCTCCCGCTCATAGGTTTGATTTTTTTTTTTTTCTTATCTCCTGTTCCTGGAAGCCTTACCTTGAGCAAGTTCTATAACTCCTCTAAGCCTCAGTTCCTGCATCTGTAAAATGGGAATACTGATACCTGTCTTTACAGGCCTGCGGTAATTATTAAATGAGATAATGCACATAAAGCCACTTAACATAGTCCTTTGCTCCTCGTATATGGCAATTCCACATTTGTGGGATTTTGGTTATTATTACTGTAAATTCTGCCTTGCAGGCAAACCATAATACTCTCTTCATGCCATTGTTATACTAAGGACCTACGCCTTTATTGACGTGCTTATCAGAGTTTCTTGCTATTCTTAGATTAGCTGTCATACATCCTAACTACATTGAAAACCTAGGACAATGACAGTATCTTTTTCATCTGTTTCCCTAGAACCTGACCCCATAGTAGGTGCTCAGTTAAATGTTTGCTGAAGAAATGTGTGAAGTGTCTCTCTTTTCCAGAATCTTGATGCCCACCAGTCCCCAGATGCTTCCTGGGTCCCCCTCTCATTACCCATGTTAGGCACCTACTGTGTGTGGGAAACCACACCAGGTGCTTGCATGCATGATGTCGGTTAATAGCCCCACAACCCTACAAGGCAGCTAGCCTATGCAGAGCCTCAATTAACACAAATGCCTCAAGTCTAAACATTAGATGACTTTTTTACCATGAACCCACTAGGAACCCACATTGAGATCCAAACAGTCCTCCTGGTCTGGCATGAAAAATGAGACCCAGATTTCTTCCACTTAAAACTCACTGTATCTCCAGCTATTCCCACCCTCTGCTGGCACTGCTGTTGTTTGTACCTTACCAGGATTAAGCAGACCGGTCTGTACTCTGAACTCAGAAAAATACAGAGGAAACATTTCCTGGCTTTAAGAAAACGAGAGTGCAGCTCTTAATTGTTGATTATTTACTGTGTGCAGGCAGCACGTCAGGGCTTTTTTTGCATTGCTTCTACTCTTTCTGAACATCCTGGAAGATGAATATTCTTGTGTGTCTTTTACGCTGGAGGAAACTGGCATTTGCCAGGGTCTCATAGCTTGATCATGGAGTTGTGATTCCTGACCTGGCTAAACCAAAACGCCCCTCTGCACGGCACCAGTCAGCCTGGAGGAAGTAGTCTCCCCGGCCCCCTGGCCTCTCTAACCCCCACACCCTTCTCTGTACCCACCCAGAGGCAGCTGCACAGGGACATTCCCTCCTACCATGGCTGAGTGCTCAGTCACCATGTTGAGAGCGCAGGCCAGTGAAGTGGAAAAATAGCTCTTACTCCTCACTCTGACATCTGTCCCTCAGGTGAGAGCCAAATTCTCAGATTGCTAGGCCAATGGCGAATAAGTCTACACCACACACACAGGGTATCACAGTCTACACCATCACACAGAGAGTTCTGCCGGAATTCACACATCCTGGAAGCCAGGCTGGCGTTGGTGACCAGTTTCGTTTAATCTTGTCTCTGATTGCTGCATGATGAGTGGGGAGAAGGGAGGAAGGCAGGACCATAGGGAAGCACACTGATCTCTCCAGAAACCGGCTTTGGTTTGCTCCTTGAGAGCACTCTTAGGCACTGCCCTGACCCTTCTCTGTAAACCCACAGCAAGAGCTCAAATGTCCAGGAAGGGAAAGGGCAAGGGCTGGTTCCACTGGCCCCTTACGTTCTTTGGACTTTTGTTGTTCTTCCAGTAGCCAGGAGGCAGCCTGGTATAAGAAGAAGAGCATAGCCTTCTTCCCAACCAGACCGAACCAGATCAAATCAAACCCCCATTCTGCCACCTGGAGCATCTATATGACTGTAAACAAGGCTCGGAACTTTTGTGAGTCAGCGTATCTTCATCTGTAACCTGAAGGAAGTGGCAGGATTATCATGAAGATGATGCAGGAGACTGTGTATCAAACAATCAGCACCTAGTAGGTGCTGCTTGGCAAATGTTAGTGGCCTTCCCTCCCTTGCCTGCCTCCATTCACCTGTAATACCTTCTTTTAAAAAAGTCATTGTAACTGTCATTCGTTACTTTGCGAGCCCAATTGTTACTGATTAATAACACAGAAACTATTTAAACCACTCTCACAGAACTGTAACTCTGCCCTACATCATATCATATTATTTCCCAGATAGCTGTTTCTCCCCCTCTCTTCCCTGTTATCCCCTGTTTTTCTTTTGTCTAAGGAAATCCAGATGGGCCCTATACATTCTTCTACACTGGATAGCCTCCGCCAAGGGTTAAAATCAGGTCTGTTTCACATGCAGATGATCTATTCATAACAAAAGCTGCCTCCTGGCCTTTGGCCACAGCTGAACACTGTTACTCTCAAGCCCTCATTTCATTTGTTTCTGATTGTCCTACAGTGTTTACATATCTTACTTATTAGCATGGTCTTTTATAGAGTACAGGCAGAGGGCAAACCCTCCAGATCAGCTTTCCCTCTGAGTGCCCTTTCTTCCTCTGGTCTCCTTACCTCTGTGGACTATTTCTCTTCCAAAAAAACTCACTCAAATAGGGAAGCAATTTTTAAGTCCCCCCCCCCCTTTTTTTTTTAAATCTGAGAGTCACTTAGCATTCTCAAAAAACTGCTGTTGAATATGGAGAAAAGGGAAAAGGTAGCACGGGAATATATGATATTTCTCTCTCTCTCTCTCTCTCTCTCTCTCTCTCTCCTCCCCCCTCCTCTTTGACAAAGGAAAATCCCATCTTGTCTACTGACTTTCCAAGGGACATATTCCATTCAGGGCCCAAAGGGAGCTGGGCTGACTCTGTCTGCCTGCCGGGTCCTTGTCTCTCCTGTGTACAGCCTTTTTTCTATAAAAAGGTGTCTCAAGAAGCTTGTGGACACTTGAGTCAGATTTGAGTCTAAAACCTGGTTCTGCCCCTCTTTGTGAGCCTGGAAACTTGAATTAACATCCTTGAAGCTCATTTCCCTTGACCATCGAAACCAGGTGACACAGCCTTGCCCAGCATCGCAGGTGGGGGAGTGGATGTAAAACTGCCCCATGTGGGGACGACAGAAGCTTCGCGTAGACATCTCTCCAGCTGATGGCAGTGACTCCCTGGTGTGCTGGCCTGTGTAGGATTCAGAGGCATGGCCCAGACATGGCAGGAAGACGGGCCCTTATCGCTGTCTGACATGGACGTGCTGGTACCTGTGTCGCTTGTGTGCTGCCTCTGGTAACATATTCGGTGGCCAAACAACGTGGGGTTCCTACCCTGTCTCTCCATCTTTCTCCTGACCTCCTGCTATCTGACCATCACGACTTTTTAATGCTCTCTCAGTCTCCTTCGTTACAGAGCAGATGTAAGGGATGAACTCCTTCACCCTAACACTCGATAAACATTTGTCAGTTTATGACACGTGGGCGGTTCCTCAGTCACGGAACCACCCACGTGTCCCAGAGTCTTTAGTTCTCTTTGCCCGGCCACTTTAGCCTTCTCATCTTCTCTTAGGCCAAAAGCGGAGAGACAGTTCTGAAGATCGGGATTCTTCAGGTCCAGACTTGTGTGGACACGTCCCAGGTCCCAAATTCCCTGAGCTGAACCTGAGAAGCAGGAGTGGGTTCTTTCGGGGAGTGCTTCCAAAAGGCAATGATTGATGCATCTGCCCAGAAATGCTGACTTTTTTCAAAAGAGGCCCTGCTATAATTCAGCCAGGATTCTCTTTGCCTTTACACCTTACCCTGTTAACAGGTACCTCTCAGTTGTGCTTACGCCCAATGACAGATCTTGCCAGTAGAAGTTAATGCACCTGAGTGATCGTGTTGATTCCTATCTTGCTCCTTCTCTACAGCCCATGCAAACCCTGTACCCTACTTTAGATTTCCAGTCAAGATGGTGTCAGATCTTGCTTTTTAAAGTTAAATGCCTGCATGTAATCCACTCCATAAATAAGAAGTACACCTTGGCCAGTATGGAGGTGATGATATTAATACAGGCTCCATTTCCCTGGGTCACTGAATGTACCAGGCACTGTACCAAGGCCTATAATAGATTGTGCCACATTTAGTCTTTACGGGTCTATAAAAGAGGTCCTGTTTGCCCCACTTTTCAGAGGAACACCCCAAGGACCAAAGTCATACAACAAGTTAGGACTAAACATTCAGAGCCACACCAGACAATCTCTACACCCGGGGTCAGACTTATGAGACAACATGTGAGACTATACACTGGTATCAAAGCAAAAGTCGTAACAAGGGAAACTCAGAAGCTGAGCAGGAGCAGGGCAGGAAGAGAAAGTGCCCACAACTTAGCAGTCGGAAGTCAGAGGATACCTGACCGAGACTCTGTGTGTTGGGGTGCCGTGTGCTTGTTACAGAGAAAAGGCTGTGTCATGCTCATGTGCACCTGCTGACCGGCCTCGGCTGTAAGGCTGCCTGAGGCAATTTTTTACTGAACTCTGTAAGGGAGAGCTGCTTTTCCTAAACAGCTAGTTTAGAATCAAAGGGAGGCATCGGCTGGGTCATATTGGAGAAGCACTCAGTTAGTCCTCTGCTCACTCCTGGGGATGTGACAGAAGTAGAAGATAGGGTTCTGACTCGGAGGGTCCAGCTCACCATGTGACCTGGAACATCTGGTGACCACCACGCAGAAAGGGCGCCCTCTCTCCTCTCATTAGCTGCCTCCCCTTCCCCCACTCACATCACCAGCCCCTCCTCCCTTACTCACAGGATCCACAGAAGAGACCGATAACTGTTTACCCACTGCGGATTGTTTAGGCTGTGAAAAGACGCAAACTATGATTTTATATCTTTGGGGTCATACAGCTCTTGGAACTTTCAAAGCTGAGAGACGGTCTGAGCTCACTGGAGCCAGTCAAGCATCTGTAGAGAGGAGGCCAAGTGTGGCTTCTTGTCTGCAAGGGAGAGAAAATTGGGGGAAATTTTAGGACTGCCTCAAAGTTTTCTTGGTCATTCAGTCTCTTGCAAAGCAACTTTGGGTGTGTTTTAAGTGTATGTGAATGAGAAACATATGGATTAAATTTCTCTTGTGATCACATATGGGTTTCAGAATGATGAAGAATAAGGAATTCAAGGTTTAAGGAGTCCAAAATACTTTGCAAATAACTCAGGACATTGCAAGCAACATTTGGCTGCCTCCCTCCATCCCAGATTTGGGGACTGTTTGGTTGGGTGACAAACCCATTCAGTGCCCTCCCCGCCTGCTCAACTGCTAAGCCCCAGGAGGTATCTGTAGGCAGGTTTTCATGTGTTCTTGTTTTGCTCAAACTGAAATAAAGGGATTGGATTTCTAGGAAGGGCATGCTCTATACTGGAGGACTCTTAACCTTTCAGAAACCTCCAAATATAGCAAAGGGAGATTTGGCAAGCCTGAAGCTTTGTTAACTTTGTGCCGCTTACAGGTGAATTACAGCTGTGAATATCTGCGACATTGTTAATAACTTTAGCCATGTGCTGCATTTGTATGGTTTGGTTTACAAAGCATATTATATGCACATAGCATGTTAAGTATGCATTACTTAATTATGTAATCCAATTACGTATGACTTACGGATGTAGGTATACACACTTAGACATATATGTCAAAATAATCTACAGTATAGAAGGACAGAAGGTTAAGGAAGATGCCGGAAGAAGCAGCTAATAACCCAGTCAGAGTTTAGAGAAGCTTCCCAGAGCAGATGATATTGAGCTAAGTTCTATAAAAGGACATGGAAGGGTTAGGGGGAAGTCAGAAGAAATGCCTTTTAGAGAGAAGAGAAATTATGAAGACATACAGATGAGAAAGAAGGTGGTGTACGTGGGGATTTCTGGGCTGTGATGGGCTCATTGGAGTAAAAATAATGGGGCAAAGGATGAGGAAATGTACCATGTGTGATTAGACCAGACTTGTAGATAAAAGCCAGGTCAGAAAGCTCTCCTATGTCACGGGGCACTTCTAAAGGATGTTTATAATAGGGCCTGAGTTTGGGACGAAAATTTGGGACTCAACAGCACAGAAGTTGTCAGTGCACATGTGGGAATGGATGGGCTGCCCCCATGAGATGTGGCAAGTGAGACAAGCAAAGAGGAGTAAATGCAGGAAGGAAGAGCAAGGAGAACCTTCCAAAGGGACAGCACTAAGAAGGGGCAAAGCCTAGACTCCAACCCAGGACTTTGTATTCCAGATTTTCCCACTGTCCCAAAAAGGAGTGGAATTAAACCATCTGTTATTTCACATTTCTTGAGGGGATATCACGTCCTAAGATTTTTAAACACATTATACCACTTAGGACTCACACAAAACTCTGTGGGAGGTGAGATTATCCCCATTTATCGATGAGGAAACTGAGTCCCAGAGAGATTTAAAGGAACATGGCTAATAAACAACCCAACCACAATTGAAACTGAGGTTTGTCTGACTCCAAGGTCTCTGCTGACATTACTAAACCGTGTTCACTGCCTTTTGAGAGAAGATGTGGTTCCTCACTATTTCATAGGAGAAGCAAGTAACTCACTACAGTTTCATCTGAGAAGTGCAAAAATAGAGGTCAATGCTAAGAGCCCTATTCAAAAACCAAATTCTCTCTGCTCTTTTTTGCACTGTGTAGTGAGCTGGGAGTTGGCTGGAATGTGTATAATTTTTTTTTTTCTAGTAAGACGATAGCACAGTCCATTTGGAGGGAGAGATGAGCCACCACGGAAATACTCAGTCCCACACATGCCTGCGGCTACCCTCTAAAATTCCCAACCTGGCTGGAGGCACTCAAAACAAAACCTCCTGTTCCCTCTCAGGACCACTGGCGCCTGGAGCCTGCCTGCTGCCCCTGCCAGAGGTTTAGGCCAACCTCGGGGATGATGGGGTGGGGGCAAGGCGGAACGGAAATTGCTGCAGTAGCTCCCTGCCCTGAGCCCAGTCATCTCTCCCAGAAAGAGGTGTGAGCAGGCGCTCGGGCTTTAGCACCGAAGGGAAACTCAGCTGACAGCAGCGCGGCCTTAGATGAAACTCAGCCAGTGGCATCCACTAACGGAGCCAGCTTGGGCACAGACATGAAAAGAGGCAGGAACAAATGGAGAGAGGCTTCTAATCCCTGCTGCACCATTTCAGATCCTTGTGATCCTGGGTAGTTTGCCTACCCTCTGCATGCCTTTGTCTTCAGCTATAAAATGGGCTGTGCATATTTGACTCCGTATACTATCAGGGTCATTGCAAGACTGAATACAAATAGAAACTTACAAATCACTTGATACCTGACTGACACCCAGCCCATCCTGTGCTCTGGCTCCTCCTAGATTGCAAACCTCAAGAGGCTCTGATGCCCATCTTTCCGTATCTATTCGTGTTGGAAACAATAGTTTGAATTCAGTGTGTATCCAATAAATACTTGCTGAATATGTGCTCAGCAAATATAAGAGATTATAATTATAGATGGTGGCCATTATATACAACCCATGAAGTTGACAGTCAACAAATGCCCCTTATAATCCTGGCCACGGGTCACAGAGGTGGCAAAGCAAAGTCGGTAGTTAAGAGAAGCCCCTCGAGACCACCCAGTTTGATCCTCTGAGCCACAGAGCAGAGTCTGTGTTGAAAGAGCTTGCTGGAGAATTCTGATTGGCCAGCTGGAGAAGAATGACTCCGCTTCTTGGAATCTTAGATAATCTCAAAGACAAAGGAGATATTAAATATTCTAGTCCAATCTAACTACTTTATAGACGAGGAAAATAAAGTCGGCAGAGGAAAAGAAGTTGGTAGTCCATAGCTTGGATCTTGTTTGGATCTGAAGTTACCCTTTTATATACTATCTATCTGATTTCCTTCAACTTAGATTTCCTCGTTTGTGGGGTAAGTATAATAGGACCTATCTCATTGGGATGTCACAAGTATTATGTGATAGAATTTATAAAGAGCCTAGAAGAGTATTTGGCATCTTCTGAAGCCCACAGTAACTGTTAGCGATTACCATTTTAGTATTTCTTATTATTATCCTTATTTCTGCGTTATTTCTTACTCTCGTTGCTTGACTTAGAGGGTTGTTTGAGGCTTTTTTCCTTTTAAAAAGCCACAGCTTTTTCAAAATTGAATTTTTCACAAGCATTAGGGCATATAAATGCAGAAATATACCTGTCCTTCAAACTTTATGACCTTTTATTTAAAGTAAAATTCAGAACTTTAAGCCCTCATGAAAACCAGAATGCTTGTGCAGCTTCATGAGTGTGCCCCTAGCCCACACAGTCCTTTCTGCCTGGCATGCCCTCCTTCTTTACTTAGGGAAACACTTACTCCTCCTTCAAGGCCTCGCTCCGTGTGGCCACCTATGGAAAGACTACAGCTTGGGTTCCTACCCCTCCTTCCCTCTCTTACTGTGGGGCTTAGCATGATTTGTTGTAATTTCTGAATTTCTGCCTCTTGTCTGCCTGGTCAGACTAGGAGCTCTTTGAGGAAAGGAGCCATGCCTTATTATTAATTATTCGTGTTATTACCATTTACTTTGTTACTTTAATAGCCTCGATGCTGATCTCAGTGCCTGGTGTATGGTGTGCAACAAATGTTTTGTCTCATTGTGGGCTTCTTTAACTTTATTGATAGCACACACAATTTAAGAATATAGCAAGGGTCTGTGTACTGTTTAAACAATACCACATGGAATACTTATATACCACCACCCATTAAAATAATATGAGAATATTTCCAGTACCTTCTAAGTGCAAATATTTATACAATTAAATAAATGTTAACTAGTTTCTTGTATTTTGCTTAATGTTCTAGCTCTTTGAAGTAATCTTGAATCTTGATTTGGACATGCCCCATTCTAAGCAATCCTCCCAAGTTAACACCATCTGAAAACATGATAAGCTTTACTTCTGTATCACTTTCTACTTCAGTGTTAACAATATTGGCTAAATCAGGCCATGGACAAATCTAGAGACCTTCTTACATGATCATAATTACTTTTGGTTGTGGTCATTCAACTCTGTCACCTGACTGTTCTCTCATACAAACTTTGTTTCAAGGAGAACTATTTGGTATTTAACATATAATAAGGTCTTGGTAGGTGATAACTTATTTCATCTTCACAGAAGTCTTTCAACATTCACATCGATACTCCCATTTTTGTATAACCATATATTTTCTTTTTCTCTTTTCTTTTAAGTAATCTCTGTTATCCAACATGGGGCCCAAACTCACGACCCTGAGATCAAGAGTCACATGCTCCACTGACTGAACCAGCCAGGTGCCCCTTAATCCTCCCATTTTGTTAAATGTTTATTTTTGAGAGGGAGAAAGAAAGAGGCAGAGAGAGGGGGAGAATCTTAAGCAGGCTCTGTGCTGACAGCACGGGGCTTAGACTCCCAAACCACAGGATCTGAGCTGAAATCAAGAGTCAGAAGCTTAATCGACTGAGCCACCGAGGTGCCCTGATCCTTCCATTTTTGAATTGAGGCTGAGGCCCATTTATGTCCTTGTGTAAGATCAGCTGGCTGGAATATGGCAGTTGGGAATAGAATGAAGATAGGTATTTGACTCAACCCATGTGTTCTTCTCTTCACAAGTGTATTGGAGAAAATTTATCAAAAGCTTTTGGAAATGCAGATTCCCTAACTTATTTGTCAGCAAAACCAAAAGGTTTGTTCCATTTGAATGAGTCTGTATTGACTGTGATGGCCCTTGCTTTCTGCCTTCGAGAGGCAAAGAAGGATTCCAAGAAGCAAAGGTAGCCTAAAACTAAGACAACACTTTGGCAGAGACAACTATGGAACCTGTAGAGTGTGGTGCCTGACTCCTTGGCAGTTTTTTACAACCTTGGACACGTAATTGAACTCTCTCAGCCTTAGTTTACACATCTAGACAATAGGAATAATGATGGAATCTTCCCTTAGGGTTTTCATGAGGGTTAAGTGATTTAATTCCTATAATATGCTTGGAGTAAGGCCTTTGGTAAGTAGCCAGTCCATCTTAGCTGTTGTTGTTGCCAACAACACCACGATTACTAGGAAGTCAGCGTCCTGCACAGACAGTTGTTACCAGTGGAGTAAAATGAACTCCCTCCTTTGGGTAACAGAGCAGCCTCCAGGATAGCCCACAGCATGGGTAAGAGCTTTCACAAAAATATTTTTAAATATTTAGGTTCATTGCAAAGGATTAAAGCACACAGACATATACAAATGCGCGTTCTCTCTCTCTCTCAAAACAAACTATTACTTGTTTTCTCCAAGAGCACAGGGCTTGGAAGTGATTGGAAATGCTCTGGGGAACATACTTCTGTCTTGGTTTCCTCGCTTCACTCAGATGTCTGATGAGAAGCATTTGCCATTTCAAACGAGTGAGCGTGAGCAGGAGTCGGCTCAAAGCTTTATACGTGGGCAGAGCCAGGCAAAGCCTTCACCTGACATTTCGGAGCCGCAGAACCACACTCTTGCAATGGAGCTCTGCTATGGCTGACTCAGGAGCAGGTTTAAATTTTGAGACAGGGTGGAGGTGGGGTGTGATGAGTAACCTTCCAAAGCAGAGTATGTACTACAAGTTACAAATAAAGCCTGCCATCTGGTTTGAGGCCGGCATCTGCCTGGGTTCAAATCCCACCTTGGACAGTTACTAACTGAGTGACTGTGGGTATCTTATACAGCCTCTCTGAGACTTATCTATCAAATGGGGCTAAGAGTCCTGGAAGGGAAGGGGTGCCGGGCAGGAAAAGAGATGATTTGACTTTGGTTGTTATCCATCTACCTGTCAAACACTGGGTTCTTAATGGTTGTGAACATGAGCTATCTTATTCACCCCAAAGCCACTCTGGGATGCAGTTTAGGGAGTAGTTTCTAGGCCCGGCACGTGATAAATGTTCACGGGCAAAGACCAAGTGACAAAAATGAAGATCGTATAGTGTGTGCTCCTTCCGGCTGGAACACTCTCTGTATCGTACACATATACACAAAAGCACACATACACACACTCCTACTCACACACATACCTTCACACCTACTAAATAACTTCTATATATGTTTTACTTCGTAATTCTGATGTTACCTCCTAAGAAAGCCTTCCCTGACCCATAGACTGGATTAGGTACCTCACTTATTTGCTCTTATCAGACCTTTTGATTTTCATTCATTTACATATCACGCTTTATAATTACACATCTGTGTGGTGGTCTGATTAATATTTTTCTGAGGCTGCCCAGTGATTTATCTCTTTTGCCTAGGACGGAAGGGTTTTCTAGGACGCAAGGCCTTCGGTACTAAACCAAGAGATTCCTGGCCAAACTTGAATGATTGCTTGCTGTAATCTGTCTGAGGGCAGGGGCTGTGCTGTTTTGTTTAACATTCATTGCCAGTGCCTGGCACAGACTTGGATCACAGTGGGAGTTCAGGAAACATCTGTTATACCAGTAAGGAAAGAAGTATGTCAATGTAAGCCAAACTGACTTTTCTTGCAAAAGTCTGTCTTTTTCCCCTGACATTATTCTTTCTTTTTTAGGTGTTAAATGTCCCTTTTTATAAATTATCTTGATTTCACACAATTTAGAGTTGACAGTGTTTTGTAGTTCCCTTACCTTGCCTCACCTCCTTCCTGTTGGAGCTTCGGAAATCCTGATTTGAGGACTCACTAGTTTAGTGAAAAGGCAACTGGAACGGTTGGGGTCAAGACAAATAATGTTTGTCCATGTGCTAAAATGCTGGACTAAAAATTTCATGAGCGCAGAAATCATGAATATTCAGTTCATTTCTATATCCCCAGGATGAGACATAGTACCAACACATAATAAGGGCTGAATAAATATTTGTAGGATAAATGAATGAATGGATTTGCTGCCTATCCAGAAGACATGTGGGAGTAGATCTGACATGCCTCCCTCCCTTTCCCTCCCCACCCTCCCCTACACTTCTCCACAACCAGAAATATGACTTCAACACGCGTCCCTACTAGATGGATGAGAAACACGCACCATTCCAAATGAGTGAACATGTGGTCCTTCCTCGTCCGTCCAGGTTCATGTCTTGATGTATTCTCCTAATACCTGAAAGGACTTCTGTAGTCTGCTACAAACACACTGCTGCAGTGTCTTGAGTCCTAAGAACACCTCTCCCTCACCTACATGGCTTTGTTCAAGCCCTTCCCTTGACCTAGAATGCCTGCCTCAGTCCTGCTCATCTGAGCTATGTCCTATTCCCTAAGACCATTCACTCCTGGGCTGCTCTGTCCCCCATAACATTCTATGTATTGTCTTTACCATCCCGTGGACCACACTGCATCCTATTTGTCTATTTACCTGTGGAACTCCCCTCTAGATTGGTAGATTCCTGAAGATAAGAACTCTGTGTGATTCATCTCTTTGTCCCCAGCACCCAAGAGGGGGAGATGGCATGCTATTAGTTGACTAGTAGTTGGAGAAGGAAGGGAATGTGTCACTTACCTATTACCACAGAAATGCTAGGTGACAAACACAAAATGTTAGTGACATATAAGACATGTGTTTTTGTTCACAAGTCTATCAATTAGCTGGGTGATTGTGGTGATCTGGGCTTGTTAGTGCTGGTTGACTAGGGTGATCTACTGATCTTGTTTGGGCTGTCTCTTATATCTGAGATACACCTGCTACATTTGGGTTGCTTCAGTTCTGTTGCATGTCCTTCCATCCAGCAGGTTAGTCTGGGCTCTTCTCTTTGCAAAGGTTGAGAACCAAGAGGGAGAGTAGAAGCACACAGTCCTCTTGAGACCTAAGTCTAGAAGACTGGTGGTATGACTTCCATCTCATTGTGTTGGCCGGGACAAGTCACGAAGCTGACCTAGATTCCATGGGTGGGGACTCCACCTGTCAGTGAGAGGAGTTGTAAAGTCATATTGCAGAGGAAATGGACACAGGGAGGGGTAGAGTGGGGGACATTTTTGCAATCAGTCTACCACAGAGAGGGAGCCAGCAAGGAAATGTCCTACCAGTTTCTTTCCAAAATGATCTTTTGCTACTCCGACATCTTAAATGAATGTAACAGGAAGACCTTCATCCAAAGATGAAGCCATGCCCTTCCTTTGGAAGGAATGACTTTCTTACCAAAGAAGGTATTTAATAAGAAGTTGAATCACATGGTCACAGAAACATCAGATGGGAGGAGGATAAGGCTTCTTCTAGCCCTGAGCGTCAATTATTTTCACATACTTTGCCTCTTTCTTTTCAGATCAGCAAAGACCCAATTTTTGTACCAGGTGTCTGGGGCCCTTATTTCTCAGCCATGGTCCCTGGGTTCTGGCTAAATGAAGGTGGTCAGAGCGTTACTGGAAAATTGGTAAGTTGACCTTTTCTCAATACGGGCTTAAATGTTTTCATAGCCTTGACTAGTCCATTTTGTCACCCTCCCCATTTACCCCATATATAAAATTTGCAGGCTCCTAAATCAGAAGAATTAGCTTTCTTTTAGAGCACAGCCTAACATATGGTGCATATGCAGCATGCATTTGCCAAAGGAATAAATGTTGGTCCAGGCACTGGTGACTAACGCATCTTGACACCTACCTTTCATGCAAAAATCCATTTTTTTTTCTCACGTCCGTGAGAGTGATACTCTACTCTGTAAAAAGGACCATGTTGCTCTCCAGCCAGAATCCTTCAGTGGTTCTCCATAGCCTTGGGGACCTCATTCAGATAGTTTTCTGGGCACATCGCATCTTTCATGGTCCAGCCCTTCCAGTCCCACACATGTACTTGTCACTAAGGCTAGATTGCCTTACCCACAACTTCCCCATGGCTTATGTTATTCTACTCCTCTGTGCCTTTGGATGTGTTTCTTTCTCTGCTCAGAGAGTTCTTTACCACCTGGATAATTTTAGTTGTCCTTTAAGACATGACTCTACTTATAGTATTCTATTATTATTGGTTTACTAATCTGTCATTTCCAGAAATCTATGAGCTCCTTAAAGGCAAAGTCCGTATCATACTTGTCTTTGCGTCAAGCTCAGTGCCTCCTTCATAGAAGGTGCTTAATAAATTTGATGAATTTGTGGGGTTGTCTAATAGGGAAGATAGAAGATGCATAAAAGTGACATGAATACTATACCAGAGGTGCAAAGCAGAGTTGACCTAAAGCTAGGTTAAAGAGCTAACTCTTTGAGGGGGAGAAAGCATTTGTGCTGAGTCTTAAAAGGTAAATAGGGACAAACCAGGCAAAGAAGGGTAGGGCTACTCTTTTAGGCAGAACTGGCATAGGACCAAAGATATGGGAGTTAAAAATAACAAGGCCTACTTGAGGTAATAGCACATAGTCCAGCGTTTAAATTGTGACATAAACTGTTCTTAGAAGAATGACTTAGGATAAAAGTTAGAGAGCTGGGCAGGGACCACATCATAAGAAGTCCCTGTAGAACATGCTCGGGAGCCAATATTTGTCTGGTGGACCAAGGGGAACCAGCAAAAGGTTGGCAGAGCGGATGCATATGTTCAGATCTCAGTTGTCCAGACTCCACCTAGCAGCCGTGAGGAAGAAGGCCTGAGGACACGTGGCTGAAGGTGGGGAGATGATTTTAGTAGGTTAGTCCACAGACAGAAAGCCTTGCGGGCTTGAATGAGGACAGTGGCAATGATGACTGAGAACTCAGGTCAGGAGAGGTCAGTGGGCCCTCAGGGAGATTACATGTGGAAGGCAAGGGAAAATGAGACCTAGGCTCAGCCAACCTCACATTTACTGTGTTACACTGAAATCATCTGTTTATGGCCTGATTCCTATACCGACTCTCCAAATGTTCAGCAGAGTTATAGTGGTCTGATCCAAAGCTGGCTATGGATGCAAATCACCATTAGTTTCCATTTCTTAGTATATTGCTATTTTATACTTAGCTGCCTCAGGTTCTCTTTCACCGTCCATGGAAGCATAGATGGATGGCTAGATTCAAAGCACATGTTCTGGAGGAATTAAATGGATTAGGCCTTCATCAGGCCCTGCTTTTGAGGAGCTCACTGTCTAGTAGGGAACCTTAGTGACTATAACATAACATCTGATTGGTCTTAATAACCCCATGCTAGAGAAGTTGAGATGACACCACTGTCTGAAGGTGCCATGGGACTCAGGCTTTTCATTCTCCTATTTTAACTAGTGTCATGTGTTTACACAACTCTCAACCTGGATATCCGTTCTTCTCTGTGACATATTGAAAATCCATTACTGAAATATAGCCCTTTTCAACCCTGCATCATAGTATAATCACCCTTCGCAGACCCAGAACTCCTGGATCACACAATCCAGAGACTTTGTGTTTTTTTTTTTAACAAGGATCATGATCCAGTAAACCAACTCTTTGTGCAGGATGCATTGTTCGTGCAGCTGTCCATCAACAGGTTTTCAGAGACTTAATATGCAAATTGAACATCTGTGTCAGTCTGGAAACACTCTTCCCAGTATTTGGCTCAAAGTTTGCTCTGTTGCTATGGATATAAGCCATCTTTTCCCAAACATTATGACATATCTTTGTGGATAAGAATTGGTTCCGCTTGTTTCATGAGCCCTGAATTTAAATAAAAAATGTGACCTCTTTTTCGCCGTTAATAAAATCTTCATAATAGTCTACTATGACTTTCGACGGGAGACATGGAAATTGTTGGCCCTTCTGTAGTTAGTTGATTTTGTGCCATCAGCCAATCAAGCTGCGTTCGGAGTTCCACTTTGGGCAATTCTACTTCTATAGTTTTATTGGCCGTAGACTAACCTATGGGTTATAGACAGCAAAATCTTAGGAAATCTAAATGCTCACATGATGGGACAAAATCTGAGTCAAGAACAGAACAGATCACCCAAAGCATCAGTCCAGAGAAGACAAGCAAAGAGACAGAAACAACCTATAAAATAGATAAAATAAGAATAATAATGATAGTAATAATAAAAATCACATTTAATTGAGTATCTTTTTCTGTGGACAGGACTTATATATATAATCTTGTTAACTCCTTGCATGATATTCATAATCATCACAATGCCTGCCATTCATTTTTAAGGCTTATTTCCCAGTCTCAGTGCCAAGAGCTTTGCATATACATCTCATTTAATTCTCTCGAAACCCCTGTAAAATAGGTACAGTTCTTGTCCATATTTTTCCGATGAAGAAGAAAAACTCTGGGTAGCAAGCACAGCCCCGGGAGATTCCTAGTGCACCATCAGTGGGCTTTTTCTGTGGCTCCTTTGCCTTCCTTTCCTTTTACTTATTCTCCTCAATTCTGTTGTGAACTCTGACCTCTGGTTTTACAACACATTGGTTTCCTAGAGAACACTGCAGGGAGGAAGTTACATTTTTTTATGTTCTTTGTCTCAAATGCACATCTCTGACATGCTGCGTCTGTTCTGTTATTGCATTGTCCAAAGTACATTCTAAACATGCAGTCACAAACATAACCACCTGAAGCAGAAGAGGAGAGAAAGGAGAGGAAGAGGGAAGGGAAGGAGGAGAAAGAGAAGGAAAAGAAAAGAAAAAAAAAAAAAAAAAGAAACAAAAAACTACCTAATCTCTAGATTTGCAGGGTGGGAAGCTATTTTGTCTCATTTTTATAATTAAAAAAAAAAAAGAAAGAAAGAAAAAGAAAAGATCATCTATCCCAAAGCAAATCCTTCATTCCAAGCATGTGAATAGATTGCTACTGGAAAACAAAACAAAACAAAACAAACTCCATCTGGTTAACTTCAGCATGAAGAAAAAAAAAATAGAATAGGATTTCTTCTGGCTTTGTACCTCTTATAGTTTCATTCGACTGAGACTTGCATTCATTTTCCACTCATTTCAAACTTGTGCCACTCATACTCATTTCCTTTTAGAAGGGCACATGCCTCCATCCTGTGGATGATTGATTTTAGTGGCATCAATTGGGCACCCATCAGGGATTGCCTTGTGCTTGTCAATACTCTCTCCAAAATAGTTGTGCAAAAAATATTGCTTTTCGTCCAGACCTTTTTCATAGAACACCAACCCGTGCAGTCACCAGATGCTGAAACTGGTTTCCAGCTGGACCGTGGCCATCCCTCTCTCCAAACACTCTTGTCTGTCTCACTTGGAGTCATTTTCATTGGGGGAGGTGTAGAGTGAGGGAGGCAAAGTCAAATTTGTGGCTTTGGCTTTCTGGGACAGGTAGGCTTGGGAGAGGGTTACCTTTGAATTGTTTGAACCTAGAATTTAAATTTATGAACTTAAGCTCCAGGGTCACCATGTAGCAAGACGTTGTGTGCCCAGAATTCTGGCATTTGGGAAGCCTCTCTGTCCCCTGCCTTATCCCCAGTGCTAGTCAGCCTGGCCCTAGCCTCAGGAAGTCAGTCAGTCTTCCATAAGTGGGTGTACAAAGACCTTGCAGCGTGGGTGCATGGGGTGCATGGATGGAGATAGTGATTTCACCCTTTCCATTATGTTGCAGTGATCACACTGGGCCAAGCAAGAATACAGTCACACGATTCCTGTCCTCCAGTAGCTTATCATCTAATGGGAAGGCTGGATAGAGACCTGATAATTATTAGTTAGTGTAGCACATAGATTGTGCTACCCCTGCAGCCTACTGGGAGTATCTGCTATGTGACAAACACCTTCAGGCCCTTTCTGATCAACCCAGCCTGTCTGTGTGGCCAGTGTTATTACGTCAGTTTCACAGTTCAGAACAATGAGGTAACTTGATCATGGCCTTAATAGTTGTAAGTGGGGAAGCTTTGATTCAAACCCAAGTGGGCTACCAGAAGCCCCAGATCTCTCCAGAACCGGACCTGACTTTTGTGGAGCTACATTTTTGAGTTTTTCCTACACTTGTCTTATATAGTCCCTTGAGAAGCAATTACTGTGAGTTAGTAGGACTTTCTTTTCAAGTATATTGAAGCAAATACAGTTGACAGGCTTTGTAGGACCATGAGAGAAAAAATGTTATGTTTATCAGTATTGACAGATTCTGTGTATAGACTTAGGTATGTCCCCAGCATTTCACATTGGCTAATTGAAATGACTTCGTGGATACAAAGACCTACCCTGGATAAATAAACTCTTCTGTGTTCCCTCCCACCCAGGCTTTCACTGTATTTTTTGTATACGCACCTGGATTCCTGCACAGCTCTCTGATGACCTTCTTTCTTCTAATCCTTCCCTCTCTGATTCTTTTGTCTTAGTGTGTCCCGCTCAAACAAGGTACTATAGACTGGGTGGCTTATATACAGCAACACTTTATTTCTCACAGCTGTAGAGGCCAGAAGGCCACGATCAAGGCAGCACCTTGGTTGGGTTCTGGTGAGGATCCTCTTCTGGGTTGAAGAAGAAGTGGAAGGGGAGGACTCTGGTCTCCTCAGCCCCTTATAAAGGCATTAACCCCATTCATTAGGGCTCTACCTTCATACTTAATCACCTCCCAAAGGCCCCACCTCCCAATACCATCGCTTTGGTCGTTAGGATTTCAACGTGTGAATTTTGAAGGGACACAACATTTAGTCCACAAAATTTCAACTATGTGTTGAAAGCACATAGATGTGACCCTGTCACTCTTGACACCTCTCCAGTTATCTGTAGGATAAAGTCTAAACTCTTTAGAGTGATGTTTGTTTAAACAGCCAGTATTTATTGAGTGCCTATGTTCATGTTACCATTCTGAGCGAGAAATGGTGACGAAAATAGCTTCTTCTGCACCCCACTCCAAAAATCTGCCCCTTGTCAAGCTTACATTCTAACAAGAAGAGACGGGTCATACACAGTACATAGAATGAGAAAGCCATAGAGTTTATTTTATGGTTAAAGTCGTTAAAAGTAAAAGAGGAAGTAAGCTTATGGATTCAGGTGAGCAGTTTGCAATTTTAAAAAAAGGTGGTCAGGGGCGCCTGGGTGGCTCAGTCGGTTAAGCGTCCGACTTCAGCTCAGGTCATGATCTCACGGTCCGTGGGTTCGAGCCCCGTGTCAGGCTGTGTGCTGACAGCTCAGAGCCTGGAGCCTGTTTCAGATTCTGTGTCTCCTTCTCTCTGTGACCCTCCCCCGTTCATGCTCTGTCTCTCTCTGTCTCAAAAATAAATAAACATTAAAAAAAAAATTAAAAAAAAAAAGTGGCCAGGGTAAACCTTACTGATGTGACATACAAACTTAACAAGGAGAGGAAGGAAATTCGCCATTTGGAAACCTGGAGGAAGAATGTACCAGGCCAAGGGAACAACCAGTGCAAAGGTCCTGAGGGAGGATTGCCTGCCTGCGACATTACAGGAATAGCAAGGAGGCCACAAAGATGGAGCAGAATGACCCAAAATGAGAGTTGTAGGAAATAAGTTTACGAGGTAATTTGGGACTATATTATTGGTCACTGTGAAAATTTTGGCTTTTGCTCTGAGGGAAATGGAAAGCCACTGGAGAATTATGAGCACAGGACAGGTATGACTTAATTTTTAAAGGATCATTCAGACTGCTGCCTGACTGCTATGTTGGGAATAAACTGTGGGATGGGGGGTGTGAGAGACAGAAGCAGTGACACCCCAAAGAGGCTTTTGCAGTAAACCAGCTGAGAGATGGGGGTGATGGCAGTGGAGCTGGTAAAACGTGGTCGTATTTGGGGATGTATTTTGAAGGTAGAGACGGTGAGGTTTCCTGATGGATTGGATATGAAAGGCGCAGCAGAGAGAGAGAGGTCACGGTTTCTGAAGGATAGCGTTGCTATCAATGGAGAGAAGATAGAGTCAATGTCAAGGAGGCGGGGGTGGGGATTTCAGAATTACCGTTTTCTAACTCTGGTAACTGATACATTCTCTGTGTTGATCCTCAATTATTTGTCTTCATTTGAGTAAAGACCACCTCATTTATATTTTTATCAAAACAAAAAAATTGGGATGAATTCTTGACTCCCCCCTTCCCTTCTCTGGCCACATCCAGTCAGAAGGTCCTATGGATTCTAAGTCCAAAATGTATAACATCTCTCCATCTATTTTTTTTTTAACCTTCTCTCCCAGCACCATCAGTCAAAGCACCATTTTCTCCATCCCAGTCTATGTAAAGTGCATCTTTTATACACAGTATATAGTTGGGTCTTGCTTTCCTGCAGTCTTGTAATCTCTGATGTTTACTCTGATGTTGAAACTACCTACAATTCAACGTGAAGGTGAATGTTGTTGGATTTAGGTCTTCCATTTTGCTCTTTGTTTTCTGTGGTTCTGGTTTTGTTTTGTTTTGTTTTTGTTTTTTCTCTCTCCTTTTCTGCCATCTTTTGGATTATTCAAATATCTTTCAATTTTCTGAATTCCATTTAAATTCTTCTATTTGGTTTTTAGGCATGATAGTTTGAATTCCTTTAAATGATGTCTTTGGGAATTATATACAATAAACGTCATGAACTTTTCAGCCTACTTAGATTATATATTATAAACTTCATGCAATATAGAAAAAGCATTCAACTGTGTAGTTACATGCTACCCCCCCAACTCTTAAATGCTATAAGTCATAATATGCGTGACGTCTACATGTTATACATCCAACAATATAGTAGTTGCTGTGTTTGCTTTATTTTTATTTTTTTAAGTTTATTTATTTATTTTGAGAGAGAGAGGGAGTGCGTGTGTGTGTGAGCAAGGGAAGGGACAGAAAGGGAGGGAGAGAGAGAATCCCAAGCAGGCTCCATGCTGTCAATGCAGAGCCTGATGCAGTGCTTGATCTCATATGCAGGGCTCAATCTCACAAACTGTGAGATCACGACCTGAGCCGAAATCAAGAGTCTGTATGATTCTTAACTGACTGAACCTCTCCGGCACCCCTGTTGTTTGCTTTAAATAACGCATTAGTCTGCCCAGGGTGCCATACCAAAATACCATAGACTGGGTGACTTAAACAATAGACATTTATTTCCTTACAGTTTGGTGGATAGAAGTCCCTGACCATAGTGCTAGAAAATTAAGTTTCTGGTGAGAGCTGTCTTCTTGGCTTGTGGACAGCAGCCTCTCCCTGTGTCCTCACGTGGCCTTTTCCAGGTGCATGCATGTAGTGAGAGAACTTTGGTGATCCTTGCTCTTCTTATAAGGACAGCAATTCTCTCATGTTAGGGCCCTATCCGTGTGACCGCGTATGACCTTATTTACCTCCGTAAAGTCTCTATTTCCAGTCACATGGAAGGTTGGGGCTTCACATCAGAATTTTGGGAGGATACAATTCAGTCCCTAATAAGTCATACGTATTTCAAAGAAATTCTGAGAAGCAACCTATCTTTTGCATTTACCTACCTGTTTACCATCCCCGCTGTTTTTTTTTCTTTCTGAAAATGTAAATATCTAATATTTTCCTTATCCTGGAGAACCCACTTCAGCATTTATTCATTTCTTGTAGCTGTACTGACAAAAAAGAAAAAAAAATAGGTTTTTTTTTTCCTTTTTTAGTGATTTATTTTACCTTCTATCTTGAGAGATATTTTTGCTCAATACAGAATTCTTGGTTGGGGCACCTGGGTGGCTTAGTCAGTTGAGCCTCCAACTCTTGATTTCGGCTTAAGTCATAATCCCCGGGTCATGGGATGGAGCCCCATGACGGTCTCCACATTGAGCAGGGATCCTGGTTGGGATTCTCTCTCTCTATCTCTGCCCCTCTCCCCCCACTTGTGCTCTCTGTCTCCCTCAAATAAAAAATAATCGTGGTTGACAGGTTTTTTGTTTGTTTTTCTTCAGTGCTTAAAGATGTTACTATCTTGTATTCTGGCACGGTTTATTTCTCAGGAGAAGTCCACCATCGTTGGTATTGTTTGTCCCATGCATACAGTATATTATTTTTCTTCTACCACGTTCTTGATTTTCTCTTAACCTTTGATTTTTATTATGGTGTGCCCAGACATGGCGTTCTTGGGATTTATCCTTCTTCTCCCGGATTTGCTAAACTTCTTGAATTTGTAAATTTCTCTCTTTCACCAAATTTGGGAAATTGTCAGCATTTATTTATTTAAACATAGATAAATACTGCATCCGTATGCCACAGCAGCAATATAAACAGCACCACAAGATTAATATACCTAGAAGACAAAAGAAAGTATTTAGAACTGTGGTTCCCTAGTGACCTAGCAAGATCCTTTCCACAGACCCAGAAGTTGGAGTGAGAGTAAACTTCAGCACAGGTGGTGGCTCTTGACAATACATTTCCTAATGAAGTAATAAGAAACACCAGCAATGTGAGGCTAGGAACAATAAGACAAATGTTTTATAGGTAATAGATATGGCAGATCTTCATTTAGCAACAAGAGTAGAGGTGTGGTTCCCATGAATCTGTACCACCCCTGGCTTAGGTATTTTCCCTGGGGGATGATACTATATATTTGCCCCTTAGTATCATCAGAGGGTGTGCCTGTATGATATATAGGCATCTCCATTGCACCCATACTCACAGATCTACCTCATTACCAAGGCCCCGTGTGCTCTTATTCCTCATACTGTGACTCCAGTTACATATATTTGAGACCCTTGGGCATTGTCCCATAGGCCCATGAGGGATTTTTTCCCCCCAGTCTCTGCCTCTCTACCACCCCTCCCACCTCTCTCTCTGTCTCCTTCTCTCCCTCACTTCCCCTCCTTCCCTCCTCCCCCTCACAATTAGGTACTCTCTCTGGGTCTCTTTTCAAGTTCATTGACTTTTCTCTTTTATCTTTAATCAGGGTGATGCCTATCCACTAAATATTTCGGGTATAATATTTATCAATACTAGAATTTCTGTTTTAATAGTTTTTGTTTCTTTGCTATTTCTTCTCTATTTATTGATTATGAGACTATTCTCCTATCCTAAAGCATTGTTAAGCTACTGATTTCATTTTTTTTGGTTTATTTATTGTTTATTTAAATGTTTATTTGTAGGGGCGCCTGGGTGGCGCAGTCGGTTAAGCGTCCGACTTCAGCCAGGTCACGATCTCGCGGTCCGTGAGTTCGAGCCCCACGTCAGGCTCTGGGCTGATGGCTCGGAGCCTGGAGCCTGTTTCCGATTCTGTGTCTCCCTCTCTCTCTGCCCCTCCCCCGTTCATGCTCTGTCTCTCTCTGTCCCAAAAATAAATAAAAAACGTTGAAAAAAAAAAAATAAATGTTTATTTGTTAAGGTGAGCAATATTACATTCAACAATGTCAGTACATACCAGTGCTCAGATCAAGCAACAATATTAATCTTCTTCTCACCTCTCCTCCTTTTTTAGATATATAGCAAATTTTTCTTCATGTTGATTTTACTTTGTTTATTTTTTTATTTTCAGCATATTTTTTATTTAAATTCAAGTTTATTAACAATGATGTAGTCTTGGCTTCTATTTTCAGTATAATTAACGTACAGTGTTATATTAGTTTCAGGCGTACAATACAGTGATTCAACAATTCTATACATTACTCAGCGCTCATCAAGATAAGTGTACTCTTAATTCCCATCACTATTTCCCCCATCCCTCTACCCACCCACTTTCCCTCTGGTAACCATCAGTTCCCTATAGTTAGGAGTCTGTTTTTCGTTTGTCTCTTTTTTTCTTTGCTTGTTTTGTTTCTTAAATTCCACATATGAGTAAAATCATATGGTATTTGTCTTTCTCTGACACTTCACTTAGCATCGTATCTCTATGTCCATGCATATTGTTGCAAATGGCAAGGTTTCATTCTTTTTGATGGCTGGGTAATATTCCAGTGTGTGTGTGTGTGTGTGTATTTACATACATACATACATACCACCTCTTCTTTATTGGGACACTTAGGTTCCTTCCATATCTTTGCTATTATAAATAATATTGCAGTAAAGGGGTGCATAAATCTTTTTGAATTAGTGTTTTTGTCTTCTTTGTATAAACACACAATAGTGGAATTAAGGGATCCTATAGTAATTCTATTTTTTATTCTTTGAAGAACCTCTACACTGTTTTCCACAGTGCCTGCACCAATTTACATTTCTATCAACTGTACGTGAAGGTTCCTTTTTCTCCACGTCTTTACCAGCACGTCTTTATTTCTTGGGTTTTTTGTTGTTGTTGTTGTTGTTGTTGTTTTTATTTTAGCCATTCTTACAGTAGTGAGGTGATTATCTCATTGTGGTTTTGATTTGCATTTCCCTGATGATGAGTGATGTTGAGCATCTTTTCATGTGTCTATTGGCCATTTGTATGTCTTCTTTGGGGAAATGTCTGTTTAAGTCTTCTGCCAAATTTTAATTTGATTATTTGGGGGGGGGGGGGGCTTGGTGTTGAGTTGTATACATTATTTTATTATTTTACTTCTTAGTTTTCTTTTCTTTTCTTTTCTTTTCTTTTCTTTTCTTTTCTTTTCTTTTAATTCCAGTGCACTTAATACTGTGTTCTATTAGTTTCAGACGTACAATATAGTTATTCAGCAATAACACATATTAGCCAGTGCTCATCAAGATAAATGTACTCCCATTCCCCTTCACCTATTTGTATGAGTTCTTTGTATATTTTGGATACTAACCCCTTATCAGATATGTCCTTTGCAAATACCTTCTCCTGTTCAGTAGACTTTTAGTTTTGTTGACTGTTTCTTTTGCTGTGCAGAAACTTTGTATTTTGATGTAGTCCTAATGGTTTATTTCTGCTTTGGTTTCCCTTGCCTCAGGAGACAGATCTAGAATGAACTGCTGAATTCTTGCCTTCTAAATCCAGTATCTGTGTCATCTCAGGGTCATTGTCCATTAAATGGCTTTTCTCATAAGTATGGATTACATTTTCCTTCTCTCCATATGTCTAGCAATTTGGGATCCTGTCTTAAACATTATGATTGATATATTGTAGAGACGCTGGGTTATTCTTATTTCTCTGAAGAGTATCTTTTTGTTTGTTTGTTTGTTTTTAACAGGTGGTTTATTTGGTTGAACTCAAACTCTCAAATTTTGTCTTTCTTGTGATGGGCACCTACTGAAATCTCTGCTGAATTTTTTCAGCTTTAGCTAGGCTGCCTATAATGTAGTTCAGAGATCATCCAGAAGTTAGGGTAGCATTTGTATGATAGGGTTGAGCTTCCTTTCCATGGCCACTGAATCCCCTGTGCTTACTACAACTAGAACAGAGTAAATGTTCAATAAACATTTGTGGAATCTACCAAGAACCTAATCTTCTGAGGCCATATGTGAGTATTGGTGTGCCCATTTTCCACTGACAGGCAGAGCTTTGTGAGAGCAATGACTTTAATTTATCTTTGAATCTTCAATTATTACAGTGATGCCTAGCACAGGGTAGCTATATATCACATTAGTTTCATGAATAAGTGAATCAATTAACAAACTATAAAAATACACAAAGCTATTAACTTTGATGTTGAATGAAACTAAAGTAGCTCTGCATTAAATCAGAATTTGTCCACCACCTGTAAGTGAAGTGGTTCTATCTAAAGCTAGTATTAAAGTTAAAAAAAAAAAAAAAAAAACAACACAGTTTACATTTTCTTTCAGGAATGTTTGTTGTTCTTAAGAACTGTTCAGTGTTGAAACCCACAATTCTTTCCAGCAACATAAAAGAAATTATCTAGGTTGGGCTTTCTTCTTCCATTAGATTTTTATGAGAGTTTCAAGTCTGGGAAAAAAACAGGCAAAATGTTTTTGCTTTGAGATAAGAAGGCGAGGTAAGGAAAGAGTTGGAATAGCCAAGATGAAAAAAAGTGACATTTCAGGTAAATGCAAAAGACAAAAAGGAGTTGTGGCAAGCAGTGAACATTTCTCTGAGCCTAATGATTTTGTTATCTGCAAAGTAAGGTAAAAGCCTTGAGACTAATACATAAAATTGATTTTAATAGAGAAAAACCCCACATGCAAGAAGATAGCTGTGTCCTAGCAAAATGATCATAGAACCTAAAATTCTGGAATTCAGAAGTCACCTGTGTCATGTGTTTGTCCTGCCTGTGAACTCTGCGCCAGCAGTTTTGATATCTCAGGCAATGCGGTCCTCCGTGTAATTTTCCAAACACTTCGCTATTTGTCATATTAATTTCTTAAATGTTGCAGAGAGAGAATTAGAAATGGTCCTCTGTAAGGTCATTCCCTGAGCCAGAATCGACTGCGGTCTTAGGAGTCCCTGTTTGTGTTCTTCCTGTCATATCAAGAGTTGAAAACCCAAATGCCTAAAGGAGTCAGACAGCATTAAAGAATAAAGACAAGGCAAACAATTTGTTTTTTTTACTTCCACAGAGAAGTTTTTCTTTCAACTCATGGCGCTCTAGAGAACATTTTATGTTCCTTCCTTTCATAGAGAGATGGGCATAGAGAAATAGATCTCTCCTACAAGTAAAACATGAGTGCAGTCATGATGAGGAAATTGGTAAAATATGGTGCCTGTTGTTGGGGAATGGTGGAGACCAGTGGTGCCTTCTACATAGTGAAGGGTACAGTCCTATCTGAAGGGATCAGCTCCAGCTGACTCTGGCCATGGGGAAATATGTGTGGCCAGTGTTTTACATATGCCAGTTCTTCAAGAGAAACCAAAATCTGGATTTCAAGTGGAATCTCCCAATTTAAAAATATTGGCTGATTTTTTTAAACATTATATAACACAAATAAAATACATATGTGAGCCAGATGTCCCCTCATACTACCCATCTATGATCTCTGTGTTGTGTTGTTTTTCTGTTTCTCCCATGTTCCAAATACAGATGGCACCTTTGTAAGGAAGGACCTAAAAACCCAACCCTCATTATATATCATAAGGTAGCTTTTCCCTTTTGATCTAGAAAGCCATCCTGAAGATCTGACTCCATCCAGCTCAAGCTTCCTACCTATCCATATAGTTTGTAGACTTCTCTGCTTGCTCTCAGAGCTGAAATCTGAGAAGATGGAGGAAATAAGAAAGTAGTCATAAAGTTAGGCGAGCTCTGTCTATATATTTCTGAGGCAACCGCTTGGCAGATACAGTCATTGTGGTTAAACTGGTTGTTTTACCGAGAAACAAATAACCACTAATAGGACACTATGTTCTATACTGGACTAAATGCATTAGAGAATAGGACATAAATAGAGAGATCAGCCGTACGATCAGGCACTCCAGGCTATTGAAATGAGTGTTCAGTTATTTGAAAAAACTGGCTTGTTCTTTGCTAACCAGAGTGGGCCTTTACCACCAGATGCTGGGGGCGGGGGGGGGGGGGGGGGGAGGCGGAGTGCAGCTGACCATTTGAGATTCTGTTTTCTCAACCATTTTTACTCTTTTGGTGATACCCCCTTCTTTTTTATTGACGATGTTGTGAACTGAGAGACACCCGTATACCAGGCACTTGGCCACTACTTTCCCTGCAAGGCACATTTTATTATCCCTATTTTACAGTTGTAGGAGATGTGGCTCTGAGAGGTCAAGTAACTTCCTAGGTAGCACAGAATGTAAGTATAGACCATGAATTTGAACCCAAGTCTTGTTTCCAAAGCTTATGTTTTTTTTTTTACTAAGGCACTGTTTTAATATGTAGATTTTGTTATTATTCAGGTATGAGGCCAACAGATCAGGGGGTGATTGCCATCGAAAGGATGGTTCCTTGCTCACAGTTCTCAAGAGGAGGGGGCACTCCACGCCACCCCAGGACCACGCACCCAAGGGAAGCACCAGGCTTGTCCTAGCCTTCTGGTTCCTGGCCCTGAATTGCTTAGAGCAGGAAGCAGTAGCCCATTGAGGTGGGGGAAGGTGGGTTCTGGAGTGGTTAGTTTGCATATGAAAGGTATGCTTTCAGGTGTGCTGAGTCCTTTGCTTTCTCTGGGACTTGCCAGCCCTGGGAGGGGCAGTCTCTCCAGGGTCCATAAGGTCATAGAATCAAAGCATCAGAAATACAGAAAATAAAAAGACATGATTAACATGGCCACATTTACTTTTATTAGACCCAAAAGTCATTCTTGACTCTGATTTCCTTATAGTCTATAATTGGTTAGCCACTAAATTTGTTTTGTTTTTCTCCAAATATATCTCATTCATTCATTCAAGACGCCAGGCATTGACGTAGGCACTGGGGATTGGGAAATAATGGGGCTCTTGATTTAAAAGAGTTTGGAGTGTCAGGTAAAGACAGACATATAAACTAGTGATTGTTTAAAACAACTTGACAAGTGGCACAATGGAGCAAGAACAGGAAATATTTTTGCCTCTTGTTCTCACCATCAGCCTCTGAGCCCAGGCTGCATTTCCTGCCCTCCCTGTCTGGTCATCTCTCCATCCTGCATACCCTACCAGACTGCTTTGCCTTAACTTCTCATCATTTTGCACACAAATCAAAATGATTCCATGGTCTCTAATCCAATAAAACTATAAATGCTTACCTGACTTTCAAGAACTACCGTCTGCCCCCCCCCCCATCCATCCAATATCTTCACCACTTCATGTATTCTCTAAGTTAGCAGTCACCCTGTGACCAAAGTGTGCCCCATACAGACAGATGTAAAGTATATGGTAGTGCTTCCAGAATATATGGCACTGTGTGAGTATATGATGTGCCTCCATTATGCTTCGTGCCTCCCACGTCTTTGCACAAACATTTCCTGAGCAGCAATGATATGCCAGGCTCGGGACTTCACCAGTTTCCTTACTGTCCATAACCATATATGTCTTTGCATCTCCATATCTAGTCATCACAGCCTTGTTCCGAGCATATCCTGCCCCTAGCTCCCTACTCCTCCAAGCTGCCTGTTCTCAGCCTCTCAGCTGAAGCCTCACCTCTCCCACCTATTTAATAATTGCCAAATTAATCACCTCTTTATTTTACTATGTATTATATGTATTGTATTTCTTACTTTCTGCTGTATTCCCAGGACCTAGTCCCAGTACCTGATGCATTAGGCATTCATTAAATACTGAATAACTACATTCATGCACACACCACACGTGCTAGTTTCTGTGCTTCTCACTGGACACTCATTTAAATCTCCCTTGTCTGAACTCGGAAGGTGTTCCTATAGAAATTAGCATCAAATCAAGTAATGACTTTACTTACCCATCACTGATGCGACTCTTTAAGGTCCAGACGCACTCCATCACAGTAACCCAAAGCTGAACCTGTAGGAAGTTAACACTTGAAACCTGCATAGTTTTTTTCCCACTGAAATGACCAATTGCTTTGATATTAGTTTGAGCATTTCTGCATTACTGTATAAATGGAATTCAGCAACGTATACCTGCAAGTTTGGTAGACATTATGGCATAGTAGTTAAGAACAAGGACTTTAGATACAGGAAGACCTTCTCAGTTTGAAACCTAGATCCGTCATTTACTCCCTCTGACCTTGGACAAGATGCTTAGTCTCCCTTGGTCCCAGTTTTCTCATCTCCATAATAGAGAATAGTATCTTTTTCCTGCAAGCAGAGTAAGGAATATATGAGAAAATGTATGTAAAATGCTTAGCTCAGTGTTGGTGTATGGTAAATGAGTCAGTAAATTTTAGGGGATGGTATTTACACTGTTGTTGACATTGTGGTAGACACTGTCGATATCCAGCACCCCTGTTTTAAAGGGAGGCTGGAGAGGGCACAGGAGGTTTTTGAGACTCAGAGTAGTTAAATGGCTTACACAAAGTCACACAGCTAAGTGGTATCAGAGCCAGAACCCAGACCTGGCCTCCGTGGCTCCAGAAAAAATTCTCCTCCCCTTTATACATGTTAGGAAACATGCTTAGAGAGCCTATCTCCATGAGGCCAAAATAACCAATCAGTTCATTGTCTCAATGAAAATAAATTGGTCCCAATGGTTTTGGAGTCCTGGACACTCATGTGAACACTGGGAAGACACACAGATGAGGTTCAGGAACACAAGTACAGTGTTGGGTGTGTTTTAGCAAGCAGGGTGGTAGCATCATGGGAAAACATTTCCCTTCCTGATACCGTTATATATTATTTTGTTTAGAGCTACCTAGTGGATTAAGGAATAAAATCAGAGAGACGCGATTTCAAATGAGAAGAAGGTAGTTGTCCACAGAGCCTAGACATTTCTATCCTTGGTGAGCTATGTCCCAGTTTCTCATGTGATAACTCTTCTTTCTTTTTTGTATTTTTTTTTCACGTACTAACTTTTCAATCAGGAGGGGTCCTCTTTTTTTTTTTTTTTTATGAAATTTATTGTCAAATTGGTTTCCATACAATACCCAGTGCTCATCCCAACAGGTGCCCTCCTCAATGCCCGTCGCCCACCCTCCCCTCCGTCCCACCCCCCATCAACCCTCATTTTGTTCTCAGTTTTTCAGGGTCTCTTATGGTTTGGCTGTCTTCCTCTCTAACTTTATTTTCCCCCTTCCCCTCCCCATGGTCTTCTGTTAAGTCCTCAGGGTCTACATAAGAGTGAAAACATATGGTATCTGTCTTTCTCTGTATGACTTACTTCGCTTAGCATAACACTCTCCAGTTCTATCCACGTTGCTACAAAAGGCCAGATTTCATTCTTTCTCATTGCCAAGTAGTATTCCATTGTGTATATAAAACATGATTTCTTTATCCATTCATCAGTTGATGGACATTTAGGCTCTTTCCATCATTTGGCTATTGTTGAAAGTGCTGCTATACACATTGGGGTACAAGTGCCCCTATACATCAGCCCTCCTGTATCCCTTGGGTCAATTCCAAGCAGTGCTATTGCTGGGTCATGGGGTAGATCTATTTTTAATTTTTTGAGGAACCTCCACACTGTTTTCCAGAGCGGCTACACCAGTTTACATTCCCACCAACAGTGCAAAAGTGTTCCCATTTCTCCACATCCTTGCCAGCATCCATAGTCTCCTGATTTGTTCATTTTAGCCACTGTGACTGGTGTGAGGTGGTATCTCAGTGTGGTTTTGATTTGTATTTCCCTGATGAGGAGTGACGTTGAGCATCTTTTCATGTGCCTGTTGGCCATCTGGATGTCTTCTTTAGAGAAGTGTCTATTCCTGTTTTCTGCCCATTTCTTCACTGAATTATTTGTTTTTCAGGTGTGGAGTTTGGTGAGTTCTTTATAGATATTGGGTACTACCCTTTGTCTGATATGTCATTTGCAAATATCTTTTCCCATTCCGTTGGTTGCCTTTTAGTTTTGTTGATTGTTTACTTTGTAGTGCAGAAGGTTTTTATCTTCATGAGGTCCCAATAGTTCATTTTTGCTTTTAATTCCCTTGTCTTTGGAGATGTGTCAAGTAAGAAATTGCTGCGGCTGAGGTCAGAGAGGTTTTTTCCTTCTTTCTCCTCTAGGGTTTTGATGGTTTCCTGTCTCACATTCAGGTCCTTTATCCATTTTGAGTTTATTTTTGTGAATGGTATAAGAAAGTGGTCTAGTTTCATCCTTCTGCATATTGCTGCCCAGTTCTCCCAACACCATGTATTAAAGAGACTGCCTTTTTTCCACTGGATATTCTTTCCTGCTTTGTCAAAGATGAGTTGGCCATACTTTTGTGGGTCCAATTCTGGAGTCTCTATTCTATTCCATTGGTCTATGTGTCTGTTTTTGTGCCAACACCATGCTGTCTTGATGATTACAGCTTTGTAGTAGAGGCTAAAGTCTGGGATTGTGATGCCTCCCACTTTGGTCTTCTTCAAAATTACTTTGGCTATTCAGGGCCTTTTGTGGTTCCATATGAATTTTAGAATTACTTGTTCTAGCTGCGAGAAGAATGCTGGTGCAATTTTGATTGGGATTGCATTGAATGTGTAAATAGCTTTGGGTAGTATTGACATTTTGACAATATTTATTCTTCCAATCCATCAGCAGGGAATGTCTTTCCATTTCTTTATATCTTCTTCAATTACCTTCATAAGCTTTCTATAGTTTTCAGCATACAGATCTTTTACATCTTTGGTTAGATTTATCCCTAGGTATTTTATGCTTCTTGGTGCAATTGTGAATGGGATCAGTTTCTTTATTTGTCTTTCTGTTGCTTCATTATTAGTGTATAAGAATGCAACTGATTTCTGTATGTTGATTTTGTATCCTGCAACTTTGCTGAATTCATGTATCAGTTCTAGCAGACTTTTGTTGGAGTCTGTCGGGTTTTCCATGTATAATATCATGTCATCTGCAAAAAGTGAAAGCTTGACTTCATCTTTGCCAGTTTTAATGCCTTTGATTTCTTTTTTTGTCTGATTGCTGATGCTAGAACTTCCAACACTATGTTAAACAACAGCGTTGAGAGTGGACATCCCTGTCATGTTCCTGATCTCAGGGGGAAAGCTCTCAGTTTTTCCCCATTGAGGATATTAGCTGTGGGATTTTCATAAATGGCTTTTATGATGTTTAAGTATTTTCCTTCTATCCTGACTTCCTTGAGGGTTTTTATTAAGAAAGGATGCTGAATTTTGTCAGATGCTTTTTCTGCATCTATTGACAGGATCATATGGTTCTTATCTTTTCTTTTATTAATGTGATGTTTCACATTGATTGATTTGCGAATGCTGAACCAGCCCTGCAGCCCAGGAATGAATCCCACTTGATCATGGTGAATAATTCTTTTTATATGCTGTTGAATTTGATTTGCTAGTATCTTATTGAGAATTTTTCATCCATATTCATCAGGGATATTGGCCTGTAGTTCTCCTTTTTTGCTGGGTCTCTGTCTGGTTTAGGAATCAAAGTAATGCTGGCTTCATAGGATGAGTCTGGAAGTTTTCCTTCCCTTTCTATTTTTTGGAACAGCTTGAGAAGGATAGGTATTATCTCTGCTTTAAATGTCTGGTAGAATTCCCCTGGGAAGCCATCTGGTCCTGGACTCTTATTTGTTGGGAGATTTTTGATAACTGATTAAATTTCTTTGCTGGTTATGGGTCTGTTAAAGTTTTCTATTTCTTCCTGTTTGAGTTTTGAAAGTGTGTGGGTGCTTAGGAATTTTTCCATTTCTTCCAGGTTGTCCAGTTTGTTGGCACATAATTTTTCATAGTATTTCCTGATAATTGCTTGTATTTCTGAGGGATTTGGTTGTAATAATTCCATTTTCACTCATGATTTTATCTATTTGTGTCATGTCCCTTTCTTTTTGAGAAGTCTGGCTAGTGGTTTATCAATTTTGTTTATTTTTTCAAAAAACCAACTCTTGGTTTCATTGATCTGCTCTACAGTTTTTTTTAGATTCTATGTTGTTTATTTCTGCTCTGATCTTTATTATTTCTCTTCTTCTGCTGGGTTTGGGGTGTCTTTGCCATTCTGCTTTTATTTTCTTTAGGTGTGCTGTTAGATTTTGTATTTGGGATTTTTCTTGTTTCTTGAGATAGGCCTGGATTGCAGTGTATTTTCGTCTCAGGACTGCCTTCGCTGCATTCCAAAGCATTTGGATTGTTGTATTTTCATTTTCGTTTGTTTCCATATATTTTATAATTTCTTCTCCAATTGCCTGGTTGACCCACTCATTCTTTAGTAGGGTGTTCTTTAACCTCCATGCTTTTGGCGGTTTTCCAGACTTTTTCCTGTGGTTGATTTCAAGCTTCATAGCATTGTGGTGTGAAAGTGTGCATGGTATGATCTCAATTCTTGTATACTTATGAAGGGCTGTTTTGTGACCCAGTATGTGATCTATCTTGGAAAATGTTCCATGTGCACTCGAGAAGAAAGTATATTCTGTTGCTTTGGGATGCGGAGTTCTAAATATATCTGTCAAGTCCATCTGATCCAACGTATCATTCAGGGCCCTTGTTTCTTTATTGACCGTGTGTCTAGATGATCTATCCATTGCTGTAAGTGGGGTATTAAAGTCCCCTGCAATGACCACATTCTTATCAATAAGGTTGCTTATGTTTATGAGTAATTGTTTTATATATTTGGGGGCTCCTGTATTTGGCGCATAGACATTTATAATTGTTAGCTCTTCCTGATGGATAGACCCTGTAATTATTATATAATGCCCTTCTTCATCTCTTGTTACAGCCTTTAATTTAAAGTCTAGTTTGTCTGATATAAGCATGTCTACTCCAGCTTTCTTTTGACTTCCGGTAGCATGATAGATAGTTCTCCTAACCCTCACTTTCAATCTGAAGGTGTCCTTAAATGTAAAATGTATCTCTTGTATACAGCAAATAGATGGGTCTTGGTTTTTTATCCATTCTGATACCCTGTGTCTTTTGGTTGGAGCATTTAGTCCATTTACATTCAGTGTTGTCTGTAGGTTTCATGCTTGTAGTGATGTCTCTGGTCCTTTGTGATCCTTGCAGCGTTTCACTCACAGAATCCCTCTTAGGATCTCTTGTAGGGCTGGTTTAGTGGTGATGAATTCCTTCAGTTTTTGTTTGGGAAGACCTTTATCTCTCCTTCTATTCTGAATGACAGACTTGCTGGATAAAGGATTTTTGGCTGCATATTTTTTTTTTTGTTCATCACCTTGAAGATTTCTTGCCATTCCTTTCTGGCCTGCCAAGTTTCAGTAGGTAGGTCTCCCACTACTCTTATGGGTCTCCCTTTATAAGTTAGAGCCTGTTTATCCTTAGCTGCTTTCAGAATTTTCTCTTTATCCCTGTATTTTGCCAGTTTCACTATGATATGTCATGCAGAAGATTGATTCAAGTTACGTCTGAAGGGAGTTCTCTGTGCCTCTTGGATTTCAATGCCTTTTTCCTTCCCCAGATCAGGGAAGTTCTCAGCTATGATTTGTTCAAGTACACCTTCAGCCCCTTTCTCTCTTCTTCTTCTTCTGGAATTCCTATGATTCAGATATTGTTCCATTTGATTGCATCACTTAGTTTTCTAATTCTTCCCTCATACTCCTGGATTTTTTTATCTCCCTCTTTCTCAGCTTCCTCTTTTTCCATAATTTTATCTTCTAATTCACCTATTCTCTCCTCTGCCTCTTCAGTCCATGCTATGGCCACCTCCATTTTAGTTTGCACCTCATTTATAGCATTTTTAGCTCTTCTTGACTATTTCTTAGTCCCTTGATCTCTGTAGCAATAGATTCTCTGATGTCCTCTACGCTTTTTTCAAGCCCAGCGATTAATTTTATGACTGTTATTCTAAATTCTTGTTCCTTTGTATTGCTTAAATCGTTTTTGATCAATTCATTAGCTGTCACTACTTCCTGGAGCTTCTTTTGAGGAGAATTGTTCCGTTTCGTCATTTTGGGTAGTGCCTGCGGCAGCTCCAAACTACAGGGCACTTCCCCAGGAGGGGTCCTCTTGACAGCTCTAAGGCAACCCTTTGTGGTTGTTGTTGTTTGAACTAGTTAGTATTCCTTCCTCCTCTGTCTCTTTTACTCCCCCCCAACGTTTGGTAAGACACAGTGAGTAATTCAAGGCCTGACCTTGCCTGGGCTACCAGCTTGGATGGGGAGGTGGAAATAGTGTGATCCGGAGATTGGTGCTTTAACACCCAGGCCCTTTGCCCCATACCTGGAGTTACTGCCTTCTCATTCCTGTCATCACCCCTCCTTTTGGGACCCGATACTATCTGTTGCTGCCACTTTAGCCTGAGAGTTTCATTTCCTGCTACTTTTTTCTTTAGACTGCTTTGTTTTGTGGATCAAAAGGCTGATAGTAGGTTAAGCCAAGCTAAATTTCTGAAATAGCTATGACACTGAAGTTGAGTTAGCATTTTAGCATAGATCCTCTATGGACAAAGAATGGAAAGAAACAGACATTTTAATATATCCCTTTCTGGCTTAAACATAAATCCGAGAAACTGTAAAACTGACCCATCTCTCTTGTTTTTCAGATAGACCACGTGGTGCAGGGCCATGCTGCCTTCCCTGAACTACAAGCCAAGGCCACAGCCAGGTAACTGCTGTCCCTGTTCCCTTTTGTAAGCTCCTGTGCATTCCTGCACTGAAGGCATTCAGTCCCTTTAGGCAGATGTGTGATTTTCAGTTCCTATGGGCAGTGAAGATGCCTGGCAGTATTTGGTTATAAGATGATCCAGGACGTACATGCATTAATTTTCAAAATGATCTAAGAGAATTCAAAGAAACTAGAGATCCCCAAAGAATATGCCAGGAACCCTGGCTGAGAGACTCTAATCTAGTAGAAGGAACATGGATTTGGGGATCAGAACTTCTTGGGTTCAAGTTCAAATCCAGCTTTACTCCTTACTTGGTGTGTGACCTTGGGCAAGTCATCCAATCTCTTTAAGCCTTTCTCTTCATCTGTAAAACTGAGGATATTAACTGCTACAAAATGATTTTCAGGAAATGTTGTTAAGCGAAGAAAGCAAAGAAGTGTTTACAGTTCCCTTCTTTTTATGTAGAAGAAAGATGACTATAAGAAACTATATGTGTACTTACTTGTGCAAGAGAAATGCAGGGAAGTTAAATCAGAAAGTGACGAGACTGGTTACCTAGAGGTGGTGGGTAGGCATGCAGTAGAAATATGGGGGAGTGTGAACAGCGTCATAGGTGGAAATGGTACTTCTTTGAGTACGTTTTTCGATATACCCTAATTCTTAGAACCATGGTGATGCTTCTTGTATCCCTGAAAATAGAAGGGAGGGAGGGAGGGAGCAAGGTTGGTTAGGTAGGTAGGTTAGGTAAGGTAGGTAGATAGATAGTTATGAGGATATACGTATGTGGTGAGAATAGGCAAAATAAAATACAGTTAGCAAAAACGAAACGTATTGTATTAATGAATAACATAACCGCACTAAGAAGGGTTTCGGAAAGAAAAGAACTAACTTAAGTAATTTTGGAAAAAAATGTTTTGATAGTATAATGTATGGTTAAAGATAAAATAACTATACTTGAGTATTATAGTCTAATTCCTAAATTTGTTTTTCATTAATGTCTGGATGAGCTCTTCTGAAAATCTGTCATGTGTATACCACAACTGAACAAATAAATAACTACATTATGGATAATGGGAGCCAGGTTTCTCTTAAATAGGGAAAGGGAAGCTTACAATGAACCCTATGGTAGTGGGTGGAAATTGGAGATATTAGGATCAGATTGTGATTTTGTATGTATGTGTGTAGGTGTAGCTATGTACAGATAGAGCTATAGCTATAGAGAGAAATAAATCCAGTGTGTATGTTCATGTGTGAGTACACATACATATGTTCCCTGTGTTCTCTGCTGAGATGGCCTAGAACCAATGACCCCTAGGAGCAGTTTGCATGGCTAGCACCAGATCCTGGTTTTTAAATAGTGTTCTCTACCGAAAAGTAGGTTTTAGAAACATGGCCGATTCCAAAGCGAGAGCGGGGGACATATACACATGAACGTTTTGTGATGCCAGAAAGTAAGGAACTACTCAAAGAAGAATTGTCGAAGGGCACAGGAGCCAGCACTAAGAATCTCTCAGTGGTCTTTGGGGACAGTTTGATCAACTGAATTAGTAATGATAGTATAAAGTGACTCCTTGAGGCCATACTTATTGAAGAAATAAGTAGGGAAGAAAAGGCAGATTTCCCTTTGCACTGCAAGGACCATGTACTTGAAATTAATAAATGTGGAGGAGAGGTGCCTGTGTGGCTCAGTCAGTTAAGCATCCGACCCTTAGTTTTGGCACGGGTCATGATCTCATGGATTGTGTGTTCAAGCCCCGCATCAGGCTCCGTGCTGATAGTGTGGAGTCGGCTTGGGATTCTGTCTCTTCCTCTCTTCCTCTCTCTCTGCCCCTCCCCTCCTCATTCTCTCTTTCTCTCAAAATAGATAGACCTTAAAAAATAAATGTGGAGGGAATAATGGAACTAAAAGATCATTGTTAGGCAAACAGCACTTATTGCAAGCAAGAATCACCAATGGATGCTGAAATTAGTGAGTGAAAGTATGATGCTAAGCAGGATACATGCATAGTCCCAAAGTATCTCACTCTTTAATAGCAAAGGAAAAAGGGTAACTTCACAGTGGAGAGATCTGGCAGACACACCTCTCTCATGATTCGTGAGTTCGAGCCCCACATCAAGCTCTGTGCTGCCAGTGTGGAGCCTGCTTGGGATTCTCTCTCTCTCCCATTCTCTCTGTCCCTCCCCACCCTCTCAAAATAAATAAATAAACTCAAAAAAAAAAATAATGTACTTATGTTAATTTCTTAGGTGATGAGTATAGGAAAATCTGTGTACTATTTTTGTAACTTTTCTGTAAGTCTAAAGTTACTTCAAAATGAAATCCATTTATTATTTTTTTTAACTGCTTAAGACAGGAGTGCTGTTGGGCCTTTTTAGAAAAGTAAGGTATGCTATAATATTAACAGAAAAACCCCATGTAGCAAGTACATGGAAAATGAGAGACAGTCTAAGGTAGAGGTTAATACCATAGACTCTGGAGCCTGTTTGAATAGTGGGTAGCATATGGTGACAAGGGTCAAGCTGTTCTAAGTTTTCAGGGAATTAAAGTAGTAGTGATGGAAGTTGTTGTTATGGGTGTCATTACTTATATTAGACATTTCCACCCCACCAAGGGGCTTACATTCTAATAGGGGAGGCACCTACACAGAGCAGAATGAGATGCATACTATACTAGAACGTAAGCTGTCTGGGGGCACCTGCGTGGCTCAGTCGGTTGAGCATCCAACTTCCGCTCAGGTCATAATCTTGTGGTTCGTGAGTTTGAGCCCCACGTCAGGCTCTCTGCTGTCAACACAGAGCCCACTTTGGATCCTCGCTCTCCCTCTCTCTCTATCTTTCTCCTGCTTGCGCACTCTTTATCTCTCTCTCAAATAATAAATAAACTTAAAAAAAGCAGTCTATTGTCAGGGTGTAGATAAGGAATGGTCCTGCAAGGGAGTTTGAGGAAAGCTTCAGAAGCTTTCTCTTCTAGCAATCCCTGGTTATGACCCTCTTACCACTGAGAGGGATCACACCATGTAACTTCATCAACTCACACTTTATTTGGCTTAGAGACCATGTAACCTAGAGCAAGGGTTCCTACCTTCAGATCATGAGCGAACCCCTTAATTTGTGTGCAGAGTTTTGTTGATTGTATTCTTACGGGTATAATTCTCTGAAGGGAAGCCATCACTTTCATCAGATTCTTGAAGGAATCCAGCATTCATAAACCACAAACCCAAAGACAAACACACAAACACAAACCCAGTGTTCTTACACTGGATTTGGAGTTCAGAGATTTGGATTCAAACCCCAGCTCCCAACATGCATCATCATATGAATTTGTTTCCCCGTCAGAACATGGGGTAGTCACTCTGCAAGAACCAGCCCTGGGTACCTCTGAGAATTTGTTTTGATTTTAATGAGGTAATGTATTTGGCAAGGCTTTGTAAACTCTACTGTGACAATTATGACAACAGCTCTTTCTGCCACTATTACTAATGGTTATAAAAGTGGAGGATGTTTTGGTGGTGGTGGTTCTAGGGTTAAGCAGCAGAGCAGTCATCCATAACCTGCTGACCTTCTTGCGGAAAGTGTGGTAAAGTAGCCAGAATGCTGGGCTGAGAATTGGAGGTCTGGATTCTTGTGCCATTTCTGCCATAATTGTCTCAGTGACTCAGTTTCCTCACCCATAAAACCACAATAATACTTCCTTGCTTAACTCATTTTACAGATGTTATGTGGATGAAAATAGATTGTGGAAATGCCAGTCTCTGAAGATCTTAAAGCCCAATACAAACCTAAGGGATAGGTAGATTTTGGAATGCAATATTCAAAATTTCCACAGCTCTACTCAGTGAATGAGCCTCATGTGAATAGTTTTTATAGAGAAGAAGAGAGAGAGATTTATGGATTAGTGTGCAGACTCAGAGAAACAACAGCACAGGGTGGTGCAGAAGCAGCAACTCATAGAATTCAGAACTGGAGTCAACTGGATTTAAATCCCAACTCTTTCCACATACTAGTCGACTTTACCCCGTCTTCCTTCTACCTCCCTGTATTTCTCCCCTTTTAGAGATAAGCTTCTCCAAAGCATTGCCTCCATCCTTGGTCACTATTTCCTCACTTTGTATACTCATCCCTTGCCCACTTCAATTTGAATTCTGTACCCATTGACCCCTGAAACTGTTAAGGTTAAGGTCCCTAGTGACCTCTGTTGCTGAGTCTATAGGGTGCATTCCAGTCCCCATCCTTGGACTCTCAGCAGGATGTGGCATCAATGAACACACCTTCCTCTGCTTTATAACACTCTCTTTCCTTGGCTTTCTTTCTGGAATGTTAACGTCTCCCAGTTTTCTTCCTATATCTCTGGCTTGTCCTTTTAGTATCCTTTTCAAATTCAAGACTATCACATCAAAGTTCTTTACAGCTAGGGTTCTGGACCCTTTTCCTTCTCTCTTTGTCATTCTCCCATGATGCTCCCATCTATGTATACTCTTGGCTTCATTTCTTTCTTAAATTTTACATCCAGCTCGTATATTTAGCAGGTATTCAATAAATGTTGGTTCTCTTTCCTCTCACGTTGCTTCTATTGTTTTGTAAAAGAAAGCGCATCTCTGTCTTACAGATCTATGAATAGAATATCCCAAGACTACAGAGGTCTTAGGACGAAATAGGCATGACTTTACTGAAGTGAATTTGGCTGTTTGGAAAGGACAGCAAATCCCTTGGAATCAGAGACTGTAGGTCTCTTTTGGTGCAGCTTGAGGCTCTCTGAAAGCAGAGTGCAAGTTACTCCTGCCTTAGAGCTTAGCATCAGCAAATCCTATTTGAAACTGTAAGAACAAGTGCTGATAAACAGATTTAGTATTTCATACTCTTGATTTGCCATAATCTTCTCAGACCCATCCCTGAAGAGTGATGTTTTGTGAGCTTATAAATTAAGTAAACAATAACTAGATGTGCTCGTGCGTGTAATTGGCAACCATAGTCTCTCTCTCTCTCTGTGAGGCCAAACTTTCACTCCTTAGACAGAGACTGCCTTACACTGATCATAACTTTGGCTCTTTTCCCCTAAACTGTCCTTTATTGTCTTAATTCTCTTATAGAACCTTAACTCCCACTGTCTCAGAAGGAGGTTCTGGTGATAGCAGAATTTGGTGGGGAGGTGTTGGCACAAACCACAAGCGCTAGATTCAAGGTTGGCAGCAGAACAAAGGTGATGAGTAATGAGTGTCTTATGAGCATTTATAATAGTGAACAAAGTTAAAAAAAAGTCCCTATTTTCATGGAAATTATATATACACAATAGATACATACAAATTGTGTGTGTGTAGGTAAAGAGCACACATTTGCACACCAGGAGTTGATCCTGAAACTTTCTAAAGAAAAACAGATGAGGGGCATGTGGGGGGGCTCATTCGGTTAAGCGTCAGATTTCATCTCAGCTCATGATCTCATGGTTTGTGAGTTCAAGCCCCATGTCAGGCTCTGTGCTGACAGCTCAGGCCTGGAGCCTGCTTCGGATTCTGTGTCTCCCCCTCTCTCTGTCTGTCCCCTGCTTGTGCTCTCTCTCTCTCTCTCTCAAAAATAAACAAAAACAGAGATGAGTAAAGAGACAGAACGAGGGGTGTTGAGGTGATGGATGGGAACTCTTTCAGGTGAGGAAGCCATCTTTGATGGGGTGACACTTGTGCGGGACTCTGAATAAAAAGTGGAAACAAACCATGACTCAGTGGGTTACGTGGCAACTGAAGAGTATATAAAATAATGAAGTCTGTTTATCAGTACTTGTTTCTGCAGTTTCAAGTAAGATTTGCTGATGGCTTAGCTCTGAGACAGGGGTCATCTGTTTTTGGAGCTCCCCAAGCCATACCAAAGTACCTGAGGAACAGCAAGGCCCCAGGCCTTGAGGCAGCAGCCTGCTTGGGGGGCTCCGGGAGACTATAAAGGCCCTTGTGGCTGGACCAGACGGGGAGGGAGTTGGGAACAGGTAAGGGCTTGAAAGTTAGCCAAGGCCAAACCATGGAAGTCATTGAAGGTAACCATGAAGACCCTGGCTTTTATTCAAGGTTTTCATTTCTGAGCCGGAGGAGAAAGCCACCATCAGATTTACCTTAGAAGGATTGCTTTGGCTGCTCTGTGGAGAGGACACAAGACCCTTTTGGTGAGGAGAGAGGAACAGAGTAGAACAGAGGGCCCCTAATGTCAGCAAGCTCTCAGTCTACCAAAAGGGGACGACTGTAATCAGACGCCCAGCCTGTTGTGAGTTACTTTTACAGAGGTCACTGCAAGCAGTGATCATTTCTTGTGCTCTCCTGGTTTCAGGCCCCTTGAGATTACCGGAATGAAGTTTTCCCAAGCCACGTTTTCTCTCCTAACCTTTCTTTTCTCCCACTCTCTTGGATTTTTCTGCCATTTCTGTAGGGACAGTCAGTGTTTCTCAGTCTGATTTATTTCTCAGACCTTTTTTTTTTTTCTTTTTGCCACTGTGATTCCCGTCATCCCACTGAGGATCACTTCCTTCAAATGCACTGGGCCCCATGGGCCAAATCTCAGGTGCATTTAAAGCTCCTCATTAAAGGCTGTGTATATTCCACTGGAGCAGGGAAAGGAAAAAGAAAAGACAAGAACATTTATTGAGAACTTGCAGTGTTCCTGACACTGCTCTTTCTGATAGCTATATATATATATACGTATATATACGTATATATATATATACGTATATATATATATGTATATATATATATACACATACATACATATATATGTATAATTTCATTGAATTCTTTTTTTAATCAATAAACTTTATTTCTTTTTTTTCTTTTTTCTTTTTTTTTTACTTTACATCCAAATTAGTTAGCATATAGTGCAACAATGATTTCAGGAGTAGATTCCTTAGTGCCCCTTACCCATTTAGCCCATCCCCCCTCCCACCCTCCCTCTAGTAACCTTCTGTTTGTTCTCCATATTTATGAGTCTCTTATGCTTTGTCCCCCTCCCTGTTTTTATATTACTTTTGTTTCCCTTCCCTTATGTTCAACTGTTTTGTGTCTTAAAGTCCTCATATGGGTGAAGTCATATGATTTCTGATGAGGAAATGAGGATTAAAGGGACCTCTTCGACTCCACTTCTAAAGATTATTCTCACTTTCCATTCTCCTCTGGTGTTCTCAGATTGCTTCCGTGGCCTTTATGGCTCCTTGAGTCTCGGCCCCTCATTCTGACAACTGGGGCCATCAGTCTGTCAGCAAGTATTTACTTGGGCTCCCCTGAGCTAGGACAGTCATGGAACGAGGGTGATGATATTAACACCTTTCATCCCCTAGGATGTGCCAGGATAATCACTAAATTCTTGATGGCTCTTGAATGAGAAATGTTTCTTAAACAGAAATAAGCTACATATCATAATGCCTTTCTTTGGCTTCTGTTTTGCATGCAAGGATTAGAAAGTACTTGGGGCATTGGGGTCCCCTCAGAAAGACTGAGGACTGTGCTGACTTAGGAAATAAATTCTCCATTTTCTCCCTCTCGGTGGTTACTGTTGCTCAGCATAGTGCCTGGCACATGGAAGGGGGGTGGTGTCCCAAGATATTTTTCCTCTTCCCCGCTCCATTCTGAGGTGTAGACCAGAGTGCCTGGAACATCATGTCCATATGACTCCAGAGATCCGCCCTTTGGCAAACCAGTGGTACAGTGAAACATAGAGTTGTAAACAACCCAGAAATTCCAGTTCTGGTATTCTGCGTTGGAAGACATGTATGTAACACAGTGCCATGTAGGGAGAGCTAGACAGTGAATAACATCTTATGCCAGACAAGAAAGTTTGTGCTTTATCTTGAGAATAATGGAGAGCAGCCCCTGAAGGGTTCTGGGTAGGGGTGTGAGTCATGATCACAGTTGAATTTTAAAGTTTACTTATTCATTTTGAGAAAATGAGAGAGTGAGAGAGTGTGCGCAAACAGACAAGGGGCAGAGAGAAAGAGAGAGGGAGAGAGAGAATCCCAGGCAGGCACAGGCCTGTTAGCACAGAGCCTGACCTGGCAGCTCAATCCCCCAACTACGAGATCATGACCTGAGCTGAAATCAAGAGTAGGACTTGATTTCACCCAGACACCCCCTCCCCACACCCCGAGTTGCATTTTAGAAGAATCACCGAGGAAGGAGTGTAGGAAACCTAGTTGGGAGTGGGCAAGATTTCAAGAATGGACTTCCAAGAGGAACCATTGGTTGGGTTGTTGGCTATCTGACCTGGAACTCAGGAAAGAAATGAGCAGGAGACACGAGCATATATTTGAAAGTCCTCAGCCCTAGATGGTACCTGGAGCCACGAGAGGAAGATGGGATCATCCAAGGGTATGGAAAGAGGGACAAGTCTCTGGGAGACTTAAGATATTTAAGGGACAAGTAACGAAAGAGAACCAGCTGGAGAGGAGGTACGAAAACCAAAGGAGTATAGTGTCTGGAATCAAGAGAAAGAGAACCAATGAGTAAGAAGTGGTCAAATGGTACAGAATGAAAGAGAATTCAAGTAAGATAAAGGCAGGAGATGGTCCATTGGAGCTGGAAGCAAAGGCTATCGTTCCTGACTGTGGGACCAGTTTTAGTAGACTACGTATTGCAGCGGGTCAAGAGGTGAGGAACTGAAGACAGACAGACTTCCTCAACTCCTAGAAAGGACATACATGTCTTCTTCTAGACCATGTATTATGATTTTTGCTTTGAAATTATGGTCACTACACTTCTGGGCAGCCCAAGAATCCAAAGAATTAACTGATTTATAGAGAGGGAGGAGAGAGTAGAGATTCCAGGGGTGCTATCCTCATCTAAGATTATAAATAATAAAGTCTGTGAACAGTCTTCCCTGACTCTTGGATGTTTCAAAGCTAGAAATGAATTTCCTACGAGGGGAAGGGAGGGGGAACTATTTATTCATTACCTCTCATTGTACAGTGCTGAGGCTATATATTGAATCTTCACAGCAGCCTGTAAGGGAAAAGAATTAGTCCTGAATATAGAAAAGTTAATGAAGCTTAGGGAATTTGTGTACCTGACCACCCAGCTGCTACACAGTGAATGTACTGTGTGAAGGTTGCAACTGTGTTTTCTTCAACATATGTAGTGGACCGGGGCAGCAGGAATTTCTCCCTCTGACCAAAGATACGTGAGCCTGGGGGTTGTGAGAGGGAAGGAGAAGCACACACTTGAAACAGTTGATGTGTGATTCCCGAGCTGGGAGAGGTCAGACCGCCATTTGAGAAGGAATTGGTAAAAAATAAAAACATAAAAAATAATTAAAAAAAAAATACAAAATGAAACAAAGTCAGAACCAAAAAAGGCATCATGTAAGGTTAAAATTATGTGAATAATGATGTGCATTTGTTATTATAATGTTTTCCAAGTGCATTTCATTTTGAATGATATACTCAGATAGCACACATGGTAAGGTATAATTGGAAAAACGTGCAGGAGAATGGCCGCATTCAAAGAATAAACATACAGCTGTGAGGAGGTTAGGAGTCAAAGGGGTAAGCATATGGCCCGTCCCCCAGGGATCTCATTAGTGCATGAGTGACCATATATGTAAGAGGCTAAACGAATCTCACTGTTTGCAAAGACCCACGGTAAATGAGACAATGACAAATCAATAGTAATTAGGCCTATAGGTTCTTATTGACCCAGATGTCTGAAACCAAATGCCCTACCCTGAGATTCCTTGAGAGGCAAATGAAAAGATTTATAGATGTGTGCTTTAAAAAAAAAAAAAAAAAGCCCTTCGCTTTAAGTGCAGTGATGGTATTCTGAAGTCGGATGTTGCTAGAATCAGTGCAGACTCTGGATTCTGGCTCGGATGGACGTTCCTGTGGCTTTTGTGGTCAATGTTCCTTTTGGACCGTGAGCAGAGAGAGTTGGGAAATAGAAAACCAGGATGTGATTGTATTCTACCCAGGTATATGGCTCCGGCCCTACCTTCCAGGGAGGCCTCCAGGATCCTCTCCTAACACTGTCAGAGAATCATGCTAAAGCAGAGTTCGAATGTGGGCTTTGACAAGTCTTTTCCAATCTGGGTTACAGATATGGCTTCAGAATCCCTCAGAGAAGGCTTTGTTTAAATTTGAACTTGGTCACTTGTCTTCACTTCTTTGAGCATCTTGCATAGGCCTGCACACGTGCACACAGACATACTCCCTCACTCTGGCACTTACGTGGAGCAGTTTTGGTTTTCTATCCTTCCTATATTGGAGTTCCACACAAAATTTTTATTTAACCAGGGGCACCTGGGTGGCTCAGTCGGTTACGTGTCCAACTTCAGCTCACTTCATGATCTCACAATTCGTGGGTTCGAGCGCTGCGTCAGGCTCTGTGCTGATGGCTCAGAGACTCCAGCCTGCGTCGGATTCTGTGTCTCCCTCTCTCTCTGCCCCTCCCCCACTTGCGTTCTGCCTCTCTCTCAAGAATAAATAAACATTAAAAAAAATTAAGAAAAATTTTTATTTAACAAAAGGGTTTGAAAACCACTGCTCTAGTTGTTTGTCTCTTCCTTTAATGTTAGTTTAGAAAATTTTTGGGAACTTCATGGGCTCCATGGGAACATTCACAGTGTCACAAAACTGGAATTAGAAATCTCTGAGCGACACTCCTAAAACATTTTTGAAATTCAAATACTGTCATCTTGAGTACCTTAGATATTACCCTCCCTTGGACATTGATTTCCTATACTTTTCTTCCTGCCATTGTTCAAGCCGTGAGATCTTTCCAAGGTCACCAGTGACAAGAGGCAAGGATGCCACCCTCTGATAAACCCACTTTCCTCTAGAATCGTTGGTACAAGACTTTGAGAATGAAGCACATTTAAAGAGGGGAAGGGCGACCAAATTTAACCTTTGTGCCTTGCAGTAAGATTCAGCTCCGTGAGATAGGTATTATGAGACCCATTTTATATGGGATAACTGAAGTTCACAGAGGGCGAGTTACTGGCCCATGTCACCCAGCTACCGATCTGAGCCCAGATCTACCAGAGGGCCAGGGCCAGGACTACCGTAGCTCTCAGTCTCCTCACCTCTGTCTCCCTCTCCCCCCAGACATGTGGAGACTGTGACTCCCTCATCCTGCATCCAAAGAGACTGAGCCTTAGAAAGGAGCAGGAACAAACGTGACGCCATTTGGTGCCTTTGGGTAGGAAATCAAGTCTCCTAATTCCTGATCTAACTGCATTCCTCTGTGCTGTCACTTCCTGTGGCCCAGCTCCTATGCTGAGTCCAAGAACTTAGGTTTATACTCGTCACCCCATCATTATTGTTACAATTAGCAATACAGATTTTTTAAAAATCCTTTACATATGTCCACTATTGTCCCGTTTACAAAATACCGTATCTTCACATGCATAGCCTCCTTTGATCTTGACAATAACCCCATGAGGTAAGTTGGACAGGGATTATGCTATCTGTTTTTACAGATGCGAAGAAAGTGGTTCAGAAAGTTTGAGTAACTTTCTCATGGTCACACACCTACTAGGGGTAAAGCCCCTCCTGGCCCTGGTCTTCCGATTCCAAGCCTTTCCGCTTTGCACCAGGACATGCTGCCTGTTCTTGGTGATGGCACTTCATGATCTGAGAGTACAAAATGCTGGTTTCTGGGGGTTTGGGTAGTTTCTTTGCTGAAGGTTGGGGACTCTGCTTTTTTTCTGGATCTGATAGGGAAGTACAGATTGTTTCTTTCTGCCGAAGAGTTTGCCTCCCGACCCTACCCCCCCCTTTTCAAAACAAAATCAACGTCTCTTCCAGATGCCAAAGTGTATATGCATATTTGAACAGTCACCTGGATCTGATTAAGAAGGCTCGGCCTGTGGGTTTCCTCACTGTTGATTTACATGTTTGGCCAGACTTCCATGGCAACCGGTCTCCCTTAGCAGATCTGACACTAAAGGGCATGGTAAGTAACAGCCAGTCCTTGCACGAAGGTGCAGGCAGGCCAAAGGTCTACAAAGTTGGGAGGAAGCAAAGTGAGGGGAAAGGAAAAGAGGAAAAATAAACAAGGCGGGGCAAGGGCACACAGGCTTCTTGCAGATGCATCGCTTGTTGCGAAGGCCCTTGCTGCTCCATAGGATGAGCTGCTGAAAGTTCTCATTGTTGCCGAGCCAATCTTGAAAGCGTTAAAAGCAGTATTTCTTACATTTAGCTACTGCTGCCTCTTTGTCCTGTGGAGCGGCTGGAAGTCATGAGCCCCTGCCTTGTGATTTTTTATTCACATCAGTTTGCAGAGTCATGTTTTCTGTCTCCATCCCCAGGCTGCCCAGTAAATAAGTGGTAAATATTACCACCCATGGTCTTGATTGCCATAACCACATGTCTGCTCAAGCTCTGAGTCAGAGCTGTTCCGAGTGCATGTTAACATTATTAGGATTTCAGATTAAGCTTTGCTAAAAGGAAAAGAAAATTAATAATTTACACTGATGGATAAATTCAGCTGCTGGTGACCTTTGGGGTCACTGATGGTACAGAAAATTTGGAGCCCTCCTTTAGGAGCCAGGATCAACTTGTGGCAGAGTTCATAGCCTCCTAAACTAAGATAGAACACCCTGGTGGCCAGGCAAGATTAGGTGGCTGAGTGTAGGTAGTATACCATTGAGAATCGTATTTGAGGTTGGAAGAAGCACGTTCAAGCTAGAGAAATAGAAGTCAACTTCAGTTCCCGGAAGCCAAGAGAGGCCACAAATGGGAAAATAAACCAGGAATTCAGAATCCAGGAAGATGTCAAGATGTCAAGAAGTCAAGAAGCAGAATGTGCAGTGAATGGAGGTGGGAGTTCAGGATGGAGGCCAAACGTGGCAATTCAGGGTTTACACTGAGTGACGGTAGAACAGGCGGCTGGCTTTGAGAACTTCGAGACTCAAAATTCTATGGTTTTATGACTGATTGTATTGAGATTTTTAAAATGTTTTTATGACACCGGTAGGAAGGCCTGATCTTTATTTTCATTACCTAGTTGATACAATCAACTTCTGCTAATAAAAGGGGAGTCGCAGGAAAAGAAAAGAAAATGGGACGTAGCCAAAGTTATGTCTGTCTGGAGTCCATGAAGCGTGCCCACACCACCGACAATGAGCTTGGCCTCCTTACTTGGCCTGCAGAAGCAGAAGAGGAAAGTTGGGAGAGGGTCATGTGGCCACAAACTGCAGCCAGAAAGCTGCCCTTGCAGATAACTGACTCCTGGGTACCAACAGGTTGGGGTAGAACACATTTTGCGTGGGTACAAGAGTGAGTGACTTAACTGGAGACAAATACCTGAAGCCAAATGTAATGGGCCTTTAAAATGTTCACGATGTTAAGAAGCATGACCAGTTCATAAGATGACCCCAGAACAATGCAGGGCTGTGGAGTGAAATGATCATGGGTCTGGAGCCCATGGCCTTGGATCTGGAGTCCTTACCTCTCTTGCCAACTTCTGTCATACCCAGCTTCAATACCCAGCATGGCAGGACTCATGGCTCCCAGTGTCTTTTCTCTGTTCCTTAAAACCAAGCCTGACACCCAAAGACTTAAGAATTGCCACCGTAAGGATATTCTTATAAAGGTAACCTCAATCCAAAGTGTAATTCCAAAGGAGCCAATGGAATGTTTTCATGAATGCCTGTCTCATTATAACAAGTACAGCTAAGTACATGCTTACCAAAGAAGGCTTCTTACACGGGGACATACTCCCAATTGTATCAGAAGATCCTAGTATGTTTACTTTTTGAAAAGTTTTACAAACATAACTCACATCTCATGTACTGTTTCTTAACAGTGATTTCCTTTTGTAACTGGCCTTGGGTTGGGCTTACATTGGAATAGCTGTCTCTCCATGAATTTACATCACATCACTAGAAGGAGAAGGTGACCTTGGTAAGACAAAAGGAAGGAAATTCTGGACTAAAAATTTCTCCCAGTATTTCTTGCTTTTTTTTGAGAGAGAGTGAGGGGCAGAGGGAGAGAGAGAGAAGGAATCCCACAAGGGGCATAGGGATTTTTTTTGAGAGAGGGGAGGGACAGAGAGAACTAGGGCTCGTGTTCACCCGAAGTGGGGCACAAGCTCACCCGATGCAGGACTCGAGATCACGAACCATGAGATCATGACCTGAGCCGAAGTCAGATGCTTAACTGACTGAGCCACCCAGGCACTGCCCCCGCCAGTATTTCTTTCCCTCAGTTTCAGATAACATCAAAGTAATCACCCTGAAATCTCTACTGTCATGTTATCCTTTGTCAGAACCTGCAGTGACTACTATCTCCAGCACTCATTTAGTAGATCTTTATTTTTTACCTAGAAGTGCCTAGCACTGCCGTAGATACAGTAAGGTACAACAATATGTATATTCACAGAGCATGTTTCAAGGGAGGGAAGGGAAGTGCTTGATAGCACTTAGCAACTGTAATGGTCAGGATATTCCCAGTAGAGAAGGAAACCTATGTGATTTCTTCTTTTGGCTTCTGAAACATTTCTCTGGACATATACTAAGTACTTAATATGTACTTAATTGACAGTCAACATGGAGATAAGAAAGAAACCATGTATTGCTTTGAAAACATACGTATGAACAGTTTGCTAATATTAAATAGATTGGTTGCTGCTCTTAGTATCCATATGATATGTATTTAATACCAATATTAATGTCCAGTTAAATGAAGCCAAGAGGTTCCCATTTTATCCTACTTATGAAGACATTTGCTTATCAACTAATTAATTAAATATTTGAACTAATACAGGCCTTTTATAGTTGCTGGGCGATATAAGAATAACTAGATGTAATTCCAACCGTCAGGACTATTACTGTCGGGATGGGGGACTGGGCAGACAGAATATATAAACAGGTGATACTGGGCATGCCAGCTGCAGGTGCCACTTACTGTCCAGGGCTCCCTAGATGTGTGGGAGATGACTGCCCAGCCTAGTCTCAGAGGTCAGGACAGGCTTCAGACAGGAGGTGACATTGGCACTGAGTGAAGCAAGGAAGAGGGTTTGGAACCAGGAAAACCATAGTAAATGCAGTGTTCTAGAGGGGAGGAGAACATGGAACATGAACTCCTCCGAGTTTGGTTCCCTGCATCATTATCTAAGCAATGATAGATTGCATTTAGCATTTTATCTTGGTAGTAAAAAAAAAAAAATCTCAAGAGAAGCCCTGGACCCTCTGTGTACTTCTGCTTTCTAGCACTATACTCTCCCAGTTCTTTATCCTTCGCTCGGTTGACTCTTGTCTCTTATCTTTGTTATTCATTCATTATTGATCACCTACTACGAACACAAAGAAAAAAAGAAACTGTGGGTGTCCCAAATTCACATAAAACCAGGGAGATGATTATTGCGTACATGTGAGTGTGTGCATGAACATTACGCAGTGTGATGCTTGTGATGCAGGTATCTGTGCAAGCCAAAACAGGCGCTCAGTGGATGTCGGACTGTGAATGATTTTTTTTTTTATGTGGCATTTGGGTAGCAAGACCTGATGCAGACTTCCTCTTCTTCATTTGAAAATACATGTGAGGATGCAAAAAAAAAAAAAAAAAAAGGCATAAACTCACACTGACTTTGAAAATTAACATGTCGTTCAACTAGCAACACCAGCACCAACAGTCTCAGAGAGAATCTGGGAAGAATTTTAGAATCTAAAAGACTAGCTGGAACTTGTTTCATAAACATAATACATGACATATAAGCAAAGTGAACCTCTAGCCTTGCAAGAGGTTAGACCTACCTTCTGCTCCTTGGCTTAATAACGCAAGGTCCCTTTAAGCCTAAGAACAGGGCAGGCCTCCCTCTATGCTGCTGCTGATGGTTAGGGTGTTTTGTTTTTTTGGAAGCAGCCAGTGAGTTTAATTTCCCAGAACTCTCCCACAACCCCAGACCTTATCTTCCCTTTCAGTTCAATCCATCAGAAAACTGCCAACCTAAGAGGCCAGCTGGGCAGGAAGACCCATCTGGGATGAATGCTGCTGCCCTACGTTCTGAGGATCCCAAGTAAAAGTCTGTTAATGGGAGTCAACATTAGGAAAAGCTGTGAGTTTGGAGGAGGGCTATAGGTTTGCACATCTGCTGTCTGTTCTAAGGGTAGAAAACCGGGTAGTGGTGAGGCCACCAAAGCTACCCAAAATAGAAGCTGCTAATTAAAAAAAAAAAAAATTTTTTTTAAATAGGGACGCCTCGGTGGCTCAGTCGGTTAAGTGCCAACTTCAGCTAAGGTCATGATCTCACAGTGGTTCGCCGTGAGTTCGAGCCCTGCATCAGTCTCTGTGCTGACAGCTCAGAGCCTGGAGCCTGCTTTAGAATCTGTGTCTCTCTCTCTCCCCCCCCATCTCTCTCTCTCTCTGCCCCTCCCCTGCTCATGCTCTGTATGTTTGTCTCTCAAAAATGAATAAACATTAAAAATATTAAAAAAAAAACTGCTAGACTCTGGGAACTGGCAACTAGCTTTAGATCTGAAGAGGCAGATCCAAGTTGCAGTGAGTGGGGCAGACAGTAAATCATGTGTACTCTCTGCTGGGAAGCACTGAATATGTATAGCTCTCTAGTTGAAATGAATAAAGAAATAATAAAGTGAGTCCATTAGAAAACAACATGTTGCATACAAAGCAAAAAGAAGTACCATTGGAACACAGGGAAAGGCCTCTTAAAGAAGTATTTACTACTGAAACCAAAAGAAAATGTTAAAGAGACTCGGCATGTTCAGTAGGTTGTTTTTTTTGTTTTTTGTTTTTTGTTTTGTTTTTAAAGGCACATCTCTATGAAATAGGACAGAAACTTAGTGGGGGGAAAAGTGAGCTCAGATGGAAAGCCAGTGGAATGAGGAAAAAAAAAAGGAGATGATAAAGACAACTAAAAATACAGAATAGCAGAATTAAAACCTGCATTGAAGTCAATAAAAAACAATTTTTACAGAAGAAAATAAGATCACAGCTGCCATATGACCTAGCGTATATTTTACATTTATTAGAAAAAAAATTTGAGGATAGGGACTACCTATGGCTTGTTTACTTTTTAAATTTCAGCAGTGTTTAGGGGTGCCTGGATGGCTCAATGGATGAGGCGTCCGACCTCAGCTCAGGTCGTGATCTCACAGTTGTGGGTTTGAGCCCCACGTTGGGTTCTGTGCTGACAGCTCAGAGCCTGGAGCCTGCTTCAGATTCTGTGTCTCCCTCTCTCTCACGCTCTGTCTCTGTCTCTCAAAAAATAAATAAACATTAAAATTTTCAGCAGTGTTTTTAGGTCAAAGACAGGCATCGAATAATTGCCTTATGGCTAAGCAATTATTTCTGTCTTTATTTGTCAAGGGATGAATGAACAGTGACCTGCCTAAAGTCATAATGCCAAGAAATGGTCTGCCTAAATAAAAATGTGAGTCCTGACTTTGAGCAAGCATACCCCCACAGGCTGCCTTAACTCATAGCTCTTTACTCTGCACGATACACTAGTGACTGTGAGATGGGAGTCCTAACACCCGTCTCACACGTGGTTTCATACCAAACCACACTCCTCAGCCTGGTCCTCGCTCCCCTTCTCTGAAACCTGGCCCTCTTCCTTTCTCCCATGTTTGTCCTTACCCTGGCCCTTGGATTTAAGCTCTGACCTCTTCCTCTCCTCAGTAATGGTGCTTGTTTCCTTCACACCCTTACAGACTCAGATTTCAGAAGTAATCAGCACTCCTGCTTTGACCTGGCTATAAACTCTTCTGCTTTAGAGCTGCCTGCCCTCAGAAGTAGGAACAGGGCATAACCCAGGAATCCTTCCCTTATGTGTGAACACATCATTTTCTTTTGTTCTGGTGACAGTTGGCTCCTGTCTATGTGCATGGCTGCTTCATTTCTCCTTCTGTGACCTGTGGCACTAGGCTAAAAAGAGGTAGAGGCTAGGGATGTGGGCAGCTTAATGGTGTGCCTGGGCCAAGTAGACATCTATGTAAATATTTCTCCTTTCCACTTGATAAATTAGTTAAGGGCCCTGCATATGATGTGTAAAGGGAGCAGAAGCTCGGGTCATAGCAATCAGTATCAAAGCATTTAACACTGATGGCTCTAGGTTCTTTAAAAGGAAAACATAAGAAAAAATGCTTGTATTTAAAGAAATGTGGCATGGTCATGCATCAAGAAAAATGAAGCTAAATATTCATCATCAGGAATGGTGGCCTGTTTTAGATAGTTTTTATGATTGTTTTTATTTTATTTTTTAATGTGTATTTATTTTTGAGAGAGAGAGAGACAGACAGAGCATGGGCAGGGGAGGGGCAGAGAAAGGGAGACACAGAATCTAAAGCAGGTTCCAGACTCTGAGCTGTCAGCACAGAGCCCTACACAGGGCTCGAACTCACAAACTGTGAGATCATGATCTGAGCTGAAGTCAGACACTTGACCCACTGAGCCACCCAGGCACCCCTGATTGTTTTTATTTTAAATGTTTGGTTGGAGAGTTTTTACCCCTGTGAAACAGTAAAGGGAGCCCAGGGATCAAAGTCAGATCTGCATTGGCATCCTGCCTTGAAAATGTACCAGCTGTGTGACCTTTGACATTAGCTCTGTGAGGTCAGTCTGCTCATCAGTAAGTGGGACAGGCTTCCTTAGGGGATGATTGTCAGAATCAACAAGGGGGAGACATAGACACTATCACATAGTGGACAGACAACACCAGCAAATACTTCGGAACCTGTGGCTTCTGCTCAGTGGCCCTTATCTGCGTGTTAGAAGACGATAGCAGGATTCTAAGTGTAGCCTTTGGATGCCAAGTAGCCAGTCATGAGCCATCCCCCTCAGCCCAGGGACCATCTGGACTCAGCAGCCACGGGGGTCATCGGCTGTGCACGACCAGCTGGTGAAGGCAAACAGTCACTTGGTCCTCACAGAAGCCACATTTCATACTGTACAGAGATTAGTCTTTTCTCTACATAAGTCCTTAGGCTTCACTTCCCTTAACCACAGCAGGAAACACTCAAATTTTGTGTGCCTTACAAAACTTCAGTGCTGGAGGAATTTAGAAAGAGGGCATGCGTCTCGGTATATATGACTAGTTTCTATTCTCAAATTAATACTACCTCTTTGTTTTGGCGCTTTTTAAAACATTCTTTTCCTGAAATATCCAAGAAGTCAATTCATCAAATGTAATCAAAGAAGCAAGTCATGTCAGAAGCCTATCAGGCCATGAAAACACCATATCCCTCAGTGGTTGAAACGTGTTTTCTCTGCTTCCTTTTGCAAGAACAGCGCTACCCAGAACGGAAAGTTATTTTCTCGTGCTTTGAAGAGCTGTGATTTCTAACATAAGACCATATGCTGCTCAAACTGCTGGAGAGGTTGAGTCCTGCTCCAACGGCTCTTCAAAGCAAGCCCAGAGCAAGTGTGCATGTGAAAAACCGAGACAGAGAAAGGGAAGACGCGTTGTAAGATCTTAGCCGGTTCCCAGAGGACGGAACCCCAGCTAGAGACGGACCTTGCTAAACAGTGTCCGATGTGGATGGAGTCAGCAATGCAGATGAGGCTTTGCAAGATCTCAGGAGGAGCCACAGGCTGTCTCCCAGTGGCTTCCTCTGATGGGGAGGAGGATGCCAGACCTGGAAGCTCATGGGCTAATTCAAGCAGCTCGTGACTGATAACATTTATCAGGCTTGCAGGGATGTGCATTCTTTGACATGGGTTTGTTGATGATTTTGTTACAATTTAATGCCGGTTCATCTCACTGTTTTTGTTTTGTTTTGTTTTGTTTTTACATATTTTTGCCTATGACAAATTGAGTCGTATAACAAAGCTTAATATCCTAAGTATCACCTAGCTGGTTTTCTGATAACGCATTTTCTTACTGAGGTATCTAGTTTAGCAGCTCGTATTTTGTTTTGTGATAGATATCATTTTCTCCAGGACTGTAGCATGTCAGGCACCATGACAGATGCTTTACATGCATCATCACCAGCATTTCTCACAGCCCTGCCCGACAATGTCATTGCCCGATTTAAAAGGACGGAGATGGGGTGCCTGGGTGGCTCAGTAGGTTGAGCGTCAGACTCTTAATTTCAGCTTAGGTCACAATCCCAGGGTTGTGGGATCGAGCCCTGTGTTGAGCTCCGTGCTGAGCGTGAAGCCTGCTTAAGATTCTCTCTTCCTCTGCCCCTCTCCCCTGCTCATGCTCGCTCTCTCTCTCGCTCTCTCTCTCTGTCTCTCTCTCTAAGTTTCAGAGAATCACAGCTATTTTTTTCCTAGAGGGGGAAAAAACAGAAGTGATATTAGAAACCTGGTGTGTTCAGATTGAGACCCCTGATATCCATTGGGAGAAAAAAAAATGTTTTAAGGAAAAAAATGTTTTTAAAGAAAAAAATTAAGTTTTTGTGTTTTCGTATTCCCACTCTGTTTTCAGTGTGTCTGCCATATTTTCTCATTTGAGTGATTTTTTTAAATTTATGTCACAGATTCAGACTTTATTTTCTTAGTGCTCTCTTCCCTAACTATACCAAGCAACAAGTAAAACCCAGGAGAGGGAGGCAAGAGGAATATGAATTACAAATAAGAGTCCTTCCCAAGGTAGTGTGGCTTAATAGAAGACCGAGGAGTGAATTGGGTAGAAACCCGCTAGGAATATCCAACAAACAAACAATGAGAAAGATGTAAGGCCAGGGGACCAAGGATGGGATCCAAATCAGTATGTAAATCATTAGTATGTAAATCAAGACAGGCTGGATGACACCAACTAAGGACCTGGACAGTTGACCAGAACAGCTTTGGGATACTGGTGCATGAGTACATTAAAATGGCTTGGATTGGGGCGCCTGGGTGGCTTGGTCAGTTAAGCATCCGACTTCGGCTCAGGTCATGATCTCACGGTCCGTGAGTTCGAGCCCCGCATCGGGCTCTGTGCTGCCAGCTCAGAGCCTGGAGCCTGTTTATGATTCTGTGTCTCCCTCTCTCTCTGCCCCTCCCCCACTCATACTCTGTCTCTCTCTCTGTCTCAAAAATAAATAAACATTAAAAAAAAATTTTTTTTAAAAATGGCTTGGATTTAGAGCACCAGAAGCAGACAAAGATGTGAAGTGCCTGGTATATCTGGGGCCTGGCAAACAAACTAGTGTGTCACATAGGGTTCACCAACAGAATAAGGCTGTAAGGGAGAATGTCAGTCTAGGCTTCATGAGTTTATCAGTTGTCTGTTGCTGCTTGAATAAATTACCACAAACTTAGAGGCTTAAATTTCTTATCTCGCAGTTCTGTGGGTGAGAAGCCTGGGCTGGCTCAGCTTGTTTCTTTGCTCCAATTTTCGCAAGACCAGAACCAAAGTCTCATATCTGGAGGCTCTGGGAATAATCTACCAAATTCATTCAAATTGTTGGCCAGTTTGAGCTCCACGCAGTTGTGGGACTGAGGTTCCTATATCCTGGCTGACCGTCAGCCAGGGGTCCTCAGCTTCTAAAGACCACCTGCATTTCTTGACTCATTGCCCCCCTCATCCATCTTCAAAGCCACCAATGGCAGATCATGTCCTTCTCATCCTTTGAATCTCCCCGGTTTCCATTTCTGCCTCATTTCTTCTGCCTCCTACTCTGTCACTTGACTGACTCTTCTGCTTTTACGGGCTCACATGATTACACTGAGTTTATACTGCATAATCCAGGATAATTTCTGTATTTTAAGGTCATCTGGCTAGTAACCAGTTCCATCTACAAAGTCCCTTTACAGCAGTGCCTAGATTAGTGTCTGATTGAGTAACTGCAGGATGGGAATCTTGGGAACATCTTCAGAGTTGTTAACACGTTGTGTTTTGTTAACACATTTATCTGCATTTCCCAAATCTGGGTGAGTTTTGGGCGATGCCAAGTGTCATCCTCGATTCCTGATGCTTACTGAAACCTCTGGGACGTTTGTGCCCTTTCCCTTTCAGGCTGCTGATTATTTCAGACCTGTTCTCCAATCTCTGTCCTCTCTCCAGAGGTTTTCTATACATTTTTCTCTGATCCTTCTCATTTCCCTGTTGTCTGTCCATCAGCTCTACCCTTATTATTGACTGAGCCAACAGAGCATTTTTGCTGTTCCTTTGTTTTCTCAAAAGCTTTCAACCAATTCCCCTGAGCCTTGGATACTCCATCAAGCTCTGATGACCCTAGAAAACCTCAGGACTGGGGATCCTGTTTTCTTGTCTTTGTAATCTTTAGAGACCTCTTGAAAATCTATTTCCAAGATTTTTTTTCTTTCTTACTAACATATATAACTAATTCCTTTAAAATCACTAAGAAGGAAAAAAAAAATTAGCTAACTGAATTACTACTATCTTTTTTTGAACAATTTCGACAATTTTAACGCCTGTCAACCTTTAATTCACAATGCCAAGGTTAAGGACACTTATTCCCACAATTTATTGTACAATATGACCTTGCTGAAATGCAAATTGCTGGGCCCACACCAAAGATTTGGGAAATCTGGAGTTGGAGCTCAGGAAGTCTGCATTCAGCGAGGATCCCAGGAAAAGATGAGGCGTGCTCAAGGTCTCACAGCTCCTAAGTGGCAGCAAGACTTCAGGTGAAGTCTATGGTGAAATTCATCTGTCCTTACTATTTACATAGTGAGTGAAGGTGTGTAGGTTGATAAGGACTAGGACTTCTCCAAGGAGTCCTTGCAGTGAGTCCCTCATCATCCTACTCGTGGGCCCTCATCAGGGGCATGCTGTTTGTCCACACTCCTGGATGTCCATATCTTTAACATTATGATCCTCATGCTGATGATGATGAACATGCATTCTGCCCTGTCTTCCCCACGCTGGTTGTGCACTAGTCTTCAGTACCCCTCATTAATACCCTAGGGGTACCCATACCATGTTAAAGGAGATGTTTTGTTGCCCTACTCCAATTAATGAATGGGATTGAACCCTTCGTGCGTTTAAGATAAAGAGAACAAACATTTAGTAAGAGAAAGAAAAAGAAAATCAACGCTACATGTCATTGGCATCCCAACGGTTTAGCTCTTGTAGACTCAGTATAGCTTCCTGAAAATGTAAGATACTTTGCAAATGATTTTTAATCTTCACAAAAATGCCTTGAGGTATCATTATTCCTACTTCATGAATAGGCTTCAGAAAGGTCACCAAATACTCCGTTGTGCAGCCAGCTGGGGAAATGTCAAGATCCGAACCCAGGTGTCTTCCTCCATAGCTTGTCTTCTTTCCATTCACCCACACTTGTCTTCTAAGCTCAGAAATTCCACATAAGCATTTTATAACCATCATCTAGGATGTTGAAGTTATCAGCCGTAGTTTGCATCTCTTTAGCCACCATATGCAGCTTTCACACATCTCTAAATATTAATTATAAAAGTTTTCTCTTACAGTTCTCCTTGTTACACAATGGCAAAATAAATAAAATGTGCTTACCAGTGCAACTCTCCCATGGGGCTTCCCCACACATTTCACTGTCTTGCCCAAACATTCAAAATAGGCACATGCACATCTTCTAGAAACACACTCCTTCCACTTATGCTTTCTTCCTACTTCCCCTTATTGATGGAACGATTCAGCCCTCAGATAGGGATATCTGCTCATCTGTCACGTCTCAGCTTTCTCACTGGTTATAAAGCTGCACCTCCCCCCAGGACGTCCCTGGCATTCCTGGGCTACTGCTGCCACTTCCCTACCAGGCTGGGTCCCTGACAGGCCTCTGTAGCCTCCTGAGTGGTCCACATAGCAGGCACTCCTTAGGGTCAACAGCCATTTGACTTTCGCCAAGGCATGGTTGAAGTCCCTAGTATTTGAGAGAGAAATCAAATGGAATTCATGATGACGGGCCCTTCTGGAGTCTCCATCTGCTTATCAGATGAGATGTCAAGCAAGCAGGGCCCCAGACCACAGTAACTTCTTTAGAGAGAAATGTCTTTCACTGAGTCGCATTTCAACTCCCTGGCCCTGGTGATGTTGGAGATGGAGTGGGAGAGCTGTGCTTGCTTAGTCCCATTCGTTGCTGAGTACCTTCTTCCTTAGAATAATAATGTTTTCTTCCTTGAAATACAGGTATGTTTTATTTATCATAAAAAGAAAACGCTATGTCACCCGTGTGGTGTTCCTTTTGCCAGAGCTACTAGCAAGCTTAGGAGTTAAATTTAGTGCTCATTTACATGATCTCATTCTCAGTTTCTGGAGAAAAGAAACTATCTTCTCTCTTCTCCCCTATGATTTCTGAGCTCTGGGGGCACTAGACATTTAGACAAGGGGCCATGATACTTTTGTTGCTTGAATATTAATACTGTGGGGAAAGTCTTACAATTATTTACTGCAGGATAAGAAAATAAAATCTGGGGGAACCTGGGTGGCTCCATCGGTTGAATGTCCGGCTCTTGATCTCAGCTCAGGTCTCGATCTCAGGGTCGTGAGTTAAAGCCCACACTGGGCTACACACCAGGTGTGGAGTGTACCTAGAAAACTAAAAAAGAAAAAAGAAAATGAAATCTGGTGATATTGCATCCATCCTGTCTTACGGGTTTTTGCTAATCAAGAAGGATATAAGAACCAGTTACATTATAAATGTCATACACAGCAATAGGGTTCCTAGTTAATTAATAGCAGAATGTATCTCATATCCAAAGTCAGATTTATTCCCCACCCCATCACACTGTACCCAAATCTGGTCTTCAGGACCCACCTACGGGGAGATGTGAGTCTGCCAAGCATGCACATAACCCAGTCACACAAAGGGTCACAGCTTCATTCACATTGATGACCAGAGAGAGGAGCCAGAGGTAGCGTGCCTCCTGGACTGGTTCTGGAAGGACGCTCTAGGCCTTGTCCCAGTTGGCTTTCCCAGTAGGTAAGCTGCACAGATGCTGTTGAGGCCAGGCCAGTAGAGAAAAGAGAGACCATTCATGATGAGCGATCTTTATCCAGGATCATCATGTGATACAGTGCTGGTCTATGACATGAGGTATTTGGCTGCAGGGACATACGACAGGGCTGAAATCCTGCCCACTCTTCTCCTTTTTATAATTTATTCTCCCAAATGGGATGCCTTTTGCATTTAGTCTGCCTGGAGGGGGCACCTTTTTCTAATTCACACAAAGGTTCCATATGAGCAATGGGCTGCTCTTTTACCCCGATGATCTCCTCTAAGCCACTGTGATGAGGGAAGCTAAGTGTCGAGTCTGGGCGGTGAAGTGGGGTGGGGTGGGGTGGGGTGAAACCCTGGAATGAGCAACTAGAAGTGATCTTCCACTCTTCTTTCTTGGGGCATGGAGTAAATGGCCCTCCCCTCTATGAATATATGAGGAGCTGAGGTGGTAAATATTATCCTCCCGTAATCGCGTAATTAGACACAAAAGGCTAGGATGTTAGGAAAGACAGTGGTATACAAAGGGAAAAGTCATTGTCATTAATTCACACATTCAGCAGATCGTAATTTAGTACCTACTATGTGCCAGACATAGTGCTAGGCATTGGAGATACTGTGTGAGTATCACAGGTAGTCTGTCAGAACAGCTAGGTTCTGGTTTCCATTGTATGTGTTCCCTGGGGCACGTTATTTCCTTACACACATTATGAAGTGAACTTCTATAACATCAGCAGTGTTCATGTTCTCCTTTACTGCCAGTGTTTTTACTATGTGTTTAGGTCTCTGGGGAACTTTACAAGGGATGTTCCTTCACACTCGGGTTATTGGCTTGGGAAGATGCATACCCAGAATTCCCCTCTAGTCTCTCGTTCAAATCTTCATGTTCCCGTGTGTTAAAATCAAAGCTCAAATTCTCAACTGGTCACCCAATTGTTTGGCAAGAGAAACCATTAGCAGGTAGCTCTACTTGAATCCGATAATGCCTGCATCAACAGACTTCAGTGAGTAGTCAGAATAGCTAGAGCAGAGAATACTAAGTGAGGAAGGACATGTACAGATGCTAGAAAAGTAAGCAGGGGCAAGCCAAAGAGGGAGCACATAAAACAGCATAGGCATCTCTGCCTCGAAATGAGGTCAGTGGACAATTTGTAACAGGGAGCAACCTGATCAGGTTTGTATGTCAGCACAAGTACTTACAAAATGGTGGCCTGGATTGAAGAAGTGAGCAACGGGATGAAGAGAAGGGATGGACTCGTGAAAGATTTGGGAGATAAATGGACACGACTTGGGAGACTGTGTAAATCCGAGAAGAAAGGAAAAGTCAGGGGAGAGTGCCCTCAGGTCTCTGGTTTTGGTGACAGAATGGAGTCTGCCCTGCAACAGGTCAATACGGCCCCTTAGTCCTGGCTCAGAGGGCAGTCTGGAGAGGGTAATTAAAGGGGACTGGAGAGACGAAGGAAAAGGACCTGGGGAGACTGCTCAGCTCTCCTCTTTTAATGTCGCCACCTCATTGCACTCAAGATCATACACACCGTAGGCTCTGAGTAAACCTATGTTACGTTGATTAATTTTGTAATGTGAAAATACAGAGCAAATTCTGGTATCGATATCCACAAACTTCAGAGTAGGCTTGAAGAACCCCGCAGTTTTTCACCCTCTAGAAATATCCCAAGAGAAGATGTTAATGAATGGGAAGTGTGAAGGAGGGACTGTTGAACAAGTCTTGAAGGCATCTACATTTAGCATCCTGTTCAGTTCTGGAATCTCTCAGAAATTGACATACTCCATATAAGCATGTGGTTCCGATTGACTTTAATGGGATTCCCTTGCAAACCACAGATTGTAAATTATCCCCTAGTAGGTATAACATTTATAGGAGACATATTATTTTACTCTGAGTACCCCCTCAATGCTTTTACACTGAATTCTGACAACAGCAAGCTCAGAATAAGATCATCTTTTACTAGAATGCCACTGTTCCATGTTGATTTCTCTAAGCCGAAGAAAATGGGTGTTTATAATAAAAGAACATTTTTTTTTAAAGAAGAAGAAAGACTTAATTCCATGCTAAGGAATATCAAACACAATTTCCGTATGGTATTTGTTTTGTTTTTGTTTAATACAAGGCAGGGTACTTTCTTTTAGAGAAGAAATGATAGTTTTTCCCAGGTCTGGAGATTAAACAGTTTGGTAGTCATTTCACGTTCAGCTCACAAAAAGGGGATTTGCATATGAACTTGTTTGGGCAAGAAAACACATCTGAACGTGTTTCATGGGAACTATCTCTATCCATGGCAGCTCCTTTTGGCCATCTCTTTCTTTTCTTTTCTTCATCCCTCCAGGTCACCGGGTTGAAACTGTCTCAGGACCTCGATGATCTTGCCATTCTCTACCTGGCCACAGTTCAAGCCATTGCTGTAAGACCCTTTAATGCCATTTTTAAAGAGAGCGAGGGCTATCAATAAACTTTAGACCGCATGCTCCTCCAAGATACATCATGTGCTTTTTGCGACAGAGATTGTTAATTAAAAGGGAGCTTGCCAAAAAGAGATGTGTGTCTTTTAGGAAGGAAATCTTGATGAAGTTCTTCACCTGCTTCACTAATCACTTCACATGGCTGAAAGCTGAAAGGAGCTCAAGCCTTTGAGCATCATAGTTGTTATGTATGTAACTTGTCTTCCAAACTCAATTAAATAGAAGCAGATGCCATGTATGCTTGCATTAAGGAAAGCTGATGTTAAAGAATGTGCACACTTATGAAACACATGACATTGTTCCCTTCGCAAAAGGATTCATTATAGGGTTCCTCTAAATAGTAAGCAGCCTTAGAACTTGGAAGTGTTTGTTTTTAGGTCATTAGCAGCTTCAGCAAGAGGTTCAGATGGTTAAGGAGAGGAGGGGAGAATTTAAAGTGTTGGAAACTCCTATGCTGAAGATGAATCCAAAGTGAAAACAAACTCCTAAAGGCTCAAACATCATTCTCTAAGGACTCTTATTCTCCCAGAGGTGATCATGTTAGGAAGTGCATTTTGGAGAGCGGGTCATGGCTTTCTGAGTTTCAGAGCTGGGAGGAACCCCCAAAATTATAGCTAATCAAGCGAGGCTTAGCCACTCTGGTAAGAGAACCTGGACCAACAGAAAGGAAAAATCAGGCCAGTAAATTCTGATTCAAAATTTATTTTTCAGAGACACACAGAAAGTTTCCTGGTTCCTGTTATGTGGACATATTTATATGCCGCTCAGTTATTTTGTTTCTCCATATACCACTTCCATAACCTTATTCCTTCAAATAATAGAACTGCATACATTTTTTCCATATATCCATATCACTAACAGAAGTGCTTTTCTCATGTCCCCATTTGTCCATGTAGCTATGATGAGAGAGTAGAGCTTTCCAACCACTAAGAACATACAGTCTTATATGCCCCAGGCCAACTGGATTGGATGAAACAGTCCTTTTAGTTTATTTATGTGCCAGTTTGACTATCTTCCTGAAGCAACTGTCATTGATTTAATAGCTTGGCTAGTTCAGTGGCATCGATCAGCTGGTCTTACTTATGGGACCTTGGTCAAAAACAGGTAATTCTGGTACCTGTCAAAATGGAGGGAGTGAATAGTAAAATGAATATGAAGGAGAATAATGGGCATCAGTCGTCAAGACAGTTATTTAGTGATCCTATTTGATGGTAATAATGATAATCATGATGAATAATTTAGTTTTGGGGTATTATGTGCCAGGCACTGTGCTAAATATTTACAAACATCATGTGACTCAACCTAATGAACTAGGTCTTAGAATCCCCATTCCGCAGGTTTGAAACCTACACTTAAGCAAGACCACTTAACTTGCTCAGTTTCATGTAGCTTACCGAGTAGCAGAGCTGGGATTGGTGGCCCCGGCTTTCTAAAATAAAAGTAGCTATATGGAGTATTGAGGAACTTTGGTTTTCTGATCCAACAGTGCCATTGCATGAAAGTCTTTGAGTGGAATAAAATGACCACGTTGAAACGGAAAATCTGAGCTGTGTGTTGCTCGTCCTCTGAGTACATGCCGAGAGGCAGACCCAGGGGCACCATCACGTGATGATAATGACCATTGCCTTTCCTCGACACCCACTAGCTGTGCCAGGCACCAGAGTACCACCCACCCACCTGTGGCCTAGGACAGCTACCCTGTAAGTAGGCAAGCTTGTCCTCATTTCACAGACAGGAAAAAGCACTTTGCGAGGTCAGAAAGCTAGTGCTCAGTAGAGTCACATGTGGAGCCTGAGAAGTGTCTGTCTCGCTCCCGATCTTCTGCTCTTTCCACTCTCCCAACCTGCATTTGCTTTTTGATATGCTTGTAAATGCTACATGGAGGAAATAAGCTTCCAGGCATTTCTATGGCCAGTTTTTATTTTACACATCTTAGCAAACTTTGTTATTTTGGCCAGGATCGCCTCACAGAGGCACCCCCCCTTCCGTGTAAATGAGGTTAAGTATAATGCGGGCTGGGTGGAGCCAGCCAGCTACATTTTCCCAAATACCACACAGTTGGAAAATCAATCTTGTATTCAGTGGGTTGTACATGTATTAAAAGCTATCATATTTATTCTGTCCATCGCCTTAATGACCTTTATAATACCGCAAAGGGAAGGAAATTTAAGACCTTTTTTTTTTTTTTTTTTTTTTAATAAGGTTTCATTGTAGGGTCAACTGAATTGTGAGTAGTTCAGTCTGTTTTGCAAAGGTAAGACAGTATGCCGATCTTTCAGGCAGAAATGTGCATTTCAAAGAAGTATTCTGATAACAGATATTTTCCCATGATGTTCAACTTGGGGAAAAAAATGGTTTTTTTGTTTCATTAGCTCTGAATATTGCCCTAGCATCTATATGTTGTGAATAGATGTGGTTGGTATTTTGTAGGAATAGAATGAAAGCGATATTGTAATGAAGTTAACTTGGGACTGTGCGAAACTCTCCATGAAGTAAAATTCTCTCTTGATCACACTGAATTGAAAGACTTGTCAAACAACCAGTTTATCCATAGCCTGTTCATCTATAGTTTTCTTTTCAGAATAGACCCTTAAAAAGTACTATTTGCATTTGAAGTCTCTCGATTTGCATTTGGTTCTGTACATTCCCAGTGGACTAGCCTGATTTTAATTTAAATTTCTCTGTGAAAACATTTTTTCCAGAAAGGTGAGCACAAAATCATTTTAGCACAAAGCCCCGTGGCAGGGCATTTAAGGAGGGTGGGACATTTCACAGAGTGGAGCCTGGGACACCCGAAGGGAATGCCCTGTTACTGACTGAGTGGGAAATTCCAGCCAACAATGCCACATGGGGGAGAGGCAAGGCTGTCACAGCCCCTCCCAAGGGAGTGCCTCTTGTGCAGATACTTTCTTGCCTTTTCCCAAGGGAATGTGCTTTGTGTTACCCTCGGCTCTGGCCCGCTAATCACAGGAACCACACTTCTCTGGTTTCAGAAGTATCAGACATACCAATTTTGCATGGTAGTTTCATGCATGTTGGGGGGAAGCTGTCCTCCCCCAACACAGACCCTCAGGCAAGTCATAGAACTCCTACATGGGGATAACAAGGTGCAGTTTTTGAGTTTGTCATAAGATTGGAGACGACATCAAAATGCGTAGCAGAGCACCTCGAGTATAGCTAATAACCAAGATAGCACTCGTGTCCAAACACCTGCCATGTACCCGACACCCTTGTGTGAGTTGTGCATACGCTGTCTATAGCAGCAACCTTGCAAATAAGTATTACTGTATTTCATCGAATCTAAGACCATAATAAAAAAAATGTTACTTGCGTGTTAACATTTCTGACAATTTGTAGAGTTTTAAGATAAATGAATGTGATGTTACTATTCCTTTTTAAAAAATGGGAATTGAGTCTTAGGTTCCATACAGTTTGATTCAAGAGGTAGGTGAAATGTCTTAACCCCAACCTAGGTTTCTTGAATTCAAAAGCCATGTTCTTAACTACTACAGGCTCATGCCCCTTGATTAGACTAGAGTGTCCTGGAATCCACAGACACCAAATGATCCATGGTGGACGTAAGGGCATCTGTCGACCTTCTAAAATCATTCATAATACTATTTTGTAAGTGGCTTTTTTTCTGGAAAGGTCAGTAGGTTTTATCATATTCTCAAGAGGGTTCATGACCCCCCAAAAGCTTAAGAAAGAACATCTGGGGGTAATCAGCCACATGCAATAAGCAGAATCTGGCCTTATACAGTACAACATGTTTTAATTTTTTTTTAACACACTACATCTGTGGATTATTTTTGGAGGCCCAAGTTTCACCTAATCCATATTCTTGCCAGATTCACGAAGAGCTGAGGGCCCCTGGGCTGGAACTGCTGAGCTTTTGCTCCTGAACTGCCCCCGTCTCTCCTAATTTACTACACAGCATTCAGGATTTCATGCCCCATGCCCCACCCCCCTTCTAGCCACTCCCTCTCCCAGAGACACCGCCAGACACAGGGAAGACAGCTCTCCAGACTGCCTTGTCAAAAGAGGCTTCCCTCGCCCTGCATCCCACCCCTGGGGGTCAGAGGGACATCCTGGCCACTTCCCAAACCCTCTTCCTTTACTTTGGTTATTCCTCTGATAGGGCATGCCCTCATGCTAAACTGCCTTCTTCTTCTCTACACACTTGGGTACCAGCTTCCCAGCAACATGCAGGATACCACCTCACAGTTTTCTCTCCAGCCCTAACCCTGCCTTCTTGGTGGCTGTCCCATCTGTGGCCTCCTAGATCCTTGACCTTCTTACGTTCCCTGACCTTCTCCTCCTTCTGCTTCGTCAACTCACCCCCTTGTCCACACCTGGGACTGTGTCATCCCTCAGAGTTAATCGCTCTCTAAACATCTCGAGGGCTCTCTCTCACCATCAAAAAACCATTCCTCTCTCATTTCCCTCCAGAGCCACTTTCTCAACCATTGCCATGTGGCTGCCTCACAAAGTCATGTCACACTCCACCTTTTTGTTTTGAATCCTGACCCCAAATAAATGATGACTCATGAACTTCCAGTTTTTGAACCTCTAAATAAACTGATTTTTAGCTCTTCATGTATCCTAGTTAAAACTAAAGAATCGTATGTTGGCATTCACCCTGATGACCCCACAGCACTGTCCTTTTCTCAAGCATCAGCGATTTGTACTGAGTTTAGTAAACTTAGCAAGATGAGGAGCATAACACATTTTGGGGAGATCCTAGCACATGAGGGCTGAAATGAAGCACTGTGAAGCCATGAACAAACCAGAGCACGGGATTCCCACCTCGTCCCAGGCCGTGGGCTCCAGAACTGTCATTGGAGAACCGCTGCCTGGCTTCCAGTGAGAATAAAGGACAGGTCAGCCCTTTGCCAGCCTGAAGTCTTACTCTCATCTTCATGCAGCTAGAGCTCTCTTCTCATGTTTCTGCTGCTGATTTTATTGGTGTCCTTTTCCAAAGCACCAACCTCTTCAGTTCCTATCCAGGGAAGGAAGCCTGACCCACAGACCACCAGCCAGTCACTCCATGCTTCGTTTCTGCTAGAGCATCGGGGGCCACAGCAAACACCCATGACGTGTGGGTTCCGGTGGACTGTGGTAGCACCATCAGCTGTTTTTGTCAATGTCGTGTAACTACTGATGGAAGCGAATGGTATAGTAATTAAGCAGGTTTGGGAATCAGGCCCCCATTGGAATTCCCACTCTGTGACTTCATTCGCCGTGTGATCAGAAGCGACACAGTCTCCCGGCGTCTCAGCGCTCCGAGACAGGGCATGTAAAGCTCTCAGTGTGGTGTCTGTCTGGCGCTGGGTGGACACTTAGTAAATGTTCCAGAGCTTTTCTTTGTGCTGCTGCTCTCCTGATGCTTTCTTCTGCTTTTTCCCTTTAAGTTTGGGACCCGCCTCATCATAGAGGCCCTGGAGGCGGCAGGGCACTCTCTCAGCACTCTTTTCCTGTGTGGAGGCCTGAGCAAGAATCCCCTTTTTGTGCAGATGCATGCAGACATTACAGGTAAGTCTGAGGAGGAACAGAGGAGGTCACTTTGGGCTTGGCAGCAAATATGCCCGGCTAAGAACCGGACAGGGTTAGAGATAGCAGGGTACAAGTGATGTGCCAAATTATTTTGCGTAGTTAGGTTAAAATGTATTCTTGTTTCTTAAGATCACTGTGAAGTGTCTGTAGCCATGATGGAGAAAGTGACTTCTCTGTGAATGATCCGGAGAAATGACAGGGGTCGGCAAGGGCTAGGACATAATTTAAGCCTTTACGGAACAGTATGAGCACCTCTTCTGATGCACCCTTGTGGGGAATATTGAAGATGCAGAGATGGGTAAGACAGGATTCCTGCCCCCAGAGAGCTCAGAGTCTATTGAAAAGGACAAACCACTGTGCACATATTGTGTGGCAAGAGCTGAGAGTGAGAAAAGCACCGAGTGTCACGGAAACATAGTAGGACACCTCACCCTGGTTTGGACCTGGGACCGGGCAGGGCAAGCGCTCTGGAGGAAGTGATGGGGAAGCTGTCTTGAAGAAAGAATTCTGAGCCCAGCTGCTCTGTGGGAACTGGGGTCTGGCTGCAGATGGGAATTTGAGCCCTGAGACCCCAAGATCCTGTGATTCTTTCATAGCTTATGACACATATCAGGAAAATCCAGAAGCATGGGCTGGTCCCTTTGTGATAGGAACACAGCAGAGCAGGATCCCCGCTGCTGATCCCTCAGCGTTCAAGAAAGGGACCCCGTTGGCAGGAGGCTTGCTTGTATCACAGAGCCTTCCCTGGACTGCTGTCCCTCTGGAACTGGTGCTGTCATGCCTCTTGTCCCTTCTCCCCTGGTGTCTCCTGGAGATGGGCATCCCCCCACCCCAGGATGGCCAGGCACCAAAGCAGAGAAAGGGAAGGGAAATAGAGGGGATTGGACCCTGCCTACAGCTCCAGCTCCAGCGTGATAGGAGTCCATCCTTCAGTAGCCTCCCTTCATCATGATCTCTTGCTGTCCCTCCCCCGTCACCTGGATTCCTTACCTCTGACACCTGGGTGAATCAAGGTCCCTGCCCTTGACACTGCTTCATATCACTCTTGCCCCCTCCAGAAGATACAGATTTCTGCGGATGAGAGCTTTACCAAATGTCAGGGGCGTAGTCAACCCCTGCACTTCGGGAGATCAAACTAAATAAATTCTTCATCCCCATCTTAGAGATAAATAGACTGACGCATAAGCCAGAGGACAGTATAAAAAAGCACATAGTCTAAGGGGAAATGTATCAGGGTAATAAGTATAGAAATTACTACCATTAACCAAGCTCCCACTGTGTGTTGCTAGAATCACTCTGTATATGTTTAACTTCATAAACTGCCAAAAGGTAGCAATCGGTGCCCCATCTTACAGACAAAGAAACTGAGGCTAGGAGGGTCAATTAAATTGACTGTCCAAAGTCAAACATTAGTAGGAGGGGAGGGACAGAACTAGGACTGTGACCTGGGTGTGCCTAGGCTAAGCGTCCCCTACGCTGTGCTGCTCACCCAGGTTTCTTGGCTTTCCTGAGTAGTTTGTGCCAATGTGTTAATTACTCTTCCTTGAAAGTGTCCATAACCTAGGGACGTGGGCCGTGCTGAGGCTGAAAGAGGAAAGACCTAAAAAAGGAGCCCAAATTACCTTGTAGTTTTCCCTAGGAGAAAACCGATAACCACATTTTATCTAAAAGTCAGCTAGCTAGTCAGATAAGATTCAGACTTAAAATGTAATCTTCGAGTGACTTTCCAATTTCCAGCCTTCTAATTGCCATGAAGCCTTCCTACCTCTGTGCAGGAGGGGAGATAAGATCTGCACTGGCTAACGTGTCACCTGTGACAATGCCCCAAGAGCAGGGCAGTTTGAGTGACCCGGGTCCTGACCAGGCACTGCGGCTCCAGCCTTAATGAAAGTGGGTCCTCTTCCAGGCCTTATGTCCCTGAGCTGACTCAGAAGCAGGGGCGGGTAGCAGCTTCACAGAAAGTTCTGCTTTGGAAACAGTTCTTCAGGCTATTGAATGAAAAGGCTGTTAATCGTTATTTGGATTCCGATTGAAACTGGACCCTTTGTCTCTGGCCGTGGACCAGTTACACTTCCAGACAAAGGGACCTTTTCTTTGGCTGGAATTCCTCTGCGTCGGGAAGCTGTGACTGACGAGTGATGGCAAAGTGCATCTGCCTTTAAATGCTTTGGGTTCTGCTCAACTCATTAATGCATCAGATAAAATAGTTCCCATTCCAGGCAGAGTTTCCTTCTCCCCTCCTTCACCCAGCACTCACAGAAAAGAACACATTCGCGTTGGGTCCTGTAAAAGGCAGGTGCACACCAGTGGGTATAGAGGTAGAGTTTTGGATGCCTCGAAACATTGTAGTTCCGATTTTCCTGCAAACAGAGGCTTCGGGAGGACCATAGACCTGGTGCATGAGTCTCAGGACTACCTGTCAAAAACCCAGCGGGATTAGAAGATTCTTTGGAGATAGTGTAGAGTCATGGAAAGAGCGTGGGGTCATCTCTGTGACTTTGGGGAAGCTGCCTTACCTCTCTGAGCCTTGTTTTCCTCTTCCGAAAGAGATAACGCTATTTCCTCCTGATAGATTGTGCTGAAGGGGTACATGCTCGTGAGTTCATGAGCACCAAGGTCCATGACTGGAAGTCAGTGTTCCATAAATGTTAACTCACTTCTTCCCTTAAAGCAGCCCCTCGCCAAAAAGAAGGAGGTGTGTTAGAAAAAAATTTTAAAAGCGCAGTTTAATAATTTGTAAGCAAATCTTTGCCATGTGACGAGCAGGCTTCCCCGTGCATGCAGAGAGAATGGGGCTTTGCCAACTTGGGAAAATGTCCTCTACATGAGGAGAAAGAATCTCCCTGTACGTCTGGCAGTTAGTTTAACTGTGGTTTCAAGAAATACTTGGTGTGTCCTAAGTAATTGTAGGTTTCCTCCATTGACTTGGGACTGAATGTTCCTTCTCTGAATTTTGTTTTTTGTTTTTTTTTTTTTTAATCCCTGGCCGTTTCAGCAGGGATTTCCCTCTTTCTTACTCATTATTTTAATAATTTGTCCTTCCGTTTAATTCACTCTGGAGCCTTCTCTGAGCACACAAGCGTACCAAGCACTGAGCTTGGCAGGGGGATGCAAAGAAAAACGATAAGGTCCTGCCAGAAGGGTCATTACAAACCAAAAAAAAGTGCTCTTGGTGCTTTGAGCAGTGTCCATAGAGGACAGCAAGGACCCAGAGGATGCTGGTGTCGGTATGAGTCAGGTCCAGGCAGGGAACAGATGACGCACAAAGTTTGGAGTAAAATCAAACAAAGGGTCTGTTACAGAGGTGTGGGCAGGGTGTAGGGAAACCCCGATGACCAGGCGGTCCCCTGGGGCTGCCCACAGTCTTACCACCCCGAAGCTTGCAAGGGGCAGGCAGGGGCATAGCCATCCTGAGTCTGAGGGGCTCTGAAGAGGCTGCCCGACTACAGTTTAGTCAAGGTTTCAGCCATGAGGACAAGGGAGCCATGGATATGGTCTGCACAGGCCGGTGTCCCAGGACCCATAGCAGGTGGGAGGTGGAAAGGGACGAGGTGGGATTGACCTGAAGGGAAGTGGAAGCAGTGAGTTGGTATCATCCAGGTGACAGGGATGAGGAGGAAGTCTTTAGAGATAAGGGTAAATATTAAGAATCCTAACAGCTAATGCTAATGTAGTGTTTTCTCTGAGCCAAGCACTGTTTTAAGTGCCTCACTCACAATAGTACTTTCAATCCTCGCAGCAGCCCTGGAGGGAGGTAGAATTTTATCCCCATTTTGCAGATGGGGTAACCGAGACACAAAGAGGTCCAGGAACTTGCCTAGGATCACACAGGTAAATCAGCGAGCAAGCCAAATTTCAAACGCTCGTGGTCTGGCTCCAGAGTCCTTAGGGCACAACCGGAGAGCTAGTGGGGGATCCACCAGATTCGCTCTGGTGTCCGGTTCCCCAGGGGAAGGGACTGCAGGTGCCTACTCCCTGCTCAGAACTAGTGAGGCTTTTGACAGGGTAAGGAGGGGCTGGAAGGTCAATGGCATTTACAGGTGCTTGCTATCTTCTAAGAAGAGCCATGTCTATGAGGGTGGTCCCAGCTGCTACAAAGGCATGCAGCGCTCTCCTGACTGGGCCCACACAGCCCTTCTGTGTGGCCCAGTGTCTGTCCTTCCCCTGTAGTTGGCTGATGGGCACCTGTCTGTCCCTTCCCCGCTGTGCAAGTGAGTGTGTGTAGAGGGCCTTGGCTCACCTTCCTGCTTCATTCTAACAGCGGCAGCCACCGTTCTCAGGGGCTTAAGACACTAGACATGTGCTGAGCCCCATGTGTGCCTTCTTTCGTCAAGCCTCACTGCAGACCTGCACAGCACGTCTTACTATTGTCCCCCTTTCACACACCGGGAAACCGAGGCTACATATTTATGTCACTTGGGGAAGGACCCAGGGCTAGTGGAGTGGACTCTGAGCTTTTCCAAGGGACCCACCCCCGATGCCTGTCAGCGGAGCCTCAGGTGCTGGCCCTACAGTCTGGGGGCTGGCATTCCTGAGCCCCTAGCTGTGTGAGGGCGTTCTCTTCCCTGACCCTCTGTGCCAGGTGGCCGGGCAGCTGACTGAGCCTGGGAGTAGGAAGAAGAGTTAGGAGGCAGTGGGAGCCTCGGGGTGACTGTGTGAAGGAGATCTTCCCAGAAAGGATAGGAGGACACATGCAGTCTTTGAAAAAGTCAGTCTGGTGTCTTGAGTAGAGGAAGGTGTTCAGGTCTGGCTACTGAGCTTACCTTTGTGGAGGCTGCTGCCATCTCCTGATTAGCCAATGCATTTATACTTATGTTTTACGTATATCTTGTTTATAGCGTACACATATACACATATAAACCCCTCAGAATTCTAAATTATTTCTATTAATCTTAAACCCACTGTGAGCCCTCAGGCTCCAGCAGCTGGCATGTGGAGTGCTTTCTTGCTGCCTGGTGGACCTCTACTCCTCCCTCAAGTGCCTCCGTGATGCTCGTCTCCACTCTGACGGACACCCCAGCCCATTCCCTATCCGGGAAATTTGCTCTTTCGTCATTGAAGCCTTTGCCGTGTGCTAGATAGTAGTTAGGCAGTCGCAAATCCAGGGATTCAGCAGTGGATGAGACCACGTGCCTGCCCTCATGGAGCTTAGGCTCGAGCAGGGGAGACAGACGGTAATCATGCAGGGGTGAACGATGCTGAGGAAATAGGGGAATGAGTAATGTCGTGGGTCAGTTGTCACTTTAAACTGAACAGTCAGGAAAGGCACAGTGGGATGGGGATGTTTGCGCAAATGCACAAAGGACACAGAGAGAGTTGCTGTGTGGGCCTCTGGGAGGAAGTGACCTAGACAGAGGGAACAGCATGGGCGAGGGCCCTGAAGCTGATTCAAGAAAACAAGGAGGCCAGCCGGGGCAGGGTGGCCAGGAGGGGAGGAGACCGTCGGGGTGGGTGCCAGCTCTGGAGGGCCTCACCAGCCATTGGAAGGGCTTCGGCTTGTCTGCAGAGAAATAGGAAGCCACCAGAGGGATTAATCACACCCTCTTACTACTTCCCTTTTCTTAGTGCATCTCAGTTAGAGAACCACCCCCCTGTGCGGCCTTTATCTCTTTCTCATCCACCTCCCCTTGGAGACCTGAATAGCAGGATGGAGGTTCATCTCCACATTCGCTGGGCCCAGCAAAGCACTCAACAAATGTTTGTTGAAGGGAGCTTGAACCAATGGCAGGTAGTAGCTGGCAGAAGCCTGGGAAATCGGGGCAAAAAGGTCTCATGAGTGCTGGCTCCCTTGGGGCTCCTGGCTGCTGCAGCAGTAGGCACGGGCTGTAAAATCCTTTAGAATCAGGAGCAGAGAACTGTGGGGGATGGGGAGAGGGTGCCCGCTGCTGCCTTCACGTCACATCACATCAGGTGTTTCTGTGGCTGGGGCTGCTTGCCGGCTCCCCTCACCATCCCCGGCCCTGCTCCCTAACCAAGGTGTGGCCTTGTCCTGTGCAGGCATGCCTGTGGTCCTGTCGCAAGAGGTGGAGTCTGTTCTTGTGGGCGCTGCTATTCTGGGTGCCTGTGCCTCGGGGGACTTCGCTTCTGTACAGGTATGTGAGGGCCGAGGGGCGGGCCGTGGCTCCTCCCCTGTCTGAGGCTGTTCTTCCTCTTGACAGCAGCTCACATCTTGCAAAACACACGGAGGATATAATTAAGAAATGATAGGTTCCAGCCAGGGAAAGCACAAACACTTCTAGCCTCAGACATATTTATTGCAGTTTTCATTTGACTTGGCCTCCGTTAGTGTTGGTCATTCTGTTTTCCTGTTAGGTTTTTTTTTTTTCCTCTCCTTTAAAATAGCTCTTAAATGATTTCTTTTAATTTCCCCTCGACTTTTTTTTTTTTTTTGGTAGCAAATGAAACAGATAAGTTTTAAAACTTGTGTTCCGTGTACATTTCAGATTTATATTTGTTTATTTCATCTTCATGTACCACTTTCCAAATAATTTTGAGGATTCTGATAATAAGAGGCACAAATGAAAACGTTAGCTTAAAAAAAAAAGAATTAAAAGGGAAAATAAGGAACAAAGATATAGGAAAAAGGAAATAACTTGGGCTCCGTGACGGAGCACACAACTGGACTCTGAGCTTCCTGGCAGCCAAGACAAAAATGAACACATGATAAGTTGCATAATTCTTATTTTCAAAAAGAGGAAATATTAGTTTCTTGTGGGAGACAAGGCTTTTCCTGCCACCAAATTGCAAAAGACATTTCACACATAGGTTCTATGGAGAGATTTTGAGTGGTTAAATAATAATATGAACAACAGGTTTCTGAAAAGCTAGAGACGCAATTTAGGAGGAGGCTGAGAGCACAGGCTTTGGACTCAGGCTGCTTGGGCTCCAGTCCTGCCTTGTCTACCTCCTAGCTCTGTGCCCTGACCACTCTGCTCTTTCCTCCATTTCTTTCTCTGCAATAATCATCAGGAGCACATTATGAGTTCTTTCTCTGTGTTGGGAATGCACGCTTAATCCCATTATTCCCAGCATATAGTTGAGGAAGCTGAGGCATAAAGAAGTGAAGTGACTTGGCCTCAGTTGAAACAGCTAGTGAACGGCAGAACCAAGAAGTCTGGCTCCCCAGCCTCCCCTGAGAGTTCAAGAAATGTTTGTTCGGAGAGCTTAAATGACTTGTCCAAGGTCTCCAGGTCAGGATGAGAAGCCGGGTTTCACACCAGTGGCCCAGTAACAAGAGCGCTATTTATCGCGACCCTTTTATGTTCGAAGAGCTGTGCTAGGGGCTCTTCCTGTGATCTTCCAGACACCTGTTACCTACATGGGCAGCAGAGGTTAAGCAACAGAGATCCAAAAAGGTGACAGAACTGAAGGGTACACTGTTAGAAACACAGACACAAAAGTCTGATTCCACCATCCGTACCGCATTTTGAGAAGCGTGGTTCACTGCACACTGGCCAAGCCTTTGGAACTGATGTCTGAAATATCGCTCCTAAGGAATTGAATTCACTTGTGAATGCTAAGTACCCTTTAGCTGAAATTTTTTTATCAAAGACAGTGCAACTGAATTCTCAAGGATTTCTGGATTTTCTGGTACTCTCTCCAAAACATTTGCGTGGGGTTTCTCTTTCTTTCTTTCTTTCTTTCTTTCTTTCTTTCTTTCTTTCTTGTTGAAATCTCAATTACTATTTTAATGCATCTGTTTATGGAGGTGTTCTCACAACTAGATGCCATTCCTGGGACAAACGGTAGCGAAAGCAAAGCAGTAGAGATGCTCCCTGAGGCCCTGCATTGGTTTACATCATATTATAAACTGAACGTGTCCCCTCCTGTGTTATATGTTGAGGCCCCAACTCCCCCATATGTTGGTATTTGGAAATTGGGCCTTTGGGGAGGTAGATGGGATTAGATGAAACCATGAGGGTGGGATCCCCATGATGGGATTAGTGCCCTCATAAGGAGAGACACCAGAAAACTTGTGTTTTCTCTCTCTGCCCTGGGAGGACACAACAGAAAGGTGGCTGTCTGCAAATCAGGAAGAAGGCCCTCAGCAGAATCTGACCAGGCTAGCACCTTAATCTTAGACTTCCAGCTTCCTGAACTGTTAGAAAATAAATTTCTCTTGTCTGAATACCCAATCTATGGTATTTTGTATGGCAGGAGGAGCGGACAAAGAAACGTCCTTTAATTTTGACAGTGTCCCTGTTTCCATCCTTGTGTTGTTTATGAGGAAGCCAAAGCCTAGAGAGGTTTCCATTTGCTCAAGTCCACGGTTAATAAAGGGCAGAAGAGGAATTGAAACTAAGGCACTCTGGATCTCTGTCCCATCCTGATTATCACTCTTTTTCTACTTCTTTCAACTTTTTTTTTCTTTTTTGTGTTCAGAATAGTTTGTGGCTTCATGAGTGTTTAGTAGTGTATCTTCTGAAAAGAAATGCCCCGTTGGTCGCAACTCAGGAGATAGTCTACAGCTCGAACGAAGAGTGGTGTGGGATAGATAGGCCTGCCTCATCAGATACTCCATACCGTGACTTCGGGTGCCTCAGTGATATCTTGGTCAAACCTGGAGTTTCTAGCTCCAAGACGATTCCACTCACATCTTTCCCTAAGTGGAAAGTCTTAACCTTCATGCCACACTGACACATCATCACTGCATGAGACTTTCCGTTCATCTTCTGGAACAGAATCTCAGGTAGAGTGCATCGAGTATTGGAATTGGTGATTTGAGTGTAGCTGCAAGTCTCACAGCATTTTAAAGACAAGCTCATCTCTTCTATTAAGCCTGAGGAAATATGTGCCCCTCCTGACAGTAATTTCTAGAAGATGCTGTAATCTAGTAAAGAGAGCCCCCAGCTGAGAGAGCCCTGGAAGCTCACCTGTCATTCCATTGCCCAAGAGAATCCCGTGGTCTTGACCTCTGTGCTTGCTTGTTGTATATCTTCAGTCAGTGGCACCTGGCCTCTCCAGGTACTTGCTGTATTTGTGTATTTCCTTTTTAAAAAATATTTAGAGAATTGCCACTCATGTGGGGCTGTTGAGATAAAGAGCCTTTGGAACCTCTAAGGACCTACATGAGCCCCAAGTGTAATTATCAACATTGCTATAATGATGATCAAACTGCTTTGGAAATGTAAACACATGTGGATGTGGCTTCATTCACCCCTCTCCAAAGAAGAGACAGCCACTTCTGTGCCCCAGGCCTGGGGATGAGCTCAGGATTCTGGCAAGTTGATGTGAAACAGAATTGCTTTCTCCCTCTGATTCGTATTATTCAACCTGAACTTCAATATACTTTTTTCTTTGAACTTCAAAGACCCTACTTGGTCTTCAAGGTGCCTGCTACTCCTTCCTTTAAGAAAGCTGAGCGATTCCCGACAGCAGCTTTCTCTTTCCATAGACCACACATTCGGTGGTCGGAGGAAGGATTTCACTTGACTCTACCACGGTATGCAGACTTTGGTAGACTCAGCCAGAGTCCTCTCTTCCAGACGAATGAAAGACTAGGAAGAGTCCAGAGGACCTGGACTACACCTAGGAAAGAGGCCTACATGCCTGAAGAGATGGGGTTTCCTGATTTCCTGGGCCCGTGAGTGGGTGTCTTCAGCCAGGGGTAGAGCCCTGTGCTTCCCTGTGATGATCCGAACAGGTTCGAAGGATTTAGAGTCGCAAGCTTTCCTTACAAACATTGCAAACCTCTCTCTATATTTCAATTTTGGGGGAAGTTTTGTCAGATGGAGAAGGCTAGGGGATAGAATGGTCTGGTGGGATGTTAGGGGAGAAATTAGTCAAGTACGAGGTCCACTGCTATTTCAAATTTTGGAGCCCACCAACAGTGCCTAGCCTCCACTTCTTGTTCTTTTATTGGTTCCTGTTGCCATCAGAGTCTCTCTCTCTCTCTCACCCTGTCTTCACTGCTTCTTGCCTGCCCTCCTCTCCCTTTGACATCGAAAGCTTCCTGCTGTTCCCCTCTCAAATGAGGATCTCACAGAGGGTACTGATGTAGCCATCCATCTGCATTAGAGACTAGAACAACTACTAATATCTTAAAGGGTTGCGTCTCTCCAGAAATGGTGTTCTCCATGTAAGTAGTGTTCCAGACTCTGTCTCCAATAGAAAGTGTTGACAAGCGTCATGGTACAGTCATCTTCGTATCTGCAGCTCAATCAGGAAGAGGGACTCAAGCCACAGAGATGCTGCGTTCATGGTAGAAGTTATACTGTTGGGTAAGTGGGAGGGATCGCAAGAGGAAGTCTTCCTTCCTCCTTTTATTCACTGCAGTATGGAATCCACACAGCCTTGACCTCTGTGACCTTCCCATCTGACCACTCCTGATCCCCCAAAAGTCACCTCACTCCCTTGGCTGTCCATGCACTCCAAAGAGATTCTCTAATTCTGAGTATCCTAGAAAGCACAAAATTATGATTAGAAAGCACCCTTCTGTAGCCTCCCAGGCCCTGGAAAAATAACAAACTGGAAAAAGTACGTTTCTGAACTAACAACGTACTTACATTATCCAAGCACAGATGGTAGAGAGGTTCTAAGACATGCAAAGGATACATAAAACAAGAAACCAGTTTCAAGATGCCTTGAAAGACAACTCAGGCAAAATGGCAAAGAGGCAGAAATACAGAATCCCTTTCCACTTTCCGCTTCCTTTAGGCCCCTGCAGATGTCATTAGCTTTCTGTAATTTCTTATCTTAAAAGACAGGGTTGGTTTGTTTTTTGGTTCCGGATCTCTTTCTGTGACGCCAGCTTTAATTCCAGGAGTGCTCTTTAGTTGGCACCTTCCCCTCTGCCCCTCTGCCCTCCTGCCCCGAGAAAAAGTAGAGGAAGCAAAAGGCAGCAGAAGGAGACTGTGACAAGACATGAAAATGAATTCCCCAATCAATGTAAGGCACGTACCAGTGTAAAGAAAATAAGCCCTTGGAATCCACCAATTAATCAAAACCTTTCTTCCTCCCACCGTGCGAGGGCTGCCGCCTCTGTAAACCATGGACTCTGCGTGTTCCCACCATTAGCTCTCCTTGTCACGTTCCAGACAGACTCCCGTGTCTTGCAGACCACTACGTGTAAGTGGCCTGTTGAGAGGCGTGACTACTCACCCTTTCTGTAATGCGTGCCCACAAGAGAAGCTATCCACACTGACCACAGTGGCCCGCCCTCGAGGTCAGTCCTTGCAGACAGGCTCACCGCTTAGCTGAAGCTTCTCCTTCTATTCTTTTTCACAAAGTACACTTCATTTAGAGCCGATTATATTCATCACCTATTAGGTGCCTCACAGCCTGTGACTTCATACACGGTACAATGCACCTCCATTCTGTTTTATGTTGTGGGAGTCAACTTTCTGTGATTTTTACGGCTATTACATTTTACAAAGTAAAGCTGATTATGGTGATGTTAGTTTCTGGAGGTTTGGAAAGACTGCTCTGTCGTGGATGTTCAGAAATAAGAAACCATCCCATTTCTTGGCACATTCAATCTTAATTTGCTTTTTTTTCTTTTTCTTTTCCTGGACTACAACTAATTATTCATGTTCATGGAGGGGGAAAAAAATAAGAAAGTTCAGTTACGCTGAAAGAAAAGTACAAGAACACTGATCTTACTGCCCTAAAATAGCCAGTATTGAAGATTCTGGTTTCTATACTTTTAGTATTTTTTTACGTACTTAAAAAATTTTTTTTTAATTTTTATTTATTTTTGAGAGAGAGAGAGGGAGACACAAAATCCGAAGTAGGCTCCAGGCTCCAAGCTGTCAGCACAGAGCCTGATGTGGGGCTCAAACTCACGAGCCGTGAGATCATGACCTGAACCATGAGATCACGACCGGAGCTGAAGTCAGATGTTTAACTGACTCAGACACCCCTTTTTGTACATACTTTTAAACCACTTTACATTTTTTTTTAATTACAATAATGTGTTCATACAATGCATAGTGTTTTGTAGCTTTTTTTTCCACCCCGAAATAGGTAGTAAACATTGTTATTTGTTATTTTTATGGGTTGCATAATTTTATACGCACAGGATAGACCATGGCTTATTTCACCAATCCCCTCGTTTTGAATATATATGTTGTCTCCATTGTTTTAAAGAATGTTGCAGCTAACATCTCTGTAGCTAAATTTTTGCAGATACCCTAAATTATTTCCATAAAATAAATTAGGGAGATACATTTGTTTCATCAGAAAGTTTCCCAGCTTTTAGAATCCTGATACATAGTAACGCTTTGTACTCCCACCAGTAGTGGATGAAAATTCAGGGCTCCCATTTCTTGTGTGTAGGATGAGTCTTTTGCTGTGAATTTTAGTTCCATTTAGCTTTCATCCCCAGGCCTTTTATAATCCTATTCATTTCACATATGGTCCTGATATTATCAACTTTCTTTAGTAGCCTTTTGCCCTTTGCTGCTTAAGCATGTGTTTCTGGAGATATGAGATCCTGGTTTCTAATTAAATAGATTCAGATTTCTGATTGAATTTTCTGAGTGTCCTGTCCCATATGTCAGTGCCTCATAGAAAGTCAACAGAAAATCCTGGAATGAGAATTAGTAGTTTAAAGAAGGATTAAATTAAGAATGTGATGCTGGCCCTAACATTCATTATACTATTGCCACACCTGGTTAACAGTACATTCTTATCTTTTTGAGAATCATTCCCTCTCAAAAAAGCAACAAATTCAGGTTCTGATTAATTGTGAATCTCCTCTTCCAATCTACTTTGCAGAATGGAATCATGGATATGAAAGTCAAAACATTTGAATTCTGCAGGCCCCACTGTGCAGACAAAGACTCTGAAACCTGGAGGCATAGTCAAACCTTACTTGATACAAAGCGCATATTTGTTTTATCCCATCAAACAGTATCCCAGTAAATACATATACCTTGCCCAGGAAAGGTCTAGATTCCAACATGGCAGTGCCACTGGCTTCACAGGGTAGCCTGCTTTGTAGAAATTATCAGCAGCCCACATTTGTCATCACTGCTTAGTTGAGTATCAAATATAGAAATAAAATTAAGAAGTGTACCCTGTTTGGCTCCGAAATTTTCTAATTCCTTTGCCTGGAAAAGACGGCATGCCATGCCCAAGAGTTTTGTTTTGTTTTGTTTTGTTTTGTTTTATTTTATTTTATTTTTGTTTTATCTTATTTTATCATATGTCATCTTATCTTAGTCATAATACACCCACTCCCTTTTTACAGAGGTAGATACAGAAAAGCCCTTTAATTAAGAGACACTTTTTGTACTATTGTTATTAACACAAAGATTTAAACTCATCAACTTGTTTCCCAAATATCTCCCACCCCTTTTTTATTTAGGAACTTAAGAACTGGGCTTTTTATAAAAAGCAAACAATGGCCAAACCTCTGCTGAGCCCTTTAGAAACTTAGAAGGGTTACAGAACTATGTTTCTAAAATAAAGTTCACCAAACTCTTTAACTTCATTTTGTGCCAGACATTTCATACTGGTACAAATCTGCAAAGATATGTTAAGATCTTTCTGTGAAAACAAATGCTTACAAGTAATTAACTTCTCATTGCAGTGATCATTTATGCCTTTACTTTTCATAATAAACTTTTTTTTTTGACATAAACTGGAAATGAATGGGTTGGATATATATATATATATATATATATATATTTTTTTTTTTTTTTTTCCTTCACACTGATAACTCATGAAGAACAGATCTATGCTCCTATAAGCTTAATATTCAGAATAATAAGTTAGGCCATGGACTGAAATGAAAGACCAGGAAAGATAAGACCTTTATTTAAGTCAGGAATTTTCTTTAATTGGGAAAAAGGCCCTAAAAATGACTACACACACACACACACGCACACACACACACACACACGCACACACACACACACACACACACACGCACACACGCATACCACATACTACTGGACAGAGTTCAGGGTCATGAGATGTACAGAGGTCTTACTGAAGTCAGCGAATGAATTTTGGTTGCATCATTGAGGCAAGTGATCAAGAAGTATTCAAAAGAGAAAAAAAAATTGCAGTTTATTGGAGATGTCTGGTACTCTGCAGTGAACTTTAAGAAAGTACCATGTATTCAGAAGTTGAGTGGCTGATCTTTAATAATTGCATATCACAGAAATTCAAATGTTTAAAATATAGATACCATGTCAAAAGTTGTTTATAAGGGCATTTCCTATGCTGTTATCATAGTATTTCCTATACTGTTGTAATAATTTTACAAATGAGGCAGCAGGTTAATGACTTACCAAAGTCAATACCTAGAAAGGGGTGGAGCCAGAATCCAAGGCTTAGTCTAGGATTTCAAAGCGAAGGGTTATTGGCCTTTGTCACAAAAGGAAATGGATTCTTCTGGGGCTGGATGTGATTGCTCTTGTTTAAAAAAAAACAAAACAACTAGTACCCGTATTAGACAACTGGAATTTGGATGTACCTTAAAATATTGCGGTGTTAGTCAAGGGGCACTCTCAAATTAGGATAATTTTAGAGATTTTACTGGAGGGACTGTTTACAAGACTGTAGATCAGGGCATTGAGGGTCACAAGGGAGGATGTAGTACGCTGGGGTTTGTACCAGTTGAACCTTAAGAGGTGAAGGGAGAGCCCAGTTGCTGGAGCCCCAGAACCCCAGAACAGAGGCCCGTGTGGAGACTACTGAGCCAGCTTGCCTGCCAGAGACCCTGGAAAGAAAGAGCTGAGTTATTGACCCCATTTTCCTCCCTCTCTCTGTTTTACTGCCGGGCTCCCCATTGGCTGGACTCAAAAGTCAGAGGGCAAGGGAACTTGTTGATGCAGTTGGTACAGGTAAGGCTGGCAAGGCCCAGAGAAGGGTGGGGAGGGGACTTCAGGAGCACATGCAAATGTCCCAAACAGTCATCCAGGCTGGGCTGTTAGGTCCGTCTGAAGGCCAGAGGGCAATCTGTGAATGGTCTGTTGCAGATTTGTGATAAGATAAGGGACTTGCATCAGAATGTAAATCAGTTATGACATCTTATTCATGCTAAGATGTTCTCCATGAAAGAGTCAGTGTGTTTCTTCACATTCTGGGGCAAGCTCTGTTATGACCGGGCTGGTTGAATAGCACTGATGGAGACTTCACAGCTCTGCAGACAAGGACAGACATGCCGAGGTCCTCAAAAGGTGCTCCTTTATTCCTGCTTTCATTTGCCTACTTTCCCTCTGCCAGAAATGACTAATCTTGTCCTGCACCTCCTCTGAGCTGGGCACTCTGCTAAGGTACCTTAGATAATGTTTAATTCTCGCAAGTTAGGTTATTCACCTCACCTCTACAGATAGAAAACCGAGTGTGAGGAAGTTTAAGTGCCATGCCCGTCGTCTAACAGCTACGAGTGGCAGAGCCACCAATCACATCCAGATCTGACGCCAGTCTCTTTGCTCTTCTTATGTCTGGACTGACCCAGGGTTCTTCTTAAAATTACCTGACATTGGGGCCCCAGGGTGGCTCAGGCGGTTGAGCGTCCAACTTTGGTTCAGGTCATGATCTCATGGCTGGTGAGTTCAAGCCCCACGTTGGGCTCTGTGCTGACAGCTCAGAGTCTGGAGCTTGCTTTGGATTCTGTGTCTCCCTCTCTCTCTGCCCCTCCCCTGCTCATGCTCTGTTTCTGACTCTCTCTCTCTCTCTCTCAAAAATAAACATTAAAAAAAATTTTTTTTTAATTACCCGACCCTCGCACCCAGGAAATAATGCAGGATTGTAGGAGGATTGCCCTGGTTGGACACCCATGGCTGTGTTTTCTGTTGTCAGTAACAACCAACGTACGGTTTCTGGGAACAGATGTACCCAATTCCCAAAAAATCTGGTAGCACCCTTTATAGGTCCCATGTTTCTGCACTTCACAAGGCCTTGCCCGGCCCAGCCAGTCAGATCAGAAGGTGAAGTCAGTTTGTTTCTAAGTGGCTGTCATCTGTTCCCACCTCTTTTTAAACCTGGGAGGTGGAGAAGAGGATGGGGAGAAGGAATTTGTGAGAGGGATGCATTTCCTTAGAAATGTCATTAATTGGCTGGGCAAAACAAAAGAAGGAAATAAAATAGCTACTCCTTACTAAGCAAAGGCATCTCCTTCCCTTACCTCATTAAAAATTAAAAGCACTCTTGGTTTAAGTAGGGCAAATTAGTAATTAAGTGCTATATAATCAACTTGTGTAAACATAATATTGAAGGGGAGGCCAAATTAATCACTCCACTGGCTTGTTTTTGCCCCCATTAATGTACCTTTTACTCCGGTCCTTCCTGTGATGTCAGGATGCATTTTCTGCTCTCCTCTACCGCTGGACTTTGGGTGGGCCCCGCTAGCTCAGCTGACAGATGCCAGTGGACTAGATCTGGAAGAGGCATGCACGTGGGCCTTGATTCAAGTGGGTGATGGGGCTCCCTATTCAATTCTTTAAGCCAGGGTTTGGCAACAAGAGCCTGCCATGTGACGAGGATGGCCGCGGGACAAAGAAGAATTAAACATATCTCAGTGCCCACATAGTTCCAATCTAATGGGGAAGAGACAGACACAGAAAGATACCATTATGAAAAAGTCTATACTAAGTAAGTGGCAAAGACCTTGGGGCCTCGCCTGAGCTCAGATCATGGTTCTGCCACTTACCTTGGGTGAATTACTTAATTTATCTGTGCCTCAGAGCCTTCATCTGTAAAAGATAACAGTAATTCCTGCATTGTAGAGATATTATCTCACAATTTGTGTTATAAGGAATAAGCACGTTAGAACATGTAAGGTGAAATAGTGTTTATTTAATGTTGGCTATTATTTTTTTTAAAACTGCAGTTGCTATGCAATGGGATAATGGAGCACGAAAGAAGGAGTACCTTCCACTGTCTTGAGGGCTGGGAAAGTCCTTTGAAGGCAACATTTGAGCTGGGCCACCGAGGATTAGCGAGTGATAGAGTGGAACTCAGGGGAGAGGCCCCGTGTCCCCAGGTCTGCTTGCAGTGGGGGGGCCTTCTAGAAAGCAGAGAAAGGAACATGTGCCTCAATCCTCACAAATCTCTCTCCGTTTCAGCTCAGCCCAGTAAATATTAGTAATTGCTGGAGCCTCAGTTCTGTGGTGGTATGTTAGCTGCCTGCCTGGAAGCAGGGCGGGGATGGGGGGCTCGGTGTGGAAGAGGGTAAGTGAGCTGAATCCATTGTGGGCAAGATGGAAGGAAATCAGATGGGGCAGGAGAGAAAAAGTAGCGCTCTCAGTCACTTTGCTGCACTCCAGGCTATGGCTTCTTGGCTCGATAGCTACGTGAACGAACCTGTCTGGACAAGGTACTTAATTTCTCTGAAATTCAGTTTCATATTAACTGACCCACTGAGTTGCTGCAAAGATTTTATGAATGAAAGTACATTTAGCACAGTGCCTGGCACACGAAAAAGCACTAATGTTATTTCCTGTGTTCATTTCATCCGCATGACAAACCTGTGAAGTAGGTAGTATCGTCCTACGTTATAAAGCAGGAAATTGAGGCAACAAGACCGCAATAAGCTGGCCTTAGGTCACATCGACGGCTAGTGACAGAATGAGGGTTTCAACTCAGGTGGTCTTGCTGCAGAACAACCCTGCAAACCCCCCGCAGCCCCGAGCTCCAGAGGGCACCTAGAGCTAGATTTACATATCACGTGCTAGAGAGAACAGGTGCCATGTGATTATGTCCAGGCCCCAGTTTCTTTTCTTTCTTGTGCCTGAGGGAATGGCAGGCCTGAACCCACAGCCAGGGTAACCCTTTAGCAGGTGGGGCAGGCCAGAGGAACGGTCAGCCCTTGGATCAGCAGGAATACAGCTGCTTGATCTTGGCAGTTTTGCTTAGGGAAGAAAACAGTTTGTTTACTTATCATTTATGCTTCGCTTCCATGAAGGATTCGTGGAGGCTTATAATATATGAGTAAGCAGAATAAAACTAAGCAAAATAAAAACTCACAAATCAGAAGCCATGTAGCAGGAAGAGAATATAACAACCACTTAGACTAGGGGATCCTCAAATTCATACGCCTTCAGGGGCCAGATAGTCCGTATGAACATGGGGAGATACCAGCAAAGGACAGCATGATTTGGTTGTATACCAAGTCATAGAATGTATACTCTGCCGAAGGGCACTGAAATTCAAATTAGTATAAATCCTGGATTGGTGAGTGCCAAACCAAACAGCTTCATGGGACAGATTGGCCTATAGGTCTCTGACCCATAAATTAGAGAATTTCTCTGAGCTTCCAGGCAGCCAGGACAAAACTGGGAAATGTGTCAAGTCATATGGTGTCCGCAGACTCAAGGAAGTATACCAGTTCACCAAAAGAGACTACATTTTTCCTGGTACCAAATCCTAAAACTTCTGTTTCTTTAAAAACCAACCGAGAGGGGCGCCAGGGCGGCTCAGTTGGTCAAGCCTCCAACTCTTGACCTCAGCTCAGGTCATGATCCCATGGCTCGGCTCGTGGGTTCGGGTTTGAGCCCCACATGGAGCTCAGTACTGCTAGCACTTTGGATTCTGTCTCTGCCCCTCCCTTGCTTGTGCACTCGCGTGCGCTCTCTCTCTCTCTCTCTCAAAATAAATACACTTAAAAAAAAAATTAAAAAAACAATCTAGAAATCCTTCCATGGAACTTTCACAGAAGCAGCAGCAGAATTCATCATATACTACTTTGTTAAGAGCCTGGAGCATGATATTGAAACCTGACTTCGAGTAAAGGATCGCTGGGGTTTATAACTTTCAGGAGATGTCGCTTGACCCAGGAGTAGAAACTGAGAGCAGCCAGCACGGTCGATGGATGAGATGGCTCTTCACTTCTCCTCCCTGAATATCCCTTCCTTCGGCCAGCTTTACAAGCAAAGCTGCATCAGTGACCTAGGAGTGTGTTAGAGGACCTCAGTACCAAAGCTTTCCCCCAGCTTGGCATCAGGGAAGTGCTAAAATGAAGCACCCATCAATCGAGAAGGGCAACAGATGTTGAAGCATATCAAGTATCAGTAAACAGCAAGCCTGCAGAGGCCACTGAACTTGGGATCCTCTTAGCAAAAATACCCTGTTGCCTTCAAGAGGGAACGCCATGGACTTTTATTAACTGAATTAAGTGATGCATTTGTTTTTTTTCATCTCTCCTTTTTTTAAGGGCAGAATCAACGCTCACCGTGTTCTAGGCTTCCAGCCTTGGAAATGTAGGTCTTCAAAATATCCTTCCAGTGCTTATGAGAAGTTTCAGCTTATCCAGTACCCTCCTTTTTACTGTTAGAAGTATGATTCATATTAGAAGTAATGGCTGAAACCGTAGTTAAGAGCACAGACGTCGCTATCACCTTAATCTGTGTTCCAGTCCTGTGTTCACATGCTGTAGCTTTGCCTTGGATCAGTCCCTTCTCCAGCTGGCTTCCTCATTTGTGAAAATAAGGCTATTAAGAGTGTATACTTCATAACATTGTTGTAAAGATTAAATGAGATAATATGTATTAAGTATTTAGCACAGTTACTGGTATGAAAAAACTTTGAGCATTATACAAAATTGTAGTGGTATTCATGTCAATGCTTATTAGCTGACTATGAATTATAAACTGTGCCGTTGCTTTGGATATGTTACTGAGAGATGGTAGGGCTGGTCATTTGCCTATTTGTTCTCAGGAAGCTTTATTCTCCCCTCCCGATCCCCGGGCCCCTCTCTGCTGTGTACTACATTTCCCAGGCTCCTTTGTGGCCAGCCTCCGGGTAGATTTGGCCAATGGGGGATACTGGTGGAAGACTGACCGGCAGGAAGAGGGGAGTTGTTAGGTCATCTCTCCCTGTGTGATTCCAGCTCTCAGCCTTTCCCCTTCATCCTCCACTTCTGGCCACTCAGCCCTTCTTTGGTTTCAGCTCCAGCCTGACATCTCCAGCTCCTGGCTCTGGTCACACCACAGCCTCCCATCATCCCTTGATCCCCAAAAGGGGTTGCAGCTTTCTGCCATTGCTGATCTCTTGAGTTACTGCAGGATCATCTGTTTGACTTTTTGGTTTCTTAGGTGACCTATGAAACCAATTTCTTGTATTAGATTCTGTTGAAAAACCTAGAGTAGTTTTGGTTCTCCTGACTGGATTCTGATATGGTTGCTTTTTAATTATTAAAAGAGAAGTTAGCCCTTACAAGCCCTTACAGCCCTTACAGCCCTCCACTCCCCTTCCTCTCTCCCTGTTGGAATGAGTTGGTCCAACTGGAGAAGGAGGGGCTGGTTATCCTGGAGAGCCATTCACTCTCAGTGAATGTGGTGCCCAAAAGATGAGGAATTGACCTAAGTATCTTTAGTGAATACCCAACTCTGTATAAGCCAACTCCAAGTTAGGCATTGAGGCCAACAGCCCCATGTAGCTTACTACCTCTCTGAGGAGACCAGACTTGTTACAAGTCAGAGCCAGGCATAGTCTAAGATAGTGTTTAGTCAAAAGGAATAGAAATCCTCTTGCTTGAGCCAGATCTCGGGACCATTCATTATTCTAAGTGAGTCACTGTATTAGGTATGTAATTATTCACAACCCTCCCCCAGCCCCGGATAAGGAAATGGAAGCTCAGAGAAGGCAAGTGATTTGCCCAAAGTCACACAGATAAGCATTAGTGTTAGGATTTGAACTTAAGTTTATATGTGTCAGAGTCTGTGTTTATTAGAGAATTATATCTGTTCCTCAAAGTTTTCAAAGCTTTCTTCCTGCTTCAAAGCAGATAGTAAGAAAGCTACATACATAACCCATACTCTATGGTCTTCTTGTACAAATTTCCTTACAGAAACAACCTTTTTTACCTAATTCTCACAATAGATTTATTTGGAAAGTATATTTTTATCATTTTTACAAATGACTAAACAGCCTCCGAAAACTGAAAGAACTTCTCCAAGGTCATACTGGGTGTTAATAGTCAAGCTGGATATTGAATACAGGTTTTTCTGTCCCCAAGCACACACTCTCTGCAGGTGACATCACAGTGCTGGATTATGTGGTATAAGGCCAAGCATGTTTTACAAATAAAAAAATAGATAAAAAGTTTATTTTTATAAAGAGGAAAAACCACCTTCAGGTTGGCTCTCCGAGGGAAAGATCTTCAAGTGGCTGATAGACTGGATAAATAAAAACAAGGCAACCTGAAAACAGAGTGTCCTTACATAACCTGCTTTCTGCAGGAAAGACAAGTTTCGTCTGGGATAAGAAGTGGGGCTTCAAATGGAAATGTTAATCTAGGATGAGCAGAGAAGCAGGAGGAAGAGGGCTTTTCAGGAGGTGCTGTGAAAACAAAAGAATAAACAGACAGAAGGAAGATCAACTCAACCCCTGGGAAGGGTCCCAGGTCAAAAGGAGCAAAAGAGAAAGCTGGATATGTAATGACCACAGTTGATTGGAGGTGCTGGTTTTTAACTATAAACAGATCATTTAGGAATTTGATCAGGAATCTTGTGAGCATCCTTTGGCCAATATCCCTTGACTCTGTTCTTTAAAAAAAATTTAAAAAGTTATAGGCTAATAGTGTCATTTTTAGAAAATCAACATTAAGTGCTTTACAGGTGAGAACAGTGCTTCCTGCTTAGGAAAAATAGCCTGTAAATTGATTCGGCCTGGGAGTAATTACAAAGGTTTATTACTTACCTCCAGTTTTGAAGAGTCCCTGAAATAGAAGGGGGACACTCTTTAAATGCCCCCTGGAAACTGTCCCGTTTCACTAGAGCACACCTGTCTGTGTGTAGGGCATTGTAACAGACCGCGTTTCAGGATTTCAGGATGGAGTAGGCACCTGATGAGACACAGGCCACGGGCTGTGGGAAGCAAGCAACCCCCCTTGCACCAGTTCTGAATGTGCCCCTTCTCCCCTCCCCGCCCCCCTCCCTGTCAACTGACACCTCTGCCCAGAGGAGACTGTTGGATGGAGTCTGTCAGAGTGAAATTCCTACCAAGCTGGCTGTGTCAGTTTCACCTGTCAGCATCTCTGATGAGGAGGGATCCTGGCAGATCAGACTGGTTTGGATAGTTGGATTACAGTGGTTGTCTTCATCTCCGTAAGCTGACTAACCAACCGCTGCAGACGCCAGAGGAGAAATTCATAGACAATCCTGAAGTGGAGGTTCGAGCAAGTGCTTCGACTACTAGGAAACAGCAGACAATAGTGGGTCTGAGGTACCGCAGGGCGGTGGGGAGCCAGGACCCTTGTCTTCAGAGGACTCCTACAAATGGTTCGTGTACTATGCACCAGCCCCCTCTCTACACTTTTTGTGTTTGAACTCACTTAATCCTCACTAGCGTCCCATGAGGTCCTGATGTCAGTTGCGCTTTGCCTTCTAGAAGCTGGATTATGAAGAGGTTAAGTACTTTCCCAAGGTCACATGGGTAGTGAGCTATGAAGCCAGGTACTCTGACCCTACAGTCTGCTCACTAGGATAATACGGAAACCCATCTCTACAAAGTTGCTTTGGAAAACTCCTCTTGGCAAGACTCACCTCTACCCTTCCCCACCCCCCCCCCCACCCCGTGCTTACCCCTGGGGCTGCCCTTGGACGTTTCAGTATCTGCTTATCCCATGTGAGTGGGAGCTTCCAAGTAATGGACCAAGTCTTCCCCATCAGTAGGGGCTGGATAAATGTATGTTGTCCTGAGCTGCAGGTGAAATTTTATAGATACTTACTTGGCTGGTTACACAGAAAGCCAGCCGCCTAAAGCAGTGGTGCCTCTGTGGATAGACTTGGATTTAGAGTCTTTAACAGATAAACTCTGATCCAAGACCACCTAGATTATAGCTGAAACAGCTTTCCCTGTTTGCACCGGCACTCGCTCCAGGCTGCTCCTTACGATTCTCAGTTACCCCCATTTTTCAAAAACAAGCTCCCCACCCCCATCCTTAGTGGTTCAGTTACTGAACAGCTCAATGTGTGACTTGGGGCAAGAGGTTTATTGCCTCTGTGGGTCTCTGTTTCCTCATCTTTAGACTGAAAGAATCAAGCCTAGTTTTCAAAAAATTTATAGCAGTGGGACATTTGGGAGGCTGTTATATAAAAAAGACAGAAGGTGAATCATGGCTCCTTCTTACCCTTGTCACTCCTAGTCTTTCCCCACAGTAGGCATGGCAGCCTTGGAAGGTCTCTGCAGAACATAAGAAGCAATGGACTAGAGGAAATAACCCAAAATATATTAAAGTAATTAATATAAATACTTAATAATAGGGTACCTGGGTGGCTCAGTCAGTTGAGTGTCTGACTCTTGGCTTCAGCTCAGGTCATAATCTCTCGGTTAGTGGGATCGAGCCCCACGAGTGTCTCTGTGCTGACAGTGCAGTCTGCTTGGGATTCTCTCTCTCTCTTTCTCTCTTTCCCTCTCTTTTTCTCTGCCCCTCCCCCAGTCATGTGCTCACACTCTCTCAAAATAGATAAATATTTCAAAAATAATAACGATAATAAAGTAACTTCAAAATGGGAGTTCCAAACCACTGAGAAAGGTATGTTCCAGGGCTCTGGTGGTGGGACCTCTGAGCCTGCGTGATGGTTAGAGGATGTGTGTGTCTGGCGAGGGGTGTCAGCTTGGCCTGATTGTGTACAGTGGGTTGGGGAAGCTAAAGCCTCTGGGCCTCATCCTCCTTGGCTGGAAACAGACTGCGTGTCGTGGCACTGGTGGATTAGAAATTCTATCCAGCGACTCTTAGAGATTGATTTTCCGTCTGGGGATCTGACCTCTTGCTTCACCAGCAGAGGGGATCAGACTGTTCTGGGAGGAGTCAGGGAGCCAGGCCTCTGAAAGGCCTTCCCTTTCTTTTTCTTTTTTCTTTCTTTCTTTTTAAACTAGTATGTTTCAAAAAGAATTTCTAATTACTTTGGGGGGCTTAACGCCACCGGTTTGAATCCTTCTTGGCACTTAGAGCTTTGAGATATCCATACCACCCCACCACCTTGATGCTTTGTGCTGGAATATTATTGCAGATTTAAATCCATTTATGCCACTGGATTTATCAAAAACTCTCTGGAGTCAGGACGAATGCCTCATTTCCTTTATTTTTGTCAATTTTCATAGATCCCTTATGTGAATGCCTCAAGGGTGAGAATCTTGCTTTAATTATTTCCATATCTCCAGTGCCTACCACAGAAACTGACATGGGATAGCTGCTTGGTAAATATTTGTTCATTCAGCAAGTATCCCCTTGGGTTCAATGATGAGCAAAATAACCATCATATCAATTCTCATCACATTTACAGCTGAGTATTAAGAGATAACAAAATAAATAAATACAAATAAATATATACATGCCTTGGGTTAAGGGCTATAAAGAAAAAGACTAGTTGCAGGGGAAGAACAAATGACTGATGAATGATTGAAGGCAGAATGACCTCAACCCCCAACCCTAATCCCCTGTTTCATCTCATCTCTTTGTAAATAATTATTGCTATTATTTTAGTTATCACATCTGCTATCCTTTCTTGGGTATCCACTACGTTCCAAGCCCTGTGTTAACATCCTCATTTTTTGTTACATCAAATTCTGAAAATAACCTTGCCACTTAGGCCTTCTTGTCACTTATTCCATATGAAAAAGTAAAGCCCGGGGAAGATCATTAACTTGTTCAGAGAGCTCAGGAGTATGAGAAATGAAATTTGAATCAAAGTTGGTCTAACAGAGTCTCTGCATTGAGCCAAAGGGGAAAAAATTCCAAAGGTTATCACTGGGAAGCCAACAGGGGCCCCTGTTTGAGAACACCACATCATACCGTGTGGCAAAAGGTCAATTATGTTTCTGTAGGTGAGAGGAGAAAGAAAGAGAAAAATCTCTGCTGGAGAGCGAGAGGGAAAAAGGAGGAAGATAGTGTTCCTGAACTGGCCATCTTATCAGCCTAGCAATAATAAACCATCACCTTCGCAACAGGAACTCTAATTAATGACAGATGTTGAGTTGCTTTAAAAACCACACCAACTGAATGCTGAGCTGGTGCTGTAAACCTCGCTCCCCTGCCACAGCTGGGCTTATCTTGTCGGAGAGACCTGCCTTTCAAGGGTGGAGCAAACTCTGGACTTGGCATTAGAAGGCTTTCGTCTGGGCCCCAAATCTACCCATTCTGAGCTCTTTTACCTTGAACAATAAGTTTGTCAAAAGTGGGAGGTGGCTATCCTTAATGTCATCATCATTATCATTACTACGAGTGGTAGTTTTGTGAGATTGCATTTCAAGATCTATAAAACGCTCATATTTGTGTAAAGCATGGTCAGGAGATTTTAAAGCCAATGAAGGATATGGAAGTGCTTAGTAAACAGAAAATAACTCACAGAGATCAAGTATTATTAGCTCCAGGAGGTGGCCTGATATGGTAGAAGGGGCTTTATTGGAATCAGCCAGACATGGCTGTTTATGGATTGCTTCACCTGGAAACTCAGTGCACTCAGTCTCGGTCTGTTAACCAATAAGATTTCTTAGCATAGGTCTGTGATTTGGTCTACCCATCTTACGAAATGTGACTCTTCCATAACCTCTGTGCACTTCAGTTTCTCCCTCTGTAAAACGGGGATGACACTAGCATCTGTCCTAAACAGTCATGGTGGGAAGTAAATACATTAACTCAGGAATTGCCTGTCCTTAGAGCAATGCATGGCACAGACAGTGTCCGATAACACATACGTGTGGTGGCGATCATGGTGATGGTGGTGATGATGGTGGAAAAGGAGAAGAGTGAGGAGAAATTGCCATGATGTATGTGCACAGAAATGTCAAGGCTCTGATGTGTGACACAGATGAGGGCATTTGAGTCATTGTCAAAATACTTTTGGTCAGCTCCTGGACCGGCCAGCTCATCCATATGTGCAGTTTTCTCAAAGGTTCAATTGTCCATCCCACTGTATGTCTCCTGATTCCAGCTGTATAGTTTAAATCAGGGAAGGAGAACCAGGACAAAGAATTGATAGAAACCATCAGAAAAATTGGCTCACAGCTCAAGTTCTCTATAAGCCAGAGTTTTCCAAAGGGTGGTCTTTGTTATATCAAAAGCAATTCCTGCAAAGAATTCATTTGGAAAATTCTATTTTCAAGTTAACTGGGTATCTTTACAGCAAGACTTCTCATAAGACTTGCATCTGTAAACATGCATCATGGATTTCCATATAGAGCATAGTCTTTCTCAAATTTACTTGACCAAAGAATCAGCTTTGAAGCATCTTACTTTGCTAACGTTTCTAGCACCAAACACTGGAAATGCTGCCATAAACCCATGGTCCAAACCATCGAGCATACCACAAGCAATACCACAAAACAGATTTGAAAACTTATGCCAATGTTCCCATCAGTTAACGTGTGCATTTAACAAATGAAAAGTGCATCACTGCTGACTTTTGTAGCCACTATGTGTGTTCTAGATGGTGGAGAAGCAACAATAAGTAAGACTGATATACTCCCCAGTCTCTCAGAGCTCTTTTGGACCTCCTGGGGTAAGTAAGGGAGAAGTTGCCTGGCAATTTTAATAAGTTACCTGGCAAGTGGGGTGCCTGGGTGGCTCAGTCAGTTAAGCGTCTGACTCCTGATGTCTGCTCGGGTCATGATCCTCAGTGTTAGTAAGATCAAGCCCCACTGACAGTGCAGAGCTTGCTTGGGATTCTATCTTTCCCTCTCTCTCTGCCCCTCTTGTGCTCTCTCTCTCTCTCTCTCAAAATAAATAAACGTTAAAAAGCGAATCCAGTGTGGCAAGTAAACAGTTGCAGGGCCCAGAATGCCATGGTACCAGGGACAGGCTTCTTACCCAACTTGGTGGGTCAAAGAAAGTTTCCCTTCCCAGAGGAAGTAGCTTCTAAGCTGAGATCCCAAGAAACCACTAGAGCCGCAGGACGCACTTTCAGTACACCAACCATGAGTTGCCATCTTGTATCCTGAGAGCAGCTCTCCTGGTGAGATAGGACAGGGAAGGTAAGCCTCGGCTCATACCACAGGCCAGGCACTGTGTGAGGCACTTTGTACACTTACTACACTCTATCGTTACCACAGTGAGCTGTAGCCTCGGTTTACACATGAAAAGCCGAGGCTAAGGTTTCACAAAGCTGCACATGTAGTTAGTGCACAACCAGGACTTGAACTCAGACGTGTGTGACTCCAGAGCCGTCTCCCGTTACATCTGTGGCCCATGGGTGCTGAGGCTGTCAGTGGCTGGCCCATGGCAGAGTTTTCACCAGATGGAGAAACATAGACAAGGAAGCAGAACATCATAATTGTTTTTCTTAACTTATTTCCATTCGCCTGAGAAGTACTCCTCCCGATTGTTTGGTGTAGAAAGTCTTCTGCCTTGTTGTTGTTGTTGTTGTTGTTGTTGTTGTTATTAATTACCTTGTGTGAGAATATTGTTTTGAGTTCTTGCTTACTATAAGAAAACAAAAACTTGCTATATGTCAGTCTCCAAAGTAGTTTTGGAAATGTTAGTATCCCTGAAATTTGAAAATCTCAGAAAGACTCTGTTATAGAACCCACCCATTCTAAAGATGAGAGGAATATGAACCAGCATGTTGAGTTGGGTCTGTTGAGTCTGCTGTGGCTCAAGCGTCCAGCAGCCATAACTGGAGATAAAGTGGGTTAATGTGGCATCTCCCATATACACCCATATGCCACCAGTGGCACCCAAGATGACTTTAGCTGGCATGTGGACACTCTTTTTCTACTAGTTATATATCTTAATGTATATATAACCAGCTTCCCACCTGGGTTCTCCTGGACATTATTGTGTAGAACATGGCAATTTAAAACAAAGAGAAAAAGCGGTTTATTTGGACTTCAGAAGAAAAAATTATACATAATAAATAGTACAGGTAGTACTTGGATATGGAAACAGTTATGAAGATAGTGTGTGAATTGCCAAAATTGTAAAGTAAAAAGATAATATGTGTGGGAGGACCTTCTGCAGAGAAGACCCCAGTAAATGCTTCCTTCCTTTCTGATTCACATGGCTAGCAAGTGGGAGAATCCACTGGAACCTCATAGCCTCAGACTCCCAGTCCAGTGCTCCTTCCAGAACACCTTTTACTCTTTTGCTTCCTATTGGCCTACCTCATCCTGCACCTTTCCTTCCTGCTTTTATCCCTTGGGGAAAATGCAGGGAGTAGGTATTTCATAAACGAATAGTGGCTTGCAAAAATGTCCCGATGAATGTCCATAATGGATGAAGTATACTTAACAGAGGACAGTGTTAGCATTTGGAAAAACAGGAATTTGAATCTGAGAATTGAAAGGGCCCTCAGAGATCATCTCACCCACTCCCTCCTTTTATGGATGAGGAAGTTGGAACCCAGAGAGGGGAAGTGCTTTGTTCAAAGCTCTTTTAGCTGGTCAACCAAGATGAGAATTCATATAAAACATGCAGATATAAAATTTTACATGTTAAAAAAAAAAAAAAATACCTGTTTCCTCCAGACTTCCTGCTTTCCAGAAAAGTACCAAGGATGTCCCATAAAAGGACTTTTACTTCCATATATCTGAAAATTTGGAAGGTCATGTTTCATACTGTACCAGGCAAGAGACATTGTAAATGACCACCGGAGCTGGTGTTCGTGACTGTATGCTTTTCTTCCTTTCTTTGTTTGTTTTTTAATTGTAGTAGAATACACATAACATAAAATTCGTCATTAAGTGTACAGCTCAGCAGTGTTAAGGACTATTCACATCATTGTGCAACCAGTTTCCAGCACTCTTTTCATCTTGCAAAGCTGAAACTGTGTGCCCGCTAAACAATGATCCCCCAGTCCCTCTTCCGCCCGGCCCCTGGCAACCGCCATTCTACTTTTTGTCTCTATGAACGTGACTACTCTAGGTACCTCATGCAAGTGGAATCATACGGTATTTGCCTTTTTGTGACTGCCTCATTCCACTTAGCATCATGTTCTCAAGATTCATCCATGTGGTAGCGTGGGTCAGGATTTCCTGTTTCCCTGGTTGTAGTCTTACTACAGCCCACACCGTGTTCCCTGTGGCCCCTGGTTGTACCCATCATCACTGTAAAGACCTTGGCGTGCTCAACATTATCATGCGTTCTGTCCAGTGGGGGACATAGCCCAGTTGCAGATGACAGTGGCAGGGAGAAGCGGTCTCTGGAAAGAACTTGGCCCCTCTTCTTCCATTGTTTTGCAAGTAGGTGACAGGGAAATAAATGAGATTGCATGTGGTGTCCCCACCCTTACCCCTAACTTCCGTCACTGCGCCTGTCCCAAGTCTTCACTCATCCACAGAGAAGCAGTGGGGCTGTGGGGTTAGAGGTTAGAAAAGTGTATTTCCGGAGCGCCAGGGAGGCTGAGTCAGTTGAGCATCCGGCTTTTGGTTTCAGTTCAGGTCATGATCTTGCACCTGGTGGCTTCGGGCACCATGTCAGGTTCGATGCTGACAGCACAGAGCCTGCTTGGGATTCTCTCTCTCTCCCTCTCTCTGCTCCCTCCCTTGCTTGCTCTCTCTCTCTCTCTCAAAATAAATAAACAAATTTAAAAAAAAAGAACAAAAAAACATGGATTTCCACATAAAATGGCCTTGGGTTCCTGGCCAGGCTCTGTGCCTTACTGAACGTATGATGTTGGGTAATGTTATTAACCTCTCACAGCACCCCCTCCAATCATCCATAAGTGGACAGAAAAATACCTGTATCAAAAAAGCTTGCTCTTTTGTTTCCTTCTGAGTTGTAAGATATTTTCTGGACTTTTCCAGGCTTAAACTTAACTTCTCAAATTAAAACATAATAATATTGTGACTCGTTTCACTGAGTTGTTTAGAGACGTAATGTGAAGTCATCTGACATTTTGGCCACTCTGAGATGTCTTGTTCCAGCCTGCAGATTTTAGGGAACCTCATGATACTGGAAAAGAGAGAATGCTCATTACTGTGCAGCTTTTGCATGTCAGACGTATTATTTTTTCATCAAAAACACTGAGTAGAACTGTATTATGGTACTTGGCTCTTTGCATTATTACCATTATCTGTCTCTTTGGCTGTTCTGAACCACCCTAGCACCCCCAACTCCTACCGTTTGATCAGTGCCTAATGCAAAGCCCAAAAAACTACAGATCCCCCCCACCCCCAACCAGTAAAAAAAAAAAAAAAATGTTTCTTTAACACTTGGGGAACCCGCATCTGCCTGCATTTGGCCACTGATACATTCCCCATATCTTAAGATACTCTGTTCCCATTGTGATACCCCCATGGCCTCATGGTGAAAGGTACCATTCATTCGACCTCTCAACTCAGGCAAAGAAGGAAGCCTGGCTGTAGAAACTGATTTCGGCTCCTCTCTGAAGTTGGGCATCTCTCTTTGCAGACCAGTTAGGAATTTTTTTTTTTTTCTCTGCCTCTGACCCTACCCTCCTTTCTTTTGATAAACAGGACAGCTGTCCCCAAAGGGATGAATCCATTACCTTTCACCAGAGTTCATTTTCCATTGCATGTTTCTGTTTAAAGAGAAAGCCTTTTAAAAGGCTTGAGCATACATGGAGTATGTGTACTTAATTTTTAATATGTGTATGCACACCGCCAAGAGAACAGAGAAGCCTTAAATAACAATGAAACCGAATTGTACATTTTGCGTGTTTTATGTGGCACTGATTCCCAAATATACTCTTAGCAGCCAGGTATTATTTAATACATCCCCATTAATCAAGTTGCCAAATCTAAATGAAAACCATATTTAAATATATTTAATAAGATTACAGCTTTTGGTTGAATATCAAACTAACATAACTGTTTTTCCCCAGCCAACTCTCATTTGCTGTCTTACATTTTTACTCTGAACGCTCTTCTTTTGTTCTACCAAATGAATCTTGATTATAAAACAGTTTATACTACAAACTTTTAGCATAGTGTGGGTTTCCACTGAGCCCTTAAATGTAAATGTTTTAGAGCAAGAAAACAACCCTGAGATTTTTTTCTGGCTGAAAAATGAGATGTCTCTTTGTGGGGTGAGCACTTGAATTAAAAAGGAAATTAATAATTGTCTTAGAGATACTAAATTGTAGCTTCTGTAATAAATGGAGTCTGCCTTTGAGCTGTTATTGCTTTTAGTGTTTTGTACTAAATGTACTTTGTTGATTATTTTCCCCCCTTCGGAGTATTCAGGCTTCTGTTTTGTAATAGCGCCACCTAGAGGCTGTATGGAACATGGCATGTGCTGCTAAAACCTCAGTACCTTTTAAAAAAGCAATCCCCCTGTTCTTTGAGATGCGGTGATAAAATGCTGTGGGTCTTGGGGTTGGAGGAGGGAGAAGGCGAGGGCATCCTGATGAGGTAGGTTGCGAGTTCCATCCACCAGGCTTCCAATCTGGCGATAACCAAAAAGAAGCTGTAACTAAAAAGAACTGTTTTTATAAAGAAGTTATCCAAACTTGGAGTAATGTGTTCGTTTCTGGCAGATTTTTTAAAGTTGTGACCAAATTTCCTTGGATTCATTTAAACTGTTTAACTCTTGTTCTTGTCCTCAGCAGTTTGCTGTTTTTATCCTCATCACAGGCATTTCCCGTAGTGATTCCATTGAAACGATTATTGCGTGTGGTGCTTCGATTTACCATCCTGTGCTGATTTCTTCTCACTTACGGAAATGTTTTTTTCTTTTCTTTCTTCACTGTTCTCTGTATGAGTCCTTCTGGAGTTCTGTTTCAGCCTTTCAGCCTCTTTATCCTTTCCACTGATGATTCATTATCACTTCCTCCAGCTTCTCAGAGTTCCTGCATGGCTGGCTATTCATGCTTACATGTCTTAAAGCTTTTGCATCTTTGATTAATATGATCGTAAATGTGTTTATTAAAAACAATAAGATTCTTTGATTCTGAATACTGATGACTAATCCTTATAAAACTTTTTGTACTGTAATAAATGCAAAATAAGGGACATATGTTTAACTTTGTATACTATAGAAATTATGTGCTTCATCTTAAATGTAGGGGCACATGGGTGGCTCATTCAGGTTAAGTGTCTGACTTCAGCTCCAGTCATGATCTCACAGTCCATGGGTTCAAGCCCCACACTGGGCTCTGTGCTGACAGCTCAGAGCCTGGAGCCTGCTTTGGATTCTACGTCCCCCTCTCTCTGCCCCTCCCCTGCTTATGCTCGCTCTCTCTCTCTCTCTCTCTCTCTCTCTCAAAAATAAATAAGCATTAAAAAAATAGAAAGTAAATAGCATATAGCAATGCATAAAATTCTTCTGAATAGATACTATCTGTATATCATATCTCTTTGTAGATGATGATGATGATGATGATAGGCAACATTTATTGATGCGTTCTTTTTTTTTAAGTTTATTTATTTATGTATTTATTTACTTTGACAGGGAGAGGGAGAGGGAGAGAGAGAATCCTAAGCCGGTTCCGCACTGTCAGCTCAGAACCCAATGTGGGGCTCGATCTCATGAACCGTGAGATCATCACCTGAGCCAAAATCAGGTGTCAGACGCTTAAACGACTGAGCCACCCTGGCACGCCTATTGATGCTTTATGTATGTCAAGCACTGTTCAAATCGCTTTACATGAATTAACTAATTTAATCACCACAGAAAAATATCATAGAGCAGGAACTAAAATTATCCGCGTTTTTACATATGTTCACAGAATGTTTATGCATTCCCAAAAGGGAAACGTAGCAGTGTCATGCATAAGCCTGCTGTATTAGTGTATAGTTAGTGAGTTAATATTATTCATTCTTCCTTAAACTTTCAGAGTCACTTTGGTTCCCCTTTCTTTGCCCCATCATCTGCCTTTCCCTTTAGGAACTAGTGCACCTCTTTCGTCCTTTGATACCTGTCTCTTTCTCCTAGCTCAGTACCTCCAGCTGTGTCTATTGAAAAAGCAATGTCTGCCCTCACAAAACTTATATTCTAGTTACAAGGAATCCAGTAACAAGTAATTTTAGCAACCGGGGATCACAACCAATAATATGACTTCAGGTAGCGAAAAATTCTGTGAAATAAAGTAAAGCAGTACAAGGGAACAAAGAGGGATCGGACAGAAGGAACATGACATCCTGGCTGTGTGAGCAGCAAGAAAGACCTTTCTGAGGAAGAAGTATTTGAGATGAGATTCGAGTGGCAGAAAACACAGTGAATGCAAAGGCCCTGCGGTGGAAATGAATTGAATATGTCTGAGGAAAAGCAAAAAAGACCAGGGAGGCTGGAGTGTGTTATGTAAGGAGAATTCTGTGATGTGAATCTCTTCTCTGTCTTTCCTTCTTCACTCCGTGGTACTGTTTTGTTTTTTGTTTGTTTGGTTTTGTTGTTTTTTGTTTTGCCTCAGACCCTGATTTCATTGAATTCAAAGAAATCCTGAAGTGTCTTCCATGGGAATCGCGTACAGGGAAGTTCACAAGCAAGAGAATTGAACTGAGAAAGTTGACACTCTGTGTGTCTTCCACCTATACTCATGTCCCACATGTTTATATCCTATAAAGTCAGATTATGATGAACATATGGCTTAAGTGAAATCCAGCCTCCTTGGTACAGTCATTCATCAGTCAGGTCTGCCATTGTGCAGAGCAGACCTTAGATATAATGCTTCTCACATGTATGGTGACTGTCCTTTGTGTGTCCACCCCCACTCCAACTAGAGTGGAAGCTTCATGAGGGCAGAGTCTATGTCACAATCGCTCTTCAGTGAGTTTTCTTTATTTTTTTCATTTATTCAACAAATGTTTCTTGAGTGCCATCTATGTATGCGCCAGCCACTTGTGCTAGGTCTGTCTCTGGTTTTTACAGACAGACACAGCTCTGAACAAGAGAGGCTCAGTCCTTCTTAAGTTTCTTACAGTATTGCAGAGGAGAAATACGATGAAATAGACAGCTGTGATAGAATGTGCTATATGATAGGATAGGTAACAATAGGTGACACACCTTCCCTAGCCTTGGGGAATCCGAGAAAACATTCCAAAGAAACGACAGTTGAAACAAGGCTTGGAAATGTTAATCAGTCATAGGTGTGTGTGTGTGTGTGTGTGTGTGTGTGTGTGTGTGTGTGAGAGAGAGAGAGAGAGAGAGAGAGAGAAAGAGAGAGAGAGAGAGAGTGTCTTGAGGACTGAAATGGGAGGGTATGCAGAATTTTAGATCTTGGGAACAAAGGATTTATGAACCCAAAAGTGAACTCAATTGTATATTGGGAAGAAAATGTGAATTTGAGTGAATGAATGGATAAATTAATGCTTTTGTGCTCACATGTAGTAGGGGCAGCTCATGAGATGGAAACATAAAGCCAAAAGGCATTTTGTCGCTTCACCTTGATAGATCACTATTCCAAATTTTTCCCATCGTTTCCCTGTAGGCAGACTCCTATGGAGACCCACCTCATTATCAAAAGGTTGCTTGCCTAGTACATTATTCAATGACTTATTGGGAGAGCAGGCTAAGCATTCATCTAACCCAGGGATGGTTTATCAACGGGTTTGACAGATCCAAAACCCAATGGCCAGCATTCCTAACTTTCCTGAACACTGCTCAGATGAAAACTATGGAATGAATGAATAACTGAAATGAGAAGTCATAACTCAAGAGCTGTGCATTGAACGGACAGTGGCCACTGGTGTGTTTTAGATGCCAGAGGCAGAATTGCTGGCTTGGGAAGTAGGGAACTGGATTCCAGTCTTTGCTCTACCACTAACTTGTGTGGCATTGAGCAAGTAACAGTTCTCTAACCTGTGCACTGGAGGGCCACACAGTATCTAAGGTCCCTTCCAGCTCTGGAATTCTGTGTTCATTTTAGTTCTGTCTGCTGAGGAGTGGGAGATGATGAACATGTGTGGGTACCAGCCAGGCAGTCTCCTCATCCTTCTTGGCCAGCAGCCCTGTCCTGAGGTACTCATTCCTTCAGAAGCATGGGCATCTCTAGGCCCAGAGCACCCTGAGAAGCTGTCCGAATATGCCACATTCGTGAGTAGGTTCTGGTTGTCCACTACCTATGCCCTGGCAGGGCCATGAATGACCACACTCGTGATGTCCTTCTCCTTCCCCTGGTATCTGTTCTTCTAAAGTGATCCAAGAGGTAGGCTAGCCCTGATGTGGGCTTTCCATAGATTCTGCAGGGGGAGCTTCTGGTCTGCCCATGTTTCCTCTCCTCTTCCTGTTCTAGAGCCAGACAGCAAGCATCCAGGCCCCAGCCCCTCTACTTACCACCTGTGTGGCCTTGGTCAGCTCCCTTAATATCTCTGTGCATCGGTTTCTTCAATCAGGAAATGTGGATAGCATTCGTTTCTACCTCATAGGGTTAATTGTAAGATAATGAGATGATTTATATAAAGCAGTTAGAACAGTGCTTGGCACATCACAAGTACGAAGTACCTGGCTGCCTTCACCCCTTAAATATCTGTGCCCCATTCTCAGGCAAGTAATAGAGCTACTGAGGTAAATAGGACACCATCTCTGCCCTGAGGAGTCCAGTCCAGGGCCATTCACCGAGTGCCTCCTGGGTGGTAGACACCTGGCCTGGATTGCCTCACTGAATTCCCACCACAGCCCAGTGTGATGCTTATTCCTATTTCACACCCGAGGAAACTGCAGCCCAGGGACATCACGTGACACTCCCAGCATCTCTCAAGTAGTGAATGGCAGTGCTGGAACCGGAGCTCAGTTCTCTTAGGCTCCAAACCCAGTGCTCTTTCCACCAGCCTCACGCAGCTACCGTGAGGCCGCCCTCGCGTGGTTTGTTTTGAAAAGAAAAAGAAGCGGGGCACAATGGGAGTGAACCTGATGGGAAGTAAATCTCTCCTGCTCAGGGCTCCACGTTTTGCTCTCAGAAGCAGGGGAAAGGCAAGGCCCATGAGCCCAGCTCCCAGCAGCCCTTGCTTTCAGCCCATCTGAAAAGGATCCGTCTTTAAAAGCAAGGAGCCAGAAAAAATAATTCATACTAAAAACAAACTCTGTCATGAGTCATTTGACTTTGCTTTCCCCTGAACCCATAGTTTATGTCTTGGGCGAGCTAAGGCTAAAGGAACATCTGATAAGTTTTAGGCCAGCAGAGCCATTATTTAAGGAGCTTTGCGTCCAATATGTGCCTGTTGGACCCCGTGATTTAAATCAAGGCTTGCGTCGATGGGGCCTGACCATTTGTTATTTTTCTCGTAGTCATATTGGGGTGTGATTGTGTAGTAGTTTTATCAAGATGACAAGAAATCACTTTGGTCCGTGTTTCAGAAGTTCTTGAGCCATGAACTAGCCTATGTGGTGGTTATTCTGAGTGAATGTGTGCCCAAGAGGAATGTGTATATGTGCGCACAAGTTCAGATGTGTAAACAACTTTGCAACTGAGGGAGCGAAGGAGGGAAAGGCAGCTTCCCCGTGAGCTGCTTTCCATTCCCATCAGCAACGGATGAAGCCTCAGCCCTGGGTGGACACCACCCAGAGAGCAAGGCAAGTGACTCTGTCTATGCGGCCAACTTGCTCTTTTTAGATAAGTGAAAAGTCAGGGTGCCTGGGTGGCTCAGTCGGTTAAGCGTCTGACTTTGGTTCAGGTCATGATCTTGCGGTCTGTGAGTTCGAGCCCCACAGCTGACAGCTCAGAGCCTGGAGCTTGCTTTGAATTCTGTGTCTCCCCCTCTCTCTCTGCTCCTCCCCCATTCACGTTCTGTCTCTCTCTCTCTCTCTCTCTCTCTCTCTCTCTCTCTCTGTCAAAAATAAATAAACATTAAAAAAATTTTTAGATAAGTGAAAAATAACAAGAATACACTTACATCATAAAAACTCGAACACTCTAGGACTACAGAGTAAAAGACAAAAGGCACAAACCTCACTTGATCCTAGACATAATCACTATTATACAATGTGCATATCTTCTGAACTCTTTTCATGCTTTTGCAGACGCATATATGTGCATGTATAAGATCATATACTACAAATTGTCCTGCAAGGTTGGTTTTTTTTCATTTATAAGGTATTTTGGAGTATGTTAGAGCACATAGAGCTGCCCCATGCCCATTACATACTGACATTAATTCCAGAGTCTGTATATGAAAAAATTATTTAACCGCTGTCTTACTGATAGACACTTAGGTAGTTTCTATAATCTGGCTTTTATAAACGGGGATCCAGGGACCATCTTTGCTGTGGCGCTTGATATACAAGTATGAAAACCTCTCTTGGAGAGATTTGAAAAGGCAGAAATGGTCCTGGAAAGATTGTGCATTTAAAATGTTAGCTGTGGCCAAAATGTCCTCCACAAGGGCTGTCCCGATTTGTATTCCTGCCAGCGGTGTCCCTGTGCCTTTGCCAATACCGGGTGTTGTCAGTTGGGTAACATTTTTGCCAATTTCTTGGGCAGGAGAGGACTCTCCATTGTTGTTTGCCTTTGCTCTGTTACTAGTAAGAATGAACATTTTCTTCATCTCCTTGGTCACTTGACTTCTGTTTTCTGTTAATGGCCTCTTAATACCCTTTCTTCATTTTCCCTTGGGGTCTCTCTCTCATTGACTTGGAGTTTTTTGTATGCTCCGTATATCAGCCCTTTGCCATATATATTGAAGAGCTTCTTATAATATGTCCCCCACCATCTACCTTTGCCTGTGATGTCTGGTACAGCAGTGTTAAGTTTTCATATACTTGTATCTGCTACTCTCAGTCTCCGTGACTTCAGGATTTCTTGGAAATGTTCCCTGTAAACTATTTCTTCTCCTACAACTGTTTTTCAGAATGCTAACATTTTAGACCAGAGCACACCAGGTTAGCAGAATGGTCTGTGGGTTTGTGCAGACATTCTTGGTGATTTCACCATTAATTATGGGAAAATTCTGAAACCATATGGATCAGTCATTAGGCAAATGAGAGGCAGCAGAGGTCTGGCTAAAGCATGCAACCTGAAGTCATTTATATGGGCTTTGGGCCATGTCCAGGACCCTTTACTTGCCATTTGATTTGGGGACATCACTTTGCTGCTCTGTGCCTTAGTTTATTTCTTTGCAAAATGAAGTGAATCACAATTTCAGACCTTATTATGAGGTTTAACAACTCCCATGTTTCAGCATGTGGTCACTATTCAGTACGTGTTTGTTTCTGTCTTTCCTGACAAAAGGCCTTTCTCCCCCCCCTGAATATTTAAATATAACTGGTCATTTAAAACTGTTGACTTCCATCTCTTCTGAGGATTTTGTAGCTGAATAGTGGGATCAGCTTGCTCATGAGTGGAACTAAGGCAATTTCCTCATGATGCATCTCAGTGGGCCTAAAGGAAACAAAACACCTACACCATTGCTCAATGCTGGAAAATTCTCCAGGGTGGCCGACCCCTTTTGGAGGAGAGAGCCAAGGCTCTGGGGTACTACTTCAGTTGATGTGGGTGGACAGTTCTTCTTCCAGAACTTTTGTTCTCACTGAGCCTCTTGCCCACGCAGAGATAATTCCCTCTGCCTCTGAAACCCTCTCCTCTTCCCCTCACCTCGCCTGGCATCCTTCCCTTCTTACGCCAGCATTGTGCTAGAGATCAGGAGCTCAGACACTTGAGCTGGACTGCGTGGCTTCAAAATCCAGCTCTGCCATGCTTACTTGTGAAGCTTGGAGCAGGGGGTTAATTTCTCTCTGCCTCGGTCTTCCTACCTGTAAAATGGGAATTCTAGTGTTACCTACCTCATAGACCTGTCACAAGAGTTAATATTTATAAAGCACTTGGCACACAGCACAGTGTTCAGGGAGCTACAAAGAAAACATATGTGGTATCTGAATCCCATCTCCTCCTCTTCTAGCCAGTTAACGCTGCATGACATACGTTTCCTGACCTCAGCTTTCTCATTTGTAAAATGGGTATGAAAACATCTACTTAATAGAGCTGCCGGGAAAGTCACATGGGATAATGTGTGTACCGATTATAGGTACTCAATCAGTGGTGGCTACTGTGGTGATGATTCTAGAAAAGGACACGAGTGAACATGCAGGGAGGCTGGTGATTGATTTAAAAGAAAAGACTCGAGTCAGACACTGGGTTAGAATTTAGCCTCCCACTTGGCCCTAGGACCTTGTACTTAACCTCTTCAACATGCAGTCTCCTTATCTATAAAACTGGATTGATAACGGTGCCTACTTCTAGGCTTATTACAAAGGGGGAAAATGATAATCAATTGGGCACATAGAAAATGCTTAATAAAATGAACTGTTATTGATTGTTCATGGCTCCTGTCCATCCGTGGGAAGATCCCTGCCTGCAGTCAGGGGTCCCTGGTTAGAAGGAATGGCAGGACAGCCACATCCCCAACCCAATCTGCTCTCCTGCATATCTGGAGCACAAAATAGGAAAGAGGATCAAACTCAGGAAGGGAAACTGAAGCAGAAGCTTGGTCTCTGGGGAGCAAGCCAAAATGATTGGGACAGAGAGAACGACACAATGAAGTATGTCCATCAGGATCTATCTGCAGCGACGCATCTCATTTTAATTCTTAAAACAGTCCTGTTGGGTAGGTATTATTATTTCCTATTTTTACCTGGTGAAACTAAGGGTCAGAGAGATTAAGTGACTTGCTCAAGGTCACACAACTAAAAAGTGGAGAAACCGGGATTTGAGCCCAGGTTTATCCGACCCCAAATCCCTAATGATATGCTGTTAATATATGTCCTGCCTCTGTTGAGAATGACTCATAGGCCAAGGGAGAGGGGGAGGAGGAGGGAGGGATGACCCTGTTTCTCTGGGAAGAGGCAGGGCAGTAGGCCTGGAGCTGACAGGCTGTATGTAAAAATTTGGAAATTTAGCCCTAAAAGACAAAAGAGTGTTTTCAGCTGAGGCCATTTCCAACTGTACCCTATGTACTAGGCCAAGGGTAAACCAAAACACAGCCATAAATAGTATTCCCCAGAATTCCTGTCACAACAGCCCACTGTGCTCCTTCTGTTTGGAGATGGATGTTGAAACGCCCCACAGGAAAATGGCTGAATCTGTCACTGTTCCTGAAGTCAGTCATAGCCCATTCCAATGATATATGTGCCTTCGGTGTGAATCATCAGGAATCATGAGATGTCCGCCATTGTGGAGCGCTGACCGACAGCCTTGCCCGAGCAATCAGGAGCATCCTTGGACTTGAGGCAGCCTTCCTACAGCCACTGCTTTGAAGGGGCCCATCCTAGTTTAGCAGGCATGTCCCAGCTTATTACAAAATATGTTTTTACAGCTATCCCTCCTCTATCAAAGCTGAAATAACTTTGAACAACTTATCTAGTCTAATGTGTTTAAAAGACAGGGACATTTGGTTCCAGAGTAGGAAGTGATGAGAGAAAGGTTATAGAGAGAAAACCTGAGACTGGAATCTGGGCCTTTGGATTCTTCATCCAAATCCTGTCTAAAGCTGTTCTCCTGAACCTTTCCACAAGGTCTGCTAGCCTCTCCGAAAGGCAGGGAAGGAGGTTGTGTTTGTACTTGGTGCTTTCTACCCTACCCCCAACTTCAGTACTTCTTTTCATCTGTCAAAATAACTAGGCCTGTGTGCTCAACTCTTGTTCCTGGAGAAGCATTTTCTCAGATTTCCAGAGTTCTTGCCCCTCACCTAGCCAGGACTTTTTCCTATTTAGGGCAGTGCTGCCCTTTGAACAGTGGGAAGTCCTCTTGGCCAGGAGGATGCCTGGCTCAGCCCCTGTTGGGTGGCTTTTCCTCAGAGGAGACTTTGTCTCCCCAGGCATTGTTCCTCATCTCTAGGGGCCAGGAGAGGAAGAGGGAAGCAGTAAATGTTAGTTGATCACCCGTAACTTACTTGGTTATATAGCCATGTTTACTTTTTTAAGTTTATGTATTTTGAGAGAGAGAGAGAAAGAGAGAGGGGCAGAGAGAAAGGGAGAGAGAGAATCCCAAGCACGCTCAGTGCTGAGAGCCCAGAGCCCGAGGCATGGCTTGAACCCATGAACCTTGAGATCATGACCTGAGCCAAAACCAAGAATCAGAGGCTTAACCAACTGAGCCACCCAGGTGCCCCTCTGTAGCTACATTTAGTTTGTAAGTTAGCTGTGTGAGGTAGGTAAATATTAGTATTTCCGTTTACAAATGAGGAGTTAGAGGAGCTCCTGGGTGGCTCCGTCGGCTAAGCGTTTGACTCTTGACTTTGGCTCAGGTCATGATCTCATGGTTGTGAGATCAAGCCCTGCATTCGGCTCTGCACTGGGCATGGAAACTGCTTGGGATTCTCTGTCTCCCTGTCAAAAAGAAAAAACGAAAACAAAAACAAGGAATCCAAAGTCCAGAAAAAGGCAGATATGCTTGCTCAAAGCTACACAGCTGGAAAATGAGAGAGTTGGGACCTGAACCTAGATTTGCCTCAAAATCCAAAGTATAAATTCTTTCAGGTTCATCCAGCTGGAGAAAGGGGGATTAATGAATGTGCACACATACGCATGTGCATGCACACAAAGAGTAAGAAGAATGCCTTCTAGACTGTGGAGTGCTGCCCACCGGTGAAGGGTGGTAAGAATGACATTTTGCCACCCAGTCAGACCAGTGCTGAGTCCTTGGGGAAACTGGCTTTCCACAAGGAAGTCTGGGAATCACAACCCTTACTCACATGTGAGAGGAGGTGGGAAGCTATTTAGCTATTTAGCAAGAGTCTATGAGTAGTCCAGTATTTCTCAGATGTCATCAACGGCTCCTGCAGGCAGAGCCAGATGCATGATTTGTGGGATCCAGGGACAGGGAAGTCCCCCCTTCCCACAGGCCTGCTGCCTCAACTCATGACTGACAGGTGACCCCCAGGGTTTCCAGCTTCCCGTCCAGCACCCTACGGCAGTGGGGGTGGCAGGGAGAGCCACGGCCTTGCCCCACCTTGAGACACCAGCCGCTCACTATCTGACCTGGCTCTTCCCACACCTGTGCTTGGCCCTGTGTGCCCCCCACCTCACGTAGCCCGTCACCACCCCAGAGGTGCACAGTCAGCAGCGGGATGTGGAATAGGGCAGAAGGCAGAGAGCAGACAGCCAAGAACCTGCTTGAGGAAAGGAAAGGCAACAGCCAGCCCCCAGCCCACCTTTCGTTGTCCCATCAGCCTTTATTTGCAAAGCACACATTCAAAGATAAAATTATTAAGAATTTCACGGCAATGACTACAGATCACTAAACCCCAAGCCTGGGCTCTCCCTGACATGGGACCCTGGGCGACAGACAACACAGAGGGCACACCCATGACGCTGGCCCTCACTGGCCCTTAACAAAGGGCCCTTTGCAAAGTTCCAGGCCCTTAACAAAGTTTCACCAGCCAGTGGGAATTGAAAACAAAAGAGCGGTGCATTGAGTTTTTAACAACGCTAAGTGTAGACAGTTTCAATAGGTTACCTTTATTCTGAGATCGTGGTAACTTTTTTTTTATTATGTTAAAATCACCTATTTGTTATGACGTAAGGGTCAGAGCACAGGTCAAGTAGTTGTGGGGTTTTTTGTACGTCTTATTTTTAAGGTCCTTATGTGGCAAAATAAAAAGCTGGTAATTCTTTGCTGGTTTCCAAAATGGATCCACAATGTGGGAGCTCCTGAGCTAGGCCTTATGAGAAGATAGCCCTTCCTGCCTGAGGGAAAGAACCTTTTCCCCCAGCCACCAGCATCAGACGGGCTCCACCCGGCCTACAGTTAGCATTGTTGTTGTACGTGTTAGTATTTTCTTCTTGGTGCATCTTCACTTTCATGAAGTCTGAAGTCTGGTGGCATCTGTCACAAGAGGCAAGACAAAATAAGGGCATCGAAACCAAAATTAAATGTTTGAAACTTCCCAGTTTCCTATGACCCCAGAGAGAGCAGGGCCTGAGGACAGTTACTTCCCCAAATCGCCCAACCATCCACAGCCCCTGAGGAGAGGTGATAATACATCCAGGACAGACCCAGCCAATGTCTTACGTCTTGATGTCATTATTAATAATTGATCATCAGAGGGATTAGGACCCAAAGGTGAGTTTTACTGCAATAATAAACTGTGGCCACCCTAATTACCCGTGCCGTCATCTCTCCTGAGACAGCAAGCCCCAGAGAGGCGGCTGTTTTCTCTGGGCAGAAAGCCCATGGCGGCCAGTGGAAAGGTTGCATCTGTCAGCCTGGAGCCTGGAGGATCCACTTTGTTTCTGGGCTTCAAAGACTTAGTGGTGGATGAATCTCTGTAATTCCCAGCACAGTGGCTTCTCCCATTGCATTGTCTTGCAGGCACATCAAGCTGAAGGCCAAGCCACTTTCCATCCTTTGATGAGGTAAAACACATCAACACAGTGGTCCACTGAACTCTGGAAGTAGACGGCATGCAGTGCCTTGGGGGCATGGCAGCCTAAATGGTTTTACTCCAGAAGATGCAGAATTAAACATAAAACAGACAGCTGATTGCTGTTATATTCACGTGCACAAAACCAATCATGAGGGTGTCTTCTCAGCTATAGAACCAGAGAGGCTTTCCCTGGAATAGACTTGATGGTAGACGTGGCTTTAGGGTGTAAGGAGGAAGGGAGGAGGAAGGAGACAAAGAGGAGGGGATAAAAATAACAAGTCTGATAGGTGGATAGTTTTGAAATGCACAAAGTCTGTGCTATTTAATGGGGATTATTTTTTTCTTTTTATTCCGTGTAGGTAACATATGCAAAGAAATCTTTGCCGATACTGGCTTCAGAGTCCCGGGTTTAAGAAGCCAATCATTGACCCGAGGAAAAAGTTTTATAAATCACACTTTCAAGCCTTTCAGACAAAAGAACAATTTGGGGCAAGCTAGAGAGTTTGCAGGACATTTCGGTGACATTTCTCCATGCCCTTTGTTTCCCCCTTTCAAGAAAAGCCCTTTCTTTCCTTGCCGTCTCATGTAACAGCTTGGGATTCTTGACCCCCAACCCCCACCCCAGAAATGCATTTGAACTTGCTGGGTTTGTTAAGACTTGGGGCATGAAGCGTTTTTCCATGGTAGAAACGTTCTGGCATTCCAAAGCAGAACTAATGTGGGATTTGGGAAGGCTGCCCTATTTGTGCACTTAATTAGGGCTCCCCAAAGGCAGCTGATCCATCGTTGTCATAGGAAACCGACGCTGAGGCCAGGGAGGGCTGACACTGTGTGAGCACCCAGGAGAGTACTGAACATGGATTCCACACCTGTTCTCCACTGACTGGAATCAGGATTTAAAGGAAGTAAAGTTGGGGGCTGTCTGACAACGCCCATATGGATCTCAGGCCTGATTTCAGCATTCAGTGTGTGATCAGTGTTTGAGTCAAGTCCCCAAACACTTGGAGATACTGGGGACTAGAGCAAGGCTCCCTTTGGGTTTATGAAATAAGGTCTTGGTTCTGATAAGATCCTTGACGTTGACAAAAATTATAGTGAACAGCTATAGACTTTAGAGTCCCACAGGTCTGTGCTCTAAGTCTGACTCTGCTACTGTTAGAAGATGCCAGATTTTGGAGAAGATCTTCATTTCTAATCCTTTTTTAAAAAAAAATTTTAATGTTTATTTATTTTTGAGAGAGAGCCAGACAGAGACAGAGTGCGAGCAGGGAAGGGGCAGAGAGCGAGGGAGACACAGAATCTGAAGCAGGCTCCAGGCTCTGAGCTGTCAGCACAGAGCCCAACGCGGGGCTCGAACTCTTGAACCGTGAGATCATGACCTGAACGGAAGTCGGACACTCCACCAACTGAGCCACCCAGGCACCTCGAAGTTCTTCATTCCTGAACTTTGGGTTTCTGCCCTGTAAAGGGGCATTCTAACACCTATTCCATGGGTTCCTTATAATGCTAACAACAGCTAACCTTTCTTGAGCAGTTACTGTGTGCAGGGCACTGTTCTAAGAGCATGAACTTTATTAATTCTTCAGTCCTCTGTGGACCCAGTGAAGTGGATTGTGTATTAGAGGTTGGCAAACCACTCCCCGTGGGCTGATTCTTGCCCACTGCCCATTTTTGCAAATACTGTTTTATTGGAAGACAGTCATGCCCATTTGCTCACATAGACTCTGTGGCTGCTTTCACACTGCAACTGCAGGGCTGAGTGGTTGTAACAGAAGCTGTGCATCCCTCAAACCCTGAGATATATTTGCTATCTGACCCTTTACAGAAAAAAAAAAAAAAATTTGCCAACTCCTGCTTTAAATGATCCCAATTTAAAGATGAAGAAAAATATAGCATAGGCATTTTGCATAACTTAACAGCTCACACAGCTGGTAGCTGATCGAACTGGGATTGGAACCCAGAAGCCTGGTTCCAGAACACAAGGTCTTCACCAATGTCCTGTACATCATGTGTACAAAGCTCCTAGCACAGTGCCAGACACACGGGAGACACCGACTGCCTTCGTTTCGTTAGCAATTCTCTGCATTCCCTTGTAGAACTCCTTTTCCTCTGCCTTAGGTTCCTATGATTTCCGATTGCTTTTTCCTTCTCTTCTGCCAGCTTGTCTTTTCAACTCAGCGGATTTCTGAGCAGTTTTATCCCCATTATCTCAATCCATCAAACACCGCTATGAGGCTGGTATTATTGTCTTGATTTAAAAGAAGAAAACCACTCCCAAGCTCCCAGGAATTTTTACACTCCATTTGGAAACCCTCAGAGTAAAAGTCTCACTAGGAGCTTTTAGAACATTTGTTTTATGCTGAAAACTAACATTAAAGGAAAAAAATAAGTAACCCAGCAGTTACTCAAGAAAGGATTACAGTCTAAGTGGGGTGAGAAAATCAAAATACTGGAACAATGGCAAGTATTTAAAAGTTCTTTAGTACATACTGTAGATGGGAATGACTCTGGAGAGGTGGGATGTGGGTACGTGGACAGTTTCCTGGAGACAATCCAGTGTGAGGGGGCCTTGAACACGGGGCAGGATTTGAAAGAGGCTCATATTGGGGCATCATGGGAAGGAACCACGGAGAGAGACATGGAAATGGAAACATCCCAGAGGAGCAAGTCCAGCAAATTCCTGGGGGCTGTTGGAAGTCAGATTGGGCAATTAGCATGGGGGGAGAATGTGCAAGACTTTGAAGCCCAGAGAGAAGGATCTGGGTTTTAGAATAATAATAGTGATAATTATGATGGTACTTAACGTGCACAATTATTGACCCAGGCATTATATATGCATCCTCTCCTTTAACCCAGCCAACTATTTTTGACCCAGGCATTATATATGCATCCTCTCCTTTAACCAAGCCAACTATTTTGTGCTGATGATAATCTTAGGTTCTGCCTGTGAAATAGTTCCTGCTTGCTGTGATGCGGTTATCTATTGTCAGTCTCTCGTGCACTCAGACAGAGAGTACCAGGGATTAGAAGCTCCCCACCACCTTGACCAGTCTGATACCTCCCACCACAGGCACTGGGGAGCTATGGAGTGCTTTCGAGTGGGGGATGCCATAATGAAGGGAGCTACTTTGCCCAGAAAGGCTGGATGGGAGCTGGGAAAGACAGGAAGAAGGATGTAGTATGAACCCATATGTGTGGAATGCAGTTGTGACGCAACCTTAGATTGTGCCACGGAAGCTTGAATTTGGGATGACTGAAGAGCACATAGCAAGAAGACAAGGACACAGAGTCTGAAGAGATTTAGGTTCAAGTCCCGGCTCCGCTGCTAAAGCTGCACTGCGTAAAAGGAGGACAAAGGAGCTCCCATGAGCTCCGGGAGGGGGTAAGAACCAGAACAGCAGAGAGCACTTAAACAGTTGCACGTGCCAGCACTTTGCACATTCTCTTCTAGGCACTTGCTATATATTAGCTCATGTGCTCTTCATAGAAACCCCATTAGATAAAGGACATTGTTATCCCTTTCGTGTAGATGGGGAGACACTGAGGCACAGAGAGATTAAGTAACATGACTGGTCACACAGCTGGTAAATAGAGAAAGTAAGCTTTGAACCCAGGCCCCTGAGTCCATGCTCTTAATCCCTTTCACACTGTCTCTAGGGTGATTTTACCCACAGGAGTGTTCTGGGGTTAAAGTTATCCTTTCCCACCCCTTTCTCTGTGTGTTGACACTCTGTCACCACACCATGGGCTCAGGGACCTCCCCCGAGAGGGCCTGCCACAGTCTGACATCTTCCACAGCCTGTCTAGAACTTTTCACTGCATCCCCTGACCCCAGACCCTCACCCCTGGCACTCCCAGTGCCCTTGGTTCTAGCTTCCTGCCACGACAGGACTGGCACCGGGGACCACCCCCCCCCCCCCCCAGCTCCCTTTCTTGGAATAATTTGCTTTGCCCTTGGGGCACTTTTACCTCTTTTATTCAAGATGACACTCCAGCCCAGCAGCCAGGATCCTCCTCCCCTGCCAGCCCACATAGCTCTTCTGAACAGGACTCGGCCACCTTCTCCAGGTCAGTCCCTGGTAGCTCGGCCAGTCCCACTTGTTCCTCAGAGCTGCCAGTCCAGAAGATGCGGCTATCCCAGGGAGTCAAAGAAGGCTTACTCACCCTGGTTGAGTCATCTTAGCAAAAGAAGTCAAAAGTGCCTTTAAAAAAAAATGCTCTTAAGAGCTGAAAGAAGGCCTACCTTCTTAGGGCACTATGAGAAGTCAGTGAGGTGATGTGTGTGAGTGGGTATCACAGCACCTGCCCAGTAGTAAGTGCTCAATAAATGATTGTTATTGTCAGCATTGTACTAAGTATCATTACATAAAGTATCATTCATGACTCCCTGGAGGTATTTCCTTCAGACAGTTACATATTCACCATTTATCAGGAGGCAACGATTTACCAGATCCCTGTCTGGTACAGATACAGGCTGGATAAGTATGTTCGTAAAAGGAAGCAACACATGTTGGTCACTTATTTTAAACTAGACACTGTTCTTGGTGTTTGGGGACATTATTTCGTTTAATCTTGAGGAGGTCTTTGCAGGAGATGCCATAATTGTCATTCTACAGCCGAAGAAACTGAGGTTCAGAGAGGTCAACTCACCAAAGACGTGGCCAGTGATTGAGTATTCTTAAATATTCTTTCTCAACTATTCTTAAATAGATCAAGATATTTTGAGATCAAGTCCTTGCTGTTGGATGATCCATATTTTATTCCCATGCCCATGCAGTAGAATGCCTTTATTTATGTACATTTCTGGCTAAAGTTCATAGAAAGGAGTTTTTGATTTCATCTCTATCGATGAGTGTTTTTGTGCCCGTCTTGGCATGCAAGTGGTGAGCTTGGTGTGCTTTCCTCTGATGAGTGTGGCTTTCGTCATCATCCAGGATACCATCTCTCATTACCTGGGACTAGGAGTGGAGAGGGAGAAGGTGGCTGGTAAGGATCTCACACTGGACTCACCTAAGACCTAGTTTGCAAGTAATTTTGTTTTTTAAACAAGTCCCAGTCATAAGCTTGCTTCTTGGATTGGTGCCCTTTGCCTGTAGCCATTGAAAGCCAAGCATGTCAAGGAAAAAAAGGTCCTTCAGTTAGTTGAGGTTTTATTCTGGTTCTACTTTGGTGGTTTGAAACTAATTACAGACTCTGGGTTGTGCCTACAAGTACAAAATGAAATGAGAGTTTGAGCCAATTACTTTAATAACGAAGAGAGGAAAATCCACTTTTCTTTCCATTATCTAAAGATTTCAGGCATATGTAAGTTTCTTTTAAATTGAATTATGTGAAAAGTTGGCCTCAAGCCTTCATTTCACTTTGCTTGCCTAGAAACCGTCTGAGATTTTGTTTCAGAGAGGGGGTGGCATGCCTTAGACTGCTTCTGTGGGACTAGAGGGTCGGGTCAGCATAATTGCAGGCCAAGAAATGTTGGTATTGTTGTGATAGAATATTTGTGTGTACTTGTCGGGGGGAGGTGTTTCCAGATGACTCTTCATTTACATTGAAGAAAAAAAAAAAAAAAGGCTGGAGTACCTAGAATAAATTTCAAGATGAGTTTTCATTCATGTCCTGTACTGATTGACTTGCTTCATGACTGTGGCCTACAAGGCCCGCCTGGCCTGGCACCCAACCCCTTTCGGACTCCACCATCTGCTCCTGACCAGGCCACACCACCTACCATGGCTTCTTTCTTTTCTTTGTGCATACTGAGCACACCCCCCAGCCTCAGGGCCTTCCTAATGCCCGTTCCCTTCTGCATGGAATTCTCTTTCCCTAGATATTTCCATGGTTCCCTCCCCCATTTCCTTCAGATCTCTGCTCAGATATCATTTCACAGATATCATTTTATCAGAGAGACACCATTCTTGGCCACCCATGCAGACGGCTTGCTCCATTCATCCTTCGTCATCATTGCCCTACTTTTTTCTTCTAGAACTGACAACCTCCTGACTTAATATATGGGTACGTGCATTATATGCACGTGTGTGTGTGTATTATTTTGACAAACTTTATTTTTTAGAACAGCTTTTTTTGTTTACAGAAAAATTGTGAAGATATGATTTTCATAAACCCCATCTCGGTTCCCCTTACTATTGACCTCTTTCCCTTATTGTTACCAACTTAGGTATGTTATGATGAGTCAGCCGGTATGGATGCGTTATTAGCTAACGTCCCTGTTTTATTCCTAAGTTTTTATCTAGTGTCTTCTTTATGTTCCAGGATCTCATCCAGGATACCCCATTACATTCAGTCATCATGTCTCCTTAGGCTTCTCTGGTTTTTGATGACCTTGACAGCTTTGAGGAGTGGTAATCAGATATTTTGTAGAATGCTCCTCAGCTGGGATTTGTCTGATATTTTTCTCATGATTAGACCAGAGTTAAGATTTGGGGGGAAGAAGACCACACAGACAAAGTGCCATTCTCACATTATATCAAGTTATAGACTATCAACCTGACTTACCTCTGTCAGTATTGACCTTGGTCCCCCAGCTGAGGTAGGGTTTTCAGGTTTCTCCACTGTAAAATACTTTGTTTTTCCTCTTTCCCTGTACTCTTTGGAAGAAATCACTATGTGCAATGCACACTTAAGGAATGCTGCATTTCCTCAAGCGTAGAATGTCTACATAGATTTGGAATTACTCTTCATGGGACATTTCTGTCTTCCCATTCATTCTTTCATTCATTCCTTCATCCAATTGCTTTAGAACAGTATGAACTCATAGACATTTATGTGCTATTTTGGGCTATGACCCAGTATTATTCTGTTATTTGTTCTGGTTTTGGCCATTGGGACTCCTCAGATGGATCCTTTATCTCTCTGAAATAACCCCTCATTTCGTTTGTTCTTTTTTATTGCTTCCTTACTTTCTGACACTACAAGATCCTCTAAGCTCATTTTGTCTGTTTCCTGCCCCAGCACCAGAATCAGCCACTCTCCATGGAGCCCTGATTCTTTTTGCTGGAGGATGATAACAAACACCAAGATCTGGGCACTAAGTGTGCTCATTGCTACTGAGCTGTTGTTGCTTCCTAGACCCACCCTGTTGACAGTGTGAGCAGATACCTGTGTGTGTACTAATCTATGCGTATACCCATATCTATAAATATTTATATATGTAATCATCTCTGTCCACATTAAGCTAACCATTAGTTTATACTTTATCTCCAACACTAATCTCTTATCACATGAGTCATTCTAGCTTCCCTCTCTTGCTTTTCTGTAAGCTTCCACTCAAGTAGTGAGAAGCCTGGCACCTGCCATGTACCCTGCCTTTTCTTAATTATCCAGTTACAATATACAAGTATAGAAATACCAGAATTGTTAACTTTATCAACTGGAGTATATTGCTGATGTACAGTCTCTGTTGCCCTGTATAAACTCTCCTCATTTCCAGAGTTACTTAGGTCAGTCCCTTTATCTTCCACAACCTTCAGTGACATTGTTTCATATGTTTGGAATACAGTTGGATGCCTTGTCACATATAGCACTTTCCATTATGGGTTACACAGTGCATGATTCCAATTATGTGACATTCTGGAAAAGGCAAGATCATTGGGGCAATAAAAAGACCAGAGGTTGCTAAAGTCTCAGGGAGAGTGGGGGAGGATTAAATAGGTGAGTCACAGGGATTTGGGGGTGGGGGTGTGGGTAACTGGTGAAACTATTATGATACTGTCATTGTGCATGCATGACATTGTGCATTTGCTAGAACTATTGAACATTGTAGCACAAAGTGAACTTGAAGGTGTGCATTGTATCAAATGTATTTTCTGCCTCTATTAATAGGATTATATGGTTTTTATTCTTAAACCTATGGATGTGGTGAATTCATTATTGATTGTTGAATGTTGAACCATCCTTGCATACCTGGAATAAATCCCACTTAGCTGTGATGCATCCTTCTTTTTATACTTAGTTGGATTTTATTTACCAATATTATGCTGATGATTTTTACATCTATATTCATGAGAGATACTGGCTTTTGGTTTTCTTTTCTTGTAATGTAGTTAAGTTTGGGGGGAATAAAAAGTCACACGCACATTTTCACCTGTGGGGCGTCGGTGCCTCTAACCACTGCGGCGTTCAAGGGCCAAGGGTATATCTCCTTAATGTATTTCCTGACTTTCCATATCAGGATGTAAACTCATGAAAAACCAGGGGCTATGTCACTTTTACTCACTGCTCTGCCTTCAGTAGCTAGAATAAGTACCCTGCTCAGGGTAGGTGTTTGATAAATATTTGTTAAATAAATTAATCAGTTGATTTTTACGGAGCACATCATTGTACTAGGCATTGTGCTCCGGAGGGAGAGACAACAATGAGAAAGAAAATGCCACGCATCTACAGTTGTCCCAGGGGTGGTAGGGGGCCATGGTGGATAGACACTTAAGATGGAAAAAAACAGACTGTGGAGCAGAGGATAGGGAGGTATTGAAGTGTAGAAGACACGCACCTGAGCTAGCCTGGGCAAAAAGAAGGTAAGACATTTCCAGAAGGGGAAAGCACCGCCTGAGTTGAGTTGTCGAGAATGCAGTGGCTAGCCTCTGTGAGCAAGAGCTATCCTGGTTGGGAGGCCAGCGCAGGCCCGATAAAGTCCATGGCGGACGATGTGCGAAGTGATTTTCTCACCCCACCTCATGTAACCCATTAGTACTCCACACAAGGCAGGAACTATTAACTCACTCTACAGGTCAGAAAGTCCAAGTGACTCGACAAAATGTCACCCATGCTGAGTGACGACGGAGCAAGTCTGTTTTCTGTCCAGGGCTCATTTTCTTTCTGCTACATAGATGACTAAGGCACGACTCAGGCTCTGGCGAAGGAGCCAAACACAGAAACAGATCTTTATGGTATCAGTGCTTCCTTGGAATGTGCTTTATTGTTGTTTTCTTTAAGACTTCGGCCCTAAAAGTAGTAAGCTGAAAATCAGGGCTGCTTTGCGAATGCCCACAAACCACTGGGGGGGAGTTTTGTCAAAGAAGGCGGGAAAGAAAAATAAATGTGGGCTTCTGCTCTTTAAACCTCAGCCCAGTGAGCCCGGCTTCCCGGAATACTTCAGGCCGCTTCAAAGGCCTATTGTGGAAAGTCTCCAGATGTGCGTGGAAAACCTCACTGGGGAGCTTCCCAGTGAAGAGGCCTTTTAAGCTTGAACTGAGATGAAGGAAGTTGACGTGATGAGTCCTACCAGGTGGCCCATTTTCTGAAGGAGCCCAGATTCCACCACGACCTTAGGAAGGCAGGCTGGGGGAGGGTGGGCTTAGCCAGTTCAGCTTCCTTTGCCAAAACGGCATCTTCTTTGTTTGCAGAAAGCAGTGGTCTTTTTTGCTGTAGTGAGAGGTAGGGGGCACTCAAGAAGTGATTTATCTACCTGTAAATTGTTAGTGACATCTTGTGAGGGCTGGATGGGGTTTCAAGAGTAGAAAAAGTCGAGGTCCTGAATGATCCGTGCCAGTCCCGACCAACGATGCCTCTCTGAGCAGCAGCATCCTTTGGATTTTTATCCTGATGCTTTGCCCTGCATCTCCGTTAGAGCTTTTTACCCCGTACCCTATATCTGTCCTCAGTTTGAGGCCCCATCTTCCTTTTGCTAGGCACTTTGAAGTTAGAGAGACTCAGGTTTAAATCCTGGCTCTCTGGATAGCTGTCTCATCTCGGACAAAATAACTTTAGTGGCACCGAGCCTCAGTTTCCTCATCTGTAAAAGGAGCGTAAATCTAGCCCCCGTAGCATCCTCTGACTGGGAGGAGGAAAGAATTGCCGAGTTGACTCACACAAAGTGCTCGCACGGTGCCTGGCACAGAGGAAGGATTCAGTCTGTTTTCATAGCCTTCCTCTTCGATCCAGTCCTACGTTTGGGAAGGCAGGGGCGGTCCCATTTGGCTTTGACTGTTCCTTCTGTAGCTTTTCAGATCCTCTCCCCGCCGTGTCCATATGCGCTTAGCTAAGTATTTTGAGATCACAGTGTATTTGGGGGAAAGTCCTTTTGGCTACAGCTAAAATTAGGTCTCTCTTTTGCTCCTCTGTTTACCACCCCTCTTCCTATTTTAACTAATTAGAAGCATTGACACTAAGAAACACTTGAGAGAAGTTGGGAGAACAGCTGGGTTCTAGATACCAGCAGCTGCTCCCTCGAGGCTCAAAAGCGTGGGAAAGAATGATCCCGAGTCGGGGAGGCAGCAAGGCGAAGGTGACAGAATGCCGAAGTCGATCCGCAGCTTGGCAAACGGAGCAGGAGTCGGGGTCTTACCACCACGTCCTCGGCCTTCTGCTGAGAGGGACAACGACAGAGAGAGCAGTGGGGGCAGGGAGAGAGAGAGGGGAAGCAAGAGACCAGGGAAGGAAAGCACTGAGGAGCTCCACTGGTTGATCAGTTGTGTAACCGGGTACTTTGTGCAAACCCCTGTTCCCCCCACCCCTGGACTACTGCAGGGTTCTCCCAGCTGGGCCTGTGCTCTAGGCTGCTTCCCCACTGCACCCAGAGAGGCCCCGTGGAAAGGTCAGTGTCACAACCCCCCAAGACTCCTGCAATGGGTTTCCACCGTCACATTTAGGAAAACTTCTAGAACTCATCACATGGCCCCTGAGTGCCTGGCCGTGCCCTCTCCCACCACCCCTGTAGTTGCTACAGCTCAGCTTTGTTGCCTTTTTGTGCATGCCCTTACTTCACCGGGCCTTCCTTTCCTGGAGCCAGATTATCTAGGTTTCTCTACCCTCCAGCTATGTGATGGGCAAGCTCCTTCACGTCTCTGGGCCTTATTTTCCTTATCTATAAAATGGGGACAATCATGGTAAATTGCCTCACAGAGTTGGTGTGAGGGTTTAATGAATACTTATTAGATGTTTAGAATCGTGACTGGCACATAATAACTGTTCAGTAAGTCTTACCTATTGCTTTTATCATCACTGTTATTGTTGTTATTGTTTCTTTTATTCCCTTGGCTGTAATGCTGCCCCTCCCCCACACACAGATTTTTCTTGACCTAATTCTTCGTCTTCCTTCAGCTGTGCGCTTTAATGTCACTTTTGGGGACGAGGATCCCTTGACACCCCCCCCACCGACCCCCATCAAGCTAATGTTCCTTACACAGCCCTTTGTCTTTCTTCTTCATAGCACTTACTGCAATGCATGATGACGGGTATATTGGGGGAATGCTTGTTGACTGTCCATCTCGCCTACAAGGCTCTAAGTTTCCCAAGGACAGAGACCGTGCTGATTTTGTTCACCAGTGACTTCCAGAACCTAAAATAGTGACCAACACATGGCAGATGTTCAGTAAACAGAAGGAGAGAGGGAGAGTGGAAGGAGGGAACAGAGGAAAAGAATAGGAAGATAATTAGGAAAAAGGAAAAAATACCTGTAAAGCCCACTCTCCTTGAGATTTTGTTGTCTCCCGCGCCTTAAGATACGAAGGGGCGGCAGAGCCCCTCGTATCTGTAGGTCCCTCTCTCCTCTCTTTCCCATGTCCCACCCCTTTGGGACCCTGCTCTAGGCTTCCTCATCTTACAGCTAGTTGATATAACAAACATGTGCCTTCTGGTATATCTACTATTCCAGTAATCCTTTCTTGCCAGACATAACAAATGTATAAGCATTCATTTTCTGGATATACTGCTTTCGTTAAACTGTCTTAGAGGATGAAAACTCCAGGTAGTGAGGCAGAGAGGTAGGCAAGCTTTTGGTGTCACCGTTCCCTGAGGATCTTCCTCATTAGGGCTCTTCCCCCAACCCCACAGAACATTTCAAAGGTAGCATGGCAGAATTTGGGGATCAGGAAGATTTCCATCTGACCTCATCTTTGCCTGTTCTCTGCCAGACTCCATGTTACATTCTAAACCATTCCATGACTGGCTGTGATGCCAGACCACCTATGTCCCCGCTGTCACCTTATCATGCAGTTCATGCAGCCTCCCTCCTGGGATGTTGACTTTGAGCGTGAGGACCGACCTCGCTGTGACCCACCTCTCAGAGGAGACCTGGGAACTCTTTTCTCACGGTGGACCACCCAGAAAGGTTGACTGGAACATCATTTTATTTATAGGGGTGAAATACAGAAATATAGTTTAAAGGATAAAAAAAAAAAAAGAGGACACAATACAGCATGATACCTAGAATGTTTTACAAAGGATTACAGTCTTGTTTAACAAATGGGCTTGAAGAGGCCTGCTGAAGGGATGCTGACCCCATAGTGCTTTAGCAAAATATATATTAGTTTTAACGAACTTATAAACGAACATGCTCTCATTTCAAAATAAAAACAACATCCCAGGTCATAGAGATGTTTGCAGAAGTTATATTTATCTAGCAACTTAGAAACATGCCAAAAGCAAAATAGATTCTCTAAGGAACATGCTGGGATCTTTTGTATCTAGATCTTTTTTTTTAATATGAAATTTATTGTCAAATTGGTTTCCATACAACACCCAGTGCTCATCCCAACAGGTGCCCTCCTCAATGCCCATCACCCACTTTCCCCTTTCCCCCAACCCCCATCAACCCTCAGTTTGTTCTCAGTATTTAAGAGTCTCTTATGGTTTGCCTCCTTCCCTCTCTGTAACTTTTTTTTTCCCTTCCCCTCCCCCATGGTCTTCTGTTAAGTTTCTCAGGATCCACATAAGAGTGAAAACATATGGTATCTGTCTTTCTCTGTATGACTTATTTCACTTAGCATAACTCTCCAGTTCCATCCACGTTGCTACAAAAGGCCGTATTTCATTCTTTCTCATTGTCAAGTAGTATTCCACTGTGTATATAAACCACAATTTCTTTATCCATTCATCAGTTGATGGACATTGAGGCTCTTGTATCTAGATCTTAAGGATCGTTCTAAAGATAATCGTAAATCTGTGCCTCAGTTAGGTAGTTTCTGGCCCTAGACAGGTGTAGAAACTATCAGTTCTCAAATATCAATCCTAAGAGGGGAGTCTTTTCTTCCTGGTTCCACAATGAGGAATGTTGGGGTGCCCTGAAGCTCAAAGCTACACTGAGACCCATGCTTTTCGCACCTGGCCCAGAACTTCCGGGGCCGCCCTGGAGGGAAGGAGAGCCCAGCCCATCCGGATGGCTTCTTCCAATATCACCTGTTCCACCTTCTTCTCTGAAGCGCAGAGCTCTTCTACCCTCAAGGAAGACTTCATGGAGGAAGTGGCATTTTAGATTGACCGTTCCTTCATCCTTCTGTGCATTCAGCAAATATCTTTTCAGGTGAGCACCACCAACATGTTAAGCCAGGCACTCCAGTAGGAACTGCAGACAGCCCCTACCCTCATGAGGTTGATGGTCCAACGGCAAAGGCAAACAGTAAAGAAGTATGTGTACATGTGACCAATATACTTGTTAGTGGGGAGCAAAGGAGCTGTGCAGAATGCAATGAGAGTGTTTGGATGGGATCTGAAATCTGCAAAATGTGACTTGTCATTCCTCCCTTCTAGAATGGTTTAAACCAGTGGCTTAGGAGGGGTGGGAGATACATCAGGTAGGAGAGGTTTGCCCTAGAGGGGAGATTTTACTACTCATAGATTGTTAATGCATATGAGAATAAAAAAGAGATGGATCTTTTAACTGGTTTTATTATTATAATTTAATTCTCTAGAGACAGTGCACCCCTCCCCTCATTGCCTATACCCCAGATGAACAGCTCCTCCCACCCTGCCCTTTGGTAGCCACCGAGTCCAGGAAATGGATTTTACTGCCTGGGTTTGAATTCTGGACCTACTACTGTTTATTCAGTGAGTGATCTTGGGCCAGTTGCGTATCCCCTGTTCACCCCTCTTTTCTTCCCCTGTAAAATAGAGTTAATAATGATAATACTCATCTTTTGCAGTTGCTGTGAATATTGATGAGGAAGTTCAGGTTCTGCATTCTGGCCTTGAAAAGCTGCTGAGCACTGCCCAACCCCTTCCTCCCCATCGAATTGCCTGCCCAAATCTTAACACTCCTGGCTGGAGTCCCCCCCCCCTCCGCCCCTCCCCCCCCCAGATAGAGGCTTATAGGATCCCAGGCAAACATAGTTTCTTACTTCAACTAAGAAATGTCTGTGCACAAGATCCCTGCCTTTGCCAATGGCCTCATACCTTCTCTCTTGACATGCATTCTCCTGTCCACCACCCTAGGGAAACTGGGAAATGCCTCCATGGAAAGGTCCGAGCCACAAACAGCGTGTTGGGTGTCCCGAGGCTGCTTTTAAAACTCCCGGATTGTCCAGAGCGTCTGTGGCTTTAAAAAGAAAAAACTAAAAACACAAAGTGCCTTCACATCGCAGGTGTAAGTGCCAGATCTTGTAGCACTTACAAGGACAAATCCGCTTCTTACTGAATAATAGAGCTTGAAACGCACATGACTGGCTGATGTAAGCTTTGGCCAGGTCTATGAAGAATTTTGCGACATTATTTCTCTTGATGTTCTTTTCTTGTAGCTGTTGTTCTCTGAACAGGAGGCCAAGCTGAGGTGCTCCTTCTTCCTTACCCCATGACCCTGAAGGAGCCCTTTCAGATGTAGAGAAGCAGACTTTAAGCAAACACCTCTAGATGCAGGTTCTCACTCTGCCTCTACCCAAGTGGGGAAGATGCGTGGGCCCAGAAATCTAAGGGTCCTTCAGTATTTCCCACAACTCTTTCTCCCTAACACCGCCACCCTATCCATCACCAAAGCCTCCTGAACACCTCTCATATCTGCGTACATCTCCCTCATGTATCACCGCCACCCTGATGCCTCCCTGGACCTCTGTACCTGGCTCCTGCCAGACCGAATGCCGGTGCTTTAGGAAAGGAGACTGCAGGGTCCCCGCGGTGTGGCCCCAGCCTGCCTCCGGGTTCTGTCTCCTCCGTACTTGCCCTCACTCCATCTGCTCCAGTCACACTGGCCTTCTCATTCCTCAAGTGTGTCATTTTCTTTCCTTGTAGATAGTTCTGTTCTCTGCTGGATGCATGCTCATGCCTGTGCATCCTTTTACTGTCAGCCAAGCCATTACATACAGTATACATGCATGCATGCATATACCAAATTACACATACATACATATCGTACATAACGTGAGGCGGTAGAGACCCAGGAATGCCAAAACCCTCCCCTCCTTGCCTCTCCACACCCGGAAACCCCATACCCCGGGTCAGGAGAGAACCCTCATCTCTCAGATTCTGACTGCACTTTGACAGAGGAAAGATCTAGAGACAGCTGCCTACACCACCCTTCCCACACAGCTTCTCCTCATGCTTCTGAGCAGAGAGGGCCACAGCAAGAGGCTGTGGACAAGGTAATTTCTTGTTCTCCACTTGCCTCTGACCTGACAAATTATTTCTCAATTATCTCAGATTAATTTGGCTTTTTCAAATAAGCCTGCAAAGCTTTCCTACCTAAACTATCAAACCCATCCTCACCTGTCGGTCTGGTCATATCCAAAAACATTCATTCAAATAATTTTTGTTCTTTTGGGTTTCACTTTCACGGGCACAGACACTAGTCGGGAAGGAATAAGGGCAGAAGGAGAGGCGGGGGGTGGGGGGGACAGATGGTGAGAGAGAGAGAAAGAAAACCTCTCAGGGCAGTTTGAGGACATTCACAAAAAGAGGTCCACTCCCTCTTGCCACCACCCCATAACACTTTTCCTGACCCCCCCAGGAATCTCTCTTCCACTTACCAGCCCTCTGGAATAAGGATTAGGCCACCTTCCTTTCTTAGCCATCATTTGGTCTCTGGTGAATTTGACTCAGCCCCCACCTTTTTTCCCCACCCCTCTTTAACTCATGAGAAGGAACTGCAGCCTGGGAGTCAGGAATCCCAAGTTCTAGTTCAAGGTTTGGCATCCATTGATTTTGCGATCTTCCATAAGTATTGTCGGTGTCCTCCTCTGAGGCATTCTCAACACCGTGGCATTTCACCACTGAATCCACCGTGCACAGAGGTAACCAACATTTGTGAGCACTTGCTTCATGCAAAACGTCATCCTAGGATTAACGATCCCTTCTCTGCTCACCACCCCTGCAAAGGCAGATGGTACTCCCGTTTTACAGAGAGGGAAGATACCACTCAGGAAAATTAAGAAACCTGCTCAGGGCCCAGGCTGGGAAGAGAAGAGGGGGGTTTCAAACCCAGGTCCCAGGTCCGTGTCTTTCCAGAGCTCATGAGCCATCACACTAAGCCGAGGCCCAAAGAGACTGTAGAAAAAGAAATCAAGGTAACTTCTTACAAAACGACAAATAGAGCTCATCCTCTTCATTCCTGCATTATACAGAAGACGGGATGCCTTTCTTGGATTTTTTTCCTCCATGCACACCTCTGCTTGGGAGCCGGGAAGAAGGAAAGCACACATTGAGACTTCAGGTAGAAATATGTAAAAGCTGGAAGCCCAGGACCAGAGGACGGAAGAGGGCAGGGAAGGCTGCGGCCCCACGCAGGTGTCAGAGCATACCCAGCCCAAGCCCTTTGATCTGCAAGGAGCAAACTGAGGCCAGAGAGTTACAGAGTTTGAATTTACACCTTTTACAGATGGAGAGAAGGGCCTAGAACCCAGGTCTCCTGACTCCACAGAATCACCCACATCTAATAAGTGTCCTCCATTCAGAAAGAAGAACCTTCAGAACATCAGTTCGTACCTACCTAAAAGCCACACTGAGCTATGCTAACAGGCTCTGCAAAAAATGTTCTCACGGCAACTCCCAGCTGAGCACACAAAGAAGCAGGTCCTAAGGAACACTGTAAGGATTGTCTGAAGGGATCTATGCTGGTGAGATTATAAAAATCATAATATACGAATAAATGAACATATGGAAGAAATCAGCAAAGCCCTCTCCTCCTTCCCATATGTAAACTCGGCCTTCGCCTAAAGTCATTAAGCAAACACAGATGCGGCCAACCCAGGCACCAGATGGCAAACGAGAGTTGGAATAAGTGGGAAAGAAAGCTTTCAGTGTTTATTCAAAGAAGGGAAAAAAAGCCATGATCCAAATTGCCGCAGTTTCCACAGAATGGTCACCTGGGGTCACCAAGGCCCAAAGGTGACCAAAACAAAACAAAAGAAAACCAGGAGTGACCATGATTGGGAAGTGGTAGGAAAACCACCACTAACTTCAGTGAATTGAATGCAGCGTCAGAAAAATGTGACAATGCTGGGAAATGAAGGAAATAGTTAAAGAAAAAGGAGCAGAGATGGACAGGGAATGGAGGGAATCAGCTTTTGCTACACTTACATGTACCAGGAGCTTTGTATCCTTGGGCTGATTTAATGCTCACAATGACCTATCAGGGACTAGCCAAATTTTCTAAATGAGTAAGTTTTATAAATGGACCAAGAGAGATGAGGCTCTCAGGTCACATCAAGAATTCCAAGCTAGCTGTTTCCAGTGATTCCTGGACACCACTCCCTGCTTTGCAGCTCTGATTTCTAATTGTTTATCCTATTGTCAGACCATGTAATATTTGACACAGCAAACATGGCCCTGGAAAGTTTCCATTTATCCCATCATCGCTGAGCATTAACCATGTGCCCGCCGCTGGGAATACACATGGGTTATATCCATGTGGCACTCACAGGGGAAGTCATATGGCACTTTCTCCCCCATCTGCCCATACCGCTGGGTATAAATAAAACGGTGACCTATTCAGGTATTGCCTTAAGGAGAAGCCAGAGCAGACATAGAGTGAGGAACAGAGCATGCCTGAGAACTCGATTCCACTGTTACTTCACTAAAGACACCCTTGTCTTTTCCTTACCTTAGCTCACTTCCTCTCTTAGCATGTACATGTGGGATGAGCGTCTATAATGAAAATACCCAAGGGCATTCTTGCTTTTAAGTGTGTATGAACTTCTTTTATTTTATTTGTTTTTAATGTTTATTTATTTTTGAGAGAGAGAGACAGACAGACAGAGCACAAGCAGGGGTGGAGCAGAGAGAGAGGGAGACACAGAATCCGAAGCAGGCTCCAGGCTCTGAGCTGTTAGCACGGAGCCCAATGCAGGGCTCGAACTCATGAACTGTGAGATGATGACCTAAGCTGAAGTCAGACGCTTAATCTACGGAACCACCTAGGCGCCCCAAGTGTGTATGAACTTCTGTATCAGAAGTAGAGAATTCTAATAATGCTTCGGTCTCAATTAAAAGCTTAAGTGAATATTAAAATATGCCCCTGCCCCCACAGTTCAGTCAAACTGTTTATTTGCTCGTGGATGCATCAGTAGGGTGGAAAATGCTTTCAAGCTAGATGGATGTGTCTCTTGACTCTACCACTAAATATGTTGTCTTGGGCAAGCCACATTACTGCTTTGAGTTTCAGTTTCCTTGCCTGTCAAACAGAGTTAACATGCATTTTGAAGGGCTGGTTTTATTTTCCTCTTGCCCCTCGTCTCTTTCCCCATGGCCAGTGTCCACATGACCTTTTTTTTTTTTTTTTTTTTTTGTCTTACCGAACCTCAAAGCAGGATGAGTTCAGCTTTCTTTTTCTTTTTTTAAAAATTTTTTATGTTCTATTTTTTATATTTGAGAGAGACAGAGACAGAGACAGAGAGCAAGTAGGGGAGGGGCAGAGAGACAGAGATGGAATCTGACACAGGCTCCAGGCTCCGAGCTGTCAGCACAGAACCCAACACGGGGCTTGAACCCACGAACCGTGAGAGCATGACCTGAGCCGAAGTTGGATGCTTAACTGACTGAGCCACCCAGGCGCCCCGAGTTCAGGTACTTATCCCTTCCTAAAGGCCACTGAGCTCTGTAATAAAACACTGTACAACCATAAGGCAGGCTTCTGTCATTGTATATTGTCCCTGGACAGCCTCTCTTACTGTGGTGTTTAGTTGAGTTTGGCCAATGGGAGGCACCAGCAGGAGCTTGGAGGAGATATGGAAGGTATCCTTTCTCTCCTTGCTGAGCTGACATAGGTTGACTGATCCATCTACCGTGGACCACCATTCCTGCAGGTGACCTTCCCCCTCCATCTTTCTCTCTGGGTGTTGGAAGTCTCTCCCTCTTGTTACTCCTGCCAGGGCATTAATGGTTCCCCACTATTACTAGTCATGGGGTACTTGTTTCTTTTCCTAAACCTTCCTTTAAACAAATCCATGATTAAGCTTTACCTCAGTTACCCAATATGAGTGTCCAGCTGTTTCCTGATGGGAACCTAACATGTCAGCTCAATTTCCCATTTTCTATAATAACTACATCAAACCTCCCCGATTCCCAGCCGTATCTTTCTTCTCACATTCAGACATATGACCTAGTTATTCTCAGCCACCATCCACCTTGAAGAAAAAATAGAAGCCATTAGAAAGACACCTGCCATCACATCGCACAGCTTATGTCCAGGGATGTGCTGCAGCTGATTCACAACTGGCAAGAGAGCTGACCACTCACGTCTCTTCTCCACTCCGTGTCCAGGGACATCACATGAGTAGCTTCCTGTGGGCCACAGAAGAATTATTTACGCTCAAGAGATTGGCAAATGCTACATAGTAGGGCTATTGTTATTATTATTTTTTTGGTAGAGCCAGTTGCTAACATTTGTCGGCACACCATGGCTTATATCCCGACTCAAACTTTGTCTCCTTCATATTTACTATAATGGAAGAGCCTGTTATCAGAGGCTTCGCCATCCCCCACTGCCTCTGACAGCCCACTCAATCCATTGTCCTCTCTTACTCCTGTATATGTGGTAGCTCCTTCTCAGCACCATTTACACATGCTCCAGACTTGTCCCGTCCAGTACGGCAGCCACGAGTTGAATGTGGTTATAGAGCTCTTGAGATGTGTCTGGTCCAACTGGAAATGTGTAAAATAGGCACAGGACTTCAAAGAGTTACTATGAATAAAAGAACATAACATGTTGAATAACTGTGCCGATCACTCGTGAAATGGTATTTGGGGTATAATAGCTTAATTAAAATGTCATAAAATTAGTCGTTTCTTTTCACTTTGTTTTAAGTGGCTACTAGAAAATTGAAAATCACCTAATTCCCATTATTTCTTTTCGACAGTGCTACTGCACACGCTCTCCTCTTAATGAAATCCCTTCTTCTAACTGTCAGCCCCTCCGATTATTATCTTCTCACAGTCAAAAGTGTTGTAAGAGACGGCTGTCCTCACCGTCCTGATTTTCTTGCCACTCCCCTCTGTCTCCTTAACCAAGGATGATCAGCCCTTTACGTCCACAATTCTGCCCAAATTGTCCTAGCCTAGGTTACTAATGCTAACCTAGGCCATTGCTCAACACAAAGGGCTTTTCAGTCATTACCCTGCTTTATGTTTAGCAGCATTTTGCAACATGGGACACTTCTTGCATTGAAACACTCTTCCACTGACAACATACATTCGTGATCTTCCTCCCGCTGCTCTGAACACTGCTTTCCAAATTCACTTGCCAGCTCCCCTCTCTCCTCCTCCCAACCCTACATGTTGGTCTTCTACAGGATTCCGTTCATCTCATCCGCTTCTAAGAATCCATTTACTATCTGCATGTCAGCAGCTCTGCAGCTGTCCACATCACATGTCCACTTAAAGCGCTCACAGGCATCTGAATATAAATATGTTCAGATTTGCACTCATCATCTCCACCTTTGCCTGCAAAACTGGCACTGGCTCAGTCATGGCGCGATGTGTAAATGGCGCCACGTCTACTTAATCTCTCCTGCCAGAACCTCAAGGACCTTGTGAACCCACCTTTGCTTTCCTTTCCACTTCAGTCTCTCACAGTCATTTTCTAAACTGCATCTCAGGTCTCTTGAATTCTTTCACATGGCTGTAATTCCACACTCACCACCCTAGTCTGGGCCACCATCATCTCTCTCCCGGACTGCTCCAGGGGCCTGCTGAATGGTTTGCTTGCCTCCTCTTTTACCATTCTCTAATCTACCCATCAGCCATAGTGATCTTTTACAAACTTGAGTAGGATCACTCTTGCTAAAAACCCTCTAGTGGCTTCCCCTTCACGTCAGCATAAAGATTTACAAGGCCATCCAAATTCAGACTCCTGCTTTCCGCTGTAGCTCCATCTCTTGTCACTCTTTCTGTTCATTCCATCTACTCTTGGATTTCCCTCAGTGCTTTGAATGCACCATAATAGCTCAACTTCAGATATGTATCCCATCCCGCTTAGATCCTTCTTTATCAACATTCTTTATGGAGCCGATTCCTTTTGCACTTATAGATCATTCCCTAAGCGCCCAGGCTAGCTTTATATGCCTCTGACCCTCTCCTATAGCATCTGTATTGCTCTCGTAGACTCTTAAGCTCCACGAGGTCAGAGATCAGTGCTGTCTGGCTCAGTGATGTATCCACAGTATCCACAGGCCTAGCACAATGCCTGGCACATAGTAACCATTTGTTAAACCATAAAGCTAATATTATCTGGCTCAGACTTCCCAGTTTGTAGAAGATGAAACGGATCTAACGAAAGGAAACAACTTGTTCAAAATTATAGAGGCTAGACTAAGGTTAATGCAGGACCAGAGCCTCCTGATTTCCGGATCACTTCTCTTTCCAGTACATCATGTGCCTGTCTATAATTTGGTAACCAGAGAAAAGTGGACTGAATTCCCTATGTCTTGTGAAAGCCACAGCAAGCTCATATTCATAAACACAGCTGACATAGTTGTTGTTTTCTATGTTTGTTTTAACTAGAAGGCCTAGAAGTCCAGTCTAAAAATAAACTCCATGTTTCTAAACCTAGAAGCTCCTGAACTTTTATTCCCAACAGCCCCTATTCTACTCATTGTTCATCTTCCTTCCACTGATGAACCAGAGGCATCAGCTGGTGTTCAGTGTTGGATGGTTTCTTCGTTCCATACTCTTTATCACTCTCTGGCCCAGGCAGCATATCACATGTAGCAGAAGATTAGGAAGTGCTGTCTTTAAATAGTAGCACACAAGAAAATATCGCAGGGTCTTATGAAGTGTGGGAGTGGAGATGGATATAATAATTATAAGAATAAAAATAACCCTAGGGGCACCTGGGTGGCTCAGTCGGTTGAGCGTCCAACTTCAGCTCAGGTCATGATCTCACGGTTTGTGAGTTTGAGCCCTGCGTCGGGCTCTGTGCTGACAGCTCGGAGTCTGGAGCCTGCTTCAGATTCTGTGTCTCCCTCTCTTTCTGCCCCTTCCCCACTCATGCTCTGTCTCTGTCTCAGAAATAAATAAACATTAAAAAGTTTCTTTAAAAAAGAATAAAAATAACCCCAATTTTTAAGCTATTACTTTGTGCCAAGTACTAATTTAAATGCTTTGCATGCATTTTCTTTTTTATCTCAGTAACTCTATGAGTAATTATTTCTATTATTTCTACTTTGCTGATGGGTCAACTGAGGCACAAAGAGGTTCATAAATTGGCCATTCAGTTAGAAGAGCCAAGGTTCCAATCTAGTTGGTTCAGAGCCCATAACCATAACCTTAATTGTGACATCTGACAATGAAGAATATGCTGAACTGGCAGTTAGAAAATAACCAGAAAAGTTCAACTGAGGGAGATCCCAAAGTTGCTGTATAGATTCCTCCTGATTCAGTCATTGTTTCATTAATCCATGTACTCATTCATTTTTTTCATTCTCTCAACATGCATTTACTGAAGAATTACTTGATATCAGTTATTAGGAGTACTGATAAAAATTGATGGCCTCTGTCCTCTTAGATCTTATAGTCCAGTTGGGGAGACGTATAAGTAAATAGATGTGTATCCTGCTGTGTGGTAGGTGCTAAAATAGTGGGAAACCTTAGGGCGCTGGGAGCAAAGAAAAGCTTATAGACCAAATTAAAAGGATACCACAATTTATCCAGGACTTGCATTCCACACCTTGCTCTCTCTTTCTGGTTTCTGCTTCCTCCCTCCCTTACTGGCCTCCCTGTTTCCCTCCAGCCTGTCTCTTACTTTGGTCTTTTGGTGCCCCCCTACCCTGGCCTCCTGAACTCCTGGCTGTTGATAGATCCTCTCTCCTATCTTTTCCCTCCTGAAGTTGGTTTGAAATGAATTCTGTCTTTGCCAGAGGGACTCCTGTACTGCAGACGGTCAAAGGCCAGCCCCAGAGGCTAAACCAGGGTATCCAGAACCCACCTTTAATATGACTTTGGCCTAGGAAAGTTGGATATCCAACACAGGGAGCTTTAAAGAGTATGGAGGAATGGATGTATGGATAGATACCCACCCTGTGTCTTAGATAATTTGGATATTTACCAGCCTAAACACAGAAAAATTGAGTCAACATTCTTTATAGCTCAGTCATTGTGCACTATATTCATAGCACCATGTTTTGATCCTTTGCTACTAATTATGGTTCCTGATCTGTTCACCAGAAAAATCTTTTCTGTATGGAATTAACTTTGAGGCAGGCAGTGTAAATTTCTAAGGTGTTTAGACCCTGAGAACTTTAAGGATATTGCACTTTCTCGAATCGCAATCTCCCATTGGCCTGTTCTGTCCTAAACAAGATTTCTTTCTTACAGCCATGAACAGAGCATATCCTGGCCAATTGATTTTTGTGAATTAGAGGTACCAATTGAATTTTGCAACTAAGAGAGTATTTGTGGCGATTTCTGTTCGTCAACGTGTTTGATATAATAGATGGTAGATTCTACCCTCACTACTGAAGAAATTAGACCCAGAAAGGGTCTGTGGATTGAAAGAAAAGGAAGGGGTTGAGAATCAGGAAATTACCATGAGGTGAAGGAGCACATTTGGTAGGAAGGATGGAACTAGTGAGAAAATTGGACTGATGTGCAGTTGAAGCCAGGAAGTGGCTGTTAGGGCATTGGAATATACATAAGTGTAGCAGTTCCAGTAGATGATACGTTTCAGAGTGTGGCTGTGGGGATGAGTGCTGGAGTAAAGCAAAGATGAACCATCCTGGAGTTGGGAGCTTTTTGAAACCATAATATTCAAGCATTGGCTAGGTCTTGCAAATAGATGCTTCAGTGTCCCAGGATAGTGACAGATTTCCAGGTAGATGGGGACACTAGGTGATCAAGGTCTAGCTTCATTTAACATAAGGATGCAGGCAAGAGGCCAGCAGTCACAGCAGTGAGCTGCACACGAGGTAGGTACGATTGTATGTCTGTCATCAGGTGGTATAAATCTCAGAGGAGCAGAGCTTTTTGCTTGTAGATGGAGGAATAATTGTCTGGAAAGGATTATGCAGAGCCATGTTTTGACTCCCAACAGCCCCCGAGCCCACCCACTCTACCAGCCGGAAACACGCACCCAAGTATATGCTTGTTACCTCTTGGCATTTTTAAATAAAGCTTCTGGAAGAGTAAGGTTTGTTCCAGCTGATGGGCAAATAGTGGTAGTAATAATAATAATAGCTGTGTACGCGTAAGCATTTAATCCACAACACAAACCTATAAAATAAGTATTAAAACTCCCATTTTCAGAATGAGGATCTTGAGACTCAGAGTGCTAAATGGCAGAGCTAGGATTTGAATTATGGTCTCTGTATCACTGAAGCCTTTGTTCTGCAGTGAGTGGTTAAGAGTATAGGTTCCAAAGCTGTGCGTTTTCCTCGTATTTCTAGCGGAGATATGAAGCAGGTAAAGTGTTTAGCACAGTGCTGGACCATAGTTAGTACTCAATAAATGTTAGCTACTACTCCTGTTGTTGTTGTTGTTGTTGTTGTTGTTGTTGTTGTTGTTGAGTTATAGATATTGTCATGTCAGTTCCAGCCCACTGCAGAACTCTCAGCCAGAAGTGGCAGGACTCCTTTTCCCCAGTCAATAATAGATTCTTAGATGGGTAATGGGTTGCAGTTTTGAAGTCTGCAATGTCTGATGCTTTTAGTAAGAAGCTTGATATTTTTGCTTTCAGAAAACCCGTAAGAGGCGAGTCAAGCTCAGGTAAATAGGATGAATACTTGCTCCCCTATTCATGTTTGGACCCAACCCCTTAGCAGCCAGGCCATATATTAGGACCCACCCTCAGAATATTGCAACAATGGTAGGTAGTCTTTCCTGTTGTAGAAACACTCCCCTGGGCCATATTTGCTGTGACTGCATTTGGAATGACGCTGCCCCTTGCTGGAGAACCACAGTGGGTATGTTTCTTCTCAGGGTGGGCCTAGTAAAACCCTAATAAAATGTACCACGGGGAGTAACTGCTTTACTTGTCAGCTGAGAGTTAATCAAAAAAAGACATGTGTATCGAACCACCAGATTGCAGACCTGGCGAGACTTTAAAGATAATTTAATCCAACCCCCTCATTTTACTGATAAGGAAAGGGAGTCCCAGGGAGGGGAAAGGGCTTACTCAGGGTCATACAGCTGGCAGTAATTTTGTTTGTTTCAAAAATTAATATGAACAGTCTTTCTATACATCAATGAATCCACTTTCCTGCCTTTGTAAACACAATAGAATGACTGTAATTGAATTTGTCTTTGACAGTGGAGAAAGCAAGCTTTTAGAGTTTTACACAGCCCCAAAGTCATCAGGGAAAGATAAATTGTCATGAACTCACCTGAAGATCTGCCTATTGACTGACTGTGAGCTCCTCAAGGAATAGGCCTGGTATTATTCATGAGTTAAAGCAAGTTTTAAATCCTGCCTAAGCCACTTATTAGCTTAGGCAAGTCACTTAACCTCGATGAGCCTCTGTTGTAAATTCAGATAATAAGACTTTTGTTTCAGAATGTTTGTGAGCATCGAATGAGGCAAGATATACACAGTGCCTTGCTAAAATAGGAATTCAGTAAGTGTATATGTTCAGCAAACGTTTAACTAATGCCCTGCTAAAAGCTAGGAATACATCAATGAATAAGAGAGCCAAGGACCCTGCTTTTATGGAGCTTAAATTCAGGAAGGAGGAGTAGAGGTGAGGGCCACAGAGGAAGAGGTAGACAGTAAATGAGGATGCAGATAAATTAACAGTAATAATTTCAGGTCATGCTAAGTGCTACGAAGGGTTTTAAAGACAAGCAAATGAGATGATCTGATAGAAGATGTTTGGGAGAAGTGGATATTTCAGCCAAGTGGCCAAGTCTGGCTTCTTTAAGATTATATTTGAAGAGGACCTAGGGGGACCTGGGTGGCTTAGTGGGTTAAGTGTCCGACTTCGGCTCAGGTCATGATCTCACAGTTTGTGGGTTCGAGCCCCACGTTAGACTCTGTGCTGACAGCTGGAGTCTGGAGCCTGCTTCTGATTCTGTGTCTCCCTCTGTACCCCTCGCCTGCTTATGCTCTCTCTCTCTCTCTCTCTCTCTCTTTCTCTCTCTTTCTCTCTCTCTCTGAAAAATAAATAAACATTAAAAAAAAATTTGAAGAGGACCTAAATCATATGAAAGATCCAGACAGTCAGAGATCCAAGAGAAGGGCATTCTTGGGAAAGCAAGAGCAGGCAGGACCCAGTTTGACATGTTCAATCAATAGCGAAGATGCTGGTGGTTTCCAGCATGATCAGCACAGTGAGTGAGGACAGGAAATAAGGTTGGAAGCAACAGCACAAGCATGATCTCCAAGTTCTGGGCCATTCTGCAGAATTTGAATTTTATTCAAAAAGCAGTGGGGGGTCCATTGCAGTTGTTAGTAGTGAGAGTGACTATAATAGAGGAAAAACTAAGGATTTGATCTTTGTCCGCGATTCCTGGCACACGGCTCCTAAGATCCTTGGAATCTCTGGCATGAAAAGAGTTCTCTTTTGTATACTGATGAGATGACCGGCGGCTGGTGGCCAGGGGCCACAGACAGCTTCTGCATGGGCTGATTGAGTCAGTGGCCAGTGATTTTATCAATCAAGCCTATGTAATGAAACCTCCATAAAAACCCCTCAACAACAGGGTTTGGTGAGCTTTGAGTGACACACCCCAAAGGGCATGGGAGTTCCACACACCCCACCCCCCATCCCTCAAACCTTGCCTATGTATCTCTTGTATTTGGCTGTTCCAGAATCACATCCTTTATCATAAACCAGTAATAGTAGTGAACTGTTTTCTGTGAGCCATTCTAGCAAATTCTCCATCCAAGAGGGGGATAGCTGGTCATGGGAACCTCCAGTTTACAGTCTATCAGAAGTACAGGAGAGCCCTGTGACTGGCATCCAGAGTCGGAGGTAGTCGTGGGGGACTGAGCCCTTAAACCTCTAGAGTCTAACGCTACCCCCGTGTAGTGTCAGAATCAAATTGAATTCTAAGACACCCAGTTGGTGCCTGGAGAGGTAGAAAATTGATTGGTGTGAAGAAAAAAACCTACACATTTGGTGTCGGAAATACTGTGTGTGACAACAGCCCCAGGAGACAAAATCTAACTTACCTCATTCATTGATTCATTCAGCAAACACTTATGGATTACCTATTCTGGCCAGGCACAGTTCTTAGTATAGTAAATGAATCAGATAAAAATCCCCGGCCACATGGAGTTTGCATGCAAGTAGGATAATAAATATGTAAAATTCGTGGAGTATTTATTCACTGTGTGCTGGTAGTATTCTAAGTGCTTTGCCTGAAATACCTCATGTGATCCTCACAGCAGTCCGATGAGAGGCATATTATTCCCATCCCCATTGTCAGAAGAGGAAACAGACGTACAGAAGTTAAATCATTTGTCTGGGACAATCTAGCCAGCCAGTAGTAAAGCCCAACTTCAAACTCTGGCAGTCTGCTATCGTCAGTCGATCATTGTAATCCCTGCACTACCTTCTCCCTCTCTGACAAATCACTGGGACTGGCCCTGCTGCTTTTAGGGCACCAAAGTGGAAATCAGGAGACTAGTTAGGATATGGTGGCCAGAGAGTGGGGTGCTGGAATTTTCAGCCGTGCTGCAAGGAGGTATTGTTATTCCCACTTTACAAATGGGAAAACTGAGGCTTAGTTCAAACATCTAGTGAGTTGGCAGAGCCCAGATGCAATCCCAAGCCCACCTCAAAAACCCCAAAATCTCTACATGAGCATCTCCATTTCCTGCAGAACACCCCCTCCTTTATGATCAGGAGGCTGAATTGAGGTCTATTTGGAGTTGAGATTTCAGAGCTGGGCATTTGTATTTGCTTATTTCTTTTTGGTAGGCATTATATAATTGGAAATTAAATATAAATATTCCAAGAATACATATATACATGTACAGTGTTGTTTCTTTTACCTTTTACAATTTTGGCTTTGGTAGATAGTATACGTAAAGTGAAATGCACAGATCTTAAGCACACAGTTTGATGAATTTTGGAAACTATATATGCCCAAGTAATCACCACCCCATGTGGTGAGTAGATAGGTAGGTGGATGTATTGACATATAGATAGGTAGAACTTAAAATTATAAATGAAGTGCAAGTCTTCACATCATGATTAATAGTTACGTCTTCTCCCACTCTTTCCTTTCTCTCATCCCTCCTTGCTTCTCAATTGACTTTGTTGTCATCAATGCATGGAGGGTACACAGAATACCAGGTGCAGGTCAAAAGATGACTGTATGAAAAAAGAAAAACAAAACAAAATAAATAAAAGAACAACTAGCCATTACTTCATGTTTGCTGGAGGAATAAAATCACATTGCTATACTTTCTGTTTTTCTATGGAGGGGTCATGTGCCTCAGCCCACACATTACCATGTGAACTTGTTTTCCAGTAAAATGACTCAGAGTTCGTCAAGAAGGCAGATTCATGTATTTCAGAGAGCTATGTGTCAGCATCTCTGGAAAAAGGTATGGTGTACTGTATTGGCATATCATGCGTGCATACACACACACACACACACACACACACACACACACACACACACTTACTCATTTTCAGCCAGGGAGCTCACACAATTAATAAGCAGCAGAAATGGGATTAGAGCTCAAGCCTAGGGGACTCGCGGGCCAGGCTTTTTGCATTACAGGGAAGACAGGAGCATTGAGTCTGAGTGTGAGGCTAAGCAAAGGTCCAGAGTCAGAGCTGGGGGCTTGAATTCTCGCTCAGCTATATATTGGCTTTATGACCTTGGGCAGATTTCTTACACTTTGCTCACTTCCTTGATGCATAAAGTGGGCATAGATGACAATATCTATGTCATAAAGTCGTGTTAAGGATTAAAAATGTCCCTTACATAAAGCTAGTAGCACAGTGGGCAGCATAGAGTAAGCACCTGGGAAATGTTGGCTTCAACCAGTAATAAGGCAATGGGAGTTGTCTGCTAAATCAATGGGTGCCACACTTTTTGGATCAGTTAAAAAAAAATTTGAGCTTAGATTCTTAACACATGGAAATTTACTGATGCAGAGGCATAGATGTGTTCTACTATGCTTGTAGATTATGTATACTGTAAAGCAGATGAAATATAGCTGAAATAAAATATTTTTAATACTTGCCTATCTTGACACTTTCATACTAACACTATGCAGCAATACCTAAAGGTATATTTTATATCTATGGCCGGGTGAGTTTCTAATGATTTTTAGTGTTTTGATGATTTCTGGATGATTTTATATGTGCCTGTATATCTATATCTAGATAATTTTGATTTCCTCCCAAGTCTTGTCTTACCTGACCAGGTCTTCATTTCTTTTAGATTATAACATGAAGAGGCTACTACCGAATAAAAGTATCACCGTTTTCTTATTCCCTTAGATCTGAATTCTCACCATTACCTTTAATTCATTGACTGAATGTTTTTCAGCCACCTGCCCATTTTGCAAAGGTTGTTGTAAATAAAACCAGGCAATACGTGTAAAGCCACTAACCTGGAACATGTAAATGACGACACGGAGCAAGTCCTTGGATGCTGGGAACCCCGGGCCAGCACCCTGCTGTCATCCCCTAGGTGTTGTAGAGATCCCATATTTCTTTTAAGAAACCTCACACATCTTACATGATTCGTGTCTCTCCGATGTGTGGACCAACTCACCACCCTGCTGACAATCTGCATATTAAATGCTGGTAAAGCTCCACTAATTTCTTTAGACCAGAAATCGTATAAAGGGCACTTCTAATGTGTTCTCCTGGAATCCTGATGAATCATTTCGTGCACTCCTTGGAGTGCAGGTGTACCATTTTAGAAACACTGGCTTACCTGATTTCACATTGCCCCTGTGATACAAGCCCTCACCCTTTCATTCAGCGACTCTGCAAACATTAACCAAGCCCCTGTGAGTACTAGGACCGTGCTAGGCTTGACCCCCGCAGTGCCTCGGTTCTTGCCTTCGGGGAGTGTGCAGTAGAACTCTCACCAGGCTAGATCCTGATTATTCTTCCCTGTGGACCGTGACTCTGGACACTGCCAGGCTTGCAGTGCCCTTTGGTACCTAGGCCTGGATTATCTGACAGCCTTCCCAAATTCTTAAAGCCATTGTTTTCCCTCCCCTGGCTAGGGGAGAAGGTACCAGTTCCTGCATTCCTCCGATGGCTGATATCAGTGTGTCTGCCACTCACTGAATGCCCATCTTCGTGAGTGCTGAAAAGCCCCATTCTTTCCAGCCTAATTTCCCTGGATAACTCACCCCAGGGTAGCCTAAAGCCCTTTGCTAGCTCCCAAGCCAGGCCATAACACATGAGAACTGGGTGTGTCCTGTGCCCACACAGGCCTGGTGATTGCCAGTGCTGCAGCCGGAGAAGTGGTGAGCAGTGTGTGTGGACTGGTATCTCGGCCTTGACACGGCAGGGAAGGGTCAAACCCCATGAATGCGGTCTTTCATGACCATGGTACAGGGCCCCCATTTTTTCCTACAGAAAGCCTCCACTTGCTTTCAGAAGTGACGATCCAATGTGAACTTTCATGGTTTATTTATAGCTCTGCCTTATAGAGAGAAAGAAAAGAAGTGATTAAAATGTGCTTTTACAAAATATTTTGTTTTTAAAAGGCTTTCATTGTGTGGGCAAAAAGGAAAGAGAAAAGTCACTGCATTCATTGTGCTGTCTAGACTCTCAAACAAAGAGGGTAGCGTGCTGCAAATTAAGATTGTCCAGCTCCTGCCTGCCGACAAGAAGTATGAATTTTGAGGCCAACTTCAAACAAACCCTTTTGAACAGAAATATATTGTGGGGGGGGTGACTATATTTAGCACGTGTCAGCATTCCCATAATAAATTCATATTGTTATGCTGTGGTAATTTCCAGATCTACTGCAGCCAGTGGGTTCTTGAGGTTTTGGCTTAATGTTAGTTATTTGGAGAAATTTAAAAAGCCAGCAGTGCTGTTTCTGATGACAGCAGTGATTCTCTGGGCATTCTCCATATTGGGTCCAATACCCGTAATGAGGCCTGCCTCCCAGGAGATAGGGGAGAGGAGCACGAGTCGTTTTGAGTGCCTATGTAAGCATAACTTTTTTTTTTTTTTTTTTAGAATGCAGTATTTTTTTTATCCTTAAATGATCAAATCCACAGATGTCACTGTAGAAAAATTAGAAAAGAGAAAAAAAATTACCACCCATGCTCATGAACCTGTTAAGTTCTAATATATTTTCACCCACTGTTTATTGTGCGTATCTAACTCATGTTTAGGACAAACGTGATTCTTGAGACAGAAATGAGAAACGACGATCTTTTGCACTCCCACTGCCCCCTAACACTTGTGCAGTGGGGCTAGTTTTTTCTCTGCCCTGGTAGTTCCGTTGCTTTCTTAGATAAGTACACAGCCAGCCTTGGGTAATACAAGTTTTATGGTCTCCTTAAGTTGTGAGACATAGCCCAGATTCAGAAATTAGAATATCAAGGAATATATAATAATCATTACATGAGTTTTTACCCCAAGATAAGACATCTCCCCACTCCCCAGCAAGGGTCTGCTGCACATGACAGGACATAACTGTGATCAGTGTTCTCTCTTCCTCATTCCCTCTCCCGCGTATTTGTTTTTCCTCTTGTTCCTAGTTAGAGGGTGGAAGGGAAGAGAAGTCAGGGGTGTAGAAAGTTCTCATGTGATCAGCTCCCTTAGCCTACTAGGTGTTTGTAGCTAGGCTCCATCAGAGATTTTTTTTTTTTTTTCAATTTTTTTTTAACGTTTGTTTTTGAGAGAGCTCGAGTGGGGGAAGGGCAGAGAAAGGGGAGGACAGAGGATCCAAAGCTGGCTCTGTGCTGTCAGCACAGATTGGGGGCTTGAACTCACAACCCATGAGATCATGTCCTGAGACTAAGTTGGACGCCTAATAGACTGAGCCACCCAGGCACTCCCATTGTAGAGATTTTTTGGAGATCCCCCACTTTTGGAAACTTCTCATGTATAATATCTTGTCCTTGTTAATTCTACTCTTCAAATAGACTGTTTACTCTTCATTCCTTAGACATCCAGTAGGGTCATCTCAAGCTTCTTTATGCAGACCCCCTCTGCCTCATTGGACAGTATATGAAACAATCCATGACCGCTTTCTCACATATGGGCCACCTAGGGTTCATGGGAACCAGCCATGCCTTTTGGAGTCTGACAGACTCTGGAAGTGCTGGCTGATTCCAGTGCTGGCTCCTTCACTTCTACACTGATGCTGCCCGCCAGCCCTCCTCTTCCAGACGGGCATCTCACTCAGTCCCCTGTGTCCCACAACCTCAGGGACACATATCAGGTTCCCTGTTGTTCTCATTGAAGCCCTGCTCTCTTGACTTCTGAAGCGGGGACTCCTCTCACCCCTCCCCTGGAAGTAGGCCTCATACACAATAATCCAACGATTCAGTCCTAAAAATCTCTCTTTCTGCCCTTCCATGTGGATGAAAGTTCTAAGAGTTGATTAATGGGTCCTCAACCACCTTTTTTTTTTTCTTCCTTTTTCCCACCAATTCTTCAGGGTGGTCTGTTTCCAGCTCACTTTGGTATCTTATATATGTCAACTTTAGATCTCAGCCAAAACTTCCATTTGAGCATTCTGTCACGTGTATGACCCTTAAGTTCATTCATCCCATAGACATTCCCTGAGTGCACGATACACCAGATGCTGAGTCTGGCGGTGGGAATAATTATAACAGTTCCTGTCTTAAGGAGCTCAGAGTCTAGTCAGGGAGGCTGGTGTGCTAACAAAAAATTGTGGTGCCATGTCATAAATGCTATGATAGATGGTAGCACAAGTTGCTGTGGGAGCAAATAATTCAGTCTAGGTGGGAGGTAGGCCACAGGGATGAGTCAGAAAAAACCTCCTCAGTGGAGTCAATACCTGAGCTAAGTTTAATGTTGAAATCTATACTTTTTATAAATTTTTTTTATAACATTTATTTATTTTTGAGACAGAGAGAGACAGAGCATGAACGGGGGAGGGTCAGAGAGAGGGAGACACAGAATCTGAAACAGGCTCCAAGCTCTGAGCTGTCAGCACAGAGCCCGACGCGGGGCTCGAACTCACAGCCCTCACGGACCGTGAGATAATGACCTGAGCTGAAGTCAGCCGCTTAACCGACTGAGCCACCCAGGTGCCCCTGAAATCTATACTTTTTAAAGAAACCCCTCTTTTTAAACCTTTAAAATCTCTAGTGCTGGTGTTTGTTTCTCAATAATTAATTATTTTATTTTTGAAGTTTATTTGTTTTGAGAGAGAGAGAGAGAGTGCATGTGCGCAAGCAGGAGAGGGGCAGAGAGAGAGGGAGAGAGAGAATCCCAAGCAAGTTCTGCACTGTCAGCCCAGAGCCCATGCGGGGCTTGATCTCACAAACTGTGACCTAAGCTGAAATCAGGAGCCGGATGCTTAACCGACTGAGTCACCCAGGCGCCCCCCCTCACTAATTTATTTTAAAAACAGGCAAAGGTAATGTGAAGAAGGGAAGAAAGCCCTGGTGTGTACCATTTGTCCACACAACTGTTTCCCTGGGAAAGGAAAGGACATTTATGGAGCACCCTTTATAATACAAATTTCCTGGGTCCCACCCATGAAGGCAGTTCCGGAATGTCCTCTCAAGTCCAAGGCTTGAGGTCAACCAAGAGGAGTATTTCCTGAGGGCATTTTCAGGATTCCAAAGAGGGAGAAGGCAGAATCCACTCTGGAAGGACTGCAGAGCACTACTCTGAAAGAAGAAGTGAGGACAGAACAAGAGAGTTGGCAATGGAGATTGCTGAGGCCATCTTCACAAGATATGGGGCTTACTTTAAAGGAACCAGAACTTAGTCTATGAAGGAAAATACGGAGTGAGCAGAGCTCTTAAAATATCCTTGTAGAGTGGAATAAAAGCAGTCTCACTAAAATGTGTTTAAATATTTGTCCCTCCACAAAATGGCCCCAGATTGTCCTTTTTAAGTTCTTCTTATCATGGTTTCCTTTTCAGTAATTTTTTGTAATTTAGAAAATCTCCCCCTTTCTTATGACTGCCATTTTCTTTTGTCATCACTGTGCTTGCTGACCTCAGCATCTCTTATTTCCTAGTGGGCCCTTTTAAATCCATTGAGGATTTATCTAGATAACCAGATAACTCTCAGAATGTTCATGTCATCCTTGGGGAAGAGTTGGTAGAGCATCCTAGCCGGGGTAGAAGACATATATGTAAGTGATTAGCAGATGAAAAAGTATCAACTTTCCTAACCCTCAAATAACTACAGAGAAGAAGTTTATCTACTTCTAGCAAAGTGTTTATCACACTCTATTTTGATCGCAGTAAATGTCTCTTCCATTCTCTGGTGAGCTCCTTGATGAAAAGGCCCATGCGATCTTCATATCTGTTTCCTATGCATTTGAATGCTGCGCTTGGTACATAGAAGGGGCTTGGTTTATTTTATGAATATTCTAGGTGCTGAGTAAGCAGTAAGTAGACAGAGCTCCTGGCCTCATGTGGCTTGCATTCTGGTTAGGGCAAGGAGTGGGAGGGAAGATAAAGTGTACATAAAGAGGTAAGTACATGGCATACCAGAAACGAATCAGTGGTAAATAAAATATATAATACAATAATTTATATAAATGTAAATAAATGCATAGAAATAATATATAAATTATTTCTTCCCCTGCTACTATGTAAGTTTCCCCAGGACAAAGGGTATGTCACGTGCAAATCTAGCACAATGCCTGGTACATAGTGAGTAATTAATAGATAAGTGGAATAAGAAGTTGTACATACGTTACCCCAGAATCACTATATCCTCAACAATAAGAGTTCCATAACTGTTCCTAAGGCAGGCCTATTTGAGGAGATGTATCATGCCATTGCCTGCCGTCTCCCTGGTCGAGTCTGTTGGACTCCAGAGTTTGGGTTCATTCCATTCCCCCTAACTTTTCCATCACCTTACCAGCGTTGGGAGACTGCCCAAGGAAACCTAACCCTCTCATTCCTATAATGGAGCCCACACAAGCCGTGGTTGATCTTCATGCTGCACATATCAGCCACGTCCACCTACCCACTTCAATTCACCGTCTGCCCAGTTGCCCCATTGTAAAGACAAGAATGTCCTGAAGTCATATTCCAGAGTTCAAGTAAATTAGACTCAGCCCACAGGCCTCACATCTGTGCTCACAGTGTTAAAGAGTGCTGGAAAAAAGAGCTGACAATGAACTGAAGAGGTCTTTTTTTTGTTTTTTTTAGCCACTTATTTATTTTGAGAGAGAGAGAAAGAGAGAGCAGGGGAGGGGCAGAGAGAGAGAATCCCAAGCAGGCTTCATACTGCCAGTGTGGAGCCCGACATGGGGCTCGAACCCATGAACCGTGAGAGCATGACCTGAGCTAAAATCAAGAGTCAGACGGTTAACCTACTGAGCCACCCAGGCGTCCCTGAACTGAAGAAGTCTTAAACATGTTATCCTGAAGAGCAGGTGCAAAGTGGGTTCCATTCAGTTATTGTTATCTTGAGTTTAAGTAAACAGTGTACTCAGTCGCTAATTATATTGCCTTCTTAAGCCCTCCTCTCCAGGTAATGAGAAGGGAAAATAATTTCCTGCTCTCTGCAGGTGGTCTTAAAGGTGTTTTGCCTTTTGGGGTTGGTTTTGCCCAGAAGCCTTCAGTACTCAGTCATTTATTAAGCCCAGTCTGTTTGGTCATAGGTTTAACTTTTAATGTTCATTGGGTTTTATTCTCACCACCAAAGAGAAGTTGAAAAAAAAAAAAAAAATGGACCAACTGAATATCCTAAGGGGGAATGGTATCTAATTAGAATGTTCTTGCACATGACAAATCACTTTGATTTTAGCTTGCCAACTCAGCTCTTTTTTTTCCATTTGACAGGAGGCAATGTCTAGAATGAGCAAAGTTGGGAAAGTCGTGTTTCCCAGACTTGAGGATAAAAGGTAAGTTTGTATTTTTTATATGCACAATACTGAGGAATGAGGACATACAAGGATAAGTAACTGCAGAGCTAGAATAAACCTTGGGGGCTTCTAATCCAGTTCTTTCATTTAATAGTTGACACAACTGAGTCCCAAAGAGGTGAAGTTACTTTGTTACCTAAAGTCACAGAGCAAGGTAGGGCCAGACCAGTGGGTCAAATACAGACTTCTGAACTCTCAGACCACTAATCTTTTCCCTATGTCATTAGCTGCAAGTCTGGTCTTTTGTTCTAAAATGGGGGCTCTCTTACATCTTCCATTAAAGGACACAGTAGCATCTGTCTGTCCTTCCACCCATTGCATCTCTTGGCGTTGGGGACTACAACATGACCTTGGTCAGTATTTTAACCCCAATTCACAAAATACTACTTTACTGAGCTCCTGCTATAGGCAGCACATTATGCTAATTTGCCTGTGGCCAGGGTTTAGAGGGGAATAAGAAATAATCTTCTGTATGCACATAGATCATTTCAGAACGAAAGGAGAGGTTCTACAATAGAAGTATTACCGGGTGACAAAGTAATTCAAGGAAGAAAGGAATGTGACCCTGTAGGGGGGAGAGAAAGCTTTTGAGAGGAGACAAAGTCTACACTGTCTTTAATGCTTGAAAGAAATGGTCTCACAGACCAAGACAGGAAAGGACATTCTCAGTAGAGGGAATAACATGTGCAAAGTTATAAAGGTGGGAACAGCTTGGTATATTTAGATAACCATAAACAACGTAGAATTCTGAAATACAAAGTGTGAGATGGAGAGTGGCAGGAAGTACAATAGGCAAGAGGGGGTGGGGAGGGGGTCATCTCATAAGGAGCTTTGAGGCCGTGATGGAAACCTCATCCTACGGGCAGACTGGGGATACTGAACTTCAGGCAGCGGTAGGACCTAGCCAGACGCAGATTTTAGAAAGATCCCTGTCAGAGAGTGAATTAGAGGACCCAAGGGTAAAAGCAGAGAGGCCACACGGAAGTCTTTTCCATCTGGGTGACAGATGAAAAACACCTATGTTAAGTCATTGGCACTGAGCTTAAAAATGGAAGGATAGGGGTGCCTGGCTGGCTCAGTCTGAAGAACATGTGAGTCTTGATCTTGGGGTCATGAGTTTGAGCCCCATGTTGGGTGTACAGATTACTTAAAAAATAAGATCTTTCTCAAAAAAATAAAACAATGAAAATGGAAGGACAGTTGTCCAAGTGGCTTTTATAATTTTAGGGATGTATTTGAAGTTAAGCATAAAAGCAAATCCCACCTCTGTAACAGGCAAAGGTGCTGATCCCACTGAAGAAGCATGATCAGTATTTAGCAAAGTTGGAAATGTCCATGGAAAAGCAATCCAGTTCCTTTTAATTTTCTTAAAGCAGGTTTCCACATGGAGTTGGATTATTAACCCTCCGAATATAAAGCCCTCCCTGAATTCTGGAGTCAGAGAGGCAGGCCATTTTACATGGGGGAGCTCAAGTCAGGAGCATTGAGAGGTCTGAGTCCCCACTGGCCTTGGAAGTCATTGGCTAGCAGCTTCCTCCTTTTGTAGAAAGATTCTTGTTCTTCATCTCTGCCCTGACCCTCCCAAGACATTTGAGGGAAGTCTATTTTTAAGTTCTTTCAGTAAATCCACATGTTCTTTTGAAAAGCATCCTTAGCATGTCAGCTGGGAGCCCTCCTCTGGGGAGGCAGCACATGTGGTGCTCTAGCACCATCTACAGGCAGCCCAAGGTTTGCAAGTAGAAAGCTAACACTTCCTTATGAAAGACTTCAGCATCTCCTCAGTACCTCAAGTCACATTACTATCTGTACGAGACATTTACTTAGGTCTGTGCCCCACAGAAGCCACTGACTGAGTGTGGGGAGAATAAGAAGAGAGGAAATTTAGGACCACAGAGAGCATAATCTAGTGACTCTGGTTCAATATGCTTTTTTCAGAAAGATCCTCAATCTCATCCTTCTACCCAGACCAAATTTATCTGTAAACGTAGTCACTTAAAAGTGCCCTGGGGAAAAAAAACCCGTGCTTCAAAGAGAAGGATCAACAGAGTAAAAAGGAAATCTGCAAAATAGGAGAAAATATTTGTGTATCATATATCTAATAAAGGATTAATACATAGAATATACAGAGTACTCTTAAGACTCAACAACAATAGGGGCGCCTGGATGGCTCAGTCGGTTAAGCGTCCGACTTCAGTTCAGGTCATGATCTCGCAGTTCGTGGGTTCAAGCCCCGCCTTGGGCTCTGTGCTGACAGCTCAGAGCCTGGAGCCTGCTTCACAGTCTGTGTCTCCTTCTCTCTGCCCCTCCCCCATTCACGCTGTGTCTCTGTCTCTCAAAAAAATGAGTGAATGTTAAAAAAAATTAAAAAAAAAAAGACTCAACAACAACAATAACAACCCAAATCAAAAGTGGGTACCGATCTTGAATAGATATCCCTCTAAAGATTACATACAAATGTCCAATAAGCACATGAGGAGATGTTCAACATTGCTAATAATTAGGGAAATGCAAATCAAAACCTACAGTGAGATACCACCTTACACCCATTAGGATGATTACCATGAAAAAAGAGAAAATAACAAGTGTCAACAAGGATACGGAGAAATTGGATCCCTTGTACACCATTGGGAGAAGCATGACATGATGCAGCCACTGTGGTGGTTCCTCAAAAGCTAAAAATAGAATTACCATATGATCCAGAAATTCCACTTCTGGGTTTGTACCCAAAAGGACTGAAATCAGCATCTCAAACAGAAATTTCTACTCACATGCTCATAGCAGCATTGTTCACAGTGGCTAAAATGTGGAAGCAACCCATGTAGCCAGTGGCAGGTGAATGGCTGAAGAAAAGTGCATACATACAGTGGAATATTATTCAGCCCTAAAAAGAAAGGACATTTTGACACATGCCACAACATGTGTCAGTCCCATTTACAGATAAAGAAATTTAGACACAAATGGATTAAACAACTTACCCAGGGTCACAAAATGGATGAACCTTGAGGGCATGATGCTAAGTGAAAAAAGCCAGTCACAAAAGGACAAATATTATAGGGTTGCGCTTATATGAAGTACATAGAGTCAAATTCATAGAGAAAGTGGAATGGTGCTTGCCATGGGCTGCAGGAAGGGGGAGAATGAGGAGTTGGTGTTTCATGGGCACAGAGTTTTAGTTTTGCAAGCTGAAGACAGAGCTGTGGATGGAATGGTGATGGTTGCACAGCAGTGTGAGTGTATTTAATGCCACTGCAGTGTATACTTAAAAATGGCTAAATTTCATGTTATGTGTATTTTACAATAAAACATTTTTTGAGAAAAGGAAAAAGCACGGGGGGAAAATGTGCCTTGGACCTCAGCTTCCCATGTGTAAAAAAAAAAGGAAAAATATAGTCTATCCATCTTTTGGTGTTCCAGGATAATGGAAGGATATAAGAACAACATTAATCCCTACTTGTGAACACTTGACAGCTCACAGAATATTTCATGTCTAAAATTCAGTCAATCTGTGACAGAGGTACGGTTATCATCCCTCTTATGGCAGGGAAACGGAGACACCATTTAAAGAAGTTGTCCAGGGGCACCTGGGTGGCTTGGTTGGCTGAGTGTCTGACTCTTAATTTTGGCTCAGGTCATGATCCCAGGGTCGTGGGATCAAGCCCTACATCAGGCTCTGCACTGAGCATGGAGCTTGCTTAAGATTCTCTCTTTCTCTCTGCCCCTCTCCCCACTCATGCTCTTTTTCTCTCTCTCTAAAATAACAAAAAGAAAAAATTTTTTTAAAGTTGCCCAAAGTCACCCAGACTTCTCTGCCTGTGAAGCCAATACTTCTTCCACTGGGCAAAGAATAAGACCAATGAACAAAGTTGCTGCACAGTTGTCAGGATTAAAATTGAAAATCTTCAGGGCACCTGGGTGGTTCAGTTGGTTAAGTGTCCGGCTTTGGCTCAGGTAATGATCTCATGGTTCATGAGTTTGAACCCCACGTCAGGCTCTCTGCTGTCGGTGCAGAGCCCACGTGGGATCCTCTGTCCCCCTCTCTCTCTCTCTCTCTCTGCCCCTCCCCTGCTCAGACTCTCTCTCAAAAATAAATATTTAAAAAACAAAATAAAAAATAAAAATTGAAAATCTTCAAGTATATGAGAAGGTTATTGACCCAAACTCCCTTCGAACAGTTTTGATATTCCAGAATGGAGATATCCATCTCATATAATATAAGAAGTATTTAATGGTAAATTGTCATAGAGTATTGTTAGAAGGAGAAAACTTCTGTCCCCAAAATCATTCTATGATTAATAAATTTCGAGGCTCATAGAATGGGTTTTAGTAGAATCTACTTAGTGCAAGAGTGTTGATAATGTTGGAATATTAATTTTTTTTAATGTAGTAACCATAATTGGCACTGATAACCCTAAGATCCGGGCACTATTCTCAGTGTTTTTCATTCATTGCCTCATTTAATTCACCTAACAGCTCTATTGAGGTAGATTCTATAATTATTCCCATTTACAGATAAAGAAATTTAGATACAAATTGATTAAGGAACTTACCCAGGGTCACACATGGCTTGGTAGATTCTGGAATGTTCTGGAAAGAACTCTTCTGGAAGGAGTTCTCAGGAAAGAAGTCCTCTGGAAGGAAGTTGGCTTCCTCAATCCCATGTCAACCCCACCTCATGTCAGCCCCTCCCAACCAAGAGGAGTAAGGACAAAGTTACAAGTGTTCAAGTATAATTTGTCTTAGCTGCTATTATCCCTTTCAAAATCAGGCTGCCTCGTGGCCAACACCACATTCTAACAGGTCCAGGGATAACAAGTCTACCAGGACCCAGATGGAGAGGAGGATGGGAGGGCAAGATCAACCCAGGGATGCCTGCACGGCAGGGCACAACTAGAGGGAAGGCCTTAGTGACATTTTCACAGGATTGTACTCCCAGATAAAGCAGTCTGCAAAGGAAATGTAGGTGTGGAATCCACAAAGGGTGATGAAAATGTTCAGTCTCTTCTCTTTTCGGGCTGTGGTTTTTAAACCAGTCATCAAACCTGGGGCTAGTCATAAATGAAATATTTATGAAAGCTGGGAGTGAGAAGGGGCCTATGTTGAGCCTAAGCCTCTTAGTATGTTATAGTGGAGGCTGTGAAGTCAGACAGACCTCAGTCTGCATTCCAGCCTTGCCAGTCTTTAGCTGTCCTACTTTAGATACGCCTCTCTGAGCAAATGTCTTCCCTTCTACAATGAGGATAATAACACCCCACGTAGGTTAGGGATAATAGCGATGAATCATGCTGATCCATTGCTCAGGATGCTAGAAGCATTCACAAAATGGGAGACGTCTGCATGACCATAAGGGATATGTTCCTGTTCTTCTGAATATAAGGGGAAGCTGCATCGCGGTTGTGTCTGAGATCATTCAGCATATTCATTTTTCTCCCACAGATACTATGACAAGAAATACCAAGTATTCCTGAAGCTGGTTGAACACCAGAAGGAATATGCAGCAATCATGAAAGGAGACTGAGCAGAGCGTGCAGGTGCCAGTGCCAGAAGGTTCTGCGTCACTACATCAGGGATTTCTGTCTTATCTTATATTCAAGACCCTTTAGGTATCACTCTATCATTTCTGTATCGTCTCTTAATAAAGGCAACCGAGACGTGTGCAACCAGAACTAGAGTCTTCCATTCCAAAATACCACCATGATGTAGTTAGCAGTTTCTGCAGACACTACCATAAAGACAGAAGTTTTCCATAAGGTTATAGGGTCTCCCATGGGACAAGACCTTGGAGCCCATTCAACCCAGGGAAGGCTTGCACTGGTTGAGTCACTGTCAGCCATCAAATGAAAGACTTGCATTGCTTTAGGTGTGACAGCTAATGTTTATTTTATAGGGTGGCTGAAAGCCTATTATTAACGTCTTATTTGGAAATAATTTCAAACTTACAGAAAAGTTGCAGGAATAGGAATTATGCAAGGAACACCCATGCATCTTTTACCTCTAATATATTCACCCCATTGGCCCTACCAATTGTACGTTCTTTCCACACACATATATATACATGTATATGTACATACACACATGTGAATTTGTGAGTCATTTGAGAGTGAATTTCCTTAGACTTTTTATATAGCACTTTTATTTAATTTTCACTCATATTCCAGTTTTGTCAATAACTCAGTGTCCTTTATGGCATCCCCCCCGCCCCTCCTGTGTAGGATCCAATCTAGAGTCAGATACTGCATTTAATGGCAGAATCCTCATCTTGCAATTACCATGTTAAAAATAGGTACTGGTAGGAATCATCAGTGGATCCAGGAGGGAGTTTTAACAAGTGGCAGGATGTATGCGTGGTCTTAAAATGTCTCCTCCCAGATTGTTTAGTACTTACAAGAGGAGAAACAACATTAACTATACAGGGAAGAAATGGGACAGCATCTTGATTGGGGGATGTAAATTAACTTCATATGGGTAGATGGACATCACGTGCCTCTAGATGTGCTAGCCTGAAGTCACAGCATCAGTCTGGCTGGGAATGCATAGCCTGAATCTAATCATAAAAAAAAACATCAGACAAACCCAAAATGGGCAGCATTCTATTTTTTAATGGACTATATTCTTCAAAAATGCCTGTGTCATAAAGACAAAGAAAGGCTGTGTAAAGTTTCCAGATTAAAGGAAACTAAAAAAAAACATAAAGACTATAAAAGCTTTTGATGGAGACAAGTATTTGAAAAAAAAAAAAAAAAAAAAGAAGGTTGATACCATAACACATGCATAAACACACATAGACATACACATTTGTACATATACACACTCACACACAACATTCCAGACCCAAGAGTAACCACTAATGTTTGCTCTAGAGCCGCCATAATTCAGATGAGTTTGGATAGAGGACACATAGACTTCGGCAGGTAGGGAAGAAAAGTCACTACAGGTCAGTCCATAAACATCATTTTATTTTTTTTAATTTAAATCCAAGTTAGTTGACACGCAGTGTAATAATGGTTTCAGGAGTAGAATTTAGTGATTCATCACTTTCATGTAACACCCAGTGCTCATCCCAACAAGTGCCCTCCTTAATACCCATCATCCATTTTAGCTCATCCACCCACCCACCTCCCTTCCAGCAACCCTCAGTTTGTTCTCTGTATTTAAGAGTCTCTTATGGTTTGCCTCCCTCTCTGTTTTTATCTTATTTTTCCTTCCCTTCCCTTATGTTCATCTGTTGTGTTTCTTAAATTCCACATGTGAGTGAAATCATATGATATCTGTCTTTGTCTGACTGACTCATTTCTTTTAGCATAATACATTCTAGTTCCACCCATGTTGTTGCAAATGGCAGGATTTGATCACCAAGCAATACTCCATTGTATATATATACCACATCTTTATCCATTCCATCAGTCGATGGATATTGGGCTCTTTCCACAATTTGGCTATTGTTGACACTGCTGCTCTAAAGATTGTTTACAGGGACATGTGCCCCTTTGAATTAGCATCTTTGTATCTTTTGGATAAATACCTAGTAGTGCAATTTCTGGGTCATAGGGTAGCTCTATTTTTAATTTTTTTGAGGAACCTCCATCCTGTTTTCCAGAGTGGCTGCACCAGTTTGCATTCCCACCAGCAAGGCAAAAGAATTCCCCTTTCTCCACATCCTCGCCAACATCTGCTGTTTCCTGAGTTGTTCATTTTAGCCATTCTGACAGGTGTGAGGGGATGTCTTATGGTTTGATTTGTATTTCCCTGATGATGAGTGATGTTGAGCATTTTCTGTCTGTGAGCCATCTGGGTGTCTTCTTTGCAAAGTGTCTATTCATGCCTTCTACCCATTTCTTCACTCGGTTATTTGTTTTTTGGCTATTGAGTTTGGTAAGTTCTTTCTAGACTTTGGATACTAACTCTTTATCTGATATGCCATTTGCAAGTATCTTCTCCATTCCATCAGTGGCCTTTTAATTTTGTTGATTGTTCCCTTCACTGTGCAGATGCTTTTATCTTGATGAGGTCCCAATAGTTTGTCTTTGCTTTTGTTTTCCTTGCCTTCCGAGACATGTCTAGTAAGAAGTTCCTGTGGCTGCGGTTAAAGAGGTTGTTGCCTATTTTCTCCTCTAGGATTATGATGGTTTCCTGTTCAACATTTAGGTCTTTCATCCATTTTGAGTTTATTTTTGTGTATGGTGTAAGAAAGTGGTCCAGGTTCATTCTTCTGCGTGTCTCTGTCCAGTTTTCCCAGCACCATTTTGCTAAAGAGACTGTCTTTTTTTCCACTGGATATTTTTTTCCTGCTTTGCCAAAGATTAGTTGGCCATACATTTGTGGGTGCATTTCTGGGTTCTCTATTCTTTTCATTGATCTATGTGTTTGTTTTTGTGCCAGTATCATACTGTCTTAATGATTACAGCTTTGTAATATGGCTTGAAGTCCAGAATTGTGATGCCTCCCACTTTGCTTTCCTTCTTCAACATTTCTTTGACTGTACAAGGTCTTTTCTGGTTCCATACACATTTTAGAATTGTTTGTTCTAGCTCTGCGAAGAATGCTGCTGGTATTTTGAAAGGGATTGCATTGAATGTGTAGATTGCTTTGGGGACTATCAACATTTTAACAATATTTGTTCTTCCTGTCCACGAACAGGGAATGTTTTTCCATTTCTTTATGTCTTTTTCAGTTTCTTTCATAAGCTTTCTTAGTTTTCAGCATATAGATCTTTCACCTCTGGTTAGGTTTATTCCCAGTTATTTTATGATTTTTGGTGCAATGGTAAATGGGATCTATTCCTTGATTTCTCTTTCTGCTGCTTCATTATTGGTGTATAGAAATGCAACTGATTTGTAGACATTGATTTTATATCCTGCGACTTTTCTAAATTCACATATCAATTCTCGCAGTTTTTTTGTGGAGTCTTTCAGGTTTTCCACATAGAATATCATGTCGTCTGCGAAGAGTGAAAGTTTGATTTCTTCCTTGCCAATGATCTTCCTTTGCCAATGATTCTTCCTTGCCTTTTATTTCTTTTGGTTGCCTGATTGCTGAGGTTAGGACTTCCAGTCTGTCAACAAACATCTTGAAGTTCTTACTCTGTGCCAGGTACTGTGCAAAGCACTCGAGCACAGGAGTAAATAAAGTATGGCCCAGATCTCCCCATTTAATGAGAGATAGAGACAAGTGACTACAATGTAAGAGGTACTGCAATAAAAAGGGCACCTGCTGGAGCAGTGGCTCAGTCGGTTAAGTGCCTGACTTCACTCTGGTCACGATCTTGCACTTCATGGGTTTGAGCCCCGCCTTGGGCTCTGTGCTGGCAGCTCGGAGCCTGAAGCCTGCTCTGGATTCTGTGCCTCCCTTTCCGTGCCCCTCACCCACTCACACTCTGTCTTTCTCTCTCTCAAAAATAAACATTAAAAAAAGGGGGGAGGGGGCACCTGCTACCGTGGAGTGCATCAAACACCCGGAAAAGGAAGAAGCAGCAGAGGGTTGACAGGTAGGATGGAAAGGAACATGGTATAATGGCTTTGAGCCCTGGCTCGGGTTTCTGGGCCTGGCTTTCCCTCTTATTAACTGTGTCACTTGGGAAAGACCCTTAACCTTCCTAAGCTTCAGTTTCCTTATTTTTAAAATGCAGATATTCATAGTACCTTAGTACTTTACAGGATCACATAAGGATTAAATGAGATGATATATGTAAAGCACTTAGGTTAACTGCCTGGACCATGCCTATTTTTTGCAGGGCCTGGTACCTAGAAATTGCTCAGAATATTATAAAAATTACTGAGTAGGATGACCCTACCCACTTGTGAAGGCCAGCTCTACAGTGTCATTCAATGCTATCCAAAGGATATTGACATCTTGGACATGGTCCACGTTGAAGGTGGGTATGTGTGTCCAGTCAAGCAGCAGGAGCAAGTCCAGCGCATTCAGCTCGCTAGACCCCAGCCAGCACTTGGGCCAGAGATGAGAAGGATTGGGGAGTTGGGCTCAGCACATCAGAGGAAAAATCGGGTACAGTAGGACCCAGGCATGATGTCAGGACCACATCCAGACAGGCTTAAACTGGTAAAGCGGATCAGCACTGACTCAGAAACAAGGGCAGGCCTGGGCCTGCTCTGGCAAAGCAAAAGTGCTGTGCAGGGTAGGAACACGGAGGAAGGGGAATGAAGAATTTTCCTCTATGTTCTCTCTAGTCCTTAACTACAGTGCTGAGAGGCAGACAGCACTAACCTCATATTCCAGCTGAGAAAGTAAGGCTCAGAAAGGATGAGCAGCTTGTCCAGAGTCCCCCAGGTGATAGAGCTGGCATTCAAATTCAGATCCGTCCCGGTGGAGAGCTTCGGGGGGTCACCCCCTTATCATAGCTGTAGAGGAATTCTGCCCCAGCACCTGCTCTTTAGTGACAGTGCTCATGCTGTGAGTGTCCCATGCTCTCAAGCAACTGCTTTCCCACTCATACATGACCTGGGGTTCCCCATGCTTTATAGAAAAAGGAAAACACACACCGATGAGGCAAGGATCATGGGAACCCTAGGAATCCTCTGGCATCTCAACAGTGAGGGACAGCTTGATAGAAAAGCTGAAAGATCTTGGGCAAGATTCTTAACCCCTAGGCCTCAGTTCTCCCCATGGGTCAACACGTTAATCCTGCTACCTACCTTTTAGGGTTAGTGGTAAGGAATCAGTGAGAAAACTATGTGTAAAGTTCCTAGCACAGAGCCTGGCAGTAACAGGCACTCCACAAATATTGTTTCTACAGTGTTCTCTTTGGGCCACCTGGCCAGAGGGTTAATTCCTAAGAAAATTCTGGTTCCTACTATAAAGCCAGTGTTTTAGGAAAATGTAAATGTCTGTGTGTGTGGATTTCTATAACCATATGTAGCTTGAAAACAAAAATTTTAATGGCTCCAATACTCACCTTCTTGCACTGGGAAAGGAGGCTTTATTTAATGCACACATGTAAAGTATAAGTACATTTTGCTTTCATGAAGAAGAATTACAGCGTGGCCAGAATGGTTTGTGGGATTTTTGTTTTGTTTTGTTGCCTACCGAAACCTTTTCTTTCAAGTTGAAGCCAGCCTTGCTTAACGAATCATTTTGCCGAGGAACACATTATAGGTTTTTAGTTTTGACCCCAAATACTTGCCATATGTGAAGAACATAAATGGGGCTTTCAAAGGAGCCCAAGAGAACAAAAGCAGGGAAAGGGAAGTGGGGAATAAAAGACAAGAATGGCAACATGCAGGGTTGCCATAACCCTCAGACGCGACGCCAGTGTTTGCTGGTCCACATGAGGCATATGGGAGGGATGCCCTCTCTTAGGGAGACCCAAACGGGGCATTGGCCTTTATATTCAGAGCATAGTTGATGTGGTTGCCAGTTGCACCGGGAACAAGAGGGATACGGGGGTATAAGTTCCAAAGGGAGCAGTAAAAATAAGAAAGAAAAGAAAAGGAAAGGGAAGGGAAGGGAAGAAGGGAAGGGAAGGGGAGAAAAAAAGAAAAGAAAGAAAAAGAAAAAAAGAAAAGAGAAGAAAAGAAAAAAGAAAATAAAAAGGAAAAGAAAAGAAAAAAAGGACATCCTGGAAACTCCCACTGAATCATCAGGTGAAGGTAAGAAGCTGAAACATTAACATGAGCTGCCCTTTCTCACACACCTGAGGGTAACCAAGTTATTGGGGTTTATGTGTCCCCCTGCACTGGCCTGTGAGCTCCTCTTTGGGCACCAACCCTCTTAGGACCTTGTTCTCTGCACCTAAACAGTTCCTGGCACATGTGGGTGCTCGATAAATGAATAAACGTATAAACACAAGCTGTTTGTCTGCACAGAGGTGACTGGTAGAACTAAAAATGTCTCAGAAGTACCTCACTTGGGGGTCAGTCTATGATACGTGTGAATGTGCCTTTATTTAGGTAATGTCGAAGACTTTAAAATGTGCCATGGTCAGTAAGGGTTAAGAAAGTCCTGCCTGATACCTAACGACTTGCTTTTTCGTTTTTTATCGCACACACGTACGAATAGCCGCACACCTTCGTTTTGGATTGTAGCTCAAGCTTAGAAACCTTTTGCAAATTTTCAGTGTTGTTACAGACCATTTCCCGTAGGGTCCCTTAGGGGAAGCCAATTGCGTCCTAGTTTAGAAATGCCCATTGTTCAGCGGGGCCACAGTACACATGCTTTCAAAATTCAAGGGCATAGTTACAAATAATTACCATCAAAGGATTTAAAATGAAGGACATTGTCGCTAAATAAGAAACTAATGACTGAGCAGAGCTGTGTAATGTAATTATACTTAAGATGGGCCTTCTGATGAATCACAGAGGAATCTTTGTGCTGCCTTGTGTCTCCATAAATGCACTTAACTGCTATTGACAGTAATAGGAGGGAGTCAAATATAAAAAGCTTTTTTTTTTTCCTTTTCCAGTTTCTAGAGGGAGTTAGAAAGAAAAAGTACATTTTTTAAAAAGGATGCTTTGCCCAGTACCTCTGAATACTTGACAATTATATGAAATTATTAAACAAAAGTCACTTAAATGAAAACCAAGCCCACTGCTAATAAATTCAGGTTTCTCTATCATTAACAACCCCCTGAATCTTATGGTCAGTTTCCATTCTGCACAGCAAATCTCTTAAACTTACATATTAAGTGTTTCTATGAACCTAATTTTTATTTACTTAATTCATGCCTGAAGCCTTCATTAGAAGTGTTTTCTTATTAAAATCGGGGGTGAGCCTGGCTCCCTGCTGTACAATTTTAACACATTTGAAAGGGAAAATGTTTTATTGGTTAATATCTGATACTTGGACAAAGCCAATACTGATGCCTTCCCTTTGAATATTTCTTGACGGTTTTCATCTTGATTGCGCATACATCATCCCAGCTACTCCTCATAATAAATGGGGTGAGGGAGGCCTGAGAGGGAGTACGATCCCACTCTACAAGATACAAAAACCATGGCTCCAACAGTGTAAGTAACTGGCCTAAGATTGTGTAGCTGAAACACGGAGGCGGTACCACTCCACTGCCTCTCCCTAAATAAATTCAATTAGCTTATTTGTGCAACAGAGGATGATTCATTAGTTTGCTAATTGCTCTCTCCTCCATGGTTCCCTTCTTTAGCAGATGTATAAATATCTAGGAGGCCCCTTCTGATGCTCATTGGTTGATGAACATACTGTGTTATTTCTGTTGGCAAGCACAGTGGTAAAGTGAGAAGGCCTTGAGCCATGGAGTCACTGAGTTCTTCAGATCACTGCTTCACTACTTACTAATTGACATGGTATGTGAACTCACACAAGCCAGTTAACCTCTGAGTCTCTGTGTCGTATCCTAGAAAGTGGGAGAAGAGAAAATCTGCCTCATGGCTGATGTGAGGAATAAACGGGATGATGTTTCGAAGTGCCTGGCACCGTGCCTGATGTAAAATAGAAGTGCAACAAGTATGAATTTTTCTCCTCATCCAATCCATTTTTATATTATCAAGTTCCTAGAAGCGTTGCTTCCGGTCAAGTTGAACAACTTAATGTTCGTTTTCTGTGGGTGAATCTTCTGTGTTCTGTCATCAACCACCAACCATTATTGAGCTCTTACTATGTCAGGAGATCTGGAATAGTCCCTGTGGACGCACAATGGGGCCAGCATCAGGTTCAAGAGAGGGGACAGTCATCCAAAGAGATTTCACAGACATTTTGAACCAGGTGGCCAATGAGCACCAGAGTTGATAGGCATGACAAGAGGTCCAAGGATGCCAGTAACATAGGTCTGTCTGGAAAGGCTCATCTAGAAATGATGAAAGTTGACATCTGTCCAGCCTTGCCTTTCTGGGATCTGCAAAGCTATAGGTGCTAAAAGTCTTCTGCCTGAAGATTCAGCTCTGCTCCATCTTTGAGGTTAACCCATGCTGAGGCAGGCCATATATATCCAGTTCAGACCAGCCCTAACTCCCGTGGCCCGTGGGTCTGGAATTCATCTTTTTGCCATTGGCTAACTGGGCACCTGGAGCCTCACCAAATCATAGGCTTCTCCCCTAAAATATAAATACATGTTTGTCTAATCTGGCACAATCCCTTGAAATTGTGCAATTATCTTTTGCTGGTCACAAAGCAAGATAAGTGTTGACTCTTCTCACATGGTTCACTACGTTATTCCTAAACCATTTGTCAAAGACCGTGCCTCACATTACATTTCATTCCACCTGTAATCCTCCTGTGCTCAGGCCTTGTTTACTTATTCTGTCTTTTCTGCCCTCACTACTTCCTTCAAATTTGACTTCTGAAACTCTCATTGGCTTTCCTTCAACCATAGGTTGGTTAAATTCTCCTTCCTGCTTCCCTGACCTAAAATCATCTTTCCCATCCCACTTGGCTCCAGAAAGTCCTGTCTCTAAGTTAAGCCATATGGAAAGCTTATCTCCCTGCACTTAGCAAATAGAAACCAAGGCTGAGTGTCTCATTGGCCCTCCAGTTTTCCTCTTCGGGCTAGTGTCCTGCCTTGAATTTTAGGCTGCTTGGATAGAATCCAGATACGTTATCTAACATTTAGCAAATGCCAAATCCAGTTCCCTGTAATTCTCTAGCCACCAACCTAGGCCTTACTTTTGCCCAGACAAACTTCCCAGAAAGGATCTAAGGTACTCAGGTATACTTCCTGACTAGACACTTCTATTGCTATGCCAACCATTCTGATGTGAGTAATAGCAATTGACGGTGTTCTGTTTCCTATTCCTGGCCCCCTTATAACCAGTTCTGTTCAATGAGCTGTGAGAAATGGTGGGTGTTATTCCTGGACCAAGTTTTCTTGTCATCAGTGCACAAATCCCCAGAGCTTTCTTTTCTGCTACAGTACAACTCACAGTTTTCCAGATGGGGATTCTCCCTCAGCCTGGGGTCCAGAGTGAGGATGACTGGCACCCAACTAGCCAACAATGAACATGTAGCTTGAGTGAGGCATAAACTTTTGTTGTGGAAAACACTGAGATTTTAAGGTTGTTTCTTACCTCAGCATAATCTATCCTTACTGATACACTCCGTACTATTTGAACCACACTGACCCATATGAGGCTGACTTTGCCATGATCAGAACAGCAGGCTCAGTCTTGCGTAGGGAAAGACTTATAGCTCAATTAATCCCCTTGGTCTGTGCTCTGAACAACCAACCCATCATGCTTCCTTTTCAAGCATGCCCTGAATGCTCAATCTCCCAGGAAATCAGCAGGATACCCTCTTACCTTACTCCAAGCCGGGATTTCCCAATAGCAGCTTACATGATGTTTATTTCCTTTATAAGAAATATAGAGACTGGCCATCATCAAGTCAACTTGCAGATTCAATCACTGCGTCAAAGATCCAAGTGCTTTTTCCTTCTCTTGCCCTAGCCTTGACCTAAAGTGCGTGACTTTCTGATTGCAAGATGCTGCAACCTTTAGAGGCATCTATTTTTCAGGTAACAGCATCCAAGGCATAATAAGACCTTCTCTGTATGCCATCTTTTTTTCCCCTTAGGTCTCACTAGCCAGATTGTGCATTGCTGCCGTTAGGGACTGCCAAGACTGGCCTGGAGACCTCATGATGCACCGAGACTGGGCCTGCTGCTATTCCAGTGAAATCAGGTTCTGTCATAACAGGTTTTCCTTGGGAGAAAAGAGCCATGGTCAACTAAGTTTGGGACACAGTGAGTTAAACAGGCTTTGTTATTACACAATATCTTAGAATAGTCTTTTGATATGCTATGTACCCTGTGAATCTCCAAGAGAGAGACAACGTTAAAGTTGTGAAGCATATATCCCAGACTTATTCCATCAAAGTCTTGTACAGAGCATCTCATTGTACTCATATAGAACCACCCCAGTAATTTGGACCCTAATTAACCAAGAGTTCATAATGTTTTGGCCAGAATTGTATGAATGTTTTCTTTCATGTTAACTGTGACTAGGAGGTTTATTCAGCAAATTAATGGCTACTAAATGAAATTTGGTTGTTTTACCTAATTATAGAAACAAAATGCTATTCACTACTTTACTATGTCAATTTACTATATTCACTGCTTTATCAAATAATGTCTTCCAAATGAATGTTACTAATTATCAATGTCTATGCTAGTCATTAAAAATAGGCTCAAAGAAAACTTCAATTTAGAAACACATTTTAAGAAGTCTTTCAGTTAAATTATCCTTTCAGTTAAATTAAATTGTGGCTCTAGGAACGCCTGAGTGGCTCAGTCGGTTAGGTGTCTGACTTCGGCTCAGGTCATGATCTCACGGTTTGTGGGTTCAAGCCCCGCATTGGGCTCTGTGCTGACAGCTCAGAGCCTAGAGCCTGCTTCAGATTCTGTGGCTCCCTCTCTTTCTTCCCCTCCCCCACTCATTTTCTCTCTCTCTCCCTCTCTCTCTTTCAAAAATGAACAAACATTAAAAAAAAAAAAATTGTGGGTCTAAAAGCACCGTAGATCAAACCATTGGGATAGCAAGTGTGAACTACTAATGATCCTGCATTTCTTTGTGATTTTTTCAAAGCTAGTATTTCCATTTATTCCAACTTTTAAGTCTTCCTCCCCTCTATTATATACTGCACGTAGAAAACTCCCTACCCACATATAGCAGGCTGAAAACATCTCCTTCATCCTTCTTACATCCCCTCCCTGCTCACTCTAACCCCAAACCACATAGGCACACGGACAGCACCGACCACCTTAACATTATGTTTAAGTCTTCAGCCAAAAAGAGTCAAACATTCTTCCCTTGAGACTAAGCAAATATCAGAGGATAATAGATGTAACATTGGCTGTTTTGTGATACATGGAGTTTTTAATACTAAATTCCACGGGTTGGATTAAAGGTATTGCTGGTTAAATCCCAACGTTGTATAGAAATTTTAATATCACCCTTTTGACAATATGCTTCTAAGATTTTAGGTGGTTATACTTTAATGATTTTAAAAGGCATTTTGGCATATGCTACAAGATAAAAACTTGTTACAATTAGAAAAGATTTCAGGAAATCATAAAGAGTTATGCTAATAGCAAACACATGTTTATCTTTTGTGCAAATGTGCATTTTCCTTTTTGACATCTACGTAGTAATTTTTAAAGTATGATTTCAGAAACATATGGCTTGGCTGTTCCACGCAGGTGTTATATAGTTGCCGCAGAACATATTGTGCTTATAGATATTCAAGCATATGCTTCAGTCCTACTCTTCTTACAACAAACACTTCATAGACTTCCTGCTATTTATGTCAGGAACATGCATTTGGCCTTGATATCACCTGTTCTTTTTAATACAGGGGCTTACCAGGAAACTTCTGGGAGGTTATAAAATCTACAGGAAATAAATACAATGTTGACTTTGTCTTAAAGGTGATTGAGTTGGTAAGGAAGTGGTTAAAAAAATCCTTTATGCCTATAAATGTAGCATGAGATAACAATGTGTTCCCCTAATAACCTTGCCTTATTATTTTCCTCTCCCCACAACCCTTTTGCATTTATATAAAAACTTAACTCGGTGTTTTAAAAATCATTAGTTCTCAGACTATACTTTCATCACAACCTTCATTTTCAAGAATATGACAGTCCATCTACCGATAAGAATAAGTAATAATAATAGTAGCTGACATTGGCTAAGTGCTATCAGGTCATATTAAGACAACACTAGAGTCAACATGAAGTGTTTTCCACTGGCCAAAGATAGGACAATTTTTGCATCAAAAGAGTTAATGATTACAATGGATTAACATACATATATCAAAAATATGAACATCCATGAGTGGTCCCTAAATATAAACATGACTTAATTTACACTTCCCTCTAGATAACTGCAACATACGGTACCTAGGATTATATTTATGCAAATATATTCGGCCAACTCCTTCCACCCTGGACCTGAATCTAGGGTGATACCAAACTTTAATTACTGGTTTTAGGGAAATAGAGGCCCATGTTTCTCACCAAAGAGGAAGAAGAATGGATAGTCTTCTCACATTTGTAGAGTACACAGGATCGTAAGAATGTTACCTTCATTAGGGTTCTCTAGAGAAGCAGAACCAATAGTATATATAGATGTAGACAAAGATATATTCATATATATACATATACATGTATATAGACATGCATACATAAATGTATATGTATATATAAAGATATGTATTGTAAGGAATTGGCTTACATAATTATGGAGGCTGAGAAGTCCCACAATCTGCTCTCTGCCAGCTGGAGACTCAGGAAATTTCATGATATATTCTAGATGGAGGACCAAGAGAGTCCAGGGGGAGAGCAAGAGAAAGCAATGCCCCAGCTCACTCAGTCCAGCAGGGATCAAATTCTGCCTCTGCCTTTTTTTGTTCTATTCAGGCCCTTAAGGGATTAGATGATGCCCACCCACATTGAGAGGGCAGTCTGCTTTACTCAGTCTACAGATCCATTCTCGTCCAAAAACACCCGCTCAGACACACCAGGAAATAATGTTTAACCAAATTATCTGGGCATCCCATGGCCCTGTTAAGTTGACATATAAATTAACCATCACATCATGCAAATTCAGATCCACGGTTCCTCTGTTCTAGTGATTTTTCACTCCCTGATGCGTATTAGAATTCCCTAGTGAGCTTGGACTCCACCTCCAGAGACTTTGAGTGAATTGCTCTGTGACGTGGCCTGTCATTGTTACGTTTGAAAAAAACTCCTGAAGCAATTCTGAAGTGTAGCTGGCGTTAAGAACCATTGCAGTCTAACTATGGATCCAACCTCATGCTGTCTCCGGAAGGGGGCTGCAATAAGAGAGAATATCCTTCGGGAAATATACTTAAAAACACCATCACCAACAGTAACAAGCCACTAAATGCCAGACATAGCATATCAGACAGTATCGCTTCCTTATCCCTCTAAAAAAACACTGCAAGAGACATACTATTATCTGTCTTTTTACAGATAAATACGCTGAAGCACAAAGTTAAATAAATGACCCATGGTCACAGAGCTAGTAAATAGTGAAGCCAAGATTCAGACCAGGTCTGCATGAATGCAAAACCCATTTTTCACAACATCACACTTCAGATACATTTTCTTTCTGACTCTTAGCTAAAAATGATCTGCTGTCTAAGCTCTGCAGATAACTGCTCAGTATCAGCCTGTGGTGATAAAGATGTTCATTATTCTTCATCAGATAGCCACCTGTGAGGAAGTGAATACTGCTAGATTTATTTTTATAGGTCATGGAAGAAGGCATTTATGATTGTGACTTATTTGGGAATATAGCATAAGATTGCTGGTTCTTCAGAATCATTAAATGGTAGCATTTTAAATACATGGTACCTAATGGTCGTGTTTTAAAATCAAGTATACATTTTAGGGGCACCTGGGTGGCTCAGTCAGTTAAGTGTCTGACTCTTGATTTCAGCTCAAGTCATGATCTCACAGTTCGTGGGTTTGAGCCCCACAAGGGACTTTGTGCTGACACTGTGGAGAAGCCTGCTTGGGATTCTCTCTCCCTCTCTCCTTCCCCTCCTCTGCTCTCGCTCTTTCACGTTCTCTGTCAAAAGAAATAAACCAACATTTAAAAAATAAAAGTAAAGTATACATTTTAAGTACAGTAGTCAATATTTGATAGACATAAACTATTACTTTCAATAGGGAATCTAGAATTTCTATATAGGGATTTCATAGGGGGCTCAATATGGTGGAAAGGAGAGCCTAGCAGGCTTGTCCTAAACCTATTTTTGCAGAGCCTTCTCCATAAGAATGAGAAAATGTCACATGTTCAGATCAAAGAATTGAGGGGGAAAGCTGGTGGAAGTTGTAGAGAAGCTAAAGCTCCCTCACCCTAGAAAAACTTGTCACTGCTGCTGTCCCTTAGACAGGCGAGGATGTTTATGAACCATCTGATTGGAGTTTACACTATAAGCTATAGTGTGTCTTTATAATTGAACGTTTTTACTATTCCTCTCCTCCTTTAAAAGAAATCTCTTGGATTTCCCATACATGTTCACGTCTTCCACTCTAAGAGTCTAGGTTTGTTTGTTTGTTTGTTTGTTTTAATTTTTTGTAAGTATTTATTTTATTTTTGAGAGAGAGAAAGAGAGCAAGCAGGGGAGGGGCATAGAGAAAGTGAGACGGGATCTGAAGCAGGCTCCATGCTAACAGCAGAGAGCCCGATGTGGGGCTCGAACTCACAAATGGTGAGATCAAGCCAAAGTCGCATGCTTAACCACCTGAGCCACCCAGGCGCCCCTCTCAGAGTCCAATTACACCTGACAACCTCTGAGCCAACTGTTTGCTTCTGTCCCTCTTTCCTTTACTCAAGCCTGACTATGGCTGCCAGCCTCATCACCAGCTCTCCCATCCTGTCTTTCATTTGGTTTCCTATTTTCAAGGATAAAATAAAGTAAAAGGAAGACCATGGTGAGGTCCTAAATGGGGTTGTAGAAGGAGAGTCCTTCATCAAAGTGGTGGATGTATGAGAAGCTGGAAGACAATGCCAGAATGATGTGCTGGGAGAGACACCAAGGTTCAGGGTAGGATAGCTGGCCAACCCATGTCTTATCCCCGAGAGCTAGGTGAGGAATAGATGGGAGAGATGAAGGTCCAAATAAGGAAGACTGAGAGCAAGGGACTCAAGTGGAGGGTGGCTGAAATGAATACCAGAGGCAAAATGCTGATGATAGCAGCATTTTGTTTTGTATGGAGACCCAGCCTGAATAAGCCAGATTTTACAGAACTTAGAATGGTATGGATACCCCTGGTTTGGCTCCAATTCCCTGGCATACTTCTGAGCAGGGGAGGCTCTTCAGCCCACATAACCCCTGATGGACCTGTCACTGGACCTGTTGTTGTGTCTGGGATTCTGAAACCCCCCCACCCCCTCCATCAAATTTGTTAGTTCTGTGTGGGACTGCCCAGAAGGCCATGGTGTGTGGGTAATCCTAAATAGGCTGTCACCAGTACCTCCTTCTAAACTTCAAAATATCCTGAAGCCCAGGCAAGTTCACAGCACACTGACTATGTAATTGATGCTTAGGGACACAACCAGTATCTGTCTGTGGTAGCCCTGGAAAACCTTCTCCAGGGTTCCAGTCGGTCTGGAAAACGGGGAGTTGCATCATGCCTTTTGTTTCTGTCAGAATCTAACCAGAACATGGAAGCCACCTGAGCGTTCCTAAGAGGGATTTCAAAACCGGGGGTAAGTTACGTAGGTAATAGAGGAACTGAGAGCCAACTAGAAGACAGTGAGGCAACCCAGAGAATAATTACAGAAGGAAGCTGCTAAGACCCTAGACTAGAGGGACAGAAGAAAAGGTGGTGTTACTGGCCCTTGGCCAAAAGCTGAGACCGTGGCAGGACTGTTTGTAGAAGAGATGTGGCTGCTGCTAGAATTGCTGCCCAAGACTGAGAGGGAAGGAGAGAAAACCTCTGGCCTCTCCCTTACTCTCCAGTCTCCCACCAGTGTGTCCCCTTGGTCACATTCAGCTGAAACCAGCTGAAGTAGGAGGCTGAGAAATGCAGCGTGCACGGATCAGACCCCTGCAAACACGCAGCAGAGCGGGGAAGAGTGGAGAACTTAAGGAAGGGCGGTGTGCCCAGAGAGGCTAACTGCTCCTCTTTGTTGGCCAATCAGACACACTTCCGTGTCAACTTTGCTCCATGCTTCACTCCCCACAGCTTAGCCTCACGCTTCTTGCCATCCTGATGCCAACCATCTATGGTGCCTCACGGAGCCCCATTCCATTCATCCTACTCCATCCCCTGAACCTCTTCTCCAAACTCTTTCTGATGTTGAGGGAACTGTGACTCACTCTTAGCCAAACAAAAACAAAAAGGAAAACCTCTCATCATTCATCCTCTCAGTCAGTGTTGATACATTAAATGGGAATTATGTCAGTGATAACTTGCACTGCTGTACATCTTTTACACATATTACATTTTTTTAATGTTTATTTTTGAGGCAGAGAGAGACAGAGCATGAGTGGGGGAGGGGCAGGGAGAGAGGGAGACACAGAATCTGAGGCAGGCTCCAGGCTCTGAGGCATCAGCACAGAGCCCGACGCGGGGTTCGAACTCATCAACCGCGAGATCGTGACCTGAGCCGAAGTCGGACACCCAACCGACTGAGCCACCCAGGCGCCCCCATGTTTTACACATATTAAGGCCTCCGATTCTCCAACACTTTGCATTCTTTTTTAGATGAGAAAGCTAAGACATGGAATGCTTACAAAACTTGCTGACAGCAAGGCCCACCAGTGTTAGAGCCAGGAATCAAACATGCAGCCAGGCCCCAGAACCCAAAGTTTTATCCAGCACGCACCCTTGTTCTCGAAATGGGCATACAGTGGTGATCACGACAGGAGACTCCTGCTAACGGAGCAGATGTTTTTAAAATACCTTTTTGAAACAGTTTTGAAATAATTTTAGTTTGCAGGAGAGTTGTAAACAATACAGAAATTTCCCCCTTTGTCCCCTAGTGCTAATATCTTACACAACCATAACATATTTATCACTACTAAGCAATCCACATTGGTGCAATACTATTAACTGTGTTGTAATACACAATATCATGATCGCATCTGGTCTCTTGCAGTCTGTGACAGTTTCTCAGGTCATGTTTTACATGACCTTGACACCTTTGAAAATTCATGGTCAGGTATTTTGTAGGAAGTCCCTTGGCATGGGTTTGTCTGGTATTTTCTCCTAATAGGCTGGTGTTATAGATTTTTTGGATGGGTTAAAGGGTGGAGCATCTTTTTCATCACATCATGTCAAGGATGCATGCTATAAATGTGATTTATCACTGGTGATACTAACCTTAATCTCTTAGTTGAGGGACTGCATGTCAGATTTCTTGCCTGTTAAGTTCCTATATTTGTGTTTTCATACTCTGTTAGTTAGAAGTGAGTGACTAAATCTAGCCCACATTCAAGGGGAGAGGAATACAGTTGTACCTCCTGGAGGTGCATTTATTTTCTATAATTGTCCTGTAAGAAACATTTGTTCCTTCTCTGATTATTTACTCGGTCCTTTATATCAGTATGAATTCATGGATGTTGATTTTATTCTTTAAGTTATAATCCAATAGTCATTACTTCTTTTCTGGCTCAAACCATCCCAGCTTTGGTCCTTGGGAGTTCTTGCAGGTTGACCACTGTGTCTTTTTCATGAATCACCATTTTTTAAAGCATTTCCTTGCTTCCTGTCACTACAAGATGCTCCAGACTCATCTTGCATTTTCTCTGCCCCAGCCCTAGAATCAACCATTTCTCCAAGGAGCCCTGGCTCCATTAATTGGAGAAAGGTATTAGAAACCAAGATCTGGAGCTAGATGTACTTCTAGGCCTTCAGTGGAAAGAGCTAGAAAATATATGTATGGGTGTATACTAACCCATGTGTATACTTTAAGGAAATAAAAGTACAAATAGGTTGTTTCTAGTGCTAGAAACAATGAAAAATGCCAGATACCATGTAAAAGAGTTGTCGGTGTGATTTAACACAAACGGAGTGAGGTGGAGGCCAGTGTGGTCTTCTCTGCAGAAGGAATACTTAAAATCTATTAAATGAATAGAAATTAGCCAGGTGGAAGAGTGAGAAGAGAGCATTTCCAGTAGAAGGAGCAGCATCTGAAGAACCACTGAGTAGGAAGAACTCAACGCATTTGACCAATTGGTACAGACCCATCATGGTGAGAGCAGAGGAATCCAGGGAAAATGCAAATGAGCTGAAGCTGGGTCATGTAGGGCCTTGAAGGCCAAGGTAAAAGTTCCCGATTTTTTCATGAATACAATGGATTGCCATCAAAGGGTTTTAAGTAGAGAAGAGAGATGCATCCTTTTTCCACAGAAATGTAGAGCCATGTGAGGTAGCAATCACCTTCCTTAGCAACCGCACCACACCTCCTATAAGCTTTTCTCTGGGGGCAGTCATCCACCAGAAGATTTGCACCTGGTCCACACCATAGCCTTACTTTCTGGGTTTTGAATTTCACCAAGTCCTCATCTACAACATACACTCCTATGAGGGATAATGTTTCTCTATTTTTTACCTAGTTGCTAAAAAGCTCACGACTATGTTTTCTACACAGTTATATTTTCCTGAGTTCATAATAAATTATTCATAATAAAATATCTCTCCTCTCCTTCTCTTTCACTAATTAGTTACCTTTAGAGAATGCTGGGTTGTTCTTGTGGTTTTTTTTTTTTACTATTATCATAAATACCTGTACTTTCATTGCAAGCAAATTGAAGGCCTCCTTTGAAATAAGGACAGTTACATACTTTGTAAGAATTAACAAAGACATAAAGAGGCCCATCCTATTACTTGAAGCAGGAATTTTCTCCTTAATGCCAATACCAGCTTCACCCAGAGGATTCCAATCACATGGAACTCCTGAGGTTGTTCTGTTTCTCTGAACAGTTCTAATTACTGCAAAGTTATTAGATGTTTATTGATTGTTGTGCCAGATGAATAAACAATGGTCTGTTGTTAAATAATGAGGCGCTAGTTGTTTAAAAATGTTTATAGTGTCTTATGTAAAATCTAAATGTTTACCAAGTATAAAACACATTAAGAAAATAATTTGCTTATTAAAAAGCAAACTTTTAAATTGCACACATCAAATATGACTATAAAAATGAAAATAGAAGGTTCTACATCATCTATAGAATGCAATAAAGACAAATAATTATCCCCAGGGGAACACTGTTACAACCATTGCTTACTTATGCTTTATTTGTCCTTTTCTCTTGTGATAATTGTTCACTCCTTTGGACTAAGAGATGCTGACAGTTCACTAATAGCATGGTTGTTTTTGTTCCACACACCCTGTGGTTTCCTCTAATTTTAGTCCTAAGACAATGTATTCAATTATTTTCAGGTCCTAAATTTGTTTCAATGGTGTATCTGTCTGTTTAGATTAATGAGTCTCTAATTTAAGAAATCACACCAATTCTATTTTGATATTTCAAAACTATACTGAGCACCATTTAACATGTTACGGAATTCTCACCTCTTCCCCCATACATAAATTTACGTTTGAAAGTCAAGCCAGGAGAGCGCTGGGAGTTGGTCTCAAGACTTGGGTATGATGGCACCTCTACACATACCATATAATAATTGTGACTGAACTTAGACAAATCAATCAGTCCACACTCCCCATGTTTAACATAGAGTTGGTAATCAATCCTCTACCTTGTTCATCGGGTTGTTATGTGGTTCAAATGGAATAATGGCCAGAAAACTGTTTTCTTTGTGTACTATAAAGTTCTTGTGAATTCTCAGTCATAGTATATGAATATGCATTCACCTCAAAAGCACTGAACACACAC